>NC_082345.1:25964515-27307015 GCF_027477595.1 Haemorhous mexicanus
TGCACCAAGGAAGGAAGAGAAGAGCCTAACAAAGGAAATTCCAGATGAAGAGAGTCGGGGCACCCATTATCCAGGTTTTAGGACATCAGGAGTTTGGTAAAGGGGAAGAACTATAGTGGGAGGACAGAGTTGACCCAGGTCACACGTCAGCTCTCCAGGTCTGATGTGCTTCCACCTCCTCTGGCACCACCAATAGGAGTTCACAGTTCTTTCCTCTCAGCTGGTGTTTCAAAAATTTCCTATCATAAAGAGAAATAGAAACAAGTGCTACTGAATGTAGAACTTTGCCATCTATAACAACAATTAAATATTATCTTAACCTCAGGAGAAATGAGTCTATATAGATGCCACTTTCTTACTTTCCAAGGTAAGGAAAACAGAATTAAAACCAAATTTACTTTCTTCATATTTCCAAGATCAAGAATCCCACCTTAACTTTAAATTATTCCAACAAATCTGGGGGAAATTTTTTTTTTTATTCTAAAAAAAGAACACCCCATCATACAGATATCCTTACCAGCAGTGTACCACTTGATCATTTGACATGTTTTTTTAGCCCTTTTCTGCACATAAGCTTTTCCTAATACTAAACTTGGATTACTTCAAATAAATATGAAAAATCAACATTTCCTCCAATGTCTTTTGGTCCAGATTTCCAAAACTCCCAGTAAAGAAAGCCCTAATTTATTGCTGAAGAATGATACACCTAGGATAAAATCCACCAGAACCTCTGCACAGTAGTTTCACAAGAATTACTTTACCCCAGAAATTTACCAAAACTTCAGTGGCATGGCTGGCTCTGCAAACACTGCACATGTGCAATCCCTATCTCAGAACAAGACTAGTCAAGGAAGCAAAGCTGCTAGTAGGATTTATGGCACGAAGGAATGGAAGCTAAACAGCAATCAAGAGCAGGTGAAACTTTACAAAGTATTTACAATGACCTTCTTGTGATAAGATTGAAGAGGGAAGAGGAGCCAAGCCAGAAGGGCAGCATATGCTTACACAGGAAGAGTGATTCCTAACAAACAGCTCTTACTGCTCCCAGGGATAAGGCTGCACTTTAAGTCTGGAAAGCCTTTTGTTAGAGACATACAGATTGTTACTGAAGAGGCAAAGAATGCTGATACTGTCATGTTCAAGGAGGGAGCAGGGCACCGTGTTGCAGTGTCACCCACTAATACCAGAGATGGCCTCTACCTTTGCCACAGACAGAGCCAGACACGTGAGAGGCCAAGTCAAGCTCTCCTGAACTGACAGAGACACTACAGCCAAAAGCATTTCCCTAGCTTTGCACAAATGGGGCATAAATCCAAATGGAGGCAGAAGAACCTTATTACTCTCAAATTTTTACAACTGAAAGTCAGGCATACATGTTTTAATCACCAACTGTTTAAGGACAGACTTCTTACCTCCAACAGGGACGGATTAAAGGAAATCCTACCTGAGCTCACTTTCACCTCCAATCCACTCGGGCACCTTGAGCTTGGAGTCGAGGTTGTAGTAGGTGCCTCCCACCTCCCGGACACAGATCCAGTGCTGTCGCTTGAGGGGGAGCTTCAAGGGGCCCCAGCAAAGGCTGGAGGGCAGATTCATGATGAAGCCCATCACGTTAGACAGGGCAATAGCGTTAACATCCCTGAAAGAGTGCAGAATATCAACCAGATTATGTTCTGGTGCTTTCACTTCAATCTCTTTCTCAGTTTTACAAAGAGTAGCCACCTCCAGAATGACATGACCTCTCAGTACCTGCGCTTATCCCACCAAACCGCCTCGTAGCCTTTGGTCTGAAGTGCTGCCATAATCACATTCACATCATAGTTCCCATTCCCCAGCATGCTCTTCTTGTGGGGGGTCACCATAGTGTTGGGAGACAGCCTGCAAACAGAAGAGGAGACTGCTCTAGCAGATGTTTGCTGAACCTGTATTCCAAAACCTGCTACATAACTTGAAGTCCATTTCCAGGGGTTTTGTGTTTAAACACAAACTATTCCATGCTCCCCTTATCCCTCATCAAATGGGCTGAGGGAACTAAGTAATGCATTAAGAATAACTTTGATGTACAAACCCTCCAAAAATCCTACCTCTAATGGAAAAGAAATCACAAAGCTCTTTCTCCCTGACCCCTTGAACCAGTACTTCTGAAGGATACTTCAATTATGATTTTTCCTCAATTTACAGTCAGAGTAAATGCCAGTTTGCTGTTTAGGACAGCGGCTATTACAATTTCAAGAGTCCAACAGTCAACAGCAGTCTTGAAGACTGGATGAGAAAAAGAGGCATGGGAGGCTGGCTGCAGGAAAGGTTGTTCTTCTTCCTCCTCCACTGGTAAATGAAAGAAGTATTCAGACACAAAGCTGTGAAGATACTTGGGGTTGGGAGCTTTCCAAAGGTGTTGTGGTTGCTAGATGATAAAAAAAATATCTGTTGCTGTAGGCAACTAAACAGATAATCCTGATGCAAACAAATCTCTTCAGCTTCAACATATAAGTTTGCTTAGACATCACTTGATGCATTACCATAGCATCTAAAATACAGAACCACAGTCTATCACGTTCATACAATCGCAAAATGTCCTGAGGTGGAAGGGATCCACATGGAGTCCCCTCCTGGTCCCAGACAGGACAGCCCCAAGGATCCCACCATGTGCGTGACAGCATTGTCCTAACTCTTCTTCAACTCCATCAGGCTTGGTGCTGTGACCACTTCCCTGGGGAGTTTGTTCCAGTGCTCAACTACCGTCTGGGTGAAGAACCTTTTCCTAATATCCAAACTAAACCTCCTCTGACAGTACCTCATGCCATTCCTTCAGGTCCTGTTACTGGTCACCAGAGAGGAGAGATCAATGCGTGCCCCTCCACCTCCTCTTGTGAGGAAGCTGTGGGCTGCTATGAGGTTACACACCAAAAATATATAACAGCCTTTGCACAAGTTCAGATAATGGATGTGAGACACAACATGGAGATGTGTGGCAAAAAAACCTGTTAGCCACTTTTATGGTTTTATGTTTCCCCCCTCTTCCTAAGAAATTTTTTAAGGAGGGAAAACAACAGAATGTACTATTACGAAGATGACAGCAGGAAAAGCAAGCACGGGGGAAACTGGGAGCAGAGAACAACAACGTCACATAATGCCAATCCAAAGAAAATCAAGCCTCAGATGAGTTCTGTCGTGATGAGTTGATCTTTCCATTGATAAGGACTCCATTAATTCTGCTAGTGCAAAGTTCAGATTTCATATCATCCAAACATCTGTATTTTACCTGCCTCCTCCTCCTGTCAACTCCATCCCCAAAACTCCTAATGTTTCTGCAAGTTTTTTGCTCAGCCTTTACCACACTGAATATTCTGCAGGCATATTTCATCACTGGAAATCCCTCAGCCCTTCTGCATTCCCACCCTTCTTACCCAACAAATTATATTTCCTTAAAAAGGTGTCCATGCAGCAGTGGCAGAAGATGTGGAAAATTATTTTTAACTTTAGCACAACAGTGTTTGATCCCCACATCTGTGATGAATGCTTAGTTTTGTACCATACAGTACCTTGTACTAATGCCAGAGATTAATGTGGCTTTGTGTTAACTGCCTACATCTGTGACTAACAGTCTTGTATCAGCTAGCGCTTCCTTATTTACCTATATCAGCCACTGGGATGTACTAGCAGATGTCTTAGTTTTGAGAACAAAGATAGAGTGCCAGGGCAAAGAATGATAAGAGAAGTGCATCGTGACCTGACAACATACTTAAGATAGTCTCAAGGTGAAAAGATTCATTAGAGGATCCAAAACCATAAATGGAAAATTTAGGGAATGGGATGTTCCCAAATGACCACCAAAGACCCTCAAAAGACTCCTATTGATATCCAAATAAATCCATGGAAACAATTAATACATACGCATGTATTCAGGAACAATAATGCACTTGTAATAGAAATGCAGTGAATATATACTGGTTTCATACATATAACCTGGTCTGGTTATATGACTAGTAGACTGCTGGGTGCACACGTTAGGTGAAGTGATCCCCATGCACCCAGCACACTGAATAAAGTAATCTCAGATTTCTTACTTAACCAGTTGTGGAGAGTTTATTAACCAGTTTTCAGTGACACCCTGACAGATTAAGGCATTTGACAAAAAAGCAGTGGACTGAGTAGGGAATTTCAGAGCAATCAAGGCTGGAGAGAATACAGACAGGTAGCCTTTGTCTTCAGCTCTGAGTTTTTCTGCAGTGGAGCAGTCTGCAGCAGAACAGTCTGGGAAGCGTGTTCACTACAGAAGGAATAGGAGTCCACAATACCATGGTAAGAGGAAGAGCTGCTAATACCCACCACGGGGGTGTATTTTACTAATCACGGAGATAAAACCTGCAGTTTGTCACAGCTCTTCCAGCATCTCCCTAAAGCAAGATCACTTGGCTATGCCTAATTCCTCAAGATGATTGCTTCAACCTACCAACTCTCCTAAGTGCCAGCGAGCAAAGAAAACCTTACAATCCAGCGAGCCCTTTGGGCTGCAGAAGCACCCTCTCATGGCACCATTTTCCAGACAAGTTTATTCAAGAGCTGAAAGAACACATTTATCTTTGTTCCTTCACATAACTTCCAGAGCCCCAGAAATGCGATGAGGTGATCAGCATGGGCAACAAAAAACTGGCATGTGTGAGCAAACTTGCCCCAAGAACCACCTCAACATCCTGACCCACACATACCTAAGCAGGGTCCACAATCATCAGCTGAAGGATTCTGACCAGGCAATGAATTAAAATTGTTGTTTTGGTATTTTTTATCTAGCCACTGAGTTGAGGAAGACTGACAAAGCTGGACAGAAATCCAGGTAAATAATCTTCCTGATCTTTCTATCAGAAACTTCCATCAACATGTTGTCTTAACACAAGGGGCTCCAAGATTCCTACATGCAGCTGTTTTTCCTAATCAGGTCCCAATATGCAGACTCCAGTGAAGCAAAGAGATTTTGTTTGTATCTCCATGCAACACTTGGAACGTGCAATCATACCTCCTGCAACAAAAGCCAGAGGAACATCAAAAAGGTATTTCTTGTTTTAGAGGAAAGAAGAGGGAAAGACTACACAATCAGAGGGGTGCCTAGACCAAGTTTCAGCATATGCTTGAGATGATAATCATCAGACTACCCCGGCCTTACACAATAGGATGCAGCAAAAGGGAAGCTAATGATTAAGCAATGTGGTTCAATCATTCTCCAAGGAATGTGGTAAAAGCTAGTCAGCTTATTTGTGATTTTGTTACCTTATCAACACCAGGTTTAAAAATCAGACCTCAACATTTTTTCAGGTTATTAAAAATATTTATCTGTCCATTATCAATACATAGAATGTGAGTAGACACAGGAAAAGACAAGTGACATAAAAAGGGCAACTAAATTCATGCTTCTCAAAGGCACGTCAAAGAGCTACACACAAGCAGTCACCCAACAGAAATAGAAAGGCAGTGGCAATTCTTTTATATAGCTTATAGCTCATCCATTTCCAAGAGGAATATCCATGTGTATTTCCATACTACCTTGGGGCTGAATCAATCTATGTATCTTGATCTAAATATTAGGATGGAACAACTGCAGGTTGGAATAAAAGACAAACTCTCCCTTCTAAGGAAAGAGGTCCAATAAGATTAATATCCAGGCTTTTTCTGAGAGGTTTCATGCTGCACACTAATTCTGTCTCACCAAACGCAATGAAAGCCAACTAATTAGATCATCACACTTTTTCTACCACATGAATTGCCTTTGTTTGCCTTAGGCCAAGAGCAATCCAGCTGTGATTAAGATTCTGACAATTGCTGCTCTGGAACAAAACCACAGTGTGTTTACACTGGACAAAGAGTGCCTTGAGCCTGCCATGGACCAGCTCCACTCCACCAGCAGGAGTTTTACCTGCAACATTGCAATAAATAGCATTTCAATCTGATACTTGTTATTGTCCTTCACCACATTATTTGCCAAAGACAGGCATGAGTTTGATGAGTCAAGCATCAGTTTCATAAATTTGCCAGTTTTCAGGAGAGCTGCAACAGGCCCACAGCTCCCTGCTCATCAGCACAGGGTACCACGACTGCCTCATGTGCTGCTATGATGTGGGATCTCCTGCTTGTCACAAACACAAGATGCTGGCAACTGCTGTTAACAGGTATTCAGCCATAACTTACACGATGTTTACAACATCTGCAGGTTGAGTATCACAGGAAAGCCCTTTTCCATCATCTCCTTTATCATCACTTAGATTCTTCAGTGGTGGGTCACCAGAACTCTTAAAGGCTCACAAAAGAGAATTTCCATACAGCATCAAAATGCCATAAAATAAACACTGAGCAAAATATGAGCTATTGCACAGGCCATGTTAATAATTTATATTCATCCCTGTAAAACTCAAACCTACTTTATTAATTATCTGAAGCTCCTGGGAAACATTTAGCAATGCCACAGGAAACAGCCATCCAGCTACTGAAATTAAATCTAGTTTGAGAGAGTACAGATAATCTTGCTGCATGGGAAAAAAAGCCTAATATTTGAAGAACTTCACTGAACCTCCTGAATAAGAAATCGCTCATTTGGCAAAACTCCTAATTTCTAAAAAACTTACAAATGTTGCAGTACTAAGTCAGTAAGTCATTCCTGCTACCTTCATTCTCCCAAGGCAATCCCCAAATCCACTATTAACATCTAGGTAATTTATCTACATAAGTAAGGGGCAAAAATATGGAAGACAGGTAGAAGAGGCGTTAAAGTGAGTAGAGAGGAAGACAGCACTCCAACCACGACAGCATCTACAACAAAACCCTTCGACCCAAAGCTGGCAGCCAGAACAGGTTAAGAAACAAGTCAGATGAGAAAGAATTTCTGCATGGAGGGACAAAATAAAAACTCTGGGGTTAAAAAACCAAGATACATTCAGTTCAAAGCAGTGGCACAGTCTGAATCCCTCCTTTTCCTTCTACTTCCTCCCAGATAACACCCAAAAATTCCTCCAATCAACTGAGGACAAGGGGAAGCTAATGCCAGTACAGAGAGCATCCTACCTCTGGAAAATCTCCTGCAAGGTTTCCCTAGTGAAGGCATTGCTGTCCTGGAAGACATTGTTGAGGGCATGGAGGGCACACAGCTCCCTACGTTGCTTCTCATGGTAAATGTGCTGAGGCGGTTGCTGGGATGGCTCTGGCGATTCCGATTTGGTCTTGTCACCTTTCCATGGCACACAACTCATTTTCTCGATGGGTGGATGGGGAGTAGGTGGTGAAAAATGAAGGAGGCTGAAGTTTCTGCCTCTACAGTCACAACAGCAGCCCACTGCCCCTTTCTTTTGTGGGCTAGAGCTGCTTCCAGCTTATGAATCCTTCACTTGTGCTTCAGTTTATTCAGTAATTGCCTCTCACAGCTGGTTTTAAAAACCACAAGAAGATCTGCAACCTCCCTCCTCCCATACCGCATAAAATGTAGTATTTCCCTCCCCTACACACAAAAAAAAAAAAATTCAAATATCAAAATATATAATTCTCCTTAGTGTCAAGGTACCAGCTGGAATTTATCACATCGCTCTTCTTCTTCCATCTCCATTGGTCTACAGTGCCACTAAAAAAAGTACCCAGACCAGGTAACAAGGAGAGGCCCACCCTCGAAGTGCCAAAGGGAAGGCGAAGCCAGCGCCTGGTACTGCCTATAGGAGCACAGGGTGGTTAAGCACTTATCAGCTGCATTCCTCCATTCCTTTGGGAACGACTGAATCCCGGCAGGAAGATGCCAACAGCTCGGGAAAGGAAACCACTTCTTGCTAGGCCACGAGAAACGCAAGTCCAGGCTGCGGGGAAGGCGACTCCTCACAGGTCACCCTGCGCTCCGACAAAGGGAAGTCTCCGTTAGCAACCAGAGGCCGCTCAAAGCCCGTGGGAGAGAGGGTAGGGCAGGAGGGACCAGCCCCACAGCCTGCCTGCCTCGCACCTTTCCACCCCGCCCCTCCCCACCCTACGTCCTCACAACCACCACCACCACCAAAACAACAACAACAACAACAGCAACTCAGGAGGGAGCTGCTTCCCACGACCGAGGCCCAGCGACCCCCGCAGCCCACCGCGCTGAGGAGAGGCCCCCGTCTAACCCCCACCCAACCCTTCGGGGCTCGCCGCTGGGCCGAGGCGCCCGCCCTTGCCCTCGGGAGGGTTGGAGGGGCCCCGCCGGGCCGGACCGGGCCGGTCGGGTCCCGCCGACGGCTCCTCACCGCCCGCTCGGCCCTTGGGGCCGCCCCGCGCCGGCGCACGCACGCGCCGGGCTCCGCTCGCGCCACTCTCTCTCGCGCACGCACGCACACACGCGCGCGCGCCCCCCCGCCTCCCGCACGCGCCGACGTCGGTCCCGCCCCCTCTGACGTCAGCGGCAAAAGGAGCCGGGACACAAGCGAAAGCGGCCTCACCACCCGCTGAATAAACAAACGTAAATCGCCCCGGCTTCGTTCTGTGCCACGGGTTGGCGCCTCTGGCGGTGGTGCCACAAGCGTGCATGTAGCTAGACGGAGAAGCAGGACAGGCAGCTTTCCCCGCTGCTCTGCAAGGGTCACCTGCCTGTCCGCAGAGCCCCTCAGCCAGAGGAATTTCCTCCTTGGCGCTGGCGTCCTGTCTGGCAGCCCACGCCGGCAGTCTGAACACTGTGGGCGCGCATGGCCAGCAGGCGTAGGGGTTTTCTGTAGGGAGGCCGAGGCGGTAGGGGCGGCGGGATCCTTTGCGAGCCCCGGGAGCCGGGGGCACGACGCGCCGGTACAGGAGGTCCGGCGGACTGCAGGGACACCAGGCTCACTCCCACCCTGTTCCATTGGCTGACACAGTTATCAGTAAAAAAACTCCTCTTTCTCATTAGCTAGTCAGAAAGAATGCCCTCCCACCAGGGCGGGCTCTGGTGCAGCACTTAGTCCCACCCAGGCCTTTGGGATCCCTTATTCGATTGGCTGTCGAGGTTGTTTGTCAGGAAACCCAGCTCTCCTATTGGACAGCCGACCCCGGACACGTCGAGAGGGCTTTGCTCTGTGTGTGTGTATGTGTAAAAAACAAGCCGAGCTGGCAGTGCGTCTCCCATTGGCTTCGCGCGCTTCGAGGGGGTGTGGCCTCTCCTCATGAATAACCACTACTCCACCTATTGTCGCCATGGCAACATGCAAATTTAGCCGCTGCGCCGCCAGTAATTGGCGGGCGCCGCCTTGGCGGGCCCGGGGGCGGTGCCGGGGCGGAGAGCCGGGCAGGGAAGGGAAGATGGCGGCGGCGGAGCGGAGCAGATCCCCGGTTCCCGGGGGGTCCCCGGTGCCGGCCTGTATGTTCGCCCCGGAGCCCGGCTCCCCGGGCGGCCGGCCTCGCGTGGCGGCGGCCGCCTGTCCCCTCCGCGCAGCCTTCGACGGCGAGGACGGCGAGGCGCTCAACGGCGAGCCCGAGATCGACCTCACCAGTAAGGTAGGCCCGGCGGGGGGGCGGGCGGCGGCGAGCGCCATCACCCCGCCAGGCCCCCGCCGCTCTCCTCCCTGCCGGTCGGCCGTGCGCGGGGGGCTGCCCCCGAACCTGACCGCTCCCCCACACCTCTTGCAGGAGAGCGAGAAGCGGGAGCCCGCCTGCTTCTGCCGGGACGGGAGGCTCCCCTGAGTGCCCCGCCGGCCCCAGCATCACCTGGGCGGCCGGCAGAGCCAGAGGTGCCGTGTGGAGGCGGCCGGGAGAGGCGCAGTAAAGTTGTCCCGTACCCCGGCCGGGACAGGAGTTTGCTGGCAGGCTGCTCCGCCCTGCACCTTCCCCGCCTCGGCTGCTCGGGGGGAACGCCAGCCCGCAGCCGGTGTAGCAGCCTCAGGAAGCGCAGGGTTTGGAGCTGTCAGCTGCTGCAACGTCCCGCTGACGTTTGCTCTCCGCGCTGGGTCTCTGTAGTTATCTCTGTTGCCAGTTGTACTAGTTCCTGGGACTCTCTCCACAATCTTAAAATGAGGTCAGAGCTTGTAACTTTTGAGCACAAGAGCCCAGTGACAAGGGTCCTTTGATCTTGCAGACAGGGTTAAGTCAACGCAGAAAAGACTTGTTCACCTTGTGCAGCTCCTTTCTAGCATCCCAGTGACAAGAGTGTGTGGTGGTCTTATTACTGTCAGAACCATTCTCGCTTCCATCCTGCAGGAAGGTACATTGTGTGTGCCAGAGCCTGCCACAGACTTAGTTGCCTTCTGTCACCGTCTTCTATTTTTTTTCCCAACTGGCTGATCTCTTTAACTGTATTCCTTTTGCTGCCACGGATTTGATGTACTGTAGTGCTGTCTCCCACTCTAAAGTCTCCTGAAAACTTCATTTGATCCACTTGTAATTATGTGATCCAGAAGTCAGCATAGCTGTTGTTTCCTCCTAGTTTTCTGTCATCCTTCCTCTTAATGCTTCCAGCTTAAGTTGTTCCAGAGTCCTGGACTTCCTTGCCCTCTATGCACAGAGAAGGAAAGAGGAATTGTGTCTGTGGACCTGGAAACCTTGTTCTTTTTAATGGCTATTTTACGATATGGTATTGTATTAAAACAAGTGTTACAAAGATGTCTTGTAAGATAGTAAAGAACAGAAATCTAACCTGTAGTATCTATTGATCGTGCCTTAATGAGCTGGAAAAGATTTTTATACAGGATGCCAGTATTGATCTGTGCTTTGTCTTGGACATGACTGCTGTGGAAGAGGGCCAAGGAGGGTGCCAAGGACTGCATCACTGATTCTTGACAGCCAGGAACCTGACCAAAATTCCAGCAAAGAGAGAAGAGTGCTTTTCTCCCACAAACTCCCATTTGTGATGTCAGTCTTCCATTCCTAGAAATCTGGAGGTGCTGTGGAGGTGGTAGGTAAGCAATTTTTTCGACCTTTATTACAATTTACTTTTCCATATAGCACTGTGCACCTGCTGTCTTTTCCCTGGACTTTTCATTCATCCCCACCTTGGATGAGAGCTGAAACTGTGCACTCTGCTCCATCTTTCTGAGTTCATCTCCCATTTTGTACTCAAAACAGTAATCCCATATGGTGAGAATGCAGTAGCTAAGTTGTGCCTCCCTGACCTCCCCTCCAGTCTTTCTGTCCTCCCAGCTGAATTGTTCCACTTCAATTCCTACTTAAAATGGGGACTCCCACTGCAATCAGTTTGTTTGATAGTTGCTAGTTCTGTCCTGGTCTTTCTGACCCATCCCTGGCTGTGTAAATACTTTCTCCCTGGTCCTTTCCCTGTGTGTAAGGTGAGCTCTTTTTAGAGAGGAACACTTTGGGATTCTCTTATCCAGTGCACCATGTCAGCTGGTCAGGGAAACAGTTCTATTCCTCAGCACAAATTCATTGCCATGTTGATCTTAATGAGTATTTGTTTTCCCTTCAGTGCCAGCTCACTGCAGCAGTAATCAACTTTCAGGTCAAAAACCATAGCACACAAGGCTATTAGTGAAGCTGATACTTACTTTAGATCTACATTGACAACAGAACATAATAGCACCTGAACAATGTATGACTACAGGGCATAGAAAGCAAAATATGACATTACAGAAGGTACCTTTCCCCCAGCTCCTCGATGGCTGATGATGGCTTTCCAGCCATGCAAAACGACAGGCTCTGTTTTTCCAGTAAAGAGCAGCACTGTGTACCACATAGTATTTGGTTTGCCCCTAATACTTATAGTTTGTCTGCCTCGTGGAGGCAGGCAAAGCCACCTCTCCCCAGAGACTGGGAAGGGACTTGAGAGATGGCATTTTGAACTTGTGAGATATTTCTTTCTGCTGTTTTAAGAATAAAACAATAACTGGTTGTCACTTTTTTGCCCTATAGGAAACCTGAGGTTGCTAGACCCGCATGGCTCCTACTGATAACTGCTCAGTGCCTGACAAAGTGGAAAGAACGAAAGTGAACATTTTTGACTTTGTGAAAGCCTCTTAAAAACATGCATTTGTGGTGCAGGCATGGAGGGGTTGCTCAAAGTTGAAAAGCAAAAAAAAGCAGAGGAGCCAAAATGGAGGGCTTCACTTCGACCGAGGAGATGGCAGGGGACAGACTCTCTCCATCCAGGAAGCTAAAGAGATCTTTAAAACAGCGTGTCACATCTTGCAGTGACCCAAGAAACCACGCAACTGGCTGGGGCTGCCACTGCAGAAATAGTTATCAGAAATGCTGAGTGGCATTGGAAGGTGTGATCCATGAAAGCTGCTGTTGTATCTCCAGATACTTCTCTTGGTGTCCTACTGTGTCATACGAGCTGTGAACTTCATGGTCTGCAGAGTAAACTTTGGAGGCAGTCTGCTACTGGAGCACCCTTCAGGAGCCCCTTTACATGGCAGTGAAAGCAGCAGTGTGGGGTAACAGTGTTATGGGCTGATATCAGTGAGCCTGTGCTGTTTGAGGCCCCCAGCTCTCCTGCCTGGCAACATGAGGAAAGGGTACAATGAGCTGCTGAGTGCCTTGGTACTTGTTACAGCACCCTGCCTGGTCACACTGCTGAAGCACTTGGACTCAGAAGAACAAAGCTGGTGATGAGACTTGAAGAAACTGAAGTTAATTTGCCCTGCGCTGGTCTCCCCTGCTATTTTTTTGATCTTTGTGTGTGTTACAGCCTGTTTAATAGATCTTCCTGAGTCTCTGGCTTGTGCTAGTGCACTGGCCTAAAGAGTGAGCTTGTCTGCTGTGCATCCAGGTATTCCTGAAAGTACTTGCAGGGCAAAATGAGCCCTACACATCAAAACACAGCCTTCCATTCCTGCCCAGATTGAGCCTCTCAACAGTTGCTGATTTTGCTCTCAAGGCACTTACTTCCAGTGGTTTCCCTCAAGAAGAAAATGAAACTAAAAGGAAAACAGAGCTGAAAGAAAAACTAATAAAAGCAAAACTCATTCTTTTATAGCATGAAATAGACTGTGACCTTGCAGAGCAGAGTGCTTTGGTACACTTTGCAGACCACGCCAAGTAGTTGAAAGGCTTAGGTAGGGCATGTGTCCAAAAGGGGCACATGAAGGTGATTATAACTCTTGTAGCTGTCTGGCCCTTGCAGACACATCCCTGCTGTCTGGGACCCTTAACATCTGTGGAAAAAGTTGTTTTGGCAGCCTTAAACCTTCTAACCAGCACCTGCTGTTTGTGCTTCAGTCTCCAAGCATCATCACTATGGTTTTGGAAATCTGCCTAAACATTATTTGTGAGGGGTTGGGTTCCTTTACATTCTAGATTTCCAAAAAAGGCCTTCATCAAGTGTGTAATAGTGGTGGTAAGGGTAGTTTCTCCTTGAAAACACATTGTGTTAACTGTGCTAAGCAAGTCAGGCTGTGTTAGGGCATGTTGGGCAGACTTGAGGATTTTATTGTCATCTGCTCTAAACCATATATTTTAGGCAAACATCTAATTTAGCACAGCTTTCAGTCTCCGTGCATAATGAAGGGAAGTGCTTCTTTCTGGGTTTGATTTTGGGACGTGTGTGTAGGGACAGCTGTGGATGTCACTGAGTGTTGGCACAGGTGTGCCTACCTTTAGGGCTCCTGGTGGGTGTCAGCCTTTAATAACTGTTACTAAAAGTGCCTTTTTCACAGAAATGTGTATCAATTGCTACAGCTATCAGGCTACTGTACTGGGATGCTCAGCCACCAAGAGATTTGTAAACATGGAGGCAGCCAGAGAGCAGGTAGAGTGGCAGGTCTCCTTGGTCTGTCACTGCCATGCCACCATTGTGGCTGCTCTGTGCAAGTGTCCTCTGCTGTACTGTGTGAGCAGTGCAGGTTTCTGCCAGAAATGGTGCTATTCCATTCTAGGAAAAATAATTCCTGAAGCACTCTCTTGTCCTCATTTCCTGCTTTGTTTCTGTTTTATTTTTTTATTCTCTTGATGTTTCTGCAGGGAAGGGCAAAGGAAGTTTGATTATTGCAATAGCTGCAGTCAAAGTTTGTTGGTAGCACAGCTGCTGGCCTACAAAACTGCAGCTCTCCACTGCTGAAACCTCCAAATACAAATTGCTTTGCATGTCTGCCCCTCAGCACCGTTGTGTAAAGTACCTAAAATTTGAAAATAATGCTTATTTGTGTTCTCTCCTTTCCTTCTGCCCCCTCAGAAAACAGAAGGGGACATCAAATATGTGAAAGACTTAAAAGATGCTCTGGATTTTGGTGCCCAGGTGTTCTCTGCAGTGAGGTCTGGTTGGCTTTCTCTGGCTGTCCAGTCATGCTTCAGGGGAGCAGCAGCACTCTTTGCAGCAGAGATTGTGGTACCCAGCTAATGAATTTCTGTGGAGAAAATATCTGCTCCCCTTTCTGTTTTCCTTGAATGAAAACATATTGAGTGTTCACTTAAATGTGGCTTTTAAACATTGGTTACATCAAAATGAGATGCTTGGTATTCTTACTTGCTTTGAAGTGTATTTTCCTGCATAAATGAACTCTGAGCTCAGACAAACAACCTTGTGCAGTGTCACAAGGAAGTAGCTGTCAGCAAAGCTGGCTTAAAAAACGAAACAAAGCCACCACAAAGCGGTCCTGGGAAAAGAGTTCTTCTCTTTCAATAAAGCACATTGATTGTACTTGTAACTGAAGCTGGTTTTGAAGTTGTTTGCCTTACATCTGCAAATAGATATTCAATCTTTTTTTGCAGCTGGTGATGGTGAGTCCAACTTCAGAGCAGTATGACAGTTTGCTCCAGCAGATGTCAGAGAGGATTGATGAGGGATGTGGGGAGACCATCTATGTCATTGGACAAGGATCAGGTGCGTATAGCTTCCCCAGCAAATCAACAAAAAATTATTAAAATTATAAGAAAAACCTGGTTCGTCTAACTGGACTGCACTGAAGTTAATGCTTACTTTTCCAGAATAACTTGAAAGTGTTCATAAAGTAAATCAGAATATATGGGACAGATTCCTTTGTTTTATCCCTGCCAGCAACAGTCTCATGTAGTGGAGCTAAATATATGTTTTTTTTATAAAATCATGCAAGTTCTTTTTAGAAAATAATGAATATCTTGTCTGAGCACACCAGGAAAAGACAAAGAATCTAAAATTATAATCACAGCTTTAGTACAGATGTCCTCAATGTCTCTGAAGGTCTTGTTCTGTCTAATTTTGTTCACTGCTCTGTTTTAAATAACATATTTTTACCCCACAGGAATTTATTATAGATACTTCGCGTAGCCAAAATATATGCTACTGACTTTCTGTGGTAGTATGTGTCTGCTATGGAGGGAAAAGTTTTCCTTTGCTCAGCATGAGACCTTTATTGTCACATTAATTTGCGTGTGACTGCAGTCATTTGCCTTTGCAGATTTTAGCAGTTAGCATGGATTACATTTTTGTTCTTTTTGACAGTTTGAGTATTTGCATCTGATGCTGGTAAATGCTGATAAAGGGCAAAGCATGCCCTTGCTTTGAAATAGCTGAAATTTGAAATTTCTGAATATCAAATAATTGTCTATGGTTATCATAAGGCAAAATGCATGTTTCAAGTATACTGGATATGAAGTTGTCATGATCAGACATTTGCTGTGTTTGAGGAGGAATATGAAACCCTGCCAGGATTGGCTGAAATAATGGCGAGAGGGAGCTGTGTAACCTCAGAACTGTGTGCTTTTTGGGTTTTCTTGGAGTTTTGTGAAGCAGCCAACATAGAGGAGAAGCCAGAATTAGATGAGCAGTGTTCATGCAGCCAGGGATTATGCTCTTGCCTCCAAGTAAGCTTCCCACATGTAAACTGTATCTTTGGTGTTTGGGATAAGCACATCTGCAGTGGAGATCTAGCTAGTCAGGCTAGTACCTGCTTTCTTTTCTAGGATACCTCGTGAGAGTGTTAACTGGTGGTTGTTGCAATGATTTACTTAGAAGCAGGCATTTGTTTCTTAAAATATGAGGTTAAACTTCTGACTTCATTTTGGGTTGCAGCGTAGTTGAGGAAGATGGGGATATTTTCAACAGAGAAAGGGTCTTGGTATCCCTGCCGCTGTCACTCCTTCTCATTCCCTTTCAGCGTGTGTGATTTTGATCATCCCAGATGCCCAACTCAGCTGACTGAGAAGCAATTGAAGACTGCCATAGGAAGATTATTTGTTCAGCAGTAGTGACCTTTCCCTTTCTCCCCTGGGTTTTGCCATCTCCTGTCCCCTACTTCTCGTTCCCCTCCTATAACCTGAGACTTGCTTTAGTTTTTCTCAGTCTCAGCCAGCTTATGAGCAAGGTTGGAAGTTGCCCAGTAACTCAGCTAGTTTTAGAGCTGGGCAGTAATTAAAATGCTGATAAGTTCATGCAAACTGCAGTTCCTGCTTACCAGCCAATGAGTCAGCCATACATAGGAACATGTACATGTGGCAATAACTTTGGTCATCCGGGTGCAGTGTGGCTCTCCACCTTTGTTTGTTGTTTTGTGGGCTTTTCTTACCCACAGAGGAGATTCTGGGGTCAAATCTGTGCACATTCACAGCACCTGGATTGGGAAAGAGACAGTGATGGCCTTGACCCTGTCTAGGTAGTTGCCACTGGTATGCTCTGACTGTCAGCTCTTTTGCTTGGGTGAGCTGCTCAGAGGAAACAGTGCCACATTTACTGGCTAATGGTCGTGATGCTTCACTCAGAGCTTTCCTTTTGTTAATGCTTTACCTCTTGCAGTGTGAGAGGAGATACTTTATCTGACTGAAGGACACAAAGTACCTTCAGCAGGTGAAGGAAGGGAGTTGGACAGAAATATGTTGTTATTGCAAATCCCTACATACTTGCTTGTAAAGATTGTGAAGAAAACTCCTCTAGATGAAAGATTGTGGTTTTCTAGTGTCTTTTAAGACTTGGAGTGAAGACCATCCCTTTTATTTTGGGCCAAGGGTGTTTATTCTGTGTACATGGCTGACACCTCCGGTCCACATACAAATCCCGGTGGGTGCGAAGGTCCCAGTCAGGTTGACAGTGCTGCTGCCTGTTGCAAGGTGGTGCTCACTGACTGCCTTTGTCTCCTCCACACCACACCAGATGGGACTGAGTACGGGCTGAGCGAGGCAGACATGGAGGCATCCTATGCCACGTTGAAGAGCATGGCAGAGCAGATTGAGGCAGATGTGATCCTCCTGAGGGAGCACCAGGAGGCCGGGGGCAAGGTGCGCGACTACCTGGTTCGGAAACGTGTGGGTGACAACGACTTCCTGGAGGTCAGGTGAGGAGCCGGGTGGAGACAGGGTTAGTCAGCAGCTCAGCTGCATTTTTAACCTGTGAGCAGTGCATGCTGCTGAGCCAGCAACGCCGCTCCGGGTCTGGGTGTTGGAGCTACCCAACAAAGGGAGTCGAGCTTGACCACTCCTTGGTGATGAAATTACCTTTTTTGTTGTTGTTGCTGTCTGCTGTCTCTTTTGTGAGCAACCTGTTGGTGGAAATTTGCCTGTGTTTAGAAGAGGGCTATTGCTCTCTAAGTAACAGCCTCACAGTTGGGGGCGTCTTTTAGTATGCTGCGTTGCCAGAGGACATGTGCATGTGTGGCTGTATGTATGTGTATAAATGCTCACTGCTGGAACACAATACTTTTGACAAAGGATTCAGTTCTGTTCCAAGACTGTGATGATCCAAGTCACCTTTTAATGGACATATACTAGCTTATATAACACGACTTGAGAGTCTGCCCAGACCTGGATGGAGAGGATTTCCAACATTTGCCAACAGCCATAATAGCCACATTGATCAAAGAAGGAACTTGCTGTAGGACATGGCTTTCTCCTAAAATGTTTCACCTTATTTTTTAGCTTATCCGTTTCTGGGAACAACTATTTTAATTTTTGTCCTCTTCTTAGTGCTCGGTGCTGTTGCAACATAGGAAATGTGAGAAAGGCAGAGGTGTTCTAGACCGAGTTGGGATTTTGTCTTCCTTTTGAATTGCCACAGTGTTTATGTTGGATTGCAGAGACAAGGAGTTGGAATAGAGACACACTGTGTGGCATCGAGCAACATCACTATGTTATGGACACCCGTGACAATGTTTCCACAGTCTTCTGTCAGAACTCAGGACATCCCTCTGGCTGTCCTGGACTGCCAAGGCCCTTGCCAGGGGGCTCAGAGACCCTGGCACAGAACCCAAGACACTTGTGGTTTTGATTATGACCCATGGAGCAAATTACCAACCTTATATGAAGATCTGCAGGCCGCAACAGTTTAAGTAGAATGATAGTGAATTTATCATGTAGTGAAATACAGATTTTTGGGGTTTTTAGAATGGGGGTTCAGGGGGCAAGATGGAAGAATCTGGGCATGTCCAGCCTTTCTCCTTCTTCTCCTCCATCTTCTGCTGTGATGTTGGCACTTTTAGATTGGTTTAGAGTAGAAGCTCACTGTCTAACATAGGTGATAAGTATTGGAAAGTAATTGTAAATATTGTAGACATAGTTTTTAGTATTAAAAGATAACACAGCCCTGGGGGCAGGCAGAGTGCCTTGGGCTGTCTTGCTGAGTGGACCTCAGCTGAACAGGAGAAAAAATTTTATAGATAAGATACAATAAACAACCTTGAGACAGAACTGAAGAGCTCTGAGTCCTTCTTTGAGTGCTGAGCTGAGAAAAGAGACTTTCTAACATGTCTCGGGGTCTTTCTGACCGGCTAGAGATCCTGAATGTCTTCTGCATCCCAGTCCCCAGAGTCTGGGATCTCCACTGTTAATTAATAACTGTAAAAGAATCTCTGCTCTGCTTGTGAAGCTCTAACATTTTTTAATCTCTGTTTGAAGGATAGGGAGCAAAAGCCAGTTATTTGCAGGAGCAGTGATGTTTGGGTTTTTTGGATCACTTGTTCATTTCTTCAGGTACTGTATTTTACCAGGCTCCTTTTCCTTTCCCCTGCAGGGTAGCAGTAGTTGGCAATGTGGATGCAGGGAAGAGCACCTTGCTGGGTGTCTTGACTCACGGCGAGTTAGACAATGGCCGGGGCTTTGCTCGGCAAAAGCTCTTCCGCCACAAGCACGAGATTGAGTCAGGCCGCACCAGCAGCGTGGGCAATGACATTCTGGGCTTTGACAGCGAGGGCAACGTGGTGAACAAACCTGACAGCCACGGTGGCAGCTTGGAATGGACAAAGATCTGTGAGAAATCCACCAAGGTCATTACTTTCATTGACCTGGCTGGTCACGAAAAATACCTGAAAACCACCGTCTTTGGCATGACCGGCCACTTGCCTGACTTCTGCATGCTTATGGTAGGTAGCAAGAAAGATGGAACATACAAGCTGGAGTGGGGCTGTTCACAGCTTTAACAGCCACGACTTCTTTCCTGTTGCAAAGTGCCTGTGGGGTTTTGGAGGGAGGCAGCATCTCACAGTGAGAGCAGAAGCCTCTGTGGCTATCTGTCCTGTACTGTGAGGCAAGTGCCCCAGCACTGTCAGTCACAGACAGACCCAAGGTTTGTGATTCTTGAAAATTGAAGGATTTCTGAATTTTAGAAAACCTTGTTAAAACTGGGGAGAAATGAGTCGGTCCTCTGCCAGTGTCCAGCAACATCTGAGATGAGCTGAGTCTGGTCATATGGCCCTATTGGCACATCTACAACTTAACCACAGTCTACTGCATGTCTGACACAAGGTTTTCTCAGTAATCTAGCTTACTGCAGAAGAAACATTGACATCCCTGTATTTTATATCCCTGGTGTAGGTTGGGAGTAATGCTGGGATTGTTGGAATGACCAAGGAGCACTTAGGCCTGGCGCTTGCACTTAACGTTCCTGTCTTTGTTGTGGTGACCAAGATTGACATGTGCCCTGCCAACATCCTGCAAGGTGAGTCTTACAGGCTCTCTCCAGGGCTGTTTCTTACCTCTATGTGTTGCTGTCCTCTGCTTGGGTTCAGCAATTACTGCTGGAAGAAAGCTGCTTAATCTGGTTCTGACTGCATCCTGAATACCTTCCAGAAATCTATCCTTTTCCCTTGCTCATTTTGCAGGTGGTTGACTTATACTCACCATGTCAAACTTACCCACGCTGGGGACTCAGCTTAGCAGTCCAAAAGTGTTTGCTACAAGGTTTTGCTTAATTGAGCTCTAAGAGGAGCAGCATACACTTGGGGTTTGGGCTTTGCTTTCTCTCTGGATATTTAAACCCGGAAGAAAAGTCTGGAAGTTCTTTTGAAAGCTGCTTTCCTCCCTGCCCACAGTTTGAGTGTGATCTTGAGCTGTGATAGGACTTGATCTCCCCCTGCTGTTAGTGAAGGGGCAGCTGCTTGTTACCTCCTGCTCACCTGGGCACTTCTCAGGTATGCTGGCATAACTACAGCAGCTCCTTCCTCTTGTCTGAACAACCAACCAACACTTAATAAATCACGGTTTAAAGCAGCTACATATGTAGGCTATGGTAGCAGGATGGGAGGCAGGACTAGACACAAGTCTAGTCTTGGGGATGGCAATGAGTAGCATGGGCTAGTGATTTTTTTCTCAGCAGAATTAAAGAAGTAACACTAACCCCAGCAGTATCCCATTAACCCATGCATGCTGCTTTTTCAGGCTGTGACCTATTCTCACTTCTAAAATTCTCTTTAAGCATTTCTCACGCCTTCAGAAACATGCTGTGGTTAATTGGAGCAATGGGTTTTTTGATAATCAGTCCTAAGAATCAGAGAAGTGAATGCTCCTGGTACTGTCTGTAGTTCAGTGCATTACTATAAAAATCCTAAATATGTTTCAGGCAAATAGATGCATGTGATCAGAAGATAATCTTTATATCTCTATACTAGATGTATGGCAAAAAAAATGTAAGGCCTGACCATAAAATAATTACTGGGAAGGAAGGAGAACCTTTGGCTCAGCGTGAGGAGAAAAGAGCCGCTCTTGGGAGAAGCTTCTCCTGTGACATGCTCTGTTTAAAGTAAATAGACTCAAGATTTGACTCAAGTATATCTGTGAAGAGCAGATGGCCTGATTAGATGTTTGTGTTTCTGTATCCAAAACATTACTTTCCCATAGGCAATCACTTGTTTACAAAAACCCGTCTAATTGGATGACAATTGTAGCACATAAATTATTTGCTCTTTTAAGCCCTTAGTGCCCTTTTCTGGTTATTCTTTATTTATTGTCAGGCACTTTGTAGGAGGTTGATACTAGTGCATCAGGTAATGCCCCTGCTGGCTGCTGGATATGAGGCTTAGAAAATAAGTTAAAAAGAGGCAAAAGCTGAAAACTGGGAGCTGTGAGATTTGTCCCAAAACACTGATTTCTGAGTATGGTCCACCCACATTGTCCTGGTCTATGATGGTAGTCTTTACCTCTTTCATGCCTCTCCAGCCTCCTATGGCAAGTTGACCACCAGGGAAAATGTGTTGAGGTTTGTTTGGTCAAAATTTATTTGCAATTAGCATATTCTCAAATGTTTCTGTCCTCATTTTCAATTAATTCACTATGCAAAATCATTTCTAGAAAGAGGAAATACCTTGTAACTGCTTAGAGCTACTAATAGACAGCTACAAAATGTCTACTTCACAGCGCTGCAATCTTGTCTGTCTGCTCCTGTGTGGCGTGGCTTGGCAGCAGGCTAGCTGGCATGAAATGGAAGATGGAATGGCTCCTAAGTCCTACCTGGGCTGCAGCAAACTCACAGTCTCACCTTTAGCCATCTTCTCCTGTCTTATCTGTGGCCAGAGCACCCATCTCCCTTTGGGGAGAGACCCCACAAAAGTGATTTGTAAAGAGGGGAGATGCTGCCCTAACAATATTCATTTCACCCTTTAAGAAACCCTGAAGCTGTTACAGCGACTGCTGAAGTCCCCAGGGTGCAGGAAGATTCCCGTGCTGGTTCAGAGCAAGGATGATGTCATTGTAACAGCCTCCAACTTCAGCTCAGAGAGGTAACTGGAGTAGAGGAGAATCATTTCTCTTTCAATCCTATGTGGAGACTGGGTGAGGAGATTCAGAGAGTCCCATTGTCTAGATGTGTGAAGGTTGCATCTGCCATGTGGAGTGTGTTCCATAAGAGTGTGTTGATTTTGAGGTTGATCTGCTTGTGTTCCACTCTCTGAGGAAATGAGAGGCTGCTTCTGGGCAGTCTGCAGAAGACAGCAGGGCATTTGGCTTCTTTCAGTCCTTTCTTCAGAACTTTACACCTTTTCCCAAATGTCATTGGAAGGCAGAGGCAATGTTGCAGGTTTTCAAACATGGGGTGTTGTGCATCTGACTGCTTGCCAGGCTCTCCCTTCCTAGTACAGTGTATTGAATTAGTCCCAAGATTTTGGATGTCTCCCTACATATGGAAAGCTAGGTAGGAAGGTGAACTAACTCCATTTTCATCAATTTTCCTTTACAGGATGTGCCCAATTTTCCAGATTTCAAATGTTACTGGGGAGAATCTAGATTTGCTGAAGATGTTTCTTAATCTCTTGTCTCCACGGACCAGTTACAGGGAAGAAGAGCCAGCAGAATTCCAGATAGATGATACTTACTCTGTCCCGGTAAGGGGCCTGGTATTTGGAAGAATATTGTGTTTCCTCTTTTAGGCTGAAAAAAGTATCTTCTCTAGAGAGGAGAGTTCTAGAACTCTTCTGCTGGCCTGGTAGAGTAACCACAATTACTTTTTCTTCTTTTTTGGCATAGGGTGTAGGAACAGTTGTCTCTGGGACGACGCTGAGAGGCCTAATCAAGCTAAATGACACCCTGCTGCTGGGGCCAGATCCCCTTGGCAACTTCCTCCCTATTGCTGTCAAGTCCATCCACCGCAAGAGGATGCCCGTCAAGGAGGTGCGGGGAGGCCAGACTGCCTCCTTCGCCTTGAAGAAGGTGAGGTGATCTCCTCTCAACCCCCAGAACAGGAGGTGCCCTCTTAATTTTCGAGTGTTCTCAGAGTTCAGCTGCAGTAAGGCTGTTTCTGCAAACATCAGCTGCCTCATGTTGCAGTGGAATGGAATCCCATAGAACCTCTGTGGTTCCACATCCTGGTTTTTCCTCCTAGCAGCTGCCTGGGGATAGCAATGCCACTAGATAATGATGTTGGAAATATCTAAGAAAGTGAAGGCATTGCAAGAAAAGTCTCCTTTTGTTCTGGAACTGCATTAGTAGCCTGCACAATGTATTTAAACTACTCCTCTTGGCTTGTAGGACCAACTGCATGATTTGGGATTTAAAAATCAGCAAAATTTGATATAACTCCTCTTGCAAAAGGTTTTTGTCAATAGAAGCTTCACTGATTTTAAGGGACTATAGTTTAAGCTACACCATACTTCATGTGCTCAGGCTTACCATGTTATATTAACAGACATCATGATTTAGGAGAGATAATTTTCTAGGATAATGTGCAACCAGGATGTATGTTTTGCTTTTAAAGGATCAGTGAGGTAAATGTGTCAAGTGTCCAGAATTTCCAGTACTCTAAAGCTTCCTTATAAACTTCAGCTGAATTTGATTTTTGCAACCTTTATGTGATATCCTGTACATAACATGCAGTTCTTCCTTTGCCTTCTACTGGGCATGAGGTAGTATCTGTGAAATCCCTTAGGATTCTGCTGGATGCAGTCAGTCAGAGCAGCAGATTTCTTCCCTGGAGAATCATGCTAAGGTTTTTTGTGTCTCTTCTTTTCAGATCAAGCGTTCTTCCATCCGGAAAGGCATGGTAATGGTGTCACCCCGCCTGAATCCACAAGCATCGTGGGAGTTTGAAGCAGAGATTCTGGTGCTCCATCACCCCACCACCATCAGCCCACGATACCAGGCCATGGGTACGTGTGTCAGTGTTGGATTGTCTTTGTTTCCCAGTGGTAGCATTTTGTATCAGATCTAGCCTGATGTCTCTGCCAACCTGAATACATGCCATAGTTCCTGGTTTTGCCTTTCCCAGCATTGTGGAAAGGAGAGGGAAGGGAGCTTACAGAGGAGAGTGGGGTGGCTATAAGGTAAAAAGGAGATGTGTGCTCTCAAATGTATCTGGAGCTTACCTGTGCTGTATCTCCATGGTGCAAAGATTCTCCACTTTCAAATGCTGATGGAAAGTGCTGATGGAAGTGCAGATGCTCATTTTGGGTCCTGTCCTCCAGCTGCTCGGTGTGTAGGATCCTGTTGAGGGTGCTTCAGGACAGGCAGGATTTGAAGGCAGCTGTTCTAGCTTATGTGCATGTTCTTTTTGGGGGTGGAACAAAGGCAGCTGCATGACCCCTACGGTCTTTGCTGTAGGGTGAGGAGCTGCCTCAGATGTGTCTCTGAAGCTCGTTCCACTAATGGGCCCGTCTGCTGAAAGCCTCTGTGCTTTACATTCACAGTGCATTGTGGCAGCATCCGTCAGACAGCCACGATTCTCAGCATGGACAAGGACTGCCTGCGCACAGGGGACAAAGCCACCGTGCACTTCCGCTTCATCAAAACCCCAGAGTATTTACACATAGACCAGCGGCTGGTCTTCCGGGAAGGCCGCACCAAAGCTGTGGGTACCATCACTAAGGTAAAGGCTGCTGATTCCCGCCTGCTTTTGCCCGTTAGTGACTTCTTACACTGAGAAGCCAGCAGGAGAATCAAGATAGCTCTGGAAGATTGAGGGAAGAGGCTGTGCTTCAACCACAAGCATCAGGCCTGACATGGGTCGAGGACGACCAATGTGCTTTGTCATGTGGTGGGTCTTTAGCTGGTGTGAATGAGGGAACATAAACGGAGGGGCTGAGCCATATGCTGCTGGTTCTTAAGGCTCAGTCTCTTTCTGACATCTTGAAGGTGCTCCATTTGAGTCACGTTGTGGAGGTTATAGTGTCACCTCAGCCAAGTGGCCCTTTCCAAGGGTGGAAGATCAGAGGTCTAGGTTTCTTTGAACAGCTGCTGCTGCATCCTTCTCTTTATGGTTATTTTTACAAATTCTCCAGAGGCTTTTTGTTAAAAAGCAGCATTGAACCTTGCCAGATCATCCTGGCTATTTTAATGCTGAGTTTGGCAATTTGCAATTTGCAGCTACTCCAGACCACCAATAACTCACCAATGAACTCCAAGCCACAGCAGATCAAGATGCAGTCAACGAAGAAGGGAGCTGTTACGAAACGAGAGGATGGTGTTCCCGCTGCTGGGATGGCAGCTGGAGGCCCAGCAGCTGGGGATGAGGCCCCCTCAACAGCTGCAGCACCACTGACACCTACTGCCCTGCAACCATTGGTAAGTGAGGAAAATACCATCTCTGTCCTAGCTGCTTGTGTCATGGTTTCACCTGTTGCAGGAAGGGCACTCTAAAGTACAAGTATTATCCCCTCATACCTCAAACTCACCTTGCCACAGGAACAAATAGAAATTTAAGTAGTCTCACAGCAGGAATCATAATTCTCTGATATCTGGATGACTCCATGGCTGACCTTCCAGCAGACAGCAGCTCAGGGTACTTGGACAATTCAGGTTGGACCTCAGGAAGTGTCTAGTCTAACCTCCTGCTCTAAATAGGATTAGCTGTGAGGTCAGACCAGATTGCTCAGGGTTTTATCCAGTCATGTCTTAAAAACCTCCCAAGGAGGAAGACAGCACAATGTCCCTTGGCAACCTGTTTCACTGCGTTGACCATGTGCACAGTGAAGAAGTGTCTCTATCTACCCAGTAGCTGTACTAGTAAAACACATAACACCAGTCACAGAACAAATCTTTGATGTCTGAATGAGAGGTAGAATATCCTTAAACTAGAGAAATTACAACCTAAGTATTAGGTACAGGCCATCTGCCCTGTGGAAGAACAAGGATGGGGACATCCAAGAAGGAAAGGCTTTAAATTTCTCTTTAGAGAAATTTATCCAGGTTGTTTTGTTGGTTAGGACTTCTCAGTTCAGCTTGCCCATGGAAGATACCTAGTCTTTCTGGCCTGAAAGGAATGGAAATTCAATTCTCACTGCAGGCCTACTGATCAGCTTTATTACTGATAGAAGAAAGGTCCTTTCCTTGTAGGGTGCTTCCTCAGGAAGTGAAGGGTTCAGGAACCCACCCTGTCAAGTGACAGGGTGTTCCCCTTCTTAATTCTATCTGTATTAGTTGCCATGGTCAAATCTCACCCTCTTGAGCCAGACTGCTCATCAAAGGGGGGCCCCTAGCAGGGGTTCTCTCCCTCTGCATATGCCTGGGGCTTCACACCCGTCCTCCACCTTGTCCTTGTCTTTCTGTAGCGTCACTGTGGTTGTAAGTAGTGGTCCCAGCTTGCTCTTTGTTTCATCCCTCCCCCTGAGACTCTGGATTGCTTTTGTTCTCGCTTACGTCTTCCTCTCTCTCCTTGCTGCATCCCCTCAGCCTGCACTGGATGAAGAGCCCCACAGCCGTGAGGGCAATAAGGTATTTGGCTGCTCTCCAAGAGAAACAGTGGATTTGCTGAGGTTGGGGAAAAGAGTCAGGTAGAGAGCCATGGTAGGGGGTGGGGGGGCTCTCCTTCAATTCTGTCAAAGTCAAGGGAGCCTGAGGCCTTATTTCCTGTATGCTGAGCCCCATGGCACTTGCTGGCTCTCATGGGAGTGAAGTATTTAGAAACTTGGGAAATCAAAGTCTTCCCAGCTTGAAGGGCAAAACTTCCTGGTGCATCTGTCTCTCCTCCTTCCCTCATGGTGTGTCTGTCTCCCTCCTGCCTTATCTCCTTCCTGCAGTGGCAGAAAGCTGTTCAGTCACAACTGCCCTGCCACTGTCTGAATGTGTGTGTGATCCATCTGAATTCCTGCTGTGTTGATATCCCAACTGAGGGGTTGCTTTGCACTAAAGTCAGTCTTGTTTTTCAGGCAAAAGCTGGAGGAGGAGGCCGTCGACGTGGGGGTCAGCGCCATAAAGTGAAATCTCAGGGAGCCTGTGTGACTCCTGCCAGTGGCTGCTGAATTTCTTATTCCTCCTCTCTCTGAAGAATTCCTCCCCATCCCTTCATTTCTTATCCAAAAGATCCAGAGCAGCGTAAACCAAAACCCATCCCAGCTGATTGGCTGCAGAAGAATCATCCCTCCTCCCTGCAGGAAGCGATGGAGAGGAGCATAATTTATAAGCTAATGAAGGTGATAAGACAGAGAACTGAGTAACTGACACCTTCCTCCTCCCCCTGTCGACACATTTTTGTACATCATGGGCTTAGTTTTTATTCTTATTAGTTTTTATTATATTTTGTGTGCATGAAGATGAGAGGGGAGTCTGGATAGAGCTGCAAAGAGCCAGTTAGTTGCCTCCCTCCTCCCTCACCCCTTTCTGTCCACGGGACTTGCTGCTCTCCCCTATTTGCTGTCTCAGATCCAGGGCTTATCAGATGCCAGAAATTTCAGACTTGCAAAGGTTAAAACAGGTTGTTTAGGATGGCTCCATGGAGCATTGTTTCATCACCACTGTGGCCTTGTGCCAAATATGTTTTGGATTCCCTCCCTCTTAAACTATTTCTAAGTGGATTTAATTTAATGTTGTAATGACTGAAGTTTTAAGGAGAGGGTGAGAAAGTTCCTTAGATGGAGATCTAAGAGGGAAACAAATTGGAAAGCAGATGTTGATGTTAAGTTCAGGGATCCTATGCTCAATATCCTCAAATAATGTTGAAAGCACTTAAAATTTTAACTAGCAACAGAGTTAAATGGGCAGACATTTACCCACCCAGTTCCCCTTCCCATTGTGCTGCTTTTCCCAGTGTTTGTTCAGTGCACATTGGAGCAAATCTCCCCTGCCTCCCAAGGCTGCAGCAGCTCCACTGACAGTATTAAGAACAGTGCAGGAGCACTCAGTCCGTCCCTTGAGCCGGAGAAAGCCTTCTCATCTTGACGGACAGAGGTCACAGGTGGTAAGATACCTTTGGAACAGAGACACCAGGCTAACATGACCTCCCCTTGATTTTGTTTACTCCAAGATTTCCAAAACTTTTTTGGAACTCACTGGCCAAACTTTGCCATGGCAGAAGTGGGATTTGTCTTCTCCCCTCTTGGCCAAAGAGGGCAGTGACAAATTGGTACCAAATTTATAGAAGTGCTTTCAAGGTTGGAGAAGTACATGGTAATTTTTCTGACTCTCACTGAATTTTTTTTAAGATTTATTTTTCTTAATGAGAAATTCTGGCTTCTCCAAGAAGGCCCTGCAAGGACAGTTTACAAATTACTGTTAGAATGGTTTTTTCAACCATTTAATGAGTTTGTCAAGTGATTGATTCCTGCTTATTTTAATCTCTTTTCTTCTAACCCTACCTCCTCCCTTGGCTCTGGTGAGGACAGGAATCATCCTCTGCCAGACTGTGGTGAGCTCTGGGAGCATGGTAGCATTTTGAGGAGGTGGCATCCTCAGCAAATCATGGCTCCTTCCAGCAGGCATGGTCAGGCTCGGTTTCTCTGAGGGCTTCCTCCTCCAATGAAGGACTTTTATTTTAATCAGAGAGAGACTGCAAAGTTTCTGTCCCTTCTTAGCAGGTTGTTCCTGTTCCTCACTCTGTGTCACCTGTGTGGAGTTCATTCCAGCTCACCTTGTGACTCGGGGTGGGCTTCCAGGCCAGCTGAGTGGCAGAGCGCATCTCCCGCTGCCAACACCAGCACTCCAAGAGCATTAAGCGGCACGGGAGAGGCAAGAAACATGGTCTGGAGAGCAGGGTCCTTTGCCTTAGAGACTGCAGTGGGTGGAAGGGGAGGTCAGACAGTCCTTTTCCAAGCTATGTGCCTAAATACCAGCACTCTCCTGGCAAGGGAGGAACTACAGGCGGCTACAACACTAACAGCACCCGCATTGTGAGGGGGTGTGAGGTGTGGCTAAGCAGGGCACGAGGGCTTGGCCTGTTTGTCTTCTGGCCCTGTAGCAGCATCAAACTGCATCTGATTTCACTGCCCTCTGCTTCTGAAGGGAGCAGGGAGCTCCAGGCGGTTTTCTCTTTCTCCATTCCTTGTGCTCCAAATGAAGGAGACTGCCGAGACTGAAAGAAGGTTCACTTCAATTTGTGCAAAGGAGGTGGTGTGATCTCTCTTTTGTGACCAGCATTTACAGATCACTCAGGCTGGTGTGATCTATAAAATAAATTTTAAAAAAAGTTTGTTCCAAGTAAAAGTGTGTCATCTTGATTTTTGTCCTCTGTAAAACCAGGTTGAAAGCCAGAGGAGACAAGTTTGCCTGGCCCCAGGTTCCTTTGCTGGCTGCAAGAGGAGGCTGTGCTCATAGTGACAGCAAGGCAGGGGCAGGGCAGCACAGGAGAGCTTCTGCTGAGCCTCTGCACAGCCCTGACAGCTTTTTACTCTGGCCAAAATAAAGTGCACCTCAGTGGCTGAGTGGTAAAATGAAAACATGGGTGTGGTGTGAGCTGTGCTGTGTGAGAGGTGAGTGGGTGGGAAGAGCAGCTCTAGCAAATCACTTGAGGCCAGCCCCATGAGAAACTCTGCTAAAGGATGCAGCATCAGCACAGCACTTGCAGTGCCTGCCTACTGTGCTTCCTGGGACATGCATCACACCTGTTTCTGCAAATACAGTGGGACTCTCCATGGTTTGCAAGGAGCCTTTTTCTGTCTCCTCAGTTGATCTCAGGTTCACAAAGGCTTTTTCTGCTCTGTGCAGCCCTTTCATAGGTAAGTGCTGGGCTGTGGTAGCCAGCGCTGAGGCCCACACAGCCCTTCTCCTCCTGGAGAGGGCTGGTCCAGGGCCAGCAGAGAGCAAGCCTGGCCCTAGCATGGTCTTTTGGGAGGAGCTGCATGGGTATTCCTCAACTTAAGTCTTCCTCCAAGCCCAGGTTAAGCAAACAAGGTTGTGACCCTCCTCAGGCCAGTTCAGTTTCCCATTTTTCAGCCTTTTTAATGCACCAAGTTAACTTCCTCACACTAAGGAAAATTAAATATTTCCTTTCTGCCTGCTTTGTAGCTGATGAGTAGTCAACAGCCCATGTGAAGGAAAAGAGAAGCAAGCAGCTCCCCTGAATTGGGCTTTGTCCCTGCTAACCCAGCCTCCCTTACATACTTACAGCTTACTTACAGCTGGGCTCTGCTCATGGCAAGGAAGAGGATGGGAAGGCTTGGGAGGTGACTGCAGAATGAGGACAGCCATGATATCACAGACTTAAGTCTAGTAGAAGTTTTTAGTCCCAAGGAATTAGGAAGGCGTTTTTAGGAATAAGTCTTGTTTTCAGCATTGTTTCAAGGAGTTTTTGCATCCTCAAGCCTGCTAATGACAAGGTGATAACTTTGTTAACTGGCCCTAGAGTTAGTACATCAGGCTGAAAAATAAGGATTTGCCATAAAACTACACAGAAAAACAGCTCCAAGACTAGCTTTGTCTCTCTACTAGCTGTGCATCATTCCCAACAGCAAATTCAGTTACAAAACATCCAAACCACTCTGGGCAGTTTTGATATAATTTATGTCATGGTCTTTTTTTTTTTTCTTGCATAGGCATAAATTACAATCTCTTGATTAAAAAATAAAAGGAACAAAACAGTGCAGCATTTGCAACAGGCTACAGCATCAAACACAAACTCCTGTCTGTAACCATCTGTTTCTGCAGGGCTAATTCGTAACACGTGTATAGGGCAAACTGAGAAGGAGGGAGAATAGAGGAGGGAAATGGAGTAAATAAGAGAACTCTGCTCCCACAGCTGTTCTGCATTTCTCCTGCCTCACCAGGCTCATCTTCAGCATCAGCTCTAGGATAAAATACCCCTGGGCAGAGAAGCACATGCTGAAGCAGCAGTTTTCTATGCCCTCTTCTTTGGCAGCTCTGGGAAGTGCTGCAGAAATGCTGCAAGCTACAATCTCGAGAGCCGGTGGCTTCTGGCGCTTGGCACAGGGGCTCGGGCTGCAGCCCAGCACTGATGCTGAATTTGGGGGCTGAAAACCCACATGTAGCCTCAGCATATGTTCTGGGGATCCTCACACAGATGGCCTGGTGAGGCATCTAAAACCAGCTAGAAAAGAGCATGAAGCCCCAGGATGAGCTCTCACTGGTAGCTCCAAGGAGTTTTACTTCAAACAGCAAAGATTTTCATGTTCAAAGGACAGGGCAAGCTTGCACTGTAAAGCCAAATGCTCCCTAACCCAGACACAGCAGTTAACACCCACGTGGAAGGAACAGAGATCCCACTACAACTCCATTTTCAGGGGAAGAGGTCACCTTTCCAGCCTCTCATCAGCATGCCTGATTTACCACAAAATCATTTTTTTCTTGGGCAAAGACCTTGTCTGTTCTTACAGTCCAAGCCAGAGACCAGGGAGCCAGAAGGAACGTAACAAAAGGGCTTTTCCCAGGCTCATGGTTACAGCTTTTGCTCCAGGAGCCAGAGAAAGGTGAGAAAAGGGAGAGCTTCATCTCTGCTTTCTCTTTATCATTCAAATAAATACAGGAGCTTGTCTGCCAAGCCCAGAACAGGTCTAGGCATTCATAAAAGCACAGCTCCATGTGCTCAGTGCACTCATGGACAGGACTCCAAGGCAAGTGGGCAGCTGTAGACAAGTTTAAAATAACTTTGCCTGTGGATGCCAAGAATTAAGACTACGCTCAATATAGGAGAGAATTTATAGTCCTGGCTCTGGCTCCAGGTCAGCTTTCTCCCTTCAGCAGGGCCTCCCAGCTCTGCAAGAGGCTCCACAGGGTAATTTTAACCTGTTGGAGACAGGACTGTGGCCTCTGAGCCCACTTCCCCTGCTTGGAGCAAGGAGACCCCTTGAGAAGGGATGTGCTGCCATCACCCTCACCCTCCCAGGCTGGCACAGAGGGAGTCAAGGCTCAGCAGCTCTGCCTGATGCCCATCAGGGGATGCTGAAAGGAGACACTTCTTCAGCCCCTCGTCCTCCTCCTCCTCTATGCCTACAGTGCTTCAAGAAGAGACCACCAGAGTGGGAATCAATACACGGTGCTCTCACAGAGTCAGGAGAAGGATGGTACCAGCACTGACCATGAGCCCTTAAGCTTTTCTTTCAGTGAAATACAACACAAACCGGGAGGCTGTTAACACCATCCAAGAACATAAGCCAAGCTGTGTGATGCAGGCAGCCAGGAGGTGGAGGGGCCAGATGGCCCTAGCACCCCTCAGCCTGGAGAAGGTCCCTGTGCATCCTTCCTGCACACCCCTGCAGTGCCTCCACCCATCCCAACAGTTCAGGCAAGATTTACATGCCCACTCCAGGCAGAACTCCCCCTACTGCTCCAGCCCAGTCCTCCCACAGCCAGGGCTCAGAGAACAGTGCAATGCCATTAAGGAGAGGTAGGAGGAAAAGGGAGCCCTTCCAAGAGAAAGGAGGTCCGCGCGCACAGCCATCTGCCATCGGGGACAGGAGAGCTGAGGGAGCCCTGCAGGGGGAGGGTGGCTCTGCACACTGGCACCTGCAAGCCCTGGCAATTGCCCTGTCTCCCCCCCAGGCACCCTGCAGAGCCCTGGGGCAGCAGCACAACTTGCTGCTAACAGTCAAGTATACACAGATGCAGACATGGGCAAGAGGCCACAGCCACACATTGCAGTCTCAGAGCACATCCAGAGCAAGGAGGGCAGGAATGCCTCCAGCACCCCACCAGCAGCAGTGCACACAGGACCCCAGCTTCCAAGTCTAGCTACCAAGACACCAACAATGTGAGGCCCATATTTTAAACAGCTCAGCTCATCTTATTCTAGCTTATCCTACTGTGTATGCTATTCTACTAAACAAAGCTCTAGCCCTCTCCACATCTAAGCCACTCATCCAAGTGGGACCATGTAACATTCTCTGGTTAAGTACAAATTGCATGGAAAAAGTCTTTTTTCCCTTTGTTACTACAAATCCCACCCCCCCCCCCAAAAAAAACCAACCCCAACACCCCAACTAGAAAATAGCTTCCCTCCCCACCCCTCTTCAAAAAAAAAAAAAAAAATCAGAACAAACCCCAAAGGAAAAGCAGGCAACAGGAATTTTCAATAGCATCACCAAGCTTAACACTGGGGAGGCAGCCAGCCAGGGAGGCCAACAGCATCAGTAAGACCCAACTCAGCTACTGTCAGCAGCAGGGCTTGAGTGGATGGATGGCAGCACCAAGGTGGGCTCTGCCACACACATGTGCCACACGCCTCTCCTCCCGCTGCCCCAAACCATTAGTTTTATGTTAACACTTAATTAATACTGTCTAATTTCCTCTCTGCCAGCCCAGCTTTGGAGGGCTAGAGATCTTTACCCAAACCAACACCAAGGCAAGAGAAGTGACCCTGTGTGGAGGGGACTTGGTGGCCACGACCAGTGGCTCCCATCTACTCTGGCAGCACCGAGTCAGGCACCGTGGTCCCACACTCCGATCACATGAAGCACATCACAAAATGACACACCCCTTTCCCAAGCCCTGGCCATGCTAGAAAGGAGTGGGACAACAGGGAAGAGGGGCAGCGCAAACCCGATACAAAGTTAGCTTAAAAAGTTAAAATGTCCCATATGCACTGAAAACAAGCCAGGCTGCGCTAGGACCCACGTGAGATGCTCTTGCCTCACCACACCGGTCCTTGGAAGAGTGAAAGCCTCACCCCTTCAACACCAGCTCTTCTCCTCCCCCCGGGGGAGCAGCTTCCAGGGGCAGCTGCCGGCACGTGCCAGGATTTCTAGGTGCGAAGCAGTGAAGCAGACGCATCCCCTCCTGCTGCCAGCCCGGCAGCATCCTCATCCCGCGTGGGCCGGGGTCAGTGCGCTGGCTCCCCGTGCACACGGAAGCGGTAGATGCAGGTGTATTCGGGGTGGCCCCAGTTGCTCAGCACCCGGAGCTCCACCAGCTGGTATGTGCCCATGGAGTCACCCTTGGGGAGGAGGGAAAAGAAAAACCTGAGACCTTGAGGGTTCTTTGCAGCTCAGAGACCCCAGAGGCCCCATTTTCTTCTCAGGGGTCAGGTGGTCCAGGGGCAAAGCATTTACCTCCAAATAAAATGTTTGGATGGGGTCGCCATCGTGGTTGTAGGTGAACTGTCCAAGGAGAAGGCCCTCCTCCTCTCCTTCTTCCTTTAAGCCCTATGGAAGGGTAGGGAGGCAGAAAGGGAGAACCAGGGGTCATCAGAGAGGGAGATCAGAGGTGACGCACACATCCGGGGCAGAAGAGGGAGAGGGAGACGCAAGCGTGCTTGGCCCCCACTCCTGCTCTTCCAGGTCAAAATAGACAAATGGGAACAGGGACCAGTGGGGAAGGATGAAAGGGGGGAAGACCAGAAGTTACACCTACTCAAGCCCCTTTGCCCCTGTGTCCCCCCAAACTCTTTCTGAAACCCGGTGCTGCCCCTCTCCCCACCAGTATTGCTTCTTCCTCTTCTTCAGGGTAAGAACAACACCCCCAGAGCAGCCCACAGCCAAGCACAGGGTTTGTTAGCCATCCCTTCCAGCACCCTCCCACTGCGTTCCCCGCCCCCCCCTAAGCTCTGGGTGAGGGCACTCACATAGACAGCAAAGTCCTTGGGGGCACTGGGGATGGTCCCCTGCGGTGAGAGAGCTTTCGGGATGTGCTCCAGCGTCACGGCCGTGGGGCGGATAATGCCAGAGAGGCGGATGACAGCAAAGCCCTGGGAGCCACGAAACGCCCAGCAGTTCCCAGGGTTGACGTCGGGCTATGAGCATGGAAGTGAGATGCCAGCAATGTTACCACCATCAGAGTCCTTTTTCTCCCACCAGCTTGGCTGCTGGCTTGGAGCAACAGCCAAGGCCCAGTAAAAGCCCCACGAGAAGCATCCCAGCCTCCCACTCTGCGCCCACCTGCAGGATGACACGAGGGGACTGCGAGTGGTACCACAGGGGGATGCCGAACAAGCTCAGCAGCGCCGTCCGCGTCTCGTAGGTCTCTGAGCAGCGAGTGTTGATGACGCTGGCCCCTGGCATGAGGGGACAGCAGCAGGTGAGCTGCAGGCCAGCCCCTGTGGTCACCTCCCCAGGACAGCTGGCTCGTCCTGACCACCTACCTGCTGACTCGAGGGCATAGTCAACCATCCCCACACGGTCCTCGCTGTAGCGCTTCAGGGCTTGGCCCACAATGAGATGCACTTGCTGCAGTGGGAGCAGAGGGCACAGGAGGGTGACAAACCGGGGCAGGCATCCTGCCCCCCACCTGCCTGCCCCTGCAGGGACACAGGGTGCAAGGACCTTCCCGCAAAAAAGCCACGGGATAGAACAGCCAGGGGATGAATCACCGCGGCAAAAATAAGAGAACGTGCATTTGGCTGGGAAACCTTGTCAGAGGTTGCTAAAAATACCCCAGGGGAGAGGAGCTGCGCAGCGAAGGGGCAGCACCCAGGCACGCTGCACTCGCCTGTCCCCAGGAGGGGCTGGCCCAGGGGGAGAAGAGGTAGCACCAGGCACAACCTGACAGACCACCAAGAATCATCAGCTGGTCCCTCCTGCCCCATCCTACAGGACTGATGGGAGCTCTCTCTATCCAGAAAAGGAGGAGATGGCTGGAGCATCCATCTGGAGCCAAAGGCAGCCTAAGGAGCTAGGGCCCTGCAGCACCACTTCGGGTCTAAATTTAATGGGGTGCATAAAGCTCACACAGACTATGGGGACTGCTAATCCCAGCTTGATCCCTCCCTCCACTACCTCCACAGGGAATTGCCAGCAACTCTTTCCAAAGCAAGCAGGCTCATTTTTTCCCCTTGGTGTCAATTCTGTTGAAATGCTTTGTACCAAACAACTCCGCAGTACTGCTGAAGAATGGGGATAAGCAAGATGCTCCACCCATGGAAGCCCTGATGGCACCTCTCCCACATTCTGGGTGAAGGATGCATGAGCAGAAGCTTGGATTTTAAGATAGTAAGTGTGAATGCTGAGAACTGGTCAGAGAATAAAGTCTGATAAACTTTCTCTGGGAAGTTTTGAGAAAGTTCAGAGAAAGAATTAAAACAATCCTGCAGCTGGTGTTATGACCATGTTGTTAATTGTAGGATGTTTACAAGAAGGGTATTGTTCCTAACTACCCAAGGGTGTGAGAGATATTAAGGACCAATCAGGTCCACCTTTATCATAACTCTCTATAAAAAGAATTTGTGGTTTCTAATAAACTTGGCTTTTGCCTCCTGAGAAAACACAGGAGTCATGTCGCTTTATTCACCCGTCCTCAATACAACAGCGACAAGTAAGAGCCTTGCAGAGCTGCAGGTATCAGCACCTGTGACCCTTTCCAGAGCACGGAGCAAGCACAAACTGAGAAGGGAGTGGCAGAGAAGGAGTTTCAAGGGTGCTCTTGCATCCTGTGAGCCCAGGATCAATATCCCAGCTGTGGGGGCTGTCCCAATGCCTCTGCCATCTGCCAGGCACACATGCCAGCCCCCTGCACACACAAAGTGGGGCACAGTCCCCAACCCTGTGGTCACCTCATGTCCCTGGGGCTCAGGCCAGTACTCACCTCCTCTGTCACTCCTGCAGCCCCTCCTTGCCGCAGGGCCACTCCAATACCAGCCTGAGCATCCCGTGCTGACAGTCTCCGGTCCTCCAGGACTTTTGCAAGGATCTTGTGCTCCAGAGCCTGGAGCTCTGCTTGCAAGTCTTCCCGCTGGAGGATGAAGGCAGCAGCACCATCCTGCTGGGACTGTGACAGGAACCTACTGATCCACACTGGGAACTGCGCTTCCACCTGGAACAGTGTGGGCAGAGCTCAGCCTGGAGCAGGGACCCTTGCTTGCCTTTCTGCCAAACGGGCTGGGGACCGGGGACTCACATCAGTCCGCACTGTCTTCAGCTGCTCCAGTATCCCCTTCACGTGCTTCCCCATCACCTCCTGGTCTGACTTGAGGCTTGCCAGCTCCCTCCTCAGCACTGCCACCTCCTGCTCCAGCTTGCCCACCTCCTGCTGGAAGGTCCCTCGCAGGCTCTCCTGCACCGAGCTGTGCCAAGAGAAAGGTAACAAAACCTTGTGCCAATAGGCCCAGTTCCCCTCTGCAAACTGGAGGAAGAGGCTCATCCCATATCACCTACGCTCAACCCCATCTCCAGACCCAGTTTTAATCCCAGTGGCAGTGACCTCTTCTACTGCATCCCATGGGAAAGCACCCTCAGCTCACCCCTCAGCTGAAGGACCACATTCACAGTGATGCAGAGTGACAGTGGCAAAGGTCATTGCTGCCATTGCTCTTGGAGCTCTTCTGCCAGCCACAGAATGGCAGAATGGGTCAGGCTGGAACAGACCACAGCGGGTCATTTGGTCCAACCTCCCTGCCCTAGCAGGGTCATCCCAGAGCACATGGCACAGGACTGCATCCAGACAGTTCTGGACTATCTCCAGTGAGGCAGACTCCACAACCTCTAATCTGCTCCAGTGTGTGGTCACTGCACAGTAAAGGAGTTATTCCTCATATTCAGGTGGAACTTCCTGTGCATCAGTTTCTGCCCATTGACTCTCGCCCTATTGCTTGGCACACTGAGCAGAGCCTGGCTCCAACCTCTTGTCACTTTCCCTTCAGCCACGACACCGATGAGGTCCCCTCTCAGTTGTCTCTTTTCAAGACTGAGCAGGCCCAGCTCCTTCAGCCCTTCTTCATAAGAGAGATTCCCCAGTCTCTCCATCATCACTGTAGCCCTCTGCTGGACCCACTCCAGGAGCTCCATGGCTCGCCTGTACTGCTGAGGAGCCCAGAACTGGATACAGCACTCCAGAGGTGGCCTCACTAGGGCTGAGCAGAGGGACAAGATCGCCTCCCTCAACCTACTGACAATGCCCTTCCTAATGCATCCTAGGATACCACTGGTCATTTTGGCCAGCAGGGCACAGTGCTGGCTCCCACAGACACTCACATATGTATCCTTCCTTCCTCTCCCCCCCAGACTCCTCTTGATCTCTCCTTTGTCCCCAGCCAGGCCTGCAAATCCCTCCTAAGCCAGGCTGAGGGGAATTCACCCAACTACCTGCCTGCCCCTAACAGAGCCATGGCCCTGCCCCACAGCCAGTGTTACCTCTGCCACTCTGCGTTCAGCTCCAGCAAGCGCGCTTCCATCTCCTGCCAGGAAAAGGGGAAGGGGTGAGACGCGTGACACCACTGCTGAGGGTGTCCCATCCAGGTACCACCACACGCTCCTCCGCTTACCCGGGAAGCTTGTGCCATCTTGCCCAGGCGCCCGTCTAAATCCCTCTGCACCTGGGCTCGGAGCACATCCAGCTCGCCCTGAAGGATGAAGAACAGGGTGGAATGTCAGAGCCTAGCCCTGGCCACCCCCATCTCCCTGCAGTCCCCGTGTCACTCACCTGGAGCTGGTTGGCCATGTCAGTGCGGAGATGCTCCTTCAGCCCCGCGTCCCGGCGGCTCACCAGCCCCTCCAGCAGTGCAAGGATGTCCCCCGGGGGCGACTCTCCCCCTGCTGTCACTGCTGCCGCCCCACGACGCAGCTCCCACCGTGACAGCTCGGCCTCCAGTGCCTCAAAGCGCTTCTCCAGGGACTGAAAGCGAGCCAGGAGTCGGTGTCCCCCCTGCAGTGACAAAAACAGGGTGTGGTGCAGCCCCCCAAGGAAGTACCTGCCCCACAAGACCCCTGTGAAAGGGGACCCTGACCACCCATTCCCAGAGTCAGTGGCATCTTATTCATCTGCTGCCTCCCAGGAGAAGGCAGATGTTCCCCCTGCTCCATCCCAGGGACATCCCAAGAGTGAGATGGCCACAAGCTAGGGAAGCCAGTGTGGAGCCATCATCCGCACCGTTCTCCACCATTCCTCACACCCTGGAAGCAATTGCTCAGCCATGGATCACACCGTCCCAGCTTCCCCTGCAAGGCACTCATCCCACCTGGGCCACCATCATGCCTTTGCTGAAGTTTACCTGGTCCAGCGTGGTCAGATCTCCTGCCCCAGGAACGTCAGAGGAGGAGGAAAGCTTTCCAGCTCCCCACCATGGGAAGGAAGGCAGGCTGACTGTCGACAGCCCGTACGGGTAGAAGTACCAAGCTCCTGAGCACAGAAGGATGAGATGTTCAAAACCACAGGCTGGTAATGGGCCACAGTACTGGACAGGGTGGACATGCAGAGGCTCAGCCATCAGCATCTCCAGGTATCACCAGGAGACACTGGCACGGGGATGCAGATGGACCAGGTTACCAGGTTACCATGAACACTGAGCTCCAGGCCAGCCCATCCCCCAGCTATGGCAGTGGGATGCTCTACACTGTCCCAGATCTCAGGACAGCACATCAAGGGAGGTGGCTCACCGTAGGCGGCAGCAGCGAGGAGCAGGAGGAGCAGCAGCAGCAGCAGGGACCTCTTCAGACGTGGGTAGCGCCTGGAGCATGGAGAAGAGAGAGGTGCCTGTAGCATCGCAGCCACCTTCCATCACCTTTGGATGGGGGCAAGAGGGAAAGCAAAAACACCCACCACCCCCAGTGTGCCTCCCCCTTTCCAGGGTCCTGCAGGTTTTTCCCACGCTCACCCCATCCTGGTATCCCCTCCAGCACACTCACCTGGAGAAGGGGACGCTGTCTAGGTGGGAAGCTGTGCCGGTGAGGCGGCGCCAGGCCCCTGCCAGGCCTGAGAACAGCCACCCCATGAACCGAGCTGCCAGGAGAAAAAACAAGCTTCAGAAGGAGGAAGGGACACCCTGACAGATGTCCCCTCCATGCCCAAGGGTGGCACCACAAGGGGATAAAACCCCTCCACCCAAACAGGGAATAGCACACACAGTACCTGGAGAGTAGAGATGCTGACTGGCAGGAACACTGTTGCTGGACGTGCCCCTGCCAGCCCTCCACTCACCTGGGGAGGTGAACACCTGCCAGAGGAAGGAGCCCACCCGGGAGGCTGCAGTTCTCAGACCTGACCCGGAGCTACTCTGGCCTGAGTAATAGTGACCTGGAAAGGAAGCAGCAAGCCACCAATGCAGACAGCATCTCAGTGCATTGCCCACAGCAAAGGCTTTGCACTGGGGGTGGCATCTAGTGGGGACTGACAGCACACTGGGTACATGCAAGGCCCTGGGCTGGTCCCCCTGGGGATGCCTCCCCTGCATTGCTGCCACTACAGACAGACTAGTGCATCCCTACCAGCGTAGTCATCCTCTGAGGAGTACCCGGATGAAGATGTGTAGGTGTCGTACGTTTTGCTCTCCAGCACCCCATTGATCTTACTGGACTCAGTGTCCCCTGTGCCTCTTCTCCTCCTGGTGGAGAGCTCTCCACCTGCCCCAAAACACAGAGTTCCACTGAGAAATCACCCACCATCACTTCCACAAGGGGCAGCCCAATCACCCAGTCTGGGCAGCTGCCCCAACACTCTCCAGTGCCCAGGGAGGTCCCCAGCTGCCCTAGGAGAGTGGGAGAGCTCACCCCAGTAAGTGCTGCTGTCTAGGTCATCATCCAGCATGGAGCTACCCAGGGCAGCAAGGCCCCGGCTGCCCCCCAGGTAGGACTCGCTCATCATAGACTCGCTATAGTAGGAGGTTTGGGTGCTGGGGGCGGGAGAGAGGCGCTTTGTGCTACTCGATTTCCTCCTGATCGTCCTGCGGGAGGCGAGAACAGGCTCATCAGACATGTGTGGTTACAAGGTGGGGGGGTGGGTCAGAGTGTACTCATGGGGGGAAATGGGGAATTCACCCCAATCCCTCGACCAGCATCACTCCCCTCCACGCCGGATGGCGGCAGCTTTCGGAGGCTGCAACCTCTGTTTTGCAGAGGCCTCTCGCCCGTCCCGGGCATCGCTTCCGCTCGCACCGCTGCGGTTTTCCGGCCGGCACTCGCAGCGCACCTCCCTCCTCCCTCCCTCCCTCCTCCCTCTCGCCATCCAGCTGCGGCTGGGAGCTGGCACCCGGCCACCCACGGCGGGCTCCTGTGCCGGGCCCGCGGGGACGCAGAGGTGCCTGCGCTGGGAGCGCGGGGCTTGGGCCGGGGCAGGGGCACGGCCAGTGCCGAGGCGGCCATGCCGGAACGCCTCGGGCTCACCGTCATGCTCCTTTTGCAAGCTATCCCCACAGCCCGCGCAGGAAGATGCCCGGTCCCTGGTGTGGGATGGAATGCCCCGCCCGTGTCAGATTTGGGCAGGGGGAAGCCCCCAGTCGTGCCCCCCACTAACCTGCCGGTGGTCTCCTTGAAGGGGAGCTGAGTCCCACCCAGCAGAGATGTGCTGCTGCTGCTGGTTGTGGCATCATCGTCCCCGGGGTAATAGCGGCTGGTGACAAGGCGCTGGCTGCGGCGGGACATGGCGGCAGCACGGAGGGGAGCTCGGCTCACCTGGGGGTGGGGACAGGGCGGGCGAGAGAGGGAAGTGTCAGTAGCAGGGTCCCTGGAGGGACGCACCCAGCGGGATCCCACTGGCGGGGACCCCGCCTCTGTGGCGGGGGTCCCGGCGCACACCGAACGCCGTTCAGAGCTGGCGGCCGTGGGGTGTCCCGGGATGGAGCCGCCCCCCCCGTACATGCCGAAAAACCCCTTCGTCTCCTTTCCCCGCGCGTGGAGCGGCTGTCCCCGGCCCCTCCTCGCCTCCGGCCCCACATTATCCCCCGAGGCCCGGTACGAAGCCGGCCCGCCCGGCTTTGCTCCGGCCGCGCCGTCCCCCTCGCAAACCTACCGGCCAGTGCCGCGCAGCGGAGAACGATCCCCTCCGTCCTTCCCGGCCGCTCTCGCCGCCGCCGCCGCCGCTCCCTTTTGTTTTGCGGGGGAAGGCAGCACCCGCCTCCCGCCCTCCCCCCGGACACCCCCGCCGCCGCCGCCCCGCCCCGCCCGCCGCCGCGGAGAGGGGGGCAGCCACCGCTCCCCCGGCCTCTGGGGACCTCTTCTTTATCATCATCGCTATTGCTCTTTATTATTATCACCGCCACAGGCATATTATTTTTATTTCATTTTCTTTTATTTTCATCATTTTGGGGGGGCCGATTATGAGGGCCCATCCACACTCTGCTGCCCACGGGGACCTGGTCCCCAAACATCTCAGCCCTGGGGCTCCTCCGCCATGCCCAGCACGGGCAGCAGTCAGCCCACGCTGCCAGCCAAGGGCGTGGGTGATGCCAGCCCAAAATGGGAGCTCCCAGGTGCAGGGTTGCACCCCAGCCCCGTTTGGGCTTTTCTGGGGTGGCTGGTTGTGATGGGGTGAGAAATCCCCGCACCCCACGCACCACCCGTTACGGCGACACGGCCGAACCTGTCCCTGGGGCGTGGGCAGCCCTGCTCGACACCCGTGTGCCCACGCCGCCTCGACTGGGCAGGCGTGTTCTGCTGCTCCCCGGGCCGCCGGCCGCAGACACCCCGCTGCCACCGCTCTTCCCCACGGGCGGCTGGGCAGGCTTGTCAGGGGGTGTGCGAGCCAAACCGGGCTGCTCCCACGGGACCTTGAACGGACCTTGTGCAAACTCACCAGGCTGAAAAAAAACAGCCCCCCCACCCCCCCACCTATTCCCCAACACGCAAACACCTCGCGTTTCAAATCTGACAGCGCCTCGGAAAAAGATTTGCTCGGGGAGCTCTGAGAGTCAGGGCAACTGGCCACCTGTGTGTGGACGCGGTTGTTTAGACTATTTCTGTGGGCAGGAATGGTCCCCCCGGCCTTGGATATGAGGCATAAAGGTATTTATAGAAAGAGTTAAAAAACTACGAAGCTGGCAGAAAGGAAGTAACCTATTGCAAAACAGCCCTGAAACCTTTTCCTCCGTGTGCTGGGCTTTGGGGCACGAGCCAGGGCAGTGGCAGGGAGGACGTGCTGTCAGCACTGGGGGGGCACACCGCAACAAACCCCGATTCAGCGTCCCCATCCCCGTTGTGTAACGCAGACAGATCCTCTTTGTCTCCCTTTTCTTTTTTTTTTTTCCCTGCCTTTTGAGCCCATTTTTTATTCCAGCCAAAATCTCTGCCTAGCTTTTCCAGCTCCATCTCCCACTGTGCCAGCTGCCCTTTTTCACCCTCTCCCGTGGCTTCCCATCCCTTTGCAAGTGTCTGGCTGGGACAGAGGACATCTCCCCCCTCGCCTGCCAGTGGCAACTTTATCTCTGGCCGTGCAGATGGCAATCCCGTGTCCCAACCTGGGTACACTGGCAGTGGCTGTCACAATGGCACCTGCTCCAGCTGACGTAACCCTGCATGGATTAACCCCCTGGGAGGCTCAGGGGATAAGCTGGGTGCTGAGCCACCAGGCACTAAGTAGGGTGCACAGCCCAGGGTCAATCCATCCCCTCCTCAGGAGCCACTTTTTTGGGTGTGAAGGGAGTCAGTGGTGGTTCCTGGGGGATTTGGGAGGATGTTCTCAGGGGAGTGGGGTTTGTCCTTGCTGCATCCCTGGTCTTGTGGAGGAGGTGGTGATGTCAGAGCCATGGGAGTTTTTGAGTGGGTGTGGGAAGACTGGGGCAAAGATAAGTGGTGTGTGGCTGGGAGCTTCTGCCTCATTTTCCCCACAGCAGCAGTGGGGAGTGTCAGCTCTCTTTTTGGGGGTCACCAGGGCATCACCGTGCTGGGGGTGGAGGTGGGGCAGAAGGCGTGGGGCCAGCTGTTCCAGTTTGGCAGTTCTTACTGGGGAAAGGCAGGAAAAATCCCTACCCTTTCCTAAAAGGCTTTGGAGGGCTGAAGCGACACGTCCAGGCACGCAAGGACAGGCCAAGTCTGGGAAAGCAGCCTTGGTGGGGAAGATCACAGCTCGTGTCTTCTCCACCAGGCCAACCTTTTTATTTAAATTCCCTCCCCGTCCCACCAATCCTTACAACCTGCTTTCTTGGTTCATCATGCCACCAGCTCTGGCACCACCAAAAGCTGAGCTACACAGAATCAGAGCTGTGCATCGATCCCCACATGACCCTCGGCAGCACACCAAAACAGCCCAATCCAGCAGGGTACCCAGCCCCCATCACACCCACGACCCCACATCATCCACCAGCACCTTTTCCTGGTGGCCTGCCCTGGCCAGGCAGTGTCCCACCACCACCAGCACCTTCCCCAGGCGCCGGTCCAGTGCCTGCAGGTGGGGCTCAGCCAGGACGGGGGCCAGCGGATCTGCAGCCAGCGCCTCCCGCAGCACATCACTCAGGCGGTAGGGCTGGGTGGCCAGAAGCTGCAGCCGCAGGTAAGTCGACTTCTTGATGCTGCCAGAGATGAGGAGAGAGGAGAGAGACCTCTCTCCTATAGGAGGAGCCTGTCCCCAGCAGATGATACAGGGTGGGGGCAGCCCCTTACCTGCAGCATTGCTGGAGAGGGGCCAGGATGGACGGTTCATCGCGTGAGTGTGTGCCGAAGCTGGGGGTGGGGAGAAGCCCATAAGGATGTGTCAGGGTGGCATTTCAGCAAGACTGGAGGTCTCCCCCCACCCCTTTGCTGTGATTGCTCCCCCTTACTCCCCAGCTTTACCCGCGACCATTGTCCAGGTGGAGCAGGAAAGTGTCATTCCCAAATTTTTCAAAGGTCTCATAGTGGTGCCGGTCCATGTTGCCTGTGGCGGGCCAAGAAATTTGGCATCAGGTTATGGGCTGGAAGATGGGAGCAAAGACACGGAGCACTCTTCTGAAACCCAGAGCCCAGGGAAAAGGGTTGGAGGCACCTCTAACATGTCCATCTGGTGGCCATGGCTGTGCAGGGGAACTGAGCAGAGATCCCACGGCCTCTCCTTCTCATCCCAGCAGCCCCACAGAGGGACAACAGTGGCAAATGGAGCAGAAGTAATGGCAAAGGCATGGCTGGGTGGTCAGGAATGAGGAGGTGGGAAACTCTCCCAGTCCGATGCTGGTGAGGGGACAGTGCAGGGAGAAAGAAGTGGCCCAGGGACATGAGAGGCAACAAGAGCCCTGGGCAGCATTATCTCTACCTCTGGCTCTCCAGGGGCTGCATGTGAGAGTGTGCCAGAAAGTGCTTCTCATGCCCAGGGTATTCAGCTGGGATCTCCCTGGAATCTCTTGACTTTCAACTTCTGCCTGGGAAATGCCCTACTGGCACAGCCCTGTGCTCTCATTGTAAGACTGTGGCTCACTGCAGCCTGAACAACAGTTTGGCCAACAAATCTCGCAGGGCATTGTACAATGGGACACGGAACCATTTGGGCCTCTAGGTCCTGAGGGACCCCCAGAGCCCAAAGCACAGGCACGGAGGAGCTCACCCATGAGGAAATCGAGGATGGCCATGTCGATGAGGTCGAGGAGGCGATGGCCCCTGTCGTAGGGCGGTATCTCTCGCACCTGAGCGCAGTAGTTGGGGTTCAGCTCCCACCTGGTGGCAGAGGCCAGGGAGGGCAATGGGGCCATGAGAGCGGCTGTGGAAAAGCCCCCTCCCACCCCATGGCTCTGCTGGCCCCTGTCCCCACACCCCCCATGCCCCGTCTCACTCAGCCTTCTTGCTCTTGTGGTAGGAGCGGCGCCAGGGGCTGCGCCAGGAGCGGCGCTTGGCCAGGGTCTTGTCAGGGAGCAGGGCAGCCATGGAGCCCTCCAGCCGATCCGGTTTGCCACAGAGGGCGTGCTCAGTGGAGCAGTAGTAGGAGCACTCCCCGTAGAAGCAGACGTTACCCGCTGGCCAGGGGACAAAACAAAGGTTGACAAAGAGAAGGAAGGCACCCCCAGGCAGAGTGGTCCAGCAAACAGCCAGGGAAGGATGCTCCATGCACTCTGGTGATGTGCCGCCAGCAAAGCAATGGCAAGGGAGGCTATGAGGAGCAAAAGGCTGTGGCAGGGTACCCATGGGAGCTGGAACAGTCCCCAGTGGGATAGCTTGTCTGAGTGTGGGGGGAGCCAGGGCAGCGGCAGCCAGCACCAGGAGAGCTCCATCCAGGTGTCCACAGGAGCAGATGGAGAGCATGAAAGCTCACCTGGGGAGATGAAGAAAGTCTTGGCCAGTTTCTTGTCTGTGGTGATATCCCGAATTTCCTTTGTTATGTTGACCAAACGGCCAGAAACTGGGGGGATTCGCCGGAAATCCAGGATCCTGAAACACGGAACTTGGAACTACTCCTTACTGACCTCAGCTGGTTCAATAACAGCTAGTTATTAAAACTGACAGGAGACACAGGTATCCCTCACAACTGAGGAGCGAGAGGTGGGATGAAGGAGGAGTTTCTCTGGTGCTTTGTCAGCATGGGAGGGCAGGAGCAAAGCTTATGCTTACCTGTCCAGGTGGAAGGCTGCAATCTCTGCATTGTGCCGCTCAAAGTCTGAGAAGTAGAAGAAATCAATGGAGGTCTCCTGGTCCCGGGTCTGCCTGGAGAGAGAGGGGGCAGTGGGGGCAATCATCATGGGTGGGGTCACACCAAGCATGGGATAAGTTCCAAACCACCACTCACCTTGTGTTTCCTTGTGACAGTGGAGACACAGGCAAACCCAGTCTCCTCCAGTCAGTTCCTGAAGGTTGGGTGGCTCCAAGCCCCCGATCCAGGCTCCCAACTCAAGGGGTGGGGAAGCCCTCATGGACTGGAGGCTCCTGGATGGTCCTCATGGACCACCTTCTTCTTTCCACCACTGGAGGTCACTACCCCATCACAAACTGCATCCAGTTTGCAGCAAGCACCGCCAGGGAAGGCAAGGGAAACGGGACCATTCTGCTCGCCTCAGTTTTGGGATGGAGGTGCTGAAGCGAGGCAGCACATGAAGCATTTCTCCATTTCTCCCTCCATGGTCCCCCCTGGCCACTTCTCGCTACCTAACAGGACCGTGTGGGTGAGGTATAGGGTTGTCCCAGGCTCTACTCACTTCATAGGCTTGAAGAGGGCCTGCCCATAGTTCGGGAACGTCATGATGAGCTTGAGCTGGGTCCCGCCGGACTTCTGGACTGAAAGGAGGCACATGGGGATGAGGGAGGCAGGCAGCAGGCAGCAGGGCAGGGTGTGGGCAGGGGTGCAGGCAGGGAGGTGGTACCCGAGCTGACGATCCTTTGCGTGGCCAAATCCCAGAGGAGCTTGGGCAGCAAGGGGTCCCGGCGGGGGTACAGCTCATAGCGGTTGATGCCGATGTGGAATTTGAGCCACGTGGGGTAGGTGTCATAGGCTGTCTTCCCTGTCGGGAGGAGCGTCTCGGCTTTACTGCTGCTGACCCTGCAGCCCGACAGCCACCACCACCCCAACAACAATGACAGCTTTTAGTTGGGACAGGATGGGTCCCGTGTCCCCGGGCCCTTCCTGGGAGCCAGTGCATGGAGGGTGAGGTGGGGAGAAAGGCCAGAGCAAGCCCTGGATTGGTTCCAGGTTTCATGGTGGCAGAACTCCCTTCCTCATTTGGCCTCCATGGGGCTCTTGGCACCTGGTAGATCCCACCCAAAGTTGTTGGCCAGGAAGACCCACCAGTGTGGCTGGATTGGACACAGTGTCTTCCCTCCATCCCACAGGGAAAATCCCTGGTTGATCCTGTTTCCCTCATCCATGCATTTATTTCCCTGCTGGAACAGATCATCTCATTGTTTTTCCCTAAGGGGTTGGCTCCCAGGAGTACAGTCTGCTACACTCCTCCACGTGATTACTGGGGACACACGTGTGTACACTGAAGAAGGGTGGAGAAGCATGGGCTTCCCAGCCATCCCCAGCACTGACCTGAGCTCCCATGCTAGACAGCCCATTACCCTTTGGTGGGTTTACCCAGAGGGATAAGCTTGGGTTAGCACTATCCCTGCCTCTATGCATCCTAGAAATTTGCAGTTTGCTGGCATTCAATGGAGCCCCTGGGGGTATCTGCCCCACCTCTGTGCTAGCAGACATTGGCACTGCAATGGGACAGTTAGCCCAAGGCATCTGCAACCCAAATCCATGTCTCTCTCTAGGGAAACATAGACTGTGCATTGATTTCATCAAACCAGACCCAAGGTGGTCCTCAGAGATAAGGCAAATGCCCATTTGTGGAAACCAGCTCTTAAACCAGCTTTTATTCTCTCCCAGTTCTAGCAGGGACCACTTTTGGAAGGTGTGCTTCCTGTAAGGAAGCTGCTATGTGTTACAATGCTAAAGCTTTTAATATCTTCCCTTCTAATTAGAGGTTAGTAGTGCAAAGATAAAAATAGACAGCTGTCAGCAGTGAGCTCACCATAAAACTGAGCCTGACAAGGTCAGGCAATATCCTGCAAAATGCAGGACAGGAATGGTCTCATGGTTAGAGGTAACCTAAATTGTAAGCTTTGCATTTCCAACATGCTGAGAGGGAGATAAAACTGGTTAGAAATCTGGAGTGGGGACTTCCTCATATAAAGAGAGAGATACTAAGGGCTGGTCTGCATTGGGGAAGGGAAGGAGCTGAGGAGATCACCTAATAGATATCCGTAATACAATGAATAATTCAAGAGTCTCCTTTAGCTTTGCTGTGTGCTACAAGCTTATGGGTAGCAGCCCAAAAATTCAGGGTTAGGAGAGGATTTGAGATACGAGAAGAGCATGCTCAGTAATGGGGGCCCCTCTAGGGTAGGATGCTGATCTACAGAAGGGAACTACGTTTGGTCCCTGCTGCTTGTTCCCTGAAACCCACATATGCCCCAAACGCAAGGTAGGGTTGAGCTTGCTCCTCACCATTCATCACTCCCGCTGCTGTGCAGGCTGAACTTCTCCGTGGGGTTGACGACAAACAGCTTGTCTTTCTCTGTCACCTCGGGCACTGGGATGTTGTAAAGAGGATGCTCAAAGAGTGCTGCCAGCTTTGAGCCCTTGGTCCACCTTGCACCTTGGTCCACCTCTTCATGCTGCTGTTGAATCCCTGGCTCTCCAGTTCTTATGTGCAGCCCCCCTCTCTCTGGCTGGGAGCTTTTCTCCAAGAAGCCGTTGCTTCCACTGAAATCCTGAAGGATTCGCAGGCTGAGCTTTTTGAGGCTGGCTGGCATGGGGCTGCCTGACAGGACACCCACAGCTTTTGATGCTTTAGTATTGCAGCCACAGGACCTGTGGGTTGTGGGGAGAGCAAAATCCATCACCAGGTGCACAAGAAGGGCCAAGAACAGAAGAAAGAGAAAGCTGATTTTAAGTTTCCTCTGGAACAGCATTTGCAGCCGCCACCTCATCCTTCCTCATACAAAACACTCAGCAAGGGATGGGCACAAACACAGGGTTAAAAATGTTGGTGTGGCTGCAGCCTCTGTGCAAAAATAGGAGAAAGGTTTCCTGGACTTAGAGCATCGCAGCAAAAGACCAACTGGTGCACAGGCTGAGTGGCAGGAAAGATCTGTCACCACAGCACCTCACAGTGTGACACCATCAGGATGGGACAGGAGGTTGTGGCAGGGTTTATCAGCGCTGATAAGGGTCAAGCTGGCACAGCCAAGGTTAGAGTGAATGGGGCAAGTTCCAAATCAATAGCTGCAATGCTGGCTCAGGGACAGCAATGGCTGCAAACGACTCCCCACTGTCCTGCCTTTCTGTGCTGTCCCCTGCACAGGGCTGCAGAACATTTCTTTGAATACAGGGCATTAAAATGGTTCTGCCCCTCTGCAGCACACACCCTGGAAAGCACTACGTAGTCCCATTCCCCATGTTCATCATAGCTGCACTCTTAGAATCCAGGATTTTTTTCCCATTGCTCGGCCATATCAATTTTATCACCCTCTGTCATCCATTGAAAATCAGTTCTACGCAAACGCCCTTTCAAAAAATCACTGAAACTGGATAAAATGAAGGGGATGTGAGTATCACACATATTGCTGCAAGGGGAAATGCTGGGCTGGCAGCCTGAGCAAGGGCTACCAGGCAGGTCAGTTTCAGGGGCAAGGATGTTCCCAGGGCCTCTAAAGCAGGTAGGGGAGGCAGGCAAGCCGGAGTGGCGATACTGCCTTGGGCATTGGCACAGAGGGGCAGTGGGACCCACCAAGTGCTGGGGAGGACTGGCAGCTTGTGGAAGGGAAGAGCATTTCTTTTTACAAGAAATTCACTTTTGCAGAGACACCCGGGGACACAGAGCTGGGATGCGTACACAAAAATGGTTCATTACTCATAGGGACGGAGCTTTGTATTTGATAAGGGACAGACAAGCACAGGACCACCTGCAATAAGTCTGGGAGCTGTGGTACAGTCTGGCACAATGCTTATTTTCTCTTTGCTCTTCCAAAGGATGCAGAAGGCATGTGAAATTCCATACATCATGTAGTTGTTCCTTGTCGCGAGATGCACCAGCAGCCAGCTTGGAAATGCTCACTCCCAGCCAGGGACGGTCTGATGATCAGTGGGCAGGAGGGAGATGAGTGGGCTATTCTGGAGACCCCCTCCTCTGCTGCCATCCCTGCGCTACCCTCTCCCCACCGTGCTGTGCCGGCCCCTTCCGTGTGTGTCCCGGTCCCCTCCCAGGCAGCGCGCTGGGAACGCGCTGTCCCCAGTGTTCTTGGCTCGCGTGTCCCACGGCGCGACAGTTGCCTGGAAACCGCCTCCGGCTGACACCATCACCGCCCCAGATTCAGCCGGCCCCGCGTTCCCCAGCCTTCTGCTGGCAAGATGGCCGAGGAGAGCCGGGGCAAGCGAGGAGGAGGAGAGCTTTCCAGCCCGGCTGGCGAGCTCGAAGCCCCGCAGAATGAGCTGGTGGTGAGAAGCAGATGGCTTCCCTGGGTGGAGGAACACAGCGTCTTGCTCCGGGAAGTTTGCTGAATTCAGTCCGGACACACGTTTCAGACAGAAGGCCCCTAGGAGGGGCTGTAGCTGGAACATGGGATCATTAGGTCATGGCTCAGAAAAACAGCAACCAACCAACCAAAACACCAGCTCCGTGTACTAACTGATCGAATCAAAGGATGATGGCTCGGCTCCCGGAGCAGGGCCACAGGTTTCATTAATCCAGACCCAGCCCTGAAGAGAGGGAGACCTCATTCTAGTGCCCTAAACCGGCTCCAAATTGGGCTGGAGGGGACAGAAACGTCCTTCTCATGTCCTGGAGTCAGATGGGCACAGGAACCCTATGGGCTGAAGTCACCCTACTGACTGTTAGTCCCATTCCCAGAAAAAGAAATTTGCAATCCTACCTCCTCACCCTGATTTAGCATCCCATTGCAAAGCAAAGTCAAGGGGCTTAGGTGAGGTATTTGCCACCCTTAGCACTTCAATGCTGGCATTAAATATTAACCAAAAGATTTTTCAGAGAGTCAGACATGAGCCTGCAGCAACAGAGAAGGGCTGGAGACCTTCAAAGTCTGCCCTGATCACCTGACTTGTTGCCATGACATCATCATAGAGACAGGGCTGAATTTGCACCTCTTTCTTCTCATCTCCCCCCTCCAGCTCTCCCTCCATCTTCCCAGCAGGTTCGAGTCACCCTTGGGGCGGAGGAGGAGCCCTACATCCGAGGACATTTTCACTGCTGGCTCCAAATCAGGACTCATCAGCAGCTGATAATGATGTTCCCATTGCCCCTCAGCAGGGAGGGATGAAGTCATGAGGCACAGCCTCTGAGCTACTATCGCAGCTTTAGGGGACGGGTGGATAGAAAGAGTCATTTTGGCTGCCACCCATCCATCACCCTGCGTTTTTCATTTCATTTTCTACATCTGACTCAGCCTGATGCTTTGACAGGTAATGGCAGCAATGTGCAGGGCAAGAAATGAGAGGGAAACAAGAGCAAGCAAACTGTTGCCAACTTTCCCAGCTTTCCACTGAAAATCCATAAGGAAAAATCCTCCAGCAACTGAGAGCAGTTGTATAGTAAAAAGTAGGGAGGCCTTAGAGGCTCCAAAGCCTCATAGAATTACAGTTTGGGTTCGAAAGGACCTTTAGGGGTCACCTAGTCCAATGTCCTTGCAATGACCAGGGGCACCTTGAACTAGATTGTATTGCTCAGAGCCTCATCCAACCAATCCCTGGATGCTTCCAGGGGCTGGGCACCCACCGCCTCTCTAGGCAACTTGTTCCAGTGTTTCACCACCCTCATTCTAAAAGACTTTTTCCCTTCCCTATATCTAATCCAGAACAAACCTCTTTTAGTTTAAAACTTCAAACCCTTGTCCTATCACAACAGGCCCTGCCAAAAAAGTCCCTCTCCAGCTTTCCTGTTGACATCCTTTAGGTACTGGTATAAGGTCTCTCCAGAGCCTTCTCTTCTCCAGGCTGAAGAACTCCAACCCTCTCAGCCTGTCTTCATCAAAAAGGTTCAGCCCTCTGATCATCTTCGTGGCCTCCTTTGGACTGGATCCAGCAGGTTCATCAGCCACAGAGGGGTCTCTTGTGAGAAAACATAGGAGAAGGTTCCATCTCTGATCCATAAACCTTACTCCTCTGGAAACTACAGGTATGTCCAAAGATGTTCCAGCTCCATGGCAAAAGGAAGGTGAAAGTCTTTTTTCTAACACACAGGAGCCACCAAAGCATGGTTACACGTGCAACAGGCAGGACAATGGATCTGAATGAACACTTGCCTCAGGGCAGGGGCTCGGACACACAGCCACATTTTGGGAGGCTGAGAGGCTTGTGCTTTCAGGTACAATGCCAATGACAGGAATGCAAACTAGCTAACAAGGGTTTGCCTCAAGGTAACTTCCAGTAGGAAAGCTGTTACCCTTGTGAATAAAAATAGCCTGCCACTTGCCTGTGAGCCACCTTGCACTTACCTGGTGAGAATGGCAGTGTGGGAGCTGACTTGCTGCACATTCACATCTAGCTCACCTCAATCTGTTAGCACACTCGGGCTTTGAGAAGGCTGGGGAGCACTCACCATTCCCCTGTTGCCAGTGCAGGTCAGGGAGACATCAGCTTTGATCTATTGGTGGCCAAGAAGATAAACAGGCAGCAAGTCCAAGAGACTGTGCTGATGTCAGCAGCTCCCTGTGGTCATCTGCAGGTCACCACGACCCTGCAGAGATGCCTGTGACCAGCCTGCCTGTGCATATGCACAGAGCAGTTAATTATTCATTAGTGTGAAAGAAACACAATTAAAGTGATCATGGTATGGCTGAAGGGATCATCCCACTCCAGCGTGGGGCATTCCAAAGACTTCACCTCTTGGTCTGAGTTTAGAAGAGACAGAAAGTTGCAGAAGAGGAAATAATCTTTTCCACCTGCCAGCCATAGAGTGTTGTCAATAGCACTATCTTCACATAAAGGCAGCCAGCTGGAGGGACACAGAGCAACTGCACGATGAGACAGCTCAATGGTACCAACCTACCCTGGCCCAGCCAAGCACAGATGGTCCGAATTTGAAATAATTCTTAGTTGTCTTCATATTACTCCAACTCCTGGCTCCCCGACACAATGAAACTGAGAAAGGACATCTCCAGCATAACACTTGAGGTTCAGAAAAAGGAACAAAAGGAATTTTAAGACCAGGTTGATCCACCACAGGCATTAATGCAGAAAGATCCCTCAGACTTAACTATGGACTAGAAGTGTCAGCTGGCAACATTCTGAGAGGGAATCTGAAAGTTAAGGAAGCTACAAATATGAGACTCCAAAGATCAGAGTTGAGGCACACTGGTGAGGCAGCAGACAGCTACATTCCCTTGCTGCTACTGGTTAGACAGCTGCCTGTCAAACAGGACAGAGGGACGTGGCCAGCAGCACCAGGGGCCTTGCAACCCTCCTCACCATCATGGCTTGCACTGGTAAAAGGAACTGAACAGGGAGCATGAGAGTCACACAGGAAACCAGCAGGATGGAACTCTGTCACTGGCCTCTGCCTGTGCTACACCATGGCTGACTTATTTCCATGTTTCTTAAACTACTTTGCCTACATAAAAACACACAAAGACATTTTACTAAACTTTTATTGTAAAAACACAGTTCCCCAGGTTTTATAAATACACCATACATGTAACATAGTTACGCTCATTCGATCCTCCAACACCAACAGCTTTAAGAAATGAAACAGGCTAAAAGAATGCAAGCCCAGAAAGACATTAGGTTTCTGATGACCAACTTATACTTCACATGGAGCCTCCTTTCTCTGTCAGCCTCCAAACAAGATGCTGAAAGTACACAGCACTTGCAACGCCCCCAGGAACTGACAGGGAGGCATTTGAGCCTTAAAAAGAGCTCTCACCCACTCCCCAGGCATCGTCAGCCGCCTGTGTTTTCATGCTGTCTCAGTGTGCTGTGGGTGAGAAAAGAGGGGGCAGTTTGCATAGTAACCTCCTACACCCAGGCAGCTCAGCTGTTGTACCCTCCCAAAACAGCAGGGAAGGGCAAGCCGGGACTGCTTCCCTGTGGCTCACACCTCCACAGACAGCCTGCAGGGAGACCCTTGGTGCTGTCAGGTCTGCGCAGACATCTCTGAAGAAAGGAAGAATGTATAAGCAGCATCCAGAGAGAGGAAAGACAGGTGCTGGTCAGAGCCATACTGCATGGTAGTGGAGAAAGCAGAGGAGAGAGGAAAACTATGTGGAATAAAGGGGAGTTAAAAAAAAAAACCATAGGGCTAGATGGCACCTTTTTGCTTTTGCTTTCCCCTACTAGCACTGCTGTGCAGTGTGTTGGGAGATTATCTATTCCTCACTTCCTTCCTGCTCCAGCTCAAACACCAAGGAAAGAGCCAGACAGATGAGAAATCCCACAAGCAAGGACAGGACAGTTTAGCAAGATTATACACACACGCACCAACTTTATGTATCCCACAGAACTGTTACGTCAGTATGAAAAAAAGAAATCTTGACATTTAAGTATTAAAAATAAAGCCCCACCTCCAGATCATACAAAACTTGTCAAAAGCAGGAAGAAATCTCTTGTATTCAAGCAAGTCTGGGACTCAGCCAGGGGTCAGGAGCACTTCCAGACGCACACCGCCAGGCTGCCACCAAAGAACATGTACAGCAGGTTCTTCACCTCGTGAGTGATCTCAAAGCCAAAACCTTCCCCAATCACCACATGCCAGGAGGACCCAAATTTCTTGTCCATGGTCTCTTTGATCATCTTGGCAGCACTCTGGAGAATGTTAAGGAAGACAGCATAAGGTGAGACAAAGCAACCAGAGAGGTTTTATGCAAACATCCCCCTAATCTCCTCCCTTTAAGACTACTCAAGGCATGGGCAACAGGTATAGCAGCTGCACCGCAAGAATTGGGAGGTCCCCAGAGGTAAATCCAAGGGTAGAACTGGTCTCAGCAGCCTCCAGCCCAGCAGCTAGAACTGCATCACTTCTGTAGTTCACACAATCTGAAGCAAGAGCTCTGCTTTAGATCCTGCTGGATTTATACTGGTTGCGGTGACCACGAGAGCAGATTCAGGTCACTAAGCTGCAGCTATTTTTACTGGAGTTCATTATTTTTCTCCAACTAATTACCAAAACACTGAAAGTAGGCTGACTTTTAAAAGCTTGCTTCTCCCAGATCACACCTTGCTTGATCCTAAAAAAGGTGAAAATTTTTCAGTGACAGGCGATGCCCTGCCAATGAAGCAAGGTATGTATTCCCTCAATCATTGGTCCTAAAGCCAAGAGGGAATACTTAACAGACTTTCATGTACTCATGCCCAAGACAAGATACTACAAGCAGTTCTGAACCAAGCCCTCAGTACACAGGGCATTTTATGAACAGAGTGGAAGCATGTCTCAGGAAGGCAGGATAAGCAAGGAGGCAAGGTCTGGGAGCCAGCACCACTACTAATCTCTGCAAAGTGCTATTATAGATCTTGCAGACCAAGGGAACTGAATCTGAGATCTAGCCAAGCTCTTTGCCTCCTCCTACCCTAGCTCAGTGCAGAGAGTAATAGGATGTCAGGACCTGACTCTGCTCTGCCCTACACCCATATCCCTGCTCCTGCAGCATCAGCAGGGTGCCCGTTCTGGGAGGTGGCTGGTACCTCATTGTTGGTGGCATGCTTCTCACACGCCGTGACGCACAGCTCCATGGTCTCCACGCGCATCTCCTCCGGCATGTCCGAGTGCTGCCAAGGGCAATCACACACACAGCTGAGCACGACAACCAGAGCTGCACACACAACAACAGTAAGTGGCTCTACCTTCTGCACTGGCTTTATTGGGGGCTTAGATGTAGTAAATCTGAAAAGGCTTACTGCACTACAAGTGAACAATTCCTCCAGCCAATGAGGAATTCTTCTGTAGCTACATGAAAACTAGCACTGTGTAAGCACAGCTTAAAGAAGGAAATCAAGACATTTGCCAGTTTTTCTGCTGTAAGATAAAGGGGAAGCACACTAACACTGTTTCCACCACAGTCCTTAGTTATTGCTATATTAGTAAAAAGAAGTCTAAATTACACAGCCTTTTCTTCTGCTGCTGCTATCTGGCTGGCTAGCAAGATCTTTTGCTCCAGCTTCTCCAGGACAAAAAGCAAGCTGCATCCAAAACACAAGAGAGGGCTCCCAAGGCAGTGTGCTCTCAATCTGTTTGATGGATCACTTTGCCCCAGGCTTCCTCTGGCTGTCATAGGGAGCACAGGAGCTATTAGATTTCCCCAGGAGAGGTCAAGGACAGGGAGAAGTCAGCAGTGACAAAAAAGATCTCTCCACAGGACCAGCAGTACACATGTTCTCACAGCAGCTACGCAGCAGCAGAAGGACAGTAAAAATGAAGGCAGATTTTCATATCTGACACTGGTAAATGTGTAATCCATCACCCTCCATACCCTAATCAGAGGAAAACTGTGAAGCCTTTTATAATCAGCCTCATCCTTTTTTTCCTCCTCAGTTTCTTCCATGGTCCTTCCACAGAGACTCCAGGAAGGGGCAAAGGGGCTACCTGGAGTTCAGCAAAGTGCTGTGGCACAGCCAGCTGAGAGGAACAGGGCTCTGTGTTCCTCTCTTCAGCAGGAGGAGTTGCTTCTTGGCCTAGAGGAGAGTGCTTCAACAAAAACAAACATAGGCAAGAGACAGATGGCTTTCAATTAAAACAAAAGGCAAATGAAACTGTTATGAGAACATCATGCTATCTCACTCACTTGCCATTTCCTCAACAGCACCTTCACACCCCCCAGAGAGTCTTAGCTCATAGACCATTAATGCAAACAAATTATTAAACTGTATCTTTTTCCATAAGTGAGGAGCACAGCACTTCCCAGAAGCATCAGAGGAGCTTGAGGGAAGAGCCGAGCTGAGGTACAGCTTTCAGGAGAGGACAAGAGACCAAAATATCAGCTGCAACCACTCTTGATTAATTCCAAAAGGATTTCCCAGGACACTATTATCTGCAATAGTTTCAAACTGCACATGACAAGAGAAGGGTAAGAGTATTTTAGGCACAGAATCTGCGTACTCGTCTGGACGGAAATGTTTAACGGGAACATCTTGGTCTCGTTTGTGCACTTTCTCCTCAGATCCCGGAGCATTTGTCAGCTGGGGAGGGCCATATGGCAAAACTCTGGACGTGCCTCAGGGCCTCATTACCAGCCTGCCTCTACCCGGGCAACACAGAGGCACACAGCACTGACCGAGAGATTCAGAGCATTTCACCGCCGCCCTCCCTCTGGTTCTTTCCCCCACAACAAAGCATCTTCCTCTCCGACCCAGGGGAGCAAGGGTGAGCTCATATTAAAAGGAAAACGCAATCAACACGCTGCCAGGCGACACACCAATCATGTATGCCACGTACACAGAGCAGTTGGCTAAGGCACCGAGTCAGACCACCAACCGTCACACGGGGGCCGTGGGACCCAAACCCCGACCTCCGCAGGACAGAACCCCCGCCCGGCCGGCACACCCCCGGGAGCCACTTCAATACCCACCCCCAGCCCGGGGCGTGCCCGCGGCCACAGCCCGAGGGTGTGAGGCAGCGGAACGCGGCCCCGCCGCGCCGGTCTGCCGCCCTCGTCCCCGCGGAGGTAGAGCTCGGGCGGCGGCACCGAGCGGGACGGCGGAGCTCCAGGCGCGGCCTCACCTGCGCGGCCGCCGCGGCCCAGCGCCGTTGCTAAGGAAGGGCCGCGCTTGTCATAGCAACCGGCGCGGGAAGTCTCGCCCCGCTCGGCCCCCATTGGACGGGCTGCGCCGCTCGGCGCGTCTGATTGGCTGTCTCCCTGCCGGCCGCCGTGCGGGGCCTTGGGGCGCGGGCGGCAGTGGGGTGGCCGCGGAGCGCCTGTGCTGTGCGCGCGGCCCCGGCCCCCAAGCTGGCGTCGGGCAGTTTCTTATTTTTCTAGCTTAAAACCCCTTAGGGGCCCAGTTCTAGGTATTTTTTCTTTTAAAAACAAGGATAAATATAAGAACTAGGAGCGATTCGGGGCAATTTTGGTTGTTTTTTTTGTAATGACAGAATCAGGTTAGGAAGGCCTCTGAGATCATGGAGTCCAACCTGTGACCGAGCGCCGCCGTGTCAGCCACACCTTGGCACCGAGTGCCGCTTCCAGCCTTTCCTTAAACACCCCCAGGGACGGAGGAGGCTCCACCGCCTCCCTCGGCAGCCCATTCCCATGTCTAATAACTCTGTGAAAAAATTCCTGCTAATGTCAGCCTGACCCTCCCTGGTGCAGCTAAAGACTGTGTCCTCTTGTCCTGTCTGGTTGCTTGGGAGAAGAGGCTGACCCCCACTTGGCCCCAGCCTCCTTCAGGGAACTGGGGAGTGATCAGTGCCTGAGCCTGGGGGTGCCTGAGCCTCCCCCTCTCCAGGCTGAGCAACCCCAGCTCCCTCAGCTGCTCCTCACAGGATCTGTGCTCCAGACCCTTCACTAGCTCCCTTGCCCTTCTCTGGACATGCCCCAGCACCTCAATGTCCTTCCTGAACTGGGGGTTCCAGAACTGGACACAGTTCTCATTGTGTGGGAGAGGCAACAGCTCATGTTTGCATATCAACGGGAGTGTAAAGAAGGAGAAAGTGATGCTGTGGGGATGAATCATGAGTTTGCAAACAGCTCCTATAGCACCAGCCTCCATCCCCACAGAGAAAATCACCTCCCTCCCGCCCTCCGTAGCTTTATGCTTGTAATGTCTGTTTGTTTTGAGGTCTTTCTTGGCTCTGGGCTTGCTACAAAACCTCTGTTGTCTCTGCACCCTGCTAGCCAAACACCGATTGCCTCTAAACCAGGGCTTAAACAGTTTTCAGGGAGGTCTAGGGTTGCATTTGTCTGAAATTAACAAGGATGGAGAAGCAGCAAGCTCCAGGATAATACTAAGGGAAAGACTTCTCCTGTGCAAAGCCCCAGCTGCTGTGTGTGATGCCTGGTTTTCCATCAGCGGCCATCCTTTTTTGCAGAGTGGCTCATGGGTCTGATTTTTCATGTGGTGCTTGTGGCTGGTGTGTGCTTGAAACGTTCTTGCTGCTCGCTGCCTGCTGAAAGAAGAATTTGCTTTCCAGCTGTTTGAGAAGGAAAAGAGTGGGGGAGGAACAATCTGGGCACTCTCCTGCCCCTGCCAGCTCAGGAGTCCTCTTCCCTCACTGTAGCACCAAGCTCTGCCCTGTGATCACAGGGAGAACAACACCTTGTTAATCTCTTCCACAGGTTCAGCAGTGAATCCGACCTCCTGGCTGTCCTTTGCCTGACAGAGCAGTGCTGGGGGCTGGGAAGCTGCCTTTGGGCTTAGGAAGACAAAGCTGCAGTGATCATTTATATTTTCCTTTTCTGTCACTGCTGGTGGTGACAAAAATTAAGCACTGCCTCCTGTGTCGCTTGTTCTCCTGCCATTCCTGCCTCCTGGGCTAATTCCTTCTCCTTCCTCTTTTGGGCCTCTTGCAACAGAGCTAAAATTGTCAAGAGACAGATAAAAGCTGGGAGATCATCATTTTTTCTTTTCAGACAAGATAATTAGGAAGAGAATCTCTGTGAGGAAGAAGATCTTTCCATCATCATTACTTTATCTCCCGGCAGCTACTCTAATCTCTCCAGGGACACGGCTCTTTCAAGCACCATATTCTCGCTGTGGTTTTTTTGATGCTTTAGTCCCTGTGTAGTTCACCCACTTTTACTACCAAGGAGCAAGTGAGTGTGAGCTGGGGTGTTTGTGTGCGTGTGCAGGGCAGAGCACGCTTGTCTGTGTGATTCTGGGTTCAATTAAACCTGCTTTGGTTCTGATCAGTGTGACCTCCAGGAGTGTTTCCCTCAGGGAATGTGGGGACTGCTTGTGAGGATTATTCATCAGTGGCTCCTAGGTGAGAAGCTAAAGGAAAATGGCCAAACAAAAACTTCACCAGGCCAAAGACAGGAAAAACCATGTTTTTATGATTGTGGTGGGTGATACAGTGGGGCTGCAAGACAGAGATACCTCCTGGGGAAGGAGAGCATTCTGCTGGCCTGCCTCCTTCTGCTGGCTTAATAAAATGTGAGCAGTTGGTTTCTGGACCCCCAAGTGCAGGGTTTCCACAGGCTGCCTCTGTGTAACTCTGCAAGCCTGTGAGAGCCTTGTTGAGCCAACAAAGGTTACGTGTACTGCTCTTTTTGCTGCTGGCTCTGACAGCACAGACATTGCCTGATCTTCAGTTTCCAATACTAGTGGACCAGGTATCCTTCTGTAGGTGAAAGCAAGTCCAGAGCAAGGGTTCAGTTCACCCCTGTGGGTCTGTAGGGAGCTGGAATTTTTGCTTTGCTCTGGCCGGTCATGCCTTATTTGCCACTAATCAGAGGTGGAAACCCTTTCATCCCTTTGTTTTCAGCAGCCACAGTGAAATGCATTGAAACAATTCAGTCACCATTCACCTTCTGACATAAGGCTGTGTTGTATTCCTTAGCTGAGCACAGAAAAGTAACCATTGGCTGCAAAATATACATATATGTAGTAAATATACTGCCTCATGCTTTCTTTTAGTCATCTTCATTAACCAGACAGCAGGAGGCTGACTCTTCATCAGGTGGAGGACATCCTTCTTTTCTTTCTTTTCTGGCCTGCTTCTGGCCAGGTTTGGGGACTTGCCCATTGTCCCTGTGGGCACAGGCTCTGCCATGCCCCATCTCCTCTGTGTGGTAAGGCAGGGGGGCTGGAGCTTGCTGTCAGCCTGTCAGCACAGCTCAGGGACTGGGCACTGCTCCGCACTGCCTTGGGTAGGAACAGAGGGCCTGGGTCACACCAAGGTGCACCCTGCAGCTGCCCCAGGATGGGGTGGGGGCAGCTCTCAGCAGGCTCCGTGGGAATACTGAAGCCACATTTTGCTGGGATCAGAACCTCCAGCATGCTGAGCTGAGGGAAGCCAGAGATGGGGACACTGGTGTGCAGGAATGGGTGGCAGCCGGGAGCAGCTCAGCCTGTGCCAGAGGACAGGGCAGCTCGCTTTGGGACAGCCTGATCCCCTAGTATGCTGGAAAACACAGTGCTCCACGTGATCCCGTCCCTACTACCTCTAGTAGCATCAGCTACTGTTAGTAAGGCCTGTTGCTGCAGCACTAGCAGCCGTGTGGGGGCTGTTCCTGTGCCAGATGCTCCGGAATTGTGTGCATTCCCTGTGCGAGCACTGCACAAGTCTTAATGAGCCTTCCTGGCTCTGGGAGTGAGCAAGGGAGGCTCCCAGCAGGACAGGAAGGTGAAAGGAGGCAATTAAGCCGCACCCCATTGCTGAGCAGGCAGTGGGGACTTTGGAAGTCACTTCCTGGGAACAAGTATTGGCTGGCTTGACCTCATTTGAGGGCACCAGGAGGCTGACACTGCAGGGAGCCATGACATGCAAACTCAGCTGAGGTTGCAGGTATTGGGGAGCACAGGAGATCCCCAAAGCCCACTCTGAACTGGGGGGTCCCAGGATTGCTCATGACCCTGGGAAGGCAGAGCCTGCATGGCCAGTGATGCCCTCTGGAAAGAGGTGCAGGGGCTGGAGGTGTTCATAAATGCCAGCATTTTCTTTTCAAACACCATCAGGCCTGAAGGTTTCCCGGTGCCATGTTCAACTTGGTCTTCTTCACTGCCAGACAAACCCCTTTGGGAGTGTGGGATGGGTGGTATTTGAGTCTGGATAAGCCCCTGGTTAGCAGAAAGCCCTGCAGCAGCGAGTCCTGCAGATTAGGAAAGGAAATAGCAGTTCCTTTCCTTTCCTTGGAGCGTGCTTACAGCCCCTTGGCAGGGAGATAGAGGACAGCACGTGGGCGGCATCCAACACACCCACCTGTCTCCCACACCGTCTCCTCTTGTGCCAGCTCCTGCTGAACTGCCACAGCCCAGCGGTGCCCCTGCCCGGCACTGCCCAGCTCCTGGGTGCCCTCCTCCTTTTCCCCCTATCCTGGATGTCTGGACATAACACAGCCAACCAGCTGAAGTACCTGCCACAAGCACAAAACCTTCTCCACACCACTGTTAAATATTTCCTTCCCTACCCTCCTCTTTCCCTCAAGGCTGACTGTGTTGTTCCTCATCTCTTCTGTGCACAACACGTTGTTTTCCAACCAGCTGTCCTTAGAGAGACACGGGGCTACTCCTGAGTGCTCCTGGTTAATTTAGAAGCAAGCAATATGTGTAAGTCATTGTAATTACTTCTTGCAGCCAGCAAAGCTATTGATTTGTCATCTCCTCTACCTTTTAAGCCCTGTCACAGGCTTGCAGCTCTTGCAAGGCTTGGTTTATGGAAAAGAAATGGTCTCATCTTGCTCTTCTCCTCCTCAGACGGGTAAGAAGCAGACATTGCTTCCTGCAGAGAGCCAGGGCAGGATGGAAATCAAATATTTATTTCTGCTCTTCATTTGGGTCTCCCATCCAGTTTCTAATCTCTCCATAATGCCTTTGTTTCCTGAAGAGCCTTATAGTGGAAGCATTTGCTGGAAGCTTTTAAAAGGTTTGGGAAAATTCTACCAAGTTTTCCTGTGTGCCCCCAGGTCTGCCTAACTGGCTGTAAACATCTGGAGGAGAGGAGCTTGCCCTGCAAAAGCTCTGCCACCAGGTTCCCCCATTCTCCTGTTCCAGAACTGGCAGATCCACATCCGGGGGACATGGACATGGCTGGGATTAGGATCATGCCAGCATCATTTGGCAGAGATGAGGAGGGCAGCACTGAAGGCCCTGATCAAGCATCTCCTGGTATCCCCATTGTTCCTGCTTTTCTGGAGAGGATTTACACACAATTTCAATGTGGGCTGGGTTTCCGGGCTCTGGAGGAGATGGGTGTTTTGCCAATAGCCTACATCAGCGGCCAGGCTGTTTCCATCCTTGTTCATCCTCTCATGTTTCTCCTGCCTTGGCCAGCAGCCCCAAGAGCCCTCTCACGGTGCTTCTGCAGTTTTGATAGGAGGGTGTTCCGGACCAGTTTCCCTCCCCATTTTACCGCTTTCTGAGTTTATGATCCCATCAGTGTTTTTTGACATTTCCTCCTCTAGAAAATGTTGCACTTCTTAATTATGCTGTGTTATTTGGCACACAAGCAGATGGCACCTGTTGAGCCCTCTCCTCTTAGTGATGGGGGTGTGAACCTCCAGCTCAGCAAGGCTCTTGAACGAGTGTTCCAGCTGAAGTACATACTTTTTCTTCAATACCAGCCCTCAACTTTGTGAAGATGTGCTGAAGGTGAGTGCCAGCCTTTCTTTTATGGCATTAAATACCCTCCAGAAGGAGAAGTGGTGGGGGGTGGGGGGCAGCTCTGACTCAGAGAGGAGATCCCACTAGCATGCCAGCAATGGGAAAACTCACTCCTCTGGCTTTGTGCTCTGTTTTCCCCAAATATTGGTGAAGCTGTGCCTTTCGTAGGAGGAGCAGGACCCACTGAGAGGCAAAAGCACCATGGAGACCTGGTCATGAATTGTTCTACAACAGGAGCTCCAAGAGCCATGCCTGAACCATCTTTTGCCTAGCTAGGTCAGAAACTCATTACTAGTACTTAATTAGATTTACACTCAATATGAGTTCCTTGTTATCATGCTCTGACTTAGAGGCCAGGATTTCTCACTTGTTTCTGCTTCCCTCCATGGAGAGGTGTTTCCCTCTGCCCTCATGCCCCATCAGCAGCAGCCTGTACCCCATACTGCTCTGCAGTGGGGTAGACCAAAAGTGGCCAGACTGTAACACGATAACCTGCCCCTCTGGGGCATCAATACCAAACCCCTGTGATGATATTCCTGTAATGCCACCGGTGGGACCGGCCAGCTCCCTTCAGTGATGCAACCCTAAGCACCCTGGGGAAGGTCACCTTATCTTGGGCTGACCAGTCCCGTCCATCCCCCCAGCAACCTCGCACTCTGCAGGAGGCTGGAACAGAAAACATCACGTTTATTGTTCACGATCAGCTTTACAAAAGAAACGTCCCAACACGGGCACGCGTCAGGGCCCTTTTCACAAACGTGCATTGGAGAAAGCGCGCGAGCGAGCGAGGGAGGGAGGGAGGGAGGGAGGGAGGGAGAGGGGCAGCTCTTCAGGGTGCATGAAGGTCACAGTGTTCCCACTTGGCACCATCCCGCCATGTCATTCCCAGTGGGCTGAGCCACCCCAGCACTGGAAGAGACCCTGGGTGGGGGGATGGGGGGTGGCAGGGCTGTCCCTTCTGCCAGCTTTGTCTCCCCCAGAGGAGGGGGCAGCTGTCACCCAAAGTGGGACTTGGGGTAGGGGGAACACTGGAAGCTGAACACTGCATTGAGCAACCATGAGAGCCCTGAAATAACCCTCCCACCCCCAGACAGACACACACACGCACACACACACATGCACACACACACGCACACATCGAGATACTGGTGACCACGCAATGTGGAAACAGCGGATTCTCAGGCACTCCACAGGGAAAACACCAGCCTGCTCTTTCACCCTCCCAGCTTCAAAGCCAGTGGTAGCCCTGTTCCTGGCAAGGAGCAACTAAAGGGGACCTGGGTGGAACCAAGGGCAGTAGTCCAATCCAGTACCAAAAGACTGGGAGATGGACGGCAGGATTCCTCTGACTGCCACCATCCTCCATCTCTCTTTTTCTTGCTTTTGCTCCCTTCGATGGCAGTGTTGCACTCTTTCCCCCTCGGCCAGCGCTGGGGGAGATGCAAGCTTGGCTTCCCACGGGCAGACCTGCCCAAACAGGCAGCAGGGGCAGGGAAAGGGGTGCAGGGGGGTAAGTGCTGTGCCACTGATTCTCTGCCATTCTCCCTCAGCTCCCCTGGGGCCACATTTGAAAAACCAGGGCAGCAGGAGAAGGATGGGGCTAGAGGTGAGATCCTGGAATGCAGGCTCATAAAACTGGACAGTGAGGTTGCTAGAAATAAATAAGGAAAGGAGATGTGTTCAGGTGATGCCTGCACCCTGGCATCCCACTGAGGCTGGACTGCACTCAAAGTGGATGGAGTTTTCCTTCCCACTCCCTGTTAAGTCTGACAAGGTAACGACCCTCACCGTACCAGGGACACCTGCAGGTACAGCGAGTTCCACCCAAAAAAGAAGTGGGGCAAGATGAGACTCAGGAGCCAGCCTGCCAGGAATGAGGACAAGCCACAGCACAGGGACAACAGGGAGGCTTCCAGGGGCCCCCTCCCTCCTGGGACACCAGCATGGGGGGCTCAAGCATTGCCCTGGCAAGGCTTACTGGCCTGGGAGGGGAGAAAGGGGCTCCCTGCTGCAGGGCTGCCACCGGGCTCCTTGGTGCTGGGGACAGGGCTGGGGGCCACTCATGCCTTCCTCCCTTCCTGGCAGGCTGCAAAGCCCGCCTTGCTGGCACCTCCAAAGACCTCCACTGCCTGGTCATCCCACTGGATCACATTCCCTTGGAGGTGGGAGGTGCAGTTAGCCAAGCCCAGGATCTCTGCTGGTGCCAGCATGTGGTCCCACACGCCAAACTGCGCCAGCTCTCCCACGAAGGCCTGTGTGGCATCAAAGCGGCCCCCCAGGGTGTCCTGGGAAAGAGCAGGAGAGGTGATTGGACAGGGATGAAGAGGAGGAACATGCATCCAGTGGGAAATGGCAAGGGGGAGAGGAAGAGGTTTGGGGAGAAGCAGAGCAAGGTGCTTGATGGCAAGGAGGAGAGGGGATGGATGCATGGAAGAGATTCAAGAAGATGAGGCAGGGAGGCCAAAGGGATAGGGAGAGGGAAGAGAAGACAAGGAGGGGACATGGCCATCCTAGAGGCTGGATGAACAGGCAGGAGAGCCAACTGCCCTGCTGAGTGCTCCTGCCCATGCTACCCCCTCCCTTTGCCCCATTTGGGGGCTTTTCCCACCAGCCAATTCCCAGTAGAGGCAGCTCTCGGTGTCGAACTGGTACCTACCTGCTCCTGACCCAGGATGATGACGCCCTGGGGCCTGATGGAATGCCAGGAGGCCAGGTTCTCACCGGCACCCCTCTGTTCACCATCCTGGTACGCTGACCACTTGCCGTCCCGGGTGGTCCATGCCACGCAGACGTGGTGCCAGGCCTTGTCCTTCAGACTCAGCGGCAGCTGGGCAACCTTGGAGAGAAGAGCGAGATCCCGGTGCTCGGTAGGACTGCCGGGGAAATCCCCTGGCAGAGCAAGCAGTGCACCCCCATGGTGGTGGTGGCATCCCAAAATCTACAGACATCCAGATGTGCTGCTTCTCTCTCTCAGAACTAACCCCAATGAGCCATTCTCCCAATCCTCGTGCCTCCCACCATAAACCTAGGGCCCCTTCCTCCCAGCTCCCCCACAACAGTGCCTTTAGGAATATAATTTCCTAGGGGGATTGAAGCAGGGAAGATGAGGGCAGGGTTTCCTCTCCTGCCCCTCCTGCAACTGGGCTGACCTTGTCATTGATGAGCAGCTCCAGGGGGTTGGAGCCCCACTCCAATAGCACAATCTCGTTGGCTTGGCTCGGGACAGAGTAGGAGAACGGGGTGCCGATGCCTGCCAGGGCCTTGGACTTCAGCCACATGCAGATGGTGAAGGCGTACAGCTCTGGCAGGCTCTTCTTCACACGGGCATACATGTAGTTGTTCTGCACCGGGATGGTCACCTTGAAGGCATCAGGAGGGCTGTAGCCCAGTGGTCCTACGTATCAAGGATGGGGAAGAGAGAGGAAGGTCAGCACCTGTAATTGGGTTTAGGGCGACCTGTCCTGGGGCTCTGCTGATGATGTACCTCAGGGTAGGAACCCTCTGCCCCACCTCCATCCCCGCTGGGCAGGACTCACCATGCTCCAGCTCCGTCACTCGGTTCTGGAGGGAGTTCAGCTCCTTCTCAATGTTGTGCTGCTGCTGGCTGTGGTCAGTGCTGGCGGCCTGGCGCTCCTTCTGCAGGGTCAGGATCTTGGAAAGGAGCTGCTCCTCCAGCTGCTCCATCTTGGTGTGGAGGGCATCACGGGCAAGTGCCGGGGCAGTGGGTGCTGAGCCATTGGTGCGGGCTGGCAGTTCCTGCTGCATTTGTGGCAGTCACCACCGCGGGAATAGGAGGGAGAAAAGAAAAAATTCAGCAAAGTGTCACTATGAGAGTTAAAATAAGGACATGCCCAGCCTGCAGCACTACAGGTAGTGCTGGGATGACAGTCCCATATCCGCACTGGGGTCTTCTCCAAGAGCCTCCAGCTGACTTTGTACCTCCCCTCTTAGAGCTCCCATTGAGCTCATTACTGCAAAATGAAGCTTGGCTGCTCTTAATGACTTTCTGCTGCTTCAGAGACAGAGCAAGGATGGGATGTTTGGGTCATCCCTTGGCTCTGCTCCTGCAGGCAGCCTTCCACAATGAGGAAATGATGCAGGCAGGACCTTGGAGCTCCCAGCCACTCCTGCTGCTCGTGAGGCTGCTTACCTATAGCCAGCACGTTAACATCGCTTAATGGGGCTGTAATCCTCTTAGCTGAGCTCAGCTGGCGTGCGGGGGTGTGTGCACGTGTGCCAGGTAGCTCTCCACAAGCCAACCTCTCCCTGTTCGCCCGGATGGCAGGGACAGGTGGGACCGGTGCCAGGCTGTCATGTCTCTGGCCCTCAGGGCATGTGCCATCACCTGGGGACATCAAGCCTGTCTTGTCCAATCAGAGTTAACACTCAGACAAAAACTCTTCCTATGGCAAATCCAACATGGCAGCTGGTGAAGATGCTCCCAGCTGCTACTGCACTCTGCAAAGACCCCAGATCCCACCTTACTGGGAGACCCCATCCCAGCTGGAAGAAAACCAGTCCAGAAGGGAGAAAGTGACCCTTTGCCATGCTCCTGGAGTTTCTCTGTAAATAGGAGCCCTCTTCTTTCCCCATGTCCTTAGTACATTAGTGTCTCTTCAATGGGCTCTGAAAGATGACAACCACCGTCTCTGTGTGGTCAGACCTTCCCAGAGGTGCTGGAGCAGCCATGGAGACCTTTGCCTTGGCTCCTCTGGCACCAAGGGATCTGCATGCCTGCTTCAGCCCTGGACATTCACATGGCTTGTGCTGGCAGGACATGGGGGATACCATCCCTGTCAATCTGAACAGCCTCCCTCCTGCCTCAGAGCTGGCCTGGAGGAGGTCAGCACACTCACCTGTGATTATGGTTCCCTGTTTTTTCTTCTTTCTTATATCCAGCTTCTTCAGGCTGGACAGGACCTGATAATCACACACACAAAGCTGAAGGAGAGGGATGCCTGCCCACGTCACCCCTGATCTTCACTATCTCTCATGAACAACAGAGGGGAGGGGAAGGCTGGAAGAAAGTCAGGTTTAGCTGGGCAGGATGCAGCCTTGGCGGATGGGAACAGCAGGGAGAGGAAAAGTGAGAAGATGGTGTTGGTGTGAGCACAAATGTACCCACTCTGGGCAACAACATGCTCAGGCTACAAATAAAATGGAAGTTACGATGCCCCAAGGTTGGCAAGAGCTGCCAGCAGGGTCTGCCAGGGCAAACCCACAAGTTCTGTGAGGAAAACCAACCTGGAAAAGCAAAACCCAGCAAGAAAAGAGAGGTTGTGCTGGGGATATCTGCCAGCCCTGACCAAATGCCAGCTTTCACTGCCAGCTTGCTCTGTTCAGCACTAAGGATGCTCTTGCAGTGACAGCAAAACCCCTCTGGTAAGGGAAAAGTGCCCAGCAAAGAGCATCCTGCCTTTGCTCTTTGCAAAATTGAAAGGTTAGCTGATGGGAAAGGGGCTTTAGCTATTTTGCTGGAGTTTGGGGGTTTTTTGGGAGTTGGGTTTTTTTTTTGTTTTGGTCTGGTTTGGTTTGGGGTTTTTTTGCCTTTTTTTTAAGGGATCTTGGACACTGGATGAAAGGCAGGATAGAGATGGCAGAAGGGAAGGGAAGTGCAAAGTTTAATTCTCATCCTCCTGGCAGAGATAATTCCCACCTGAGCTGTCTGCATTTGTACCCAAGCTGAGCTGGATGCACTGGCAGGAGGCAGCACAAGTGGGATGGGGTTGCTTTTGCCTCTATGGCCACATCCCATGGGCTCCAAGAGTTTTTCTCGTCCTTTGAGGCTGCCTGGCTAGAGCGGAGGCTGGCACGCTCCTGTCTGCCGCACGCTTTGATTGCTCGAGCTGTGGGTTTGGAGCCCACGTCCCTGCTTTCATGCATGCCTCCATCTGTTAATGATGAAAAAAGAAAAAGCTGGGAGATTTTGTCACTCTCACTAGCCCCCGATACCCTGCCCTACATTATTCAGTAGTGACTGAGTACTTTTTTTTACCCCTGTCTTCCTCCTGCTTTTCTCCCTGCTGCTATTTTCTTCCCTCTGTAACTTTTCTCCCTATGACTTTTTCATTTCTCTGGTTTTGGAGCATCTCTTCCTGATGCTCCTCTCCATGCTCACACACTGTGTCTTTCCCCTTTCACTCACTTTCTTCCCCCCTCCTGAGGTCCAGCCCTCCCTCCAGCTCTTGCTGGTCCTTCCAAGTTGGCAGCCAGGGTGCTGACAGCCAGAGCCACATGGCCAACTGAACTACTGCTGCCCCCGTGTTCCTTCTGGAAAGGGATTCTAGCCTGCACCCTCATCTGGCAGGGTTTCAGGGCCATCCCAGCAAACACCATCCATATCCCCGCAGACAGATGATGGCTGGGCAGGAGACTGGACTCCCTATTCTACCCCATGCAGCTGAGTTGTGCTGGATGATCCCCCCGATGCCAGGCTGGGCTGCACCCCTGAGCAATGATCCTTATCTCTGAGCTGCTGCTCGAGCCTCTTTTTCACAAGGCAAATTATTTGCAAAATTGTTAATGGTTGATGTGCAGCTGTTATTTACTGCTGACCTTTGGGGAGGGGAAGGGGGGGAAGCGCCTTCTCCCTGGCTGTTCGGCAGGCACCCGGCTTCCCATCTGCCGCCGCACATGCAGCAGGGGAGTGGGCAGTGGGTGTGGGGGAGGCTCCTTCCACGCTTTTTGGCCACCAGAACCGGCAAAAAAGATTGAAAGATGCCAGGTAATATTAATCACGTTAAATGTCAGTGGCTGGCACGGGGTGGGGAGGGGGAGGTGGGGGCAGGGGGCTGCGGCAGCCACCCAGCATGTGCTCTCTGGGGCTGCAGCCCTCAGTCAGCAAATGCACTTTGATTTACATAAGGAGATCAGAGCCTCATTTACTAATGCACCGGCAAATCTGGGCGCCGCTGCTCCCCCTCAGCCCCCAGCACACCAGTGCCCACCTCGGCTGCTGGGACAGGGCAGGCAGGAGCATGGGAGGATATCTGCTGGATGGAGCCCTGGCACATCCCAGGAATCAGGATGCACACACACAGCAGATCCATTCTGCTCCTTGGACCCATGAATCCTTACAGCCTGCACAAAACTCCTCAGCGGCTGCTACCTTGGGCTACTCACTGCTGCAGGACAGCACACTTGCTGCACCAGGGGTTTTTGGACGCTGCCACCTCTTTGGACCCAGGCAGGACCTTGGAGATCATTAAACTCCAAAAGGGACTGCGTGGAGTAGAAGAAAAACAGGGGTGCATCAGCCTTCCCGTCTTCCTCACAAGAGAAGGGCTCTCTGTTGATCCTGTCCCCCTAAAATCTCACTCAGAGGAGGGGGGCTGGGGCTGTCACAGTTTGGGTGCTTACATCCCTGCACTGCTGGAGACTGAGACAAGAGGGAAGCAGCTTGGTCACCACCATTCCCATTCCCTCACCCGAGGTTTTCCTGCCAGCAGCCAGGTCACCAGCCACAATGGCACAGCCACCAACCAGCTGAGGAGCAAACAGGCTGTTGCAATTCCACCAAGTCCCCCACGGAGCCCATCAGGCCGTCCCCTCTCCCGCTCCGCTCTCCTGCAAGGGATGATGGGGAGAAGGGGGGCATCTGCGTCTCGGCACAGCCCAGGCAGCCAAGGTGATTCTCTCCCTGATCCCTTTCCATTTGCAGCAATAACTAAAAGCATGGAAAAGGAGCACCTGGGTCCCTCAGCTCTGTGTTCTAAGATGCACCAGAGTGTACAGACATGAGCACGTGCTGAGACATAGGGGAGGACCCTCAAAACCAGGATGAAAAAGCCTAACTAGGCTGCTATGCATGAGGAAAGCACGATCAGTGCCGGGTGGTGTTGGGAAGAGGTGAGGGAAGATGTGTGAATGATGTGCTGATCCTAGCCCAGCCCCACAGAAATGGCAGGGGACAAAGAGTGAGACCATGGGGGCCCTCTCTGCACCCTCTCCCGGGAAATCCTTCTGCCATGCCGACAAAATTAAGAAACAAATGCCTTAATAGGTTTTTCAGTGCATGAATAAATCTTGTTATGCCTTACAGACAGGGCTGAGAGTGCCCAGATTAGATCAGCAATCTTTCACCAGCCCCCTCCCTGCAGTCCCAGCTCTGAAGCATCCAGCAGTAATCCCTGCTGGCAAACCTGACTGGAGACTCCCTGGGACGCAGCCTTCCCAGAGCGGCTCATGGCATTTTGTGTCATCTCTCTTCTGAGACTAAGCCACCACAGACTTGGCAGCATTTCCTCTTCTTCCCAATGGGTTTTGCAGCACATGGGGGCCAACCTGGGACTGTCCCCATCCAGGTCACCTTTTGGGACGGTCATTGCCATCATTCAGGACAGCTGAGAGTGCCTCCCATGTCATGGGGTACCCCAGGAAGGATCCCAGGGCTGACAGCCAAAGCCATGAGGGACAGAAGAGTGCAGGTACCCCACCAGGAAGTTTTAAGTGTCTGCTCCTGGGGTGGGGTGGGAGGCAATTTGGAGAGGGAGGACACAGGCAACTGTCCCTGGATGGCTGAGGTGTGACCACGAGGCTCAGCTGGCTGGGCTGCAGCCCTCATAGGGGTGTGGTACACACCGGGGACACTTTTCACCAGGACAAAGACCAGCCCGCCTGTAACACACTGCCCTATTTCCTCACCTGGCAGGGCTCACTGAGCCTCAGGGTGCTGTGTCTCCCCTGCAGAGTGTACCTGGGACCCCCAGGCCCCTGGCAACACAAACCCGAAGAGTTTTGGTCCTTGGCTTCCTCATCAGTGTGTGCATGAGCCTCATCCCAGCACCGCTTCAGGCTCCCTAGGCACATGTGACAGCCTGCTCCAACCCTTGTGAGCTTCACCCTCCTCCTCCTCCACCCCAAACCTCCCACCACCCTCAGGAACCCCAGGAGAGGGGCCAGGGCAGCTCATGGGTGATGCTGTCCCACAGAGAAGAGGGAGAGCATGGTTCCACGGCCTCATGCTCCCCAAGATCCAAACTGACATGCTGGGCAGCATCCCACCATGCATTGTCTGGGATACGTGTGCAGAGACCTATTTCCCTGCTTTGTTTCTGAGTAAGCATACCTGCTGTGTTATTCCACTGATGGAAAATCATTTGTCTAGGGCTGCAGGGGTTTTTTGGAGGGTCTGTCCCTCCTTTTGGCTGCATTTGGCTCTGGGCAACATGTCAGGCTGCACATCCCACTCTCCCTGCATGTGCCTGGCATGCCTCTGTGTTTCTTCTTGTGCCTGTGTATGCATTACCCTGGCAGCTCACAGGTGCTTCCTCTCTGGTCTTCCAGCTCTTTTCCTTCTTGTGTTCACGTGTTTATTTGCCTTTCTCTGTCTTTTTATTCCTGTTCATATCTCCATTGTTTACAATAACCCTCTCTCCCAGTCTCATTTCTCAGGTGACCTTAGAGGCTCTGAATTTCCCATTCCCATTTCCATTGCCCGCTGCTGCACCCACCTGTCTGTAGTGAGGGGGGCAGAGGGGCAAAGCTGAGGAGAGGGACCCCAAAGGGTGCTGCATGACCCCCCTCCTAGCTCCACATTCCAGGGAAGAGTGGAGAGGGCAAGAGGAAACTGAACAGGAAGATGAGAAGGTTGAGGACTTGCAGGAGGCTCCTTGCAGGTGGCTCTGACATCTGACAGACGTCAGGGAATGACTCCTACCTGGAGCAATTCCCACAGGGAAAACAGACAACTCTCCTCTTGCAGCTCTCACGTGCCACAGCCATATCCTTCAAAGTCTGCCAGGTTCCGTGGGACTGCTGAGTCCAAATCAGCCCAAATAAATCAACACTCGCATGCACTCCATGATGTGCCCCATGACAGGCATCGTGGTAGAGCCTCGGGTGCCACTGGATTGTGGCTGGGCCAGGGCTGAGCCTGCCAGGCACACGCTGCACAGCTGCTACAAAATGGGGACCAGGGGTCTGCATCCCAAGTGCCAACAGCCCAGTGCCATAGGAATGGGCACAGAGAATGACTCCAGCTGTGCCCTTTTCTCTTCAGCTCCTAAGGATCATGTGGGGAAAGGCTGCGAGGCTCACGGCGGGGGGCACTGCACTTTACTTTGTGAGATGTCCCATTCACAACCATGACGGCATCAGATGGGATTTACCTTTTTGCTAAAGGGCAGAATCTGGCTGCCAGAGCTGCCAACCTGCTCTGGAAGAGTCCTTAACAGGTGCTACAGTGCAAGCAAGGTGTCCTATCCGGGTGGATTCTGTGGGGAAATTGGGGCAGCCCTGGTGCTTTGGGACTACCCTGCTTGGAAATGAGAGAGGAGGGCTCAAGGTGAGTCCCTTGCCCCTGGGCAGAGATCTCAGGAAAGATGGAGGCAAGGACAACCTTCCTGAAGTCTCACGAGGGGGACGAGCTAGTTCGGGGTGCATGTGGCTGCAGGCCTGGGGAATGGCTCGTGTGGGAGCATCTTTCTCCGGGAGCATCCCCCAGACCCCCAGGAGCATCTTTCCCTGGGAGCATCATCCCCTGGGAGCATCCCGCCCAGTCCCCAGGAGCATCCCTCGCACCTCTATCCGGTCGATTCGGTCCTGGAGGGTGCGGACAGCCTCCTCCAGCTCCCGCACGGCGGGCGGCTCGTCGGGAGGGTGGCCCATGGTGCCGGGGCGCGGGGCGGCGCGGAGTCCGGCGGCGCCGGGGGGCGCGGCGGCGGGGGGGCTCCGCAGGCCGCCCTCGCAGCGGCTGAGCTTGCCGGTGAGCTCCCGGATTGTCTCCTGGTCCATGCGGATCCGCTCCTTCTGCTCCAGCGCCGTGCGGCGCAGCTGGGCCGCCGCGCTCCGCAGCGCCAGCAGCTCCTCGGGGCCGGCGGCGCTGCCGGCGGCGGTGCCGGTGCCGGTGGCCGGGCACTCGGTGCTCAGCGGGGTGCAGACGAAGCGGCTGAAGAGCGGCGGCCCCCCCGGCAGGCGCGGCCCGGCGCTGGCCAGAGCCTCGGCGGGGCCGTGCAGCGCTCCCAGCCCCTTGTCGGCGGCGGGCAGGAGGGCGGCGGCGGCCGAGTCATTGTCGGCGGCGGCGGCGGCGGGCGCGGCGGTGCCGGCCGGGTGGACGCTGGCGATGATGCAGATGATGGCCCCAAGGAAAGCCAGCATGCCCGCCGCCAGCAGCACCGCCAGAAACTTCAGGGTGGCAGCGGCGTGGGGGGCCCGAGCCCGCGGACGGCGAGAAAACAAAGCGGGCGGGGATGGAGAGGGGGACGGACGGCCGGAGGGATGGACGGGCAGCCCGGAGGGAGCTGGCGGGCAAGGACGGTACCGGCAGCAGCACCGACGCCGGGGCGCCGCCGCGCCGCGCTTATATGTGCCGGGCGGCGCCGCCCGCACCGCACCGCGCCGCCCCCGCCGCCGCCCCCGCCCCGGCCCCGGCCGTGCCCCCGGCCGTGCCCCTGTTAGTGACCCCCCCCTCCCCGAGCTGCAAGGGCGACGGTCCGAGCGGTGGGAAGCGAGTGGCTAAGGGAACGGGAAGGGCAGGGAGGGCGCCCCGGGGGCATCCAGGGACGGAGCCGTCCGCCTTGGGCTCGCTGAAGTCAGCCCGGCGGGAGCCTCTGGCCTGACTTGTGGTGTTGTAAGGCTGTGGAGAGGAGGAGAGGAAGACAGATGGGGCGGTTCAAGGAAGAGTAGAGATGAAGGGAATGCTGAGGAGGAAAAGTGGAGCTGGACATGGAGCAGTCTGGGCAGGTGGATGTGAAGAAAGCCCAAGCAACAGTGTCTGGCCCTGGTGGCGAGGCCAGTGAGCACTGTGGGACTGTGAGTGCTCGGTGTGATGGGACAAGTGGGCACTGGTGCAGGATGCAAAGGAAACAGAAGCCTGCACCCCATGACATGAGGGGAGGCCACCAGCCTCCAACCTGTCCCTTGCTAACAGTGGCAGGGCTTTGCACCCTGCTGCATCACCCCCTGCCTGCTGCATGCCCACCCTGGCAGCGCCCAGGTGGGAGTGGAAATGAAAGGGACCCATGTGAAAGCTGCACCAGGCCACCCCACCCACAGTGTGGGTGCAGTGTGAGAGCTGCACCAGGCCACCCCACCCCACAGTGTGCAGATCAGGGTGGGAGGGGTATCCTTTATCTGCTACCCTGTGGGGAAAAGTGCTGTACGCTTCTATAAGGCTTCTTGCCAGGGGAAGTGATGCTTTGCACTGTTTGGATTTTATTATCAAATGTTGCAGGATCATGGTGGCAAGGTTTATACCTCTGGCTGATGCCGCTCTGGCCGTGAGGGGAAGGGTGAGCCCCTCTGGACCAGCCTGACCCCACTCACCCATGCTGGGATGGGGACGAGTTGGGTATCGCAGCAGGGCAGGGCTCACCTCTCCCACGGTCCCGACCTGTTCCTCAGCAGGGACCACAACTTCTTCCCAGAGACAAAGAGGTGACAAAAATAGATTTTCACAGGGAGTGATGACTCAGACCAGTGAGTGGCCAGAGCAGCCTCCCTGTCCTATGGATAACAATTCAGAGATGCTCGGTGGGCAGCCGGCCCTCGCAAGGACGGTGCGTGACAGGGTGGGGAAGGCAATGTGGGGCTTTTTGGTTCCTGTTTTGAGCAGGATTGGTGACAGAAACTGGATTTAACAAGAGCTCATGGATTCAGCCCAGAGGGACTGGGAGAGAGCAATTAAGGGATTTTCTTCCATTTAATTAACACCAAAATGGTGTCTGGGACTAGCAGCTGTCCCCAAGGGGTGGCTGCAGACAGGGTCAAGGCAGGACAAGGGGTCACCCTGCTGTGCCCCCTGGGTGAGAGGGACGTTTGGGATGGACTTCTGGCTTAAGGGGAAGGACACCTGCTGCTCCAAGGCTGCCCTGCATCCAACCCTCCCCACCGGAACCAGGCAGCTCCATCCTGGTCAGCATGAAACCCTGGCCCATTCATGATGCTGAGGCCAGCAGGGTGGTGGGGTGAGGGAAGGGGGGACACTTTTTCTCAGGGGAGTGTAAGCTGATGCCTCTGAGGTGGGAGATTCCCTCCTCCCAGGTTATCACCCAGCACAGGAACATCCCCAGGGCCACCCTGAGGAGATCAAAGGGCTCCTCTGCCACTCACTCCATGGACTCAGCTCCACTATCTCCTTGCATGCTATGTAGAACCTGCAGATCCCCAGGATCTGAAGGCTCCTGGGGATCTGCAGGTTCTACACAGCATGGAAATCCTGGCTTCTTAGCCCTGCAGATGTGACTTACATCACCTTGCCCTGGTTACTGGGTCTGCCTGCACCAGGATGCTGCTGCAGGACCTCATTGGATTTGTTCTGTCAGGCTGGGGTCTGTCTCTCCAGCCTTCCTCCTGCTGCAGAAAGCATTGGGTAAGAGTTGGCATCATTTGGTGTTTTCAGATCCAGCCAAAAACGCACTGGCTTCTGGGCAAAACCAGGGGGCAAGGGAGGAGGGAGTGCCAGCTTTGCGAGTGTTTTGGCATGCAGAAGAGGCAAGGTGAGCCTGATGCCATAACATGAATGACACCTGGACTGTGCTTGGCTTGGGTGGGCAGCATTCCCTGCTGCCAGCCATGCCACCACTGGAGCAGGCCCTGCTGTGGCTTTCCAAAATTCAGACACTGCAGAAGTATCTCAAGGCAGCAACTTTGTCCAAGGAACAGCCCAATCTCCCCTCTGGGTAAGGCCTCATCACACGCTCCTGAAGGGCAGCCCCGAGGATGTTTTGGTTGGAGTTGTGCCCAGACACTGCCCTTTCCTAGCACCCAGAAGTGCTGCCTTCCTGCCCTTCTCTCCTGCCTGCGTGAAGGACCTCTCTGTCCAAAAGCAACTTGCTTGCCCCACCACATCTCCTACCACCAGCACTTCCCACCCAGAAGTTCAGCTGAGCCTTTTTATGCAGCTGCTACAGGCTGGAGAGTGATGGAGTCAGTCTGGGGCTTCAATTACACAGGGAGATTTTTCACCATATCTCTTAGATCAGCTTGAGAGAAAGTGCACTTAAGCACATGTTCTGGAGTTGGGAAAAGCCTAAAGCATTTTTCAGCCACCAAGTGCTAGGCTGTACCCTGATCTAATTTTATTATTAAAAGAAAAGGATGTGGGAGACCCATGGGAGACTCCAAAGCACTTGGGAAGAGGGTGCTCAGGTTCCACTTGCTACAGCTTGGCCTTTCCAAATGTTCCCTCTTCCCTTAACATTCTAGGGTACTCCTTTGTCATTTTTCAGAGCTTCTCTGTGTCCAGAAAAGTCCAAAGACCAAACCAAGGCTGATCTATGGTGCCCAAGAAAGGTGCAGGTGCTTGTGTTTGACTGCAGAGCTGATCTGTGCTGGCTCAGGGCAGGCATTTCCATAGCCCTCCTCCCAAGCTCCACACGTCACAGCCCACCCAAGGAAAACAACAACAGGTTTTGGAATGTAACAATTTATTGGGGTTAATTTTTTTGTTTTAATTTTTAACTCCCCATTTCTGGCATTGATACAATATTCAAGAGCAGCAGAAAGAACAAAATGTACAAGAATACAAGAGTAATTAGCACAACCCCCACCCCCAAACCTGGAGCAAACCAGTTTCTTGTAGGAAGCACCAAGGGAAGGAATGATTCAATCACCCTTCCAGTGGCTCTGCCTCCCACCCATCCACTCTAGACAGAGTTTAGCCAGCTGGGAACTGGATTAAAAAACAAAACAAAACTGAACAAACACTATATTTAAAATGAAAATTGCAAGACAAAAAAATAATATATAGATATACAATTCATCCGTGCACAATCCTTAAATGCTTTTTTTCTTCAAAATAAAAAAAATTACAAGATACATATTTAGGTTTATTTTAAATTAAAAAAAATTACCACCTTCACTGTGTATGCCAAGTGAGGGGAAATGAAGAGACAGATGGGTTGCACCAGATCTACCAGCACCTGGAGTTAGGGCTGACCTTCTCCAAGAGGAAGGAAGGGCTCTGATGCTGCCAAAGCTCAAGCACAGGCAGAATCTGAAGCACCCAAGTACCACAGAACACAGTGGGGTCACTCGCCTGCTCCAAGTTCAGTGTTTGCAGGAATCTGCAGCAATTGAGCCTAAGCTTGGCACGGGGGAAGGTGAAAGGAAGGAACAGATGAAACAGGCCCCTGTCCTCCACCACCAGCAGACAACTTTCTATGCAAAAAGAAAACAAACGGGGGGAAAAAAAAAATCCCAAAGCAGAGAGTCTCCTCTATTCTTAGGGAGAGTACAAGGCTTAATGGCACAGGGGAGAAGAGGAAGGAGGACAGCACACACTGAGTTGATTTGCTTGGGGGAGGTGCAGGCATGACAACTCTTTTCTAAAAAAAGTCATCACAACGATTAATTTTTTGTTCCGCTTGAGAACTTGACCTAAGATTCTGCCCCCGCTTTGCGGCTGGGGGCTGGAAGCAGCAGGCTCCCTCCAGGGCAGTTGAAGAGCAACCTACCTGTGCAAGAGCACCTACCAGCTGCGCTGCCCAGAGGAAAACCCTCAGTATCCCTAGAGAGCAGGGGCCAGCTGGGGGGGCTGCTAGAGAGCATGGGAAAGCCCCTTTAGTCCTACGAGGCCCTGAAGCCCCATGAAGTGCTTTGACCCACCCAGCCATGTTCCAGAGGTTTAATGTGAGCTCCAAGTGCTCAGCTGAACAAGGAATAAAGTAAAGAACCAGGGCCCTGCAATGGGAATGAACACTTTGCCTGCATGTCCCACCGTGTTCCCTTCCTCCCAGCAGACACATTTTCTGAAGCTGGCACCACTGACTGCACCTTGCTGCAGGTCTGTCACCTTACTTTCCCCTGTGCCACAGCACGCTGCTTGCTGCCCACTTCCCAGCTCCACCCAGCAGCCCAGGGGCACAGACGGCACCCTGCTCCTCCATCTGCCAGTGCCTGGAGGGTGTGGGCTCAAAGCACAGAGCTCAGCTGGGGTGGAAGGACCCTCACCCCAAGGACTGTGCTTTTGGATGGCCCTGGAATCATTGTTTCCCACCACAGAGAAGCTGGAATGCACAGAAGAGCTGCCAGAGGCAGCCAACCACCACAGGACTGTATCTCCCTTCACTCCTGGAGGGAGAAATTTACAGAAGAGAAGAAAGAACTCAGGGCCCTGCTGCATGCTTACAGGTGAGGCAGGTGGGACACAGGGCACCTCAGAATCACCACACAACACAGTGTGTTGGCTCCTGGTGCCAAGACTGACCCTGCACAGAAAAGGGTGCAAATACCTTCGACCGCATCCATCTGACACGGGGCAATGGCAAAATGTGAGAGGAGCAGAGGATGGAAAGGCAAAAGTGAGGATGGAGATAGACTCCAACATCTCCTGCCACCTACACCCCCAAAAAGAAACCATACACATTGCACTCTGGGGAAGGATCTCAAAAATAGAAGTTAAAAGAAAATAAAGACACTTATTTTCTCAACCTCAGAGCACTGGTAAAATAAAGATACTTCCTGGAGTTACCTGGGGAGGGAAGCACAGACAGGGAGCAGGGGATTTCTGAAGCAACACTGAGCACTCCATCTGTGCAAACACCTCAAGAGTTGGGCTGCCAGCACCCTCATCAGGATGGTCTCCTCCACCCCCATCCCCTTTGCATGAGGGAGACAGAGACACAGGGCAGTGACACAGCTGGCAGAAAAACCACGGCAAGCCAAGAAGGAACAGAACTTAGGAGGCACCAAATCCCTGACCCCAAATTAACCCTCTACAGCAGATTGCCTTCAGAGCGGAGATCAGGGAGGTTGCGCATGGGGTGGTGGGTGAGATGGGGAGAAAGGGGGGAAGGAGGCTTTTTATATTCATATATTTATATATAAGAAGTAAATAAGATCCCAGCTCTTGCGTGATTATTGGGCAATTGAAAAATGCAGCAAAAGCAAGCAACATTGGAGTAAAAGGATGTGCCAGGCAAGGAGGAAAAAGTCTTGTCAGAAGGTGGGGAAGGAAGCAAAAGGGAAAATAAGCATTTAGCCAAACACGCACTCTAGGTTTGTTACACCTCCCTGGGAAGAAAGACCTGCTCCTGAGCAGCCCTACTAATGCCATGGCCTGGGGTGGGCAGAAGTATGGGGAACTCAGGACACCATCCTTCAAGCATGGCAACCTCTTTCTGCCAGGAAGTCCCCAGGAAGGTGATAACCTCTAAACGCTGGGAGCTGCTGAAGCCTCCTCTACAAAGAGGGGCTGGAGAAGGGAGTGATATCCCTAGGAAGACTCAGCTCAGAGACAGCTCTTCCTGGTAAAAAGCATTATTGTGGTTTTGATATTTTTTTTCTTTTTTATTTGTTTATTTCACAAAATCTCCCTGGGTACTTCAGTAAGGGGAGACACAGAGAAATGCTCCCATTCTCTTTTGAAAACAGAATTTAAGCAGTGGCTCACCACAGCTGGGCCTGCTCACCACACTATTTCTGTTTTTCATCCCCAAAGGAGCTTGTATCTCATTAGCTTCATGCCCCTCCAGTCCCATGCTGCTCATTGAGACAGGAGGTTTCTGTTCCAAGTTGAAAGCCATGGGAAGCACCGACAGTTTGATGGGCAGAGAGAGAAGTTTCCAAGTGCAGTCCAGGCTATGGGGAGCATGGAGACATCAGTCATCTAGCACTGCAAAGCCACTGCAAAGGGCACCAGAGAAGTCCAGACAAGAAAAGCTGTTCAAGCGTCCCTGCCTACTATCTTCTGTTCAGACACCAACATCTGGTGGTTTCCCTGCAGTCACTCCCACGTGCCAGATGAACACAAGAGACATCTTGGACAGGGAAGCCAGCACACAAGAGCTGCCTCCTCGCTCTGAAGGAACGTTCAGGCAACTCTTCCCCACCATACCAAAGGAAGCTGGAGAAGAAGGCTGCCCTACCTGAATACAGTCCAGAGTGTTCCTCTCCCCTCTCCACCCCAAAAACTTCCAGCATTTGCTGGCCTTGAGAAGAAGGCACTCGTCCCTCAGCAACACAATCAGAGCACACAAGGCAGCACTCTCATCTGCCTCTAGAGATCTGGCCACTGTCAGAGAAGGGGTGCTGTAATACACAACAATGGGATTCAGTTTTCTGTCCTGATGTGGTGAATTCTATACAGAAAAATGTCACCCCCCACCTGTATTGGAAGGAGTTTAAGAAAACTTACAGAGGAGAGGCATATCTGCTTTCCAGGAAATAAGTCCACCATGATTAATTCTGCTTGGATACAGGGGATGGAAAAGAGACAGCAACTTGGCAGGAAAGGTACATGCCAACCCCAAACGTTAGCAGCTTGCTGTGCATGCAAAGTAAGTCAACTGTTTACATGTTAATGGCCTGATCCACATTCTGTCAGAACGTGACTGGCCATCTCTGAGGGCTGCTCAGCCAGAAAACCACTTGGAGACTCCACCTTAGCTCACAGGAGAGGTATGGGAGGGAAGGGAACTCACTCCAACACTTGGGAGGCAAGGACGGGAAAGGTTTGTAGACAGGGTTCCTCCAACATGCAACTTGCCTTTTCAGCTCAGAGATTGCTGCTTAGTCCTAGAATGCCTTTCCCTCCAGTTCAAGCAAGCCAAACACCATCCCAGACACACATGCTTCGATACTACAAAATACTCTTTTCTCTAAGGACCATCTAATACCACTACAGTTTGTGCAATCACTGCATTTATTATTCATTTTTAAACTCTCTCTCGCTCTCTCCCTGTAGAAATTTTTTTTAAAACTTTTCTTTTTTTATGCAAAACTAATCATTTCACTTTTTCCACTCCATCATAAAATCTCCTCTAAAAACACGACAACGAGAACAAACATGGCACAGACACAGAGAATATTTCCCTGTTTTTGTTGATTTTTTTTCCTAAGGGTTATGGGGAAAGGAAGGGGATACTTTCAAATAAACTCCTCCTTCAATTCCATGCCCATTTTAAAAGGTATGGATGAATTTTCTTTCCTATCTCCATTAGGGAGCAAGGGCAAAAATTCGGAAGGAGGAGCACAGCCCATGTGAATATGAAGGTAGGTTAGTCAGCCTCAAGTGTCTTGTCCACCTGAGGGAACTTGAGGCTACTGCTGCATTCAAGTTAGCAAATCTCTAACTCAAACCAGCGCGGGATCCTCATTTCGGATCCAGAGGTTCGGGGTTTGGTTCCCACCTGGTGACCCACCCAGGGAGGGATTTGTCACACAAGCAGGTGAGCTGTGTCTGCAAGCCGGATCATACTCCTTTCTTCCTCCACAAAGAGGATCTACCGCATGAGTTTCTCTGCTGCAACAAGTCCCCTCATCTCGTCACCGCAGGAAGAAGGTCCTAGTGGAGCATCCCTACAATGACCCACTGCTTTACTCTTCACAGACAGTTCCCTTGCTTGCCACTCTGGAGAAAGGCAAAACCCCTTCAATTAAACAATTCCTGCCCCTTGCCCCCAAAGAACACCATACAAGAGACACTGGGGAAAAGAATTCTGCCAAGCAACACATCTTGGCCAAAACACATCAAGAGTTTCCTATTCAAGTTCCCTTTTATCTCCCACTTAAACGCTTCAACACTTTTTTCAGAACCTTGATACCACAAAACAAAACACAGCACCACATACACACCAAACAGTAACTTAACAACCTAAAGTGACTGGCCAGTTTTCATCCACCCCATAAAGCAGCTCCTCTTATCTCACAGCCACAGATTAGTTCTTATTCAGAAGGGGAAGGAAAAAGAGAAGAATCTCCTCGCTATTTTCCTAAGAAAGAGCTTTTCCCTATGCCTACAAACTGCTCATCTTTGAAGCTGCAGTCAAATGGATAGGCTATGCTAACATAAGGGATCCCTGGGTCTGCCAGGCACAGGAAAGATGCGCAAAAGAAAACCCAAACCAAAGAAAAACAAAAACCAACACCCACAAAAATACAAGCAGGTATTAACACAGACACGCACACAAGTCCAACAAGTTATAGAAAGCCTTAGCTTGGTGAATGGATCAGGGAAGTCTCTGTCTCCCTGCCCCTAGCTTCAGCTGTGAATGAAAGCACATCCCCGAAGAGGCCACTAAGCTCTTTAACCAAGGAAAGAAAAAGAAAGAGGTGTACCAAGGGTGGTGCTAACAGCACCTGGAATCCCCCTCAGACTGTCTGTACAGACACCCAACCACAACTGGTGTGAATTCACTGTTTCCCACAGCTTGGAATGCCACCCACTGCAAGGCAAGGTTTGTGGGGAGGGCAGCAAAGATTTTATTACACCAACCCAGGCGCTGGAGGCAGGGAATAGACACGCTCTGGGCACAAAAGCCATAATTAAGGTCAGAAGCTGGTCTATCCCTCCACCACCCTGACAACGTCCCTTGGGCAGACAAATATTACTTCCCTCCCACAAACTGCCTCCCTTCTATCCTCAGATCACTAAAACCACAAAATCACTACTGCAGGAGAGCACTCCTCAGAGCCAGCAGCTCCTGAACATCCTTGTGTGAAAGCACCAGAGGGGCCAATTCCACTTGTGTTCACCTGCCCAGGACAGGCTTATAAGCAAATAAGCCCTGGCATGAGGAATTTTTTCCACCCTTTTCACCTCTGCAGCATGTTATGTAGAAGTGACACCCCTCTGCCCCATCCAGGGACAGGGCTGAGGGTGAGGCTCTTCCACCAGTTCATCAGCACCTCTTTTCCTTGCCTCTACAAGCTCAATCCTGTGCAAGTAGAGAAAGAAAGCAGAGGAAAGGAACGGCTTCTCACCGTGAAGCTTAGGACCCACACAGAGCTAGCCAGAAATGGCAGGCAAAAAATAGAGCTTATTTTGGATGTGAACAAAGCTGGTCAGGGAAAGAGGGAGCTGTGGAATAAACAGCAAGCTGTGGTCTTGCTCCCTCCTACTTGCTAGGGGTGAAGAGAAGGAATTTCTAGATCAGCTCACAGGAGCTTTAGGGGAAGAGATCCAGCGCACATGCATGCGATGTGAGAGAGACAGGTATTTCTTATGAGCACCTTTGGCTGACAGTTGTAAGGGCTGTTTCAGATGCTGAAAAGACAAAGGAGAAACCTCTTCCAGGCCACCGAGAGGGAGGGGAGAGCAGGAGGGGAACAACCGAGCAGGAGGGGCAAAAACAAGCAAGAACAACCAACCTGCCTTAGCATCGACCCCTCCTTCCTTTGGAAGGAGCAAGAGGAAGCAAAGAGGGCCGGGGGAAGCTTACGCACGGGGTGGGAGAGCAGCCTCACACGGCTGGGGCAGCGTCACGCTGCTGGCATCATCCTCCCACAGACTGAAGGATGGATGCACAGCCCACTCCCGCTTCTGCCATGGAAAGACCAGAGAAAGGCATTTCATGCCCCTCTCTCCCAAACAAGTGCAAGCGATGAACATCAGAAGGAAGATATGGGCTGGAAGCAGACTCCTCTTTTCTTCCCTTTCTCCTGAGGAGCTGAAGAGGTTGGAAGATGCAGGAGGAGGGATTGGGGCACCTGAAAGCACCCATACAACTGCCAAGGTAGCACCAATAGTAAAAGGAAAGGGGAAGCCAATATGAGGCATAGGCTGCATGGGGCACCCCCCCACCACCCCAGCTTTGTCTAAAGCACCTTCCAGGCATGACATTTAACCTGTCCTTCTCCCCCTCACTCTGAGGGCATCTGGATCAGCAACTGCCACAAGGACAGTAGAGCAGAGGGCAGATCCAGGCCACAGGCCAAGAGGGGAAGGATGGCAGTCATGGCAAGGGGGAAACAAGAATGGAAGAGTCTGCATGCACGTTGTGGGAGAAGATCTGGAGGACATGGGCAAGGGCTCCAATCCTCGTACATCCTCCCCTCAGAGGTTTGGAGCTCCTCTTCAGTTTTTGTCAAAGATAGAAGGGGAATGAGGAAGAGCAGCATCTTCCTCACCACCTGCACAGGCACACAGACACATGCTCACTCATCCCTCAGCCCCAAAGGCTCCACCGCCCGTTGGACAACACCACATTCAAGGACAAACAACCACTCCCCAGCCCCACCACAACCCTCCCTGCCTCCTCCTAGCAGTACCAACACCCAGGAACAGTGGGTGCTCCCATGCCCCCACTGACATGCTCCAGCCTCCAGGCAAGAGGAACTGGGCAGGAGGAAAGGAGGAGGAAGGGTGGCAGTGAGGGTATAGGGACAGCCAAGGGGAGAAGGAGAGAACTAAGGACAGCCATTCGCACCACGACTTCTCTTAGGTAGAGCTCCCCCCACACCCCTGGAGTGGGGGGACCTGGTTGCTCACTTGCTGCCTCCTCCACCACTGCCTGCTGCCACCTTCTCAAAATCCTCTGCATTGCAGAACTCCTTGATGGTTACAGTGAGGAGGTTGCTGGTGACATCTGTGACCACCACATTAGAGCAAGGGGACATCTCAGGACGCCAGTCGCCAGCCTCGTGCTCCGGGTCAGAAGAGGAGAGGGACAAGGAGGGAGTCTGCCCCCCACTGCACCCTCCCGAGGGAGAACGCTTGCTGGTGGCAGCAGACTCAGGTGGGATTGAGAGGTCGAGGACCTCCGACTCACGCCAGTCGGGGATGGCTGGGCTGAGGGTCTCAGGGAGTAGCTTTGGAGGGGAATCATCTGGGTCGGAGGAGGAGTGGGGAGCAGGTGATGGGCAGCCAGAGGAGCTGGAACTGGGGGCATCATAGGGGGTGGAGCCCATAATGAGCCCACAGGAGGCTGCCTGGGAGCCTTCGGCCTCCCCCTTGCCCTCCAGAGAGGGGGTAGGTGCAGCAGATGGCTTATTGTAGAGCGAAAAGGTGCCAAACTTCATGTGGCGGATCTGAGTGCGGAGGACGCTCTCGCTGAACTTTTTGCTCTTGCCAATGACACGGTTTCGGGAAGGGATCTTGGGCCGAGCCAGGCCCCCGGCCCCGTTGGCTGGCTTCCCACCTTTGTCAATGACTTTGAGATTGAGGATGATGCGGCTGCGTTTGGGCTCACGGGGTTTCACCTTACGGTTGATGATGCGGACGGTCTCCGAGAAGGGCGAGACAGGAGGACGAATGCCAGCCCCGGCACCCACGCTCCCGCCATTCTGGGGATCTGGACGGGGCAGGGGGCGCCGGGACATGCGGTGGCATCGCCGGATGTCTTTCTTGAGCCGGTGCACTGCGGCGCTGGAGTGGAGTTTGGGAGAGGAGGTACTGGAACCAGGCTTGACAGAAAAGTGTACATCCCCAATGTGGAGGGCCTCCGCTTGGGCCCGAGCCTGCGGTGGTGGGGAGAAAGAAAACAAACAGGGTCAGAGAAGCAGCCTAGCTGCAGCCAGATCTCCAGTCGGGCACTGCTCACTTCAGGCCAAGCCCTCACTGGCAGCACCATGACACATTTATACCCAACATCAATGACAAACACAGGTACACACCTACAAACTAATGATAGCTCCAGCACAGCCCCCAGACAGACATAGGACACTATCTATATCATTTTTGGGCAGCTGATGTCTCCCTAGGCCGTACCCCTGTTGACACATGCTTCCTCCAGGGAGAAACTGTGACTTCCCAGGCATATTTCAGAGTGAGAGTTAATGGTCTCCAAAGCCCCCCTTGGTTGTCATCAGTCAAAGTGCAGAACCCTCCACTATCAGCCAAAGAAACCAGCATCATCCTAGGCACTTGGGGCTGTCAGTACTGAGACAGCACCCAAACTTACAAAGGGATTGTACCAGGCTCTCTACAAATTGAACATGAGATAGGAGGGAAGAGGCAGAGTAATGCCTAATGAGAATTGCCTCTGAAAAGCGTGGTAGAAGGGGGTCTTGAGGAACAGAGATGGAGGCTGGTGAGAATGGTCTGATGGAGCTGTCTTCATTTAACACAAGAAATTTAGAGGTCTGATTTTTAACCAGGATCACATGGAAGTCATTCATTCTTACTGTGCTGTGAGAGCGAAGTCCAGCATTTAAAGCCAGAGATGAGGCCAGCTGGAATTCAAGTAAAATTTAACTGCACCTCCAAAGAAGAGATTGACTCATCCTTTTGAGCACCGCACTTGTCTGAAACCTAGCACTGGACCAGAGCAGGAATAGCACCTGTTCAACTGCTCTGTGCCAGCCTTACTCAAGAGCCAGGCCAGGGGAACAATATTTTTAAGCTCTTCTGGTGCCAAAAACTGCCCTGGTTCATGCAGCAGAGACAGGAACATTTTCTGGCAGCAGGAGCAAGTTTCATTGATAAGCTGATGCTGTATGACCTCTAGGCATGGAAACTCAGAGTCTATTCTTACATCACATCTCATCAGAGCACCGTTGATTGTATAGCTCATCCTTCCACCTGCACCCCAGTACTTGCCCAAGCCAGCCCCCTTCCATATTCCCGCTCAGCAGTGGTGACTTCAGGTAGAAGTCACGCAGCCCTGGAGGGGACAGGCGAGCCCCCAACCTGTGACTGCCCATCCCGCGAGCAGCTTTCCCCACCTCGTGGGCACAGAAAGAACTGCAGTGCTAGAAGACGACAGCTGCTTTTCCTCCCCAACTTTTCCATCCCGTTGCCCCTTGCACACGCCAAGATCGGGATGGCTTCTTGCCAGCTAAGAGCTTAGCACTCAACTCCATCTCCTTTGTCACCCTGCAGGCTGTGCCTCCTACCAGAGAAATGCCTGGGGAAAAAAATGTGCGCGTAAAGGCAGGGATCTAAAAGATCTAAGCGAGGGGCCCAGCCAGCCCCTGCACAAAAAGCTCGAAGTCCTGGCCCTACAGCTCCAGAGCTTTGCTGTTAGCCAGAGCCCCTCCTCTCCCACAGAGATACCCATGGGAACCACAGAAGATCCCGAATGAGCAGAGAATGGAGACGTGAAGACATTTTGTTCCTCTCTTGACTAACACTGGATGATCACAGCCTTCAATACTACTTGCATTCTGGCTTTAAAAGGACTGCAAAAATGAGGCCTCCTTCTCTGACTGTACAAGAAAACACAATCTGAAGGCTCATCCTGACTGGGGACCTAGACTCTGTGTTAGCCAACTGACAAAGAAACAGAGACAGGTTTGCCCAACCCCAAGGCAGGCACAGCCACTCTGCACATTAACAAACAGGGCTGTTCCCACCTAGCTAAAGGGAAGTGTTCCCAGCACACACAAACCCCAACATTTTTTCTGCTGCAGCAGAAAGCATCCTAATGTCCATCTAGTTACTCCATGCCCTAAACTGCTGAGAAAATAAGACACAGTTCCTGTCACAGGCATAGTACAGGCCTGAGCCCAGCAACAGCACCAGATAACTCCCTGCACCACACATCAACTCTCCCCCTCGCATCAATACACAGTACACAACTTGGAGACACTGCTGACCCGGTCAGGAGGTCACAGGCACAGGCAAATGCACATTTGGGCTACGCTTACTTCATCTCTTCATAGGTCCCTCTGAAGCAGGTGGCAGACACAAGGACAAGCTAAAGTTTGCTTTCTGACATTACATACCAGCACAGCCTGAATTAACAAATTTGTTCCTCTTCATCCTGCTCCACAAAACAGCCAGCCCTTCCAGCATTGCTGCTCTTGTGCTTTGGGTTTCTTACCAATTTACCACTGCTGAGCCAAGAGCAAAATGCAACACAATGTCCCATTCCAAAATACAAGACAGGGAAGCCAGGCAGAGGCTACAGACAGATGCATCACTGAAAATCCTTCTACAGCTTCAGTGGATGGACGCAGGTCTCTCAGGGTCTCTCCCACTGCCAACACTGCACATCTTTCAGATTAATTGCCTAGCCTGTAATCACACCTTCGAGTGAGGAGTTCTGTCCCCTCTGTGCCATTCTGCTCCAAGTCAAATCTAACTGCCACCTTCCACCAGCACCGCCTCCATCACCCAGGAGAGAAAGAAAGGCAGCTTCTCAGAAGTGTGGGGGAAGCAGTCACAAACACCCTCAGTTTCCTTACACACTCCAAAAACTCCTGAGCAAAGCTTCCTATCAGCCACATTAAACAAAGTGATAATGCTGGGATGGTTACTACCTGACCACTTCCACAGCCCTGTTGCTTTTACTTTCTCTTTCTGCACACATTAATCAGCTTCTGTCCTGTTTTCACAGAGAGATCTGTCATGGTTTTGTGCTTGCTCAGCAGCTACTGCAGAGCCCTGGTACATGGCCTGGACTTTTCCAGTGTGCCAGAACCAGTAGGTCTCATTTATGTGCCATTTATGTGCGTGTCCAGTTACTTCTGGGGCACTTTCTCAAGGCTGGGGCTGTTTCTAACTCATGTTTCAGCTATCTGCCTTTATTAAATTCCAGCTTCAGTAGTGTCCAGGTGGTCTACACACAGCATTGATACTTCGGTCAGATTATTAAGAGAGAGGGTTAAGTTAGGGCCCAACAGTCCTCCCCTGCTGCTACACTGCTATCCCCAGTGACCAGCTTCAATGCAAGTTCCAAAGAGCATTATGCAAATATTCAGCTTACCTTGAGATTGTTTTTCCAGGTAAGGTTTCAAGAAAAATCGTATCAGATGCTTTATCTAAGACCAGCCCCCAGGGCTTTCTCACTTGGGAAGCTCAGTATTCCTACCATAGGATCAGGTTTATTCAGGCATCACCTACATGCACTCGTCCCTTTACTGCAGAGGACAGCACAGAGGCTCTCCTTCCCCTGCTTCCAACTTAAGATTAACTAACTAGCTACCTTTGGTTTGGAGAAGACTCAACATTCAGTTTTATCTGCTGGAAATGCACTTCTCCCTGCTCTGGAACCATTCCTCGATCACATTCAAAAGCCGTATGAGGATAAGGTCTTTGAAAAACAAACCTGCTGAATCCTATCAGCTGTGTCACCACAGTTTACTCCTCGGCTCACAAGTTTTCCACATGGAAACCACCTCTCTAGGTTTTGCTGCTTTCACCAGCAGGATGTGCTCACTGCTGAAGAGGTACTCAGCATGTATATGAAGTAATTCACTCTCTGCTTACAGCTCAGCCTACATCAGGATGCAGTTTCTGGAAGCTTGCTGCAGTGCTCTGTCATGAGAGCAAGCCAATTGCTGGGATTGCTTCCCTTCCCCCTCTTCCCGTCTGGGATATGTATCACCTTTATTTATCTTGTACAGCTCCCCCTCACTGCCCCTGGGAACTAGTCTATCTCCCCCATTCCCTACTATTTCTGAATAAGTGTCCCTCGAGGCCCAGCAAGCATATTTGTTCATTCATTCCCTTAACGCACCAAGGCACACAAGCACGTACACAGACACGTGCTTAGAAAGGCCTCTCTTACCTGATTGGTATCAAAATCTCTATGATTTGGAAGAAAAAAACAAACCAAAGACCTCGTAAGGCAATGGATTTCTAGTGAATTATTTTAAAATCTCGCCAATTCCAGTAGTGCTGCTGCACCATAGTAGCGATACTCTCTCATAAATTACTGGCTCTTTATTCTCCACCTGCATTCCCACAGTCTTTGCTCCCAACAGCATTTGCAAGAGCTCTTCTTTCCCCTTTTTGGCTGCCATTCTGCCTTTTTATCACCCTCTTTCTTCTGCAGTCTTCCAAGTGACAAGGTAAAAGCAAGCCAGTTCATAGCACAGCTCTCCCAAGCAACACTGCCATAAACTAGAGTTTCCCTCAGGATTGGGAACAAAATGCCACAAAAGGGGAACAGTCTGTTTTCAAATTACTCAGGATAATTTACGAACAGGGAGGAGATCAAAAGAAACCTAATTCCAGCTTTGGAGTTCAAGAGAGGGCGAAAGGACAGAGCACCATGCTGCTCAGCCCCTTCTTCCCCCACTCTCCTACTAAGAATCCCTTTACCCTTGTTCTCCCTTACTTCTTCCTTCTCATTAACCTTCTTCACTCCTGTCACCTTAATATTTACAGCCACCCCAACTAGGGGTCTTTGCCAGCCACCCACTGAGCTTGCAGATCGGGCTCTGTCTCTGAATAGCATTTGCTAGACTTTATTAGATGAGTTGGTGAGGTTTGCATTCCACACAGCGGAGTGCCTAGAGAAAAAAGTGAAATAAAGAGCAAATCGAGCAGGAGAAAAAGAGGAAGATCACTACAGCATGTGCTATGTCTCTTTCTAACCTCACACCAGCATCTATGCTGAAGGGCCTGTCCTCAAGGATGACTTCTGCCAGACACCTGAAGAGCCTAACATACAGTGCTGCCCGTTTCAGACTAAGAACTTTGTTTCCCATCTGCTCAGCAAAGAGCTGCAGCACACCAGCAGCCTCCCAAGAATCACAGTCTCCTGCCAAGCCTGAACTCAGCTGTGGGAAAGTTTGCCCCTAGCATGCAAAGGATAAAGACCCATTTCCTGCCCAAAACTTTGCAGTTGAAGTTTGCAGGGGTCGCTTTCAACACCAGCCATCTTGATAGCGATATTACAAAGCCTGGACTGTGATGTGCCTCTGCAGTCTGATCGAAAGGGCAAGTGTTAGACAGCTCTCAGAAACAGGAGCCTGGCTTACAAAGGCAGCAGGTGGTCAAAGATGCAGCTTTTCAAAAGGCGTGGGCCACTAACCTGCTGGAATGCTTTCTGCAAATCCCCCTGGGTGCCTATCTGCAACTTTTGAGAACTAATCCCAGGATAAGCCTAGTCCCAACTGCAAGCTGAAACACCCACACAAGCCAAGGGGACTGAGTGGCATATCAGGGCACTTATTTTGAAGCCATTCTGGAGAATCAGAAGCCTAGGTTTAATCACCGATACACATGAAAAATTCTAGCAAGCCACCCAGTCAAGGGCAGACTACTCCATCAAAGCAGTCCTAGGCCAGATTTCTGCTTAAACATCATTGCATCCAGGCCTAATCTGTTCAGTTAACAGATCAAAAAGAATATTGTTCTAACTGCCAACTCCCAGTATTCCCTCTGGGATACAAGAATCAAATTTCTTCCCCTGCTTCTGAAATTTTCACTGGCAAGAGATTCTGCAGCTGAAAGAACTGAAAATACTGTTAGCAGTGCATGAGGCAGAACCCAATCCCACTCCTCCCTCAGCAGAACCAGTGCTGCAGGGCTAGAAGACGTCAAATGAGCATCTTCAGGGGTCAGAAAAACTGAGTTACAAACCATCTCACTGTCTCTGTCATAACTCTAGCTGCAGTTGTGTCGATTGTGGTTTGCCTGAACAGAGCTCAAACAAGTTCAGATGGGGCTGGCTCAGACAGAGTTACTTCTCGCTGCCTGGTCTGGGGTGTTATTTTTAGGGTAGGCTCCAAAGTCACAGAGGAACAGCAAGTCAGAGCACTAACAGTTCCACTAGCTCTGTTTCCCAGAGGTGCAAACCAAGCGGCAGTGGTAGTTCTCTGCCCTGCAAGCCTCTCCCACAATGTGGCACCAGTCTTCAGGAGAGCTGCTCCTGCTCCCTGTCACAAGTCATCTTCTACAAAGTACCAAGCCAGCTCTGCAAGCCTACAGGTTTCCATTACCATTTGAGGAGCTGGCAGAAGGAAGATGTGCCACAGAAACGTGTCACGGATGTGATTCAAAGGATGCTGCTGAATAATTCACGTTAAGTTTAGGGGAGTTTTAAAGGGTAAGGGGAAAAAGAGAAGCAATGAGTGGGTTTTGAGTTCGGGGGTTGGTTTTGGTTTTTTAAATGAGTGAGAATGAGTAATTTTTTTTTTAAATTAGTGATATGGCAATAGATATGGCCATATCACATTCAGAATCAAAAATAAAAGAAAGTGATTACACATAGCATAGTCACTGCTCTACAGCTCTGAACAGTGTCAGGTGTTACAAATACCAGTATTTTTTAGAGCAGGCGGAGGACTATTTCAAGCTGATGATTTTCCCTTCAAGTGTTCTTTTGCATTGTTGGAAATTTAAACACGAGAGTTACATTTAATGCATGACTGCCAGAAAGAGGAAAGCCAACTAGTCCGTGTTCCCTCAATACAGCATAAGAGGTAGTACATTATCAGGTATGTTTGTAATTCTCAGGCTACAGACACAGAACACTGTTAGCAGAAAAACAGGCGACCGGGGAGGACAGTTCCATCAGCAGGACTTCCCAAGGATTACCACGGTCCCCCGGGTTTCACACAGAGCATCAGAATACACCTGCTCCTGCATTTTTTCTGTGTGCTTCATTAAGCCCTCTCAAAGCAGAGAAGAGGTGACACCCTACCCCTCACTGTGCTTTCCGGTGCTCATGCAGTTAAAAGTGCTGTGCTGACTTGAGTAAAGCTCCTACTGCTGCCAGGCAAAGGGAAGTATTAACCTGTTTCACAGATGGGGAAACACACACAAAGCCTAAGTGACTTGCCCAAAGCCACAGGATGACTTGGTGATAGTGATGCCTTACTACAGGGTCCACACTGGCTGTTCCAGGGCTTCTTATCAGAATAAAACCAGGGGAACTCCAGACTTGCTCATCTCTCTAAACTGTACAAAGGAGTGTTCTTTCTATGCTCATAAGCCTGAGATTGTGACAGCTGGAGAGGAAGGGGAGGGAAGTAGACCAGGCATTTAATCTATAAACTAACAAATTCACAGAGCTCACATAACAGTCATGCAGCTACCAGAGCTCTTAATAAAAAAAAAAAAAAAGGTAAAAATACAGAGCGAGTAGGCCTGCACTAGGGACTACCTTCCTTGCTCTTTGCAAGCAAACAGAGATGCTACGACATCTTGCAGAGAAGCTGAGTCTATCAGAAAGGAACTGGAAACTTCAGCTGCCTTCCTAAACACTCCTCCTCCTCCCAGCCACCCCCCACCCTCTGCAAAAGCAAAACAAGCCTGCAGTTTACAGATCAAAGCATGAACCCTTCATGAAACTCCCGTGGAGCACCTACATCCTTAAATGCAATCAGAGGAGCACAAGTGGCAGTGGGATTCCCGCCTCTGCTGCCTGACCGCTCAGCATGCTGCTAAGTTGCAGGGCACGGGTTGGATGGAACAGCCTGCTGAAGGAAGAGGGAACAAGACTGGCTAGCTCTCCACTGCGGCAACAGAAGGCCATGAGAAGGAGAGGATATTGGAAAAAGAGACTGCAGGCTCACCACGCACATCTGCGTGTGCTGACCGTCCTGCTGAGGCACCCGTCGCACGCACACGCGCTCTCCCCTCACACGCTTCTGCGCCTCTGCCCACCCCCCCTTTCCTGTCGGGTTTTCCCCGCGCTCCCAGAGCCAGGCATCAGGCACAAGTCACTTGAAAGTCCAGTCCTTCCAAGGGCACGCACCAGCAAGGTTTGAGAGATTTTTTTTTTTTTTACTAGGCCTAAGTTACTTAATTAAGAGTTACCTTCAGCAGAAAAGTTTTAGGTTTGGGTCCTCTCTTCTTGGGCCCGTAAAGCTCACGTTCTCGTTCCCTTTAGGGAAGCAAATTTTTCAAGAAGTTAAAACTTTTCCCAAAGGGAAAAACAGAAGCATACAAGTTAAAGGGAAAAAAAAAAAAAAAAAAAAAAAAGGGAAAAAAAAACCCCAAAAAAGGAACGTCTGGACGCTGTTTCCCGCTCGCCCACCCAAAGTCAAACCTGCTGCTGCAGCCCCCCCAGCCCAGGGTGGGGGATGAACACTCACTTCTGCTCGAAGGCGGCGATGAGGCGGGAGTCCAGGATGTTCTCCTCGGGTTCCCAGGTGCTGTACCTGCCAGGGCGGGAACAGCGAGGGGACAGGCGAAGCGGTTAGCGCCCAAATCCCCCCGCAGCCGCGCACACAGATACCTCCCCCTCCATCCCACTCCGCCCCATCCCATGCCCCCCATCCCCGCAGCCCGGGCGGGATACACTCACTTGATGGCCCAGCCTTTCCATTTCACCAGGTACTCGATGCGCCCCTGCAACACACGGGGGAGAAGACGGGGGGGGAGGGGGGGGGAGTGTGAGGCGGGGGCCCGGCGGGCGGGCCAGCGGCGCGGCCGGGGCCCGGCAGCGAGGACCGAGGTGGGGGGGGGGGGGGGGGGGTCCCGCAGCCCCAGTGGGGGCGGCCCCTCACCTTTCGGATGCGGCGTTTGATGATGGACTCGGCGGCGAAGACGCGCTCCCCCACTGCAGACAGCTCCATCTTGCTGCTCCCCCTCGGCGGCGGCGGCGGCGGCGGCGCCCACAGCCCATAATAATCCCGCCCGCCCGCGCGCGTCGCCCCGCCCCCTGGCCCCAGCCCCGCCCTCCTCGTGCCGCCGCCGGCTCGCGCACGCCCGCGCGCCCCCTCCCGCCGCGGCCGCGCGTGACCCGCCCCCCCGTGGGTAAAGGCCCTTAAAGGGGCCGCGCCCCGGGCATCGCGGGGGGCGCGGAGCCCCGGGCCCGTGGCATGGCCGCGCAGCGGGGACAGGAGCGAACGGAAGGGAAGCGAATCCCGCCCGGGCAGATCCCCGGCATGGCGGCGGTATTGCCCCTTCCCGCCCGAACAGGGCCTTTTTTTCACTTAAAGCAATGGCGGCAGCCTCTTCTTCTCCCGCTGCAGATGCATCGTCACCCCCTCTCGCCGGCGAGGAAGCAGGCAGCCTTGAAGCACGTACCAAGGAAAAAACAACAATAAAGGCGCTTAAATATTTTCTTTCCTTTTTCTGTGTTTTATTCCGTTTAGCCGGTGTGAGTGGGTGCCAGTATAAGGTACAATTTTTGAGCCAGTGTAAGGTACTGCAAGGTAAATGGGCCAACCATGCTACATAAACCTGTAAGGAAACCAGAAAAATGTTAAGTCACTTAGAGGAATTCCCTGCCCTGACTATTACTGCAAACCCTAATTAATTTGCAGCATACTTTACACTCTTGCAGGTGCTAAAAAGACAAAAATCTCAGTCAGAAATCGTTCTCTGTGACTCAAAGTAGAAGTTCATGGCCCTGCAGCTGTATTTGTGTGAAACGCAGAGTCCACCCTTACCTGGAGGACCTTATCTGGCCCGTTCTGGTTTCTCACCTGCTTTTTGGGTGAGGAGGCTGTGCATTTCAGATACCCTCTGGAAAAAGTGGGAGCTGTGATGAGGGCTAGAGGGAATGCTTGTCCTGCATTTGCTGCTCTTTCTAAATCCACCATGACCAGCAAGGTACGTCCAGAGCACTGGAATCCCTCTGCTACCAGCCACTGTGGCCCTCACCACCCTTTCTACATTTGCATTCACATTACCTTTCTACCTCTTGCTCAGGGGTTTCACCCAGAAGGAGGAAATTCTGGAAACAGCTATACTATGGCTATAATATCAGTTCTAGTAGGGATGGATTTCCCAAAGTCAAGGCAGGCAGGTAACATTCAAAAAATGAATGTTTTCCTCACTGCCTGTGATTCAGGCAAGATCTGTTCAGAGTGTTCTTTTCTTTTTCACCTTAGCAGCTGAAATATTGCAGCCAACACAAGCTCTCTGCCCACAGGAAAAGTGACTCAGGAGAGGATGTGCTCCTCACTGCCATGTCCCCATTTGCAGTGGGGTTAGTGGAGGTTGCTGGATGCTGATGGAGACAATCCCACAGACCCCGGTTCAGGATATGTGACCAGTTCAGAGAAGGACGTGTTTCCACAGTCAGGGACTGAAGCACAGCGTGCTTCATCACTGTTAATTCTGCATTTATGACATACCCCTCACTCCGAGTATAGGCTCTAAGAGGCCCTTTCTCAGGTGTTTGGCATCACAGGCCAGGCAGGAACAAAAGTCCAAGACTCTCCCCTAGAGTGGGTCAAGTCCTTCTGGACTGCCCCTTTTCTCTAGACACCACCTTTTTTCAATCTCAGTTCTTCATATGCTTAAAGGTGACTCCAAAAGAACAAATCCATCACACTCATTGCATTTTGCTTTTCACTTTTTTAACTTTGCACATTAAGTGTTCATTAACACCATCCACATTTAAATTAGCGTTTGTTACTGCTCACTTTGCTTAAACAACTGCTTTTACATTTGTAGCTGAGTGTCAAGCAACTGAGCTTTCAACCACCAACATCATCCACCCCCAAAAGCAGGCACCCTTAAATCAAAAGGGGAAAAAGTTTTTACATGGCTACACAGACATATGTGCAGGAACCAAGACTGGTGGCCTTGTCCCAAACCAGATGTGTGGGTCACGAATAGTACAGCCTGCCTCAGGACAGGAGCAAAAGGCACCGTGATCCACGGACTAGAAGGGGCAGCAGCTTTTCAGAGAGCTCCGTGTGTTCTTTCTAGTTATTTTCTCCTTCCACCTGTCAGCAGAACCTTCTTTCCTGCCACAGCCACTGCTCAAATCACTGCAAGCTGCCATTGCACAGGTATGGCCTAACACTTTCATCTACCTTGTACTCTCACAAAGCAAAATAGTAGCAGAATATCCAGCTGTTCAGGGCATTGTTGGGCATTTCCTTTGTTTCATTCACATTTCTAGTAAAACACTTTAAAAAAATCCCAACCCACCTGGGAAGACAGCCCTCCCTGAACAAGCTATTGTTCACTACAGACACCGAAATATTTTTCTTGCAACTCGCTGCTGGCAAAACTCTGGTGCCATAAGATACACTGTAGCACTTCTTACTAGGAAGTCAGTGCCTGGAAGCAATAAGCTATAGGAGAGCAACAAGATCCATCAAAACCCCTGGTCAGCAGTGTAGGGGCATGGGGAACAGCAGCAGATGTGAGAGAATTTTTATGTGTTCTTGAAATGACACTTAATAATGGGAAACTCAGCTGCTCAAAGTCAGTGGCTGCCTCCAAGCTCATTTTTTTGTGGACCTGGCAGGAGTAGCAGCACTTATCTCCAGGAGAAAAACTCCAAGGGTTCATTAAGTGGCTCTGCTGCTCTTCACTCCAGTAAGGTCACTGTTAGGAGCAGCAGATTTTGGAAAGCAAGTGGTCAGTTCCTGACCTATACTAGGAACAGCTGCACACAGCCCAGCCCCTCAAGCCAATGCCATGTACATTTCCAAGCAAACCCTTGGCACTATGGGCATCCAGGTGGATATGTGCTGGGATTTCCCTGCTGCAGCTCTGAAACACACAGAGGCAAAGGCAGGTCCCTTGGAGCTGATCCTGCACACCAGTTACGGGTGGCTCAGCGTGGCCCAAGCAGAGCGTGGCCAGAACAACCAGCCCTCTAGCCCAGTAATTTTTTGATGCAGCAGAGAGAGAAGGCCCATGGGGTTTGTGCTGTGCCTACACCAGTGGGATGCTATGACATCTCCAGGGCCTGCCTCGGAGATCCCAAAGCAGGCCCAGCTGCCCAGGCTTCCACTGACTCAGGATGATTACACAAGTCCCCCAGATTTCTTCATTCTCATTTTAAAAGCAGCTGCTCGGCAAGCAAAATGCTCTGAAGGGCAGGGAAGCTGTGTGGCACTGAACAGACAGGAAGTGACTGCCATCCCAGGGGTCACACAGGCTGCATTTCACTTTCTGCTTCTCAGAGAACATCAAACTGCTCAAACTTGTGGTTTCCCCTTTCGCCAAGTGCCCTTGTTCTCAGGCATCCAATGGGGAGAGCTGTGCAAGGCAAGTCAGCTGCACTGCACAGAACAGAGGGGTGGCATAGCAACAGATTATTAAAAAAAGGACTGCCCAGATTAACCTTTAATCCAGCCAACACATGCATGCAAAAGGACAAGCTGTTTCTAGTACCAGCCAGCCTCTGCAGCTTTGGCAGAGGTAGGAAGACACAATCTCCAGAGCAGGCTTTCCCGTAACTCTGCACTGCAGTTTCTTACAACTTCACCTGACCTGCTAGCTGCTGCCAGAAAGTAAGTGGCTGGCTGGAGTCCTGCTCTGATGCCATCACTCAACTCCAGCCTCCCTGGCTCAAGGCAAGCATGCTGACAGCCCTTTGGTAACACAGGCAAGACCTAATCACGCTGCCTCGAGCCATGACTGACTCAGGAAACGTACTCCACCCCCCTCTGCTTTTGCTCCACTTGCTTTTGTGATTGATGCCGTAGGTGCATTCAGGTGCAGGGCTCATCCCCACATTACATCTACTAGAGGTATCTGAGACAGCCCCATTCTCTTGGCCAGGTACCTTGATAAAGACCTGGCCTCCCTCTCCACAGGGATGGAGTAGGACACATCTTGAAGGAGCAAGCCAGGCACCCAAGTGAACTAAATGACATTTGGGATTTCCTCCATGGAGTATCAGCAGTTCCAGGACTCGAGTTCCTTGGCTAAGTCCTGGGGTGAACTAGGGGCCAAACAGTATCCAGGAGCAGCTGTGCTCCTGAAGAGGTCCCTGGAAGCCTTGCTGGCCAAACCATTAGAGGCTTTGGCTTGGAGGAGACCTGCTGTCCTGCTGGCAAGCGCAGCAGAGCATGTCTGGCAGTCCAGGCCTCACCTCAGACTTTCTCCATTCCAATGAGATGCAGGATATGGGGCACACCAGCACTTTCCTGGTGCTGCCAGAGTTGTCCTGGCACTGCAGCCTCATGAAGGATGTAGAGAGCTCCCTAAACCCAGAGCAACAGCCACCCTGCCATCAGCGTTCTCCTCTTCAAATTATAATCCATCAAAGACAGACCATCCAGGTGAGCCCTGGACAGCTCTAACTTACCCAGTGGGTTAAAAATTAATAAAAACTTGACCTCCTCTAATCAAAGTAACGAGTAATGTCAGAAGCAGCCTTTGCAGACTCCATTCTTCATCAACCCTTCTTTACCGATGCATGTTCTCCGTTCTTTCTCTAGCTGCACTGCGTGTTTATACACCAATAATTGTGGCTGTTGGAAAATAATTCAGCTGCAGAATTAAAGGAAGGCGGGGGTAAAGGACCACACAAACATACCATGCGGTAAATGTCAGTTCTTGTATTTAATATTTTAATAATTGTTTGCAACATTTACCACATAAATCATCTAAATAAATAGATGCTGTACAGTCTCTTATCCATATCAGTACAAAAATAAAACCACACTTTGTGTCAAATTATACTTGAGCCTGCCCTCCCTTTGCTATTACAATCTCCTTTTACAGCACATACTCGCTCAGAAAAGGCATTATACTCTGATTGGTTTGTTTGGAATTGGTTTACTCCCTATTTCCCCCCCTCCCCAAATACATTCAATTAGTCTGTACAAAAGCTAGAAGCTCATTCTGTGCAAAAGGAAGCTTTCTGTGTGCAAAGACTCCAATACTCTAGCGTGCTTATGGGAACAACAGCAACAACTGAAGAGACAGGAACAAAAATAATCAGGGACCCTCCCCTCTAACTGACCCCATTGTCCCCCATCTTCCCCCTGCAACAGAAAGGGAGCACACCAAATTAGGTGAGTCAGTGTGCAAAAGCGTTCTAACGATGTGCGTACGCTGAGGGAAAAGGTTGGTGCTGAAAACCCAGCGAGGGAACTGGGGTGTTGTCCCCCATGCTGCAGAGCTGACTAGGTGAGGGAAAAGGGCTCTCTGCCCTAAACCCCCTCAAAAGGTTATTGAGATATACAGAACAAAAGCTTCATCTAAATTATTTTAGGTCTTTTGTTGCTGTTCTGTTGGAGATGAGGTGAGGAAACGGCCTCTGGAAAAATCCAGCAGCTACTGAAGACAGCTGCTGGTTCACCCTGCCTTCCTCTTCCCCACTCCCTGCAGAAGGACAGACATATCCGCGTTCCTCAATTAAGCTAATAAGGTGCAATTTTTCAGACAGGAAACTCTATAAAGATGTCTCTGGAGCTGGAAGAAACAAGTCAGAGTTCCAGACTAGGACCACTCAAACTGAAACTCAACTTCATTTTTCCCTTTCCTTGATCAAAGGAGGTGGGGAGGGAGGAAGTCAACCTGCGCCCCAAAGGCAAGAGAGGGATTTAGCAGGTCTCCTCCCTTAAGGAACCCTCTGCTCCTGGCACGGTGGAGTACACTCTCCCTCATGGGAGAGAGGCAAAGGCTGGGTGGCAGCTCTGGAGAAGGAGCAGCCAGCGGCCTGAAACAGATACATCTTTTGCTTTTCAAATGCCACTTTTAGACAGACGATAAGGAGTACTTAGCACTCCTAGTGCTTTGCATTTCCAAAGTGCTTCAAAACATACTTCAGATTTAAAAGCAAAAAAAAAAGCTGCTTAACATTTTGACAGATTTGCAAAAAGCTTCTTTGTGCTGACACTACATTTTCTGGTTAAAAACCAACAACAATAATAAAAAAAGGCTTTCCACCTCCTCGTCCTCCAAAATTCCCCTCCTAGCCAAAACTTTGATACCCCAGTAATGAGATAAGCTGTGATGGAGGTTCAAATTCTTAGGAATTCTACCCCATCACAGCTTTATAGTAATCCACAGCAGCCCCAAATGCTCTCACCTCAACCATTCATGGTTAATTAGGGATCATCTCCTGCACGCTCCCTGCACTTCAAGAAGTTAAGGGGGAAAGAGAAAGAAGTGGAAGAGAAAAAGGGGTCATCTCTACAGCAAGTGCTAGTTATAGGAAAGGATTTGAAGGGTCTGAATTCCATTTTAAGTGATTGCTTCTCTCTCCTTCCAGTTGTCCTGGGGCTCTTTTATAAGCCTTCCCTATCTTGACAACCTTTGCGTGTGGAATCCAGGTGGTTTGACACCCAGAATCTCATGCTTTCTCTGTGAAGACAGTAAGTTCAGGCACAGGACATTGTGGCCTGTTGATCATAAGCTATTTTCTCAGAACAAGTTTATCATGCCCTTGGGGAAAACCTTTACAACAGGCATGGTGAAAGCAATGTGTTCCATTGCTATATATTTAGGTAGAAATTGCCCTATGCAAGTTGTCAACGTACACATCTCCCTTGCATTCCCAAATGGCAGAAGACTGATACATAAATGCAGCATTCACCTCTCTGCAGGCCCATTCAGAACTCCACTTACAGATGATCAGTTTCACTACAAGCTCTTTGCTTACATTACACCTTCTCTCTCAACTACCAGCTGACCCAAAGGCCCCTCCTCAGTCACCTAGTGAGAGCAGTTCCAAGGCAACTCTGTCCCTCCCTTCCCTGACCAGCATTTGTCCCTACTATTTTCCCAGAAAGGCCCACCACCCTCTTCTTCCTAGGCTGCAGGTAAGCCAGGGAGGAACAGAAGATGGGTAGATACAAATTGACTTTAGAAAAGGAGGTTTTTGTACTTTCCCTGCTTCTGAAAACAAAAGCTCAAAGCTTGAGAGGAGAGGAAGAGGTGGAGAGGTGGTGGTAGACCACCTTTGCTTTGCTTAATACACAGATGTGGCTGGCAGCCCCCACTGTCTTCCACACCCCAGCCTCTGTTGTGGCTACCTTGGAGGGACATGCCTGAACTACCCTGCCTACATTTTGACCTGTGTGAGGCCTCCCTTCTCTATTCCAGTGAAACCATCAAGCAGCACTAGCTGGCGTACAGCATGAAACAGTACTGGGACCGAGGGCCCCCTGTGAGGTGAAAAAACAATTTTATACATCCAGTCACAAAACACCAGAAGAACAATTCTGGACAGTTTCACAACACTAATAACAAAAAAAGCCATTCATTTCTCAATAAGCTTCTCTATGTCTGAGCTCTGACATAAACAAGAGTCAATTCACTAACAAATTTGGGCTTATTTTGGCAAATGGAACTGCTTTTGAGTGTTCTCACAATAATATCCTGTTCTTGCTTGAAAAAAAAAAAAAGATAAAGAGAAAAAAAAATCACCTTAGTCTGACTTCACAAGCAGAAGGGCCCCCAAGCAAACGCAAGACAATAAGGAGCATGCAGAAGGCTACTTACTGCCACTATTTACGTGTTAAAACTTGCTGTTCCAAGGCATCACTTGTATATCAGAGCAATAACATCTAGTTTATAGCCAACCAGGAACAGAGGCAGTTCTTTCCACATAGATTTTTTTTTAAACACAGTGTTAACAAAAAAGGCTTTCCAGTCTCAGGAAGTCCCCCAGGTCTATCACACATACAGTGAACTCACTGCAAGATCTATAAAATAAACACTTCTGTCCCCCAACACTGCTGGTAAATTTTCACATGGAAACAGTTCTAAGAATGACTATTAGAGTAGTTCTCTGAGAAGGTTGTTTCTTGTGTACAGCGCAGTAATTTCCACTGGCTGAAGTTTATTTTTCTTGTTTACAGCCATGGAGCCAAACAAGGTATGGGAGAGTTAGCCCATTTCTATTCTCGGCTTGTGCTTCAAATAGAATTATTAAACTCAGCTTCAGCTGGATGCTATTCTGGCTCCTCTAATCAAACGGAATGCTTAACAAAGATCCAAACACAGCATCTGATTTTCATGATATGTTAGCACAGGAGGTCCCAATTCAACTGCCAGGTTTTGGGTTGAACTGGCAGATGGACAGTACTGGGGAGAAGAGACAAACCCAGACAACCTGTCTTTCCATCACTAGTAAAACCCCCTCTACACCTGCAGAGGTGGAATAAAGCTAATTTTAAAGTCCCTGAAAACCAGCTCTACCAAGGAAGTTTACAGTGATATGTCCGCAGACAATGTGGAACAGAGTCACATCTTAAAGAGATCAGGAGAAAAATCTTCTTGAAAAGTTCTTTGAGATATACAAGAATTCATGAATGTCAAAAAAAAAGTCCACACCAATGAAGTAACTGCTTAGTTTCCTACCACAAACTCCTCTTCACACCCTCCCCTCCAAACCCACGCACATGCAGCTTGTTGTGTCTTAACCCCGTTATGGTTAGCTCCTCATTGACACAAAGCAGCATGGCAGCCAGATACTTTGTTCCACACTTTGTGTAGCAAGATGATTAGTCACCAGCAGAACACTAGGTAGCCTGATCCAAAAAAATGATTAAGATATGAAGCTGTGGGTGGATCCTCTTTGAAAGACCACCACAGGTCTTTGAAAACTCCACTGAAAGAGAAAGAAAATACGTTTAAAGAAAAATGCCAAAACAATGTGTTGAGAAGTGTCAGGTGGAGAGTGGAGAGAAAAGCAGAGGATGGAAATCTAGTTTATTAGGACAAGCTCTTTCCTACTGCAGGATTGATATTGCTTCCAATGTCAGCCAAAGCCAGGAACTTAGTAAATAGGAAGTTTTTTTTGGTGCATTTGTACACTGAGATGAAGACATGACAAAGGCAGCAGTTGGTGCATTACAATAAAGAAAACAGATCCTATAAATGCCATGAAGATTTAGCAGGATGAGCTGCAGTTCAAGACTTTTTTAAAAATAAGCTCAAACACTACGTTTCTGCAACCATCACTACCTGACCTGCTCCAGCCCACAAGAGTGGACTGGGCCACATGGTGTGTCCACTGGTCACAACAGAAGAGACACGCAGGTATTCAGCATATTTGGCAAGTGTCAGGAAGAGGGAGTGTGTGGGTGATGGTAACAACACCATCTGACCCCACATCCTGCAAAAGAGGGTGCAACTCCAGACACAGAAGCCTCGCTCTGGACACCCACGTTCAACAAACATCCTGCGCCTGCATGCTTACCTCATCAGCTTGCCCTTGCTAGCTATTGCAAGCTTCTTTCCCAGTCACTCTTCCTCCCACCACATAATTCCCCCCCAGCTTCCACTTCTCACCCTCTCAGATTTCTCCATAATAAAACTCCCATATTACTTCTTTGACAGATAAAAGGTCAGTCCAGAAATTCAAGATCTTCCCAGTGATCCTGAAACTGCTCTGATGGCATGAAAGACAGACCTGCTCCAACAGCTCTGAGATGGAAGGGGAAATCCTACATCTACACTGAGCTGCCATGTCCTAAATGAGGTATAAATTGCTTCTAGTAAAAACCCACAGTGGCAGTTCAAACACTTTATAATAAGAAAATGTTTGGAGGACCAGAAACCCTAGAGCTCTCAAATTCTGCAGGCCAGGAGCCAAGCCCCTCAAACAAACACATTGAGGATTTCCACAGGCGTCTTTTTCTCAGAGCTAATAAGGCTCATGGCTCCATTTTGAATAAGTACAGAAGATAAGAGATGCTTCAGGTGGGGTGGAGTAAGGAAACATAGTATTTGAGGACAGTAATCATGACAGTAGCAAATGTTACCCTGCAGCACTCTGACCTGCAGTTCCCACTTTAGACTACCTTACTTTTCTTGCTTTCTGTTGGAAAAGGTCTATATTTAAAAAATTAGGTTATTTAAATAAAATTTGCTTTTAAAAATGGAAGAGAACATGCATGTGCAAGAACAGATTCTATGCTAATCTACCAACTCAAAATACAGCAATTCTTCAAAAACCTGAAAGTGTCACAGGCAGTCCAGCACAAGGCATTTTTAAGTGCAAGATCAGGCGGGTCTATTGAAATGCAGACCACTTTCCTTGGCAAAGATTTTTAAGCCTTCCAAGGGGAAGTTCCTATCAGTAAAGTAGTACAGGACCACAGATACTGTGAGGATACTGGAGTCATGGAAGAGAATCACTCAGGCAGCACAATCCAAGAATTCTCATTGCTAAGAATTAGGAATTTTTCCCCTCCTCAGATCTAATACATGCCTTCCCCACATGTTGTTTATTTTGGATCTCTCTATGGGATCCAAGAACAGAATTTGCTGCTAATCAAGGTCCATTTCTAGCTCAGTTCTGTCCAATTCCTGCGTCCTGGGCCTGTGCCAGTATCTTGGATATCTCTGCAGTGCCAGGCAATGCTTCAGTTGTCCTATTAGTCCCTCCTCCCAGGGGAGAGGAGTCAGTTTTCAACTAACTTATTACCACAGATTCAGGGCAGGATTTGTTATTAATACTGAATTTGGCAAAGGGTAAGAAGACCCCGCTTTCCATAACACATTCCTCACACAGCAGAGCCAAGCCTGCAAATCCTGTTTAGCATATAGAGAATGGTATGTCTCAACTATGCTGGCTTTCTGAGCTTTTAATGAGGGCAAATTGAATTTATGTTGCCAGTTTGGATTTCAGAGATGCATTGCAGTCTTTCCGCATGATCAACAATCAAAGGGAGAAAGCTCTGCTGTCTATATGGACCCACGCTGCAAAGACTGACTTACCACAGACAGGCAAATATGCTTCTGAAGTCCTGACAGCAGGCCACAGGGAAAACAGCACTGGAGAGAAAGTCTTAACAGGCTGGAGTTATCTACACAGGTAGGATCCATCGCCTCTCACTGCTGCAGGAACAGAGGGAGGAGGAAGGTGGGAAGAGCAATGTACAGAGATGTATCTTTATCCAAGGGATATCAATTGCAGAACAAGGCGGCAGGCTAGAGATCCAGCTCTCTTTCCACCTCCACATGCCCTCTCCCCACAAATGCAGCTGCTGCCACTTAACAGGATAAAAGGCGAATTGTTCAGCTTGCTGCTTTCACATCAAGGAGGGGAGTCTTTGCCAGGGAAAGGGCTGTCAGTTTTTCAGCTGGACAAAGCAATGACAAATACACACCCCCTACACTGCCCTTTTTTGTGTATCTGAAAGGGGAAAAAAGAGGAAAAAAAAGGGTCTCTGTAAACATTTTAAGAGGAGACATTTTGAATTTTTTTTCCTCTTAAGGGATAACATCAGCCTTCCCTAGCCCCATCCTAAAAGCACTGGTTTTGGGGAGCACTGCAAACAGAGATTCAGAACTGCGCACTCCGGTCTCGAAAGAAACCCTCAGCCACTTGTGCTTCTCTGAAAGTGACGGTGATGGAGTTTGCCGTGATGTCTGTCACTGTCACTTCGCTAGGGGGCACAGTGGGGATCCAAGGGAGACTGGCATCCACATCTGCTGCAGGAAGAAATGCACAAAAAAACATGTTAATGAAACAGAGAAGGTGAGGGAGAAGGTAGGAGGAAGGGGAGAGGGAAGGAAAGATGGAAAAAGCGTCTCCTTTCTGACAAACTGTAGGTGAAATCAGCCTGTACTGCATCTGCATGTACAGAGCAAGAAGGAACATGTGCAAGCCCTACCCTCAAAGGCTAAAGGAAAATGGAGGATCAGGTGTCTGACACATAGTAGTATCAGAGCAGCCTACACAGAGGTCAAAAGACCCTGTAAAACCACCAAGTTCATCTAGCCATCCACAATTCCCCCATATCCTTCATCCCATCTCAGCCCCTAATTTGGTTTTGTGTCAGCAAGGCACACTTGCCCTGGTTTGAGCTGTCTTCTAAACCCCCTACCCTGCTGTAAAGGCAAAGATTAAAATCTCTTACACACACTCTTCAGATACTCCTAGGGGAGTCAAAGGGAGACAAAATGGAGGGTCTGCCTTGTACTGCACCTGCAACGCAGCCTGGGTGTGATACTCTCAAAAATCCCTCAGTAGTGCTCCATAGATGAGCTGCTCTTCCTTTCTCATATGCCTCCTTTGCTCCCACACAGCTCCATACAAGAAACTCAAGCACGCCTGCACTTACTCACTGTAAGAATAATTATTAGCCCCTCTGGCACCCAAAGGCTCACTTCCCCACAGCCCCCAGAGACTGCCACATAAACAGAGAGGAAGGAAAACACACCCTCTCCCTGTCACTCTACCTGTCCACTATGTACCTTGTTGTCCCAACCTGGGCAAAGAACAAGACCCCATTTAGAGTCTATTTCATGTCTTCTGTCTCAAACGTCAGGGGTATCTACTTTCCCCCCAGAAAGAGTACAATTCCCTTTACAGTAACTGGGATTCCACACAGGCCGTATGTCAAGGGGAGAACAAAAACAGTTTTACAGTTCTGTAGTGCCACTCACTCTTCTGATCCCCAAGTGCCACACATGTCTGAGGAGAACAGCCCCACACATTTCCTCACTGCCAGGATGTAACACTGGGTTCCTCTGTGCTACTCCCACTGCTGCCTCCCTGGATTCTGAGCACCATTCCAGTCTCTCTCAGAAAGGAGGGAATAGTGCTGATTTCCAGAACACAGCCTTCTCCCTAAGATCCTGCCTAATCCAGCCTAGCTAACAGCTACTCCTAGCAAGGAGTAACAGGATTCCCTTAGCTACTACAAGCAGCACTAGCCCCAGTTTTCCATTCCTCAGGAAAGCTACGCCTTCAGAAGCTCTAATAATGCTTAGAGGATAGAGTTTCCCTGGTAACTGAGAGCAACACACACATCCCACAACCCTCCTGCACAAGATACTGGTATCCTTCCCCAAAATGCCAAATGTGCTTGGACATCTCCCATGCCTACACTCGTGCTGCCTACCCAGTGGGATAAGGCAGGAGTTACCATCCTCACTTCATCTCTCTCTCCCTTTCTCACATAGCTCTATAGCAAGAGGCTTTAAAGGGGTGTGGAGAAGAAAGGGAAGGAGGGGGCAGGGAGTACATTGTGAGTTCCTAGCAGCATTCCTGTATGCTTCTTAAAGCAGCACTATGAGAGGAGTGCCGCTGTCCAAGCTTGTCCACTGCCAGCCAAAGTCCTTCGAGCCAAGCAGCATTCTGAGCACATGTGGATAATGTGGACAGAGGCAGAGTTCATCTGTCACACTCGTGTGTCACCTCTGCTGGGAGGAAATTTTAAGAGGAGGAAAACTTGCAGTATCTTCTGCACATTTTCTAACACAGGGGGGTATCAGGGATGTAAGGCTACATAGAGCCACAGGACCAAAAAAAAAAAAAAAAAATTAATCTCTGCTCTTCAAATAAGAAAGAAACCTGCAAACAAGAGGGATATAATATGGGCCTGACCTAAACCACAATCCCAGGAGGATGTAACCAAGCTGGAAGGATGCAGAACATCCTTCACATGCCCCAGAACTTCACCAAAGGGTGACTAGCCTTACCTTCTTTGCTGGTGTGCTGCGTGGCCTCCCAGTCTTCAGGGCTCTGCCTGGCCTCTAGGCCCACTGCATCATTCAGGAAGAACTCACGCCTGCAGTTTCGGTTCTCCAGGCTCGCCATACGCGGGAACTTCTTCCTTGACAGTCGTAGGTACTTCTGGTTTTTGCGTTGCTTCCGGAGAGAGAATGGCAGGACTGCACCCCCAGTCTTCTCGGGGAACTCTGCCTGCCCTGTCTTGGCCCCTGGCAGGCTACTGTCTCCTCCTCCAAACCTCCGTGCAAGAGAGAAGCAGAGCTTCTCCTTTCCCTTGTGAGCACTCCTCAAGTCCATGCCATACAGCCGCTGCCAAGACACCAACGCAGCAAGGGTCAGAGCAGACATCTGATCATGCAGTGAGGGCTCCCCACTGGGAAGCAGGAAAATATTCTTTGCCCTGTCTCTGAACCTTTAGATGAGCTAGGATAAGGTGTGCTGCTTCTACAAGACTGTTTCTCTCCCCTCTTCAACTGCCTTCTAAGCTCTTCCTAATATCTGTTTCCTAGGATTGGCTGCTTTGCTTGGCAACAGTAAAAGCATGCTGAAACTCCTCTTCCAGCTATGGGCTACCTTTGACTTGATGGAAAATCCAAGCTCAACATGAAAATAAAAGAACACACAAACCAGGTAACCTGCAACTACTCAGGCCCACAATTTGTAAAATCCTAGTTCAGAGAGAAAGAGCTGTTGTTTTATTTTGTTTTGCCTTTTTAAAGACAAATTAGCTAGCTCTTCAGCTAACAGGTTACAACTATCTGCCTAAACACTGATTTCATGTTATCACGTGAACTTGTTACCTCCAGTTTCGTCCATGCAACAGCAAACAGACAGTTTCCACCTCACTGAGAGCAGGGGAGCAGCACAGCAGCTAAGGAGTTAGAAATACACAGAAGAGCAAGAGGCTACCTGCAGTAGGAGGCGCTTTGGTTTGGGGCCTCTTTTCCTGTACCCTGATGCACGATCTCTCTCTTCCCTGTGAAAGAGGAATACAAATCAAACTGAGTACTAAATACCACAGCATAAAATTTAGTTGGGACCTCAATCTTTTGCAGCATAGCTTCCTCAATTTCCTTCAATAAAACCCAATGGTGACCAATGTGAGCTTGGAAAACATCCCAGAATTGCTTCCTGTAGGAGTGAAAACCTTGCAATAGGGGAATTTCTCTGACACAGCCAATCAAGGATGGGTTAGAGAAACTTCCCACCTCACATCACTCCAGTCCAGCTCTGGACCCGATTAAAACCTGAGTCTGATTGTTCTCTGGCTCAGTGCTACCTGCTCTTGGCCTCATTTCCTGAACAGTGCCAATCAAAGCTGCTTTAACCCTGTCTTCTCCATCTCAATAAACATCAGGGTACAAAAATCAAGCAGGATTTATTGCTTTACATCTCATCTTTGACTGAAATAGGGACAACAGGGGCATTTTATGCGTACAATGAAATAAAGACACTATTTCTTTTCCTGTGTCCAGGGAGAGAAAGAACATGTGTCCTTACTTTTCTTCATAAGCCACTACCAGGCGAGGATCCAAGATATGATCCTCTGGCTCCCATGTGCTGTATCTGAAGAAAAACATAAGGAATAAAAAGTAAACAACATTTTAATGAAACATTCTCTCTGCAGGCCTACCAGTGTGCTGCAGCCCTGGATACTGTCTTCACAAGGGTCGGTGGGGCCTGCCACAACATTGCGAGAGCTCTGAGGAATCCCAGCCATTCCCTCCTCAGCTTCCTACAGGCACCACCTCCCCTTCCCAAAACAGGCAGGGCCAAGCATCAAGAGGCTCTTTGTACGAAAACGGGGAAGACTTTCCTCCCCAGGGCCCCTCCACACTGTCTGCAAAGCCTGTGCAGACGCTCACAAACTGTTTTTAGGTCCATGCCTAAACAGGTCTCATCTGCAGCACTCCCTCAAATCCCACAAACCCCATGGAACAATGAGGCACGGTCTGATACATCTTTCTGAAAAATAGGTCTCTCTTAATTTAGAGTGCTCAAAGAGTAAGTACGCTTTCTCAACTGCATTATTAATTACCTCTAATCACTGAAGCTGAAAGGATTCATTTAAGAATTTAATTTTTTTCCACTGATGCTGCTCAACCAAACATGTTGGGAGCTGGGCCCTGGGGCAAGCTGATGGCCACTTGCCAACGTCTCTTCCTCCTGCTCGGCTCCCCCTACAGGTTGTTCCTATCGAGCGGAACTCATCGATTCAAAGTACCCCAACCGCACTGCGGGCAGGGCCACCAACACTGCGCCGAACAAGCTTCATGCTCCCGAAGTAGCCTGGAAACAGCATCACTCACTGCCCCAGCTCCCTCCTCGACAGCCAGACAGCTGCGACAGGAATCAGACGCTCAGGAAAGGACTGAACCCACCAAAACTCGTTCCCAAAGAGCACAGATGCACTTAACACTAGGGAGAAGCAGGCAAAATGCTCCCACTTTGGAAGCTGAAAGAATCACAAAGTGACTCTTGGGGCATGTTTACTTCTTAGGGGTCATGCTTGCCCAGAAAAGGTGGGGTGTTGTGTCTCTACCATACAAACTCTAAGGCAAGAAAGCAAACCTGAATCCTCAAATGCCTCAGAACCCTAACTTTCCTCAAATGTGAGATCCAGGCCTGGAGGCAGAGCTCATCCCGTGCCCCAGGGAGGAGGACCAGAGAGCAGTCACATGCAGGTACAGAAGGGTGCATTTGTATCAGTGCCTTTAAACAGCAAGAAAGCATTTTAGGATGTTTACATTTCTGGCTGAAGCACAGACTGCATGAGAGGACATGGGGTACACGGGGTACACAAGGGAGGTGGTTTGGGAATGCTTTTCCCTTTTATTTCTCCATTAGAGAGAAGAAAAGTACTGTAATACAGGAACAGTACTGGAGGATGGGTCTAGAAATGAAAATAAAATTCTTTTACAAAAGGGAGAAACAAAAATATGACATTCAGATATCTCAAGGTGCACTGTACATCAGAGAGTTAAGAACAGCCATGTCTTCAAAACGAGCTGATCCCTCCCTCTCTCCCTCCCTCCTTTACTCATGCCTCCTGCAGCAACCTGACTGTGAGCTGTCAAAGCCAAGATACTGTTTGAAAAGAGGAAGGTTTCCTCCCAGCTGCAGGAATTCTGGCACTCATCCTACAAATTTAAGAAAAATAACACAAGGGGAAAAAAAAGTCATTGGATTGCTTTTGATAGGCAGAAGAAAAGGGATTTGCTTAAAAAAAAAAAAAAACCACCCCAGTGGGTGTTGCCTTCTTCTCTGCAGCTCAGATTCTGGCTCCGCTGCAGTGGCAAAACACTGCATATAAAAAAAACATGGTTGAGTTTGCCACGCGCGCGCGCACACGGAGCTTTATATACGGGTACACACAGCCCGGGCTGCAGCAAACTGCAGAGAGCAGGCACTCTGGAAAACACAGATCATATGATCTTTCTTCCCCCTCCTTCTACTCCTCCTCTTCCCCCTCCTTTTAACTCCAACACAAGTTGTAAACAAGCTTGTAGATAGAATCAGATTGTCACTCCTCCATTCCCTGACTCCAGCAGTGCAATCCATAAATCTGAGGTGTAGGGCATGAATAAGATTTTTTAATTATGAAGAGGGAGAAAAAAAGTGAAATGTGAATTGCATGTGAAAGCAGTAAACTACAACCTATCCTTATTCCCTTCCATGACACTTCCAATGGAAATGAAGGGATAATAGGTACAGAGATTAGAAAAAGCAATGCAACAAGGTTGGTAATTAAGGAAGGGAATGATGTGGAATGAGGAAACAGACACAAAGATACAAACAGCTTGTGGTGCTGCATGCCATCACAGGCATATGTATGTTTAGAAACAAGGAACAGAGACTGCTAGTGGGATGAAAGTGACTCCAATGCTCTGAGTATCTTGAGTTTAAGTAATGCAAACCACTGAGACAACAGTTAAAGTGGAGGCAGGCAGGAGGAAGGAAAAAAAATAATCAACAGTCTTCAGATTTGGAGTTTGGGGGAAGAGGGAAGACGCTTGGACATGCCATACTTCAAAACAAGAGAACTCTGACATCACCTTGCACCCAGGGGAACTGTGCTTTAAATTCCCAAAAGTGTTTCTGTCTCCCCCAGTATTCCAAGGCGCAGGACAAGGACAGGCAGCAGTTAAGAAAAAGGCCTGCTCTGTCCAAAAAACACTATGCCGTGTCTCAGCCCACCTTCTTGGCAAGGGGCTTTACAAGAGAAGGACTTCAATGAGTTTGTTGAAAAGAGAATGGGATAAACATCAGTATTCTGGCCAAGAGGGGATGAGGTCTTGCAGGCTCCAAACACATTTCCCACCCTCTATCAGTGATTAAGTAAGACTTGGCTATTTGAGGCTGCAGCAGTCCAACAAGTGACCCATGCTACATGGCAGCTGGTGCTCAACAAGTGCACAAGGTTACACTCTGACAGCAGAACTCTCAAGAATAAAGTCACCTCTCCCACCACCACCAGAGAGGGGAAGCTGCTTATTTTCACATGGCCTATATCACAAGGATTAGGTATGACAGTTAGGCACCCAAGAACACATTTCAGCTTCTTGGACACCCGGTACAGCCTGGCAGAACCATCCTGGTGGGCCCCACTCTGCAGCTGCGCGGACAAACCTGTAACAAGCGGCTCCCTGTGCTTAGCAACACGCAGAGCAACTGCATGTGTAGCACTGCTGTACCCACACACATTGTCTATGTACACACACGGGCACAAACAGAAAAGCAAAGACAGGGCCCCATATGGGATGGCCAGGAGGCTGTTCTACTAGACTGCTAGCTGACATAGTAATATTCTCCACTTGCCTAATCCTTTTAGTCTCAAAGCATTTCACAGACTGCTTAAGCACAGAGAAATCGCTCTTCTTCAGGAGCAGCTGCATTTTAATGAGAGAAGTGTCTGTAAACAGTGCACAGCAATGTTGAAAAAAACCCAAACTTTTCTTCCTTTTTGCAATGGAGCAACCAAAGCAAAAGCAGAAAAGGCACTCAAAGTAACAGGAGGTTTCAGACAAGGAAATGAAGGCATGGCGGTAATTTTCAAGGGACAAAGATCACCTGCATTTGGCTACAATCAATAAATCTGAAACATTGCCCCTTTCCGTTGGTGAATTGCAGAGGGGAAGAAGTGGGACAAGAAGCCAAGACCATCAACATGTTTTCTATTTTAAAAGACTGCAGACAGCTCTAAAAATAAAGTGGGGTCCTCTTGGTGCTGACTCAGAAAAGCAGGAGCTATTCCAAGTTCAGAAGAATCCGGGTTCTTTGTTGAACTCATAAGGAGTATCTAGAAAGCGTCTCAATGAAATATTTCAGTGTGGCAAAACCCAGTCACAATAGACTGGCACACAGTTTGTATTCCTTAGCTGCCAATTCACAAACAGATTTGGGTTTGGTTTGTGGCTCTTTGATTTTGTTTATTGTTGTTGAAATGAGGGACAAACCGTTACCCATTATGAATGAAATGCTCAATTGCAGAGACACAGTGCAAGCTATTACGGAATATTAAAGAAAAAACAGACGAGTAAACACAACTTACTTTGGGGGCCATCCTTTCCACTTCACCAAGTATTCTACTTTACCCTAAGGGTGAAAAAAGGCAGAAGAAAACAGGTGAACTATGGAAACAAATATGGGCTACAGTACAAGATGCAACCAATCAACAGACTGAACTCTGCAACCAAAAAGCTTGTTTCCCATCACTTTATTTTCAAAACATAGCCACTTCCCAATTCAACTACACTTGCTATACATTTTTCTCCAAAAATTGGGCACACAGGGGTGTTTAGCTTGCTTGTACTACCATCAGCTTGGAGCATAGCTTTGCAGAAAGCTCACAGGCAGAACACTAAAAGCCAACCAGAGAGCAAGACCGAACCATCCACACATTCACAGGCAAACCTACAAGAAGTCAGCACACATAAACGCAGGAAGGAAATGTATGCCAGGAGCAAATGTCAGAGGAATTTTTTTTTTTAAGCAAAGAGAAGAAATACAGCATATCAGAACCTATGAAGAGTCTCTGCCATGTTCTTTTCCATTTGCTACACGTTATACTCAAACACTCTTCCATCCATCACAGGCACTCATCCTTTTGACCCAAGCAATCAGCAGTTCACAGCTGAAGTTCAGAGCTATACTTTTTTTTTTCACTCTAAGTACAAGACTAAAAAAAAAAAAAAAAAGCAGAAGCATAGTGATTGGAAACAATATTCAAGTGCTCCTCAAGCAACGTGAACAACTATCAAAATATTTAATGTTATACACTAAGGGGTTTGCTAAGCACTGTCCAAAGCATGGCAAAGGCCTTTGTGCATCCACTCTCCAAGAGCCGCTGCTGCAGCCACAAACGCCGTTACAGGAGAGCAGAGCAAGAAAAGCACTCGGGTACTTGAGGCAGAGAACCAGTTTCATTTTCTTCCTGGGGGTTCATTAACTTCCCAAGGTTGGAAAACACTGCCCTATTAGGAACTTTCCACCGAAGGATCTCTACACACTGCATGCTTACAGGTTAATCCTTGAAACACTCGGCGGGGACCGGAGCGCTTCTACGGCTGGGGAAACTGAGTCACGGGAGCTTTCCCAAACCCTCTCCGGTTTGGGCTCTCCCGTTTGGTGTCACCAGCACTCATCCTGCAGAGGCTGAACCCCAGCAGCGACAGCCCCCCCTCCGCCCCGCACCACCTCACGGGCAACACGTGTGTCCCCCGCCCGCCAGCCTCGGGCAGGTGCCGGTGACGCCCGCGGGTGTGAGGGGACGGGGACCGGGGGACAGCGACGGGGACCGGGCGGCCGCGCGCGCGCCCACCACGCCTCCCCCCTCCCGGTGCGCGGCGGGAGGGGCCGGGGGTGTCCCGGTGCGCTCCCCCCGCTCCGCCCCGCTCCACTCCGCCGCTGCCCACCTTCCGCACGCGCTTCTTGCGGATGCTCTCCACGGCGAACACCTGCTCGCCGATGGCCGACAGCTCCATGCGGCGGGCGGGCAGGCAGGCCGGCGGCGGCGGGCCGAGGCTGTGCAGGTGGCGGCCGTTCCCCGCCGCTCCCCCTCACACGCCCCCTCGCGCGCGGCCGCGCCCCCGCCGCCGCTTTAGAACCTGCGCAACGTTTTCCCCGGCGCGCGCGCGAGGGGGCGGGAGCGGGGGGTGAGGAGGGGAGGGAGGGAGCGAAGGAGGCGGGAGCGGCGTCTCAGGCGGTTCCCGCCCCGGCCGCACCGCCTCCGGCCCGCCTCCCGCCGGGGGGAGCGCCGTGAGGGAGCGCTGCCCGCCGCCGCCGAGCCGCGGCGTTTACGGGCGTTTTCCGCAGGAACACGGCCCCCGGCGGCCGCGTGCCGGTGGCGGCGGCGGCTGGGGAAGCGGCGAGCGGCACAGCCAGGAGGCGGGAGCAGCGCTGCTGCAGGAACCCGGAGTGCCTCCTCTGCCCGGGCGGCCGCCGCAGGTGCCTCAGCGCCAGGTGCCTGCCGCGGCCCACCTTCGAGGGGAAGGAAGCCGGGATTCGTCAGTGCTCGCCGTGGAAAGCAGCGCCGAAAATCTGAGGGCCCGCAAACGATCAGAAAGTTTTTCTAGTAAATTGCACACTTGGCTTGGTAGTTGGTATGTTAGTCCCTGACCGACTGTATAAGCACATGGCAGCCTGTTTTAGAAAAAGGGGTAAGATGAGAAGGAAGAGAGAAAAGATATATTAAGGGGAGGTGCGGAGCAGGGGAGAGAGAAAGAAAAAGAGAAATATAAAAACGGGAGAAAAGAGAGAAAAAGGGATCACCAGTCCTAGTTCCAGTGTCAATCCAGCTGATGGGATGTCAGTCCTGATATCAGCGTCGATCCAGCTGCACCCACCCGGCCGATGAGATGTCCCGGCTCCTGGGGGTGCCTCTATCAGCACAAAGGGGCTCTGTGAAGGTAGCACACGTGTAGCTATCAGTCATCGTGGAGCAAGCAGGACCTCAGGCCACCTCTTCAAGGCAGCTAAGGCTTTTTTGGGTGAGGCATGAGAAAACAGGGACATCATGAGCAGGCATTCAGGTATCCAGGCTCCCTCGCACACCAGTCTGCAGAAACGTGCTTTTGCTTCCCAACCACTGCTTCAAACAACAGACTGAGGGTTTTTTCTTTGAAGTCTTCTAGGAAACTTTTTTACATCAGAGCAGGGACTTATTTCTACATATGCAACTACCTACTCTCCCACAAATGTGCTCAGTTGCTCCTCTGCAGTGACTAAATGTCACTGGGTGCTGTTTGCATGCAAAGTCTGAGACAGGACAAACCTTACTGTAGAAATGGCAAATACACAGTGAATGTGTTAATCTCAGTCGTTTATTCTGCATGTGTTCATTTGCACACTGTATACCGTGTCCACGAGTATGGATTGGGTAACTGGCAGAGTGCTTACTCTTGCTGAAGCCATCTAAGAACTCAAAGTCCACTGTCAGGGAATGGTGACCCTTTGGATAATCATTAGGCAGAACTAGCAGTTTGTAACAGGGTTTTGGTATTTAATAGCACAGCTGTTGCATATTCAAGACATTTATACTATATTACAAAATAATGGTTACTACTACTACTACTAATAATAATAATAGCTTTGATCTGCTTTTTAATTCTTCCTCTCTCGTATTCTGTCTGTGTTTTAGACAGAATAGGGAAAGTATTTAAAGTAAAATTTTCTTTGTTTCTCAAAATTAAGACCTTCAGAAAAAGTAGACACAAAAGAACAGAATGTTTCTCTGAATTGCAAGGATCTGCTTGTATTCTTTTCCCTCACATTGGAATCCACTTGCTGAAGTGTCAGACTGGAAAAAGGAAGAAAATGTGCTCCAATGACCATATTAGCATAAAAATAAAAGAAAGAAACCCCTAGTCACAACAAACTTTCAGTTATTATTATTTCAATTATTGATAAACTTTTGTACTTCTTAGTCCAGGAAGGTTACAACTCATTATTTAATATATGTCTCCTTAAGGCCAATAGTACATATAGATAGATTAACTTTGCTAATGGATACCAAAGGGGTTCTCAAAAGCAAATTGACCTGCATTTTGATCACGAGCTCTAATACTCTTCTTACAAACACAGACAGATTGTGGGAACCCACATGCTTGGTGTTATCAGTGTAATTTCCGTGATTATTCCCTTCTTTCTTTCTGCTCTTCCCACACCAGCAACTGACCCAAGTGAAGTTTAAGCAATATTCGCCCCAGTTATGTCGCAGCTTTCAGAAAAGCACTCCGCCCAAAAGTACTTGTCGCAAAATGCTAGAGTGCCTCACTGCAGTCTGGCCAGGGGGTTGCATTTGCATGGGGTTTATCTTGCAACATTTTGGGCAAAACGTTACCCTTAAAAGCTGTTCCACCACAGTTACTTTACCTTCTGCTAATGGTTATAACGTAATTTCAGTAGTTTTTTTTTTTTTTTTTCTTTGCATTGGCAACCAAAACCCAGTGCTGAAGGGAAAGAGCAGCAACATTTCCCATCCTCCCACCCCATCCAAGTTCTGAATTACAGAATTAAGTGAATTTTGCTAAGCCATTCGTTGGAGCTAGAAATAATTAAGACAAACAATTTAATCAATCGAGGTTTTCAGATCTTACAGCCTGTTTTAGCAGTACTTTAAAAGTCATTCTGTGATAAAAGACCTTTTCTGAAGTATATCAAGAACTAGATTACAGAAATCTTTATTGGAGTTGTTCTTGTTACCACTAATTATACAGTCGCACTAATATATAGCAGTGAACTCCATGTGCAGAAAACCAAAGCAAATATTGAACCTTCCTTAGTACAAATTCAGAGACCCAGATCCAGGAGGCTTTAATCAAAATTCCAATTAACTTCAAAGAGTTTTACTTGAGTAAAAATTGCAAGCAGAATCTAGTACAGAAAAAAATTACCATTTTAATTGCTGCTAGCCTGATTAAGCGATTCAGCTTTCAGTTGATACAAGCACTTACATTAACACTAAAAATTTATTAATGGTCATTTATATTCTACAAAGCCTAATCCTGCCAAAGTTTTTTTTTTTTTTTTTTGTCCCCCAGAAGACTGCAGCAAAGATCAGCATAGCTTAAAAACCACCCAGCACATCCCCGAAGAAACGCTGCTTGGTGAAGCTTCAAGAAACGACCTTGCAGCAGCAGAAGACAGCCCTGGCAGTCCCCGTAATGTACCGGAGGAGCCGGGAGGAGCAGCCCTGAGGAGCCGGGCTGTCGATGCCGGCTGCAAGGTGCCGCTGAGCCGGGGGTGAGCCGGCCTCTCGCCCTGCGGGGCTGCGTGTTTCATTAGCAGCAGAGGGCTCTCAGCCTGCTGCCCCGCAAGCACAGGTCCGGTTCGTTTGCACACTGCGGTTTGGGCAGGCAGCCTCCGAGCACATCGCAGGTGTAAAGAGCAGCAAACAGGTACGGTCGGTGCTGCCCTGGCCCCGAGGAGCAGCTCCGTCTGCCCCATGGAAGCACGGAAGGCGCACGCAGGATGCACTGGTATGGGTGCAGTCAAGCCCAAGGGCACCAGAAATCTACCCTGTCGGTATGCTCACATCAATTAGTATTTTTCATGTCAGTTTCTTAAAACGCGTGGAAGGAATGCAGCCGCCCCCTGCTGCCAGTTGGCAGCTCCACGGCTTACCCAGAGCCCTTGGCACCAGCAGCCAGCGAACAGTGTGTTTAAATCTGTGCTGCTGTGTGCTCCTCACCTGGCTCTGATCTGCTCACAGCACGAGAACTGCCTCACTATGGATGGCCACTGAGCCCCAGCCCAAAACAGTGCTCTGCCTCTGGGTGTTACACAGCAGACACAAGGGAAAAATACGTGGAAGTCCCCCAGCCTTGCCAAAGGAGAAGGTCCTAGAGGGCAGAGGAAAGGTCATCTGGACCAAGCAGAGGACCCCCTGGGAGGTCTGGCTGAGGTCTGTCATGCTATTTTGGCTGAGGTTGCTGTGCAATTTTGTTCCCATCCGTAGCCACTTTTTGCCCAGCGTGGGGTTTCTGCACTCCTTACACAGCATACACAGCTGTTAACTGCAGCCTTCCATCCTCTTTAGATGTGAGCACCCAGCACTTCTCTTGAAATGTGGCCATGCCTTGGATGCACATCTAAGGCCCTTAGAGGGCCGTTTTAGTGGGATGGTAAGCCAGAATCCCAGACTGTATTCCTCTCAATCCAACACAGCTGGTGCTTGTCCTTTAGTCTTAGATCAACCTGGGGGGCAGCTGTTTTCCTCCGCACCTTGTCTCACAGCCAGATGTGGCTGGGAATCACCAGGTAGGTGTTTCTTCCCAGACTTCCTTGAAGAGCTCAGCTGCTTCCCAGAGCAGGATCAGTGCAAAAAATAGCATCTACTGCATTTGCAAATGCCACCTGAAGGGGGTTTGTTGTTTTCCTACTTTTTAAATGATAGCTCAGCAATTGTTGCACAAACCCAGTAGTGTTGGTGATCAAGGTCCTGTCGCTCCTCTGTCTTCAGAGCCATAAAATCCCACCTTCTGGGAGACTGCCTCTGAACACCAGATTATTCTCTTTTTCAAGAGCAAGGGCAATACGTGTTCACCCACTGAATCACTTGCTCAGTGCAAGACAAATTCAGAGTTCACTGAGCCGTGGAGCAGGAATGGCATGGTGCTTTTCCTGGGCCAGATGAAATTCGTGTTCCAACCACAACTCCTGGCTGTGTGTACATGTCATCCAGTGCCTGACTCATGCAAAATTCTTAAACATGTCCTAGGGAAGGTACTGAAACACTAATTTCTGCTTTCCAAGATAAACACTTAGCTAGAGGTCAGTCTTCCTCCTCTCTGGGCCGCTTTGACTTTCACAGCAAGAGTGAACCTTGCTGGTTTGGTACACAAAACACACTCTTCAGATAAATTCCTCTACAGGAAGCTGTAGTAGGATTTTCATTGCTCTGAAGCCTAGACTAGAAGTGTGGGTGGGCAAGAGAAAATAAGTGCTTTTGTGGTTTGTTTTCTTTAAAAATATTTTTGTGGTTTCAATGAAATTGAGTTTTGTTGTTTCAATTAATTTGAGTTTTGTTGTTTTAGTGAAAGCCTGCCCATCTGTGGACATATGATACGTCTTTGAAAAGCCTTGGCTCCCACATGCTCTGTGGAAACTTCTTCAGCTGTTCATTGCTTAAAACTTCCAAAGACTCCCACTCTCACATATGATCTTCTCCTGGCACCGCCTGTTTGTGGAGCATCCAGCCCTAAAAATGTTTATTTTCACGGAGGACTATTTGCATGTGAGACAGTGTATATCCCCTGTTCCTTCCTTTGGGAAGGGCCAGAGTGGCAGTACTCACTTCCTCCAGCCCTGAAGCACTTTGAAAAATTTGAAATATTTCAAAACCAGCTATGGGGCTAGAGCCTGTTTCACACTTAGCTGAGGGTTCAGCATCTGTGCTGTCACAACATGATGGGTGTTTGTGGCCAGGTCTGCTGCTTTGGTGCCAGAATCAGGCTCCCAGCCTTCACACCAAGACATGTCTGGGTTATGCCCTTGGGATGCTGAACCTGGGAGGTGCTCTCCACCTGTGCTACAGACCTACCACATTAAACCATGCCCTGCCATGCCATGCTGAGTGGGGTAGAGCAGGCTGGGCTGCTGGAAAGAGTGTGTTACAGTCCTTGCAGGCTGAGGAGAACGCTCAGCTCAGACCCTCCATTTCTGGGGAAGGGCTCTGACCACACGGCTGCCATTCACTCACGTGCTGCGCTCTGTGACAGCACCTTTACAGAGGCTCTGCTCTGGTGGGTGCCTGACCTGAGATCATGGCAGAAAAGGTAAAGGGAGAAGGAAGGATGCAGAGCCCTAACTCCTAAGCTCCAGGGAGAGACTGAACTCCCCATACCGCCTGTTTGCTGCCTCAAGGCAGCTCCCTCTCCTGGGTGGTGGTTTGTCCCCTGGGATGCCTCCTTGTATCAGCAGAAGTCAGAAACCAGAACACAGTCCTGGGAAACACCTCAGCATTTTGCTCTCTGGATCTGAGAAGGCAGTTGCTGTGACCAGCATGAAGCTTACACTTTGTGTGGAATATTTGTTCTCCTTGGCAATGTCCTATGGAAAAGCCAACCAGCAGCTGGTTTCTTCCTGAGCGAATGTCCTTTAGCACCTCATGCCTGACCACTGTCCTCATGAACCAATCAGAACCAAGCTTCTGCCTCCTGAAAGATGGGAGATCATCATGGCTCATCACCCAGGTGGGTCCTGTTGGTGCACAATGAACAAGCCAAGGAGTCCCAGGAGAAGGGTGCAAATTGCAACAATGCACCACGTCACTGCTTTGCCCTTTCCCTTGGAAGCACTATTTCCAAAAGTGACATGGAACAAGGAGTTAACTCCCATTTGTCACTTAACTACTCTCAGCTTGTTTTGTGTATTTGGGTTTGTGCATTTGGGCTCAGCAAAAAGCTGCTCCTCAACTTGTTCACAGAACAGGGTTATTATTGTCTGTTGCCTGACAGCAGGGTTCTGAGGATCAAATAAGTAGGTTTTGAAGCACTGGTAGAGGGATGAAAGGCATTCGAGAGTAATGAAGTGCCCTAGCAAGTGCCTTTGCCTGATTTCTCTGCACACAGCAGCATCCATGTGGGCTCTGCGCTGCTCCTGTTCATTAGGTGGCACTACAGGCCCAAGATTCCACGTGTGAGAGCGGTCTCCAGAGGGCTCTGCTGCGTCTGGACAGGGGTTTGTGGGCTCCGACATTCCGCTGCCCTATTGGCATATATTTTTCCTGGTAAAACATGCTGTGCTAACAATCAGTGGAAGAACACAGACTTGGTATTGCAAGCGCAAATCAGCAGCGACTGAGACTTCTGATATCGCTGTCTGGGATTGAAGTCTCCAGGAACTGCAGGGGGAGCCTGTAGTTGCTTGGGATAAATCCCATACCAGGGACCTGCAGCCTACCCTGCTCACCCTGGTTGCACTACGGCAGTGCAACGGGGCTGCTGCTTTCCTCTGAACTGGGAGATAGCACAGTCAGTCCTCTCAAAGACCTCATCCATTCTCCACTGGCCTGTGGAGAGGCCTCAGAGATGATCCAGAGACACATGATCTTCAAGGAGAGGGCACCATGCCACTCTACCTGCTCCTTTTGCCTCTGCTGCAGGGCTGGCAGTGGTGCCTGGCACCTGACCCAGGGCCTGGAGCCGCCTGTGCTTTTGAGTAAAAGATACACAGCATATCTCAGGTTGTGCCTTTTCCACTGAAACATCCAGAGCTGAACTCAAATTAGGAAAGTGCCTATGTTCTCTTACAAGCCTTCTAGCCACCTTCTTCCTCACCTTGATTTCCTTGGCATTTCCCTGGCTAAATGTTTACACAAGTTTTCAAAGCCAGGGAGTGTGCGGGCAAGATCTGGGAGTGCTTCCCTTGAACAATTTGGTTTGAGGTGTTTTAACTCCCTCCTCCCAAGTTGCCAGTTTTTCCTGGCCTGGCACAGTCCTGGCTCTGTTAGGGCACACCTGACTTGGCTGACAGCTGACACAGCTGTTCTCATCCCAGTGCTTCACTAGAGCTGAGCCTGGGCTCCTCCATTCCAGCTGGCAGCTTAGTCATTCTCTAGCCCTGGGTCAGTAACCTGCAGTCTACTCAGTGCCCCTCTGTCTGAAGCTGAAAGATAAATGCCCTTGAAATCTGAAGTAACCACGATAATTTTATTTTGAACAGGAAAATGGACTGTTTTTTCCCCTTATCTAATTGATTAGGAATGTCAAATATTCTTTTCTGTACACTGTGCATGCCTCTTACTTATGTAGGAAGCAGCTGGTCTAGGGAAGGAGCCAAATGCTTTTTTTAACTAGAAAAAAACCTGAGCTTTCTTTTGGGACTTGGGGGGCTGTCACTGTATTTCATCGTGAGCTGACAGATAGAATCCATCCCTCTGCTTTTCCTTCTGCGCCCTGACATGTCTCTGGGAAATGCCTGCCATGTCCCTGCTTCAAAGAAAACTGCAGGTGTCTGGGAGAATGGAGGCGAGGAGGGGTCGCTGGGGCAGTCAGGCCAACGGGATGTTCACAACTCAGGAGCCACGTCTGGGCACCTGATCGACATTAGAAAAAAATCTTGGCTTTTTTCTGGGTGGATTTCTGCTTACTTCTATTTTTGCACATTGCTGAGCAGCACTAGATGCAGCAGTTACTATCTAGAGGATGATATTAGCTTTGCATCCACGTGACTTTCTAATTCTTTCTGTAATGGGCTTAAAATGGAGTGCATGTTCCTGTTTTTCTCAGTAGACATTTATGCTTCCCATCTGAAATTATTCAGCCTTACACTGCACTTCAGAAGAACCCTTCTTAGGAAGAGCCTGAAACTGCAGCGTAGGTAGATTTGCTTCTGAGGAAAACTGTTGCTTCAGCAAGATTGACGGGTACAGTCTACTTGCTGATAGAGAAACCCAGTAGGAAGATGGTTCTTGGCACAGTTTGGCCAAATGGGTGATTGAACCCCCTTAAGAGAGGCAGGACTCTGTAGGATCACTAGTCATTGTAACCCCTGGAAACTCAGGTCGAGAAAGTTGCCAATGAATAGAGTTATTTTGTAGGATAACTTGTAAAAAATAAAGAAAAAGTAGGTAGTCAGTGTTAGAGATGTCACTGTAAAGCTGTCACTATGCACGTGCCTCACCCCAAAGCAGACTGCTGCAGCTCCTCATGTCCATGGTATTCACAGAATCCTAGAATGGTTTGGGTCAGAAGGGACCTTTAAAGACCATCTAGTCCAACCCCCTTGCAATGAGCAGGGACATCTTCAACGAAATGCACCTGCTCAGGGACCTGTCCAAGCTAATTGTGAAGGTTTCCAAGGATATGTCGTGTACCACCTCGCTAGGCAAACTTTGCCAGTGCTTCACCACCTCACAAAGCCTTCTATCTAATCTGAATAGTTCCTCTTTTAGTGTTGGGAGTTGGTAGTTTGTTATGAGGGGATGTGCAAAAGACATGGTAATAAACACATTAGGAAGTAATTTTATCTCCAGTAACATCTCTGCTCACCAAAGGAGAGAGGAGCAAGGGGCCATGCACTGGTGGATCATTGAGCTACTGGGGTTGGCATCAGCTGCAGGAGGTTTATACCTGAGTGAAGGGAGCAGGGAGATACCAAACAGATGGGGTAGTGTCCTACATATCCTTTTATAAATGTTCACATGACTTCTCAGCTCTCAGCCGTGGCTGAGGTCACCACCACTGCTTCCCACTTTCTGTGATACAGATGAACTTGGCATTCAGATGAACATCACGCATCCCAGATGTGTACGAGGTACAAGTGGGGGACAAAATAGAGCTAGGGATGGACTTTCCCTGTCAAAAAAACACATATTCCATGTTACAGGCTGCTATGGGAAGTGATCATTCTGATAGACACCTTGAAAATACCTCAGTTTGGTGAGCTGGCATGGCACTGACACAGCCCTGAACAGGCTCACATGTGAGCTGACCAGCAAAACCCACCACTTATCTACACAGACCTCCAAGTCTGAGTCCTGGGGAACATTAAAAAAGGTTTAAAGGGCACATACACAGCCTGATCTGAATATATTCCTTTCATATTCTTGTTGTCTGGTGCTTCCAAGTACCATTTGAAATGTGGATTCATGGCTGTTATCGAGGCTATGGCCAGAATGACGCTCTTAAAGCCAAATATTTGGCAGTAACTGAGCTGCTGAATCCTGCTTGATGATCTCGTAAGGACCAGGGAGCTGAAAATCTTGATTTCACCTGGTCTGGCAGAAAACACTGGGATTTATTTAATCAGCTAGCCAAACAACCTTCATCATCTGCTCCCTTAATAGAAGAGGCCAAGCAACAAACATTTGCTGGCTAAAACTTTCCACCAACGTCTCACTGGCAGGAGGGAGATGTGCCAGCATTCTTGCTCTTTGTCACTGAAACCTGGTGTCCAGGGGCTGCCCTGGACATAGGGGCAAGTATGGACAACCTGGTTGTTCCCACCAGGCAGGAAGACCCCCGCATGTACACAGTAATCTGGCCTAAGTGTTTGGATGTGTCTTTTCCAGGTTTTTACTTGTGTTATCAGGAGCTGGTGAATTGCCAAAGGTTTGGCAGCTGATAAAAACAAGTGCCATGCCAGATCCAGGGAAAACCCCACTCTCAGACGTGAGTTGCTAGCCCCAGCAATTCTTTCCTGTGTTTTGAGGTCCCTTAGGGACATATTCTTTGATAGCACTGTTGAAGGACAAGGCATACTTTGCATGTTGAGCAAGACGGATTTTGCTGAGACAGTGGTTCCCATGATCAAGTTTAAGCAATAACTGTAGCTGTTAAATAAATCAAGAGAGGAGCTGTGCTCCTGGACTTGCTGCTGCTTGTCATACACTGGGACATTGTACTCCTGAGGTGGGATTCACTGTTCTTGGCATTTGCCAGCTAAAATTTAAGCACCTTAAATTGAACTGAGTGAAAATGAAGCAGTCAAACACTAACAGCCTTTGTCTTCTTCTCTAGACAAAAGGGAATGTTGAGCACTGCCACAGCATGATTCATCCCAAACTTAAAAAGTTTAAGCCAGGGCATCAAGCTCTTTTTCTGGACATGCCCATTTCACTCTGTAGATTATTGAGGGAGATAAGACAGCTGGCTGAGACTTCAGAGCCAGTGGTTAGACATCTGTTGTAGGGTGAATCCCACTGATGTCCACCACACAGATTTGGGAATGCATGGAGGGCACAGCAAGCATAGGGGCAGTACAAACACTCAGACTTCTGCAGGGCTGCATGCTATGTTCTAGCTTTGCCCCAATTTCCTTCCTAATTCCCACTAATCCATCTCCAGCACCTCTTTGGCATGGCTAACTTTGTTCAGAAACCATCTTTCACTGACCAGCATCTTGCTGATGTGTGACTGACCACATACACCCTTGTAGCAGTGGACAGGCTCATCCTCTGATGGGAGAAGAACACACCAAAACAGCGCCAAGAAGATCTCACCTTCACAAAACATCTGTTTTTGCCCAGAACACAAATCCTTACTCAGAGGCAGGAACTGACGTTTGAGCCCAGACAATGCAGGTAGGTGGGACCTTGGATCTGGCTCTTCTGGATTGCCTCAGGGACGTCAGTGTGCAAAGCCAATCCTTGAAACAAATGAGTTTGCTCAACTTCAAGTGTCAGTGGGCAAGTACACCAAATACCTACTAGACCTGCCACCTGCTGCTGCACTGCTGCATCTGTCCCTCTTGCCTTGTGCCAGGACAGGGCTGGCCAGCTGAGAGAGCTGTTGACTGAGCGTTGAGCCAGCAGGTCCATTTTGCCCAGCAGCCTGTGTCCTCATGTAAGAAAGCAGAAATGTGAGGACACGCATATACAGCTAAAGTGATGTCATTTTGTGTACAAAAGCCTCAGTTTGGTTTAAAGAGGGACAACTCCTTTCTTTCCTGCACCTGTTATTTAATCAGCAATCCCAACAATCCTCAGACAAAAGAGATATGGATCTGATCAGCCCCTTGGGGACTGTTGATTGACTGTTGACTGCCAACAAAGAGAGGACTGGTATCTCAGATGTTAAATCTTTCAGGAAAGAAGTTAGAATAAACAAACCTAGTTTTACTTGGATTCTTTCACAACACAGACATTTAAATACAGTCACTTGGGTGCCAGTGACACTGTCATTGGGAAGAGAAATCCCGAAGGAAAGAAAACTGACCGCAAGGCAAATGGGAACTGAACAGCCAAGGTGCAAGTAACAGGGATTCCCCTCGTTCCAGTCTGGAAGCCTGAAATGTCATGAAGCTGTTCATCCCCCATGTAAAGTACATTGTTCTCTTACTCTGTTACATTTAATCTGGCAATAAATCAGCATGTGTGATATGGCTGCTGTGATAAGTTGGTATGGATGCCTTCGTAGCCTGAGAACGGTTACACAGCAGTGGTTTGGGATGGCTGCCTAGCTTCCCTGGAGATGTAATCCTGCAAAGTGGTGGGAGAGGTCAGGAGAAGTGCTCAAGGGTATGCTGCTCCCCACCAGAAAGCTGAGGGGGAGGCGAGCTGCCCAACTGCAGGGCCCTCACTCCTCTGCAGTGCTGGGAGTGGGCAATCCATGGCAGTGAGGATGAGCAGCAGCCCTGCAGTGCTGAAGCTCCTGGGAGCCATTTGTGCTCACCGACCCCCACACACAGGGGAGAAAAACAAAAACCGGCCCAGGAGAGCCTTGTTGTGAGAAGGAAGTATTATTTAACGTGCATTGTGTTGGGAAAGGAAAACAACGGTCCTGGCATTGAGCCAGGTCCATTGGCCTCTTTTTTTTTTTTTCTATTTTCTATTCTTCTGGGCAATTGTTCTAGTGAGGACAATTTTTTTTTTTTGGTTGTTTTTTTGCTTTGTTTTGTTTTCTTTGGTGGTTTTGGAGTTGACAATGCACGGGGTAATTTCTTGGTGCTTTTCCTGTGTTTTGGCACAGGGACTGCCCCAATGCCTGGCCATGTTTCCTGTGGCAGAGCTGCCACTGCCAGGTCCACTGGCACCAGCACCAGCACCGGTCCGTGCGTTGCGTCATCATTTAAACAGGGGCTTCTCGACTGCCCCAGAGCTGGGGGGCAGGAGGGAAAGGCAGAAGTGTGGGCAGAGAGGTGAGTCAGTGTGGAAAGGCAGCACACATTTCTGCAGGGTGACTCACCAGCCCTTAGGAAGAAAAAAAATAATAAAAAAAAATTCCAGCCAAATTCTTTCAGGGAGGTAAACAAGGTCACACAGCGCTGCGAGATCCTGTTTACCTGAGACAGGACGTCTTTGCAGAGCCTGTGCTGGAAGCAGGGACTTGTTGACATGACTGAGGGTGGCCGACGCAGGGAAATGGGGCTGGGGGCAACTTCACCACAGCAAGGAGGGGGTGAAACCTTGCACCGGGGTGGATGCTCCGCTCTGTAGAGGCTCTCCCTGCCACCCTGTGGCTCTGCCAGGAGGGAGAGCAGGAGGAAAGGGACCACTGGGGGTGATGGCATGGCTGTGCTGGCACTCGATGCTCACCTCCAGCCTTTGCCATGCTGGTGGCCTTGGAAGATCTGACCCACTGCTGCCCACTTGCCCGTATCCCATCATGAGCGAGCGCTTTCCCCACGGCCCCACAGGGAAGCCCTTGTGGCCACACAGTTAATGAGAGCCCATTCCAGACGCTGACTGAGTGTTTTTTCCTGATAACAAGACGTGTGTGAGTGTATGTCGCTCGTCGCTCGGGTGAATATCCTGTTCTTGCGACAGTCCAGGGAAGCGGGGGGCAGCCGGGGGGGGGACAGACGGGACAGGACACAGGGCAGTGTGCCGGGATTTCACATTCCTGGCATTCCTGTCTTGGCCTGCAACTGAAAAACAGCCCAGTGGGAAGAGCAGGGCACCCACTGGATGAGAAAGCCCAGCTCTCTTTCCCAATGGTGTGTGTGCACGGGGAGGACAGGTATGTACTGGAGCAGCAGTTCCCCTGGCGTGAGCACTTGAATTCAGCTCACAATAATCGTATTTCTATTGCTCTTCCACAACCTGCAACTCATCAGTCAGACTGCACTTCTCACTGTACCCAGACAAGTGAAGGATGCTTGGCATTACCCCTACACCCAAGTGACTGCTGGGACCATCAGGCTGATGGAGGACGCCACTCTCTTTCTTTCAGTATTGCTTCAGCTCTTGGGGGTGCAGAAAAACCCCCACAGGCCTGCTTCATTCCCAAAGAAAGCACAGAGCCCAAGAATGCCCCTTTGTTGGCTGCCTCAAACTGCTCCCAGCTCCTCCACCCTTGCAGAGGTGAGCCAGGATCAGCAATTCAGATATTTCAAGACCTCTTTTCTCTCTTTCTTTCTGGCTTTTTTTTTTTTTCCTTTTTTTCACTGACACGCCAAACCAAACAAGGCAAGTGCTGACCTTCGGCCAAAGCTATGTCATGATGGTTTTGTCCTACAGTCAAATCACAATTCTCAGGTCTTGCACAACCAGGTACTTGGAAAAAAGAAAGAGTTCTTTCTTCTTTTAAAGCACACCCTTGTTCCACCTACTCCAGCTTCCCACTTTCCCCTCTCACAGCCTTCTGTGGTCTGGTACCTTTCTCAATGAAACAGGCACATGTCATAGCCCCATTGACTACTGAAAAAGAAGAAGAAGGAGACTCCCTGGCTCCCACCAGCAACTGCACACATGTGTTATGGGAAGGGGAAGGGACCCCAGGGAGGACAGAGGACAGTGCCTTTGGTCACATGCAGAACATTGTTTTTGAGGAATTGAAAGCATGTTATGTCTGCAAGATCTCAAAAAAAAAAAACCCCAAGGATGCTTCTGCATTTTAGGAAGTGGCCAGCACAGCCATATCTAGGCCTGGAGAGGCTTTTGGGAAGCTCTCAAGGGAGTCCTGGTGACAGACCTCCCTGCAGCCACACCTGCTGTGTGCAGTTTCCATACCCATGGCTGGGCATGCAGCAGGGGTCTCAGCCTCACCTCAGAGCCCGGTGCCTCTGCCCTGGCACTGGTGGGGTGAGGAGCTGGCAAGGTTTGGGGTTTGCTTCTTGCTTGGTTGGGGCTGGACGCTTGCCACAAGCACTGTGATTTTGGTCTGCGTGGTTCTTGGCTGCATGGCTGGTGGAGGAATCCCTGCAATGCCAGGTCAGGGAATCTGTGGGGACTGCAGTCAGCACCAGCTAAGGTGCCTTTGCTCAGCAGGGAGGCAGGTCCTTGCTGTCTCAGGGCCTGTTTCTGTAGGAAGAGCTGCTGTGTATCAATCCCAATCTCTTCCTAGCATGGAAGGCCTTTTTACCCCTCCCTGGGAGGGGACTAAGCTGTGCTGCAGGGCACTGCTGTGTGCAGGACAAGGCAAAGGGGGCTTCTGCACTTAGAACTCAGCCTACAGTGCTGCTCCAGAGTTGTTTATTCCTAAATTCATTCCATTCAACTTCTTTGAAAGATGCCTTTCACACCTGCAGCTGAGGAGAGCCCTGTTATTGGGGAAAGGCAGGAAGATTTTGGACAACATGTTGACAAGTGCTTTAAAGACATATTTGGGTCTGCAGGAGAAACGGTGTCAAGGTGTGACACTTGATGGCAAAGTCAGTCCCATCCTGAGATTGCTTGGAAGGCCAGTGCATGTGTTCTGTACTGCCCAGAGCAAAGGTCCAAAGATCAGGAGCTTAATCAGAGGCACAAAAGCTCCAGTCACTCAAGGATTTTAACCCAGCCCAGAGCTCCCAGGCAATTCAGCTCCTTGGGAATGGGAAAACCCCAGGAGGGATTTGCTGGACTCAGAAGATTACAGTGTGAATGACTAAACCTGTTAGGTCACTTGAATGATCTGATTCCTTTTATGGTCAAAATCAAGTGTCAGAAACACAGATTTCCTCTTTCCTTAGAACTGGGTTTTCTCAGTACCACAAATCAGAGGATGCAATGCTAAAATTAAGTGTCTGAAAGCACATGCATAGTGTTGCAATCGTGCTGCCTTGCCCACTGGTCTGTGTAATGCATGAGTTGGGTAACAAACAATAGAGGTTGGAAATAGCCAGGATGGAGATTTCCTCTTTCAGCTGGAGAATTGTTTCCTTGACTGGTGCGTGCATAAGCCAGGTGGCAAAATGCTTGCCCCGATCAAGTTTCCTGGCAAGCAGGAGGGGTCTTTGGGTGAGGGGTGGAAAGGAGTGAAAGAAAAAGTTCCCAAAAAGCAAGTCCTTCCTTTGGGCTTGACCTTCATCCCCCCACTCCTTTACAAGTTCACCGTGTCTCTCCATAACTGAATCTGGCAGCTCCTCACAGTCTCCTCAGGTCCTTTCTAAACCTGTGGATGGGAACTCTGGGCATCCCCTACCAGCCATGGAGAGCTGAGGTGCATATGCCCTTGTCCAAGGACCTCTACTAACTGCCAAAACCTGGCACTGTGACCTCTCCCGTGCAGGGAGCCAGGTCCTGCCAGCACTGGGGAGCAGCAGACCTTGCTGCTCTCCCCAGTTCAAGCAGTGCAGTGACCTCCTCTCTTAGCCTGCAGAAGCGGCAGCTGGAACCTGCTCTGCCTGAGCACAGGCATCCAGGTCTCACGAGGCCCTTGTTTCCCTCTACTCCGGTTCCATGAGGACTGATCACACCTGAAGCTCAGGACCTACCCACCTTACTCCCAGCTCACACTGGTGACACTTTGGATTTGTGGTCACAAGTGTTCCAAACGCCAGGGACACTGCCAGCAGTGATGACATCATTCCCCATCTGCACCACAGCGCAGACAATGCACCACATTGGGCACAGGAGCTCCGTGCCAGCTCCCAGCCTTTGCTGCCTAAGGGCCTCCATTTCCTGGGTGGGTGTGCACATGCACCCAGATTCCTTGGAGGATCTTTTAATCCAAGCTCGTAAATATTTACATTTTCCAGCTAGGGGGAAAAAAAGAATCCCCTGTTGCTGGCTGTCCTTCTTCAGGGATTAGTGGTGTCTGGCACCAGGAAATCTCCAAGCACCCAAAGCTTCTCCTACACCTACACCCTTCCACACAACCCTGGTCTTTCCCCAAAAAGAGAAGCAGCTCCTTAACCCAAACCACTCCAATCAGCTAACCTCTTGCTTGGGAAAAACCACAGGGGATGAACTTGCAATGAAATATTCCACTTTCTAGGTTAGAGCAGGGAGGAAAGGGAACAGGGTTCAGTCCTGGGTTTGGGGGTTGCACCTGGCTTCTCATCTGTGTTCAAAGTGGGAAACTGGAGCAGATTTTGTGTCCCACATGGCAACAGCATCTGGCTGCTCCTTCCTGGCCATGAGCTTTGAAATCATCTACAAGACCTGAGTAAATAAATAAGTACAACAATAGGTCACAGCATACCCCGTGGGACTATCCATGGAAAAGGGAAAATACGTATCATGGGGAAAAAACTGCAGATCCTGTTCAGCTGCTCCTTTCTGTTTCATTTAACACACATGAAGGTGGCCATGCTGGGAAAATGCCTTATTCAATTACTGGGCTGTTCACACCTGCCTCAGTGGAGCCAGGAGAGCCTCGTCCCAACCAAACCTGAATGTAAGGAACACTTATTTCAGTCCTTTTACAGCCATCTGACTGCATCTCACTGCAGCTGGAGAGATGCTCTGATGTGTAAAGCATCCCACATCCCTCCCAGGGGACAACCTGCACCACTGGCTGTCACCTTGCTGCCCTTCATGGTCCTGCCCTTCACGGAGCAAGAGCCTCATCTGGATTTGTGCATCCTTCTGGGAAGGAGCTGCTCCTCATCCAGCCTGGGATGCTGGAAAGCAGGATCCCCTGTGAGTGAGAGGTGTGCTCCTGCTCTGCTCAGCTGGCCAGAACTGCCTCAAACTTTCCAGGGCAAGGCTCTGCTGTGATTGTGGTGTTTTGTCCATGGCTACCAGGTTTATGGGACACCAGGGAGACCCCCTTTTCCTCCCATCCCCCTCCCAGTGCAAGCATTTTGTTTTTCTTCTTAATTAGTGGAAAAAATTCCTGAACCTGTTCGAGGGAAGGAAGGTCTTTCCCTTGCGCTCTCTCTCTCTCTCTCTCTCTCTCTCTCTGTGTCTCTCCTCGGTCAATTACAATACAAACAATATCCATGGTCATGGTGAAACATTTTTTCCACCTAAATGTCACCTCGGCAGATTTTAAAGGCACAGGCCACTTTGCACAGCCCCTCAGCATGAGAGATGCCCAGGAGGCATTGCAGGCACCCCGCAGGAATGCAGGCACTTCCCAGAAGTTTTCCTCACAGACATCAAGCACACGTGTGCAGTGTCAGCAAACCCCCCTGCCCTCCTTTCTGGGAGAAGCTAACGCCCCAGCACGCCCAAATATCAGCTCTCCTGAGCACCGTCCCAACCTGCTGGCATCCATGAAGCCTGCTGACATCCCCACCCAAGGCCTGGGGAGTCCTGAAATCCCCTCCGTGGGGGGGATGCAGGTGTGAGGAAGAGCTTCTTTCTGGGAGCACACCTTGGTTCAGTCATCAGCACTTTTCCTGTGCTGACTTCATTTACTTTTGTCTCTGAGGTTGAGAGACATCAGCTGAAGAGACCAACAGCAGCTGACACCATCTCCTCTGCTCTTCCCTGGGTCTGTGCTGAGATTCCTGCTGAAAAATAATTTCTTTTCGTGCAGAAAACAGCCAAGCAGGGCCTGGGTTTGGGGAACAGAGCCTGCCTTCACCGACTGCATAGGTCAGCTTTGGCCAGGGCCAAAGTTCGGGACATTTGGGAACTTGGGAGTTTCCAAAGCTGCTGGGACAAGACCTAAGGCCAAGCTGCTTGCCTGGTGCTTCTGCACCATCCATTGAATTTTTGCAGCATGTGCAAAAAAATTCACAGCAAACACTTTGAAAAGTGCATTGACTGTCAAACCACAAACTCCTTGCTGCTTGGGTCCCTGCCGTGTTTGGGTTGCTGCTTAATCCCTTGCAAACAGCTTTATTGAAATAGTAATAACAAAGTAATAAAAAAACCGGGGTTGTTTCCCTTGAGGCTGCCTTTACTCCAGACTTTGCTGTGAATCCAAGGCAGTCCATCATGCCAGAGTCCTATGTGAAATCTGCCTGACTGGGGGAGGAAAAATAGTAGGTGAGCCCTGCCATAATTTTATATTTTGGTATCTTTAATCTCCTTGCTCCTCTGCCAAGAGCTTCACGGATCCACTGCTGTACCTGATAACTCATTGTGTTAACCCGGTGTCTGCACTCCCTGCAGGGAGGCCACAGCATTTGGGGTTACCTCCTGTTCCTCTTAGCACTCAGTTTTTCACTCTGCCCTGTGACAAAATCCACAAACAGCTGAGGCTGCCTGGCTTCCCTGCAGTGTCTTTAAGATGGGAAATTCCCAAGCCTGCAACAAGTTCACTTGGTCACGGGCAGATCGTGGATCAGGGAGGGGCAGCACCCTTTGGTCACGGGCTGGCTGAAGGCGAGTGAGGAACAGCTGCATGCTCAGGCAACGAGGTTTTGTTGTGAGGTTTTTTCCGAAATAGCTTTCAATTCTTCCTGTTTTTCTCCTTCTTTGTACCCTGCTTTTCCCTTGGCATAGCTGGCTTCTCCATCCCTGGGGCCTGCCAGATATTGGTGCACGGAAAATGAGATGGGGCCACAGTCCAATGCATCCCTATCCCACCCTGGGATAAAGAGGGAAAGCACTGGTCTCCACTGAGCTGTCTCCATCCAGGTCTGGATCCTGGGCCAGTGAGGCAGCAGGTCACGGTGGCCACCATGGTGGGGGCACAGCTTGTGCCAGGGAGGCAGGAGCTGAGCACAGGGAGGAGAACGCCTGCATGGGCTTTGTGCCACATGGCTGGGCTGGAGAAGGCTCTTCCTTCAAGCCACAGCCAGGTGTGGGGAGAGTTTAAGCTCTTTGTATTCCTGAGTACTAATAAAATAAGCAGTCAAGGGTTTTCCCAGGTCTGTTCTTGCAAAGAGATTTTTCACTTCATTTACCCATGAGACAGATTTAGTGTTGCAAACTGTCAATGCTAAAAACCAGGAAGTCTGGCTCTAGAACACAGGGGTTTGCTTCTTGTGCCTGAATAGCCCCCAGCCTTGCTCTTCCATCTCTGTGCTGCTTTCAAGAGCTATGCTATCACAGGGGGATCCACTGCTGCAGCCTCTCTCCCCTGCCTGGAAGGCTGGATGTGTTTTCTCCACCAAAAGATGAACCTCCTGTTGAATGACATATCCAAGGCTGGGCCTTTAGGTAAAGTAGCAGTTGAACAATTAAACCAGACACAGTTGCCAAAACTCCCTGGCACATCTGAGATCACCTGTAGCAGTGGGTTCACCAAGCTGCAGAAGACAGTTTCCAGCAGCATGCTGCCAGGATTTATTTCCTGGCTTTATTAAAATTTATTTCCAGGACTGATTTAAGCCTGGCTTTGTGGGGTGGATGTAAACCACCTGCTCCAGCCTTGAGAAGTGGCACAGGTCCCTCCTTCCTGTGTTCCACACTGAGTTGTGCTGGACATGCACCAGGCTGCTGTGGTGAGCAAGCAGCACCTCAGCAAGCCCCTGGACAAGCCCTGGGACAAACCCCTAGACAAGCCCCTGGACAAGCCCTGGGACAAGCCCCGGGACAAACCCCTGGACAAGCCCTGGGACAAACCCCTGGACAAGCCCCTGGACAAGCCCTGGGACAAACCCCTGGACAAGCCCCTGGACAAGCCCCGGGACAAGCCCCGGACAAGGCCCTGGAACAAGCCCCTGGACAAGGCCCTGGACAAGCAGCTGCCAGACACCAGGCAGAGGGTGGCTCCAGGTGCCAGGGCTTGCAGCCTTTCAGTGCCAGTTCATTCCAAGCTGTTAAAAGCACAGGCTGCACTTGCATATGGGGCTGCCTGGGGACCTCCATGGACAGGCAGTGTGCTGGACCCTGGGACACCAAGCCCTTCCTCCCACTCCCCAGTCCAGGATGATGCTCCCAGGTTTCCTTTGCCTTGTACCCCTCTTTGCACCCTTTTTTTTCTCAAAGTCCCTGCTGATAAGCCCTCAAGCCCAAAGAAGTCTTGTGCCAAAAATCTTTCTTTTCCCCGAATTATCCTCTGAAGATCAAAGTGGGGATTGTGATTTTGCCTGTGTTTTCACTCTTTGGGGCAGATAGAGCTCACTGTTACTCCCTCTCTTTGGGGGATCTGGGAAACAGGTCATCACCCCAAAATGAACCGTGTCCAGCAAGGTGCACACCTGTGAGCATTGAGCTTGTCCTTTAAGGACATCCTGGATTACTCCTACACACTGCTGTCCCCAGGTTTACCACTGAAGCACAAGTCTCTGCTGGGGTCTGTGCTCCTCACAGCAAAGCAATGGACTGAGGGTGCTGTGCATGTGCTGGGGGGATGCCAAAGCTGAGGCACAGGGGAGGACCTGCCTTTGCTCCCCAGAGCATGGCACCCAAATCCAGATGTGTGATACCTCCCTTGCTGGGAGGAAAGGGAAATGCAGCGGCCTCTCTGACCAAGGGAAGGACTGCTGCTGTCTAGACTATGAGACTAAGGAGGGAAGGGGCCAACTGTTTGTACAGCTTTGGGAAGTGTAAACAGTGCCGACTGTCCCAAGCCCTTCAAAGCAGAGGAATCCGGAGATGGGATGAAAGCACAGGGAAATTCTGGCTGGGTGTCCTAGCAGAGCAGCTGAGGAGAAGGGGACCTCTTCAAGACAAAAATCCCAGTACCTGAGTCATTTCAAACCAGCCCAAGTGAGGAAGGAGGAGCACAGCATGGCTGGCCATGGGCAGGGGTGTGCGTGGGCTCTCAGGACTTTCCCAGCTTTGGTTGCTTCTCTCTGCAATCTTAGAACAAGTGTCCTGAAAAGGAAACTGGAGGGCCCTGGAAATCCTGCTGTGCCCTGCAGTGAGCTGGTTTGGCCTCTGCTTTTCATTCAGCTCACAAAAAGAAAGAGAAAAAGCTGTTCAAGAGGTGATTTCCTTTTTTTTTTTTTTTTTTTTTTTTTTTTTTTTTTTTTTTTTTACAACTTTAAATACAGTACTGAGTATAAATTAATCTTACATTTAAAAAAAGGCAAAAAAATTTAAAATAAAATAAAACAAAACCTCACCATATTTACAAACCAAAAGAAACAGATTTTGGAACAGGGTAAGAAAGTGTCTTAAGACTTGAGGGCTTGGGGCTGGTGGGAGGGAGCAACGTGCTGTCTTGGCAGTGGTATGAGAAGTGCTCTGGGCTTGCAGGAGGCGAGGACTGGCTCCCACCACAACTTGTAACAGCTCCCAGGCTGTGGCTTTGGCTACTTTCCCCATCTCCTCCAGAGCTTTATCCCACAACAGGGGTGTGTGTGCGAGGGGAGAAGCGCCATGTGATTGCTCTGGGCAGGCATTTTCTTCATGCATGCAGCACCCAGCACAGCACAGTCCAAGACCCTGACTCCAAGGTGATGCTGGGAATTCCCATCATATGTAACCATTCTGCTAATGGTTACTGACTATTACCTGTGCAAAACCAGCCCTTGCCCACACAGTCATCCTCCCTCCTTGAAGACAGGCAGTGGCCCAGGAGGAACTCTGTAACTGACCCTCCAGTTGTTCTCTGAGTCCTCCTCACTTAGAAGAGCTCATTTCTGTCTCAGACAGCTGCTGCCAGCTGTGAAGACCATCCTTATTTCTTTCTCTATACCTACACCGAGCTGTCCACATCATGGATCAACTTCCAAGCTAAGTGGGTTGGGAATATTGGCAGGGAAAGATTAGTGGAGGCATAGAGTGCAGGACATCCAGGAAGGGGTTAAAGACCTCATGGGAATGACATGATCCTGCTTTCAAGACCACAGAGCAGGCAAGGACAGCTCACTGAGATTAAGTCATGCTTCTAAGTTTGGCTGTCCTTGGTCTTGTTGTGGTGCCACTTCATCTCCTGCAAGGAAGTTGTGCTGGGGAGAGGGGGGTGGTGCAGAGTGAGAGAAAAGGGTAACAAGAAAGAGAAAGATCAGATGTGGCCTCTGCCTGCCTTGTCCCCGTCCCCAGCCTTGCAGGCACGTTGCAGTAACAGTGTGCTTTTCTGCCAGCCCAGCGAAGCCGATGCACCCACGTGCCTCTGAGCTTCCTGCCACTGGGGAATGAAATCCATTTAAGAACATATATATATATATATTTTTTTTTTATATATGTATGTATAAATACACATACACACGCACACACATGCACACGTATATATATATATATATACACACACACACATGTACACACGCACACATCCAGAGCGAATTTAAAAAATAATTTGAGTCCGAGCCTGGAAAGTTGAATTCTCCACCAGCATGTGCAAAGATGGCTCTCCTTGGCAGGGGCCGGGGGTGTGGAGACGATTCTGCCGCCTTGTGCTCCTTCCCCATGATCCAAACACCTTCCAGTCAGCACCAGGAGCAGGGGAAAGAGGGAGTGGGGGAATGCATTTGGCTTCTATGTTTTGTTTCTTTGCTTGTTTGTTCTGTTCCCCGAGATGTTGTATACTTTAGTGGTTTTGGTTTTTCTTTTTAAAAATAAAATATACACACGCACGTTAAAAATATATATCTGTCCAGGTAGGGCGATGAAAGTCCTTAGTGCATTTTCCATCGTTAGTCGCCACTCGCAATCTGAGATTTGCCTGTTGCCAAAAGGTTGGTCCAATGCAAGAGTAGATCTCAGCTGGGCCCTCCCAGCCTCACCAGAAGCATGAGGGAAAGGGAGAATATTCCCCTTCTGGCCTCTGTCCATCTGTTTTTCTCCTTTTCTCGGAAGAAATTGGACCCGCTTTCCTTTTCACATTTTCCATCCTGTCCTCCATAGCAGGGAAGGAATTGTCCTGTTCTCATCACAGGTTGTGGCTGTTGGCATTCACGGTTTTATTTATACTTTGTTCTTTTCTCATACATATATGTAGGTCATCCTTGTCCTTTTGTGTGTGTGTGTGTTAAACTTTAAAATTATGCTAATAAATGAAAGGGAGGCTTTGGTGGGAGAAGGTCCACTGATGGAAAGGGAAGCACCAATTGCCGTCTGAATCAGACGTCGAGGCAGATGGACAAAGAGGAAAAGTTATCATTCCAAGGACCCCATGGGGGCTATACAGCAAATATATTAAATAAACCTGGAAGGGAAACAAAACCAGACACAGCATTAGAAAATGTAACCTTTTGCCCCCTGCAACTCCCCTCCTATCCCCTTCTCTCCTCTGGAACTATTTGTGCCAAAGAGCCAGATTAGAAGCCTGGGCGGACTTTTGACCTCCTCTATTTTTTTCCCCTGAACAGCTTGAGCCAGAGCTGAGATTTGCATGGGTTTGCATCATTTCTACCCTGGGAACTTTAGGCTGGCCAGGAGAATCCTGGGACAATCAGAGCCCTCGTAGTGCTAAGCGTGGGAATCCCAGTCTCAAGACACTGCTCAGTGCCCCTTGTCCCCAGCTCCTGAAATGCCACACATGGAAGCCTGCTGTCCTCTCTACCGGGGTGAGGGGAAGTGAATGCGAAGTGGTGGCCCAGGCTTATTCAAGCAGCTGTAGCAGGGCTGGAACTGCTGAGCTGTGGCCCTGTTAAGCTGTGTCACAATTCAGCTCCCACCATTCTGCACCCTGACTACTTTCCCTCTTTTCTGCACCTCTTCCTCTCATGGGGAACCAAGGCTTAGCCTCCTTTCGCTTGTACCAGTGAAATTCTTCTGGTGATGAGGGAATTACTCCTGTTTACACAAGTCATGGAGAGAAGAATCAGACCCTGGCCTGACAAAGTCCAGATCTCTTGCCAGAGATTCCAGTTCTCCTTTCCCCGGTATGACCTTTCTCATGGCTTCCATATAGGAGAGTGATGAACCAAAAATGTTGCTGCTTTTCAGACTTTCTGCCAGCTCAAGTAAGGAAATAAAAGGAAAAGGGACTCCTAGAGCAACATTAATTCTCTGTTTTCAATGGAGAACCAATAGACAAACTAGAACCGGAGTTTCTCCACAGAAGAGATGAATTACCTGGACCCGGAGGGGATTTAGGTGCAGGGAGAAGTCAGCCTTGTTCTCTGCCTGAAAGGGAGGCAGAGAAAGGAGAGGGCGGGGCCTGAGAGCAAGGATGGCTGCAGCATGATCATTCCAGCTTTGCAAAGAGCCTTAATTCCATAAATAGAAGGCACATGTTGGCACCCAACCTAGTTCTGCCTCCTCCGTCAACCCAGGTTTTGTCCTGCAGCAGCCCCACACAGAACGAGTGGCCAGCGGTGTGGGAAGGGTCCAAGATGCCATGTCCCAGGAGGACATCTCTCCTGAATGGAAAAGCAGCTCGCTGTTACCTGCCTTGTGCTCTCTCTTCCCCTGCCAGCACTTCTATGCTATGAGGATTTCTTTCAGCACTTTCTTATCGTTGACATGCTTGTACTTCTTATGTTTCCTCTTCTGTGCCGGCGGCCGGCGTACTCGCCGCCTCTGTGAGACAGCGGCTGTGGTGAACGCCGGGGACAAGCCTGCCAAGACAGAGGGGAGAGTGTCTGTACAGCCAGGGGCAGATGGCTCCCGTTGAAATATCCTTCTCCACACACTGTCAACAAAGAGCTCTGCAACAGCAGGACCACAAGGCCTCTTTCTGTTCTTCTGTTCCTTGTCCTCTGTTCTCCACGATCTCTGCCCTCTCCCTTTTCACACCATGCCCTTCCCCTCACCTCTCACCTACCCCTCCTTCTTCTCCCTCTGTTTCAGCCCCTTCCCGGCAGGCAGACATCCTGGGAAAGGTCCCTCAGCTGGTATAAACCAGCAAAGGCCCTTGGGATTCACTGGAGATTGAAACCAGTGGAGGTCTCTTTTCTCTCTGCCCAGCCCCTCTTCTCACACCTCCCTTCATTCTACCCATGCCAAGATCTTACGTCTCTGCTCCCGTGGCCCTGGACGAATGCTCCTGGGGGGCGGTCGGAACACGGCTTCACACCGACACTGCACGTGGTCCTCCAAAGGCACAACGACTTTTGTGAATTTTGGCTTCCTCTGGACAAATTCGATCTTGTTCACCTATTTGCGAGAGGAAGGCAAGCAAAAGATTAGTACAGCCACAGCTCCCACTCTGTAAAATTAGTCAGTGTCAGTTCACTTTACTCCTGGCTTTCTTCCTAAAGGGTCAGGAGGTTGCTCACAGAGCCCTGCTCAAGCTCAAAACTCAAACTCAGACTCAGGGGTGATGTATGTGGGATGTCCCTGGTTGGTTCCCCTGATCCTAACTATTGACAGAGCTTAAGCAGGATGACTGGTTGATCAGAGGCACAAACATGGAACATGCAGGACACGCCAGCCTGTTTCTGACAGATGCATGGCAGAGACCTGAGGCAACCAGGATAATTCCTGCAGGAACCTACAGGAAAGGCAAAAGGAGAAGAACTCAGGTCTGAAGCAAGCTAACGTAGCCTCACCAGCTCTGCTGAGGCCTGCCTGAATTTGTCTCAAGCTCTTTAATAACTCGCAGGGCTGAAGCCCTCGGCTCTTCATAGGAAAGGCGGTGCTCTGGAAATTCCCCCGGACTCTCCACCAGTGCTGACTCAGAGGGAAGACTCATTGCTCCACATCCCACCACAGGGCACAAGCTTTCCAGGGGGTCCTCCCACTCCATCAGCAGCCAGGCCTGACCCCACTCAGCTTATCTAACAACTCTGCGGTCCCTGAAGTGCTCCACAAGCTATAAATACTCACTCTGCTGTGCATCTGGGATGGAATTCCTCTAAACCCACTGCCCCCAGCAGCATCCCTCAGCCAGCGCCAAAGCAGCCAGGCTGTTTATCTTTCCTTGAAAGCCCACTCCACACGCTTCAGACCACACGCTGCCTGCTAGACAAACACTTCCAGCCAAACAATAGAGAGACCTCTGTCCTCAAAGAAACCATTTCCAGGTCACTTTTTCAGGCTGGCTTTTGACCTCTCACTTGTTTTTTTCCAGAAAAACAACTCCTGCTCCCCCCCATTTTTTCCTTGTTCAGCCTGGCTTTTCTGAGAAAGGAATTTCCTGATGAAAAGGGCTGTGTGTGAATACAATCTCTCCCAGCCAACCTCTGCTGCCTGCCCGCCTGCCTGGGGGAGTCTCTCATAGCTCAGGCAGAGGATTAGTACGGGATGAATATTATTTTTAAACAAGCTGTCTAGGAGGAAGCTGTGAGGAGATCACTGGTAGCTGTGAGGGGAGGATCAGAGCAAGAGGTTAGCTGTCAGGTGTCTGCTGGTTGATGGAGCAGGCTAGGAGGTAACTGTGGGCTGAGAAAGAGAAGCTGTTCCAGTGCACATCTTGGAAAGAATCTGCAGCAGCAGTGGGGGGACGGAGACTGACGCTGCAAACCCTCCTATTTTTGCATCAAAACCAGTTCCTGCAATGAAAGCACCTGTTTCTGCTGCTCTAACACAGCGGACAAGGCTGCCTCGAGCCCCAGGAAGGGCCATGGTGTGGAGCTGCAGATGGGGACAGTGCCCTGTAGCTCTGCCTGGTGACAGTCCCCAGCTGCTGGACAGCACCAGCCCTTCAGCAGCTGGCACGGACGTTACCCAGGCCAGCGGCTGCAGCGCCGCGTGGCCACACAGAGGGCACAGATGGCTGCGTGAGCCCCGCCCGCGTGTGGCTTTGGGGCGCAGGGATGGCGGCGGGCGGGACCCTCACCTGGACGGGCCGGACGCGGATCTGCGTGGGGCGGCACTGCACGTTGCGGTTGTTGCAGCACCCAGAGCAGCGCTGCACCTCCACGCAGGGCGGCCACACCACGAAGTTGGCGTTGGTGCTGTCCACCATGTTGCGGGAGATTTCGAAGACCACCTCCCGTGTCTTGCACTCCGCCAGGACAGCCGTCTCTGCTGCTGCCAGAGCATCTACGGAGGGACAGGAGAGAAACGGGGATGAAATGGGCTTTGCAGCTGCCACCAACCCGCCACAGCCACCTCTGCTGCAAGGGAAGGACCCCACATGGCCCTCACGTGCACAAGCACACACGAATGCTCTTTCTCTTTCTCCCACCCCTCTGCCTCTCTCCCTGTACAGAGCCATGCCCTGTGGAGGAAGCCCCAGTACAGTGATGCTTCCCACTGCAGCCCAGACAGCGGATGACACTTTAGAGCAAACAAGCACTGTTGTGATTTAAGGCAGAGCCGTGCACAGAAGTCCAGACTCCCTCTCCTGCCCTTCCAGGGTGAAATACCCTGCTCCCACTCCAGGCCCAGACACTCATTTTTATGCCTCCACACATAGAAGTGCACTATAGCCTCCACCCCTACATCTGTATCTCAGACACACATCTGGACCACCCATAGCTGCTCACCCATGGCTGCTCCCCACCACTCACAAAGTGCAAGACCCCCAGCTCACCTAGGCTTCGTCGCTCTCGAGACAGGGCCACAGGGCTTTGATCAGGCTGAGATGCATTTAGGTTCAGGCTCGAGCTGTCCTGCTCTGCAAAGGGGAAGACAAGACCTAATAGCACCAGGTAGAGGCAGGAGAAGACAGCAGGCAGATCACCAGGCAAAGTGCAGGGACATGGGATAAGCCACGGACCCAGGACGTCATGCTAGGTGTAAATCCACAAGCAAGGTCACAGCTGTTCTGGGGCACGGACACTGCTTGCTCAGACTAGGCAGCTCAGAGCAACAAGCCTATCATGAAAGAGGGGACCCTAGTCAGGTCTGGGAGAGGAAAACTCCAGCTCAGGCAAGATAAGGCTCATGTCAGGACTTTCTAGTGTCAGAGAGGAGTTGCAGAGAGATTCAGATTGGCCAGCTGAGACCAGGATAACACCAAGGAGGATCAAAGACCAGACAGGACAAGCAGAACACTTGGTATTTAACACTGAGATGCCTTGCTGGGATGGCTTGGGACTGGGAGAATTGGGAGGTGAGAGGGCCGGTGAAGGGGGGAATGGGTAGTAGGTGGGGTGCTTGCTTTCTCGCTCCTAGCTCACCTCAGGTGCTCTAGGTTAGAGGAGTTTTGTGACAGAAGAACAGAAAAATAAAGTTAAAATTACTTGTCCTCTAGACTACTCTAAGGTAAGAGGCAGGATCTGGAGGTGGTTCAGTCGGCGATGGGAGAGGAAGACCGATAGCATTCAGGCCAGCCCTCAGCAGTTCCCTCCCAGCCCACTGCTTTTTCCCATAGGAAGTGCTGAATAGAGAAATGCCCATAATCCCCATGGAGCACTCCAACACGCAGCCCCTCCTGAGCTCGGGACAATGGCTGTGCTCGGAGATAGCTCCCACCCAGCCACAGCTCTTTCCTTCTCTAACCTGCTTTAGCAGCTGAAGGAAACTGAATGGACGTCAGCATCAAGGGAGCAATTTTCTTAAAGGGAATTAGGGGCCAGTGGAAGATCTCTGTTTATCAGATGTGTGGTGGAGCAGACTTCCCTTACCTATCATGTCCCATTCCTCTTCCTCAGCCCTGCCCTAGTGCAGCCCTCTCATAAAGGGAAGCGAGGATTTGCTCCCTGCTCAGGTCTCAAGCAGTTGCTGACAGATTTGGGGTGAGTGCACAGAGGCTGCATTCAGAAGGCAGGAATCAAGTGCCTGTCAATGAGTAGTCAACATTTACGTGTGAGGTGGATAGGCAGACACCCTTTTAAGTGGCTGGAAAGGTGTGATCAGTTCTAGGCACCATTCGTCTCACCCTCAGGCAAGCTCCCAAAATGAGAACTGGTGGATCACTCTTTAGAAGGGCCTGTAGTTCTCTTTGGGCTGGAGAAGGTGTCTGCATGACTGGTTTACATGGGCAGCCACTGCTTTGTGGGCAACCACAGTCAAGGAGATGACTCCCACTCCACACACTTCTGTTGCCGGGTCTGCAGTAGTGCCCAGGGTCAGGAGAGCACTGTCTCAGCCCATCTGCCTCCTGGAGCTGCCTCGTTCTGGCTCCTTGTGCAGGCAGTGGAGGGAAGCAGCTGTGACACACACAGGGTGCACAGACAGCACAGGGAATAGCTCCAGCCACTTTGGGATTATTTTGCTCACACACTAATTTGCTAATTCCTCACAGGGCAAGAGAATGTCAATGCTCCTCAGTCAGTACCTGGGAACAGATGAGAGCCACGGGGTGAAACAAAGAAACAGCTTCACAGCACCACTTTTTGTTTCCCGGACCAGCCTTTCCTATCTGGCACCTGAAGTGAAACCAGTGACTCAAAGCTCTGCAGCCTTCTCTCATCCCCTGGGCTTCTGGAGCCAACCAGATAAGCCCATTTTATTTCTTAATCATGAGGCTGGTTAATAGCCACGATAGAGATGTATCTGTTCCTTAGACACTGGGCCATGACAGATTGGATGCATCTTCTAAGCTGCTCCTTGCCCACCCCTCCATCCTGTGGCATTTCATCAAATGAAGGTGGAGGCTGCCTTTGATGTGCAAGTTGAGTTGATGAGAGGAGAGAAAAGGGAGCAAAAAAATAGCAACAACTGTTGACTCAAAACAACTCTGTTGAGAATCCTGTCCCTCCCTCCTCTAGGTTGTCGTTCTACACCCTGGATCAGTACTGAAGACATTTGGGGGTGGGGGGAACCAGCCTGGGACAATCCAGCAGGGCTAATTTTGGAAGTTGCCCCATTGTGTGGCTTGTGGACAAGGAGGAGGGAGCTGGTGAGGGCAGGGAGTGGCCCTGGCAGTGGTGGGGAGCCTGGTCGCCTCTTTCTAAGACAAACAATAGCTGAATGCAGCTGGTGCCCTCCCCCTCGCTTTCCCCCCTGCCCCTCCAGGGCCGTTTTGAAAGGCAGCGGGAATGCTTTTGAGACTGCGCCAGTGGTTGGACTGGCATAGGAAACAAAAGCAGGAAATTCTGTTCCCCCGTAGATAGTGTCTCGGCAAGGATTACAAAGCTCAAAACAGACAAAACACGAGAGAGAAGTCGAGCTGGGGGGGCTGGGGGACGACGGGCGGGAGCAGGGTTAGAATAGAAAGGAATTTGCTCTGAAGAGACCGTTTATAAATAAATTCCTGGGCCAGCCCAGCCGCCGTGGCGCGTGCTCCAGTTCCCACACGTGCCGACCCCTCCACGCTTCGCCGCTCCCGCTGCTCCCTGCAGCCAGCCCTGGCCAAGTGACCCCGAGGCCATGCAGCCCCCGGAGCTCTTATCTGCGGGCAGGAGGTGAAGTGACACTACCCTGACTTAGCCCCTGTCCCGTAGCTCACCCACGGACACGTGCTCTGCTGCTCTTATCCTAAGGGCCTCTGGGAGCCCGGGGCCTTTTGTGGACGCCAAACCTGGAAACCCACTCAGCTCTTTCCTCCTCCGTCACCCTATTTCCACCTCCCATTTTGTGGCCTTATAAACTGATCCTTGCCCAATTCAAGGCCTGCTGACTGAGCATCTCCCAGGATGAAGAATGGGGATCTCAGCTCCTTGCACACACCTTGCCCATCTCCCACCATTTTTGGAAGCCAGTGTCCAGACAGTTAGGAGATCTAAAAAAGCATCTAGATGCCTCTAACTCCCGTAAGTTTCAGGGGGACTAAGCCTGTAAACAGCCAGGTCTTGGCTCCTGAGTGGTTCCTATATTTATAATGAAGTCTGTTGATAGTGTGCCTGCTGAAAAACTGAATATCTCCTCCCAGTCCCCCCAAAGACTTAATTAAAAATGGAGGAGTGTTTGGTGAAGAGGAGATTTACCTACGGAGTCTATCCGCAGGGCACGCTGGAGGTCACTGATGGAGCGCACTGAGCTGCCACCCAAAATCTCGTAAATGTCTTCAGGAATGGGGTCCCCCTGTCAGTAAATAAAAACAAAAGAAGGGGAGAAACAAGCATTAGAGAGATGATCTGCAAGTCCTGGCTGTGTCACGGAGCAGGAGCGGGGAATCAAGCACAGGGGAGACATGACAAAAACAGCGAAATGCAAAGACGTGCGTTGTCTTGCACTGGCTTTGAAACCTTGAGGGCTTTATTCCTCATGAAGACGTGAACCTGAAACCTAAGCAAAAGCAAGAGAGACCCTCTTGCTGCCTCTTACAAAGCTGTCAGGACACTAAAAAAGCCCAAAAAGGCTGTGGAGCAGAGCCCTGGACACTATGCAAGCAGCCAGCAGGGCTTCCATCTCTGGTGGTGTATGACTTCTCCAGGTGGCTTCTCATTCCTGCTGCCTGCAGTAAAGGCGTTTTAACAGACTTCCCTTACACTATCAGATAAAACCTTCCTAATATTTCCCTCCGTTATGAAACTCCTTCACGGGCTTTGTCAGTTATCGTGTGTGTGTGCGTGTGCGAGCGCGTGTGTTCTCAAACCACAGAGGCCCAATAACATACATCATTTGCATACTCTTTTTTGAGGAAAAAACAGGCGGGGGGTGGAGATGAAGATTGACCTTCGCGGCTGAGGCAGCCCCAGCGTGAGCCTGCAGTGAAATGACAAAAGCTGCAGGGAGGTGATGGGCTGAGGAGCTGATTTGGAGGAAGAAACATATGGGAGTTTGGATGCCATTGCACACCAGCACAGAAAAACCTTAAGTAAGCAGGTGTAGCAACATCAGACAATGGGCCAAACACAGAGTTTGTGCAGGCAGGTGCAATGCCATCAGTCTCTTGGGAATTTTACTCTGGCACTAGGCTAGAGCGGGCCCCAGTGACAGCACTTAATAAGAGTACAAAGGAGTGGTGTGGGAAAGCAAGTGCTGATTAAAACATACTTCCGAAAGACTGGAAAAAGAGACAGAGGAAAGGACTGGCCGAAGTGTTTGCTTAGCTCCCAGCTCTCTTCATTCAGGGCTACTCAAGCGGAAAAGCTGCTCTTTCAGCCGGGTGCTGGACGATGTCTGAGGCACAGCCCTCCGTGTGTCCCTGTAACTGAGAGGAGAGCTTGGCTTGTGTGCCTGAGAAGCACAGGGATTTTCATGTGGGTTTTTATGGACAGTTGGTGGCATGTGTGTGGTCCTCCGACTGTACAGCTATTCCCTCCCTGCCTGCCTTCAGTGCTGAACATTTTCCTTCCGTTTGCAGCAGAGAAAAGCCACCAGGCAGGTGGCTAAACGCTGGCTTTAAACCTTGAGGGCTTTGGCCCAAACCTGCAGCCACTTTTGGATGGCTGCTTGAGCCTGGCACTCTCTCACACGTGCCTGTCCTTGGCCACCCACCGTTTGCTTCCATAGTAGGACAACAGGACTGCTCCCTCCTCAGCCCTGCCAGACCACCCTCTAATACCATAACTTTAACTGGGATGCAGTGATGTGAAGGTTGCTGCAGCCCAAGGAGGTTCAGAAACCTCCTGAGGAGAGCTGCAGAGCAGAAAACACCAGTGTCCTAAACCTCTCACAGCCAGATCCACCAGACAGCTTCAGTCAGACCGAGCTTTCCTGCCCCGCTCCACCCCTGTCACTGCCACATCTCACCACAGATCTGGCTGTCTGCCTGCAGCAAAAAGCAGATATTACATCCCCAGGCATTACTTCCTCTGTCTCTGAGGGAGGGGGAGCGGCATCAGTGATGAATGCACAGCGAGAGAGAGACTTGTATAATTTAGGGATCACTGAATAGCTGTGAAATGAAGATGCCTTCTGACATCTCCTGCTGCGTGAGGAAGAGAGGGACCAACAGCCCAGTGCTGGAGAGGCTCTGCAGCACTTCCCTGCCTTGTGCCACACGCATTTACTGGAAGAGGAATCATTTGCAATTCCCAGTACTTGCAGTCAGAGCTCAGTGCTGGGTGGTGAAATTGCAGGCTTTCAATGTTTGCACCTGTCAGCCAAATGCGTTTGTGTACAAATGCTGCTCTGCACAGATGCCTCTGGACCTTCCTGACACTTAATACATGTAGGAAATGGAACTTTATTTTAAACTCTGGCACTTGCTGGGGGGAGAGCGTGGGCAGGTGTTACGAGACTCAGACTTGGCGACTTTGGAAGCGAGCTGGGAGTTGTCACCTTGCTAACTGAGCAGGAGGAACAGATATGAATCAGGGATTGAAAATGCAGGCCCTCAGGAGCCATACTCCTGGTGACTGCCTGTAGCAATAAGCTCCACTCCCTGCTCATGGCAGCAGTTTTAGATGCCAATTTTTTCTTGTTGCAGATACTACCAGCATGGCTATGGTGTAACACCAGCCCACACGGCTCATAATCCTGTCCTCCTCCCCCATCTTTGTAAGGAAACTCTGCCAGTGACAACTGCAAGCCTGTGAAGCTCCTTACCTTACCCTTGTAAACCAAGGCCAAGGCTGGCCTAAGAGCAGCAACAAACCTGAGCTGCCTGCCTTGTCCTTGCTCCCTCTGGGGTCTGTCTCTGGGAACAGCCATGCCTCTGCCCCCCCACCCCAGCCCTGTGCCTGGGAGGCTCTGAGATGGAGGGAGCACTGCACACACCCAGGCTGGGGCACCTGTGGGATGAGACTCAGGGAAGCAGAGATCCATCAATCACCTCCACCTAATCCCATGGGGTCAGAAGGTAGAGGAGCATAGCAAGAGGTGGGATCCCCAAGAGACCAGCCCAAGCAGCTGGTGCTTTTCCTGCTCAGCAGCTCCTCTGGAGTTATTTATCTAACACAGGTTAACAATCTCCTTTTTTAACTGTGCGGCAGATCAAAGAAGACTTTTGTCTCAATGGAGTATTGGCTGTATGTCAAGTGCCCCAAGGCCTGGCCTCGTATTCCTGCGAGGCCCTGAATTCTTAGAAGAAAGTTTGTTCTTCCCTCCCTCCTGCTCCCCAGTTCCTGACTCTGACTCTCCCCTGAGTCGCAAGGGCACCCCCCAATCTGCCAATCCCCAGCCAGGGATGTTCACTTCCCTTTCTTGTGCTGCTTGCTGGTGCTTGAGGGGCCATGGCACACCTGACAAAGGCAGCAGAGCAGCTGCTTGCCTGCACTGTGGCTGTTGCCCTGGAGCCTCTCAGCACATCAGCTTTGCTCCCCTCCTCCCAGATGTCCAGCAGCACTGTTTGGCCACTGCAAATAAATGCAGGTGCAGCAGTTCCCCTGTTCCCACTCCCCACACATGCACTCTCCCAAAATCTGTCTCCTCCCTAGCCCCACCACCTCTTGCTCTGGAGTTTTTTCCTAACTTATGCTTTTGAGCACCAGGGATGCTGAAAGATCCCCTTGCCATCAGAAGCTGCCAAGCTGGTGCAGGGAATATGAGTGTTGTGGTCTGCACCCTCTGGCGAGGGTTTCACAGCCACGCCTGAAGGTGTGTCTCCTGCCAGGTACAGAGGAGGAGGAGGAGGGAGCAAAGATTGTGCAACAGGCAGGGAAGGCAGCCCCTCAGGGCTCAAAGAAATCAGACAAGAATACTCCCGAGGTGAGGACTCCTCCAGTCCCTTTTTCCAAGCTGGTGTGACTGCACACAGAAGGACAGAACCGTGTCAGTAGCACCAGTTCGTGAAGGGAGGGGAAGCGCCCACCTATTCGCTCCTCTGCCCAGGGAAGGAGGGCTTTCTGAGCACCTCCACACCGACCATGGCAAGGGATCTTGGCAGCAGGGTCTCGGGTGATCAGCCAGGCAAAAACCCCAAACAAACAGATTTTTTAATTCTCTCTGAAGCTGATGTTTGTACCCTGAGGGGAGACTCCACTGCTTTCCCTGGCAGAGGGCAAGACCAGCAGCACCTGCCACTAGCACTTCCCTGGCACAGGGCTTCCACCCTTCCAGCACCACTCCTGGCTACAGGGGGATGCTGACAAATGCCTGCCAGAGTACTCTGCAGAAGGTACAACCCTCTTCACATGAACCCCCTCCACCTGGAGTCACGGCTTATGTTTTCCCCTCTTAAAATTATCAAAGAGTGTTTGATCTAGTCTGTGTTCCTAAAATACAGCCGGACCTACCCACACTTTTTCCATTTCAAGGGGGACTCCAGTGCCCCTCCACACTCCCCCCTCATCTCCCCTGCGGGGGCTGGAGGCATTTCCACCCCCAGGGCTGGTTGTGTACCGGCAGCACTGGAAAGAGCGCAGGAGCCCTGTCATTCCCTCCTGCTGCTGCACATCAGCTGACAGTGAGAGGGAGGCAGGGACGACTCGCCTGGCTCCTCCACAAGCTCACCCCAGACGTGTCATCCATCCCAGCTTCCACTGCTTTGTCCTTGTCACTGCCTCGTGCTAGGAAGACTAGGGAAGAACGCCGGAGCCTTGCAGAGGAGGATGCAGTGGGGAGCTGGGTCGAGGGCTATAAGCAAGCGGCCAGCCGCACCCCATTCCTTGGGAATTCCAGAAAGTGCTGCCAGTGGGCTTCACCCCGGCACAACCACGGCTGGCTCAGCCCAGCTCTGTAAATGTTGCAAGGCAACTATTACAGCCCGTGGGGCAAATGCAAATGGGTTTAGCATCCTCACTTCCCAACTGGCAAATACCTTCCCGCTGAGGCTTGTACTCCCTCCGGCTGGAAGAGCTCCAGGGCCCTCCAGCTCCAGATGGGTGTGATCAAAGCGGGAGAGGGACTCAGGAGGCTCCATCTCTTTGCTCAGGGCCTCTGCTGATCTGGGGAGCTACTGCTCCTCATGCACTTTCTCTGGCATGGCTGGGGAGGAGCTGCGAGCCCCTTTCAGAGGATGGCTCTGGTTCAGCAGCCTGGTGGGAGCTGTGCTGCCTGTGCCTGGTGCAGAGGGTGCAACACACTGCCCTCAAAGTAACTGTGAGCACTGGCTGCAGCCTGAAGCATCTACCCAAGCAGAAACGTTCTTGGCTCTCCTGTCGTACAGTGACAAATATCACAATTCCTCCCATGAAACCTCGGGCCAGAATTGCCAAACTCTAACTCTACTAGCCTGTCATAGAGCTGTGCAGTATTTCAATCTGATTATGGCAACTGAGGAACAGCTCCTTGGGATCAGACACTTCCATCTTCACCCTTTCCAGTGCCAGCCCTAGCTGATGTTTCATGCAGCATGGGAGAAAGAGATCTGAGCCATCCACAGAGGAAATACCATCCTCTGCCTGAAACAGGCATGACCAGAGCTGGGTAGCCCACAGCTCAAACTGCTTCCTTTTGCGGCTGGGGCAAGGGCAAAAGGGGCCCACAGCGAGGTGACGTGATGCTTTGCACCCAACCTCTTCTTTGCCATCTCATGAGGGGTGCACCCACTTACCCTGCCCAAAAATGAGGAAGGAAAAGAGAAAAATTATGCAAAGAAGGGAAAGTTTTGGTGGAAGGATATTTCCTGCCCCTGACAATCAAGCTGCAGATCCAACCCACAGTTTTGCCATCTTGGGTAGAGCTAAAGTGGGAACCGAGCCCTGTATGGGAATGTCAGGGGCTTTCTGATCCCCTCAATCTGCACACAATCAGATGATGAAATGTGACAGCAGAGGTCAAAGGATTTGGGGGTTTGAAGCTCCTTTTCCTCAACCAGGGCTGGGGATGAGGCTTCAATTTCCACATAGGGAAACCGAAGTGGGCTGGGGGGTTTGTTCAAATCCACCACCTGGCCCTTACCCTCTGCTCAGCTTCTTCCTGAGCAGCACATTCAGGACTGCTGGGCATGATGCTTGCATGACCGTGGAAGCCCAGCAGACACTCACCTCCTGCCCCTTCCCCCAGCTGGGCACACACCTTGCTGAATACCCATGCCACTCAGTGTCGGTGCCATGCCTCTGCTCGCACCGTCCCCTTGCTCCCCCTTTCCAAAGCCCCACGCCCTATCTCCACTCCCCCCCCCGGCAATGCCAGGGTGGATTTCACACTGTGCGTTATTCCAGAGGCGTCAAGAGGGTCCCGGTCCCTGCTGCACCCGCACTGCCGTGATGCCAAAATCACGGGGTGGGGTGAGAGGCTCGAGAGAAGGCACCGGCCCCAGGGCGACAGCCCTGGGCAAGGCAGGGCAGGAAGCTGCGGGTTCCCCGGGGCTCGCCAGCAGCATCCCTGCTCCCACATTAACTGGGGCCGCTTCAGCCTGGTCCCCCCTGCCCCTGCAGCCGGGGGCAGACACGGGGGTGGGTGTATTCCCAGGCGAGCCCCCCTCAGCGGGCCCGTCCCGACGGGAGCGCCCGCTCCAGAGGGGTGCCCGCTCCAGAGGGGGTGTTCACTCCAGAGGGGTGCCCGCTCCAGAGGGGATGTTCACTCCAGATGGGCGTTCACTCCGGAGGGGTGCCCGCTCCGGAGGGGTGCCCGCTCCATCAGGCGCTGCCCTCCGGGGGGGAGCGGCTGTCGCTGCCCGCCATTAGCGCGGCCGGGCCCCGCCGCAGCCCTTCCCGCGGAGCGGGGCCGGGACCGCGCCCCCGGGCTCCGCGCCCCCGGGCTCCGCGCCGCTCCCCGGCCGCCCCCGGGCTGCGCCCGCCGCACCTGCGGGCCGGAGCCGCCGCTGCCGGCTCTCGCCCAGCGCGGGGCTGGCAGCTCGGCAGCACCGCCCGCTGCCCGCGGCGGTAACTCACCTCCATGCGGGCCAGGGGCAGCGAGAGAATGAACGCGAAGACCACGCCGAAATTCATCCCGACTCCAGGCCCCGCCGGCTGCGGGCACATGGACGGCGAGCCCCGGGAGGGAAGCGCTTCCCGCAGACAGCCCCGCGGCCGCCCGGCCTCAGGCATCGAGGGCGCTGCGCGTTCCCATGTCCCCTGCGAGCCGGGAGGAGGTGGGAGAGTCGCAGGAGCCCTTGGAAGAGGACGTGGAGGTGGTGGTGGTGGTGGTGGTGGTGAGGGGAGACAGAAGTAATTCTTGGTGACTCGCCTGCCTCTGCGCTATCTCATAAGCCCGGTGGGAAAAAAATGCAGTCCCTCGGAATTATACACATCCAGAGTCTGGGTCCCCCTTGCCGCAAGGGATGATTCAGTGGTGCCTTTGGCTAGGTGGTCCACATGCTATTCTTCCTCTTGGTTTTCTTCCCTTTTAAAAAAAATGTGTACCTGTAAAAGCTTTTACATGCAGGTAACAATGTCTCAGTGTTCTTAGAAGAAGGTGCACAGAATAGTGACTAAAAGGAAAAAAAAACTTTTCCAAAGTTTGGAGTGAAATCCAAAAAATTAAATCTTCTTCCTTAAGTTGTCCTCTTCTTAAAATGCTCCTTTCCTTCCTTTTTGCCACTTGCTTTTTAGAGAAAAGTTGCCAGTGTGCACTGAATTTCTTCCCCTTACATTAGATTCTGGCTCGGTTGCCTTCTCGTTCCAAATGTTGGCAGTCTGCTTGGACGGGAGGTTTGCTTTGGGTTTGGAGACAGGTGAGAGCAAATGTTTTTGCTCTGGGTTGTGAGTGTGTGTTTGTGTGCTTGCGCTGAGCCTTGACAAGCCTCAAAGCGGAGCCACTGTTGCTGCCTCCCGCACTCTGTTGCAACAAGAAAGGAAAAACAAACAAAAAAAAAAAGGCAGAAAAGGTAAAATTGCAGGAGGGGTGAGTGAGCCGATAGGTCTTTATTTTCTGCGAGCTGCAAGAGAGACTAAGCTGGTACTCGGGGCTGCTCCTTTTATGAAGGAGAGGAGATGGGTGGAGCATAACTTGCCATCCTCCTCTTTGGCTGGGTATCAAGGAACAAATCTAGTGAGGGAGTAGCAGTTCATTGCTGACAAAATAAAAAGTGTGTTAATTTAAATGATAAATTAATTAAAAATTACTAATGCTGCAGCAACCTGTATAATGTGGCTTTAATATCGCGTGAGGAATGGGGACAGAAATTCCTGCCTCCTCGGCAAGAGATAAGAAGAGAGGAGTTCCCGGCACGGTAGTTTGTTCTTTTTTTTGGCCCCAGGTTCTCACTGTTTCAGTCTGGAGCCCTTTTCTCTAAGCTTCACTCGCTGCCTTCCCTGCCCTGCTACACCACTAGCTCCAGGGAGAGAGATGACTTTAATATCTTCACATCTCTTTGTGTGCAGGGGAAAAAAAGAAGCCAGAGAAATTTACACGTTGCTATAAGACAATCTGGTGTTGCTCGTGGCACCCGGAGGTATTTTGCTGCATGATTATCTCCACGATGTAATAAACATCTGAAGGGAAATTAAGCCAGCAGATATTTGCTGTGCGGGGAGAGGGATGGGGAGGGGAAGGCTGCTAACAGGTGAGTTCAAGAAGGAGTCATATCCTATTGAAAAAACACCCTCTCACGTCCATATGAGTGATCTCCCGGCGCAGAGCACACTCCAGGCACGAGCAGGAGGGATCTCTGCACCATCTTTGTGCAGGCTCGTATCCACCGAGACATTCCTGCACCGTCATGCACCGCAGGCGCTCGGCAGGCGCTCGCTCTGAATCCCAAGCATCTCCCCTGCTTTTCCTATGCTACGCACACGCTTCTGCTCGAGCCGCTCGCATGCACAGCTACGTGCAAATTTTGTCTCATTCACACATCCCTAGGCATCCATGTGTTCTCCTTCACTCTCGCCCTCTCTCTTCCCTTCTCACATACATACACCCACTGGCATACCGGTGGCCTCATCTCACAGCATCACACATGCTCCCTCAGACTCTCTGGGTGCCTGCAAGTCTCCTGCAGCCAACCCTCCCTAAAACACACGGTCTTGCACCAGCGCTCCCATGTGCACTCTCCAAAGTGCCCGGGTGCAGGAGGAGCAGCCGCTGGAACTGAGCAGCAGGCAGCCCCTCAAATGCTCCTCTGCGGCAGGCACCTGACAGCACACCCCAGCTTGGCTAGCTATGCCCCCGAACCTGGTTTTGGTCTCATGGGTGTGGGTGTTGTCAAGAAGCACAGGGACACAAGGAATACGGGGGGTATAGCTAGCTTAAATAGCCTGGGTCCTCTGGGGCAGCATGTCAAGGTGCTCTTGGGTCACAAGGGATCACCTTCACTCACCCCAACCCAGAAGAAGAGTGGGCAGATTTCTCCCCACTTGGGGAGGTGGTCAGAGCCATGTCAGCTCCAAAGCCCAGGCCACCTGAGGTGCATGGGTGCAGGGATAAGGAAGGTCCTGGGAGTGCCTCACACCAAGTCTCAAGTGGCTTGGTTCCAATATTGGAGCTCAAGGGGAGGAAGTAGAAATGCAAGGCATACCTTTGCTCATTTCCACCGCCAGAGACCTTAACAAGACTTTATCTTAGATGCTCCAGCCATGATAGCCCTGTCCCACCCCAAATTCCTCAGGACGCTCTTAGAATTCCCCTCATTCTCCATCCTGGCCCGCCAGCAGCGTACCAGCCATTTCAAGTGATGATAATTTGGCTCTAACCCCCCACTGGGGTGGAGCTGCAACCCTGATGTCCACCTGGGTGCTGAAACACCTTTTGAAATCTGTAGAGGGCTTTAAAAAATGGTTTTAAAAGGGCCTCGGTCCATGTCACTTCTTTCCAAATGGCACCAGCCAAAGAAACTCTGTAGCCTTGGGCTCCTTAGCAGTCAGCAGGGGAAAGGGGAGGATTTGAGAAGTCCTTCTATGTCTGTAGAGGGCTCTGGGGACAGCTGGGTCCTGAATGTCCATGACTCCGTTAGGTATTTAAGGTTCCCAAGGGGTCACTGGAGGCCCAGGTGCCTTTTGAGGATCTCTCCTCTCAAATAAGCTGGGATGGCTCCACCACCTTGGTGCCACCTGTGTGGGGAGTCCCCCATGCTGTAGTGGCTTCCTGGCCAGGACAGAACAGCCTGCGTGTGGGAGGGCTGATCAAATTCCTCAGCAGGGAGAGATATTGCTGCCAGAGAGGAGAAGGTCTCAGCAGAAAGCTAGCAGGGACTGCTGCAAATTTCTTGCTTGGTAGCAACAAGAGCTGCTGCAGGGCCTGATTTTGGGGGAGATATGGTGTGCTTTTTTTTTTTTTTTTTTTTTTTTTTTTAATATCCGGCTCTATTGCATGCTAGATGGAATAGAAATAGAGTTATTTATTTTCATGTGGATGATGCTGGGCAGTTTTTAGAAGCTCGACATCAGAAACAAAAAAGCTAGTCCCTGTTGAACCTCCAGACAGCAAGGAAGAGGATGTTTGGAATTTGACTAATCATCTACCTATGACTCTGCCTGGAAATAGAGCAAAGTGATACTCAAGCTGCTCAAGCTTCAGCAGTTTTTCTGGTTTTAAGACAGGGACAGATTTTTCTCTAGTGATGTCTTTACACTGGCTGGGTCTGTCTCACTGGCACTGAGTTTGATAGGGGTGCATGCACCTAAAACTGCTGTGACCTGAGCCTGCTGGGGCCTCCCTTGATTCTCTTACTTCTGTGAAATTAGTTTGAGATCAGTCCCACAAACCCCTAAAACTAAGGGGGATAACTGGATGTCCCTCTCACCTGGCCTGTGGGGTAGGCACGGAGGCCTGTGGGGCTATTGGTGTCCCAGATGTCACAGGTTGAGTTTGAAGCCACCATGGCGTATATTGGGAAGGTATTTTGAGGCTACACGAAGCATCTGGACCATAAAAATGTCCCATGAGAGCACCACGACTTGACAAGATCTGGTTGCAACTGTGCTAGCTGGCAATGGCCCCGCAGCCAAACCACAACAAAACAAGATTTCCTAAGAGCCTGCACCAGGATTTCTTATTAAAACACTTTCACCACCACTACAGCTCTCAAACCTGCAAACAGCTGAACTCATCTCCCTGGTTATTCTCTTATCACTAGGGAGGAGAGCAACACGTGTCTGAGGACAATAGGCAGTTCCTTGCTGCAAGGCTGCTCTCCCCTCATCTCGCGTTGATGGAAAAAATGATCGTACTAGCCGCCATCCACAGCAGCATGGAGTGAGGGGTGATTTTTGTTGTTTTTTAATTTATTACCTTTTTTTTCAGAGGGGGTAGGTAGAGAATTATGAAACAACAGGAAGAAAAACAGGGCTTACAATGGAAAGCAAGACTCAGTCTGAACAGCTGAGGTGTCTCAGCCTCTCCATGATGAGTCCTATTTTGAAAACAATCAATGGAAAGAAATTAGGAGGTGTTGACAGCCAACGTGTAGTCAGCCCGCCCACTCAAGGTATCTAACTTAGGTGTTGCTGCCGCTCCGGTCTCGGAGTTCAGGAGAAGGATGAGCAATCCCTGCGCCCACGCCGGGGGGCTGCCGCATCCGTCAATGGAGGGGAGACGCCGCGGCAGCGAAAGGAGGCACCTGGAGTAAGTTTTACACCTCGTTTACACCCGGAGATCCGCTCCGTGGGCGAGTTGGTTTTACAGCAGAGCCCCCGGCCGAGCGGGGTTTATCCCGGCTATCCCAAGACATGAGGACGGGGTTACCGTGCGTAGCCCCCGCTGTGTTTTACGGCCTTTGCCCCAGAGGTGCTGCCCCGACTTCCCATGGACTGAGCTCGGTTTAATGGAGGAAGAAGGAGGAAAGGAGAGAGGCCAAAGGAAGGAGACAGACGGGCAAGGAGCTCGGTGCTTGTATTTGGGGCTGGAGAAAGGCAGAGCCTCAGGGTACCCAGGGCTTGCATAATTTGCCTTCCCGCCCCTGGCACTGGCAGGGAAAATGCTTTCCAAGGATGAGTAAAACCCTGACAGAGCCAGCGGCTCCAGGGGAAAGGGAAGGTGTCACCTGGGGAGCAGGCGTTTGATGGGACCTGCCAGGCTTTCCCTGGGAACCACCTCCTCTGCCTGTCTCTCTCCGTCAGAGGGATTCCCCCAGCCCCTCACCACCTCCCGCATCTCACCCATTCCTGGCAGGGACCTGGCAGAGAGGGGAGGATGGGGACGGGGACGAGCATGCAGACATATGCAGAGGGCAGAGCCCAGCCCCTGGCAACGGCAGAGGGGGAGTGGGCTTCTGTCGGCCGTGCCTTCCTGCCCCGTGCTTTGAGATGAAGGAGAAGGCAAAGGCATTTCACATCTCTGCGGATGTGCAGCTCGAGCAGGATTCAAAGAGAAAAGGCAAGGCTGGGGGGCACTGATTTCCCAGCACTTTCCCGTGTGCACACACGTTCCTGCATCAAGTGGGGAGGAGGGGATGCAGCCTTCTCTGATCACACTGCCATGTATTTCTCCCCCACCCCAACCCCCAAGTTTAGGGTAGAAGGGAACGATTTCCTTACACTGGCAACCATCCATTATGTCTATGGATCTGCTCCCCACCCCATTCCCCCTCTCTTTCCTGTTTTGATGAAAGGAAAAAATGTTCTGCTTTCCTTCTTTATTTTTCCAGACTGGTGAATAGCACTCAAAAGGAATTTCTCTCCCTCCCCCCTTCCCCTCTCCCAGTATAATAAATACATACGTATGTGCGTGTGAATGCACCGCACATCGCAGGTCATCTGTTGTTTTTCAAAAGGCATATACTATTTTTGTTTCCAAATTGATTAGGTGGGCAGCGGTCCCCCTTTCCACTGACACCACCCCAAACACTGCTTCCCCAGCCCTCGCCCTCTGCCACTCACCGTGTCCCCATCCTTTGCCCCCGGGTCCGCAGCGAGCGGCGGTGGCGGTGGCAGCAGCGAGAAGGAAGCTTTGCTGAGCTGGAGTAAAAATAGCCCCAGCAGTTACTCAGCTCAGAACGTAACATGACTCATGTGAAACGAAGATGAGGGTCGAAAACCAAAAGCAAGCGGCTCTCCCCCCAGCCCAGCCCCTGCCACCTGCTGTTGCTGCTCACGTCACAGAGCAAAACCCACTCAAAGTGCTCCTTGCCGGGGGTCAGGGCATCAGCCAAGATGGAAAGCCCCGCTTGTGCTACCTGCAAGAACTGGTCCTCTTGCCTGCACCCGTCTGGTGGGACTGACACCAGCAGCAGGCGGGTTTGGTGATGCTGCAGCCGACTTTCAGCTCATTTAACCTCCCTTAAGCTGCGGGCCCTGGGCAAAGCTGGCATCCCACAGACACAGCAGGACCAAACACACCGCAGGGGCACCCTTGTACCAGCAGCACAACAGCACAAGTGCAGCCAGGCACCCCAGTTTGCTGTGCCTGCCGTGGCCTGAGCCTGGAGAGACCAGCGAGGTCATGCCTACCCATAGCCCACCCTGGCACTGGGCTGGGTGCCCCCCGTGCCCTGAGTGGGACAGCAGCGAGGTCATGCCCACCCTGCACCCCACCCTGGCACTGGGCAGGGTGGCCCCCGTGCCCTAGGGGGACAGCTAGCCCCCGGGGGTGGGTGGGAGAGCAGCACGCCTGGCCTGGCAGGAGGCAGGCTGTGCTATCTTCTGGCCTGTGTAATAAAGGAGGGAGTTTAAAAATAGCCTTTGAGCTGCAGTGCCGGAAAGGCAGTGAGACGTATAGAGCGGGTGTGTGTTTACCCTACACACCCTGGGGCTGCCGCCCGCGGCCACGGGGACCTGCCCCAAAGCACGGGCACCACTCACTGCTGCTCGCCTGGCCTGGCAGTGCGGGGCTGAGGGCAGCCCCGAGCGCTGCCTCACAGGTGCCTGAGCTGCTCAGAGGTGCCCACCCACCAGCCCATCCCAAAGCCATCTGGAAGCGTGGGACATGCACCTCTCATCCCCCATGCCAGACCAGCGTGATGTGTGGCTCCTCCACCCCCGTATATCCAGACAAAGTGGCATCTCTCAGGACAAAGCTTTTCAATAGATCCCCTGCCCTCTGCCCTCTCCTGAACAATGAGAAATCAAGGAATATTGTCCGAGCTGAATAAAAAGATCTAAATTTAGAGTGTCTGATGTGTTCTTGGTTTCCTGCCATAACTCCCCTCCTCCCCATCCTCCCTCTTCATTGCTTGCTTAGCCTTATGCACAGAAAGGTTTCTGATGGGGTGAGATCACCACCAGGACCCTGTCTCCCCAGTGATGAGACAGAGGGGAATTCCAAGTTTGACTCTAGTCTCTGTTTTTGTAAGACAGGGAGGAGGGGAGCACACTGGTTTTTTCCTCACCAGCTTAGATGTGCAGAAAAGGGAGGGAAACCTAAGATCAGGAGAGAGGAAACTTTCTCTCCCACTTCAGCCTCCTCATGTCATGGCCCTGACCTGCCCCGTGCTCTGTCCATATGTTTCCATCTGCTCATGGCATCCTCTCCTACAGCTCTGCCACGGCAAGTCCCCAGAGCAGCGCTGCCCCTGTGCTGTTCCTGCCCAGAAGCCCAAGCCTATAGGACCCTCAGTTTCCTCACACTTTCTCCAAGTGGGCCTGGCCAGAAGCAAGAAGCTCAGAAAGAACAAATAAAAGCAGAAAAAAGCCTGACACAACCCCCAAAAATGCCCAGGGGGGAGGGGAGAGGAGGGGTGTTATCCAGCAATGTACTCCCTATGTTTCAACAAGGGACTCCCTTGGGTTCCTGCCTGATAAGTCTGGGTGTCAGGGGAATCTATTCATTTGTTTTCTTTTTTAAACAAAAAGGCCTTCCCACAACCACAGCGAGGAGGGAGCCAACACCTCTTGACAAACAGACATGTCTTAAGTGCACACATGGGAATCCTCTCAGCCTTGCTCCTGGAGAGGAAAAAAGCCTCGACTGTGTGCTGACCACATTGCTCAGTGTCAGTGGAAAGGAAAGCCTGGGCCAGCAGCATTTTCTGCACAACGATGGACACCAGCAGCTAACTCAAGCTTGCCAGCATGTCTGTGGGGTGTCTGGAGGTACAGAGATCTTTTCCAGTAGTGGAATCCAGGCAGGTGGGCTGGGACACTGACTCAAAAGCAAGGAAAACTTTTCTCACCCTCCTTTGGCTTCAAACAGTGTCTCCCAAGAGCTGCCTCTGACCCTCCCCAGCTTGGTCACTGAGATGACAAGCAGGTGGAATGGGACTTTGAGGCCAGCCAGGCCCTCCCTGCTTTGCTCTCATTCCCTGGCTGCATAATGTGTCTGGGAGGATTTTGAGTCTATTTTATCATTATTATTGCTAACTTCCCTTTTGCCAAGCATTCAGGGACAGGGTCTTCAGAATGACAGCACAGCGAGTGTGCCAGAGCCATTGCTGGGACAGGAGAGGGGAAGGAGCAGCACTTGGGGCTCACAGGGAAGGGGAGAGCAGCCACAGCCCAGCCAACACAGTGTGAGCCTGTGGAGAAGCCAAGCAGGGCTGGACCCACTGGGAGAGAAAATGCTCCCTTTCCTTCCTTCTGAGAAAGAGTGAACAGCACAGGGGGCTTAGCAAGTGAGAGGGAGAGCCAGGACCCCTTTGCTGCTGGAGACTGAGTTTAGTGCCCATTCCCAGCTCAGAGGGATTGGCAGTGCTGGAGGCTGGGGAATGGAAAAGTTCAGGTCTCCAGTTCCATGTGCAGCTGCTGCCAGAAAGCATCAGACTAATGGATGCAGCAGGGTGGGAAGGGAAAAACCAGCCCCAAGGCCCCTGGAGAGGAGGCTTCCTACCATGGTCTGGCTTGTCGCCAGCAAGGAGAGGGCTGTTCCACAAGAGGGGACACTCCAGGTGTGACTCCAGCCCAGGTGTGACCGCCCTGGTCCAGGTGTAATTCCTCAGTACCTAAGCAGAGACAGAGATGAGGCTGGAGATGAAGTGACCCACAAAGCAGGCGTCAAGTCTGTCCAGGAAAACTGGCCAGGAAGCCAGGAGAGCCAGGGACAGGAGCAGGCACAGATGTGCCTCCAGCACAGCTGTGGCTAAATGGAGTGTTACATCAAGGTGTGTTCTCACACCTCCTGGAGGTCTGGGCTCCGTGGATGGCTCCTTGTGAAATGCTGGATAACACACGGCAGGGTCGTGGAACTGGGTGAGGATGGTGGCACAGGACCAGTTTAAGGTCACAGTGCAAGGACAGGGAACTTGGAGCCAGGTTGGGATCATAACTTGGAAGCAGTGCAGGCACATGAATGTGCTTCAGAGACACAGAGGTGCAAAAAGGCTCCCAGAGGCAGGCAGACATGGGGAGGGGTGCCAAGGCCCTGCTGTGGAGAGCCAGGGAGTGGGAGGGGACATGGGAAAGCCAGTGTTGAGAAGCCATAGGGACAGAAAAAGGCATGCAGTAGTACCCCAAGGTCAGTAGGGAAGCAGTGGGGTGCAAGGTCCGTGGCCTTCCCCCAGGAAGGAGGTGTGGCTCCGGGTCACACACAGCCCAGGCCCAGGATCCAGCACAGCTCAGGACTGAGGAGAGCTCAGCTCAGGCCAAGCACAAGCCCGACACGGTCCCACAGGTGATCAGCACCACCAAGGTGACAACAGAGACAAATTCCAGTCCCAGTCTTAGACAAGTGAAGATACTGTCAGGAGCAGCAGGAGGTGGGGCTGAAGACAAGGCTGCAGCCCAGGTCTAAGGTGCATCCTGGAAACCAAGCTACCACCTGCCAAAGACTGGAGTCTACTTGGAAGAACCAGCCAGGAAACCAGGACAGCTGAGGATGAGACTGGGCACAGATACACCTACAACAGAGCTCAGGCCAGGAGCAGGTACCTGGACCTGAGCTGAAATGGAGCTTATATGGGGTGTGGGTGCCAGGTGAGCCTGCCTGTGCCCGTGGCACTGCCAAGCATGAGCCGTCCCCATGGCAGGATATTTCCAGCCTCTTTAGGGTGTGGGACCTGTAAATCTGTCCCTGGTGAGGCTCACCATCTGGGCAGGATGTTGATTACCTAAACCAGCCAGAGGGAAAAGAGGCTCAAAAGCCAAGACACACCTGAGCAACACGTAGTCATGCTGAACTATCCTTGCCTGGCCTCATCCTTCTTTCCCTCACTCTCCCTTACTCTCTGGAATGACAACACAAGATACTGCCTCCATCTCTGAAACCTATGCCAAGAAACTTTTATTTTTAAATTCACAAACAATGACCTAGCAGCTGGTCAGAGGCTTTTTTTTTTCCCTTGCTCACAGAGTGGAAATTATATATATATTTAATTAGCTCATCGGAGCTAAATTTCCCTTCCCACCATTCTTCATTAAAGGCAGATGTAAAATGACCCCCGACTCCAATCTCTATTGAAGGGGGTGTGACCCCTCGCCATCTAACAGAAGTTTCCAGAAAGCCAGTTTCTCCCATCCTGCCTCTTTGCTTTGTCCAATTGTTGGTAGGGAGAGCCAAGAGTTTAAAATGCCATTTTGGCTGCCTCTCCATTATCTTGGGCAGACGGAGGGTTGAGATACCTCAGAGAATGGAAAAATCCTGATAAAGGGCTGTGGTACAGATATACCCTCACGTCTCACCAGCCCTTGGGCCCAGCTGGGATCCAAAGATGCTTTCTTGCTGTTATAAAAAATAAAATAACCTAATTTTCTAAAAATACCAGCCATCTCAAGTTCTGGCTGGATTTGAAGTAAAGCCCAGCCTAAAGGTCTTTAGCTTCTGCACCCAAATATTAGCCCATCCCCTATGCACTCACTGGCCATGTACCATTCCAGAGCAACTCTCCTGACCTCAGGAAAGGGGGCTGCCTGCCACCTTCATGCACACCACGCTGCCACCCGTGCCACCAGTGCCAGCAGAGGACCATGGTCCCTGCACGAGGACTGTCTAACACCGGTGCATGCATTCAACCACCTGAGGCACGGCAAGGGGATTCAGTATTTTCTTCACACCTCTGAAAATTGTGCTGAAACCTATAAAACCTGTGCTTTCTTCATGTTCCCCCTGGAGATATTCCCTGAAGGCATTGCTTTTCTTCTCCTCGCCCCTTTTTTAGGAAAGGTACTGGGCTGGTTGCCCTGGTCCCTAAAGTCCAGAAGTGGTGAAAGGAGCAGACATTCCTTTTTTTCTGCCCTTTCCAACCTGCCCAGATATTTGTGTGAGCAGCAGGAGACAGAATCCACAGCACACACACAACCACTGCTCCTCACCTTGAGAAGGGCCTTGTGCTCCAAGGTTTAACAAGGCCTCCTCCTTTCCACTGAAAGCAGCCAGCCAGAGACACCTGAAACATGGATTTTGGTACCTTTGCTATATCTCAAACTTTCTGCAATCCTTCTTCCCATTGCCTCCCCTCTCCCTGCAATTACTTACAGCCTAGATCTGGACTTGTCTTAAGTAAGCAGAAAATAATAGCACGATGGATGCTTCTGGCATATTTGGGTGCCACAGTGGCCTGGGCTTGACTCCGAGCCATTGGTGGTGGTTGGCTCTTGCTTGGACAGCATCCTCCAGGATTCTGAGATGAACAGTCCCTACATGCACACGCTGTGAGTTGCCCCAAACTCCCTAGTCAACCTGCTTGGCATAGGGCCAGGACAGGACATTCCAGATGGGCTGTTTTGGACCTGGCAGCAAGTCTGGGCTTCTCTGCATCACTGTGGACCCATACTGGGAATGTCTCAAAGTCTGGGAGTTGTTTGGTCACTGCCATAATCTCCTTCAATGTTGGAGCCACAATAGAAGGTCAAGACAGACGTAAAGGCCAGCTCCTGCTGCTGCTCCGGAGTGACTGCAAATAGGTCGGACTTATCTCAAGAAAACACAGCTCTAGGAATGGCACAGACCTTCTTGTCCACCTGCCTGGCCTCTCCTTCTCCCTCACTCACCCCCTGCAGGACTCTCTGCAGGGCTGCCAGGGATGCAGGAATCTCAGCAATGCTCGTCACACAAAGACCTCTCCAGTGACAATAGCTCCTTCCTTCCTTCCTTCCCCCAGTCCTCCTTCCTTACCCTATTCCTTCTTGCACCTCTGCCGCTCTCACACATTCCCAAACTTGCTCCCAGGGGTTTTTAGAAGCTCCTGAGCAAAACCTGTCTCTGCCCTCCTCCCCCAGCATGGCAGGGCAGCCACGGGGGTGCTTGTGGGGAGGAGGGGTATCCCCACGATGCAGCTCTGCTTGGGAACAGACATATTTACATCTCTGTCTGTGACTGAGGGTGTGGTTTCAAAAACTGGCACAAGTCACTTGGAAAAAAGCTTCTGGAGAAAGCAGCTATCCTGCCTTCTCCCCTCTCCTTCCAGCTGTGCATTCTCTTTTTAAAAAAATTTTTCCCCCTGGTTCATCCATTTTGCAGGGATTGTTTTCAGCCTGATCAGCTCCAACTTGCCACCCTGCCACCTGTTCCCTCACACTGACATGGGAAGCTGGAGAAGGCATGGCTAGGCTGGAGGAACCAGCCCCTTTGCTGCCAGCAGAAGCCAAGACCAGCAGAAACCAATCCTAAACCCACTCGCTCCCAGTCCCTCTCTCTTCATACTGGGAAGTATCCCCACAGCTGTGTGGGATATATGTACCTGTGACTGTGCCTCTGAGCTAAAGATGCTCCACACATCTCCAGAGGGGCCACATAAGTGTGTGCAGGGAGAATTTTGCTGTAACACTTCTTACATGGGAATGGGTGCCGTGCAAGTGGCCCGAAGGTTCTCAATGGACTCACACGTATCCCTGTATGGGACACATGGCCTGTGGGATTATCTGTGTATCTTGTGTGAGGCAGCCACACAGCTTTGCCTTTTCCTTGTCCCAATAGAGTTTGAAGGGGCTGGAGCTGGGAATCAAACCCACACAAGCTGCTTTGTTCTTCGGGGACTCAGCTGAGGGAAGCAAGTCTGGAAGAAGCAGCAGGGTTGCTATAACCCACTCTCTTCTCCCCCTCCTCCTCTGCCTGTTTCCTGACACAGTTCCTATATAGGACAAGTTGCTGTTGCAATCAACTCTTAGGTTAATGAAACCCTGAATTCACCCCCATTTTCTCCCACCTCTTCAGGGAAACTGCCCAGCAGGCAAAACAAATCCTGGGTATCTGTTCTCTGCTCTGAGGGAGGTACATTCCCAAGGACATGTGTGGGAACTCAGGCTGGAATGGCCTGCAGGTCGAGGACCAGTTGATAAGGACCTTTAAACCTTTAAACCCCACTGCACAGGGACATTTACCACTCTCATGAAGGATGGTAGGAAGAGAGGGAGGGAAAGGTTTTTGGGATTCCTCCATCCAACAGACAGAGCAGCAGCAGATAAGGGGCAGTGAGATCTTTCAGACATTGCCAGCAAGGCGTTTGCTGGCCCAGACACACTGGTTCACTGGTGGTCTGAAGGACGACCTGGCTGACTGGCTTGGAATAAAACACTGGATTTGGAGAGAGAATGGTCCCTTCCTTCTTGAGCTTTTCTCTCAGATGCAGGGGGACTCCAGCTGCTGGCTTAGCCAGGGGTGGTGAGCACATTTAAAACCCGGCTATGCTGGACTGTTCAGTCCATTTTTCCAGTACGGTGCCTTTCCTCACTTAAAGCTTGCACTGAGGTTCCTGCCTAACTCTACACATTTTCAGAGCTATTTTTTTACCTTTAGTACTGACAGAAATTACCAATCTAGAGATTTCAGTACATTAATACTATGTATATGTTTTTCTGCCTCTTCTTCTGGATTGAGAGGCTGCAGTTTAGCTTGTGGTGGGGCTAGCAAAGTGCCTCTGCCTGTGATGTTCATGCTAGGACACCGAGGGAGCTGGCCTCCCTCTCATCTGCACCTTTACTGCATCCTAGATCTGGAGTGGTGCTGACCTCCTTCTGCTGAGGGACTGGGCTTGTCAGGAGCGAGGTGTTCTCTGGTGCTGTTTCGGCTCCAGGCAGGGAATTAGCAATGGGTTCTGAATCATAAAGACCTGTGATTTTTGCTGAGAGATGGTGCCGGGTAGAAATGTCAAACTCGGACTGATGTTTCTGTAGAAATGCAGGGAAGCTGGAAGGGGCCTGGGGGGGGGGACCGTGAGTTATACAGAACAGATCCTTTGGTCCTGCCTGGCATTAGCACTTTTAGCAACAATGGTAATATTCATCCATCTTGCAACTGCTGTATGTGCACTGACTCATTTCTCTTCCGTGGTGAGACAGGGAGGAATTGTTATCCCATGGCTAGGATTGGGGGAAACAGACACCCCAAGCCCTGCTGAGAGGGTCAGTCGTGGGGTGTAGTTGGTAAAATGGTCCCTGCCTTCTCACTCCACATCTAAAAGACTCTGTGTGAAAAGTGCCTATCAAAACACAGCTACACAGTCACGGTACCCCCAGCCACAAAGGATTTGATGAATCAAAGCGTGCATCTCTCCCAAACTATGTGAGACTTTTTTCCTAGCAAAGCTGTTTTGGTGCGTGGGCACATGGGAAGGATGTTACCACCACTGTAAGCTCCTAAAGTCCTGTTACGAGCTTTAATTTCCAGTGCTGAGGTTCTGGCACCTTGCAGTGGGACTAAAGGGGCTGAGAAGCGTGTCTAAGCACGGAGCCACCCGTGTGTGACGCATGGGCCACCGAGTGCCATGAAAGGCTGGAGCCTTTTCCCAGGCTGCCTCCCCCGCTCCCAGCTGTGCCGGCCGGACCCTCTCTGCCGTGATGGGACCGCTGCCTCTGTGGCTCTGTGTCACCGCCGGCCGTGCCTGCCCCCAGTCAATAGCAGCCTTTGTCCCGGGAAAGGTCACTGAGCCAGGCACGCAGACTGCAGCGAGCGGGGAGGCTGCTGCTGGAACAACTGAGCATGGGGAAGGGAAGCGGGGGCAGAGGGCACAAGGGATGAGGGGATGGAAGGGGCAAGGACGCCGGAGGAGGTCTGGGTTGCTCCTGCTTGGGGGAGGTTTTGTGTCCACGTGCAGCGAAGAACTGGCCGATTTCCACAGGGTTAATCTTGCATCTGTGTGGGCAGCACCTGGACCCTTGTTGGGAAAGACCTAACACCATAAAGCTCAGGGCTTTCCTTGGCAATCTGCTTTTCCCATAGCTGGCTGTGCTTTTCTCTTCCCATCCTGAGCGCAGCGGTTGCAGGGCTTTAATGGCTTTAGCACCGCGCCTACAGCCGACATCACCTAATCTCCTCTTACACCTCTCAGTCCCCAGACAAGGGCTGTGATTTACTCTGTCTGACCTCCTGCTGTGCCGCACGGTGAAGGAATGTCCTCTGCACAGGATCCCATCACCTTTGTCACCTTTGTCATCCCAATGAAGTGCCACGTTCATAGGGCCGAGGATTTTTACACTCGTTGAGCAAGACCTTCGCTCCTTGGCCCGTCAGCATTGGGTCATTTGTGCTTTTTTCTGAAGCTTCACAAAGAAAGCGGGGCTGGAGCCATTCTGGCAGTCATTTCCTTTCCCCTCATCCCAGCTCCCTGGAAAACACACTGGAATTTCAGTAACAAATATTCCTCCAATTTCACGTTCAGATGTCTGGGTCGTGAGTCCCACCCTGGTTTCTGAAACACAGGCTTTGCCAGTCCAGAATGGGTGTCTGCCTCACCAATTCCTGCGAGGATATCCATGAAACCACTCAACTGTCAGCATTTTTTCCTAATCTATTCATAGTTCTGTAGGGTTTTAGTCAATGCTCTGGAAGCATATGCCATTGGGTGATCATCTTGCATTTGAACAGCTGCTAATCTCTGCAAATTTGCATTCACCGGGTTTTTTTAGCCTCCTCGTTAATCTCAAGGCACTTGGTTTTGGGGTTTCTGTAACAAGTATTTTTTAATTTTCGAAAGCAGTTCTCATTATCAGAGGGATCACCCTGGGACAACAATTCTCCAGGGAGAATAGAACGGAGATAAATTAGAGATGCGTTTAATTTTAATTCATTTAACTTGCCCAGGATGAGCTGGAGGGTGGGCAGGGCAGCAGGCAGGGAGAAAGAAGAGTGAGAGCAGTTTGCCCCTGGGTACCTCTTGAGAGAGCCTGGCTCATTACGTTGAGAGACATCCTCATTTCGGAAAGATCACAGACCTGGGTTTTGCCCCAGACCCTGTGGAACCTCGCTGTGCCCCTGGATACGCCTGCAAATCTCCACCAGGCTTTGGGATCCTTCTTCATGAACTACAGCCTCCCAACACTTCCCATGCCCTTTTTCTGCAAGCCAGGGGAATAAAGAGTAAGGGGGGAAGCAGAGCTGCTCTTCCAAAGTCTGCCTGCAGAAGGAGGTCCACCAAAGTGTGCTGCCAGCAGGAGACCCCGGGAGTGCAGAGCTCTCTGCTTGCACGGAGCTGGTAAAGCCTCCAGAGCCCCACTGCCCCTGGCTGAATCTGCTTGAACCTGCCCCTGTGCTCTGCCAGGCTTCCCTACATTGGCACCGTCTCCCGCTCAACGAAGAAAGAAGGGGACTTTCCCAGGCATTCCTTCTCCTGTAACGGTACCAAAATGAGGCAGCTCTGAGAGCAGACTGTTCTCAGCTGGGAGTTTCCCCCTGCAAGGAGCCCTGGTGGCTGCAGTTATCGGGGCAAGACTCGCTCTCTCTGGCTGGTATCTTCTTCTGGCTCCAGTTGTGATTTCTGATCAATTTGATTCCAAATCGGCCTATCAGCCACGGGCACTTCTCAACTCTCAAGTCCTTCATATTCTTTGTATATTCTTTGAGACACCTCAGTTACCAAGAAAAGGGTCAATCGCAACATCCAACATGGGAAAATGGAGTGGAAATATTTGCACTTTCTTTGACTTTGGCTCCACAAAGATTTTCTCCCCCAACCCTGTGCTGAACAGACCCTTTTATTTTGATTGATTTATGACCACTTCATTGGAGGTTTGCCTACCTAAAATCCCCAAGGCGCTGTCAGAAAAGGGCAAAAATTATGCAAAATTAAATATTTTCTTCAGTGTATTCACAATCCTGGGATCCTGTTGCCAAAATGAAGTGGTTTAGAGTCATATGAGATATCTTAGAGTATCTGAGACACATGAAGGGGGCTGGCAGATCTGCCATGGAAGTTTCCTGGAGCCCAAGACCGTCTGGAATAGCAGCTGGAGGCCAGGCAGGATACACTACTGCATCTAAAATGAAACTGGAAACCAATATTTGGGCAACTGCATCAAACCACAGCTGAGCGAGTTGTGAGTGTATCCCCAACCCAAGAGAAACAACCTCAGGATAAAGACAAATTTGAGAACTGAACAAATGTGGCACTACCAAGCCTTGCAAGCACCCTGTCTTCTCTGCCAAATCAAATCTGGTTCTTGCACTAACACTGAATTGAGCTGCTTTTCAGATCTGCTACAAAATAATTTCATCCCCGCTCAGGCTGGCCATCTGTTCGCTCTTTGGATTCACATGATTTTATGCCACCACTCTGTAACCTGATGATCAATAGCTTCAACACTTCTGGCAGCTGGCATGCTGCGTAAAATCTTTCCCAAGCGCTCTTCTTACAGGGATGGGTGCAAGGGGCCTTGAGATTTCAGGATGATGTTGACCAGCATTTTTCCCTGCCTCTGCCAGAATGGAGCGTGGGTCTCCTTGATGTCTGCCTCTCCCCCATGATATGTCAGGGACTATTTCAGCTCTTCTGCTGGCCCTGAGGACCTCATTGCTGCAGGGGAACCCAACCACCTACGCTGCCTCCTCCCGCCCTCAGCCCACCAGCCTGACCCACTCTGCTTCTGTTGGAGGGTTAATTGGGAGAGTTAATTGCTTTAGGCCACTGTGTAAGCACCCTGTGACTTATCACAGCTCCAGGGCTGATATGAGCCTGAGCTTTATTCCTTGGCCTCAGTTACCTGTTGCTGATGGAGGCTGCCCTGAGCAGTGTCACCCTCTGCGGCTGGGGCCAGCAGGCATTGTCTGTTCTGCCACCTGAGCGTGTGCTGGGAGCACACGAAACCACGGTGCTCCCAAGGCAAAGCAAAAGGCTCTCAGTTACCTGGGGGCTCATTGGATGAGGTTTGCAAAGCCCAGAGGTGCTGTGGTGGACTCTCGGTAAGCACAGAGGTTCAGTTTTGGAAGGAAATGTGCCCCTAAGGGTGTCTGGAGAGCTGCGGGGCTGGGAGCCCCCATCATGTCCCCACGGGGATGGGAGTAGGGAAGGAGAGGCCCCCTGAGGAACAACGGAGCATTGAGCTGCTGCCCTATCTCTCCAGGGGGAGGGAAGCGGAAAGGTGATAAGAGCCCTCTCAGATGAGGAATTCCTTCTCACTTTCCCCTTTATGTTTGCCTTTCATCAGAGATAATGTGGGTCTTGGGCAGCTTACCTGGATGCTAAGCTGCAGCAGAAGGGGCAGCCACAGCCACCCCGGACCTGTCCCCCTGGGTACCCCTGGACCCAGGGCTGCCACTGTCTCTGGTGGGTTCCCACAGGAGCAGTCCAGCCATGGCCCCTCTCCTTCCCCACCGTCTGACCTGTGTCCTCCAGCCTGCTTGCATGACACCCCACTGATTTACATCAGTAGCTGTAACCTGAGGAGCAATTCGGAAAAAGGGAGCAAGATAATGGGCAGTAAAGCCAAGGCTGATAAAGGTGGCAGAATATTTGGGTAGCATTTCACAGCACAGGCACTAACTTCCTAAGAGGGAGCAGGAAGCACCAGAATGCCTGCCCATGCCGTCCCCAGCCTGGGCTGTGCAGGCTTTGCACAGCCTGGCCATGACCTTCATTCTCAGAGGCCCTGAGTCTATCTTCTGCTCCCACAGATGGGATGGGTTTGAACTGAGCAGAGCTCTGGGAAGAGAAGCACAGAGAAGCAGCACTACCAAACTGTAAGTCCCTTCTGTGACTGTGTGAACAATCTCCAGAAGGAGAGGCTGATTTCCAGCTGCCTTTTCTAAACCCAACCACTCTGACTGCTTAGTCCAATCCCTTTGTCCTGTGCATAACACAGCCCAGAAAATCTTGCTTGCCAAGCCTTTCCCCCAACCCATGTTTTTGTGGCTGTGGCGCCTCCAGTGACCAATCCTTGCAATGTGGCACAGCGAGGTACAAGTGTGTTACGGGATCCCTGGGAAGTGGGAAGAAGACGGAGACTTGCAAGCAGCCAGACTCAGTGTTCTCTTTTCTGCAGAGAGGTTCAGCTGCGCAGTGCTTGGGAACCCCAGAGTGAGACTGGACTTGTCTCCTCAGCAGATGTGACTGACAAGGTTTGTCTGGAGATTTGGGCTGTGGTGGTGTCCCAGCTCCACACCTTCCTGCCTACACTCCCTTGACAAGAGCTGGGACATCAGTCATTGAGGCTGGCAGCTCGAGAGGGACACCCTGTCAGCTGAAGGTGGGCACAGACATCCAGGTCAGGGTCTACCCATTGCTGTGAAGAAGAAAATGAGAGGGAAAAAAACAATGAGAAAAGTGTGGGTAATGGAGAAAGACCAAAGCATGAAGCTGGTGTTTTATCCTTGGCCTGGGCTCAAACCTTTGGAGCAGGAGAGGGATCCTTACTCTGTCCAGGGGAAGCTCTGGGAATGTCCCTTTGGTGCTGGAAGAGATCACAATTTGAATTCAGTCATTTTAGGAAGGACTTAAACACAGCTTCCAGCAAGATGGCTTGGGGATTTCTCTGCTGCTGGAATCACCAGTCCTTGTCACTCAGTGGTGGGTAATGCCCAGTCCCCTGTGGTGCTGCAGCTGGAACACATATGCTGGGATGCCCAGGGATGGCCTTCTGGTCCCTCAGCTACCCTGGCCTCTGATTCATTCCTGCTGTTTGTTGCCAGTCCTTGCCAAAGGGAAGGCTGAGGAGAACATAGGAAGAGAGGGTGACTCATCCTTAAAGCCCAGGTGTCTGTCCTAGCTGAGGGACACCTGAAGGCTTCCGGCATCACAGGAAAGCGGTAGGAAGGGCAAACATTCCCAGAGAAGCCATGCAGAATAACGGCAGGAGAACAGGGTTTCCCTGCTGCATTGTGTGCCTGTGCATCTGGGAATCTCATCAAGCCCACGCGGCAGAGTGAACTCAGAGCCAGGGTGGGAAGGCAAACCCAGAGCCTTTGTCTGCCCTCAAGTCCTGTCCAGCCACTGCTCTGGCTCCCTGTTGTGCTGCCAGGGCTGGTAACCACTAAGTGGCATCCCCGACCCACTCGTGGTGGGATGGGGAGGGAGGATGGTCCCCAGGAAGTACATTCCTGAAGGTGCAGGCATTCCTTCACCAGGATCTGTCACCTCCCTGCCACAGCCACCCCCGTGCCAGCACCTCCAGAAACCAAATGCTTGGGGGAAGAGGGGAAGACACATGATTTGGGGGAGCAGAAAAAAGGGAGGAGGGACAAGAAGGTATGGATGAGGGCAGTGGAGATGGTGGTGCAGCCAAGGAAAGCTGGAGCCAGCCAGGGATATCTTGGGGCTGGCTACTTGGGAGAAGTAGATGAGATGGAGGTGGAACCACTGCTAATGAATACTGTATTCGACCTGGCAATTGAGACAGATCGTACACAAGATTAGAGGTCATGGAAAGTGTATTACAAACTCTGCATTGCTTTTATTCACTGGAGACTTTTGGAAAAACAAGCAGGAAGGCAGCACAATGGGTCCCCCAGCTACAGGACATCTCAGCACACATTTGAAAGACAATGGAGAAAACTATTAACTCCAAGAGTCCTCTATCCTGTCTCCAGTAGGATGCATTCCTTGTTTGGCCTGGATAGGAACTAGGGATCAAACAGACAAAGCCAATTAAAAAAAAATCTCGTAGAAATTTCTTCAGGGGAAAAAGGGGGTTGGGTAGAGGGGAAGAATGACGCAGCTACCGGGATCAAGCACAGCCTGAGTAAGGGCCTTCAGTAGATGTTGGCTGGCAAAGGAAGGCAGGTTTACACATAGCCTGGTGTTGTGGGATCTCTCTATCCTGGATATGGAACACCTTGTTTGGTCTGGCTACTGGTTCCCAGCATCCCCAGCCAGGCCTGCAGAGCGATCCCACCCAGCCCCAGAGGGCTGAGGCACTGGGGAGCAGCAAGGAGGGTCCTGGGGACCCTCAGCTTCTCTTCTCACTCTGGCACTTGGCCTTGACTGGAAGGACAAGGTCAGAAACATTCTTGCTTGAGGTGTCCACAAAGGTCTCTCCAGGAGGGGAATCTGCATCCTATCACCTGTCGTAGTTAGAGAGATTATCTAATGAAATTGCTGTTCCATCAGCATTCCTCTTTCTGATAAGCCAGATGGTGGCTTCCTTTCCCAGGAACCAGCAAAGCTGTGTATCTCTCCAGTTCTGCCACATTCTTGCTCATGACCACAGCCCCCTCTCTTTGGATAACCACCAGCATTTCACAGGGCTCTATTGCAGATTTTAAGGTTCAAACAGTCCCATTTGTTCATTGGGTGACCGAAGGGACCCTAAGGGGCTGCACCACCTTCCCTGCCTGAGGTGACCTGAGTCCTTCAGCCATTACTTTTCTGCTGGACAGAGGCAGGCCAAGAAGCATGGGCACAACCCCTCAAGACTTCTGATCCCTGTGCTGGCAGGGCTTCCCCCACCTCCCTGGGAAATTCCTGCTGCGGTTCACAGTTACTTCAGCAATGGCAAACTCTTGCTCAGATGGGCAGTGGAATTGGACGGTCTATCGTGCTTGAACGGTTCAGCATGATGTTCAGGCTGGCTCCTGCTTCCTCTGCTGCTGCAGCACAAGCCTGTTTGCTCTTCCAAACCCCAAACCCCATCATATTGTCTTTTTGGCTTCTTGCAGGTCAGCGATCTCGTGACCTTGCCATTACACCACCCCCTGCTCAGTCTTGACCCATGTTTATCCTGTTTGGGCTTAGAAGGTTTCACTTGCTGCTTCTCATGTTGACATGAAAGAAAAGGGGACAGGGGAAAGCAGCGCTGTAGTCAGAGGAAAGCCAGGAAGAGTGATGGAGCTGGGGAGAGGTTTGGGGCAACCTCTCCTGCTGCAAGCAACCCTCTCACTCCTGCTCCCCATGGAACCCTGGGGAGGTACTGTCACATCTTGGCTCTGGAGGAGAGGGGATATCCTTAACATAATTTCTTAAGGTATTTTGGCCAAGCATCCTGTCCCCTCTTCCTCTCCCTGAGTTCCTGTCATCTGCAATGGCCAGTGACCTCAGCTTGCACAGCAGGCTGTTGAATTCAGAGGTATGAGACCATGAAACCTCCCCATGGCTCCTTCGGGGCCTGTGGACTACTTGGTTCATTTCCTAAGTCTAGAAATAACCTGCTATTTCAAAAGATCCATCCCAGCCTTGAAATTAGCCTCCTCAAGAGTGCTGTTTTTGTTGTTTTGACTCACATCCCCCCTTCCTGCCCCAGCCTGGAAGGTCTCAGACCCTAATTTAACCATGGGTTGGTGGGGTGCTGTGAGGTTGCAAAGCACTGGAGAGTCTCTTGTTGAACAGATTCTTCCAGGAGAAAAACCAAGGTTTTTCCATTCGCTACCATCCCAGCTTTTCCTCACATACCTCAGCAATCTATTTCTATTGCCCTCTATCCCTCAATCTTGCTTTTGGGGGTACCTCTGCCCCAGGAGGTACTCTGAGAACCTACTCAATTCCCAGCATGGTCACTGGAAGAGGAGTGTCCCCAAAAAGACCCCTGCTTTAACCCCCATTCAGCTCATGCTGTTGCTGATCTCCCCTTCCCTGCAGGCCCTTCCATGCATCCTTTCCCAGCCCTGCTTCTGGACACACGTGACAGTCCCAGGTTTCTTCTGCAGTAAAACGCCTCCATTCCTGCTCTCCCAGCCCCTGACTACATCCCTGGGAGCACCTCATCTTCGTGATTCCCAGCCCTCCCAGCTCGGCAGCCTCACACCTCCTCCACCCATTGCCCCAGGAAACACCGTTCAGTACGAAGAGCAGCAGTGCTGGATCCTGCTTCCAGATCAGCATTTATCTCATGCTGGGCTCCATCCCTCAGAATCCAACACACATCCTTAAACCTTTTGTATTCTGCATAAACATCTTTGCCCAGACCTCCTAAAGGGCCAGGCAGGAGAGGAAGCAATAGTCTCCAAAGAGCGTGAAGCTTCTGCGTCACGGTTGTACCCCCTCATCCTTCATGGATGCCGAGGAGTCCGGCTGTGCAGCACTGCACGGGGAGCAACACGAGGTATGTGGGGATGGAATGTGTGTCAAAGGCCAAGATGTGCCAGTGATGGATGCATAGCATCGATTTTCTACATCCTGAGTCCCCAGTTTCCCACCTGGGTCCCACAGAGCATCCCACAGGACACCCCACACCTGCAGCATCCTCCCTGTGACTGGAAGCTCAGGAACCACCCACTCACCGTGGCTTTCTCTGCCTCCCCTGCCTGCCTGGCAGAACTGGGCCTCTGGATTCACATATGCAGAGTGAATGTGGCCCATCCAGGAGGAAGAGCAGGTGTGTATAAATTTGGAGCATAAGGAGGCGGAAGAGTCCTTGCAGCCTGGAGGAAACCAGCTGCCAGTGCTGGGGTAGCTCAGGGGAGGCAGCAGCAGCAGAGCACAGGGCAAGATTGCAGGAGCTGGGGGAGGCTCAAACGAGGAAGTTAGTGAAAAGCATCTGGAGATTTGAGGTCAGGTAATTCCTCATATAGCAGTTCCTGCACCGCTCTGGGAACGGACAAACAAGGCTTTCCTTCCTCCCAGCTTCCTCCTCCTCAGCAGCTCTCCTTTTCAGGAGAGGCAGGCAGCCAGCCCTCTCCTCCCACATGGCTGGCTGCATCCCTAGGGGTGACTCACCTGGGCCTTGCTGTGCTCCAGGGCTGTGCACACCTCCCTGCCCGCCGTGGGACATGTCAGCAGGGTGGGCACAGGAACATGCCCGGGGCCACACAGGGCAGCAAAGGGTGGTGTCCCACCGTGGCACAGGGTGGCCAGGCAGCAGCTGGCACTGCTTTGTGCAAAAGCTGGAAAGCACCTGCCAGCCTCCCAGTGCAGTGGGGTGTGGCTGCTATTTTAGGCTGGGAAAGCACAGGAGGATGGATCTGAAATCTCCCTGCAAGGCTGCAGTGGGCACTCAACCAGGTGTCAGCTCCAGCACTGGTGAGCCCAAGTGGTGCTGCTATTTCAGGAATGTATTCTTTTTCCCTGCTAGGCTATTTTTGGAGGCTGAGTAGGTACCAAAAGGACCCAGATACATTGCAGATAAGGGACCGATGACATTTTGACGCTTATGTTCCAGCCACAAACACTGCTCACAAAGGCAGACCCTGGGGATTGGAGGCACTCCTGGCAGCAGCAGCATCCTGGCTGTGCTGCCCTTTCTGCAGGCAGCAGGGTAGGGGTACTGTAAGCTTCCCCCCAGCAGTGCTGCCCCAAATGGTTTTGTGGTCCCCAGTGTCCCACAGCACCACTCAGCTTCATGACATCACTGGAGGGGAAAATCCTCCTCCCTGGCTCTGGAGCAGGCAGTGCACGTGCCATGGGGATGGGGTCATGGAAGGGAGGGGGTTCTACATCTGATGGAGCTGGAATGGGCTCTCACTCCTGAGCCACAGAAGGATCTGAGATGGGAACGCTGCCCCTTGTAACAGAAAGTGTGTCTACATTACTTACAGCTTTGGTGCACACCCTCTTCTTGGAATTCAGGATATGGGACCTGGATGGGGCGAATTACCTTTGCACAAGTGTGTTGAGGAGAAGGCTGTGTCCACCGTCATCACACTCCACTGCCACACACAAGGCCAGGACTTAGAGAGCACCCCAGCCCAGCCTGGCTGAGGCACTTGCACCCCATAGCATCTAGGAGACCCAAGGTCTCTGTTCTGGGAGAGTGGATTTCCTGCCCCAGAGCCACATGAAAGATCCCATGAAAGATCCCTTGGCACCTGGGATGCAGCACTCCTGATGTGCACCTTCAAGAGAGGAAGCACATGGGGGCTCCCTTAAGACCTGGAAGGTGCCGTGGATGGGGATGAGGACAGGGGCAGCTTGTGACCCTGCTAAGCAGGGGTTTGCGTGCTCCTCCTGGCCCTGAGTGAGATGGATGCCAGGCCCTCTGACCCTTTTACTCAGAGTTTCCTTTTGTGCCTGTGGGACAGAGGGCCTGTTGTGTGTGCAAGGCATGGGGACAGCCCCCTGGCACTCGGGGGTGCTGGAGGGGAGAGCTCTGAGGCAGCGGTGAGGCAGGCGCCCACGCTGCCAGCGAGTGTTGTGCTGTTCCCATGGCCACCCTCGCTCCACCGCACCAGCCAAAGCTTTTGCAGCAGCTGGGGATACAGTAGAGGACATCCCCCCAGGTCATCCCCTCCAGGGCTTCTCCATGGCAAGATCATCAGGCAGTGTTAGCTCACAGCTGCCTCCTCTCCTCACCAGGGGATCCCCCGAGGTCTCTTTGCACCCCAGAACTCAGTGCAGGAGGTTGGGCTGGGGGACATGGAGGTGCAGCGTGCTGGAGGGATGTGAGGTGTGCTATAAGCTGGGACTGAGACTACTTGTCTGGGCTGTCTCCAGCACAAGCCCATGTCTAACTCCTTCTGAATGTCTTTGTTCCCCTCAGTGGCGTCAGCAGCTCTTCGCTCCCTCCAGGAGATGATTCTGCTTCCGTCTCTAGCGTTTCCTGTGTTTCACCCCCCTCACTCCCGTAGAGCCAGGCAACACCAGCACAAAAACAGGATTCGAGTGGCTGAAAAATTATCCTGATAACAATGACCAAGGAGACAGTCCTCTGGACGGGACCCTCCCTAGAGTCAGCCCTCCAAACAGCTCACACCAACCTTTGGCACCCCCTTCTTCCCTGCTCCTGTGGCTACTCGTGCACAGGGGGGATTCCAGGCAGGGGAGTGAGCAGCCAGAAAGGGGGACTGCTCCATGCTGGCAGGTCCTTCCATCCCCACACCCTGGCCATGGTGGCTAGGCAAAGCAGCTCTGACACCGTCCCCACTGTCCCCATCACTGGTCAGCAGGGCAACAAGGTACTGTGCCATGCTCTCCCTTGCCATCCCAGCTCCATTTCCCAGGGAACAGAGAATTTCTGGGGAGCAGGCAAGGGTAATTGCAATCTGTCTTCATCCATGAACAGAGCTGAAGGCAGCTCTAGCTTATGGGTGGGGCCAAGGGAGCTCATGCCTGCAGACGTGCTCCCACGCAGCAGCAGTCCTGGACCTGTGTGTCCACCTCTCCACCCCAGGCATGCCCAAAGGAGAGCTGGGATTGCTTAGCATCCTACACGGAGATCTGAAATTCAGGGAACCCTCACTCACGGCCCAAAATGTTTGCCTGGATCTCCTGAAGGAGGTCCCATCCCCAGCCGCTGGCCACCACTTCCAGATGAGGAGCTGCTGCCCTCCCAGGGCGCTGCTGGCACAGCTGGGGCAGGGGAAGAAGGGGCCCGAGCGAGCCTGGCTGATGGTGCCTGGAGCGAGTGAAGGAGCACATGCACAGACTGATCTGCTGGCAGGGCTGGAGGCAGCAACAAGCACTGGGAAGGAGCTGCAGAGCTGTAGTGCAGCTGGAGCCTGAAGAAGGTGCATCTGCAGCCACGCTCCAGCTTGTTGAACAAGCCGGGTCCGTGTCTGCGCCGCCCTCCCCCTCCCAGGTGCTGGGCTTGTCCTTGACCGAGTGCTCCCTTTGCCGCGCACGGCAGGGACCTACAGACTGGGGGACAGCAAAAAGTGACTCAATGTGCGCCCAAGGGACACCCCCCCTGGCTTTATGGCCTGGAAACCTTTCGACTGTGCCCCTCTCTAACATGGCATCTGCTTCCCACCGGGGCTCTGGGTAGCTTGGAGGTGGTACGAGCCAAGAGAAATTGAGGAACTCCTGCCTGCTGCAACATCCAGCGAACATCAGACTCGCAGAGCTGATGGAGGGAGCCAGACAGTGCCTCCAGCCTTACTGCTTCCTCCAGCCTTACTGGACCTTCCAGCCTCAGCCCGAGCCTTGCTGTTTCTCCACAGCCCTGCTCTGTAGATGCCCAGCACATGTGCTGGGCCTTGGAGCAACTGGTGGGACTGTGGCCAAGTGTAGACAGGAGTTTGTCCTGTCAGGGCCAGGGGGTTGTGATTCCCTTTTACCATCAGTGCTGCTGATCCATAAATTCCTGGCAAGGGAGGAAATCTGATTTTTGGCCAACACAGGAGGTCTCTGACCAACAGAGGCAGGAAATAGCTACGGTGAGCGAATAAATAAATGGTGCAACTGTAGCTCTGCCTTACATGGTCTTCATGGGGAGTTTTCCTTTGTTTTTCAGGTTGGCTATTTATACCGCAGAGTGTGAAAATGATGTCAGCAAAGCCTCTGCTCCTCGCCACAAAGAAAACCAGACTTGAGAATTTTTGCAGGGCTGAGAGACCTCCTTGAGCAGAAAGGTTCAGGGGCTGTTCATAAGGCTGGTGGACCTGGCAGGAAACACCAGTTGCCATGCAGTTCCTGAGGAGTCCCCTCTATTTCACGCATCCAGCTCAGGGGGACAGTGGTCCCAAACCCATCTAGAATATGGCTCTGCCCTGTAAAAGTCCATCTTGCCTAAAATGTACTCACAACCTCTTCCCAGTACCCCTTCACAGCCTCCCTTTTCTCACTGCCTCTCTTTTGCTCCCTTTTTTTTCTATCCCATTCTCCACTGTAGGTCCAAGTCTACCCTGGAGGATAGGAGAAGAAGGAATGGGGAGTTTTCCTTGTGGAATGTTGCTGCTCCCCTGGGAAAACCCAGGAGATATTTTGGAGAGCCAAACCCCAAGACAGGTCATCTCCATGCTCACAGGAGGTAGGAAAGAACAGACTCAGCCAAGAAGAGGAAGGTCCACCAAGTCCTAGCTGAGCTTGCTCGGCTGTGGATAGTGGGCAGCAGTGGCCACGCTTTGGGAAAGGAAAGGAGGAATAAAACTTTCCTTCCCACCGTGTCTGTCCCCTGCAATTAGGAGTGGCTACAACAAGCCCACACGAGTCGGAGTCACTTGGTTGCCAGCAGAGCCTCGGTGGTGCCCACGGGCAGGGGCAGCCGACGGGGTGGGAAGGGAAAAGCCAACATGAGTTCAAGGATTGCTGGTGTACTTGAGACAAGAAAAACTCTTTCTGGTGACACATGCATCAGGTGTTTCCAGACGATAACAAAACCTGCCTGAGGTCATCGATATTTAATTAGCAGTGAGCTAGGTTAAACATTATCCCGGGGGCAGGAGGGAGGGGAAAAGGTGCTGAATTGGAGAGAGATTTAACTCTTTGCAGAGAAAGAGAAGGAGGAGGGAAGGTTGCCTGCAAGGAGAAAGGGTCTCCGTGGTTGGATCCCATCAGATTTGAACACTAGACTGGACCCAGGGGTGGAAAATCTTTGGGGTACATGTGTCCAGGGGAAGGAGGTGCTTTTTCCCATGGAAATGAAGAGCACTAAATTTGAAAGCTCAGTGCTCCTGCATCCCAGCAGCCGCGGGGCAGCCAGGCACGGCCGCTGGAGCAAAAGGCTGGTGAGTGTGAGGCCAGTGGCGTGTCTGGTTTCCCCGCCGGAGCCCTCCCGGGCTCGGCCGTGGCAGAGCTGGGGCAGCGCGGCGCTTTCTCTCTGCTGGCTGAGTCACGGCCCCGCTACCTGGGTGGGTTCACACCTGGGTCCCTGCCCCGCCGCCGTCTCCACTGCTTCCTCTGGCACACATCCCACGCTCCGCACCGCAGGACCCGGCTCAGCACCCTGGGGGCAAGGAGGAGGAGCAGGAAGGCATGGGGGGACAGTACTGGGGGTTTCCTTTGGGATGAATTCTTGGGGTGAAGAAGAAGGGATGAGGAAGGCTCGAAGTGGGGGTGACATGCATTTTGGCACTCCAAACCCTGGCATGCTCCAGGAGGAAATGCTGTAAAGGTACCAAAATCCAGCCATGGACCGCCCTGCTCTGTCCTTCCCCCACCACTCACACGTGCTGTTCCCTGCTACGTCTCCCCCTGCAAAATCCCCTCTTGGCTGCCCCAGACCTGACACCCATAATTTACCCCTAGATCACAGGGACCTGCTGAAAGATTGAGCATGAGCTGTGCTGTGAGGGAGGACATGAAAAGCAGCTGTGTCTCCTGCCCACATCCAGGCTCCCCTGCCATGCCAGCAGCCCCTCAATACCGAGGACACCTGGGAAGGCTCCTGCTTGGAGAGGGGAATGGAAACCTCCTTGGGAGATGGACAGGACAGCACGGCATGGCTTGGGGTACGGTCAACCACAGCTTCCATCAGCTGGCTGGAATCCCTGGGACCTGCTCCTGTCCAGCAGGAAAACCCCTCTTGGAGAGGAGGCAGGTGAATCTGGGCTGGTATTTGCCAGTGGCTCGGTGCCAGGAGATGATTCCACTCTGCCTCAAGCAGACCCTGGGGGACAGTCAGCCTTTGTCAGTGTTCAGTGTCACCTCCCTCAAGATGCTGCATGCTGTCTCTCCTGCATCCCTGGCTGCAGTGGTGGTGGAGGGGTCTCCCATTGCTGAGCACCTGGGAGGGATCACCAGAACAAAATGGCCTTTGTGGAAGGGTCTGATGAGATCCCCAACACAGCTGCATGGTGAGGGCCTTGGGCTGGGATGAGGCCAGCGGCAAGAGGTTCCAGCAGCAAGGATGTACATCCTGCCTCCACATCATCTGTGATGCAGACAACCTGCCCAGCACAGGTGTACTGCCTTCCTTAGAACCTCATCCTCTCCTTATCCCTGCTTGTCACCAGGGCCAGGCACCAAAGAGGAAGATGGATGCGTGGGACAGATACAAACTCCTGCCAGGCATCTTGCCCTTGGGTAAGGTGCCAGTTCCTGCTTTCCTGCTCCAATTGCCGTGACATCCATGGGCAAAGTCCACATGTGACCCAACAAGCACAGCTGAGCTCCTTCAGAAGTGGGAGAGGGAAGGAAGATGCGGTGGGGAAGGTGCCACAGCCCTAGTCCTCTACCCCTCGCCCATAAGCTCTGAATGAGGTAGGAATGAGGTGGGGAAAATGAGGTGGGAAAAATGAGCAAATCCCTAGTTTAGGGGCAAAATAAACAGCAGCAGCAACCCTCCAGGTCTTCAAGTGAAGGAAGAGGCTGCAACCCCGGGCAGGGCGGAGCAGGTCGGCAGATGCAAGAATTTCATCTGCAAGGAGCAAGGAAATGTCCCGGAGCTGTTTGATCTTATTGTATGAAGGGAAGCGGGAGTGGGCGTCCAGCCTTGCTGGAACCAAACAAAGATTATAAATACCTCCACCATCAACAGCTCCTCGCCGACCTGGCCTGCCAGAGCCCCAGCTGTTGGCTGATTCCCAAGGGGAATAATGAGCTTTGGTTTCCATCTACCCCTCAGAGACAGTGGCAGAGAGGAGCAGAGCATACATCTGACAGCTCCAGCCACAAAGGTGAGGGGGAATTATCCTCTGGAATGATACATGTGGGGGTAGCTTCTCTCACTGACTTCCTGCAGGGCTGTCCCCAGCAGCAACGGCCCCTGTTGGCTTAATTCAGTCTCTACTGCCACTGGTGTCAATAAAGAAGTTAAAAAACACATGTTTTAAGAGGCCTGCGATGTGGCATTTGGGTGTGAAGTGATGCCTGAGCCTGGTGGGCAGTCTCAGAGAGGTATCCCTTAGATCTCCAAGCCAGATCTAGGTGTATATCTTTCTCTGATTCAATCCTTGGGTTTGAATTTGATGCCACGCATGCTACCAAGAATGCCTGACATTGGAGTGCTTTGGGGCTTGTAGGGAGCTGGGTGGCACCTGGGCATCCAGGGGACCCCGGCACAGGAGCTGTCCCTGCCAGGGAGGGAGGACGGCCCCACACAGTTTGGGGAAGTTGGGAGCCTGTAGAAGATAAATTTAGTCTTCCCCCATGCGCCCATTGGTCGCCACAGAAACATGTGGTTCCCCAGCACCGTGCTGAGGGAAGGAATGAAAAGACTTCCCAAAACTGACATGAGCTCCCATAAATCCTGTGCCCAGCCCGGGAACAGTGCTGCACCGGGACTACTGACATCTCCATGGCGAGAAGGCCTGGTAGCCGTGAGAATGGGGAAACTTCAGCTTTGGCTTTGTTTTGGCACCGGGAGCTGCAGTCCTGGAGCAGGGCTGCCTGCCGACCCCTTGGCCCACGCTGGGAGTGCCTCTGTGGGGAACCACTCCCCACCACATCCATGCCCCCAGGTCCAGGCACATCTAAGGGTTGGTGAGAAGCCAGCAAGTTGTCAGGTACAAAAGGAGTCCTCAGGCCGGGGGGGGGGTGCTGCAAATCAAACGCACGCCGCCCTCGGTGGAGCTGCTCTGGCAGAAAAGCCGCCGCGGTGCGTGAACCCGGCCGCGGCTCCCCCGGGGCACCTTCGTCAGCCCTTCTCCCCCAGCGAGCATACTTGAAGCTCCCTGCTTGTCACTGGGATCAAAGGCAGGGGCCGGGCTGGGAAGGCAGGGTGTCAGCTGGGCCACTTGTGAAGCTGACTGCGGGAGCCAAGACCTCCAACTTGAACCCAATTTCCACCCCCCCCCCCCCCCCCCCCCAGGCATCCTTACACACTTCTAAGGTCTCCGCTCCAGCATCACAGCTGCATCTCGTTTCATCTTCGGCAAGGAAAAGAGGCGGCAGCGCTGGCTGGGGCCAGATGCCGCTGGAAGAGCGGCCCCCAGCCGGGAGCGCCCGGTCCCAGGCCTGCACCGCCGGCAGCTGGGGAGCACCGGCTGCCGGGGGTGAAACCCAGCCCCGCTTCCCAGCCGCAGCCCTCCCACCACCAGCTGGGACAGGGCACGTTCCCACGGCTTTTGGTGTTATTTCAGCAGGGCCAGGGCTGTCCCTGTCCTCCTGTGGCTCTTGGGTTGGTCTGAGCATCACCAGGGTGCGGGATCTTTTCTGACAGGACTGGAATGTTGTTGGACATTTTGGAGCAGGGAAGATGCAGGCAAGCAGCACCACCACAGCATTCATGGAGCAGTGGGATATGAGATGACAGTGCCAAAAAGAAACATTTATATTTAATTAAGTCACCCTAAAAATGTTGTCTCTCAGGAACTGCTGGACCAGTGTGTGATCTGCAACAATTGCTGCCTGTTGCACTGGGGATTGTCCCCAAAAGAGAGGACATATATTTTGCAGGAGCAGGAAGGCTGGGAGATGAGAGCTGCAGGGTGGGCCTAGGTTTTAGGAGTGGGAGGCTTTGCCAAAGCCAGGTTGGCATCCCATGGCTTCACTCCCCAGGCACAGGGCTTGGCAGGGACACCCCACAGCAGGTTCCCAGGAGCTGCGCAGCAAGGCAGCCGGGTGTCATCGTGGGGCTCAGAGGACTCACACAGCCCGGGTGACCTGGCTAAGCAGGGTTTTTCTCCAGGCCAGTCCCACCAGCAAGGCCTCGGTGACAAGTGTCTATAGAGGAAGGAGCGCCACCTCCTGACGTTGGATGTCCTTAGGATTCCAGGAAACTGCTTTTGTGGGGTTTTTTTCCCTCACCGTCCGCTATTTTATCAGTCAGCAACAATCGCTTCAAAAATAAACAAATACAAGTCTGGCACTGGGTTGCAAGACAAAGCAACTCCTCCTGCCAGACACACGCCGAGCATCTTCAACAATGACATTCCTCCAGGACAGCTTCCACCTACTTAGGTGCCAATTTGACTAAAAATTCCCTCCGCTATAATTGTCACTTAAAATCGGCAACATCCCAGGGCTCCCACCATAAGGTATGGTAAAATTAGGCATTTTTAGAGATTTTTATCAAGGTAGTCCACAGTTTGTCATGAATGCTCACCCCCAGCACATAAATTTATCCTGTTAATCCCAATTCCCTTGGATGCCATCTGACTGGTGAGAAGCAGCAGCAGGCAGGGCTGGCTCAGAGCCATGCCCTCCCTAGTCAGCTAGTACATACCAGCTTTAAAAAGTGAAAAGCCCACCTAAGGCTAACAGGTGGAGGGGAAAAAAAACCTCACTCCTCAGAGCTGCATATAAAACTGCAGGCTCAGGATAGACAGATGTTAGGAATTCCACTTTTCTGCATCAGAGGAATACTAATTTAAGGATCTTCTCCCACCTACCTGCCAAATTGAGACTTGTGACAAGAGAAGAATTATTATTTCTCTCTTATTTCACTTGGCTGAAATCAGCCAGTAGGTTCATATGTTAAATGAGGCTGACAGTGAGCCAGGCAGCTCATTCAGTCACCCAGTCCGGTTTCTAGGGAAACAAGGTAAATGTTTTTCCTCCTTGCCACCTTTTAACTCTTAGAAGGCTCTCGTTCACCACAAGAAAAAAATCTCGACATCCCACCTTTCCCCACTTCAGATAAGAGCAAATAGGGCCAACCCAGGTCTGTTTCAGGGCAGCGCTACACTTTGGTGTGAAGGTCTGCACTTATTGCCTCAATTGCTGCCACGTCTCCAATTACGGTGACGGAAGGACACACCAAACCATCTCCCCTGGAGCCAGCAGGGTATTTTAGGCCAGGCAGTAACACAACACCTGCGGCACTCACAGCTCTCCCACCTACTCAGGTGGGATGCAGATCACCCCCGTCCCCAGCCAGGCAGGCTTGCCTCCTGCCACCTTTCAGCAGCAGGGAAAATACATGCAATTCAGAAAAACCCAGCTGTTGTGAGGCTGAGATTTTTCAGGATACCTGCTGCCTTCTGCTGCTCTCAGGGGCAGCAACAAACTGAATTTGCAAAATGTGCAAGATACAGCCCCTGCCATACAGACACTGGAAGGTTTCCATGGCAACAGCCAGCATCCACCAGCTTCCTAAAATGTAGTGGTTTGAACTGTCTGGGTTATTTCAAAACCCATTTGACTCAAAGCTCTCTGTCTACCCAGCTGGGGCTTGACAGGTGGAGAAATATATCAGCAACTGCAAACACATTTAGGGGCCATGCTGCTTCACTATTTCACACACCCAGAGACATCCTGCACTGACCCACAATCTCTGCTCTGCAAAACCAACAACAGCAGCTTCGTTTTTTTTAGAGCAACCCTGCTATAAGGTGGATACTCATGAGCTAAACCTTCACATGCTTCTCTGGTTTGATCCACATGTAGAACCTGCAGTCAGAGTACAAGGCTTCACACAGCTATGTATATAACAACAGGCAAAATTAATTTCTTAGAAGTATTTATTTTTTGGTCTGAGAGCACACAGGCCATCGGACTATTCCACCCATTAGGCTGCCTCCTCTTTTGCAATGCGATCCTTCTTGAGTGGTCCCTGGAAAAAACCCACAAAAAAAAAGCTATGTAAACAGCAGCCTGCACAAAAGACATAACATCCTAATCACAAAAGCTGTTAAGAAATCAAGGCAAAAAAAGCCCTCCACACTGCAACCCACAGGGAACCCCAATCCCACAGCCAGAGGTTTTGGGAAAGCTGAATGTGGCGCAGCACTCTGGGCTGGCTGGGTGACTCCGGACGCGCCCGAGCAGCAACGCTGGTGCCACCTGGTGGGGAAGCTCCTGCTCGGCCCAGAGCACAGCACTGCTCGGACCCTGCCACGGCCTTCAGAGCTCCCAGCTGCTTTCTTCAGCCAGTAACAAACTGGGAATGCCACCACTGTGAGCAACCTCCTCCTGAGCTGCTCTTAAGAGGAAATGGAGCAGTGAACAACCTGTGCCCTAATGTGGCATCACGCCTTAGACACAGAGTTGTCACTGGGGAACAGAGACCCCAGGCCCCCAGCAGTTATTTATAACCAAGCTGGCAGGAGGAGGCCTCTCAACTGAAGTTTCTGTTTCACAGGAACTTTGGCCACATGACAGCCCAAAGGCCAAGCTATCAGCTGCCATGAGCTGGAAGACAACCCAATGGTACAGCAATAAAAGTGCCAGGAAGAGCCCTTACCATGAAAGCCTTCTTCTCCTCAGCTGTCTGGAAGCGGCCATGACCAAACTTGGAGGTTGTGTCAATGAACTTCAAGTCAATCTTCTCCAGAGCCCGGCGCTTGGTCTGCACCAGCAGGGACTAAAAAGAGAGATGCCAGGTGAGTATGCAGCTGCAGCAGCAGCACCCTTTTAGCCTCCAATACACTGGCTACTTCTTGTCCTCTCCATGGCTAATGCCTCCTGAGACCCTCACCTTAGACTTCAGCTGCTACCATGCGCAAGGAACACCTGACCATGAGCCATCTACCCTGCACCTTTGGCCTCCCAGGCTGAAGACTGGCCAGCTCCCTGCAGCACAAGCCCCACTCCACCAGTGTCCTTCTGGTCACAAGATTTCTCAAGCCTAAACCATGTCCATCACTACACCTGCAGAAATGACCTCATGCCACTCCCAAGACCATTACTATGAGGTGGGTTTGTGTGGAAGGCTTTTCGTTCTAGGAAGCCACATGACTCCCAGAACAGCAGGCACACCACCTGCACCAGAGGCAGCACAGCTCCCTTAAACTGTTCCAGCCCACTACTCACCTTGCGCAGGGTCAGGACCCTCTTCTTGGTGCCCACAACACAGCCCTTCACCATGATGAAGTCATTGGTCACCTCACCGTAGTGGACAAAGCCTCCCTGAGCAAGGAGAGAACAGTCAGTGCTCTGTACCAAGCAGGACCAGTGATCACATCTGCCTACAGATCCACACCGTTTCTGGGCCTTGGTCAGTCCCACATCCACTGAAATCCTGTTTCCAGTACTGCCTTTCACCCGTCAAGTTTCTTGATGCAGCCATTTAGTTGTTGCTATAGGGCTTTCATCAAGAACAGCAGAAGAGGCTGACAAAACAGCAAAAGCTCTTCTAAGTTATCCCTTGTGCAAGTACCATTTAAGGTTTGCAACATCTCTGTCCTACTGCCACATAAATTTAATTTCCATGTTATACAAGTCAATACTGAGGCTGACTAAACACCACCACCTGCAACAGCAGCTGACTTACTCAAGAGCTCTTTATTTAATAATTTTGTGACTTTTATCAGGGCCCATTTGCCTCTCAGGACTGCAGCTCACAAGCAGACTAGACACAGAGCTGCAGCAACTCACCAGAGGGTTAATGCTCTTGTCAGACAAGTCATAATCAGTGGATGCGTTGTTTTTGATCAGCTTTCCATCCTTGATTTGGTAACCTTGGCCAATCTTGTAAATCTAAAAACAAAAAGTCTACTTAGCAAAAGGTAAGAGAAAGAGCCTGTCATAGGATAAAGTGTAAGGAATTCTACAAAGCCTCAGAGGAAAGAGTCTGCTGCACTTGGGAAACACGTGGCCATCCAAGAATTTTAGTTATCCAACATAACTAACCATGGCCACTATCCCCAAGACAACATTCTAACACGGCAAAACACCCCAAGCAGAACTCCCCACTCTGTTCTCTGTCACAGAGCAAGTGACATCAGGCAGCTCTCACTCCTTCCCAGCAGCTGAGAGACACCAACCTTCTTGTTGATCTCGGTGCGGTGGTGGTAGCCCTTCTGGCCCGCTCGGGCCACGGAGAAGGCCACGCGGGCGGGGTGCCAGGCACCAATGCAGGCCACCTTGCGCAGCCCACGGTGAGTCTTGCGCGGCAGCTTCTTGGTGTGCCAGCGGCTGGTGACACCTGCAAGGGACCAAAGCAGTCTGTTGTCAAGCTGAGATGTCACTTCGGTCTTCAATATGAGTTTAAGCCACCTTTTCAAGCTGCAGGCAGCATAAAGGGAAGCAGAGACCCAGCATCCCAGGAATCAAGGCTTTCAGGTGAAGCTCCCTCCCTGGCTGTCCCTGGTCTGTGTTCTCAGAAGGAAGGCAGCATGGAATGACTCCTCACAGATGTCAGGCGCTGTGCCCAGCGCTCATTCCATGGTCTCATCATTGAACTGTGACAGCAGTATGGATTTACCTACCCAGCTCTTGGCACAAGCACTTATGAAAACACAAGGCCAGGATTTCATTAAAAACCGCACCCTATCACAAAGAGAAGAACTTCCATGTGTTTACCTTTATATCCCTTGCCCTTGGTGACTCCAATGACATCTATCATCTCATCCTGGCCAAAGACGGTTGATACAGGCACCTGCTGCTCCAGCTTCTCCCGGGCCCAATCCACCTTCTCAGCAACAGTGCCACCATTCACCTGAATCTCCATCAGGTGAGACTTCTTCTGTCTCAGGGGGAGCAAACGCATCTAGGACACAAAAAACATGATATTCAGCTCCTGCTCTTCTGAAACGGACCCTGTATTAATTAGCCCAGCATCCTTTTAGCCCTGGCCTAATGTATTTCTCTAGTATCCTTTTTCCAAAATACAGAACTTAAAGAAGGCCCTACAGTAAGGGGGAAAGTTGTTTAGTGGCTTTTAAGTCATTGCAGGTGGAAGGTATATGCCACCCACAGGAGCACAGAGTTCTCTAACCGCACAGGCATCAGCAAAATTACACTGAGGAATAATAACTAGAAACAAAGGGCAATAGTTTTAAACTTAAACAAGAGTGTATTGAAATTGGATTTAAAGATTATTTTTATTATGAGGTTGTGAGTCACTGGCACAGACTGCCCAGAAAAGCAAAGCTCTGGATGCCCCCCCCCCCCCCCCCCCCCGACAATTGTTCAGTCAGGTTTGACAGGGGCCTGATCAACCTGGTGTAGTGGAAGATGCCCCTGCGCACAGCATGGGGGTTGGAACTGGATGATCCTTAATGTCCTCTCCAACTTAAACTGTTCTGATTGTCTGATAAAACCTGCCACACTTAAGGCCACTTTGGGCTGAACCGCTTTTACAGTTACTTCTACTGTATTCAGCAGAGGGAATCAATAGAGGTTGCAACACTACCTCTACTGTCTACTACAGGAAATTAATTCTAGTAAAATTTGCCATCTTACTGCACTTAGAGCCAACTCAAAAGATTTAATCCATCTCCCAAAAAAGTCAGTCAGAGCACTGACAGCTGGGAAGACACCCCATCACTCAGCAGAATATCTCCACCAGCTGAGCAAGAGAAGCTGCCAGAAGGCTGAGTGCTCACAATCCCAAGAGAATGCAGCCTGAAACGATGCTGAGCACACAAACCCCTGAGTTAAATGTTCAGTCTGGTTTTATTTGTAGCTGAAATTAAAAGAGACTTGGTCTACACAGTATCAGCAAAGGACTGAGCCCAAAAAGTTCCTACTACAGCTCAGTCTCTTTTGGATGCTCCTTCAAAACCAGCCAGTGGTTGCCACGGTTCCTCAAACATTCAGTGAGCACAGCTCTGTAGAGAATGAATGTGTAATGTGCTGAATAGACAGCATCAAGTTGCAGGGGAGGGCAGAAATCTCCCTACAGAGATGGATCAAGTTTCAAGCCTGCTCTCTCAGCAGTTTCCAGCATACCTGTGCCCACAGGCACTTACCTGAGTGTGAGCCATGACTCTAATAACCTGGCAGTACTTCTTCATGCTATTGAAATCTTTCTCCAACTGCTTTTTGCCCTCCTCATCTTGCCACTTCTTGCAGTATTTGGTGAAGGCCTTCTTCTTGGACTTGTGCCTTCAGGAGCAGAGCAGAGACAAGGTTTGGCTAAGCCCTTCATCAATCCCCAGGGAAGTGGGGTGAGCGGAAGGAGTTGCCACCTTAGTTGGCTTTGGCTCATTGCCAGCTTCTAATGACTCTTTTCCACTGGCAAGCGGAGCCTGGAGCTCATCAGACAGTGGCAAAATTGCCAAAGCTGAGCGGAGCTGCCATGAATTCCAAAGCACATTAACATTCACGCTACAGAAAACAAAAGACTGTAAGGAGATGTCAAACAATAACAGAAAAAAACCCTGATCTTTAAAGCAATTGTGAAATGACTGTGATCTGCTTCAAAATACCCTTATTTCCCGCCTTATGTGCCTGACAGCGAGGTCATTAAACACCCTTGAGAATCTTATTGCTCCACTCTGACGTCTTTTCAGCCTGCCAAGTTCATAAACAGGCTGAAAGCTCCAGACACGCTGGAGCCACACTTGGGCAAACGCACACTTTCAATCACAACAGCAGCGCCTGGAATGGCAATCACAAGTGACACTTGTCTTCCCCTTTCCTGAGAGAACAGGGCTACAGTCAGGACTCGACACTCAACAACAAGCGCCAGAGGCGATTTCTTTATGTCCGCCCGTCGAAGTATCATCACGTGTAGCCTGTTAGGGAGCTCCTGGGCAGGCCCAAAGCCACCACACCCACACCAGCACTACCTAAAGTTATGCTGCCACCCTCATGGAGCCATTCCTACAGCCTATCCCATTATTAGGCCAGTCTGTCAAAGCTAAACACTAACTGCTAAAAAGCCATGCTAGGATCATTGCAACCCAGCAGTAAAAACACAACCCACAGCCTGAGACGAGGCAAGGCCCTGCTGTCTCACCAGTTCTTGTAGAAGCGGCGCTTGCACTCGTCGCTGATGTGCTCGGCAAAGATGGTCTTGAAGCTACGGAGACCACGAGGAGTCTGCACGTACCCCACGATGCCCACAATGACCATGGGAGGGGTCTCTATAATAGTGACTGCCTCCACCACCTCCTTCTTGTTCACCTCTGGATGGAAACAGAAACACAGCACAATTAATTCCAGCAGCAACTCTTTTAACACCACCGGTTTTTTCTCACTCTCAAGTCCTCCATGTGAAAGGTTAAATGACTGAAGCTCTTTTCACAGAGAAGATGCAGGCTAAAGCAACCAACTCTGAAGCCATAACTTAATGCCTTGCAAAACTTTGAGGCTGGCTCATGAGGAAAAAGGTCAGCCAAGCTGGATAGGCAAAATGGATGCCAGCAAATAATACATTCAGGACTGGATAATCTCCAAAAAAACACCAAATGCAGCTGACTGATGTCCCTCCGTCCAGAAGAGCCATCCCAAGGAGCCTGTTACTGTGCAGCTAAACCAAACCAGCGGTTACAGCAGAAATACACCTCCTACTTGGACTTGGAACAGAGCAAAGTCAAGCTAGGAATAAAACCCAGAGCTGCCGCTCAAGGGGCCACTTGTCACCATTCCTGACCAAATCCACCTCCTGTTTTAGGAGGAACATTAATACATACTAGATCCAGGTCTGTCCACCTCCCGGACAATGTGGGTCATGCCAGCTTTGTAGCCCAGGAAGGCGGTGAGATGGACAGGCTTGCTGGGGTCATCTTTGGGAAAGCTCTTGACCTTGCCCCTGTGCCTGCTGCTGCGCTTGCGGGGCAGGAAGCCCAGGGAGCCGTGCCTCGGGGCTGAGAACTTGCGGTGAGACTGCGGAGAGAGAACCAGCACTCAGTGCTTGCTACAAAGGCTTGCCTATGCCCACTCGGGGCCAAAGAAAGCTCTGTCCTTGCCTGAGAACACTAATGTTACACGTATCCAAGACATCCTGCATCCTAGAAATTCCCACCATCACCTGCTGGGCTTCTGAATTCTATTATGTTATAGAAATGTAATCCCCACGCAATAACTATGTACTTCTCAGATTTCTTTAACGCCCCATCCAAATTTATTCTAAGATGTCACCAAGTCCCGCTCTGGGCAGGGAACTAGAGAAGCTGTAATTTAACACAACATGTTAAGTCCACCCCACAAGTCTAGAAAATGCAGCATCACATTTTTCAATGAATCGGTACCAAAATCAGCATTACAGAGACAATTTCAGTTTGAAAAACTGCGGTAAAGTAGCATCCCAACACCTGCCTGTCGCTCTGGCCAGAAGCGCAGTAATTTTTTCGAAGATTTTCCTCTCGAGTACCACCCCTGCAGCCTGAGAGCCATTAAAGCCTGGCTTCCATCCGGAGAACTCACCCCAAAGAAAGATTTACCCATCCAATCCCACACGCATATTAAAGAAAAATACCGTGCAGCTGTAGAAGGAACTAAAAATAAGCACGGATTTAAGAAAATTAAATACTCCACACGAGTTACCTTAAAAAGGCCATAACCACAGGAGCTCTCTAGAGAGAAGCCGCCCCCCTTCCTACAAAAAAAGCGCCCCAAATGCCCCCATAGCTGCCTGCGGCCCCCAGACCCCGCGCCCCGCCCGGCACCGCACAGGCCCGGCCGGCCCCCTGGCGCAACGCCTCGCCCGCGCCCCGAGATGAGCCCCGCACGGCGTCCCGCAGGTGCCGGGGGCGGCGGGCGCAGGGCGGCGCGGCGGGCGGGGCCGGGATGGCGGCGATGCCCGCGGGATGCGCGGCCAGGCCAGAGGCCTCCGCACCCACCATCTTGTCCACGCGCCGGGCCGGAAGGGACGCCTTCCCCCCGCGCAGGCTTTATAAGCGCCCCGGCCCTCTGTCTCGCGAGAGGGCGCGCGGCGCTACGGTTGGCGAGCGGGTCCAGAAAGGTTCGCGGGCACTGATGGGCGGAAAAACCGCGCAAACCATCTGGTGGGGCTTGTGGGGAACTTCGGTCATAACAGATAATGTTTTTCACTTCATTCTATTTCATTCAACGACATTTCATGTCATGAAAACTTGACGTTTCATTTAGTTTCATTTCATTTCATCAAGCTTCATTCCATCGTTTCATTTTATTTCATTTAATTAAATTTCATTTCATTATGTTAATTTCATTTAATGAAATTTCAAAATGTCACTCAGTTTCATGAAATCTTGAAATTTAATTCCATGAATTTTCAATTAATTTTCTTTCTTGAAATGGAGTTTCAAAATTTAATTTATTTTAATTTTGTGAAATTTCATCTGTGTTATTATAATGAACATGGGCCTTAATCCAGTATTGCTTGTGGTAGATAAGGGGATGCAAACCCAAGGCAATGGTATCAGTGGAAGCCAGAGCTGGGTGGTTTGGAGCCTCCCACATACGGGGCACCCTCAGGATCTCCTGGAGCTGACAAATAAGGTTGTGTTTGACACAACACCTCAGGGAGATTCCTGCACCCAGAATGAACTGGAGACCTAGGATGCAGCTGTGCTGGCACTGCACTCATCTTCCTAAAACAGGGATGCTCCATCCCTGGAAAGATCCAAAGTCAAGGTTGGACAGGGCCCTGAGCAGGCTGATCTAGCTGAAGATGTCCCTGCAATGAGCAGGGATTTGGACTAGAGAACCTTTAAGGTCCCTTCTTCCCAAACCATTCTAGGATTCTGTGGCTAGATGTGATGGGGCAATGAGGACCCGAGTTCTCCTAGGGCTATTACCCCAGAGGCACAGAAAGCTCTAGAAAAAGTTCAGACAGCAATGTCCACAAGACCGGCCAACCAATGTCGGCCTGACCTGCCATTCAAATTTATCATCTCAGGTAAGTTGCCACACCTCCATGGAATCATTTTCCAGTGGGAGAAAAAACAAACACCCAAGGCAAAGGAATCACCTAAAAAGGACCAGGAACAGAAGGACCCTCTCTTGATTTTATAGTGGGTTTTCCTTAGTCACCAAAGGTCCAAGAGAATGACAATGCCCCAAGAGCTGGTAGCAGAACTGATCCTGAAAGCTAGGACTCGGATCAGGGAGCTAGCAGGATGTGACTTTGAGTGCATTTACATTCCAATAGAGTTAAAATCTAGCCAAAATACTAAGAAAATATTGGAACAATTGCTTCGGGAAAATGAAGCGTTGCAGTTTGCTCTAGATTCCTACTCAGGACAAATTTCCATCCATCGGCCTGCCTACAAAATTTTCAAACAAAAGGTTCAATTTACTCTGAAATTGAGAAGTGTTCAAAGTAAGAGACTTTAAAAAAGGTTCTGACCCTCTTTACAGATGCGTCCAGGAGATCCCACAAGTCTGTTATGACTTGGAAAGATCCTCAAACCAGCAGTGGGAGTCGGACATTGCTGAGGTGGAAGGTTCACCTCAGGTTGCTGAGTTGGCTGCTGTTGTTAGGGCCTTTGAAAGATTCTCAGAACCATTCAATCTGATTACAGACTCTGCATATGTGGCAGGAGTGGTATCCAGAGCAGATCAGGCAATACTGCAAGAAGTCTCTAACATCGCACTCTTTGAATTGCTCTCAAAACTTGTAAAGTTGGTCTCACACCGAGAGCAACCATTTTATGTGACGCATGTCAGGTCACACACTGACTTGCCAGGGTTTATTGCTGAAGGCAACAGAAGGGCAGATGCTCTTGCTGCGCCTGCAGAGATGGCCCCTCTCCCAGATGTTTGTGAAAAGGTAAAAATCAGCCACCAGCTTTTCCACCAAAATGCACCTGACCTAGCTCGTCAGTTTCACATCACTCGAGGACAGGCCAATGCGATTGTGGCCACATGCCCCAATTGCCAACAACATGCACTCCCTACAATGAGTGCAGGAGCAAATCCAAGGGGGCTGAACAGCTGTGAACTGTAGCAAACTGATGTAACACACATACAGTCATTCGGACGGCAAAAATATGTTCATGTTAGTGTAGATACCTTTTCTGGAGCAGTCTATGCCTCTGCCCACACAGGAGAAAAGTCTTCTGATGCCATAAAGCCCCTCCTACAAGCTTTTTCTTTCATGGGCATCCCCAAGGAGTTGAAAACTGACAATGGGCCCACTTACAAATCCAAAGAAGTCAAGAGCTTCCTGCAGCAATGGGGAGAAGAGCACAAGACTGGCATCCCCTAATCCCCTACAGGTCAAGCCACAGTAGAAAGGACTCACCATGATATCAAAAGAGTCCTGGACCAACAATATCAGGTCCTGAAAGTGGAGCCTCCCCACATCTGGTTATTCAGGGCACTGTTCACAATCAATTTTCTGAACTGTTCCTTTGACAGCCTGAATCTACCCATCATATGCCACTTTGGTGGAGCAGTCAGATGTCAATGAAAGAAAAGCCTCCAGTCCTAGTAAAGGACCCTGAGACTTGGAAGACAGTGGGACCTTACAAATTGGTTACATGGGGACGTGGATATGCCTGTGTGTCCACCCCCTCGGGTTTAAGGTGAGTTCCTTTCAAATGGGTAAGGCCCTACATCCCCAAGGTCTCAGGAAAGTCTACAGAAGCGCCCCAGGTGGCTAATGCTGCCTGGAGAAGGAAACGCTGTGTGCGTTCCCTGGAAGAAATTCCATTTAAGCCTCCTATCTGGAATAGTTTGTAATATATGTTTCTCTTAAGTTCCTTGTACCAGTTTAGATCCCGCTGTTCATGTGCAGTCTCGAGACACCATGACACCGAGTCTGCTCCTCGTCCTACTCTTGATCATTCCACCAGCAATCTCCTGGATTGTCCCTCAGCCCAAAGCAAACGTATAGACTATCTGCTCCTTCTGCACAACCATCGCTGTGAAGAATTTGAAGGTCTCTGCTGCCTCAACTTGTCATCAAAAGCAGAGAATGTCCATGCCACGACCGACAAAATTAAAACCATGGTGAATGACATTGAAAGAGAAACGGACGACTGGCTGAGTGGACTGTTCAAAGGCTGGGGACTCTAGGGCTGGTTGTGATCTATTCTGAAAACTGTGGTTTTAGTACTGTTTATTTTAGTTATTGTTATTGTAGTTGTTAGCATTGTTCTTGGGCTGATCAAGTGCATACTGTACAAGTTAATTTCAAGCTCATCTTCCCCTCCTGAAGTCCACCATTTGGAAGCCCTTAGTGCTCCAATGGAAGACGTAGAAGCTTCAGTGGAAAACACTGACCCTCTTGAAGAGGAGGAACCAATTTACCAACCGTGGTTTGTCAAGCATTCTGCACCCCAAACCCAGTCCTCTTCATTTTAAACAAAACAAGGGGGAGATGTAGCAGTGTGAAGTCATAGTTTGTCTCAGGTATCCCTGTCTTTCCCAGGTGTCAATCACTTCCCCCTCTCCTTGCCCTGACTCCTGCTGGGTGCTGTCTGTCAATCCTGGCATTCCAGAGGGGCATCAAGTGATTGGCAGAGTTCAAAAGATGCCCTGCATCCCTGGGGGGCCATTGGCCCACCCAGGTGTCCCTTGCACCTGAGACCTGCCCACCCTGCACCTGGTTGGTGGGATCCCTACTCCCTTCCTCCCCCTCTCCTTGGGCTTAAAAGAGCCAACAACCACGGGGTTCAGAATTCTGTAAGAAGCTGTGACGAGATTCAGAATTCTGCCATCTGAATAAACTCTGGATCGAAACTCTCTAGCAGCATCCGCTCCTTTCTCTCACCTTGCCTTAAAGCATCTGCACAGAGGTAGACTGGAGCTTTGCGTGTCTGGGTGTGTCTCTAAGGCCAGCTGCAGCATCTACCAGCCAGACGTGTCTCTGAGGTGAATACACTGCAGTTGCCGCCTTTCGGTCAAGCAGCAGAAGCTAGACAAGCCCAGACATGCCCCATCTGGACATATATTGGTAATTATTCCTATAGAGGAATATCCATCTTCTACCACCAACCTGTCCCTCAAAAGGAGCCCCACAAAAGGTGAGGAATGGTTGCTCACTTTTGGGAACACCCAATGGGAGCCCCTGGTTTGGCTGTAAATACTCCTCCATCTCCCTCGTACATTCGCCTTTCACTCTTGTACATTTTTGGCTTCCACTGCTATACTTAGGGAACCATGTCACAACCCAAGGGCTTGCTTTCCATTTCAGATTATCAGGGACTCTAAAGCAGCCAGCAGACCACTGGTATGCAGCTACTCTGCCCAACAGGCATGGGCTGAGGAGCTGGAATTGCCCCTAAGGCTGGAAGGCTTCTCATCACAACATCCCTTCCTGGCTGTGCCAGTGGCCATACTGATAATGCAGGCAATGGAGAAGCCCAAGTGACTTTCAAGGCTGCAGCCTCTGGAGTGCAAGGTGTGTATCTTGCAGTCTCTGCCCCCTAGAGTTAGGGCAGCTCCCCAAAATCTGGACTCCCCATATTCACAGAGGGCCTTTTCCCACCCTCTCCTAGGACACAGTGTGGGTGGGGTGGTGGATGTTGGAAATGAGAGCCCCAGGCTTTGCTGCAGAATGATCCTGAGGCTCATGGAGCACCTTTGTCCAGGGCAGGCACTTGGTGAGGGGTAATGGGTTGTGCCCAAGGGCCCAGCCTCACCCCTCTGTGGGGCAGCATCCCAGAACGACAGACTTGCTGGGGTTGGAAGTGACTTCTGGAGATCACCTCGTCCTCAGGCAGGGACACCTAGAGCCAGTGACATGGGAAGGCACCCAGGTGTCTCTGGAGAGGGAGGCTCCACGACCTCCCTGGGCAGCCTCTTCCAGTGCCCCTGCCACCTCGAACGTAAACAAGTTCTTCCTCACGTTGAAGTGAAATTTCTGATGCTTTAGCTTATTGCTCTGCTGGGCACCACTGAAAAGCGTCTGGCACATCCACCCACCCTTGAGATATTTATATGCATTAATGAGATCCCTCTCAGTACTCTGTTCTCCAGACTAAACAGGCCCAGCTCCCGCAGACTCTCCTCCTAAGAGATGCTCCAGACCCCGAATCATCTTTGCGGCCTCTGCGGGACCCCTCCGGCGGCTCCTTGTCTCCTACTTGGGAGTCCAGAGCCGAGCACAACCTCCCTGGGGCCGAGCAAAGGCTGTGGGCGGCCGGGGGGCCAGCCCTGCTGGGCCCCACAGAACCCAGGGGTGGCCCCCCAGCCCTGTCCCGGGGGTCTGGGTGGCCTGCCCTAGTACCGGGAGGTGTTCCCCGCCCCGCAGTGCCCGCACCCCGGGCATCCCGCACCCTCCGGCCCCACGGCCCCGCGTTTGTCCCCGCCGTGTGCCGCGGGCGGCCGCGGCGGCGGCGGGGCGGGGGGAAGGGGAAGCTGCGCGCTCCCGGCGCAGCGCGTCCCCGTGGGCGGGCGCGCGCGGCTCGTCGCCGCCGGGCTGCCAGGCACGGCTCGGCTCGGCGCGGCTCGGCGCAGCCCGGCTCGGCTCGGCGCAGCCCGGCACCGCCCGCCGAGCCCCCCGCCTGCCTCCCGCCTACCCCCGCGCCGCCATGGACGGGGGCGCCTTCGGAGCGGGGAAAGCCGGCGGCGCCTTCGACCCGCAGGCCTTCATCCGGCAGCCGCAGACCATCCTGCGGTTCGTCTCCTGGGTAAGGCCCCACCGCCCCCGCGAGCAGCACCGACACCGGCACCGGGGCGGGGGGCGGCCCGCCGGGCTGCGGGGGGCGCGGGGCTCCCTCCGGGGCGGGCGGCCGCCACCGGCCCCGGCCCTGACCTTCCTGCACACCTGCGTACACGCTCACACACACACATAAAATCATTACGCTGTGTGTTATACAGCGTTATATGTTATTATATGTTATCATCATAGGCTGTTATGTATTACTTATTTATTGTTATATGCTTTCTATATGCATGTGTATGCGCATGTATCCACATATATATATAATATGCATGTGTCCATCAATAAGTCTCCACACAGCCTAGATCTGTACACAGAGATATGTATGTATATGCGTCCATAGCATTTATGGCTATGTCTGTTATAAATATGTTTGGATGTAGGGTTCTTTCTCTGGGTTTATATATATATCTCTGTATGTATAAATGTCCAGGCATATCCACACGTATGCATGCACACAGATGTACAGCTGTATGCACATATATCTGTGTGTGAGTATAGGCCCATATCGGGTGAGAGCAGGCTGGTTTGGGGTTTCTCCCGTGGGGAGGGACAGGGTGAGTCAGGTTGGCCTATGACCCTGTCTCCGTCTCTGGTGCTTTCCAGGGTGGGCTGTCTTCTCACTCTTCCATCCCTGTGTGTTTATGGTGGATGCAGGGAGACAGCAGGATATGGGGTGACAGGGGGAACCCGGGAGGGGAGGTGCTGCAGTCCTGGAATTGCTTCCCTGTGGGTCAGGGGTGCTGGGCTCAGGCCGTGCTGGGGGAGTTGAAGGGGCTGTGGGGGCTGGATGTTGCTCTGTGTTTTACCCTTATCCTCTCAGCCTCCCAACCTGCTTCCCTGTAACGTTTTCCTCTTGGTAATTCGCGGGGAAGGGGGCAGGGGGAAAGAGGAGCTTAACGGGGGTGTCGTGGGAAGGTTTCTCCCTCTTCCCGTGATGCTGATCCATGGCTACCCATGGGGCTGGCGCATTTGTTCAAGAAGGTCATTGGGATTAAGGGAGCGAGAGCTGCAGCAGCGAGCTGGCGGGGGAGAGATTGAGGTCTGAGCCGAGAGAGGAGAAGGGAGGGCAGGCAGAGAGCACCGGGGAGACACATGCGCATGGGAGCTGGCAGGCAAAGCGGCAGGCTGGCTTTGGGAAAATAGAATAAAAGCAGTGCCAGGTGCAATCAGCGAGGAAAAGGGAAGGTGGCCTATCTTGCTGGTGGTGGTGGAGAGGCAGCCCTTGCCTTCCAGCTGGGTGGGTATGTGGTATCCCCTCCGGGTGACTCGGAGGGTGGCTGGAGAGCGCCAGGACAGCTGAGGACTTGATTAATGCGGGCATTCTCTCTGTCTGTCCATCTGCCTGAGCTTGTTTACAGTACAGCACATCATGCTGGGAGGGGTTGGCTTCGCTGGGGCTGCTGCTGGGCACCAGGCAAGGGGGTACACGTGCCCCCCGCCCCTGGGAGGGTGGAGAGGAGCCAGCCTGTGTGCCCAGGGATGATGGACGTGATGTGACCTACAAAGCTCTCCCGTTGCTAATCTCTGTGGCAGAATTTTATCTTTTTCTATCTGCCTCTCAGTCTGGTGGGTTTTTTTCCCCTTCATCCAAGCACTGCAGGATTTTGGCTTCCCAGAGGCGCCAGGTGAGGGAGAGAGAACAAGAAATACATTTGTTTTTTAATTAGGCACCTAATCTGCTTCAGAGTATCTCAGACACTGTTGGCTTGATTGCTGAGCTCATTTCTCTGCCCTGCAAGGTCTCCCCTGGCAAGAAGCACTTTCTACAGAGCAGCATCTCCTTGGGACCCCATGCTATTTCTCCCTGCCCATCTGACCTTGACAGAGGACAGGATGGGATTTACCCCAGGCACTTCACTTGGCCCTGGAAATTAAAGTTCTTTTGCAGAAGCTGGAGATGCTCCAGGTCAGCAGTTCAGCAAGGGAGGGTGGCATGGCCATCATGGTGCAAGGCTATGCCTTCCTTCTCCTGCTTTTCCACTGGCTTGGTCTTGTGTGTCCTCCTGAGCATCTCTCCTTTAACAAAGCATAGAAACCAAAAGCTCACCCCGAATATTTAGTTGTAGTTTTGGTCTTTTCTTTAAACTTGAGAACTAGAGACGTCCCCATGGGCAGTGAAATCCTCTCTCAGGCTGTCGCAAGCATCAGACCCTTGATGGCCCCTTCCATAAATTGGATTAGCTTTTCTGAAAAAAGACTAGTTTGTGGTTTTCTTCCCTTCTCACTTCCTCTGAGAGAGGGTTCCATGGTTCCAGTGGTCAGAGGCTTTCCATTGTAAATCTGTTTGGTATCCGTTTACTTTTGTGATCTTTTGCCCTTCAGTTTAAATGGTGCTTTTCCATCCCTGGTGTTTTCCCCTGGGTATTTATGAACTGATTGCATCCATACTTAGACTTTCTAGTGCCAGGCTCTATGAGCCAAACTCTTCTGGTGGCTAAGGGCTCTCCCTCCTCGTGGTCTCCCTGGGAATTCTTCCTTTCACATGCTTTTGCACACACTGAAAGTATTTTGCCTGCCATCTCCTGAGATCTCATTTGCCTTTATCTTGCTCATGGCATGAATGCTGCATTGTCCCTCCAGGGCAGGCTGGAGGCTCCTTTTGGCCTTTTTCACGTGATGAGCTTTCACTGAGCAGAAATTCTCATGATTGCTTCCTTAGGCAGTGACCTTGTGCTTGGATCATGCTGCCTTTTAGCAAACTTCATGATGGCACAGAGGTGCACGTGACTTTTTACTAAGAGGCACCAAAACTGGCTCCTGCCCACGGAGTTTGCAGCCCAATTGAAGCAGCAGCAAATCTCCAGGGAGAACTGCAGGATCAGGAACAGATGGGATGACCAAAGATTATTTATGTTGCTCCTTGCTGAAGAGGAGATAGGATAAATTTGACAAGGAGAATGCTAAACTGTGGAAAGAGTTTAGCAATTCTGGAACATCTGTCCACCACGACAGTGTTGTGAGGCAGCTCAGGTTTCATGGGTGCTTTGGAGGTCAGCAGGCACAGCAGAGTGAGTGTCTCCCTACAGATATGTTGCATGGTTACCTGGTGTGTGTGCTGGTGATCAGTGGTGGCTCTGTGAGGTTCCTGTGTCAGGTTTGGATGTTAAGGTGACCCAGAAGCTGCAGCTATTGGTGCTACAGCTGGAGCTAGTGGCGTTGGGGACCCACACCGAGCTAGAGCTGTTAGGATTCTTCTTGAAATAAAGCAGGCAAGTGTGAGCACATCCCTACGTATTCCCACTGTGCCCTGGCCCACAGGGCAGTGAAGCAGTGCTCTCCACAGCCGGAGCAGGGGGGAGCTGGGTGGCTCCTCTGCAACCCACAGGCGTTGGATATAGTGCTGGCGCCATAAATAAGTAAAATGCTAATTGAAACAGGTTGTTCCAGGTGCTCCTGTCTGCTTGGAAACCTGCTTGCTGGAGAAACTGAAGTGCTGCTTGATGTAAAAGCCTAACAAGGCAAAAGTAACTCAGTTTTTGGAAGCAGGCCCAGCTTGTTTTGACGTGGGCTTGAGTAAGAGTATTTCTAACCAGAGCTGCACAGACAAAGCTGCCCATTAAAACTTGTCACATCGGTTGAGGTGCCAGGTCCCCCCTCCGACACCAAGGACACTGCCTCTCTGAAGGGAGGGTCAGTGAGGAGAGGCACTCAGTCTGCTTTTCCATCACTTGCTGCTGTTGTCACCATGTCCTCTGGCTGATAGGAGCGTCCAGAACATTTGAACTGGTACAGGAAGGGCTGTTCCCTGTGTCTACAGGCACAGCACATCCCAAGCAGCTCCAGCTGAGCAGACAAGGCAGGTGAAGGAAAAGAGCCACATTCCTGGCTTCCCCATGAGAGGCTGGCGCCTGAAAGCTGGAGGATGAGAGCTAGCCACAGCATGGCAGAGAGCCCCATCTCCTGCCTTGCCAGCAGGTCCCTGGCTTGTCACACTCATGCTTGGCTTACAACACCACTAGTCTCTTCCTAAGGGCACGTAGGATGGGCTTGCAGTGGCAGTTAAACTGAGCCTTAGAGCCTGGAGGCCTTATTAGTCTAAAACCAGCTGTAACTGGGCTCCCACCTTCCTTCTGTCCCCAGCTAATTTAGCTGAGACCTTGCCCATGTTCCTGACCCATACATAGCTCATGCTTTCTGCCTCTGCTCCTCCACTCCATTTTTGCTGCAGCCCCCATGCTCGCTGGCTGCGTGCTTGTGAGGTAAATTGGTGCCGATGAAAGGAGCACAGGAGTTCACAGCACATGCTCTCAGTCAAGCCCTAGGGACAGTTCTTCATGGGATGCCCTTGCCTAGGTCAGCTTCAAAAGGATTTTTGGGGTTTTGCTGTCATTAAGATTGGGTGAAAGGCTGTGTCTCAAGATGAACAACAGATATGCACAGTTGCTCAGTGATTCAGGTTGGATACAGCAGGTTGTGTTGTTTCCAGCACAGCATTTCCAGGAAGGATCTTGGAGCAGAAACAAATCTCTCATTAATGATATTTCCAGATAAAAATCTGAGAAGTAGCAATAGGGACCAAAGACAGTCAGAAACATGAGCAAAAAATAACCATATGTAATCTGGTGTTTGAAAACATGAGAGGCATACAGGGGAGAAGCAGAGGAGCTGCGTGGTGATGGGACATGGCTAATGGAAATATTTGTATGGAACAAGGCAGCAGAGAGGACCTGTGTGGCTGCAAGAGGAGCAGGCACTGCAGGTGGCATGGCGTGCAGTTCTCTGCCTATGCTGGCACAGCCAAGCCAAGGAGGGGAAGATGTGGCGCTAGAAAGAAAACTGAACTTTTCATCTGGGAAAAAGATGCAACTTTTGGGTAGCCACTTCACTGACCAGTGGCACAGCAATGTAGGGACCATCTAGAAAGTACAGAAGAACCTGGATACCACCATGGACATGTGATTGTGGAAGGCTGTCACCAGCTGTGGTGGGACAGAAGATGCTGTTTAACCATGGGAACTGCATGAGACCTGAGCACAGGTCTGGTGGGGGGCAGAAGGGTTAATGGCCAGGCAGTCAGTTGCCAAACCATGTGTGAAAAAAAGGCTGGCTGGCCAGGAAAGTGTGTCCCAGATCCCATGGCAGGAATTAGGGATGCGGAGCCTTTCTCCCTTCAGTCACCTGCTCCGGCTCAGCCCTGGCTGGGGAGCTGGTGCCACGTGGCTGATGGCCAGGGAGGGTGAGCTGGGAGGGAAGTACTGGCGCACCCGTGCTTTTCCCATGTTCAGGGAAATGGGGTCCAGGGAGAATGGTCTCCTCCAGCACCTGCACAAGGCTCAGACTGTCAAGACTGTGGGCAGGAGTTGTTTGCTGCGTGGTGCAGGCTGGGGGGAATAAATAGAGGCTGCCTGTTTCCAAGCTGCCAGTCCCATGCATCTCAAAAGCTGCATGTGTTTTCTTCAAAATGAACTAAATACAAGTAGGTTTAATGACAATAATAATAATTATTATATTCCATGTCTGTGCAGGGCACACCAAAGCTTTCCAGAGACTCCATTTGCAAGTGGGTGAATGAAAATGAAAGCCAGATCATCTCTGCCAGTTTATCATTTGCACCGTCTCCTGCTCTTGCTTTCTTTTTAAACAGATTCATTCCTGGTCATTACCAGATCAAACTCAGAAGAGGTTATGGCTTCATTCTGCCGGAGGGGGATTTGATTTAAAGTCCCACGAGGAATATTATGTCATTAAACTATTTCCTCTCTATAACAGAATAAAAAAGTGGGTATGTTAGAGGGAGAGGCAGCACGCAGTGCGACAGAGGCTGTGACTGGAGGGCATTGCAGCGAGCCCGAGCAGGCAGCTCGGCAGAAGCCCTCTTCAACCTCATCCCAGCCACAGCCATCATGGGGATCTTGGGGATGAAGTCAGGAGGGCAGCATGACAAAGTGCTGGGATGAAGTACAGGAAAATCCTAGTGCACTGCCAGAGGCTGGCCGTGCTTTGCATCCATCACATGATGCTCAGGAACATCTGATGCATGGCTGGGGATGGGCAGCATGGTGAAAATTGCCTCACATGATGCTCAGGAGGTTTTGCCTGGCTTTCTGCAGGGTTGAGCCTGCAGTGGGGAGGGACTGGAGAGCCTCTCTTCTCATCTCTCACCTTTGCCTTTGGCAAAATCAGATCACCTAGTGTACCAAGGGGGAAAGAAAGGTGTTTTATGACAAGATGCAGAATTTTGCTTGCTTTGCACTTTTCTCACTGTAATGAGCCTTTACGTGCCTGTAATGGCCAGCATGAGCCCCTTGAGAAATGAGGAGAGGAAAACTCTCAGCTTCTCTGTCTCCTCCCCGCAGTGCTAAGCATTAAGTTCATTTTGCTGCGTCTCTTGGCACATTGCTCTGCCTGTGTCAGCTTTGCAAGGCACCTGGCTCTGGCTGCACTTGCTGTCCTCAAAACTCTTGGATGAAAACAGGAATCGAGGAAAATGATTGCAACAACCTATGTGGACATGGTGTGTAAGGAGCAGTGAAGTGGAGCAAAGCCCGGTCCCAGCAGCAGGGCTGAGTTGGTCAGATCTTTTCCAAGTGCTCTTTTCTGTCCCCTTTTTGGGTGTAGCCAAATATATTACTGCTTATTAAATGAGTACCTCCAGACAAGCCACACACCTGCCCAATTGATGTTGCTCTTGGAGGCTTAAAGAAACCCTCTCAACCTAAAAATCTAGTTAGTTCAAGTCTGTTAACTGACTTAAATAGCCTTGCTGAAGAAATGAGGCATCTTAAGTGCACAAAGCTGGGGATGGTTGGCTGGTTTTCATTACCAAGGATCAGAAAGTGGCCAACGATCTCCCTCTGCAGAGTGGAAAGATGGGCTGCGTTTGGGAGCCTTGGGAGGCCTCCTGTTAGCCTGCAGTCAAGCCACTAGTCTGCATCTCACTGCTTAGTCAGGAGAAGACTTCTGCCATCTTCTCCTTGCTTCCTCTTTGCAGTTGGATGTGGATTTTGGACACTTTATCAGTGGCTGTAGGCAAGGCTTTGTGCAGGAAGTGCCAAATGGGGGGAGAAGACACAAGCAGCAGTAACACAGAGCAGTAAGAGGCTTGTGCCAGTGCTGGTGGTCACTGGTATTTCCTTACAAGTGCTGCAGATGTGCCAGGAACAGGAACGTAAACACTTCATCCTTGAAAACTTGGTGCTTTGTTTGTAATCTAAGCAGTCATTCATTCTGCATCTGCTGCTTGGATCATCTTGCAGGGCATGGATTGTGAAATCAAGGAAATAAAATATATTTGCTCTTTCTAAGATGACTTGCCATGTCAGTGAGCTTCTACCCAGCTGCTCCCATACCAACAAGGAATAGCTGTCATGGATGAAGTGTGCAAATGCTTCTCCTAAAGGCTGCAAGATCTAAGCTCATAACTATGATTTTTTTTTTAGAAAATTGTTTGTCACAACAGTTTCCAGGTATGGACACCATGGGAATGAAAGAGGTGATGTTGCCTGTTGGCAGCAGCAGCAGCAGCAGTTGTTTCTCTTGCTGTCCAGCTCTGCCTGGAATCTCTGGTTTGAGCCTGCCCATTCTTGCCCAGTCAGTGTAAGCCAGCCCAGCTCAAGGCTTCTGTGCACAGTGGGCCCTCACAGCATTTTGCTGTGCCATCAGGGTGATGACAGGCTGGCAAAGGGAGCACACCCTCTCTTTTCCCTCTCTGCAGTGCCAGGGAGTGGAGCATGGATCAGAGCTGATGCCAATGGCCAGGAAAACACAGAGAGAAGAAGACATCTCGTAAGCTACTGTGCTTTAGTCCATAGAAAGCTTTCCTAAGGACAAAGAGTACTTTGGGATGGCTGTTTCAGGACAGAGAGGATAAGCATCCACAGTGTCTTATTCTGCTCACAAGTGAGAACATGCTTAGTGAAATCTTCCTAGAAAACTCCTAAGATGCTTGCCTGTAAATCATACCTTGGGCACCTCCAGGCTGTGAAACAGGTTTCTCTTCATAGGAGAGAAGTCTGGCATCTTGGCTGACTGCAGATGGAGAAAGGAAGTTAGGAATGCCACCTCTTCTTGAAAATCAGGGAGAGGGAGATGTTCCTCTAGTCTTGTGACTCTGAGCTGTGCCTTTATGATGTGCCAGCATAAAAAGGTATGAAAGAGCAAATGCAAAAAGAAATTATTCTGTCCAGCCCAGCAGCAAACCCAAAGGTAGGAGCAGAGAGGAGATGTGTATCAGGATGAATCTCCACAGATGTGTGTCTGTGGAGAGACCATTGCAAAAGTTCATTCATCCCAAAAGAGTGAGCAGAGACTCACAATAAATCTCATTGCAAGGGTTTGTCTGACTCAGGGAATCAACATTTTACTAGTTTTGAGTCTTCAACCAAAACTGAACACCAGACTATGCTATTTAGAGGCTGTTCCTCATCTTCCAAAGAGAAGATAGGCTTTCTGTTTAATGCTGCAGAAAACAGGGCACCCACTTTGTAAGCTCAATATATGGAGGTTGGTACTTCAGGTGTCAGCATCAGTGCTGGTCACAGCCTCACATTGGGATGTCACTTCAGGAGTCTGTCAGCTCTCCCTCGGGTCAGAGGAGCAGGGTGTTACTGCCAATGACCCTAAGCAGACCTGCCAGCCCAGCCTGTTGTGAAGGTGTGCGAGACATCCTACTGAAAGAGCCTGGCTATAATTTTCTGCAATTTTGCTGCTTTCCAAACCATTCAGACTGAAATTTTGAGGACTAAATCTTTGCTTCGAACAGAAGAGATTCTTATTTAATTTTCACGGGCAATTTCTGCAAAATATGATCAATCTCGATTTGCAAGAAGGAGGAGGAGGAGGACAAATCGGTTATTTTACTTCTAAACTTAAAAAGCTCTTATGATTTTCAGAGAACCCATATAGCTCCTACGCTTAGGAACACCAGCTTCCAGCTTTTTTTAGTTTGCTCTAGTGATACACCCAATTTCAACAACCCAAGTGTGACCCAATTATGAGACTTGAGGTGAAAAAATAATATTGGTGTCAGTGGATATTTGTTAAGAGTTTGGCAGGTGAAATGTGGTTGATGTTGAGTATTTGCCCAAGGGCTTTTGGGGGACTCTGAGTAAGGCTTTTCCTTTGGATCTTGATGCCCCAGGCCAAGCAGCAGAGGTCTGTGCTTTGGATCTCGGGTATCCAACCTCACTGATAATAGGTGGAGTATTGGGTTGGCATTAATCAGCCGTTTTCCCTGCACTCACAAAGCTGCTTCTCTGCTTTCTGGGTTGTCTTCTGGTACTTGGTTGCGTTAATTGGAACTGGGGTCCTGACTCAGACCTAGATCCACTTCCTGCAGGAGACTTGGCCTCCTCATCTTGTGTGCTGCTTCTCCCTGGGGATGGGAGGGTGGTTTCAAAGGTGCCAAGTCTTGTTGTGCAGACATCTCCCAAGCTGGCAAAGTACCCTGGTGATGTCCTAGTGCACTTCATATGTAATTTCATCCCATGCTTGAGGTCCCATTCCCATTTCCCTGAGGCTCTTCTTGCAGGCAGCATCCAGTCAGCTGTTCCTAGTGAGGGTCTCCAGATGCTCTGCAAAGAAAATATCTGTACATGCTGCCTTAATATTCCCCTCTTTTTTCTGTGGGGAAGGGGAAGCTGCTTATTTGAGGTACAAGGTGCAGGACTGGGGCTGCTGTAAATAGCTCTCTGCTTTGATGAACCTGCTGTGTCAAAGAGGGACAGCTTTGTGGCAGGCGACGAAGGCTAAGCCCATGAGCAAAGATTAGACCAGCAACTGCGGATTAGGGCATTTCTACCTGGACTCCTCCTTAATTCTGCCTGATTTAAAATAACATGCAGTGGCAGTGGTGGTGACAGGTAGGGAGGACTCACAGTAGCCCTGATAAGTGGACCTGGGGTAAGGATGTTTGGCCCTGAAATCTATGGGGAAGGTTGGAGGGTGTTGGCATATGGGTGAGTGGACAGGATAGGTGGTGTCATGGAGTGGGGTGATGGAAAACTGGTGGAGAGAGGTGTGTGGTGTGGGGAAATGGAAAGATTGGAAGCCCAGCAGAATGGAGCTGCAGAGCAAGCAGGGCTGTAGACTGGGAGGGTGGGAGGGTGGATGGGGAAAAGAGCGTAGTAGCTTGATAGATAAAATCAGTGAACAGATGCATGGTAGAAACAATTAATCTCTTGAAGAGAAAGGAGTGAGTGGGAGAGTAAGTGCAAACTAAGAGGATTTCCACTACTTGAAGCCATTGTATGCAGGCACCCACACCAAAACCATTTCCCAATTTACATTCCATGTCACCTCCCTGTGTGTGTCTGTGGGAAGCCACCCTTATTCCAGACTGCAACTGCTTTGCATCGCTTTAGGTCAGATGGATAAAAAGGTTCAATCTAAAAATGTCCTATTATAAGTTAATCCTCTGAAATAAAAAGAGACCATGTTCCTAGTAAATTCCCTGTGGCTACAACCCAGGCAAGGCAGCTGGGCAAGAGCTCAACAGAGCAGAAGGGTGCTGGTGAAGGGTGTCTGTCCCCTGCAGTGCTCTGCTCCTTTCTGCTGGTCCAGAGAGATGGGGCCTGCCCTGATGTGTCTCTGGCCTCCCTCCCCACCAGGTGTTCTCCATCGTGGTGTTTGGCTCCATTGTCAATGAAGGGTACGTGAACCGCGTGGATGAGGTAGAAGAGCACTGCATCTTCAACCGCAATCACAATGCCTGCAACTATGGCATTACCGTGGGTGTCCTCGCCTTCCTCAGCTGCCTTCTTTACCTGGCTCTGGATGCCTACTTCCCGCAGATCAGCAGCGTCAAGGACCGCAAGAAGGCAGTGCTCTCGGACATCGGCGTCTCGGGTGAGCTTCCCGGCCCTTTGGCCCTGCTGGCTTATTCCAGCCCTTCAGGCAAACTGCTCAATGTCAGGCTATCCCTGGAGTTTGTCAAAGGGGCCAGGAATGGAGTGAGGGCAGGAGCAGGTGAAGCACCTGGATTTGCTAAGGACTTTGGGCTTGCAAGGTCTTTCACAGTTAGCCCCTTGCCTAGCAATCCTATGTACAGCTGACAAGAGAAGGTTGGAGGATTGTGCCCTGTTTTTCTGTTGCTTTGGAACGCCCATTTCCCTCACTGCCAGGTGTCTGCCTGTGCTTGGCAGAGGGTGAGTGCCTCCTACCATCACCCCTTTCCTGAGGGCACAGCGTGTTAGTGATCTTTCAGCACCTTTCCTTGATGTGAGTCCCTGAGCTGCTCTGTCCTGAGCACAAGCTGGTCTCTGTGTAACTGCAGACCAGCTGCTTCCCACTCTTTTGCAGCTCCCGTGGAAGGAATTGCTCTTTGCTTGTCCTTGCAGGACAGGATTGTGAAGCAGTGGCTGTTTCATAGAGCCCAGGTGATTGCTCTAGTACTGGAAGCCGTTCAGGCTCCCTCCCAAGGCCAAATGCAAGTCCTATGATCAATCCAAACACAAGCAAATGAACTCTCCTGAGGTGCTCTCTGCAGACACCTCTTGGTCACCTTGATAATTTGATGTCAGGGAGCCTGCCAGCTCACTTGGGCTCAGATTGGCTGAGCAGTCAGTTTGACCCAGTCTGCAACATAGTGGTGCGTCTCAGAGGGTTGAAATTTCCAGAGAAATGTAATATGTATATGTTATGCTCACGCATATCTTCTTCTTGTCTTTGTCCTTCCCTTTGGCACGCCGGTGGTGGTCCATCCCAGCCTTTTGGGCATTCCTCTGGTTCGTTGGCTTCTGCTTTCTGACCAACCAGTGGCAAGCTTCGAAACCAGAGGACAACCCACTGAATGAGGGAGGGGATGCAGCCCGAGCAGCCATCACGTTCTCGTTCTTCTCCATCTTTACCTGGGTGAGTAGAGTAGCCATGATGTGGGATCAAATGTCCTCTGTGCTGTATTATCTTGTGAGGAATAAAAAGAGACTGGCTAAGAGTGGGGCCCCTGGGATCTCCGTTCACATGGCTTCTGAGAAGGAAATTCAGGAGAGGAAGAGGTTGGGAAGTAAACTTGGGACTCAAAAACTTGCATGGAAAAAGGTTTCAGAGCACTAATAAGCACAATGGGCAAGAGAGGCTCATATCCCTGTAAGGAGTGTTCTCAACAGACCTTTAATATGACCTTGTACAATCCAGCTCCCCAGCCAACATTGTCATAGAATCATACAATAATTTGGGTTGGAAGGGACTTTTAAAGGCCATCTAATCCAACCCCTCTGCAAAGAGCAGGGACATGTTCAACTAGATCAGGTGGCTCAGAGCACAGTTCAGTCTGACTTCGAATGTTTGCAGGGATGGGGCATACACTACCTCTCTGGACAACCTGTTACTGTTTTCTCTGTGTGTCAGAGGACTTCAACAGCATTTTCACCTTACAGACACTAAACAGAGAAGGGAGCTGCAGGCCAGGGGTTACACCCATCTCCCTCCCACCTTTGCTCTCATCATGCAAGATGTCATCATTGTTCTTCTGGATTCTGCACCCACCACTGCAGTGCCACCTCACTGGGTCGCCTTTTAGGAAGGTGATAGTGCTGTCTTAAGACTGCCCTTTCCCCAGCAGTTCTTTATTGCCAGTTTCCTGGAAAAACTGTTGGGTGAAATATAAATATCTCTGATGATTTCCTCCTGCCTCTGAAAGCACCAAGCACAACTGATTTTTTTCTGAAGTGACAGGATAGTGCCAAGCAGGAAAGCATTTTAACCTTGTCTCCATGTGTAAGCCCTTGCGGCTTTATCTTCTCCTCTTCCTACAGGCCCTGATGTTAGGCAGGGGCCAGATAGGAAAGGTGCCATCAGACCACAGAGCCATCAAAGAGGAAGGGGGGATGCAAAGGGTTATGCTGTCAGCACCCTCGCCACGGTGACACTGGGCAGGATTGAGGGACAGCAGTGTGTGTTCCCTTCATGAGCGGTGTCCTGCACTCAAGAGCTGCCAAAAGCCCCTTGCAAGCTCCAGCAGAAAGTGAGACAAGGAGCAGGGTTTTTGCAAGGGGTCCCTCAGTGGCACTTTTGGAGGTGCCATCACCTGCAGTGATCCTCTCCCATGCACAGGCTTGCAAGTGGCCAAAAAGGCATCCTCTTCCCCTGGTTCCTTTTTTTTTTTTTTTTTTTTTTATTTTCAGTCAAACACTCTGGTTTGCTCTACCTTACTGATTCTCCTTCCCACAACCCTCTCTCTCCTCACAGGGCTTCCTCGCATTTCTGGCTTTCCGGAGACTCGGAGACATTAATTTTCAGGAGGAATACAATACCCTGTTCCCTAACTCCCCATCCTTGCTGCCTTAGTGCCCCTTGCTGATGGGAGAATTTGGGGGAAGGGGTGGAGGGATGCAGATGGAGGAGGTCACTGAGCAGAGCTGGTTCCAATGCCCTGACTATGAGTGTGTGGTCACTGCAGGGCATGGGATGGGAAGATATGGGCCATTGAATTGGAGTGGGGTTGTCCATTAAATGGGGGATCTCCCTCTGGAGGGTTGGAACTGGCAATTTCTTCTCCTCTTCTGCTCCCTTCTCTCCCTCACCCATACCCTAACTAATGCTGTGTAACACCACTGTGCCTTTTTTTGATGACTGCGCAGACCAGGAGATGCCCTCTGCCCCCAGTATTTTATCTCTTCCATTTCTTCCCAGACCTCATTCCCCAAAAACCTCTCCCCGTCACTTGCTAGACTCCTCACCTCTCTCAGGGATGCTCTGGGACAATGAGCCACGCCTGCTGAACCCTGTGCCTAGGCTGCTGCAGTCCATCAAAAGGTGCCTGAGGCAGGAGACAGAAGTTTGCTTGCTAACTGTCCCCTGGTCTGGGAAGTAGCTGCCTTGCTTCCTGCTGCTCCTTCCCAAGGTCTGTGCTACACCTTGCAGATGTTGACTGGTGAAGGTGTTTCAGGGGGTGATCTCTACCTCAGTACATTGTGTCAAATCCTGCTTTCCTTACTGGCCTTTACAAGTCAAATGGCCTCGTGGACGCAGCCCAGCAGCCGAGCCCTCTGGTGTTGCTGAGGCAGATTGCCTCCCCACAGCCAGGAGGGGCTGGCTAGGATAACCAGTGCCAACTGAGCCTCTGCCACCCGTGCAATGTTGGTGAAACGCTGCTGGCAGACAGGAGGTGCCCTGAACATCCCAGAGAAAGCAGGGACCCTTGGCAGGCTGCTAACAGCCAGCTGGTCTTGCATCCATCCCTGCCCAGTCCTCCTCTCTCTCCTTGTGGGCTCGTGCTTTCTGTGGGAGAGCGTGGACTTCGTGCTCGTGGGGCGTTTCACCGGCCATCTGCCAGGCGGGCCTCGCACACTAATCCGTAACCACTACTAACCCCACTTTTGTTTGTTTCTCTTTTTCGGTACGTTCCTCCTCTTTTTCCTCTTCCCTCTCTGCTTCCCATCTCTTCCCTCCACCTCCTCCCTTAAAGGTGGGCCAGGCGTTCCTGGCGTATCAGCGTTTCCAGCTGGGTGCCGATTCGGCCCTCTTCTCCCAGGACTACATGGACCCAAGCCAGGACTCCGGCATGCCTTATGCTCCCTACACGAACGAGGAGGATGCTACAGATGCGGTGGGGACGTACCAGCAGCCCCCTCCAGCAGATGCTTTCGACACCGAGACACAGGGGTACCAAACGCAGAACTACTGAGCCACCGATGCCCCTTTCCCTTCCCCTTTCCCTTCTGCCCCCATTCCCACTGCCGGCAGAAAGCCGAGGCACAAACAAGACACGTGCATAGTGGTACAAGAGGTGGCCCTCAGCTATGCTCCAGCCTTCTGGGTCATCTGTTTTTATTTATTGTTTTTAAAAAAGGAAAAAAAAAAAAAAAGGAAAAAAGGTTTCCCCATCACCTATTCCTTCTCCTCTCCCACCAAGCAACCTGCCAGAACCAAATTTTTCCCAAATCTGCATTTTGATAGGAAGGTCCCTCCTGTCCTCCTCTCCCTCTGCCTTGTTACAGAGGGCGGAGTCTGTCTTGTGGACAGGAGAGGAGCTATGGCACCGGCTGGGCAGGGGAAAGGGTGTTGGATGCAGAACAGAAGAAATGAGAGGGACCGGGGACCTTCTTAGAAGAGATGGTATCGCTAAAGGCTGGAGTAGATGTGGGAGCATCCACATTGGTTTGGAGCACCTGGTGGATCAGGGAGGAGAATGGTGTTGGAGTCAGCATTCAAGAGTGTGAGGAGGGGCCTGGAGGACAGAAGAAACAGTGTCCTCCATGTAAAGACAAGGGGGCTTTTCCCTGCCACATGCTAGTGACGGACGGGTGCTTTATTTTTAGAGGGTTTGGGAGAAGTGGTATTGGAGAGGAGAGTACAAGAAGAAAAAATGGGAAAGGAAAAAGGAAGATTTGCAGGTACAATCAGAAATCGCAGGCACGTCTGTAGGTTACAGGAAGAGACTGAGCACAGCAGAGGGGTGGTGCCCTGAGATTCAGTCCTTCCTCTGTCCCCTTGGATTGAGGTGGACGGTGATTCCGCTGGGCTGTACGTCCTGCTAGTCACTGCTCTTCCCAGACCAGTGTTTGATGAGGCAGGAGGGGAGCCATGCCCAGTCTCTGGGCCCAGATACAGTGCCTGTGGGAGGAAGGATGGAGGAGGTGGGCTTCTAGAGAGCCCCGAGAGCCTTCAACCCCAGCTGGGCTAGTTAAAGGGGGAGAGGGGAGCTTTGTCATTTCACCCAGAGAAGGAGGAAAAGAAAGACAGTTTTGTTCCTCAGGTCCTGCTGAACCTTCGGTTCCTCTCTTCCTTTACAATAGTGCAAAGCCTCTTGCTGACACCATCTTTGTAGCACACAGGAATGGAGCAGGACCCCACCTAGGAAGAAATACTGCTGCTGAGATAGCCAGCATGTGTCTGGCTCTTGCACAGGAGTGCAGCCAAGCTGGGGGGGGGGGGGGGAGGTCCTGCCCTGTACGGCTGCGCTTTGCCTCCCACTCAGACAGGGAAGAGGTCTTGGTGTGCAGAGAATTGGTTGGGACCAGATTGAGCTGTCTGAAAGCTGGTCTTTCTGTATTTGCCATAGACCATACCTTAGTGCTCTTCTGCAGCATCTCAGATCCTGGCTGACTTTAAAGCCTCGCCTAGGTGGCAGCAGTGACTGTTAGATAGAGCTCTTATGGGTGTCATTCCACACTCCTCATGATTTTGCTCCAAGTAAAGACACAGCTGTGGAAGCCCAGTCTTTGTTCCAAGTTAGAAGTTCGGTCTGTGCATGAAGACAGATTCCCAGATTTCCCCTAGATGGAAATAATTCAGCAATAGCTACCTAGATAATTCTCCTGGGCACAGACGTCTCTCAGAGCACAAGAAGCAGACTTTATCTTGCAGAAGTGAGGAGCTCCATCCCCCAGGCAGCCACCCTGCTTGATGCAACACTGGTCCCAGTAGCCGAGATCAGGAGCAGATCCAAAATCTGTCAGTGCCTGCACTGCACATCCAGCCTATTCCTCATAGCCCTCTTAGGAGTGGGGAGAATGGGACACAGGTCTGGGCTGTGGTTGTGTGAATATCTCATCTGGAGGACACCAAGGTTACCAGTCCTTCCCTCCTCCTAGTGCCCCACAAAGATAAGGAAGGGGTAGAAACTGTAGAGCAGCAGAAGGAAGTGGAGCAGTGTTCTCCACTGTATATACAGACACTGTTTCTCCCTGTTCCTTCCAGCACATTTGTGCTGCTGGTGGCTGTCCCCATGGCTTGTCCTCCCCAGGCTTGGCCTGCCTCACTGGTGGTTACCCACTGGCTAGGAGAGGAGCAGGAGATCGGGTAGCCCAAGGACGCAGCAGGAATGACTGGGCACAGGCACACATCCCTTGCTCTGTGCCTATGAGTGAATGCAATACTGTAAATAAGAGGGGTGCTTTTAGGAAGGAAGCCCCTCGAGCTTCATTTTCTGTGGGTTCAGCCTAATATTTAGGCTTGGGACAGGTTTACTTTATTGAGAGAGGCTTGTTGTGACTGGATGTGGGGGGAGCACCCTCCTGTCTGTCTCCCACCAGGGAAGAAGAATGATTGAATGATGAGGTGGAGGAGGAGAGAAGTTAGTTGTACTCACCTAGATTCATCTGTGTCATCCTTCATGCTTTCCTTTGGGGTGTGGGGAGGGAGCCAAGAGGAGGTGGAGGCTATAAGTAACCACTCCTCAGCACAAAAATATGTTGTACATTTTGGGAGATCCCTCCTCTGTGAGTGACTAGGCACATAAGGAGAGGTACAGACAGTATGTGGGGGATCTACCTGGGGCTCTGGTTTGGGGTGTGGTGCAGAAGCATCTTGCATGCCTCTTCTCCCATCAGAGTTACGTAGGTGGCTAAACACCATTTGGGGCTGACTAATGAGCAAGCTTTTCTTTATCCTCTTGGGCTTGCGTCCCTCATGTAACCAGCTGATGGCTCAGGTGGGCTTGAGGCAGGAATGAGCCTCCCCCTCAGAACCAGCACTTCAGTGGGACATGAGCCAAGTGACTTCATCTTGGGCTACTTCCCATCTCTCTGTTGTTCTCCTTGCTTTGTGTCATAAGAAAAGCATTGATGTGACACTACAATAGTAGATACTCGAACAGCTTCTTGCTTTTGCTCATGGGAGAAGACATACTCTGCTTGGGTTTCAGCCTTTGCAGTGGAGGGTTGGTGGTGACAGACCTGGGAGTGGGACTCTGCTTGTTTGCATTTAGCCCTTTAAAATGCAGAATGCAATTTCCAGTGGCATTTGGCTGGTTCTGTAGCTGATGAGAGATACAGACCTACCCAAAGGACTGGTTATCTTATCTTAGGTGCTTCTGATAAGGTGCTGCCTATTTCTGGTGATCATAGCCGAGACCTGAGCAGCTGACTGGAACATGTCCCTTTTACATTCTAAGTGCGGGTGAGATCAGCCCCGCTCTAGAGATTAGGAGATCAGAGGGAAGGCTGAATAAGCAAAATGATAAGGCGGCTTTCTTCCCCCTCTGCCATTTGTTTCGATTACAGGGGATTACACATCCCTTGTTGGGAGCAATGGCTCCTTGATGTCTTCTTATTTTATGAAGCCCCCAATTAAGGGACTGTTTTGTGGAAGCAGAGGCTGTGAAGGGCAAAGAGATGATGAAATGTTGCCCCAGTTCTGTCTGTGCATTCAGCCTCCTGATGTGTCCCCATGGCTGGATCACCCATATCCCCAGCACCCTGTTCATCACTTCATCACACGCCCTTCCTCTCTGCATTATTCCTGGGCAGTTCCCACAGGGGAGGAGGTGTCTTTGTCCCTGTACCCTTGCAAGCACTTGAGAGGACCCAGGAAGGCAGCATTGCAGGGTTATTCCCACAGGAGTCTCAGCTCCCATCCCCAGAGCAGGTACAAGGTAAGGAACCCAGTGAGGCCACCTCATGCAGCAAGTTCAAACGATCCATCCAGACAACTCCCTGCTGCCTATGTGGCATTTGTAACACCACCTGGGCTGCCCTGCCCCTGCCCCTTCCCGTGCCACATTACTGCCTGTGTATAGTATATATATTATATATATATATTTAAAGAGATGTATAATATAAAGCTATACATATATACGTATATCCGATGACTCATGGATGGCCTGCCGCATACAGGATCCTCTGAGTGGTCTTGTCTAAGCCCGAGTGTCCCTTCACCCCTCTTCCTCCTCCTCCCCCTGCCCCTGTCCCTTCCGAAATTCAACTACAGCGACCCCCGCCACCTCGGCACCTGTGTTTACAATGTCCTATATATTTGTGGTTAACAAAGTGAAGGTGGTAACTACTGGTGTCTCAATAAAGTTATGACATTCAAAATAACCATACTATATGGAAAAAAAAAAATTGTCTGGATTTTCTTCTTTGGGGAGGGATGGCTTTTTAAGCTTGGTTTGCTACAAGAGCATTGAGTCCTGTGCTCCTGCATGGCCAAGCTGGTAAGTTTAGTGACAATCAGTGGCTTGGATGGAGGAAAGAAATCTAAAGAGCTGCCCTTATTGAGATGTTTCAGTGGAAGCCAATGGTTGTATGTTTTACTTAGCCTAAGTTTCAAATCACACACACCATCAAGTGTCTCTTACCTAATCAGTTGGAAAACTTGAGGAACCTGACATGCCATGTTAGAAGTAGACTCTCACGGTGAAAAGGATGTGGCAATAGGAGATGTGGATGGGGGTCTTACAGGAATAGACGATACAGATCCCTATGGAAATAAACACCTGTATTTTCACACCCAGGGAAGCAGAAGTGTTTAGTCCTTTGATGTCTTTATCTTTAGTCATCTATGTGTGACCATTGCTCAGGTGTCTGGTGTACCGCAGGTGTTCAAAACAAATCAAATCCTGGGAGATGAGCTCTCAGAGCCATTTTTTTGCCCACAGTGGGTGTCAGTGATTGGCAGCCCATCACTAAAAGGATCTTGTTCCAACCGGCTTTGCAATAAAAATGAAATTGAAAATCCCATCCTGTGCTGATGCTTAGCTAAAGCTTCCCTCTTATCCCCTTTTAATGAGTCTGTCACCCGGGTACCTGAGTATCACATTTCCCAACCTTGGTAGGGTTTGAGGACAGTAAACAGAAGCACATGATGGTGAACAGGCTCCAGCCAGTCCCCCAGACTGTCTCCCTTCTTGGGACCACTACTGAGTACATACTGCAGCTGCACATCAGATTACATGCAAAAGTGTTGGTGGACCGACCCATCTGTTTCATGATTAATCTTTGTTTGGACAAAGACCCTTCGTACAGTCACAGCTTTTGGGGTGGATGTTTTGTGGAGATACCAAGCCCACAGAAATGTCTTCGTTGGCAACAGGTGGTGTTAAGAACTGGTGAGACAAGATGTTGCCAAAAGCAAGCATTTCAGATGAGTAGGACTCCAACATTACTAGTTTGTTTGTGTTTTCTAATCGTTTGAAATCTCTTTAATTTTGCTCTCTGGTATTTCACATGCTTATGAGTCATGTTTTGAAGCTTCTCCCTGCAGCCATGACATCGAGAAACAATTCTGTTATAAAGTTGTTTTCTTTTTTTTTTTTTAAGTTCACATAATCCCAGGACTCAAGGAGATGAAACTCTGGTTAGTGTATCAAGGAGATCAATAAAATTACATGAAACAACCAATTTCCTTCCCTCATAAATCCATCTGGCCTAAAACTGTACAAACTCTGATTTGCAGAGGTATTTGACTCTCTTGGGGGGATCAGCATACTCGTCATTCCCCCTTTCTCTGGAAGTAGCTCTCCACGTTGGCTCTCCAACTCTCACAGAGGGTGCTGGGGGGGAAGGAATCTGTTATTTCCAGCTTTCCTTCCTTAAAGCTTTTTCTTTTTATTGCCCCATCTTATTTCTCTGCCCTTCCAGCAAGCCTGGAAACAGTGGTCTGCAAAGAAATGAGGAGCATTAGGGCACCTGTACCTGTGGGAAGCATCAGGGTGAGGTTGGTAAAGGCAGATGAGGTGACCTCGGGGTGGAGCTGTGTGAGGCCTCACAATGCCACCCCCCACCATCCCTTTCTGTCTGCCATGGGAGCAGAGCGAGTATGGCAAGCTGGCTCTGGTGGAGAGACCCTTCCTTTTTTTCCATGTCACCTCCTACAAGCTTTGCCAAAAATCATGGCTTTCTTTCCAGCCCCAGCCTCTGTTAGCATCAAAACAGAAAAAAGTCTCCCTAAACATATCTCACACATCATCAGGAGAGAGAAATGAAATTATGTGATGGCTTCTGCCGGCAATCTGGGAAATGCTTCCCGGTTCCTGAGCGCCTGCAAGAGCACTGTGCAGGGGCTGCCCCCAGCTCCCTGCTCCCCACAGCACGTTGCTCAGTCATGCTGTTCCTCTTCATCCAGCAGAGTAGTGACCATGTTTCTTCCTTTCCAGAGAAAACTTCCATGAAACCAGGAAGGCAGCAGTACAGATTGGAATCAGGAATACTGTGTGTATAATCCCTAGCACTGGGGACAGAGAAAATGGGACAGTAATTACAAAAAGAGAGAGAGAGGGAGGAATGAGAAATGTGGGAATTCAACATGAGAGGGGGAGTTGTATATCTGGTAACCACTGAATCATATAATTCATTTACTTGTGCATGGATGGTGAGATTCAGTGACCAATATCCTGCATTCCTGAGGAGATCTTGGCTTTATGGGAATACGGCACAGCAATTTCTGAGAGGATTTGCAGAAAGTAAGAAGCATAAACAGAGGTTAAAATAAGTTTGACCAATACAGCCAACAGAAACTCAGTGCACTATTTCATCTTCCAAGTGCTGCATAAAGCTTTCAATGAGCAGACATTATTGCTGGACAAACATGCATTTAATGCTGCAAATGGCCTCGTTTGCTAAATCCTACTATCCACATTTTTCCAGGTCAAGTAATTAATTGACTGCCTCAAGGTTAGGGCAGAAGCTCAATGACAGAACCACAGGAGTATCCAGGCAGAATCTGGCACAAGTATTTTCACCAAGGAAAAAATGCTTTACACCAGGTCTGCATTCCAGCACAAACTGGCAGAAAAAAGATAAACCCAAATGACAAAGATTAGTGACTATGAGCTGAAGCCAGATATTTAAATTAGGAACAGGGCACATCTTTAACTGCAAGAGGTGACAAGCCATTGTACAAACAAGGAAAGTGGCAGATTTTCTATCTTGTATCTTTAGGAAAGTTGTTTTGCTCTCTCATTGACTTCACATTCTGCCTTATCGCACTCTCACGCAGACTCTGCTCTTGTTAGTTTCAAAAGGATTCACTTATGGATAGAAGAAGACAGAAATGACTCCTAAATTCCCAGCCCTGCAATGCAATACATGCTGACAGTCTCTAGGCACACCCAAAGCCTTGCTGATTTCAGTGTCGCTCTGAGCAAGGACGGAGTCAGACTGTGCTCATCAAGGTGCATGACTGCAACCCTCAGTGGCATTAAATAACCATAAGCTGCTGCTGCAATGCTGAAAAAGTGTCATCCTGTTTTAAAGCAAAGACACTTGCCTGTAGCTTTTTAATGACAAGGACAATGCTGTGCTATGCATTTTTCTGCAGGACCAGGAATTCTTCTTTTGATACTGGCAAGAAAACAAATCTTTGTCAGTACTAAATCTGTCCATCCTACTTCCAATACATACTTCAGACCTATTCCTATAATTATTTGTACCAATTCACAGCTTTACCCACAGGAATACTCTGAATGACATCATCACTAAGACCAAGCTCACACAGAAGCCTACACCTAAAGAAACCTGTTTGTAGACCCAGGTTCTAAATCTTGCATTTTCTTCTATCTTTGCATAATAGAAGCTTTAAAAAAAGTAATTCTGCCCTTGCACCTAATTCTGGTTGAACGTCTGTATATTTGTGAGCCTTGCATGAAGGAGAAGGATCTGTAATCTTTGTATATTTTGAAGAAAGAAAGGTAACAAAACAATAGACAGAGGATTTACAGGAAAGGAAGCTGGACTCCTCTGGCAAAAACCCCTGCAGCAAAAGCCATCATTCCATAGAATGAGGTTAATCAACTGGCAATTATTTCTGAAGTGCATCTGAATCAAATATATCTGCCACAAAGATGTCATTATGAGTGTATCAAGCCACTGCTGGAAGTCAAGACTATATAACACTCCCACCCTCACCACAACTGTGCTGCTGCCCATGACTGAAACTGCACGTCTCTCATGCTGGAGCCCCTGCAGCCACAATACACACAGGGAAACACACAGGGCTCTTCCCGAAGCCCTTGCTGCCACAGCCTGACTGCTGGCCATCACACACATTAAGATATGGCATTCACGCTCCTGGAGGGCTCTTCTGCTGACTTATAATATTGAGAAAGCAGTGAGATTCAATATAGTGTCTTCCCTCCTCCCCCAGCTGAGCTGATTCAGTGGAAACAGCCTATGTCTGCCAATAAAGGATCTTAAATAAGAGCAAAATCAGTGCTCTCTGATTTTGTCTGCATTGCTCAAGCAGGCATGCAAGTGGTTTTACTCTTGTGCCTGACTTGAGACTAGCAAGAACTGCTCCAAACTGCGGTGAGGATGGAGAACCACTTGTCATTTGTCCTGGGCACCTTCCTACTGCTTCCCTGAGGACATGGTCCAACTACATCCTTGTTATGACCTGCAAAAGAGAGAGGGAAAGGGCAGGACACAGACTGCAAGCTGAGACACATGGATGCCACGCCCGTGGTGCCTATGAAACAGGGTGCAGCTGAGAGCTGGTACCTGGGCTGAGTCTTCCCTAGAGGCTGCTTGGAACATGATGCACTACTAGGAAAACTACTTCAACACCAGGCTACCTCAGGGCTCTCTGGCACTCAGGGTGACCCCATTTCACAGGATCCAGGATTCACAGTACCAACTGCACCTCAAGGACTGTGCTCAGTTTTGGGCTCCTCACTTTAAGGACATTGAGATGCTGGAGCAGATCCAGTGAAAACACATCCTATGTGGAACAGCTAAGGCAGCTAGGTTTTTTCAGTCTAAGGTGGCTAAAAAGAGATCTCATTGCTCTCTACAACATATAAAAAGAGATTATAGTGAGGTCGGGGCTGGTCTCTTCTACTGTGCCTGCAGTGAGAGAACTAGAGGAAATGGCCTTAAACTGAGAGATTTTTTTTTCCCCGCTGTTATGATGGTCAGGCCTTGGAGTAGGCTGCCCACAGAGGTGTTGGGGTGTTCCCATCCCTGGGGGTGTTCAAGCAGCATCTGCTTCTGGCGCGAGGTGGTGTGTCTTAGGGCTTACAGTGGCACTGCTGGGTGGACAATTGGACTGGACGATCTCACATGCCCCTTCCAACCCTGATGATCCCATGATTAAATGATCCTCACAACCCTGCCCCTCTTTCCTCCCCCTCCACACACACACGCTGGCAGTGACGGCCAACAGGGGCTTCTTTCTCACACACCTGAAGGCCACAGGTAAGAAGTGGAGACACTGCACTCCGCCTAGACCAAAAGGAAGGTGTAAGGCCAGACACACTTCCAGACGTTCCAGCTGCCCGGCTTTGGCCCGGGCCCTGCCCGGCGCCGCCTGCCGCGGGGGTGGGGCCTGAGCGGGCCGAGCTGTGGCGGCGGAGGGCGGGCGGGAGGCGGCCGCTCCCGCTCCAAGATGGCGGCGCAGAGGAGGAGTCTGCTGCAGAGTGTGAGTGGCATCTTCCCCCCCTCCGTGCACACGCGCCCCCCAGGTGGGTGCGAGGGAGTCCCCGGGCCTCCTCCTCACCCGCCCCCCGCGCTGCCGTGTGGGAAGGGGGAGGTCCCCCCGCCGCGGGGCGGTGGGTTGCTGCTCTCCCGCCCTCTGTGCCGCCTCAGGGCAGGTGGGCCCGGACTGTGGGGGTCCGTGCGTGGTCAGTGACCCGCACTCTGCGCGGACCGGCCGCTCTGCAGCGCACGGTGGGCCACAGGTGGCTGGGGGGCCGTGCCGGTGCTGCGGGCGTCGGGGTGCCCCGCTGTGTGAGGGGGCAGCTGGCGCCTGCGGGCCTGGCTGGAGATGGCAGCTCCAGGGATGTTTCTGTAATTGCTGGCTGCAGCATAAGGCCCCAGTCCCTTGTCCTGGTTGAGTAGTCCTGGGAGAATCCAGAGCTTTCCCTGCACTCCCGTGCCTGGGGTGCGTGAGGATCACCATAGGAATAGCTAAGTTAGTGCTGTGCTCTATGGAGTGCAAAACTTGCGTGCAAATTTCACATCTGGTTTCTTGTTAACAAGAGCCGGAGTGCAGCCAGAGCTCAGCTTCAGAGGGAAGAGATGTGGTAAGTGATGCTGTTCTGCAGCAGGGAAATGTATAGTTACTGGCTGTGCTATTAGTTAGCAAAGGGAGGAGGGTTGAGAAGAGGCTGGGGGTGGACTGGTGACCTATACTGGACCACAGTCTTCACTTCAGCCTGCTTGGGGTTTATATGGTCTCTTTCCTCTTCCTGCCAGGAACAGCAGCCCAGTTGGACAGATGACTTACCATCCTGCCATCTCTCTGGGGTGGGCTCAGCTCCAAACCGTTCCTACAGTGCAGATGGCAAGGGGACAGAGGGTCACCCCTTGGAAGATAACTGGTTAAAATTCAGGTAAGTGGGTTGCACCTGGGACACTGACTCCTGCTGGCACAAGTGCAGGTAGAAGAGGTTATTTAGCTTGTCACACAGGTCGTGGAAGAAGAGGGTGGGGCCTGAGCATGCAAGAGGTGTCTACGGGCACTTGCTGCTTGTATCTGTGTCTTACAGAGATCTGTGACCTCTTTGCTTCTGCCCTCATGGCAGGAGTGAGAACAACTGCTACCTCTATGGTGTTTTCAATGGTTATGATGGCAACCGAGTCACCAACTTTGTGGGTCAGAGGCTCTCTGCAGAACTGCTCCTGGGCCAGCTCCACGCAGATCACAGCGATGCTGACGTGCGTCGAGTTCTGCTGCAGGTAAAGAAGCTTTGAGTGGGAGCAGCTCCTGCTTCTTGCATTACCCACCTCCTCTTTGCCATCAGGGGAACAGCATCTGGTTTCTGTGGGGGTTGGAAACATCTGGTGGTTGCAGTTGCACTCATCCTGAGCATCTGTAGTGCTTTCTTTCACTCCTGCCTCATCCCATCTGTCCCCTGGCTCCGTCAGCACAGTGCTGAGAGCTCTCCAGGAAGCTGCAGCCAGCCTTCCCTGGACAATTAGGAACAAGTCAGCCTGTGAAGGAGATGACAGTGAGTGAAGGGGAGAAGGGGAGATGGATTTGTGAGTGTGCTTTCTTGAGTGACAGGATCAACACACAAGATCAGATAGGTCTCTGACATTGCTGTGAATGTAATTTTTATGGTGTTGTCTTCTGTTTGGAATTGTTGCAGATTGTTTTTACAAGCTGTTAACTAGTTGTGCTGAAACAATTGTGTTTCAATGTGCTGTAGTGGTGGTCCTTGAAAGTCTGTATGTACAGTGATCATCCACTCTTATGAGCTGGTCTTAGAGAGGTGAGAATGAGTAGCCCCAAAGTCTGTAGGCGTTGAATAAGTGCTTTGTTTCTCTTTATGGCCTTTTTTAGGCTTTTGATGTGGTGGAAAGAAGTTTCCTGGAGTCCATTGATGATGCCTTAGCAGAGAAGGCCAGCCTGCAGTCTCAGCTACCAGAGGTAATGTAACCTTAAGAGCAGAGCTTGCTGGAGGTCCCACCTTCCAGCTTGCTGGACGAGGTTTGGGCACATTAGTCAGTTTGATCCAAGGGAGGCTGTAAGTGAAAGTTACTTCCCCATGGTTCTCTTCTGGAAGCTTGCATGAAGGGAAGCAAGTGCCTTGGTCCATTTCCCAGAGTTCCCACTGTTCATACTGGCACTGCTTAGACCTGACATTGGTCATCTGAGTTAGGAGCTGAGTGTATCACAGAGAGGAGTTCAGCCTCTGCATGTGGCTCTTCCAGCACAAAGCCATGCAGATGAGAGGAAAGGCCTCAAACTTGCATGGCATCTGGGCAAATATGGGCTGTATTCTTCAAGTGTGCTGGACTGTCCTCTCCAGAATTATATCAAAGCTGTGTCATTCGATAGGATTGGACAGAAAATTTTATGTCTTGTATATGACACAAAGCTAAGACATAGCAAGATGAGTCCCCTCCCTGCAGAATTTTTATTCCAGCTGTGATTTCTGTGTTGTGGACTGTGGACTGTGTGTTTAAGCTTCCCCCTCGTTTTGGCTTCCAGGGTGTCCCTCACCACCAGCTCCCTCCTCAGTACCAGAAGATTGTGGAAAGATTGAAGGTTGTAGAGCAGGAGATCTCTGGAGGAGCCATGGCTATTGTGGCTGTCGTTCTCAACAACAAACTCTACATCGCCAATGTGGGTGAGTTGGTTTTTGTCAGTGGCTCAGTCTCAGCATTCCTGAGGATGGCAGGGGCTCTAGAAAGTAAAAGACATTTGAATGTGGGGGACAGTTTCTTTGGTGTGTGGCCAAGCAGCAGTATGCTTGCTGCTTACACAAGCACTTGAAATCAGCCTGGCTCTTCATCCCTGCAGATGTTGGTGTGTGTGGCCAAAGAACAGAGGGAAAGCAGGTTGAGAGGAGGAGTGCAGGTTCACTGTGAAATAGAGAACTTTCTTGGGAGGTAGCAGCTCAGGTCTGGATAGGGAGCTGCCTAGCAGGCCCTTACTATGCTGCTAGCAAGACTGCTTTTTGGAGATCATGATGAGACAGTACATGAGCCTTTGTCTTCTTTTCTGTCTTTATTCCCATCTCTGCTCCTTTTGTCTTTGGATATGTTCTCCCTGTTAACGGCAGAGCTATCTGGTGCCTCATCTCGCTGCTCCCACTGCAGGTACCAATCGGGCACTGCTGTGCAAGTCCACGGTGGATGGGCTGCAGGTGACTCAGCTCAACGTGGACCATACCACAGAGAATGAAGATGAACTTTTTCGCTTCTCTCAGCTGGGTGAGTATTTGGGTTTCATGTTCTTAGCTGAGAACATCGCATGACTGTTTATCTGGGGCACCAAGAATGACTCAAGCCACAGAAACAGTAAATAACCACAAAAAGAAGCTTACTGTGTTTTCAGTTGACAAGTTCAGTGCCTTCTTTTTGTGCCTTTCGAGCCGTTCTGGGGCTACAGGGTGAGCAAGCTCATCTCACTGACCCAGCAGAAAACTATGTTTTTGTTTCAAGTTTTGAGTGTTAGTTTTGTGTCCAGCTGCCAAAGTGGCATTGATTTGCCCTCCAGCTGTTGCTGTAGTCGATAGGAAGGCAGGAGTGGAAGCACAGAGCCAGAGGGTAGAAGTGAAGCAGACAATGTATGACGGCTCCTGTGGAGGCAAACCACAGTTTATGGCTCACCCTCAGGATGGTACATTTCAATTTGCCTTTGTATAAGCTGCTGCTGGAAAAAAGCAGCTTCACTTCAGACAGAGCCAGGCCAAGCACTGGCATTTACTTCTCTCACATCAGTAACTACGGAACTCTTAATGCTGACATTTTGCTTTAGGCAATTTCTCTTTTCCTTTACAGTGTTTGACATGTTTGCTTTCTTGGTCTAGAGCTGACCCAGACCACTTGTGTGATTGCCAGTACCAAATTCTTCTTATTGAGGTACTTGGGTCCTGTGCTTTTATTTAGGTAGACCTAAGGTGGCATTCTTCATTAGATTCACCTGGCAGATATATTCTTATCGGGTGAGGCTGTTGATGTGGTAATTTCTGCTACTAGGTCTTCTTTTATTCTATTTCTCTTTCATTCCCACTTCTACTCCTGCACTAGGAATATGTGCTGTGAAACAGAGCACTGAATACAAGAATCCAGGGAAAGAGACTTCTTGAATGTTTTTACTACCAAAAATGCAGAATTTAGCTGCAGTCCGTAGTAGAACAGGGATCTGTTAGATGTATCAACCTTGACTTGGCGCAGCACTGGTGTTCCTGCCTAAGGTCCCAGCAGAAGGAAGATCCTGTGGAACAAGACAGTGTGCACAGGCTGTTTTGGGGGTCCAGGGAAGGTTGGTTTTTAGCTAGGTTGAAGCACAGTGATAAGAGGTAGTGGGGATAGCATTTGTCATGATGGTGCCGGTGCCACCCCTGTCTTGGGGGAGGGGTGGGAGAGGTCTTGTGATGTTGTGGTTCTTCAGCCAGCACATCACAGCTTGTTCAGTACCCTGGGAGAGTTGCTGTGATTTAGACATGACTTCTCTTGGCGTCCTGTGAGCCTCGCTGTGTTTGTGTCTGTCAGTGGCATGTACCTCCCTGCCAGGAGCTGGCAAATGAGCCAGGCCGTGTCGATGAGTCAGCTGTGGTCTGCAGCAGATGGAGGACTTGTGTCTTACTGCTGGGGTAGGTGTGGAGCCATCTGTGCAGCAAGGCTTGACTCAAAGGGAGAGTTTCAGCTGGACCCCTGCCTTCACCTTGTACCGAGGACAGTCATCCCTAGATTAAATCTCAGTGTTTTCTGGCTGATAGCTCTAGGTGTAATGAGGGACAGGGGCTTGCCAGAACAGACCAGGGAAGTGGATCATCTGCTCCAAGTCCTGCCTCAAACAGCAGCAGCACTCAGATGGTCCCTGTTAAAACCTTCTTCAAGGTGGGATTACTTCCTAGGCCCTCTATCACCATAAGTTTATTTAAATAAATACTTGCTTGATCATTGTTCTTATTTTAGGAGTAGCCCGCGACAGTTTGAGCACTTGAGCAAATTCAGTGCCTCTTGTTGATAGTTCTCCTTTTCTCAGAATCACAGCATGGGTAAGGTTGAAAGGGACCACAGTGGATCATCTGGTCCAAGCTCCTGCTCAAGGAGGGTCATCCCTGAGCACGTTGTACAGGTTCTTGAATATCTCCAGTAAGGGAGATGCCACAGTCTCTCTCTGCAGTCTCATGTATTAGTGAAATTGCCATGTAGAGCTTAGGAGCAGGGGTCAGTTACAGGTGGAAAAAAAGGCAGAATCCTTCATGTATGTTTTCCTTGTTCCTGCCTTCTCCTCCCATAACACAGTCCTGGCAGTCCCACCACATGGAGCTAGCAGGCACAGGTGTTCCCCTGCCTTTTCAGCGAATGCCTGAGCAGCCAGGCCAGCTGCTGCTGGTGGTTTTGGACCAGGATGTGGACTTTGTCTCAGGGCCAGCTGTTGCATTCAGAGTATGCCTGTTGGGCTGTGTGTTTCTCCCTTCTCTCCTTCCCAGCTTGGAACTAACGAGAAGGTGTCCTTTCAAACACAGTTATTCCTTTTCTCCATTTAGCTTCTGATGATTCTTCAGTGTCTCATTTTGTCTTACAGTTCTGTGTAACTGTGGATATTTCTTTTCTCAGAGGAAGTTCTGCAAGTTTCACAAAGTTAATGAAGCATTTTTGGGTTTCAATCTGACAGGCTTGGATGCAGGGAAAATAAAACAAGTGGGAACTATTCGTGGGCAGGAAAGCACTCGGCGCATTGGAGATTACAAAGTCAAGTACGGCTATACTGATATTGAACTGCTCAGGTCAGAAAAACTCAACTGTGTGGTTTCAAGCCCTCCTTTTCTTCGTGTTCACTCCATTCTCACCTACTATGTCACCATTAAATGCTGAATTACTGTCTCTTTCCAGTGCTGCTAAATCTAAGCCCATCATAGCAGAGCCTGAAATCCACGGAGGACACTCACTGGATGGGGTGACAGGCTTCTTGGTGCTCATGTCCGAAGGGCTCTATAAAGCACTGGAGGCAGCTCATGGGCCTGGGCAGGCCAACCAGGTGAGCCTGCTCACAAGGGAAACATTCCTATGGGTATTGACTCACTCCTGCAGTGTCAGCTGCTCTCATACAGGCTGTCCTCATCTGTGCTGTCACTGCTGGCCAGGGTGAATGCCTGTGCCACCCCATTCCAGTCTAATAATATGGGAGTAGCTTTGCCAAGCCCGTTCTTCTAGGCAGCTGCCTGTCCCTTAGGAGTAGCCCATTAAAGGGAGTGGGATGACTCAAGGCACAAAGGCACATTATCAGCAGGTAAGCATCACAGTCAGATGAGTTGCCATAAAAACTCTTAGATCAGATGGCAGGAAATGGTTTCCTCCAAAATCTAGAAATCTTTCCTCTGGTGAATTTTTTTTTTTTCCCCCCTTCTCTGCTCAGGAAATTGCAGCCATGATAGCCACAGAGTTTGCCAAGCAGACGTCACTGGATGCTGTGGCACAAGCAGTGGTGGACCGGGTTAAGCGCATTCACTGTGACACTTTTGCCAGTGGTGGCGAGCGGTCCAAGTTCTGTCCCCGTCACGAAGACATGACGCTGCTTGTGAGGAATTTTGGGTACCCCCTGGGTGAGATGAGCCAGCCCACGCTGACACCAACGCAAGGTGTGTTGGAGAGAGAATGAAGCAAAATGGGGTGAGGAAGATAAGATCTCTTGATTGATCCAGCACTCACCTCACACTGGGAGAGGAGGTAGTTGGTGTAGAAGGAATTTTCTTATTAAACAAGATTATTGGCTTTTGAGATGTGGAATCTGTGACAATTTGATAGGATACAGTAGAGCATCAAGGGCACGTTGATACAAATTCTTGGGGTTTTTTGCTGCTGTGCTGCACCTGCAGTTGCTCATGTCTGAACTGCATTTTATAACTTCTGTTTTCTACCTTCTCAGGAGGCCGTGTCTACCCAGTCTCTGTGCCATATTCCAGCTCCCAAAGCACAAGCAAGACAAGCGTCACGCTGTCTCTTGTCATGCCTTCTCAAGGCCAGATGGTCAATGGTGCTCACAGCAGCTCAACTCTGGATGAAGCCACTCCCACCCTCACTAAGTAAAGTCCTGCTCTCTTGCTATCTGGAGTTTTCCCTACACCTCACGCTGTATAAAGTGGTTGAAAAGCAGAGACAGCTGTCAGTTACCTGTCAGTCAGTCCCTTATCTGGAGTGTGCTCCCCACTACAGCATTGACAGCCAGCATAATGTGTTAGCTGGAAAGTGATTGTGTGAGGAGTAGGAATGAGTGGAGCAACAGCTCGGAAGCCAGCTCTGGCAACATGCCTTGGGAGCAGCATCTGCTGCTGTTTGTGGAGGGCATTCTGGCAGTGAGCAGCCCTTCTCTTTGGGGTTTGTGTGCCAAGTGTGTTTTGTGCTGTACACAGAGGCAGTGTGGGTGCCCTTCACTGCAGCAAGGAAGAAGGATTATGCAGGTCACCTGTAAGGCTCTTGGAGAGGCTGCGCTGCTGAAGTTGATTTGCTTACAGGCACAGCCCAGGATAAAAAAGGGGGATAAAGGTTACAGTTGGGTCCTCTTTGGATCCAGTCTGCAGGGTCATACTAGTTAGTGGCTGTGGTTTAGGCAGAGCCCTTGGCATGGTGTGTACACACTGCACAGTGAAGAAGTGCTGTGGTTCTTGTGCTCTGTAGCTCCAGAAACAATGAGGCTGACGCACTAGAGCTGCTTTGGCTGCAGCACAGGTCATGCAAGCATAGCTTTCCTCACTGCCAGACTCTTCCCGTAAAGCTCATACTGTTATGGGTATGGGGAGGCCAGCAGAGTGCATGCCTGTTTTCTGCTTCCTCTCTGTTCCTCAGATGCCTGGTTGTACTTAAGGCCTTCCAGTTAATGGGAATCAGATACCTTTGATGTTGGTCAATTCAAATCAGTTCTCAACACTTAGAGTGCTGTCATAGAGCAAGTGACTGCAACTTTTTACTTTTCTGCTAGGACAGCTTCATCTGTTGAGAAACTGGTGCTTGTTCTGGTGCTTTTCTTGTCCAGTGCATCAGGTGGAGTAAAATAAAGATGTTTATGTTCTCTCTTTTTCCCTCTGTAGCCAAAGCCCAACTGTGACGCTGCAGTCGACCAATACTCACACGCAGAGCAGCAGCTCGAGTTCGGATGGAGGTCTCTTCCGCTCCCGGCCCGCCCACTCGCTGCAGCCAGATGAGGATGGGCGTGTGGAGCCCTACGTCGATTTTGCAGAGTTTTACCGGCTTTGGAACATGGACCATGGCGAGCAGGGAGCACTGACTGTGTCCTAACTTGTGTCTGCCTCCTGCAGACACCTTGTGCTCGTCTGTATGAGCAAAGACTGAGGCAAGGGTGAGAGTGTTCCACTGAGGGCTGCGTTCTGCCCACAGCTAACTCCTGTCCTGGATGTGCTGCACACTGAGCAAGGGATCTTGTGCACTACACATGTGTTGCTTGTGCCATGCTCCCAATCCTACCCAGCCCTGGGAAGCCCTGTGAATAGGGGAAGGGGTCTTGAATGCAGCCCTCACTGCAGGTTTTAGCAAATAAAGGTGCGGAGAGGGTTCCTGGTGGATGCTGCGGGAGCCGGGCCCGTGCCAAGGCTGCGTGTGTGCGCGCGTGTAGGTGTACACGTGTGTGCCTCTGTGTGTGTGTGTGTGTGTGCTGTCATAATGTTTCCACAACTCAATTCATAATGCTGTGATTCCAGTGTTCAACTCCATAGAAGATACCTCTATTTTGCAGAATAAATAACTTATAGCTACAGTCATTGGCAGCCGTGTGGCTTGCTCTCTTCCTTATAATGTTGTGTGTGGGTGTGACAGCTCCTCTTGGTGAAACCTTCTGTTCCTCCTGAACTGAGGCTTGCACCTTGCAGGAGGAAAGCTGCTGAAAAAGTGGCCTGAAGCCTTGCAGGTGACTAAAAAGCATAAGCTCTTTGTTTACTTACTTGCTGAGCTTTGGCACTGAATTATGGCTTAGAGTCAAACCATAAATACTGGTTATTGTTTTTTGTAGGCAAAATGCATGTTTTTTTCCCTTCATCTAGGCCATCTGGAAAGGTGTAGAGGGCAGGTGGAGTATGTAGTGAAATTTCCCTGTACAGGCAGCTGGTGGTGCACAGCTGGAAGTCACAACTCTCGTGGTGCCTGGAAGAGGCAAATGGGCAGCCTCGTGTCAGAGCGGGGAGGTGTTCAGCGACGAGAGGAGGGGTCCTGCTGCTGCACACCGGCGTGAGCCCAGGCCTGGACTTGCTGGCCGAGGCGTCGGGATCACGGCAATCCTCCTCTTCAGTTCAGATTTCTGACGGCAGGCGGCAAGCGAGGCTTTTCTCTCCCGCCTCCAGCCGTCCCCTCAAGCCTCCCCCGCTCCCTGCGATCCTTTCCCCAGCAAACCCGGGAGGCCTGGGGGGTGACCCGCAGCACCTGGTACCTCTGGGGCATTGCGGTGAGGCACCACCAGGAGAGGGCTCGAGGGGATTAGAGGAGAAGGGGCAAGAGACAGAACTGGCCAGGGTTCTTTCCTGCATTTATATTTGCATCCAGGCTTGTCACTTTAGGAAGAAGGGGAATGAGGGGATTAGGATGATGCAGCACGGGATGCTGTCATTGAGGCCAGTGTATAGCCAAGCCCTGACGTGTTGTGTGCAGGTTGTAGGCACTTGTGGCATGCCAGCCTGGAGAGTAGGAGAGGAGGATTTATCCCTTTAGATAAATTAAGTAGCACTGAGTGCCCAGAGGCAAGACCTGAGCTCACTGAGAAATATGTGGGCAGGATCAGAGTGGTGGGAAATGCCCGTCTCCTCAGAAGACACAGCAGGGATCCCTTGTATGTGTTTGTGGGTGTGTGGCTCTCTGCCTGTGCCCCCTCTGGGCCCCGCTGGCATGGCTGTGTCCCACCGGACTGCCTGCAGAAGCTTGTGTTTCCCTGCCCCCCTGGAGTTCCCAGGAAGAATGGGTGTGCTGAACGTGCCAGCACAGGCACCTCCTGTGGAGACCCTTCCAGCCCTGCCAGGGAGGTGACCTTCAGTGGCGTGGAGGCAAAGGCAGCAGAGTTGCAGGGGATTTGGTGCCTTGTCCCCAAGGCTGAACATCACAGGGGCTGGCAGTCCCTCAATCCTGTCCCCTGCCCTTGCCTCTGCCCTTCAGGGAGCAGAGAGTTCACGTATCTGAGCCCAGCCTCGCCTTGCTGTCCAGGGCTGCTCCAAAATGTCATTTGACCTCGGGCCCCTATCCTCCAGATGGTTGTGTGGCTATTTAACAGGACAGTGAGATCCCGGTATGGATTAAAATGGAGTTGGAAAGGTTTTGTCCTATTCTACGTTCCCTAACCTGGCACAGATCTCAATAGCTGTATAAACAAGTTTTTCTTGCTTATTCCCCCATCCCATTATCTCTGGTATTTGTGAACTTATACCGAGAACTGTTCCAATGGGAAATGTTCCAGCAAGTGGATGCTCCAGATAAAAGTTTAAGAATTGCCAACACACTTATATAAAGCAGATCACGCAAAACAAACTGATCCTTAGGCATCATTACCAGTTTAGGAAGTACAAAAAAAATAAAGTGGGTAGGAGAGGGTGGATCACACTAAGCTGTGCCTGTACAGCCTCTGGGAAAAAGATGAGGAAGGCAGGTTTTCTGTGCGTGCTCTGTGAGCCGTGGTTTAGGAGTCCAGGTCAAAGGAACAGACTGAACATTGTGTACAGGGGCAAGAGGCTCATGAGCCAATATCGGTATTTAATATTGTCCCCAGGGAGCGAGGGGAAAGATGCAGGTTGTAACAACAGTGGAAAAACCTCCTCTCCCCTGCCCCTTTAAAATGAAGGAGTGGCTGGAAGAGGACAGACCCAGAGCGATCTCTAGAAACAAGAGCAGGGGCCTTTTTGCATTGCAGTGAAATTCAAAACCCCTAGAAATGTAAAGACATAGACAGAGAAAAACAGTGCAGCTATGCTTCACAGGACTGCTGGAGAGAAGCTAGCAAATTAAGATCTGAATAAGCAGGGTAAGTTTGTCTTATTGGCAGCTAATATTATTTTTAAGATATATCCCCCTGCAAGACAAGGGTTGAAATGAGAAGTTCTATCCCTAGAACGGGAGTAGTAGGAATGCTTTGTATGTCCCTGAGCTCTGGTCACTGGCTGAGGGTCATTGGAGGTGCTCAGGCCAGTAAGACAAGCCTTTGGATGCCACCTAAAACTGAGGTTCTCGGCATATCTGTGGCTAAAGGATCACCAGGGACTTCTTTATTTTAAGCTCTCCATTAGCTGAACAGCATTTATATTAGCTGAACCCATTTATAACAAAATCTTTAAATAGCAGAGAATAGCTAGGAAGGGTCATGGCCAGCAGTTAATGCTCAGCTCCATTACATGGCCTGTGGAAAAGTCACACAGGGTTTGGGTTTTCTTCAGCAGCCAAGGCATCAGCTGAAGCTAAGACAGGTTATTTTTTTCCCATTCACTTTGTTGCTTTCCTCACACCTGAACTTTCCAATAGGGAAGAGGCATATGGTGAACGAGTGCCACTTGATGCCACCAATGCTCCCTGGATCACGCAAGGGTAATGCAGCATCCTCAACCAGAGTGTCTGGTCCCTCAGCCACCATGCTCGGAAGAGGAAGGAATGTGTTCCTCTCTCCTCTCCTCCCCTTTTTTCCCCCACTACATTAAAGCTTTCAGTGTTAGAAGATCTAAGAGTTTGTGGCACCACTGAAAAAATGCCACAATTGGCCTGGTGTCTTCTCAGGGTGGAGACAGCCATAGCTGAAGGGTGAATCTGCCTAAAAGACATAAATATAGTTTAATTTTATAGATAATAGATAGTTGTTTATACACAAAATATTCTGATTTTTCCTTCCTCAGAATGTCTTAGGAAGGGCTTTAGAGTAATCCTGTGCAGTTCATTACTAAAGTGACTCACCTTTCTCCAGTGAAGAGCATCACTGGCACCCTAAAACATCCATGCCCTTAACGTGAGTTGTAAATAAACCACCAGGGACAGGTTAGGTATTTTAAATCCTATAGCTCTTTCTGTAAGCACAGGAATTCTATTCAGAGCATTCTGGCAAAAATTCAGCATGAGTACTTATATTCTGCCAACTCCAATCCCCTCCTGGAGTTTCAAATGGATACGATATTTATCTTCACTTTCCGTCTTAACTATTGTGTGTTGTCACTGTAGGTTGCTAAACAACTGCTGCCTCATCGGTGGCTGCATTTTGCTGGCAAATGAAGTGAGCCCCATGCGCGTATGAACCATAAAGCTATTTGGAGCCCTTGCATAAGAACCCCAAGATACGTGTAAGCTGTTAATATTTATTATGTGGAGCTGAGAACATCACTGAAGATGGAGGGATTACAGTAACTGAGTTCAGGCTGTTGAGCAGCCAGACAGAATGAAAGAGAAAACAGATGCCCTGAAGGAATAAGAGCAAAATGCATGAGGAATTTTCTGCATGCAGGATTAGACTCCAGTGGAGCATGGAAAGAAAAAGGCTGGAAATGCTCCAGAGAGCCAGGGCAGATAGGACAGAGGCAGCACTACAGCTTCTTGCTTGAGGTGAATCTTCCCCTCTATGCTTCCCCCAAGCAGGCATCAGTTCACCCATGGGCTCTCTGCGGTGCAAACAGCAGGAGCCCTGTGAGAAGGGACAAGGTGTTTCTGAGGCACGTCAAAGAGAATTCGATCTTCTGGGATGTGCAATGCTTGGCCATTGGCCTTCTCGCTGTGAGGTGTTTCAAGAGTCTTCTAAGCTGCTTTTTCTTTTTGTCTCATCTCCCAAAAACAGCACGACCTAGAAACTCTGAATTTCTTCTGCTAGTTTTGCCTGAGCTGGCCAAAGAGTTTTTCTCTTCCTTACAAAAAACAATTGATGGTGCAGAACAACACCAGGCCCTTTCTGCAGAGCAAGGTCCTCAGTGACCCAGCTGCTTTGATGTCCAAAGGACTGGTAACAAGGAAAGTCAAGACTCAGAGAGCGAGAGGATCAGGAAGGGCAGACAACCCTGCACCTCCCACTTCAGAAGTTACAGAAATGCTTCTGCACAAAACCCTTGTGGTTACTACAGCACTAAGGTGGTCATCACCCACCAAAATATCTTGGGAAGCCACTGTGGCTTGTTCCAAAAGCAGCCACAAGCCCAGCCATCCAAAACTGAGGTTCCTTGAAGTAGCTGGGCATTTCCAGACACACAACTCAGGGCGTTCCCAACCAAAGTGAAAACGGGCAAAGGCAGCAGCCTCCAACCTCTGATGAGAGTTGGTTTCTTTGGAAAAGTCAGGGCTTCTTTCAAAGTAGTAGGATCAAAACAGAGCTATTAGTGGTTTCATGCCTCAGAGACTGGGAAAGTCCCTGACTGCAGCGGCTCCAGCTGGCACTGGAGCACCCCAGGTAGCTGCTCTTGTGTGCCTGTGTGCTTGGGGCTCCTCCTGCCCCTGTTGGTGCTGGAGCCCCTCGACGCCTGTCTTGGCTGCAAACCTGCTCACACAATGGCCAAACCCCCGGTGCATCCATGCCCTCTGAGGCAGCCAGGCAGGGTCCTGCTCAGACAGCATGGGAGGGGGACATCCCATGGACGTGGGGAGTGCACAGGGGGAGGGGAGAGCCCCAGGGCCTTGTCTCCATCCCATCTCCAGACCTGCTGTGCGAGGGCCACCAGCCCAGGAAAGGGATACCTCTGTGCCTAGTCTTAGGCAAAGTGGAGCAAACTGGCTGGGTCACCCTGCGTAGCCTTGGCTAAAGGTGTGGTGTGGGTGCTGCTGCAGGATGGGTGTGGGGGCAGAAACAGAAACTCATCTCTGAATGGACTTGCCAGGCACTGCTTGTTGGTTCAGTGTGAAGGATGGCCCAAGTCCTGCAGACACGTCTTATGTAAGGAGAGAAGTGGCTCATCCCTCTCTTTGAAGCAGGAAACAGAGAAGCAGCTTCAGAGCTCATCCCTAAAACACTTACAGCTCTTAAATGCAAATGAGAGTCAGGCACTAAGGCAAAATAGGTTTTGATATGAATTCTTCATCCAGGTAGTTCAATAATTTACTGAACTCCCCACCCCTTAATCCCAATGCATTCTGGAGCCAACTCTGCTTTTTTTTATTGTTCCTGTCATTAGTTCTTCTGGGATTTCTCAGCTGCTGCATTGAGGAATAACCAAAATAGCTCCACAAGGGACTTCTTGGAGATCTGAAGGCTTGAAACAACAACAGCAAAAGAACAAAAAAAAAAAAAAAAAGAAAAGAAAAGGGAAAAAAAGGCTAGATGGGAAATGGAAAGGTGAGGAGACAAAACCAACATGCAGTCAATAAAAGCTTTCAGAGAAGATGTAAGAGCAACAAAACATAGAATGGCTTACTGCTTGCTAAAGGTGTGATGGGAATATGAAAAGCGCTTTTGCAAATATCTGGAGGGGGAAAGAAATTAGAGAAGTGTAACCATTAGTAGATGAGTATGTGAATGTATTATTCACGGCTGCAAATATCTGAACTGCAAAAGAGCGACATTTTTGTTTCTGTCTGCCTTTAGTGGCAAATTTAAGAATTTTGGATAGCAAGGATGTAATTAAGACCTAGTAAAGCAGCTTGTGCCTGCTGCAGCAAGCAAGGAACGTGGCAGCCTCCCTCCCAGACTCCAAAGGGCTGTTCACCTGCATGAAGTGACTCTGTGTTTGTAGAACTGCAGCTCGATTCAGCATGAAGAAAACACTCCACGCGATACACTTCATGAGATACAGCACTTAGGCAGAAATAAAGTACAATATTCAATGATTTAGCTGAGGCACCTATTAGCTGGTGCTCTTCACCACGAGACTTCATTTTTGGTAAGTCACCGAGGTCCTGCAGCTGCTTGGCACCGAGGAGCCCTTGCTGTGACCTCCTTGGCCCGCAGCAGCGTCTCTTGGAGGGCTGTAAGAGGACCACGCCATGCCTGGAAGCAAGGTGGGCAGCTGAATGTGCCTCAGTTTGCAGCTGCCCTTGCCAGCCCCACCACGGGGCTGCTGTTCATTGTTATGCTTGGCACCTCCAGACAGCCTGGCTACAGCTGGTCGGCCGCCTGCCAGGCGCACCAGCGGATGCGTCCTTCTGGGGAGACACGCTGTCGTGCTAATGGGCTTATGTGGAGTTTTAAGTGGGCTGGGGACCTGAGACTCTCCAAGCAGGAGAAGCATTTCACTCTTCTCTAATTAGACCAATTTCTCGAGCTGGAGCATTGGAGCAGGGCTGTGGTTCCTGGAGAAATGGATGGCCCCGTGGGCTGTTGGCCAAAGCGGCTGTGGACCTCGCAGGGAAGCTAGGAGTCACGCTGCTGCCCTGAGCCTTTTGCTACAGCCTCTCCCACACTTCACTGCCAGATGGACACACACTGGTTCTGTTGTCCTCAGGGCAGTCAAGCCCCATGACACAAACCAAAACATGTGGCAAACTTGGCAGAGTTGGGTTGATGGTTGGACTTGATCTTGGAGGTATTTTCCAGCCTAAACGATTCTACGATTCTGTGACAGGGGAGAGGTGTAAGGTCCAAGGATTAGTAAGGTTCTGCATCCACTGGGAAAGCCAATTTGGTGTCTAGTAGCACAGAAATGAGGGTGGTTTCCAGAAGAAGAGCAGCCATAGCTAGTGGAGATCAAGGGATGAGAGAAGATTATGTTGTGACAAACCTTGCTTGAGAGGTGGCTGGTGTTTATTGAACCACAGGTGGGTGGCAGCTTCGACAGGAAATTTCAGCAGAGGATATCAGTACTTCTGTTTCTGAAAAAGAGAATGAAAATTGACAAGGCTATAAATACAGCTATGTGAAAGCATGCTGCCTGGAGGACCCGGGCTGCAATGATAAATGACTGCTGAGTGCTATTTAGGGCACAGAGGCCTAAGGAAGTGCCAGCAAACGAAATATCCAGTCAAGCCTTGACATCTTCACTAATGAGTTCAAAGGAGGATGGCAAAGGGCTCCAGGCTCCCAACTTATCCGGTGCTGATGAAGTCCCTGTGGTGGAAAATAGCTCTGAGAGGCATGAACTGCAGCAGTGTCGCTGCAGAAACACTCCCAGGCAGCAGTGCTGGGGTTGTGACGGCCTCATTAGAAGGCACGTTCACCAAACCATGTTAAGCAGATCATCTGGCGTGGGCATGTGGCAGAGAGGTAGCACAAAAGGGGCTCTGACACACAGACTCGGTGGGGACAACCCACTGACACCTTTGAAAAATATGATGGGCATCAAAACCAAAAGGGGTTGGTGCGACTCCAAGTCAAACAACCTCCAGAGAGAAAGCCCCGTGGATCCGGGATGGCCAAGCATCCTGATCCAGAAACTGATTTCTCCATGCCCACTTCAGTGCCTCCATTTATTTTTGCTAGCACGATCAAAAAAACCAAGTCACAAGAGGGTTTTCAAATCGGAATAATTCCCTGGCCAAGCACCAATAAAATTCTGACTTTTTATTCCTGCCTGGTATGTAAACACATTTCAAAGGGCTTCAGCAGCAGAGGAGAAGGAATCTCTATCTGAGCCAACTCCTGTGAGCTGGGAGCAGTGGCCGTTCTCCCTGGGCACCGGCTATTCTGTGGGAAGGCATCACTCCTGATCTGTGGGGAGGAAGGGAAGGAATTGGCTCCAGAATTTGGTGCTTGAACTTGCCTTGGACTGCTGACTTTGCAGCTCTGTCGCTGGTGGGCTGAACTCTGCAGTATCCTCATCCTCCAGCCTACCCCCAGGCTGCCCTTTGGCTCTTTTGGAGAAGCCCGAGGAAACCAGGTCGAGGAGCTCATCTGGATTAAAAAATAACCCAGGGGAAAAAATAAATTTAAAAGGATTTTTTCAGCCAGATCAGTTCCCCAGCTGGGCTTGGCGAATGGACTCCATGTGCAGCAGAGCTGCTAGCAGCACTGGGATTTGGAGTCATTCCCACCGAGGGGGTTGTGCTGGGCATGGACACTGCAGAAATGCAGGGGGCCTGGGAAACATCAGCAAGGTGCAGCACAGCCCGCTGAGCCTGGCTCAGCTGGTACCTCGCAGGGACCACGCACATGAGGGGCAGAGCAAGATGATACACGTCTCTGAGCACTGGGGAAACTGGAGAGGAGCCAGCACAGTAGTGGCAGGGTGAGGATGTGGGCAAAACTGGGTTTTGCCACCCTGAGGGCTGGAAGGGCTGAAAAGTGGAGGGGAGAGAGGGATAATGCTGGCGTAGAAAGCTGAGGAGGGACTGAGTGACTGTGCTGCTCTGCTTGTCCTGGTCCTGGACACTTGTGGTGTTGGCCAAGGTGCCCTGAGCTTCCTCCCATCAAACACATCCCAGGGCTGGCTCTTGCCAACACACAGGGAGGGCTGCAACATGCTAGCACGGACTTAGGGAGGCTGAGGACTATGAAATGGATTTAGTCCCCTTCTAATGGCTGAGATCTGAGAAAAGATTTGCAAACCACCCCATCAGAAACCCCTGTTTCCACAGAACTAAGAACAGGGGTCCCCAGTCTTCTGAACTCAGCTCCCTTGTGCTGGTGCTGTTTGCAGAGATGTACAGCAATGCCTTGCTCATCCCCAGCTCCCTCGCTCTCCTCTGGAATCCCCAAATACCTCTAGTTTACCACTCCAGCAGCAGTGGCATTCCCACAGGGGAGCAGGTGCCACCGCTGGCTAACTGAGGCATGTCAGAGAGATGCTCCTGCTCCCCTTGTTCCGGGTACACTGAGCACACAGGCTGGCTGGAAATGAGAGGGACCAGGGGAGATCAGCCCCCTGAGGAGTGTGTCCTCCCCACAGCTCCCAGGGAGGATCCACAACAGGGATAGAGTCAATTCCCCATTATCTGCAGCACAGGGAAGGCAGCTGGGCTCATGGAGAGCTGGCAGCAGGAAGATGGAGGAGCTGAAGGGATGCAGCAGAGTTTGCACTGTGTTAACACAACGTGTCTAAAACACGAGGCCAAACCATTCCATTGTGGCCTGGCTGGTGTGCAGCATTTTGACCACGGTGACTGCTGCTAGAGGGAGACCAGACACCCTCAGAAAGGCACCAGGACGATCCCCCTGCAGCTCCTCCTGGACCGGTGCAAAAGGCCAGCGCAGCCTTGCAGGAGCAGCAGTGCTGCACACAAAGCGTGGTGCCAAAGCACGAGGATGCAATGTCAGCAGGAGGAAACCGTGCCTGGAGCCTGAGCCTTCGTGCCTGTCCTGCCCTGGAACTCCACAGCTTGTTCCTAAATACCTGTGATGGGCCATGCCTGCCCAGTGCACTGAAGGCAGGAGAGGGTGATCAGCCTGTGGGGGTATGTGGGTGGCATGGAGTAGTCAAAAAACACTGCCATGGCCAACAACAGTAACACAGATCTTGCTAATTTAACTAAGCCCCTACACTAATTCATGGATCCATCATGCCTTGATCAGAGATTGGCTAGAAGGTGTTTGTTTCAGGTTACACACGGAAACTCCTGTGCTTCTGAGGAAGCTCTGCTGTGTATCACACCCAGGTGTTCAAACACATGAATTACATTGCTTAATATTCTTGTGTTTGGAGGAAATAATACCAGCTTCTTTCCATTTGTGTTCTGTTCTCCCAGCCTCTGAGGTGCCTCAGGGAGCCTATCCAAGTGGTTCTTTGCAACCCCCAGGGCCCAGAGCTCCCAGAAAAGCAAAAAGGGCTCAGCAGAGGGGATGCAGCCAACAGATATCTCCTCACCCTTCTCCCCACCTCATCAATTTCACCCATCTCACTGACACTAAAGGCAACTTCACCAAGCCTGAGCTTGTTCTCTCCTCAAGGCATCTGTGGTATTTTGGACACACACATGATCTTCCCACCCTCCAGCTTCCAGGACCCATCTAAAGAGCTGAGGAGGGGGCTGCAGCCACCACCACCAGCAGCTCCCACAGCTGCTACTTGGCCCTGGGTGGGCAAAAGCTTCCCCTCAGCACCAGCACATCTACTCAGCCTCAGCTGCGAGCAGCGAGCTTCCTGCAAGCAATCTGGCAGCCCTGGGGGACTCAAACTAAAACTGAACCACAGAACATCACTCTGCATCCTCACCAGCTGCAAGGGCTGGGGAAGACCTTTTTAAATAGAGTCTGCTGATCCCTGCTCAGTCTGGAGGAAAGCTCCAGCAACATCTAAAAGCTGCCTGCTTTCACGTGCAAGGATTGTTCACTACAGGAAAAACAGGTTTAAATAAGTAAAAAGAAAAATAAAAGAGCACTTGAAAGGGAAATAGTTCTGCAAATTGAGACCCAAAGAATCCCGGAGGTATTTGATGCTTGAACAGCTGAATGAGATGCCATTCTGCAAGGCGAAGCATTCAGACCCATTTATTTATTTAAATTGGCATGGAGATGCTGCTCAAATTTGCTGCCTGCAGCCATCCATCAGCCAGGATCCAGCAGGCTGACAAAAGCACCTCAGGCACAGGGGGATGCAGAGCCCCCCTCACCCACTGCCTTCCTCAGGAGGGATTTCTTCCCTGAGGTGGGCACGACTGTGAGGGCGGGCGAAGCAGGGGCAGCTTATCCTCCAGACCCCAGGAATGCACTGCCCTCCACTCCAGCCACGGTTTCCCAAGTCAGATGCAATTGCACGGGTGGTTCTTGGGAGACCCACGGGGATGGGGCCATCCTTCGCTCCCCGCAGGCTGTGGCACTGCTGGTATCACACCAGATGCCGTAGAAACAGCCCAGCAGGAAGGAAAGCAATCATTCTCAGGGCGGTTTGGCCCTCGGCCAGCAGTGTGTAAGCACAGCAGGGAAACCCAGCTCTGGGGCACCTGTGAGATGGGGCAGCCTGTGGCAAGTTTCCCCAAATTAATTTGGGAGTGGGAGGTAGCAAAAGGCAGGAGCAGCCTGTCAAACCAGTCCCTGGAGGTGTTACAGTGCCGGTAACACCTGTACCTGCCCGGGCAGGTCAGCAGGCTCGGGGTGGGATGCAGACCCCGTGCAGCGATCTGAAACTCCGGCTGATGGTCCAAACACGCTGTGCTCTGCTTAGAGGGAGTGCCCACAACTTGTATTACTGCTTTTTCCACCCTGTGGTAAGCAGGGACAGAGAAGTTTTGGCCCTGGCATGGGAGAAGAGCCAAGGGAAGAAGTCAATAACTCCTCTGAGCATTCTCGTTGTCCAAGCATGAGGCCCCTTGCAAGGCAGGAGGGCTCCCAACACCAACCCACGGATGGAAAAGCTGATGGTTTGAGGCTGGGTCCTCCAAATGCAGGACCCACTTCTGGCCCCTCTCCTGCTGCATGGCCCAAACAGAACTGATGCAGTTGGTGAAGACAATTGGCTGTCAGGGCAGGAAGCAGCAGGAAATGGGAATTCATTGCACGAGGTTTGACAAGTCCACATAGGACTAGACAACTCATTTTTAGCCACCAGCCTCTTCCTGGCCCCACCATGTCTCAGGATGTACAAAACACCTCAAGGGTTACTGCAGCCTGTCAGGAATGACCCTCAAAAAATCGGGCAGCTAGGAAAAGGGGAATTTTGTTTCCCATTACCAGCAGGGCCTAAGCTCAGCTGCAGTCAGAAATGAGGTTTGTTGGTTGAAGCTGGAAATAAAGGTGAGCTAAACCCAATCCAGGCTTTGTTTAACTGCGTTATATTCCTCTCTTTAGGGCTCTGCTGACATTATACATTGTTTTCCAGACTAGTGCCAGACATTTTCTGTGGACATGTTCCAAACAGTTTTCTAGATGAAGAGTTGTGATAAAAACCTGACCTATTATGTTGTAGGGCACTTCCTCTTCACCCTCACATATTCCAGAAATGGGATTTATTTGGGATATTTACAGCTGTGAAGGAATGGCACCTGGGTAAAACATCTCACGGATCAAAAAAGGAACCCTCCACAATTAAAATGCAGCTAAAGAAAACACGTGAAACCCGAGATATAGAACAGATCCCAGCTTGAATCATCTGCGAGGAGCCCATTGAGCTCGAGCTAATATCTATTCACAACATGCAAGAAGCAAAGACAAACAGGGGTGGCCTGGAGCTAAAGTTACACGGGCGCCGCATCGGAGATGACACCAGCCCCCTGCTCTGCTCTGACAGCGGCAGGGCACCGACCCTGCTCCCCCTGTACGTGCCTCTCTGCTGCTGGCACCATGCTGTCCTCACACCTCAAAGCCCTTCTCCAGGCAGGGCAGGAACACCACAAATGGGAGCACACAGCCCTCTGCAAACTTAGGAGCTTTTTGGTGACAAGACCTCGGGCTTGGAAAACGCCTCGCTGTCCTCCGGGCCCTGTGGCAGCTCGGTCGGTGTGGGATGCACCCAGAGGGCAAGAGGGTGGGTGAAGTACCTTCTGACCCCCAGCTCATCCCCACCAGGGGCTGTCTGCTGACATGATAGCTTCTGGCCAGAGGTATTTCTCCCACAGGAACCTGTCTGAGGGGTACATGCAGCAGCCCCCTTTGCATTCCTCCCATCGAGGTGCCCCAAACGCAGTGGTTAATTGTGACACCACACCCGGGAGGAGAGACAAAGCCAGCCCTGTGTAGGAGCATGCAAACCTACCAAAGTCTCCTTTGCAGCCCTAACTGACCCACAGGGATCAGCTGGCAGCTGACCCTGACATAAAGCCACTGCCTCCTCCCCCTCCCCTGGCCGGGACAGTGCTGATGCTGGCCAGCCACCCCACGTGAAGCTCTGCTTGCACTGGCACAGGCAGCAGGAGCTGGGCAGGCAAAGGCTGGCCACGAAACAGTTGTGCTTAACCTGAGCCACTTTGGCAAAGCAGGTCACTGGCTGACCCAGTAATTTTGAAAGTGCCCAGGAGGAGGCCAAGCCTGCTCGTGAGGAGGCTGATGGTGACAGCAAGTCGGGCTCAGTTGCCTTTTAACCCTGCTCAGCTGCAGGCAGCTCAGATGCAATCAGATGTTTCAGCATCATTTCCTTGCCAGGTCTCATTTTGCTTTCCGAATTTTGTGTTTATGGGCAGTTGGGAATCTGCCCTGGCTTGGAAGATGAGCAAGTCTCCATTGAGGGCTCTGTGGGGTCACAAGCCCCCGTGCAGGCAGGGACTGTGGGTCTGAGAGCCTGCCAGGCCAGGCAGAGTGTGCAGCTCGTGGCAGCACAGCCACATCAGCCCTGCAATAAACCATCACCCTGAGCAGGGTTTAATGGTTCAGCCAGGTTAATGAGCCTGGGAGAGCCTGTCTGCTTCACGCCTCACACGTGTGGCTCACTCAGGGCAGCCCAGGAGGGCACCATCATTAAGCCAATGCAGCCAAAATTTGCCAGCTAAGAGACTGCAGGGTCAAAGTAGTCCTGCTGAAGGTAGCTCTGTTGGCTCTCCTGCCTGTGCCTGTCACCCCTCCCAAGACAGTTTAAACGTTTTCTCTTGGATGCTTTGATAAGCTTCTGTATCTCACAATTAATTCAGAAAAGAGCAATAAAATGAGATGTAGATAGGACAGGCACACAAGGGGAGAGCAAATGGCACACGTGTCGTTGTTGCCAGCTCCAGACACAGACAACAGTCCCCTCCTTGGGGGTCCCCTTTGAAGGGAAAGGCAGCTACTGGATTTCCAGGATGTCACTCTGCTCTGTGTCCCCCTCTTCGCCAAGGGTGGAGGAGCTGTGGGTCGATACGAGCGAGGTGCACGCAGGGGTGAGGCAAGCAGCCTGCCAGCACAGTGTGGGCAGGCTGAGGTCTCCCTCATGTCCAGATTGTTGCCCCCCACGGGGCTGCCCTGGCTGCTCACTACTTGGGAGGGATGTTTTATGGGTCTTAAGGGATGTCTTATGGGTGCTGTAAGCACCTTCTGGTACCTGTGTCCATGTCCCCTCTATGTGTCCATGTCCCCTCTAGCCGTGGTGAAGGAGCAGTACCTTTGAGACAGCCCCACCCAACTGCAGGCGAGACTGGGGGTAGCACGGTCGGGACAGACGGAGACGAGAGATCTCTGAAGCCAGGCTGTGGAACTTGAGGTTTATTGCAAAGGGCGTGGGTACAGGGCCCTGCTGGGAGCTGCCAGCTGCAGCTCAGAGCAGGCCCGAGAGAAGAGAGAGAATGAGAGGGTAATAACGTAAAAAGGCAAGAGCTAAGAGCATAGAAAAGTAAGTAAGAGCAAGAGAGTAAGAGCGCAAGAGTATGAGTAAGAGTAAAAGCAAGAGAACAAGAGAGCGAAGTTCTCGTTACAATACAATAAATCATCTTCTGTGTTGAATATTTTGATTCTCACTAACCAATCTAGTACAGCATACAAATCCTATAGCATTTACATGCAGCTTATAAGAATCACTACATTACCATACTGTGCTACATTTTAAACTCTAAAAACTACTCTTTGGACCCCTTCTGCCAAGCGGGCAGGGTCTGCTCCGACCCTTTGACTTGCCTGCTTGCAGAGGGTATTGTTTCATCAAAAGTGGATTACCTTCAGCCGGCCACACCATTGTTTTCCCGTTGTTCAGTAACTAAGGGATGTCAAAGCTTGCTTTCATTTCAATCTCACTTATAGTTTCTATATTCTCAAAATCTTTTGCTAGGCAATCATATTTGTAAGGCTTTCCTGTTTCATCTTCCCCAACACCCAACAATGATAACTCCTCTCCACAATGTTATCCAAGGCCTTATCAATGCATGCAGCTGGCACCTGGTTGCAACAAAATTGGTTTCAAGGCTGTTTCCTTTAGTTACCCATCTGGACATGCTTGCATCAGCCACAGGGGCTGGGAAAATCAATCCCCCCATTCAGTCAGCAGCAGTTTAACTCCCGTGGCTGCAAGCCCCATGGTGCCTTTGCCCGTGCTGGAGGTTGGATGGGGGAAGGCGAGGGGAGCTGCTGTGCTCCCAGGGCAGGTCGGCTGCAGTGTGAGCCAGCCTCACCTGGCACAGGGCTTGTCAGGGACTGCAGGACTTCTGGCCCTACCCTCATCCCTTCCCAAAGCCACTTGCCATGTCTCTGAATGTCTGGGTGGCTTAAAGTCCAGCCTATGACTTTTTGATAGATGTGATCACAACAAGACAAGAAAAGATGCTGGAAAAGATGCCAAACCAAAGAAGCCTCAGAACAACATCAAGGCCTAAGAGGGAAGGGCAAGAGAAAGCAGAAGGGATGGCTGGACTGGTGCCTTGCCTGAGACCTTTGAGGCAAAGATGTGCTTTCAGGGAGGCTGTGGAGGAAACCACACCACGGGGAATGTTTCAAAGCTAGCTCCAGAAAACATTGTCCCAGGAGCAATTCTGCAAGTGTATGGAGACGGCTATGGTTTAATGTGTTTCTCCTGTCTCTGATTTATGGGAGGAAAAGTCACAATTGAGAGGTGTTGGGGCCATCCCCAAGTAACAGGCAGAGAAAATCCACAGGCTGAGGTGAGCCTGTCTGGTCCTGGCCAACTCCCACAGAAAAGGCCCAGCAAGCATCCCTTCCTGGGTGCCCCAGGATAAATCTCTCCCGCTGCTGGTGAACACTTTAGGCCCCCACAGCATGCATGGAAGAGTTAACTGCTGCTTCACCATGCAGCTTCACAGGGAGCTTCCTGTGGTTTCTCTCACTGTTTTCCATTCATGTCTTCACGACTGTCTCACTCACCTGCTGCCCAAGCAGCTCCTGGCATCCCTCTGGCTGCAAGCTGAGCACAGCCGCTCGCTCAGCCGGGGGCTCTGCAGCTGAAAGCTGAGTGCAGGGACAGCTCAGAGCTCTGCTCTGGCTCGGGCTTCACACCATGGAGAGGATGTGGGCTCTGGGATGTGGCCATGTCCAGTCTGACAGCACCTTCCCCCATTTTCCCAAGTTCCCTCCTTCAGCCCCAGAAGGTACTGACTGCATTAATCACTGAGACCAGCACCAGGCCCTGGGTCAGAGGCACATGCCACTACAGTGCTGCGGCACTGGGGCTTTTCCACCTTTGTGAGCGCTGGATATGGGCAGCATCAGACACACTGGGGGGCACCCCAGAAGCTGATGGAGGTGAAGATTCATCTGGAATGAATGCAAACAGCAAAGTAAAAACTCCTCTAGACTATAGCCACCAGACAAAAACCACCCCAGCATGCCATTTTCCTTCCTGCCCATGCTGGTAACGTGACACTGACACACATCTCAGTACGCCCATGCCCGTGGCTGGTGCTGCACTGGATGGACCTCTGAAAGAAAGCATTTCTTGACAAATCCCTGTCTTGACTGTGGTTACTGCCTGGGACAATGCTGGGAGGGAATATGCCTAGAGGTGCCGGGATAGGTGAGTAACTTGACATGCAGGTGCTGGAATTCAGGTCTGGAAGAGGCCCTGCAGTGAGGATTAAGGACAGCAAGGCTGGACAGAGCATGTGATGGTCTTGTCTTCCCCGTCAGCATCTCCATGGACCAGGACTTCCTTTTCTGATGGCACAGCTCCATTTTAGAGGATTTGTAAACTATACCCAAGTGGCAAATGAGAAAATTCCCTTTGTCTCTGCCTTCCCTGTGGTACTTTTCAGGTCTCCTTTGGGAGCTCCCAGCAGGCTAGAACTGCAGCAAGGGGGGATAAGAAGAGCACATGAGATGGGGAAGCTGCAGGCCCAGGGAAGCACAGATGTGGGTCAGTTTAACCTGAGCCTGGCTTAGTGAGGAGGAACACAGTGAGTGCCTGCAAAATTGGGAACTGGGAGCTGGAGAGGGGTGACAGGTGATTGCTGTGTGTGGAGAGAGAAATGCAGTTCATTTTTCTCCAGTTTTTTTTCTTTTTTGTTTTTTCCCCTCGTGTTCTATTAATTATATTTGTAAAAGCAAATTAGCACTCAAGTGTGAAGAGCAAAACTCAGCCTTGGGAAGGAGGGCTCCAAGAGGGCATCTGCCTCTCCTTGACCACAGGGACAGCTCTGTGCATCCCCAAGGCTCCCAGCCATTCCTTTGGGGTACACGTGGCTTCCAACATGTTCCCAGAATCCTTCCAACCCCTGTTGTTGCATCATTCACAGAGATGTGTTCCTTTCGACTTCACCTTCACCTTTGCTTCATCCAGTTCTGCACACTGGGGGGAAAAAAATCCTCAGGCTTATCTGGTTTCCAGAGCCAAACAGTGATTACCTGTTGGTTCATGTGTCCATCACTGGGAGAGCTGGCAGTCACTGACCCCCTGCACTCCGGAGGGTGCAGGCTAACCCAGGCTCAAGCAGTGAAAAGAGCTAGAGAAACGAAGGCAGACAACATTCTCCTTTTCTGTTTGCTGTTGCTCCTGAGGGGAAGACATCAGAAAACACCCAGCCAGGCAGCATTTCTTCCACAAGAAGGGTTTGCTGTCACACTCAGAGCAGGTGATTCAGAACAGGAGCATGCAGTGACATCAGGATTCTCAGTGCCCTGAGCTGCTTATATTTGATTGCTGTTAAAAACCTCCTCTGCCTTGCTGCAGAGATGCCTCTGAAGCCACTTTCTTCTCCTGTTTTGTACAGTGGAGATTTTTATCAAACTTAGGTTGAAACATATTCAGCGGCTGTGAAACCGAGTTTTTGCTTCACCTTTCCGACAAGCCACCACTGACTCGGCACGACTCCTACTTCCATGGCTCTTAGAGGAAGTGGTGGGAGCTCTCATACCTCGAGTGGTCTGAAACTCTACCACAAAATATAGCTCCATGCTAAGGAGTTGGCAGGCTGGAGAGGCATTAGCAGGTACATGTGGTGTGAACTGCGCCTGTCAGGATGCCAGAGGCAGCAAACGCTCTTTGTCTCCCTGCCACTGCCCTCCTTTGCCCTCCCAGCTGCAGAAAGACTGGATTTTTCGTGCTGCACAGAATTGCTCTGTAGTAGGAGATGAGGATGAAACGCAATGTCTTTGCCTTTAAGATTGCAAACTGAAAAATAGCCAAATGCTATTTGCATTTCAGCAAATAATCCAAGGGGCAGGGCTGCCAGAAACCCCTAAAAGAGAGCAAACAGTCCTTATCTGGCAAAGTTTTATGTTACTTAACACCGGTGCAAGTTTAAGGGCATTTGTTTGTTTCTGTTGCACACAAGGCATCTATTCTGGGCGGATCCTGCTATTAGGGTTAGTCCCTGAGTATTTGTACCAGCACTTGTTCAACTTCCCTCTTGCTCAACTGCAGCCTGATTGCAGGAAATGGTGGTTGCCATTGACTGTAATTCTCTTCGGATACAAGGCCTCAGAGCACTCAAGGAAGAGATAAATATCATTGTCTCAGGCCGTTTGCATGGTGACTGATAGAAATGTCACTTTGTTGTTTCCCTCCCTGCCACCAGCAGTGCAAAGTGAACAAGGGCATCGGATTTCAAGACTGGTTGGCTCAAAGGAGAACTTTGTTTGCGGAGTCTAGCTCCAAAGGGCATTAAAAGGACTCTAATTCCAAAGGGGAGGGGGGGAAAGATGTGACCTTTTGGTGATCTTCTGGAGAAAGGGCGACAGTGAAAGTTTGGCTCTGCCACCATTAACTCTGCTCTGCAACTCAGTGTGAAGGAGTTAACCAAATGTCAGTGACTTGAACACAGAGAGACCAAGAATCACTTAACAGCATTAACCACAGGGTGAAGAAAAATTGCTCAATAGCAACTGAGCACATGCCCTTGGGTGCAAACCAGGTTCACCCAGAAGTGATGGGGAAGGGCCTTTCCATCCCCTGCCCTTGGCTGGCAGGTTGGAGCTACCAGCTCTGCTGGGTTTGTAATGGCCAGCATATGCCTGATGTCGTGCCTGGAGGGTCTTGCCCACACCAGCCACTTTTGGCACTGCCCAAGAGGAAGAAAATAGGGCACATCACAGATCATGGCCATCAAAATATAAGAGAGAAACCCATATATAACAGAATTTTGCTTCAAAGCCTTGTACCTGGCAAGGCAGAAGCACAGAGTGGGGAGGTGCAAATCCTCACAGGAGTGAGAGCACCACCTTGGCTTCAGCTGCAAACACAAAAGTATCTCAGTTAGTAAACAGGCTCAGCTGTGGCTGGCTGCTGTTTTATCTTGCTGCTTCCATCAGAATTCATTTGCATGCAGACGTTTGGATTTTTAGACCATTTAAGGTTAACTCATTGCAATATGTTAATCGGCTGTTTTCCCCGGAGGAGCAGCCGCCGGGGCTTAGGGAGCGTGGAGAGCAGAAGTTGCTCTGCCAGCGGCAGGATGATCATCTCTGCTACATTCATGCCTGGGGTTGCTGCATGCCCAGGACATCCCTGCAGTGCGTTCAGCTACTTCCTGGCCTTACCAGCCCCACACATCGACCTGAGCTCAATCCCTCTCTCTTGCCCCGGAGAGGAGCTGGAAGCATCACGAGCCATGCCAGAAGGGGTGTTTGGATGCCACGCAGCCCACAGGCACACATGAGCATTCTCTTCCTCCCTCCCCTCTTTTGGCTCATCATGGAGCTCATCTGAATTGTTTTGCTATAAAATCCCTTCCTTGCTGCTGGTGCTGGGTTGGGTTGAAATTGGCCAGTGGATTCAAACCGTACGGTGGGCGGCTGATAGACAGGCAGATAGACAACATGATTGTGAGAGCGTCATTTCTGTAAGGAATAGGGCTAAAAATGACTCCTTATCCCAAGGGAGCTTGTCCAGCATGTCTCAAACTGAAGTACACAAAACAGGGAGAAAACGCTCCATAGACAGCAATGGTTGTGGTGCTAATTCAAGATCCACAGTCAGTTTTCTACCCTACCACAACCTCTCTGTTTGGCCTCCAGCAAATCACATAACTTTTCTAATCCTCTGTTTCTTTTATGTAAAACAGTGCCAAAAGTTTGGGTTTTTACCTTTAGGAGAAGGGATGATGACTGAGTAAATTAGAAATCATGAGGTGCTTGGATACTACATCTAAGACTACAGCCTCACCCTGGTTCCATCAAAGCAGATAATACCATTAGGAGAAATATATAAAACCACCAACTTCTGTGTCTGGGCCCGCAAACCCAGAACCACATGGCTTTGGAAACCAGGTCCCCCTTTAGAGGAGGTAGAGATGCAGTTGCACTGGTGTGGAGGGGATACCAGCATGCTGGTGCATCTGGCAGTGTACTAGCACGTGCTGAAACAACAGCCCTCTGCATCATCCTGCTCTGGGGTTAGCTCAGGAAAAAAGAGCAAAATCTTCTCTTTCCTCACACAAAGATTCAGAGGCAAAGCTTAAAGCCCACATTGTCCTTCACATTGTTGCATAGTGTAGCAGAGGGGCAGACACCTCAGGGAGACTGCAGGAGCCTGTCTCTCTAGTTGGGAGTACTGAGCGTGGCAAACACTGTCACAAGACCGAGGAGCTGTGGTATTGCAGGTGCCTCCCTGTGCACAGGATGTTATTCTACCTCTAGGTTTGTGGTCTGATGCTCTTGAACATTTGCAATCTCTGGGTGAGCCCGTAAGCCTTCAGTTCTATCACATTAACATGGAAAAGTGTTAGCTGTCTTTACATCACCTCAGGGGTAATATTTGCAGCAAAGGGATAATGTTTTATGAGGAAAGGAGGTCTGAAATAGTGAAGTTTTCTTCCCTTTAGTGCCAACCGTTCCTTCTGTGATGGGTGTTCGCTGGCTGGGGGAAATGAAATGGTGATGGCTGCCCATCCCTAATAGGATTTATACTCCCAGAGCTGAAATCATCCACACGTGCAAGGCTAACGCTGTCACTTGCCAGCCATCTCAAAAGAAACCAAACCAAAAAATAAGCAGTCATGGACTCAATGCAAGTTAAATCATGGCTGTCAAATTCTTCATAGGGACGTAGAAGCTGGGGACTCCCTCCAAGACCAGTTCTCTGCTAGGGACCCATGACTGTCTTGAAGAACATAGTCTGATCAGAGAGCAACTTCATCCTGAACCCAAAGAGAAGGGTATGCTGTTGTCTTCCCAGTGTGTTCCCACCAATATGATATTGCTGTCATTGAGGTGGAGCCTTTCCATGTCCTCAAGGACTTGTGCTGGTGCGGTGTTGTGTCTGCCACAAAATGACCTCCCTCATGTCGTGAGAACTTCCCTTGCTGTATCGTTGTCTTCCTCCTATGTCCTCATTCCTTCCCCTCAATACTTCTACAATACTCTAGAGGCACTTCTGAATCCAGCTGACCTCTGGCTGTCTTTACTCATCCTTCTAGCTGAGTTTGCATCGGGGAAAATTCCCCTTCAGTTATGCTGCGTCTGCCTAAGCTCTGACACGTCCTCTATCTTAGCCCCTTAAAACTCAAAATTAGGGTGACCCTTTCCCATGGAAGCCCTCTCTGGTGCTGGCCAGGCAGCAGATCAGAACACAGGGCAGACTTTTGTGCCACAAGTGCTCAGAAAAGGCGGTGGCAATTTGACAGAGCCACTTCTCACCTTCTCCCCAGCGAGCTGCCCAGTGTGCCCATACGATAAATGGCAAGTTGGAGAGGTGTTGGCACCGAGGCTTGTTTGTAATGTGCTGCTTTTCCAAATTCACATGAAATGTCGAGGAAGTGTGTACTCTAATTCTGCTTCCTTTGACCTTTTCCTCGCTCTTGGCCGCAAAGAGTGAGGTCCCATGGTTGAGTTTCAGCACGTTTGTTGCGGTGCCACTCAGTCAGGGGAGAGGGGGTTGGTGATATTATGGTTTGGCTTGGCTTTGTTTTCCTTTGAAGAGATGGGCCCTACGTGGAAGAAGGCAAAGAAAAGTTGAATTGAGAAAAGATAGCTTCTGCGGTTAGGGTGCACGACCGGGAGTCAGCAGACGCAGGTTCTATTTCTGGCACCGCAGCAAAACTTCCTGATGTCGCTGGGCAAGGCAGCTCCCGCATCCCCACCTCGCCTCGCCTCCCTCCCGCCAAGCAGCGAGCGCTCCCGCCCTCGCCGGCCCCCCGGGGTGCGGGAGCGATGCTGAGGGGGCGGCTCTGCCGCGGGGCTGCGGGCGGCACGGCGGCTCTGCCTCGGCCCCGCGGCATCCTCGGGGGCACCGCCTGGCCCGGCACTCGCTCCCGCAGCCCGCTCGATTACCGCCCCCGCACCCGCCGGCCCCATCCGCGGGGCTCCTTTGTGCGGGGGGCGGGGGGCGGCCGGGCCGTGCCCCGGGGGGCGGGCGGCCCGCGGCGGCGGCCCGGGGGGGCGGGCGGGCGCGCCGAGGGAGGAGACAGGCGGTGAGGGCGGCACAAAAGGGGCTGCTGCAGCCCTGCCCGCTGCTGCCGGCGGGGCTCGGCTCGCCGCGGCTCCGCAGCGCAGCGCATCCTTTCCCGCGGCCGGGAGGAGGTGCCGGGCCGCTGCGCGGCGGAGAAGGAGAAGGCGGAGGAAGGCGGCGGGGGGCTGCGGGCTCCGGGCTCGCCTCTCGCCTCGCCTCGCCTCGCCGCGGCCGGCGCCGAGCCATGCCGGGGGGCGGCGGGCGGGCTGGGGGCGAGCGGCAGCCTCGCCCCGCCGGGGGCCCGGCGGGCACCGACACTGCGCCGGCCGGGGGTGAGTGAGCGAGCGAGCGGGCAGCGGGGCTGGGGCGGCGGGCAGAGCGCGCCCCGGGGGAGCCGCCCCGGGGCTGCGGGCAGCGGCGGCGGGACCCTCATCGGTCCGTCCCCCCCGCCGCTGTCGCCACCTGCAAGTTGTGCCTCGGCCCGGGGGTGCGGCGTCATCCCCTGCGAGCGCTGCCGAGAGGCTTCCCCCACCGAGCCCCCACCTTCGCGCTCCTTATTTATTTATATTAGTGCTATTTTTTTATTCTCTTCCCCCCCTCCCCTCCTCCCCACCCCCCCATAATCCCGGCATCCCCTGCTAGGGAGCATCGGCTGTGGGGAGGAGGGAGGTGATGCTGCCAGCCCCCTGCCCGCAGCGGAGGGCTCGCCGGGGATGGAGGCACCCTCCCTCCGGCCGGGGCACTGCAGCGAAGGCCCATCTGCTGCCCGGGCTCGGCTTGCGAGGAGGGCACGGGCTGGGGATGCGTGCCAAGCCTGCAGCAAGCGAGAAGGAGTAACAGGAGTGCGTGCGTGGGAGGGAAAACATCCATACAAATAAATGTGTATCGTCAAACGTCCCCCGTGCCCTGCTCTGTCTCCATGTCAGATGGCGGCAGCTCCCCTGTTCGGGGCTGGCCGCAGTGGGACGCGGGCACCCAAGTTCTCTCCGCTCGTGCGGGGCTCTCGGGTTGTTTGTGGGAATAGCTGTGTGTCCTACCGGAGTGACACAGGCTGGTGTACCTCAGTCGTTGCGAGAGTTTTGCTCCCTGGGCGAGCGTGACAAGGTTGGTGGGGAACACGGCATCTGCTGCAGCTCTGGAGTTCCTCAGGCAGCTCGGTAAGGGAGGGAGCGTGGCGCGGGATGGAGAGAGGCTTCTCTCGGTGCCTCAGCTCGTGGTTTTCCTTCGGGGATTTCCACATGCTGTGTTTCCTCCAGCCGCGCCTGGGTCGCACCGGAACCCCGCCTATTTCCCAGAAATGATGCTGGGGTCTTGCATTTCTCCTTTGCACCCTAGGACAGAACGTCGGGTCAGGAGCGTGCCTGCCCTGTCTCCAGAGCATAGTGTGGGTGCTGAGTACCTCTCCTCCTATAGAACAACCCTCCAGTAAATTCCAAATCTCTCTTCTTGAGTGGGAAGTTCAAGCCTGTGAAAACACTCGGTGGTGCCCCTGCAAACAAATATGACTTGAGTCACCAGGACCCCCCAAGCCTGTGCAAACTGAATTTCAAATTCCTGCATACTCTTGCCCCTGTATCCCTCACCTTGGCAGGGTGTGAGTCAGCAGGAGCTTTTCAAGTTCCTTCCCCAAAGGGTGTCTCTTGTGCTCTGTGGGTCCTTCCTGCAGCAGTGCTGTTTAAGTCCAGCTGGCACCTGTGATTTAGGAAGCATTTGCAAGTTCCTGTTGCTGCAGCCTGGCTGCTGCCAACTTCTCAGAGAAGGGCAGAAATCAAGAAGGATCTACCATTCATTGCTTGACCCTCAGGCAATGGAGAGACATCTCTGAGGGGGGGAAGGACTATGGGTGTCCCTACACTCCAGCAAACCTCCAGTTTCTAAAGGCCCCTAAACACAGCTCTAGCACCTGTACAAGTGCTGGGAATGTGTCCTCCAAGCTAGAGCTGGAGAAGAGCAGTCCTTTGAGCTATTCCTGGGGAGGGATTCTCCAGCCTGCCTGTAGCAACTATAAAGCAAGCAATGAATGAAAGCCATTGCAAACTGCAGAAGAGGAGTGAAGCTGTGGCTCCTCTACTGCGGGTCGTAAAAGTCCCTCAAAGATTTACAGCTTCTCTATGCTCTCAGGTGATTTCGCAGTAGGGGTAAGAAATCCACTGCAAGGTGTAGCATTTCTCCCTGGAGGACTCAGTTATACCTGCATAGCTTGTTTATTAATGCCCTGGATATGGCAATTATATCCTTAGGAGAGGGGAGGGATTCAGGCTAGCTGCAGGTGTGTTTTCTTGCCCAGTTCCTAATTTGGTGGCAGACTGCTGCTTTTTGTCTAGTATACTTTTGGTCCTAGGTGCTGCTGTGGCTCACCTCCATGGGAAATGCTCTCCACACTCTTGTTTCCAAAGTGGTTTTGGTGGCTGAGTTGCCTGCCAGCTTTCCTCCCTCCCTGAAAATGCTGGTAAGATTGGAAAAAAGTTGCCTTTGTGGCAAGCAGGGATTGTCTTAGCAAGGAGGTCAAGAAGAGCAGGTGGGAAATAGTGTATTTGCAGGAATCTAGTTAGCTTCAGTAGATGCTCACAGCTGGGAGCTTACCTGGCCCACTTGTGCCCAATGTGACACAGAGATAGCTGGTCTGAAGGCTTGCTGGGGCTGCATGGTGAGCACAGAGCCTCTTGAGCCTTGGCCAGGCACATGGCAGGCACAGACACTCGGTGTGTTTGTCTGAGGAGTGTACCTGTGAGGTTTGTGTGCTTGTGGGCTTCCTGTGTGCCTTGTGTTTACCTTTCTCCTCCTTCTCCCACGCACATCTGGCTAAGTGCAGTGTGACACTGGGGCCTGCCAGATTGGTGTAACATGCTTACTGCATGCCTTTGAGGGATGCTGGTGTGACAAACGTGGGTGGCTGTTTGCTGGGTGTGTGTAGCAATGCACACGGGTCCTGCTGGATGCACTTACCATGGAACACAGGCACTTTCACTGATTTTTATGGCTGCAATGAAGGTAGAGCATGTAAGGAGTCATGGGTATGGCAATTGTTCAGGGCAGAGCACATAGATGTTGTTGTGCATGTTCAGTATGTGAAGGGCACCTTAGGCTAGACAAGTTCCTCTCTGTCCCTTCCTTGCTTTGACCTGTCAGCAAGCAGAGATAAACTCTGTCTCATGGAAGGGTTTATAGCTGAGTTTTCAGCTTGCTGTGTCTGAGCGTCCTCCTCTCTTGAGAACAGCATATTTAAGGTGCACCTGCTATCACAAATTGACACCCTTACACCCCCCAGCCTTTGTGCTTCATCATAAAGGTGGAGGAAGGAAGTGGGAGAGTTTGCTGATGGATAGATGGGGCAAGCTGGGCCAGCATTCATTCCTAACGGCCGATGAGACTTTAGGTGGGGTTAGTTGCTCTAAAATGAGCCCTTTGTACATTGTTGGAGTCTGTGACCCAATCAGTGGGATGTAGCTGGAGGAGGTGGTGCTAACGAAGACTGGTACAGCTGTCAGTAACTCTGGCAGAGAGGAGGGCGTACTGACTGGCACAAGAGATGTCTTCATGACTTTAGGTCAAGTGGAGGTGCCTCAAAGGGCTGGTTCATGTTACCAGCCCTGACTACAGAAGCAGAAAAGTGTGGGTAGTTGTGCCCACGTGTTTTCTGCTACTGTCACCCATCAGTTCTGCACAAAAGGTCAGGCTGAACTTCACTAGCACAAAATGCCATCAGGACACTACAATGAAACATTACAGTGGGATCTGAAATCTGGGGAAGGTAGGCATGTGGGGCAGTGCCATCTAGGGGGATGTGGGGAGAGTCTTAATAATGCCTGCTGTTCCCAATCCTGGCTGTGCTTGGAAAGGTGGTGACATATCTGCAGCGCACATGTGAACCATGCTGTCGAGTCAGTGATGCAGGCTGGCCCTCAGGAGCCATGACAGAGCTGCATGGAGAGGTCAAACCTGGCACTGTGGGCAGTTTTGGGTTGGGTTTGGGGTGCTTTGATAGCATTAGGGGAGTTTCTGGCAGGAACTGGGCTGTGCCACAGCAGCAGTGCTGGGTGGGGTGCCAGGACCAGCTGCTTGTGCTGGGGGACCAGGGCAGAGTTGCTGTCACAGAGCTGGTGAGTTCCCCCTTCTCCAGGGGAAGGTAAAGAGAAATGTGGTGTGCTGGAGTAGTGGAGTAGGATTTACAAAAGCACTCTATGTCTGCATCCCTGTGGAAAAAACTCCAGCTGCGTATCTGAGGAAGGCAGAAACATGATTTGTTTACCTTTTTTCGCACTTCTTTGTGTTCCTTGGCATGGGGACCCTTTACTTCCCGAAGCTCTTCCCGAAGTACAGCAGGTACCTCCTGCTCTTCAGACCTCTGAACACCTGTAGCATGGTGAGTGTATTTTTGTGCTCAGAAACTGCTCAGTATTGCTGATAGGTGGAAGGGAGTGCAGCACTGCGCTTCAAGGTTTCATCAGGCAGGCTGAAGGGAGCTGGCTGCCTTAGGAATGGCAAGGGCTTGTTCTAGAGCTGGGTTTGGAAGCGATTATTACCTGTTTTAGGACAGCAAGAGTTATGTGAGCTGCTCGCTGTAGAGGCCTTGGCCTTTTGTACCGAGATAACCCCCCTAGCTGAACAGGCAGCTTGATGACCTCAGTTAAGGTTCCTTGTTTCCCCACCAAGGGGAGTGCCCAGGTCTGTATCTAAATAGGCTTTTTCCAAAACATCGGCCATGGCTGCGGGGTATGACCACACTGAGCATTGCCAGAAGTTGTTTTCAGCTTGTAATGCTCAAACCGCAAGCAAGAGGAGAGGTGGATGTGGCTGACCAGAAGAGAGAAAGAAGCAGAAGGGGCTTCTCTTCTTTCTGAGGATCATCTCTGTCTTGCATTTTGACAGAATTTCTCTCCGAGGACCTTGAAGCAATCCATTAAGCTTCTTTTAATTAGGTAAGCCCTTACCCAGAGTAGAAAGGTCTCTCGTATTTCCCACACAGGGAAACTGAGGCATGGAGCAAGGCTGTGCTGTGCCCGGTGGCAAATGCAGGGGCTTGTCAGGAGAGCAGCAACCAAAGTGCCACGCTCCCTGTACTTGCTTTGCTGCTGACTGTCTTGGAAATCCTGGGGAACAGCTGGTTGGGGTGCTGAGCCAGAGGTTATCCATAACTTTCTGGTCATCACTTGGGTTCTGCAGCCCTTTTCACCACAGATATCACCTCCTTCTTCATCTGCTGCCTAATCTATAATCCCAGCTCCCTGCTGCTTTTCCCTCAGAGTCCTTCTCCCCTCGGTGTGTAAATCTATACAGGTTGGGCTGGGGTTAGCAGGCAGACTCAAACTCCATGCTCTCTTCGAGGCTTGGGGGTAATTTTTATCTTGGGATGTTGCTGCATGTCTCCTGCATGAGGGCGAAGCTGCGGCAGGCGGGTTTGGAGCACAGCTGAGGCACTGATGCAAATCAGCCCCGCTGCACAGCAGCTCGCAGCTGTGACACCTGGGAGCTAAGCACAGGTATCCCCGGGCTCGGCGTGCGGATGTGGACCTGGACAGACAGCCAGGCAGACAGCACGACAAAGAGTCCTGAAAGGGAGTCTCTCTCCTAGATGCTGAGCCCTTTAAGAAGGGGAAGGTAGGCTAGAGCCGTGAGATTTTAAGCTGGCTGTGCTGAGGCTGAAGAAAGGGCTACGGTAGTGCTTTCAGTTCTTCCTTCCTCTAACACAGACCCTTCTAGCTGGGCAGCAGGGAAAAGGAGGAGGATGGAGGCCTGTGCAGGCTGAGCACGGACAGATCTTGGAGGCTGCAGCAGCTAGGAAAGGTAGGGTTTTGGAAGAAGGATTTGGCTGTAGGGGCTGAGAGTGCATGGTGCTCACTGTGTGTGAGGAAGTTGTGTTTTTGTGGAGCTTGTGGCATGAGGGCTGGCTCTCAGGCAGAGCAGAGGGCAGGGTAAATGAGGAGAACAGTGCCCTGGAGTGATCAGTGTGAGCTGCACTCTGTTGCTTAATGACCCCATTTCCAAGGGAAACTTGGGAAGCCTTGATATCCAAGGAAGCAGGATCTCCCGAAGGCAGAAGATCGGGGCAGCAGAACTGACCGTATTTCTCTCTGCTTTCAGCTCAGCTTCCTTGTATGTTATTTGTGTTAGCAAAACTCTTCTTTCTTTACCACTCCAGAGGGTTCTTTTTTTTTTTTTGTTCCCTTTTCTCCTTCCCACCTGCCCCAGCAGTCCTTTCTTCCCTGGCTCACCATGCCAATGCTGTCCAGCTGCAGCTTTTGCCAGCTAATCCGATCCATGGAGGCAAGACCTACTGAGCAGCCTTGCTTGAAGGGGACACAATTTTCTACACTTGCTCCTGGGGCCATGTGAGGTCTCTGGAGAAGAGGTGGATTAAAGGAGCTGCTGTTTCCCCATCAGCCCTGTGTCCCCAAATACCTCCGCTCATGCCGTTGCTTGGTGCAGGCCTGGCTGTGAGCAAGTGGCCGGCGTGCTCTCAGATATGTGCTACTGGCACAAAGCCTCTGTGGCCTCAGAATCCCTATCTAGCAGCAACTTCTGGAGGAAGGGTTGACCACACCTGCATTCAGCTTGGCCGGGGGTACGATGGGATTGCTTTTGCATAATTTAGCAGTCTCTTGAATTATTTATAGTGCAGTTGTGCTCTGGAACAGAGTCTTCTCGCTTCCCCTGAGCACTTGGGGGGGAGGGAAGGGGAGTTTGTCAGGCATCCAGAGTCTATCACTTAGTGATGAGGAAGTGCTGTGGGCTTCCTTTTTGCCTGTGTTTGTTTGCAGCCCTGTGCAGCCCTGAAAATGCAGTTCTAGTTTCTGTATTTCTCAGGTGTGTGATACTGCTGTGCATCTCTGTGGCTTGGGATTGTGTGAGAGGTTCCTGAGTTCAGAGCCTTGTCTTTCCAGTAAAGAGACTGTGTCAGGCTGGAATCTGGTGCTTGGATTTGGTCCCTCACTCAATTACAGTGCTGGAATCTTCTGGACTGTTCCCTAAAATATTTAGATGCTTGAAAGCATTTTTCTTCTTTCAAAGGCCCATCTTGTCTTGCCAAAGTGTTTTCTAGATTTGTCATGACACAGTCCATTGGACTTTGCACAAGATCATCAGGACCTGAGCACTGGGTGGACCAGGTGGTTGAATAGCAAAACATGCAGCTGAAATTCCCATCACTTCTCAGTGATTAAACCCCGAAGAGAAGCTGACTGGGGCAGTTTGTTACAGGCTCTTGCAGCAGTGGAACATCATGAAGACGAGCTGGGTAGCCCAACTAGGTATGAGGTTAATGCCCTTGGTCCCTCTGACTCAGTGTGGCAGGGTGCTGCACCACACAGGTGGGCTGTCCTGCTTCTGCCCTGCTTGTCCTGTTGACTTCAACATGACCACAACTCCCCTCCTGCACGACACGTCCTCCTTGTTCATAACCGATTTTCATAATGTGCTTACACATAAATTCTGTCTTTCTCCTTTCCTTCCTTTTTGACCTGTTTGTGGCAGCTGACTTCTCAGAAACACAGTTCAATATAAATGTTTGTGTTACCGAAGACCTGAAAGGGGAGGAAGAGGGCTGAGGGTGGAGAAAGAAAGAAACTGTAATCAAGTGATTGTGGTAGTAAACTGCTCTGTCTGTTGTGCAGTTGAGCAGAAATGCTCAGCTTCCCTGATTTTATTTGCATGGTGTTCACTTGTGGCTTTTGTGTTTGGGGCAAAGTTGGACAGATAATCACTGTATGTTCCCTGGACAAGCTGTGCTGTCCTGTCTTGCCCTGGCCTGGTTCTTGGACTCATCAGCCTGAAAAGAACCCATTCTTTCATCAGATGGTTTTACCTCTTGTCAGGGGCATCACCATCTGGCTAAACACAAAATTCTTCCTCATTCTTCTCAAGAAATAAGGCAACCTAAAGGAAGAGTGTGAAGACAAGTAATCCCCAAATCTGTGTGATGTCCAGGATGGCATTTGATTTTGCTGATGAAGACAAACTTTATTTCCCTGTAGACCTGCTCCTAGTTCTTTCTGCTTGGATTAATCTGGAGATCAGGGTACTGCTTTGCTTAGTGAAAGGGAATGTTTGTGCAGAAGTAATAAACATATTGTTGAGACCCAGGCCTGCTGCAATGCCTGTGAACAAGGTCCAGTTGTCTGTGGGAGGCAGAAGAGAGATTTATGTGACCCTGAGTTAAGTGCATTAGGAAGCTTTTGATTTCATTCTGGGAAACTGCCCCTTTCCGTGGTACCATGTGCCTGTTATCGGCATAGAGCTGTGACTGCAGAATTGATTCGTGGGGATTAAATCCAAGGGGCTGCAATGCTGCAATCAGAAGGATAACATAAGCAGGAGGTTGTCTCTGCAAGCCAGAGCCCCTGAGCTCATGCCCTTTGTCCACCCCAGAGGTGGGAGTCTGGGCTGACTTATTCCTGCCTCGGGGCAAGGCACTGAAGAGCTCTCTGCCTATCAGCCCTTTCTGTCCGAAAATAATAACAAAGTGAAGTGGCAGCGGGGGATCCAGGCAGCACTGTGTCGAGGTCTTGCCTAAGTCTTGAAAGAGGAAATTAAGAACAAAGGCAGAAGAGACAAATAAATAAGGGTCTGTTCGTGGTCCAAGAAAAATTCCCATGGGCTTGTGTAACATTCTCGGGAAGATGTGACACTCCCTGGGCTGGAGTTAGTTTTTGAGAAATGAAAGGAAAGGGGGGTGGGGGGAAAGGCGACAGAGTGAGCAGCGGGGGTTGGGGAAGGGGAGGAGAGAAGGAGGAAGAGACATCCTAGAGAAACCTCTCTGCAGGGAGTCAGGTTTCTGCGTTTGTTCCTGGTGTAGAGGGGTTAATGCTCTTTGCATGGGATTGGCCGGTCACCAGACATTCAGAGTGGAGGGGATCCCGGGGCTGCCAAGCAGGACCCCTGTGGCCTGAAAAGGAGGGGAGGAGGGGAAGGAAGAGGCTCTTCCAAACAGTAATAGATCGGCTACTGTGGGAAAGTGAGCACACTGCCAAACCCCGAGTAGTTGGTGATGGATGGGGGAGGAAAGAGGGTGGGGATGGAGGGCCAGCTCTTCTCCTGGCCGCTAGGATCTTGCTGCTATTCCATGGCTTCTCTTTATTTATTGTCTTCCTGGGGTTTAATTATTCTGCTCCTTGATCCATCTTGGAGACCCTTTATCCTGGGGATGCACAAACAACTGCCACCCGCTTCAAAAATAGCTGGAGTTAACGTGGTTTCTCCTGCCTGCGTGGGTCTGTGCGCTTCACCCATCACCATGGCATCAAGTGTTTCTTGCCTCTTTTCTCTTTTAAGTGCCTTGCTCTGGGCTCACAGGGCACGCACTTCACCTTCCTCTGGGCTCTTCAACCTGCATCTCCCTGTTGCTTGGGCTGTCACACAGTCCCTGCTTTCCTTTGCACAGGGTTTGTGTGCCTGATCTGGCGCGCCTGCCCCGTGCTCTTCACCCATGGACCCGCAGGTCTGAGGGTAATCTGGACTGTTCATCTTGCAGCTATTCTCAGGATTTGTGGCTTGTACTCCACTTGCTTGACCTGCATGGGGTGCCTGCCAGGATCTGCATTGAAAGCAGTTGCCTCCTGCTGCTGGTTCTTCCACTTCCTTCCTCGAGATGTGCTCCTTCTCTGATGCTTCTGGGAAGAATTAGTGAGCTCATGGTGGTTGAATGGGGGCCTTGTTGGAGATTTGGTTAGATGAACAGATCCTACAGTTCTGTAACTTTGAGTTTCTGAGGCTGTATCTACATCTATGTGTTTTGATCAGAAGTGAACTGGTGAAATAATTTAGAAAGTTTCTGCTGGTCATCTGCTTGTTTCCATGCCTAGGCGTTTTCTTCAAGTTTATTTTTAACCCAGTTAGATCTGCTGCTGATATGGCTGTAACAGCAGACTTTCATGTGATTGACAACTTGAATTCATACCACTGACAACTGAGGGATGGGTAAGCTGTGATGGTGGTGAGTGAGGAGGGAGAACCTCTGACACAACAGCCTGTGTTGTCACGTGCCTCACTTGAAGTCTCTGCAAGCTTTATTTGGTTTTGACCTGTCCATTTTTGCAAGGCACCAAGGGACATCTTGCCTACTTGTTTGATTACCCCATGGTCTGTGTGAAGACATAAGTTGCTTTTTTGTGTAGCGTTGTCCCTTTTCCCTTTCCTGCTCCTCATGATGGAGTATCCCTTCCCTGTAAGACACCAGAAGACCTAACCAGCTGTGTTTTGCAGTGACTGCTGTGCAGCTGGAGCAGTGAGCAGCAGCGGTTCCGTGTTTGTCTGGGAGAAGGGCCTGGCATCCTGGGGGAGTGCAGTGAGCAGCGCCTCAGCTCGCCCTCTGATGTGCAGAGAGGCCCAGCCTTGGAGCCAAGAGGTGACATGAGCTCCAGGGCCATCCCTGCAGACCTCGTGGAAGCAGATGTTTTGAGGAGGCAATAAGCAGGGCTGAGGACGAGTCCTGCCAGGATATCAGGCAGAAGTGAGGGAGAGAGGTGCCGCTTCTCCCATAGCGGAAAGAGGACTCAGACTAGTGACGGTAGGAAATTGAAGGTGCAGCTTCTGCGAACCTCTGAAGGATTAGGGTGTGCAGAAGCATCTCTGAAGTGGTGGAAATTCCTATGGTGAGACTGGATTTAGCTGGAGAGAGAAGATTAGCTACAAGGGAGCCCTTCTTTTAAATTGGGGGTTGGAGAATTATATCATTATGCTGCTATTAGTAATATGGTAGCTACAGTAAGAACAGTCTGTTTGAGTGGAGGGTTATGCTGGACTCTGAAGGTGTTCAAATGTTGGTCTGTTCAGCTGACTTCTGGAAGATCAGTCTTGGGACAAAATCCTGTCAACAAAGACCACTTTATCTCCAGGTCCCATGTGTTCTGTGTGGAGGGTTGAGCTGCTTTGTCCCACAGTGTGCAGCTCTCTTGCTATGACTAGAGGTGTAGCATCTGAAATAACCAAGGTTTAGTCCACGATGAGCAGGACAAGACACTTGAGGGAACGGTTGAAGGTCCATGGGAAGTGTGGATTCTGAACATACTGTGCTTGCAGAGGTGAAGAGGTGAGCAGATACAGCATGTAAAAAGCTGGAGGCTTTGTGTTGCATCCATCTTAGTTTCTGTGTGCAGCAGGTAGTAGCTGCTGGTGTGGAGAACTTGGATCTCCTAGAGGAATGCATAAAAGAGACTTGGTTTGTTTGTTTTTTGGCTGTAGATGCTGCAGGTCTGTTGAAACTTAGCAAGGTCTTGTGCACAGTCTGGAGGCTTGTGGTTGACATTGTGTACCTATCCTCCCTGGGAAGGGGAAGGCAATGCCTTTCTTTGTGCTGTGCTGTCACCCTTCCCTGGCCAACCTCAAACCTTATTTTTGTGTAGATTAACCCTTCAGCTATCTTTTTTCCTCAGTCTGGTTTTCTTTCTGACTTGACAAGACGTATTAGTGGTGGGCGGATGGCAGCCCTGTGGGGCAGATGGCAGTCATGGTGGCACACTTTTGGGTGGTTACCTTACCAGTCTTCTTACCTGCCTGCAGAAATGGAGGGAACGTGCTTGGGACAGAGCCTTGCTGTCCCTCTGCCTGACCGTGCTTGGAGAGTGCCCGTGCTGGATGGCTCCATCCAGCTGTTTGGGCTGGCACCAAGTCAGTGGCACCTTGTGGTCAGTTGCCTTGGGGCTGCAAAGGAAACACGGAGTGTGAGGTATTGCTGTTTTGCATTTGTGCTGTGGGCAGCAGCTTTTGATGAAGGACACAGAAGAATGTTTTATTCTGTCCTTGGAACTTGCAGGGAAGCTGATATGGACCTGCTTACACTGAAACCACCTTGTGCTGTGGCTGCCAGAGCTTCTTGCTGATGTCCTTGTAGCTTGCAGTCCCTGAAAACACCGTGGCATCCTTCACATGAGAGATGCTGAGCCCTAGCTACCTTCTGGTACATCCTGCTTCTCTCAGATTTTCCTGCAATGTAGGATAATCTTCTTTTCCTACCCTTAAGCAAAGTCTAGTCCTGCTGTGCCTGAGCTTGTTTTAGTTGTTGACAAATACTAAGTTTTATGATTTGTCCTTTTGTGGATGTTTGCAGGACAAAAGTAACTTGAGATTTTTAGAGTGTTTAGAGGTACTGTGGCTCTGATGCCTGCTTGGTTCCTGTGCTTGAGGATGGCAGGTAAACCTAGTACTCCAGAAATGTGGAGCCTGTTCCATTTGTCTCTATCTGGAGCAGAGGGAGTTGGGTCCTCTGTGTGGAGTGGGGGGCGGAAGTCATACTGGGTTTTTAATCTGCCATGTGAAAGTGATTCTAATTTGAATTGCTGCTTTGTGTTGAAGTGTCTGAGTGATCTGCAAATATGTTACTGCATGGGTGTTATGGGATAACTTTAGGCAGAGGAGGTGAGCGTTATGGTATCGGGGGAAAACCAGAAGCTTCTGCTCTGACTTGTTCTCCACACCTTCGTTTTCCCTGTAACCATGGGAGAGGTCTAAGGAGTCTTGAGTCCCATGCCCTAACAAGATGGGGTAACAGGCCTGTATCCAGCAGCCTGTTGTGTGGCCTCTTGCCAGTGTTCTCCAGAAGAGAACATTGGGGCTGGTGAACTGCCAGCTCTTATCGGTGCATATCTTTCTTTCTGGATTCTTGAAAAATAAGTACATTATTTCAGGATGGTATAAATCAGCTGGTCACTAAAATGGTAACAGGTGCCTGGGGATAACTCATGTGCATAACTTCTAGCTTTTCTCCTTTTTTGAAAGCACTTCCCCTGCATGGTAGAGACAAAACTTCAAGAAAGGAAATATCAAAGGGGTCCCTTACAAGAAGAAGCTTTCAGCTTGTCTCTCCAGGACTGTGTGTTGCTGAAGCAGTCTACACCTGTGCACTCCCTAAAGAGCTTTGTCTTAATGGAGCTGACTGTCCATACTACTTCAGGCTTTTTCTTCTACTCGAACATTAAAGCTTTTCTTGCTGCTGACAGCAACTTGATCACTGTCCCAGAGATCAAGTTCACTTTTCCCTCTTTCCTCAGTCAAAATTGTCAGAAGGGAAATACCTCTTCTTGCTGTTTTCTGTGTTCCTGGTCTCTGATGGCTGCTTTGTCTTGGAGCAGCTGGGCTCCTCTGTGACAAACTGAGATGTCTCCCTGACTGGTACCTCCTTTCTCATTTCCACCACATGTAAATGTTTTGGATGGGGAGGGTGAGGAATCCTCCCTTGCTGGTCTTTGTCACCAGCTAGCTGCAACCAGACATGTCTTTCACTGCAGGGCTGATCAGAGGATATGGGAAGGGATATATGATTGATGGTATTTAGTCTTGGCTCACCCAAGGGTGCATGAGTGTTCTCCACTCCCTGGCAGAAGAATCCCTGGCATGTGAGAATGAAGGTGGTTCCCAAGGAAGAGATTTTGAAAAGGACACACCTTGCTTCTTTGCTTCCCCTCTTCCAGGAGGGGTTAGGAAATGGTTTGTGTTCCCACTCCCTAACAAAACCAAGTGAGCAGTGAAAATTGCCTCCTGGGCCGTGTCAGCAGGGAAGAGCAGAGGGTACTGCAGGGCCAGCTGGCTGTGCAGAGCAGCCAAGGAGGGCTGTGCACCCCAGCCTGGCGCAGGAGGCCAGGCAGAGCAGCCCTGCCCAGAGCTCCTTGTGCCCGTGGCTGAAGAGCTGCAGAGCCACATGCTGAGCCTGACAGATACTGATGTATGCTAATGGCAAGTGAGGAAAATATGCTTTGCTTCCTAAAACCATGCATCCTGCTATGTTGACACGGCATGCTACATCTCAGAAAGCTGAGCAATTTGTTGAATGTTAAGAGTTATGGCTTTTTGTTTGGGAATTTACTGTGGCATGCGGAGCATCACAGCCATCTCAGAAGGTGATGTGCCTTGTGTGATTCCTTCAGCACTTGCCTTCAGCCCTGGGCTAGCCCAGGGGAAGCTGGCTGCCCTGCATTTGTGTGTCCTGTAGGAACTGGTGCAAAACCAGCATTACCTGGCAGTCATTGGGATTGTTGTATTGGAGCAGGTCAGCTGTTCATCTTGCCCCGTTTCAGCATCTGAGAGAGCAGCCTGATGTCTGGAAGTATTGCCTTGGAGAAGTCACAGGACACCTGACTGGAGAAAGAAAGCTGTACTCCTTTACCCACTGTCCCCAAAGGGATACTTTCTACTGACACCCAGTCACTGCTACTTTAGTGGGGGTTTGGCTTCCTTGTGCCCTTCTCTTCCCCACACTTCAAGACAGACTGAAAACTGGTGATGTGCAAGTAAAATGCACTGAATATTCCTCTTTTTTACAAGTGATCTTGCTGCTTCTGCAAGACATTAACAGAGCCTCAAGAAAAAAATGATCATGGATAGAAAGAAATGCTCATGGTGTTTTGTGCAGCCCCTTGTTCTACCCCCCTGAAGAATGCTCGACAGCAAGCCCTAAGATTATCTTCGGTGGCTTTTAACAGAAGAGTATCCAGCCCCTTAATGGCTGGGCCACTGCAGAGGTGATGTCCAGACCCAGCACCCTGCCCTGCCGCTGGCTTGTGTTGTGGCAAAGTATATCAAAACCCCTACTAAACATTAACCAATAGAATTGAGCTCTCTTTCCTTTTTCCTTGTTTATTTTTCTTTCAATTTTTCCCTTCCCATGGCCATGCTGTAACTTTTCTACCAGCTTCAGGCTGCAGTCCTTCAGTCAGAGCTTAATCTGGGACTGCTTGCCCTGCCACCTGAGCGCTGGGGACAATGTCAGTGGATGGTGACTTCCACTAAAAATGTGACTGCCAAGAGTCCAGAAAGGCTTTGCTGAGCTGTAAGGTACAACGGTGTACAGCCCCTCTACCAAAGTCCATGTCAGAGCCATCTGTGGAAAGCCAGATACGTTTTCCTTTGGGCAGTTGCCATCTGTCTAAATGCTTTATGGCTTTTCACTTTAATATTAAAGTCTCCTCAAGTTACTCAGTAACACACTTTGCTGTATTTTACCCTCTGAAGTGGCAGGAGCTGGTTGGGTTCTTCTTCCCTCTGCCCCCACACCTGCCCATGTGTGGGGCAGCTCCCCCATGAGCAGGGACTGCCTCCAGTGAAGGTGTTGCTGGCACCACTGTGTGCCAGGTGGAACCTTTATAAGTGCTGGTGCCTCTCAGGAACTTTGGCCCTGGAAGGGAGACTGCACCAGGGAGAGAGCCACCAGAATGGAGCAGGTGGAGGGAGTGAAGTGGTAGGTGTCACATGCGTGGGGATCTCTGCCTCTTTGTTTGTCACTGCAGGAAGGGTGTCGTGCTCCAGGACAGCCTCTGCCTTGAAAACTACTTTTGGATGACCTTTCTCCCATGCCCGCTTTTGCCCCAACTTGCCTTTCCCTAAACAGCAGGTGGTGAACACCTTTTCCACCTTTCCTTGCTGAAGCACTGTGTCAGATTAGTTTTGGGTTTTTTTCTTCTTCTTTTTTTCTTTCTTTTCGGTCTTTTTTCTGAATTGTAGTCTTCAGTCACTTCTCTGCCTGACAGCAGCTGTCAGTTCCCTGCCTGGGCTGGAGGAGGGGAGGTGGTGGAGGGGAGGATGAAGGCAATGTTTCATGTTGCTTGGAGGGCAGGGCTCTGCACCACTGGCTTTTTCTTGGCCTGATGTGGATCCATCATGATGGCACAGTATTACCGGCAGAGACAGCTAGGCATTTATTTTTGTCACCTTGATCCAGATGTAGAAAAACCTCAGCATCTGCTCCACAGAAAGTGAAAAGCAAAATGCAACATATGGAGATACAGTGGACTTAGAGTCACAGGTGGGAGAAGAGTAAATGTGACAGGATCTTAATTTTATTTTTGTTTTCCTGTCCTCTATGTGAACTTGGGTAGTATTTCCTAAGAACAAGGGTGGTTTTTTAGGGTGTGTGTTGTACAAACATTGTAAAGATCTGGAGAGTGTAGGCTGCCCCTGGCAGTCTGACTAATGATCTCGGTCCTTTAAAATTGCCTCTCTTGCACTGGTCATGTTTCAACCATGCCCCCCCAACTCTCTCACCCTTCCTGCTCTTTTCATTTTCTCCCAACCCTCTGGTGATGCACCTCTGAGGAGGTTTGCATTCATTTAATTTCAATCCCTGAATAGGGGCAAATCTTCCAAGTGCAGTGAGTTCACTAGATCATGAATTCCTGTTACTCTGGATTTCCTGTCTTTCTACCCCATTGACAGTACCTTTATGAGACTTTGTGGATTTATGAGATGGATCTAGCAGAGGTTCAGCTTGGTGTAACCCAGCTGAAGCAAAAGGCCTGCTGAAGATGGCAGGGGGTGGGGGTGTACTTCTTGGAGTCAAGTCTCTGCCAAATATGCGTGCTGAATTTGGACCAGCATTCCTGCCTTCCCCAGCCTGTTTTTCTAACAGTGGTAAACTTTCTGCACCTCAGTAACTATTGAATGTGACTTTCCTTTTCGTGGCTCTTCCACAGGATGAAGATGAGACGCCATAAACTCTTTCTGACTCTCTGCATGGCTGGTCTCTGCCTCATCTCCTTCTTGCACTTCCTCAAGGCCCTTTCCTATGTCACCTTCCCCAGGGAGCTGGCTTCACTTAGTCCCAACCTCGTCTCCAGCTTCTTCTGGAACAATGCCCCCGTCACGCCTCAGGTCAGCCCTGAGCCAGGGGGTGCAGAGTTCCTGCGCACACCGCTGTACTCCCACTCCCCCTTGCTCCAGCCCCTGTCTCCCAGCAGAGCCAGCGAAGAGCTGCACAAGGTTGAGTTCGTGCTGCCAGAAGACTCAACGGAATACTTTGTCCGTACCAAAGCCGGTGGCATTTGCTTTAAGCCAGGCACCAAGGTGTTGGAGAAGCCACCCGTGGGAGGCCGGCAGGAGGAGCGAGCGGATGGCGCGGCCTCGGGGCGGCCGGCTCGGAAGCCGCTGAGCGCCGGCGGAGCCAAGCGGCGCAAGTGGGTGGAATGCGTGTGTCTGCCGGGCTGGCACGGCCCCAGCTGTGGGGTCCCCACCGTGGTCCAGTACTCCAACCTGCCCACCAAGGACCGCCTCGTGCCCCGGGAGGTCCCCCGGCGGGTAATCAATGCCATCAACGTCAACCACGAGTTCGACCTGCTGGATGTCCGCTTCCATGAGCTGGGAGACGTGGTGGATGCTTTTGTGGTGTGCGAGTCCAACTTCACAGCCTACGGAGAGCCGCGGCCCCTCAAGTTCCGCGAGATGCTCCTCAACGGCTCCTTTGACTACATCCGCCACAAGGTGCTCTACGTTTTCCTGGACCACTTCCCGCCCGGTGGCCGCCAGGACGGCTGGATCGCTGACGATTACCTGCGCACCTTCCTCACCCGGGACGGCATCTCCCGCCTCCGCAACCTGCGCCCAGACGACGTCTTCATCATCGATGACGCTGATGAGATCCCAGCCCGTGATGGCGTGCTCTTCCTCAAGCTCTACAACGGCTGGACAGAGCCCTTCGCCTTTCACATGCGCAAGTCGCTCTATGGCTTCTTCTGGAAGCAACCGGGCACCTTGGAGGTGGTCTCGGGCTGCACCATGGGCATGCTGCAGGCCGTCTATGCCACCGACGGGATACGTTTGCGACGCCGTGATTACTACACCATGCCTGGGTTTCGGCAGTACGAGAACAGCACGGGACACATCCTGGTGCAGTGGTCGCTGGGCAGCCCCCTCCACTTTGCTGGCTGGCACTGCTCCTGGTGTTTCACCCCAGAGGGGATCTACTTCAAACTGGTGTCAGCCCAGAACGGGGACTTTCCCCGCTGGGGTGACTACGAGGATAAACGAGACCTCAATTATATCCGGGAGCTGATCCGGACTGGTGGCTGGTTTGATGGTACAATGCAGGAGTACCCCCCTGCTGACCCCAAGGAGCAGATGTATGCTCCCAAGTACCTGCTCAAGAACTACCAGCGGTTCCGCTACTTGTTGGAGAACCCCTACCGAAAGGCGGAGGGTGCTGGGTGAGGCCACCGGGTGGGAAATCGGAACTTCACAACAAAGGGAAAGAGTCGGGTGTTTTCGTCTGTTCCTTTTCTTCTTTTGTTTCCTTTGTTTATGGGCAGGGTGTGCTGTTTTTGTGGGGTCTCTGCCCTCCCTCACTTCCTGTTCTTCTTCCCTTCATCCCAGGGTGATGCCTGGGAACCCAAATTCCTCAGTCACGTGAAGGGAGACCTGCACAGGAGGAAGAGAGATGGTGACGACCCGCTCTGTAGTAGCATAAAGACTTCCTTCCATCTTCTGAGCCTCTCCTGCTGGCTGGAGAGACTCTCTGCAGCCAGCTGGCAGATTTTCCTCTGGGGGAGGCTGAGAGGATCCCATGGGGAGAGAGGGCAGCTGTTCCCATCCACCCTCATCCTTTGTGGATTGGAGCAAGCATAGATGCAAGCCTGGGCCGTTTAGCGAGCATGTGAGTCAGCAGGCACAAACTCTTGTGAGTGGTTGTGTGTGCAGATGTGTGTCACTGGCATTTTTTGGATGAGTGAATGTGCAAAAGCATCTCAGTATGTGTCTTCTTTTTTTTTTTTTTTTTTTTTTTTTAAATACTGCTCTATTCAAAGAGTACTTTGGGGAAGGGGAATCCTTTGCTTCCAAGGTGTCCTTCTCAAGATGCAGCCCCTTGCACAGGCTTAATGCATTCTGTCCTGGGCTGGATCTTGCCCCAGTACTCTACCAATCCTGGAGCAGATAGCTAGGAAGCAGAGGAGAAAGCTGGGTTGGAGGGTTTTTTCTACTCATTTTTCCCCCTGCCCCCACAACACTGCATGGACTTGTCCTACAGAAGCCAAAGTATCTTCCCTGCAGTACATGCTTCTGGTGGGGCTGGGATAAGCTGTGGGGGACTCAGTCAGATGGTGGGAGTGTATGTTTGCAAGTGCATGGTTGCCTGTGTGCATGAGTGCTCACATGCATGGGTTTGGTGTGCACCTGGGTGTTTATTACCAGTACGGGGGGGGGAGGAGGACATAGTGGGGCTTGGCTGTGTGTACTTGCAGGGAATGGTGGGATCCAGAAGCTGTGATCTCAGTGTTGGCATGGATGATTTCTTGGGCAATTTATAGGAGAGGAGCAGGGCTAGCATTGGCTCTGCATAGCAGTGCTACACTTGTGGGACCGTTGCATGCCTCTCTGCCTGCCTCTAGAGCCCCACAGGCTGTGCCTGGAGCAGGGCTGCTGCTTACATGTGCTGGCTACTCCTTACCATGGGGTAATAAAGGGGAGAAGAGGAAGGGTAAAATTCCGATTGTTGTGCACAAACAAAGCCTGTCAAGGCACGGGTCTATCTGTCTGCCCTTAGGGTGTGAGGGGGCTTGTGAAGAAACAAGCCATGGGCCAATTCTTCCTCGGGTCAAGAGGCTGTTTGGGGACCACAGTGCAATCCAGAGCGTGTGCAGCCCACATCTGCAGCCTGGGCCATGCAGACAAGACCATGGAGAGGAGAAGGGGTTTAGGAGTGCGCTACTTGCAGCTGGTTGGGCTGGTGTCTGCTCAGGCATGGGCAGTGAGGATCTGGCCTGCTGTTGTATTGGATTGTTCAGCTCACTGAGGAGGCAGATTCTTGTCTCCACCCTTACCACCACCCTTCCTTAGCAGATGGCTTGACAGGGTGCCCAGAGCCTGGGTCGTAGTGGGCAGAGGGTGAAAATCATAATGAACTTGCTCTCTTAGCCTTGCAGTGGAAAGACTGACTCATGTTCCAAGCAGAAATCCTGGAGGAGGATAAAGAGGAAGGCGTTGGCACAAAGAAGTGTTGCCCTTCTGGCCAGCTGTTCTAAAGCAGGAGGGTTTTCATTGGCCCTAACTCCATCAGAGTTCCATGGTCCTGTGTTGCCCAGCATGTGTCCACCCTTGTGCTTCATTCCTACCTGTGTCTCTCTCTTTTTTTCCTTCCTAGTCCCCCCTCTAGGGAAGAGAAAATTATCAACAAAACCAACTTGCTTGCCTATTAAGTCAGAGACTCTAATAAAAAGAAGATGAATGTCTTTTTCTGATCAAATGGAGATGCAGTTCACCTTAGCTCCTCCCACATGTTGTGTGCCATAATGCCTCCTTAGAAGAACTGAAGGAACCTTTTTTGTTATCACTTTTGGTTTCCTTAAAATCACTGTTCTCAGTTCTGTTGTGTCTTCCCCACAGGCAGAGAAGCCCCTTTGGGAACTGGGTAGACAGACAAACTTTGCTAGGAGAATGCTTCTTCCCCAAAAGGAAGTTGTTGCTTTTTTTAAGTCCAGACTTGTTGATGTAGCAGGAGGAACTCCTGTCACTGGTGCTGAGCAACTGTGTGGAGGTCTTAGGTATAGAGAGATGGTAGAGAAATGGGGTCCCAGCTGAGAAAGGAGGAGCCTGTATTGAGCAGGATGAAAGCCACAGCACTGAGGATGCAGCATGGGGAGAAGATGCTTTCCCCAGGGACAGCTGGAGGAGAGCAGGTGTGTTAGCGCGTGCAATTCAGCAGCAGCACAGTATCGGAGGAAGAAGCCATTTCTCATTTTTACTCTGAGGAGAGAGCCTGAGGTGTGCTCTAGGACCTTTTGGCTTTGCTTTGGCTCAGTGATGATAACACAAGGTCATTGCCAGGCTTTGCTGGAGACAGAGGAGAAAGACAAGCCAGTCTTTGCATGGGTGTTTTGGCAGCACCAGAGCCCCACTTCAGCAGGAGCTGAAGTTCACGTGTGCTGGGGCTGCACCTCCTTATGTCCCACAGTGGGAGCCGCCTTTCCTCTGATATCAGCCCTTCCCATGCACGGCCATCCTTGGGGAATTTTAGTGCACAGCAGTCACGTCTTCAGTGTTGAGGTGTGGCCCTTGTTTTCTTGTGAGTTTAGTAAGCCCACAGCTGCAGTATCTGCTTCTCCCATTCCTGAACTACAGCCTGTTGCTTTCTCTCCTCCATTACTTGCTCTACCATTCTTCTCCTCTCTCTCTGATTTGTCGCTCCCTTCTGCTCCCTTGGGCTGGAGAAGAAGATGTTGCTGGAAAAGGAATGCTGGGGCTCTTGTGCAGAACTCCTGCCCTGCCTGCCTCCTGGACTTACTCACTTCCTTATTCTTAGGAAATTAAATTGAAACCAGACTTCTGTTGTAGTGGGAGGAAGGGGCTTTACAGATGAAATGCGTTCTTTATTGTTTCTCTTTCTCAAGAATTGTTTAAGCATTTTTTGATTTAAGGCCAAACCAGTCAATGTTTGTCTAATTTGTCTGGCTAACTCTGTGTTTATTATCCTTAGGGAGCTAGAGTGCTTGTCATTAAAAATCTTCCTTCTTGTCCCTGGAGGGAACAGTCACTACTAAGCTGGCTTTCACACGGTGATTTTCCAAGGTGGTGGCTTGCCCTCTGCTCAGCCTTGCCTGTGCTGCCTGCTGGGACCTCTGCAGCCAGCTCCAGGTGGGCTGCCACAAGAGGGAAGTCAAAAGTAAGTGTGTGTGTGAGGTGGTGAGAGAGGCAAAGCAGGAGGCAGGTTTGTGTCAGATCCTTGTTTCCCAGTGCTGTACTCTGAGGTGAGCACTGAAGCTCCTTCATTTTATCTGAACCAAGTTCTGAGATTTGAGAAGGGAAAGACCAAGAACCTTGTCCTGGCACTGAGGTGGAGCTGGGATCAGACTATCAGAGCCTGATGACTGTGGGTTGTTGCAGCCCATGGGGGCAGTGGGCAGTGAATCCTGCTGTCTCTCTTGGAGGCAATACATCACCAGCCTTTTTCTGCAGCCCTTTTCAGCCTTGTGCTTTTCATTCCCAAAGCCTTTTTTACCTTCAAATTGGTAAAAGTGGGGCCGGGAAATAGGTGAAGCAGCGTGTGGCACGCTCAAGCCTTGCACTTGTTTCTGTCTTTGTGCTTCCCACCTAGAAAGAGATTGTGTGCCTGTGCATGGCTTTGGATTGGAGAATGCCTCTTCCTCTTTTGCCCCAAGGGAAAGAAAGGACATGGGCTTTGGTGCACCTGCAGCAGGTGAGCTTGCTAAAGCAGAGGGAGTGTAGGGCAGGTTAGACCTATTTGCCCATCTGGGGGTAATGGCACACCCAAGTGACAGAAAAGACACGGTGACTTTGTGCCTGTGGTCGGTACAGAGAATGACATGCTCAAGCCCACTCTTGCTGTTTCTTTCTCTGATCCCTGTGTCCTGCTGAGGTGTTGTGGTTGTGCTGCCCAGGCCAACCTACTCTGTGTCTCTGTGACAGGTAAACAAGGAAACAGCTGGCATGGAGGGAGAGTGTCAGAGCAGAATGGGTGTTCATTCCCTTTTGCCTGACTTGCTGTTTCCTTGTGGGATGGTGTCTCTTCCCCTCCTCAGTGTCCCTGGGGCTGTGTCCCTGTGTCCCAGCTCCTGCCAGCAATCTCTGTGGCTGCTATGCCGCTGCACTGTGAAGACGCTGTCCAGGGTCGCTCCTGGTTCCATTGGTGAACACTGGTGGTGGAGAGGGAAGGGATGGCTCGTTCTGGCTTCACTGACCTCTAACCTTGCTGAGAAAGGAGGGAAGTGAGTGGGAGAATGGATCCTGTATCCCTCCATCATTGTGTTCTCCCTACCCTCCCTAATCCCCTGATTTCTGAGATATTGGACAAGCTCACTCCTGTTATGGAAAGGGAAGGGGAGCTGGAGGGTAAGGGAGTGGCAGGAGGGGCTCAGATCCAGCATTGAGAAAGAACTGTTTCTAATGCAATACACTGACATTTTAAAGCTTTGAGCACTACAGGTAATGGATTAAGAAGGGATCTGAAATACTCTAAGAATTCAAACAGCTGTTTTTTCCTGCCTGTGCGGATGATGATGCAGTATCATCCTGGAGGTGGTCCAGCAGCACTTCTGAGCCTGGGGTCCACCTGGACCTACTGCTGGTGCTGCTCCTGGAGGGGCTCCAGGACACCCTGCTTTGGAAAAAGAATGCGTGGACTTGCCAAAAACTAAAAAGAAAAGAAAAAATAAGAGCATCTGCAAAGCTCCTTTCAACTCTGTAATTTATAAACAGCAAGTAATAATGAACTTTTTGTAAGGATAAATCAAATGTACATTCTGAAATCATTTTCTCTGTAAATGGTTGGATTTCACTTCACCCTTAAAGGGATGCTTAAAAGGAGGAAATAAAAATAAAAAATTAAAAAAATTTACAAAGTATGAAAAGAAACCAAGATGTGTGTGACAGCTTTTATTTCTGATTGCCTGGCCAAGGGGGCTGCTTGAAAAATGGAGTGAGGGAGCTTCCTTATCTTGGCAGAACACTGTTCCCAAGAAGGGAGATTGAAGGGGAGCTTAGCTGGTCTGGGGACTGGTTCCTGATTTTGTAGGCCCCTCTCAGAGCTAATTTGCACGTCAGGTGAGTATGAACATGCAAAGGCACATGAGTGGGGAACGATGGCTGCTATGTGGCTCTCAGAAGAGCTGGTGGATGTGGGAACCATCTCATAAAATGGTCCCTTGATACCTTCTTTGCTCCTTTGAATGCATCCATTTTTCCAAGTAAAGCCCTGGAAACCCCAGAGCCCCAGATTAACCCTCCCCACTGCGGAAATGCCTCTCTGGTGGCTGACTTTTGGCACGGTGCATGAGAGAACATGACCTCCTTGTTTTGGTTTATTTTTAAACCTGTCTGCTGTAGTTTTGGCTGTTCCCATTACTTAGTATCAAAGCCTGGTCCTGCTCTGAATCCTCCTAACCATCTGGCCTCTGCAGTGCTTTTGGCAAGGGCCTTTTGCAAGCTCATGTGCCACCTACAGCTATTTAATTTTTTACCTTTTAAAGTGTCTTATGCTTCAGGTTCATTCCTGATTCCATTTAGAGATAGTGACTGTAAGCATCATAGGTTATTTCCTCATAATTATTAGCTCCAGTGAATTCCCTTGTTTTTCTTTCATCCATACCAGTCTAATGTTCTCAATTCTCCTTTTGTGGAAGGGTCTCATCAAACTAGAGGCTTGTGTTGTGCATTGCTGAATGCAATTCTGCTGCTTCCCTCTCTGGAACAAAGGGCGTGAAAGAAACCTGCCATTCAAAATCAGCAATTAAAATTTTCTATTTAGAATTTTTAGCATTCTTAGTGATCACTGTATTTTTATGCCTGAACAGGGGATAATCTAAAAATAGTTAATGACCAGCATGCCTGAAATTTCAATTTTTCAAGAGGGGAACTATAAGTTTGTAAGCACAGAGCAATGGCAAGTTAGTCAGACAGTTTAAGAAATTACTTTGACTAGGTCAAAGGTTCTCCCACATTATTTTTCTTGCCTCTAGCACAAAATCCTTACTGATTCTTATATTATTTTAAAAAGTAACATAAATGACATTTCTTTTTGTTTCTTGTGAAGTTTTAAAAGACCTTTTCCCCTGGAAAGCATGAGCTTCTGCTGCAGGAGCTTCAAGCGCCTCTGTGAGCAAGAAGGGTTGACTCTTGGACAAACCAGCCTGGGGTGGAGACCTTGATTTGCAGGAGCAGTGGGGAGCACATGGCCCCACCACAAGCCCCATTTACCGTGTCAGAGGGTCCCTCAACACACCAATGCAGTGTGCATCCTGGGTATGGATACAGAGCACTATATGGAATCAGCACAATATGGAATCAGGAGCCATCTGATGCCAAGCAATCCTGCGTGTTTTGCAGGATTTCAGTACCCCAGCAGGTGTTAGATGGGCTGATGCATCCTGGAGGAGCTCATGGAGGAGCGTGACCTGCCTGGAAGTCAGTGGTTTCTCCCAAGCTCTTGCTCTTTGTCATGGATGTCTGGCGCTCATCCTGGGCACTGTGCAACACTGCTCGGTGGGGAGGCTGGGAGGGACCCTCTGGCTCTGGCTCATGCAGGGATTGGCTCCAGCTGATTCCTTATTGATGCCTATCAGGCTAGCTGATAAAGGGATAGACATGCTGTTTCCAAACACCAGGGTGCTTGGAAACAAAGTGACTTCATTATAAACTTAAGACACCTTTCAGAAAGCTGGAAGGGGGATACCAGACCCCATTTTGCCTGCTGTTTGTTTTTGTTGCTGGGATACGTTTGTTCCCTGTGTGAGGACACGTTTTAATGTGCTGCTTAGCAGGGACAGTTAATTTTCAAGTATTAATCCAATTTTATATTACGCTTCTAAATCTCGCTGCTTTAGCGGCTCAGCTGGGGAAGCGGTGAGGTCTCGGCTGGCTGGCAGGCAGCCCGTGGAGCAGCCAGGGAGAGTCACCCCAGCCCTGGAGAGCGTCACCAGCAAATGGCTTCATGCTCACGTGCCCACAGCTGCAGGCACTGGCTGCCCTGCTTTCCAGAGCACTGCCACGGAGAGGATTTGGCCACGGCCCATGGCAGAGGGGAGGCATGTTCTGCTTCCTGACAGCAGTCTGTGTTCCTGAGGCTCCTGGGCATGCTGAAGGGAAACCTTCACCTGGGAGTGAGCTTTGCAGGGCTTTGCTCTGTCACTGCAAAACTGCCCCTTCTAGAGGAGGGGCTCCAGATCACTGGAGTGAGAAGCTGACATAAGGAATATAACCCATGGATGCTTGGCTGAGGAGCCTGGCTTGGGGCCAGGCTGCTGCAAGCTCTGCCTTTGAAGCTGCAGCAGGGACAAGCATATCAGCAAAAAGGTAAAGGATCAGCCCTCTTCAGCTAATGTTTGGGATGTTACTGTGTGCATCTCTGAGATCCCCAGACATTAACCTTTACTTGGAACTAAGGAGCATCTGGCAATCCCAACATTTTCAGCATTTCTGTGTGTGCTTATTTTTTTTAAGCAGTGAGAAGTGAAAATAGTCCTTACTGTCTTTTAAAATATATTACAGCTATGTAAGAATACAAATCTTTCAAGGCTGTATCTCTCCTCACCCTGCCAAATGAAACACAATATAAAACTCTATTGTTTTACTCTTGTGTTTCCTGTGCCTTATGGCTTGAACAATGGATCCTCTTGGCTGAAGTCCATCCCAGTAACGATTTAATTTGGGAACACACTTCACCTTTCTAAAAATAAGGAAAACTGAGAAGAAGAGCAAATAAGCTGTACTGAATAAAGATCCAAAATGACTTCTCCAGGATCTGAAATTAGAGAAAATATGTTATCCAAGGAATGCATAAAATAAAATAACATAAGCCTGCCTCTATGCAGCAAACTCTTTCCTGGCATTTTAGCCCTGTTCTACAGTCTGGACTTTTTCCAAAGAGAGAGCAACAAATCATCAGTTATATATATATATTTTTTTCCCCCTCAGACACTAAGAACCAGGCATACACACAAAAATAAAAGAATGTAGAAAACATCTACCCACTTCTTTTTGCTTTGCAGTGTTTTTAAAGCTTTTTATCTCAAACTGTTACCCAGAAGTGAATGTCAGACCGTGGCAAAACCAAAATCAGATAAATGGGACAAAAATAAATCTAATAAATCATCTGCCTGTGACTTACTTAGGCAAGGTGTGCAACTGGTGCCTTTGCTTAGAAAAAGAAGAGAAGCAGCAGGATAGAGGAGCCATGTCCTTCTCAGGTGGTCTGTATGTACATGGGACCAAACCATACCTGATGCTGGAGTCCAGGATACCCTTACACAAACCAAAATCCCATGGTCACGCAGAGAGCACCTCATCCCAGCACACAGCAGGCAAAGGAGCACAAGAAAGCCTGAGGTCAGCATGTGCAGCTCAGCTCAGGCAGGTGGTACCACCAGCTGCAAGCCCTCTGCTCTCTGCCGACACTTCCCCTGCAGAAAACAGGGGCTGTCCTAAGGATGCAAGATTGCAAGGACAACAGCACTCACAAAAGCGGAGTCTCTGAATGGCTGAGTAAACCTCCTGCAGCATGCAGCTGGTGCAAAGTGAAAAATGGGGTGGGGGAGGCCAGGGCATGGAATCTTACCAGTCAGAGAATAATGAGAAAAGTCCCCTACAAACCCAGCCATGGAGGAATTTGTTTGAAGAAACATGAGTCGTGCTGGGAATGGAGGTGGGCACAGACCAATTGTAAAAGTACTACAGAAGCAATTTCAATGTGTTAGGTAATAAAACGGAGCCTCCTCAGTGACTGTCAGTGCAGCCCCTCACGGGGACAGCAGCGCTGCTTCGCACAGGAGACCACTCGCTGCTGACGGTGTTTGCACTGCAGGGATGGAAGGCTGGGGGTGTGAAAAGCCCCACTTCAGCTGCAGCGAGGCTGGGACCTTCCCCTTTTTCCCCCTGTCAAAAACACACCCTGAGCATGGCTTCCCAGATCAGATATCTCCTGTCCCTACTAAAATGTGGGTTTCAGCTCTAAATCAGGGATGCTCCTTGAAAGGTGGCTGTGTACCAGTGGTCTCTCCTCCCTCACCACCTGTCTTCCCACATGCATTCAGCACCAAAGCTGCTGGGGCTTCAGGGAATGAAGCCCAGCGTGCCACCCTTGAGCCTCTGCCCCTCCTGGCTTGTCACAGCTGGAGAGCAGGATCTCAAATGCCATTAATCCTTTCAACTGCTCAACAAAAGTAAAGAAACAGAGCTGCAATTAGAAAGAGAGCTGTTGAACGGGGCTGAGACTGCCAAAAGGCCTCCTACGAGGTCCATTTACTAGAAGATACTAAAGATATTAAGCTCAAGCTCAGATACCATTGGTGGGTCACTATCCATCTTCCCCCTTGCAGTTCAGAACTGCTTTCTGGCTCCTCTAAGGGACCAGCCTTCTGCTCCCAAGCACAGTTTGTTTCCCATCCCTGCACAACCCCTCCAAGATGCCATTTGCAGCTCTGAGGCTCACATTCACCTCCCTGCTGCCCAGGGAGGGTTTGCTGGCTGGTGACAGGCAGCACAGGCATGTCTCCCTGGCTGGGAATGGTCCTGCCCTTGCAGAATAGGTGGTGGGAAGCCCTGGGCATGGCACTTGGCTCCCAGGAGCAGAGGCTGCCAGCTGGGCTCAGGGGCAGCCATCTGCTGGTTTTTGTGGCCATCAAAGCCTGTGGCAGTGGCTGTCTGAGTCGGAGGACTGGCTGCAAGCATGAGAAGACCAGCAGAGGAGCGGCAGCTCCAGAGACCCCCAAGGAGGTGGGGGACAGGAGGGGACGCCTTAGTCTCATTCCAGGTAACAGCACAGGTTACTGTGCCCTGTCACACATGCTGCCTTTGAAATTTCAAGCTCACTTGGTCATTTCGAGAAACAAAGGTTGTTATTGTTCTCCAGGAGCACACCAGAGGTCTGCTCCCTCCTCTCTGCTTGCACCTGGCCCTGTCAGGGCAAGTAATAAATCCCTTTTGTACAGGGATACAGGCTGGAATCACAGGGGGAACCCCATTCCCAGTGAGTCCATGGGCAACAGGGTTCTGCAGGCAATGGAGCCCTGGGGCCCTTGGGGCAGCATAAGACTTTGGGGTGCTGGGTGGGTCCCACCAGCTGCGTGCAGCGGGTCAGCAGAGTTTGGGAAAACCTGGAGACAGGGGATCCTGCTTCTCTGTCTCCAGGCAGAGTTCAAAGGTACAACCCCCCAGCGTGTCACCAGAGGCCGGGCACTCGCACAGCACCTGCAGCAGGTCAGCCACGAGCTGCTCGGCCCTGGCGCTCGCCCTCCTCCTTGCAAGAGAGAAGGGGCAGGCTGAGGTCCCTGCCCCGCAATGCAGGCGTGGGCAGCGCCGATGGGGCAGCAGGCACAGTGAGTGACGTCCCCACAGGGGCTGGGGCACTTGGAGACGCTGCACAGGATGGGTGGAGGAGCTCTCAACGCACACACGCAGCTGCTGGCGAGGGGCCCGGGAGCTGCCAGCCAGTCTGGGGGAAAGAACTGAGAGAAACACCAAAACAGGCACAAGCCAAGGGGCAGGGCTGGGGAGGGGGCGCTTATGGAGGTGGCACTCCTTGGCTGCCATGGCAGGAGGGCAGCAGGGAAGTCCATCCCTGCCCGGCCTGAGCCGGCAGATCCCATTGATAGTGCACCAGGGCTTTGCCACATGCAGCTGCTCAAGTTTTGATCCAGACTTGAGCATTTTGGGGACTGGGCAGATCAGCACACCTGCCCAGGGCTGACAGAGCCCGCTTGTGAGAAGGGAAGTACTTCTGAGGATTAACAACCCAAGGAGGAGGCAGGAAGCTGGGAGGAAGGGTCGAAGATCAATTTTCATTCTGGCAGCAGGTTAAAGAGTAGGGAATGTGAACGCTGCCTCTGAGGTCTTGGATAGCCCAGTATATGAACTGATGATCTGGAAATAAAGATGAGCAATATACCGAACATTCTTAAAAGTTGACTCAAAGCTATTGACTATTGAGGAGATAAAAAAGGACCGAGTAAAACGCAAATGTGGCAAATGGGGAACACCACATATTTGCCAAGGATCAACTGGATATGTGCAAGGTCAGAAGAGGGGAAACAAATTGCACATAAGAATTACAACCCTCCAGATGTTCTCTAGCAACCCAAGAAATAATATGGATGTCACATAAACCCTGGCTCTGAGAGTAGCTGCAAGTTTAAAAAAAAGCATACACAAAATATTAGCATGCAGAAGGAAGAAGGAGGGAATAATATGGCAAATATGATAATGCTATTATGTAAATGACTAGCACAGCCTCTCTGGGAATACTGTCTGCAGTTCAAGTAAGCCCTTCTCAGAAAGGGCTGATTAGGGGCATGGCAAATTCGCTCACAGAGAGATCAAAACGATTGGGGTTGTTTATCTCAGAAAGGAAATGAACAAGAGGAGATTGGCACGGAGTGAGCCAGTCCAGAGCTTCTGTTTTTCTTCCTGTTTAGTTCTATCACTGTCATATCTGGTGTCGCTGAGAACTGTGTGAAGTGATGTGGCTCTCCTCTGTTACACACCATTTGCTCCTTCTCTCACCCTCCCTTCCAGGGGAGGCACAGCACATTATGTTTTATATTTAAGTAGGACCTGGGGAGGAGGAGGTGGCTAAGGAGAAATATATATGCCCCAGAGACGCCTCATAGTAGAGAAGGTGAGAATGGAAAAGTGGGATTTACACCTGGACAGTGGAGCAAAAAGTCCTGGCTTTGGGAGTCTCCTTCCATCAGCTCAGGCAGACAGACCTCAGAGAGGCTGCCAGCTACTGCCCTTCTCCTAGAGCCTTGAGGCTTCCAGACCAAGCCCTGGTCTCTGGGGGTTCCTTGGAGATAAAGAAAAAGAGCTTGAATTTGGTAAATTATTTTGTAAAAAGCATCCCAGAAGTCAGAAGTACCTTAGGATGCAGCATTGACGCACTGCTCTCTTCCAGGGGAGGGTCAGGTTGGACATTAGGGGAAATTCCTTTGCAGAAAGGGCGATTAGACATTAGGGATGGGCTGCCAGGGAGTTGGTGGAGTCACCGTCCCGGGGGTGTTTAAGGAAAGACTGGACGTGGCACTGGGTGCCATGTGGTTGACAAGGTGTTGTTCAGCCAGAACCTGGACTCCCTGCCCTCAGAGGTCTTCTCCAGCTTAACGGAATCTGCGATTCCGTGACCGTGGCGCACGGCAGACACGCTGCCTCTCGGCGCCGGCAGCCCAGCGCGCTGTGCTGCAGCACACGGAGCCCCACACGGCACACGGAGCCGCGGCCAGCGGGAGCCGCACACGGCACACGGAGCCGCGGCCAGCGGGAGCCCCACACGGCACACGGAGCCCCGGCCAGAGGGAGCCCCACAGGGCACACGAAGCCCCGGCCAGCGAGAGCATCCCGGGCTGCCGGGGTGGGCCGGGCGCGGGCAGCTCCCCTCCCGGCCGCCAGGGGGCGGCAGCGCCGCGCCGCCGCCACCGCCTCAGGCCGGCGCGGCTCGCTGCCCGCGGGGCCGACGCTGCCATTGGCGGGCGCGGGGGCGCGGCCCGGAAGCGGAAGCCCGGCGCTGCCGAGTGACCCCGGGAGCGGCCGGGAGCGGCCCGGAGCGGCCCCGCGCGCAGCCCGGTGAGAGCGGGGCGGCCGCGCTCCTCCCGCGGGGCTGCAGCGGCCCCCGCGCCCCGGCCCGGCCGTTACCCCGCGCCGTTGGACAGGCGGCCCCGGCACCGAGCGGGGCCTGTCGCGGGCAGGCGGCGGCCGGCGGGTCTCTCGGGAAGGGAGAAGCTGACCCGGATCCCGCCCTCGGTCACTCCTCTGCCGGTTGCCCGCCCGCGCCGCACAGCTGTCCCCCATGGCCGCGTGGTCCCGGGAGGCGGTGCTGACTCTGTACCGGGCTCTGCTGCGCCGCGGCCGCGGCCTGCGCTACACCGACCGGGATTTCTACCTGGCCTCCATCCGCCGCGAGTTCCGCCGGAACCAGGGGCTGCAGCGGCTGGAGGACAAGGAAAGGCAGCTGGAGAAGGGGCAGGCTTTCCTGCAGAGCAGGCTCGGGGGCCTGGTCTAGCCATTCCCTGTAGCTGCCACCGGTCCCACGTACCTCCCTCTTCTTTCCAAAATCCCCTCGCCAGCCAGAAGAGATGATTAACACTCACTACCCACCACTTTCTTGAAGAAGTCCTGAAGGTGCTTCCACAGGCACACCAGGAGGGCTCTCCTGTTCTCTTCACAAATGCATTAGGTCACAGGTAGGTCATCTGCAATGATATAACCGTGTTCTTCATGGTGCTGTTACAGTGAGCTTTGCAAAAGTGTGGGGTTTTTTCTGCTTGGGGATGACGAGTGTATTCTTGGTTCATCCATGCAAGAACATTCCCGCTAACTTGCCTTTGGAAAAAACAAAGGGCAGTTTTCAACCACTCCAGTCAGGCAGGCAGGCTCAGAGCCTTGGACACTGACTCAGAAAACAGACCTAAAGTCATAGTGCAGGAGTTTCTTGGTGTTTTCATGTAGGTTCACTGGGGATCCCCCTATGGCTAGAGTGATGGTAAAGTGTGTTTTACAGGATCACAGAATCATTGAAGTTGGAAAAGGCCTCTGAGATCATTGAGTCCTATCTTTGATATCCACCTTGTAACTAGAACATGGCACTGCCTGTCACATCCAAGTTAAACACCCCCAGGGATGGTGACTCCATCACCTCACTGGGCAGCCCATTCCCATGTCTAATCACTCATTCTGTGAGGAAATTCCTTCTGATGTCCAGCTTGAGCCTTCACTGGCACAGCTTGAGGCCATGTTGGCCTGAGAGACTCTTTAAAATTAAATCTCAAGGTCAGGTTAAATGGAAATTTGAGGACACAAAAGTACACATGTAAGAAAATATTCATGTCAGTGTTTTACATTATTTGTCTGAGTCAAACTCACCAGCCTTGAGGGCAGGAATAAATATCAAATGAAGGCAAGGGAGCTGTTCCTTTTATGATCTGTTGCGGTCTCTGCTGTTGATTCTTGGGTGTCTTTGAAGTATCTGGGATTGGACACTGTTCAGAAATTAATCTATGAATGGAAGTTCTGAGACTGCCTGTCAGTTCCTGGGGAAGATTCCACTTCCTGCCAGACAGTTGACCAACCCTGTATTGCCTTGTCTGTGAGCAAGCACAAATTATGAGAAAAATATGTGACTAGTTAGAAGGTTTGCTTAATATGCAGGATTTTATTGCAAAACACTGTGGAATTAACTTCTACTTTCTTTCCTTAAACCTATTAAATTATTACAAACCTCACCTCAAATTCGGATGTGTTCCCTCAGGCATTGCTTGGTCAGTACTGTCCGGGCACTGCTGGGAACAAGCAGCAGTTTGAGGGAACATAAGTAGAGGGGGTGCAGGGTTGGGTGGTCCCTTCCTGTGGTAAAACGCGGGGGCAGCAGCGGTGTGAGGTGTGGGAGGAGAGGGTGAACCGTGGTTTTGTGCCGCTGTGTAACTCTCGCTCCTCGCAGGTGAGATGGCAGGCGCTGGGCAGCGCAGAGGGAAGAAGGATGACAACGGCATCGGCACCGCCATCGACTTCGTGCTGGCCAACGCGCGGCTGGTGCTGGGCGTGGGCGGCGCCGCCATGCTGGGCATCGCCACGCTGGCTGTCAAGCGGGTGAGCGGGACAGGGAGTGAGGGAGTGAGGCAGTGCCACAGCCGGCACCGGGCACGGCTCCGCCAGCGGCGTGCTGGCAGTGGCCTGGGTACAATGCCAGCATTGGGCCCTCGGTGACACAAACTCTTCCCGGTTTAGATGTACGACCGCGCAATCAGTGCTCCCAGCAGCCCCACTCGCTTGAGCCAGTCGGGAAAGAGAAGCTGGGAAGAGCCAAACTGGCTGGGCTCCTCCTCACGCCTGCTGACCCAGGACATGAAGACCAGCCTCAGCCGCTCCCTGCAGACCCTTCCCACTGATCCTTCAGCTCCAGACACTGGTAAGAGGCATGGTCATCCTCCTGCATCACAGAGTCATCCAGGCCTATAAACCCTGCATTTGTTTAAGGGAATGCAGAGGAAGGAAATACCCTGTCTGGCCTGGGATTTTTATGCTTTTTTTTTAAGCAGGTCCATTGGTAACTTCAAGAATCAGAACTGACATTGGGAACTAGTCAGTAATGGTCATCTATTTGCACTCCTCATTCCTCTCATGACTTCATGGTGTTAAGCTTTATTCTCCCTAATTTTTGCTGTTTCAATCTGAATATCTAATCTTTCCTGATAGAAAGCTATTCCATTAGTTTCAAGCCCTCTGCTGCCTTTCTTCGGGTCCTTCCAGTTTGCTTGCATCTTTTTAGGGGGAGAGTATTCGAGCTGTGAATGTACTAGGAGTTTATAACAGTATTTCCTGTATTATTGCTACCGTTTTCCAAATGATTTCTGGATCGACGTTTCCCTATTTGGTGCTGCTTATCACTGTGTTTCTCTTCAATAGTCTATAGGAAGTGTCTATAGTTTCCTTTCTGGGTGGGATAATCAGTAATTTAGAATCCAACTATGTTTTGTTACGTGTGGTTGGTTCTTTGTTCTCAATGGTTTTACTTTCTGTCCCCGATCACTCATTTCAGGAGATTTATACTTGGCGACTTAAACTAAAAATCAGAATCAAGCTATTAACTTGATTTCCAGATTATTTTAAAGGAAGTTGTCTTTGGGATGGCAATAGTTTTTCTGCTGAGGAAGCATTAAAAACTAGACAGCTGTGTTAAATGGGGTCTAGACAATTTGGTTGGAGTCCGCAAGCATAAAAACATTGATGATGGTGTCTTAAATTCTTCAATTAGAAGTAAATTAAAACTCAGTATGGAAAAATAATTTTTTTTCATAAATAGGCAATGAAATCGACTTCCCTATGGTTTAGTACATTATTTCCTTTGCATGAAAAAAGCTCAGATCTGTCCAAAAGAACCCAGTGGGACAAGAGACAGCAGCTGCTGAGGCTAGGATAGATGGCTTTGTGTACAGCTTGGTCAGCCATTCCTCATGTGCTCTGTGGCCAAATCATCAAACAAAAATTGGTAACAGCCAATTGCTTTAATGGGGCCACTGACTTGGGGATTTCTCCTGCGCCCCTTAGGTGTCACAGCCCTTCCAAAGTTCTTTTAGATCTGTAATTCCCCTTTAATTCTCATTGTTAATTTCTGAAACTCTTCGTCCATGTTAAGAGAAATCTGAAATGGATGGGAAGCACTGATTTTTTTCTTTGGGAAACCAGTCAGAAACAAAGGAACTCAGAGAATCTGTGCAGGTCAGTCATTGTTTAGTAATGCAGATGCAATGCAAACCTTGCTTTGTTGCGTTGTGCCTTCTGAGTGGGCTCTCTGCTCTTTTTGCAGTGAAGGTTTCAGTGGGGGTATCACTGGAGCTATGATGGCCTGAGCTGGGATGGCCCCAGGATCTGTCAGTTCATCATCCTAATAACTGTGCTGATCACACTCCCAACAATTATTTCATTTCCAGGTGGCACAGTCTTCTCTGATCTCATATGCTAGTCAGGACTGGGTTTTGCTGGTAATTTGTAATAATCTGTTTCAGTGGTAAAAACTCAAAGAGATCATGGTGGTTGCTCAAAAGTGTTTTATTCACTGATCTGGCATCACACTGAAAGCTTTTGAACTGGTAACAGTACTGAATTTTTGATGAAATTGAGCTGAGATATTGCCCACGTAGCCATTTAAATTACATCCTTGTACACAATATTAGTCTGGCTAAATTTCAAATCTAGTAACTTGTTTTCATCCATTTTGATGCTCTTACTAGTATGTTTTGAAGTTCCTCAGCACGTCCCTTTGGAGTGGTAGCTATGTAAAGCCTGCAAAATGTCTGCCAAGGGCTTTTTGAGACCCGCAGTTCCGCGCTGCAGATTCTGTTCTTCGCGATGCTTCGCAGTGAAATCAGCTGCAACCTCAACAGTTTTCCTTCTGTCTTGCAGAGTTCTTTCGACCCCCAAAGCCTAAGCCATCTGTCAAGAGGAGTCAGGTGGAGCTGAAGAAGTCCCGCCTTCGCCTGTCCCTGCAGGAGAAGCTGCTGGCGTACTACCGGCGGCGGGTGGCGATCCCAGCGGACGAGCAGGCTCGGGCCAAGCAGGCGGCCGTGGATATCTGCGCGGAGCTGCGCAGCTTCCTGCGCGCCAAGCTGCCCGACATGCCCCTGCGGGACATGTACCTCAGCGGCAGCCTCTACGACGACCTGCAGGTAACTCCTGGGCTCCTTGGTCAGGAGGCTGACCACGCAGGGGCCTTTCAGGCTTCCCTGATGGCGCTGCTGGCTCAGCACAGCATTCCTCAGTAATACGGCCCCTGGTGTTGCCTTTCCCACTGTGGAGCCAGGCGTTGATTTCCACAGTGCTGTTTGAACAGGCATGACCAGGCTGCCCTGTCATTGTCTGCAAAGCCTTTGCTTTTTTGTTTTGTCCTTCTTTGTTTCCCCTCTGTCTCTTCTTTTAGTTGTGTTTTTCTTGCTGTTTCTCTGGTGCATGTCTGTTTTCTCTCCATCCCTCTGTAACCATCCAAATACATTCCCTTAGAATTCCCATGTATTCATGTAGGTCCTTCCTACCCTTTATTTATTTTTTTTTTTTTAATGCATGACAGACCTGGATTGGACAGCAGTCCCTGCTGCAATATCTCCCTGATGGCAAGATGCCCATGGCTATAGTGAGTGATTCAGAGGCACACTTCTTTGTTTGAGTCAGATCTCTAGAATGGAGCATGGAATGTCCAGTGAAACTTAGACCTGGGGTCTTAATCACATTGAATGAAAAGGGATCTTTAACGACCTTTTTCCAAACAATGTGGCAGACCAGGTGAGGGCAGTGTACCTAGCTGTAGCATTGGATTACTAAACCATGGCAACGGAAGCTTGTCAAGAAACTTAATACTCTGTCTCCTGTTTAAATTGTCATGTGGTGTTGCCGTGCCCTAGGCCAGCTGCACCTCACAACCAAGGAGCAGAATTAAAGCAATATGTGGCAGAATGATTCATCTATATGCAGTCTGTGTCAGGTCTTTAAATAGTACATACCACGTAAGCACTAGCTTCAGCTATACCTTGGAATTACCCACTGACGGCTGGAAATAGTCCTTCAGAATGCCTTTTAACAAAGGGAGGCTGGGAATCCCACGCAGAGAGGAGAGTGAGACAGCTGAGTCCTTATTCCAGGTTCCTTTGGACAGAAGGCTATCTAAAGGTGATGAATAAAATGAATGTGGAGAGAGAAAGCTTATTCTTACTGTCTTTTCTCTCTTGTGAAAGGTAGTGACAGCTGACCACATCCAGCTCATTGTACCTCTCATGCTGGAGCAGAACCTGTGGTCGTGTATCCCCGGAGAGGACACTATCATGAACATTCCTGGCTTCTACTTGGTGCGTCGAGAAAACCCAGAGTACTTTCCTCGCGGGAGCAGCTACTGGGACCGCTGTGTGGTGGGAGGTTACCTTTCCCCCAAAACTGTAGCAGAGACCTTTGAAAAAGTTGTATCTGGGTCCATCAACTGGCCAGCAATCGGGAGTCTCTTGGACTATGTGATCCGTCCAGCGGCTCCCCCAGCAGATTTGACTCTGGAAGTCCAGTATGATGCAGATCGGCATCTTTTTATTGACTTTCTACCATCCCTGACACTGGGGGACATCGTCCTCGTTGCCAAACCTCACCGACTGGCCCAGAATGACAACTTGTGGCGACTGAGCCTGCGGCCAGCAGAAACGGCTCGCCTCCGCGCCCTGGACCAGGGGGATTCTGGCTGCCGCTGCTTGTGCCTCAAGATCTTCAAAGCAGTGTGCAAGTTAAACCCAGCTCTGGGACACCTCACTGCCAGCCAGCTCACTAATGTCATCCTGCACCTCTCCCAGGAGGAGTCTGACTGGTCCCAGGACATGCTGGCTGACCGCTTCTTGCAGGCACTGAAGGGGCTGATCCGCTACTTGGAGGCAGGTGTCCTCCCTAGTGCCCTGAACCCCAAGGTGAACTTGTTTTCAGAGCTCACCCCTGAAGAAGTGGATGAGTTGGGCTACACCCTCTACAGCTCTCTGTCGGAGCCAGAGGTCTTGCTGCAGACATAATGGGGCCTTACCTAGGGAAGTGTCGATAGGGTTTAGCCAATGCAGACTTTGATTACTGCAAATTATGTCTCTTCCACTTCTCCCTGTCTCCCTCTCTCTCTCTCTTCACCACTCCCCCCTTTTGGTTCATTAGTAATTCCTGCTTTGGAGTTGGTGCTCCCACTGAATTTCTTGGTGCTACTGGTCCATTTCCACCATCTCTGCCCCAACAGGTACCCATTGGCTAGGGAAGAGAGGCTTAAACTGCAGCTCTGAGATCTTCGCATAAATTCTGCTGAGTTTTAAGTGTCTACCAAAAAAATAAACCAAACTATGCACTTCTTTCTTCTGTAGTATACTTACTGCAGCAAACCCTTTTTGGTCTGAAGAAGGTGGAACTGGGCTGGTAAATCCAGTGATGATTTTAGCAGACTTGCACTGAGGTTGTTTAATTTCCTCCAACCTGATTTTGCCCTATGTTTCTTTTCCTCTGCTGTCCTACACTGTCTCACTTTTCTTTCTTTTACATCCTTTTGGCCCAGTCATGCAGGGCAGACTGAGTGAGATATTTTGGATAGGGTTCTTTTTGTATTTCTGAGTGGATAATGATTACACTGGCAATATTGAGGGCTGTAGAGCTTGAAATTGGAGAATCCCCGCAGCTCCTGCTCCCATGGAGCCTTCTCATCCTTTGCAAGCTGGGTTCAGGATTAAGGGCCAAAATTTGTCCAGTCTGCTGCAACACAACATCCAGTACAGGCAATTCTTGTTGAAGATGTCATGGGGAGGAAGGAACCTTTGTGGTCTGGCTGTGTGATGAAGCTGAAGGAGCAGAGCTTGCTGTTCCTGCCTAGCCAGATCTGCTGGGAATGGCCTCAGGAGTGGAGAACAAGGCAGCTCTTCAGTTGTCTCTGGCCTAGAGGAAGAGAGGGTGATTATAGGGGAGGGGTGGGAGACACACATGGGAATGGGGATTTTTTTTTTTTTTTTTTTTTGTCTTTTCCCCCTAGAGCTTATGGCTGTTTTGGTTTACTAGAGGTGGAAACAAGACTGCATGCCTCAAAGGGCTTTGGAATAAGCACACACAAGCCAGATTCTCACCAGCTCTAAAGGATGTGAAGGTGATAGAACTGAACTGGTGACATCAGCAAGGTTCTGTCCCATACAGTGCTATTAGGGTACATATACAAAGCTGGCATTTAGGGATAAATTAGCTTTGCCATCTGCTCTGTGTGCTTTAGTCTCCTCCCCAGAACTGAGGCTGTCCATCCCCTTCCTCATTCCCACGTGTTGACTTTCCAGTGCTCCCATTTTACAAATACTCTTAGAAAGCTGGTGAGGGCACACCTTCCCATTCCATCTGTTTGGACCTGTTGGCAGTGCACTTCTGCTCACTCCTGTCTATGGCTGCTCTCAGGCTGTAGACTCTATACTCTGCATTAAGCCACCTGCTGTCTTAAAAAAGTGGGAGAGAAGGTGTCCCCCCAAGTGTGGAGCTCTGTGTGTATCTCAAAAGACCAACATAAGTATTGTTTCAGAAACATGTTTGCCGTTTCCCTGCTTCAGGAGCTTTTTTCAGCCTTGCTGTCCAGCCTCCTTAGCCAGTGGAGAGGAGTACTCTAGCAGCAGGGTTTGGAGGGAGCAGGAATCCTTTTTTCCTTTTCTCCTCCCTTCCTCTCAGGACTTCCCCCGTCTTTGACAGAGGAGTTTCAAGGTGAATTTCAGGAGTGGAAGCACAGAGGGAAGTCCTTCACCCTGGGTTTTTTTAGAGGCAGTGCTGGTGAGGTGAGGGAGGGAGCAATTTCTTGGACAATCCGTCCATTTTAGCCAGTGTGTCGGATAGCATTCTGTATACAGTGATAAAGCAACATTGCATTTTAAATTATTTAATCCTTAGGGTACTGGTGTTTTCTAGACTGCCAGATGTGTACTTTGGAGTCTGTGTGTGTATATAAAGTCTATAGTCTATCAAAGGTTAACAGGAATCCCATTTGTATGACTTTGTGTTTTGTAAGTTTTGCAGCAGTCAGTGTTTTTCAGCTGTTGATTGCTCTTCACTCTGGTTCCCAGAGTTTTTCCCTCTTCCTTCCCTTGCTCCCCACTGCCTTTCTGATGTCAGCCTTTCTACCCTAAAAGCAAACAGATGAGACTTGGAGCCTATAGGCTACTGGGGGGAATTCCCCTTGTTTTTAATTACTTGAAGGTCAACAAAAATATTAAAATATCTGGGTTGTCAGGAGTTCCCCCAAAGCTCATTTCTTCAGTGTGATGTCACCCCTCACTTGGTGCTGACTCCAGTACTGTGGTCTTCACATTTTAACAGCAGCGTGGTTGGCAATGATTAAAACTCTAGATACAAAAAAGAAAACGTGAGCTATGACTTGGGAACAGTTGTCACATACATATCTGTATATATGATTTTTTACATGAATGCTTTTACTTCTTCCTGACAACCTAATGAATTAATATTTTATGGCCATTTTTTGCTGCTATTGAGCTCAATTTGTGTATCAAATGGAGACTGAAGCTGCCTTTTTGCCCTTTTTGTAGACTCTGCTCCACTTCACTTGCATCAACCATCTCCATCATTTCTTCCCTTCACTTTTGCCCTCCTCTGAGCTAGCCATGAGCCTGTTCTCAGGAGGCAAATGGTCACTTCCTACAGGCAGCCGCCACAGCAGGCAATAGCTGCCCTGGCAGTGGCAGTCTTGACAAAGGCCAAAGATGTGATGGGTCACAGGGACACTGCAACTAGGAATATTTTAAGAGCAGGGTCGGGTATAAGAGGCTATAGAAGCAGGGAAGAAGGTGTAGGGAAAGTATGCAGGAAACAACCACTAGTGCTGCACCCAGCCTTTGGGTCAGACAGAATGTTGCAGAGTCTTTCAAACTGGCACCTTGCAGTATTAAATGCAGTACATATGTTGATGTACAGCCTGGAGGGCTGGCTTACCTGCAGGTGGGCTACTTCCTGGTCAAATCTGTAGCACAGAGCAAGAGAACCTAAAGCTGAATGTGAAAAGGGCAGCTCCAGGCCGCCTTCCTGGCAGAGCAGCTCAGACAGATTGATTGTAAGAGGCCCAGGGCATGCGTTGGGCTGGTGGCTGCCTCAGCTCCAAGAATGTCTCCCTGTGTTCTGCTCTAGCTTAGCTCACACAAGCTTCCCATGAGATTGTCGTCTTATTCCCTGTAACCACAGGGTGAGGACCAACTTGCTCAGCTGTGGGTTTCACTGCTGCTGAGTTCCACTGCTAATCTTTCAAGTCAGATGGATTTCTTTTCTCGTGTTTAAAAGCAATTATGGAAACATAAGAGGCTGCTTTCTGCCCCCTGGCAAGCTGCCATCAGGGCCCTCATTCTTAGCATGTGGGCACGAAGTGAGAAGTGAAGAGATGATGCCTCATCTCTCCCAGGCCTGGAGGCTGTGGATTTGCAAAGGGGAAAGTCCAAGTGCATGATCTGTGACAGAGTGTGTGGAATTCTGAAATAAAATTACTTTCCACAGTAACCTGCTTGTCTCTGGCATGTTTGTAAACAAAGGAACATCTCTCTCTGCTTTCATCTCACTGCATCACCTTCATGCTGGTATAATTCTACACCACACCAGTGCTTGGGGACTGACTTGCCCCTTGGTGATTCACTTGCTTTCCTTTTGCAGCTCTGGGCACTCAGCACTTTGCAGCTTGTCTTGGGGGAGCAATCAGCTCGGCACAGCAGCGTCCTGCCCCTGGCAGCTTTCACACCGGTCACAAGATGATGCGTAATTGTGGTGCTGAGCCTCTCCTCTCCCCGGCAGTCTGCGTGTCCAGACGGGCACCTGCTTTTCATGTGGCTCCCCAGACTTCAGAGGCTTCCGTGCTTCTGGAATATTAAACTTTCCTGTGCGGGCTCCCCCACCCTTGTTCAGTCACACCCTGGTTTTTGTGTGCCAGGCCTCTCCCCTCCCAAGTGCTCTCTTATCCAGGCATCAGCCTTGAGGCAGCAAGGAAGCTGCTTTGCCAGGGGCTCGTGTCTGGCATGGTGAAGTTCTTTACAGTAGGATCCCGTTTTATGTGTCTGCTTGGGAAGGTGGAGTGGAAATGTTGGATGTCAAATAACGTGTGAAGTCATGCTGCTTTTGATGGGTCCCAGGCTTCTTAATTCTTGGAAGACAGGCTACAGTGGCAACATTGTCCTGTAAGACTTGTCTTAATGAGGACTCTGTAATTAACTGTTTTAGAGGGTATTTTGTGATACAAAGGGAGTCGACATCTCCAACTTTTTTTCTAATATCCCTTGCCTGCGTTGCTTTGCTTTTTTTTCCCCTTTAATCTGTTCTGTAGAAACAGATCAGATGAGATCAAGCACATTTCATGCCATACAGAGTCTTACAGGAGCAGCTAAAATAAGCCGCTCTGTGAAATCTGTGACAGGCATTATCCCCTCAAGTTAAAGCCCCTGGAATGCCTGGAGCCTGCAATACATGGTTAATAGATGCAGCGGTTTGCCCCTGTGCATAAAAGCTGTCCTGGCATGAATAGGGAGGAAAGATCAAAAGATAAGTGTCTGTTTAATGTAAAGAAGAAATAATTGAGGGGAGTGATGATAATTATTGCAAGTATGGAAAAAGTTGCTACAAAGAAGAAGAGCACAAGTAATTCTCCAGGCTGCAAAGACTTAGAATCTCTTTTGTTCTTAGCCTAAGGAACAACACCCTAGGAGGAAAGTGAATTTTGGAACAAGCGAAATATTTTGCCCACTTTGTTATATAACCACAGTTCTGTCCCGGATATTAATGTAGCTGAGTTTCCATTTTACTTATTTACTTCTGCATCTCTTAATTTTAAAAATAAATACATAAATGTTGGCCTATTTTTTATCTAATCTTAAACTGGGGAAGAAAGGATGACTGAACCCCAAATCTGAGATTATCATGCTAAACTGTTGAACTGCATTAATAATGTTTCTTTTTTTGTTCCCAAATACTTGCATACATGTTTTTTTAAGGTTTATTTTAATATTCTAAACTTTAGAAAAGCTGCAGACAGCTGCTGCTTTTTAAATTTAGTCTCATATTAAAAAAAAAAATAAGCATCTCTTCCAACTTTTAGTTTCATAGAAAAAAAGAGGAGCCTCTTCCAAATGAGGAAATTTTCTTCCAGGTAAGATATGTTTGCTCACTACCCTGCACTATTCAATGGCTCCAGCATGGCTCACTGAATCTGGGACTGGATCTTGAAATGTGGGGCTTTACCCACAGATGCAGCAAGGAAGAAATGGGAGCTTCTACCTCCTACCAGTGAAACCCAGTATTGGCTTCCAGCCCCAGGAGAACTGCTGCTGTCCAGACTATCAGGGAATTGTTTGAGATATCTGGATTTTATCTTCTTTATCCTTGTCAGGCTGAGTTACTACCTGAGTTTATGATCTGAAGGATTCAAGAAATATCCCTCCCCTACCTTTTATTCTTTTTTTTCCTCTCTCTCTCTTTTTTTTTTTAATTTTTTTTTTTTTGGTAACATTCAAACCTTCTTAGAATAGGTTTAATGTCCCTTGCACAATCAAGGATAAAATTTACACTAGCATACTTTGAGAAGGACAGCATTACTCACAAGTCAAGGACCCAGAAATGTGCTGGTGAGCAGGCTATTACACCTTTCTTTACAGCATGTGATCCTGTGGAATAATCTTGCAAACAATAAGGCAAAAGAGGGAGGTAAGACCAGTGGGTAAGGCAGGGAAGATCTGAAGTCACTCTGAAGATAGGAAACGTTCTTGTCATTTTACAAAAAGCAAAGAGAGTGGGACACAGAGTTTGGCTCAAGGACTCAAACTTCTCATGATCTTAAGCTTTGCTAAGTACTCATGGAGAAGTCAGTTCTGAACCAAATCACATTAAACACACTAAAAGTTAGATTGATTTTTATTTTCTGCCCTGGTTCAATTTCCCTGGCTCCTGTGGCTAAGTAGTTCTTTGATCTGTCTATTAACAATCAGTGCTAAGCTTCTCAGGGGAAATATATATATATATAAATTCTAAGCACATTCTTCATGAAAAGCCTTCTCCATACAAATAAAAGACAAAAGTTGCTCGCTTGTATTGCTTGTTTTGTTTAGGATTTTCTTTTGTTAGGCAGCAGTTCCTTGGCTTCAGTGCAATTCCACCTTTCCCCTTCCTCTCTCTGTGGTAGAATTGTCACAGTTCTGCAGAAGCCCAGGAGTGGTACTGTCCCATAAGACATCCCACTACAACGATCCCAGTCCTGTACAACCCTCTTGTCTTATCGTGCTCAGCAGTGCAAAGGACAGGCCTCAGAGGCAGCAGACAGAAGGGCACAAATGGCAAATGTTGGACTGTGTTGGCTCTTTACCTCCCACAATGGGCATTACTTCAAAACTCCTAGGGCCCTGGCAGGCTCCTTACCTCCCGGAAAGGCAGGAAGCAATTATTCCTGGAAGCAGTATAGCAGAATGACATTTTTGCCTTCAGATTCTTGAATGTATTTAGCACAGGGGACCTTGAAGACAGTAAATACCAGCACTTATATGAATAATAAGATGTGAATCATCCTTAGCTGCTGCTTGTTTGCAGCACTGTCAGAGGTGTGCTGCAGCCAAGGCAGTACAAGGCACAGCAGTCCCAGAGGCCGCAGAGCTGCAGCTCCCATGGTGCTTGTTAGAGAGCACGCTGGCAGGGGCCCAGCTCCCTGGCACTCACAGGGAGGCTGGTTTCTGCTGAGGCAAGGACGTGACCAAGGCACAAACCTTCTCTTTCCCAAATCACTGCCTACTGTTGTGGGAGAGACAGCAGAAAGCACCTAGTCTGCTGCCTTTTCTTGAACAAGGAGCAGTGAGCTTATGTTTTGGGCTAGGAATCTTTCTCCTCTCTTTTTTAAAAATTTTGTTGGGCTTGGTTCTTTTTTCTTTTTCTATGTAAAACAAGATAATGACTGAAGAAAGATGCATCATTCAGTCCATCACTTTGCACTGCCAAGGAGGATGTTAGGTGTCACCAGCAGACTGGTTACTCCCAAGCTTTGTGCACTGGGACAGACTTACCCTTTTGTGAGCCTGCCTTGCCTAGGGGAGACCTGTATTTCTGATAAGTGCTCAGCATCCAAATACTGAGACTGCATGACTGAGGTGAATGGCTCACATGTTACCTTCCTGAATAGCGCCAGCATTGCTTCAAACCCAGAGATGTCTCCTCCAGAAGCCAGGACAGGGCCTCAACAGTCTCACCCTCTGTGCCTCCCCAGCAGAGCTGGGCTGCTGTGGCTGGCTCCTGACAGACTTGGGTCAGGTCTCAAACCAGTTCTCTCTACAGTCAAGCACAGAAACCTCCTCCCATTAAGAGAATTGCAAACCTCCCTCACCAGGCACCACAGCAATGGCAGCAAGAGGGCAGGTGAGTTGAGAAGCCATAGCACCTCCTAAATAGGGTACTTTGGCTGCATAGTCTTCTTTGGGGACTATTATTCAGCCTGCCTATGGCCAGGCCACCTGTAACACACCTGAGGAGGCTACCCATCAGTCCATGTACAAGTGCAGGGAGCAGAACAGGCTCAAAGCCTTCTGAAAGAATTTTTCTGACATTATTTGCCAAATCCCCCAACACAGAGACGCAGAGACCTTAGGAGGGAAAACAGCATTCCTTCAGGGAAAGCTATAAACTCAATGGTATCACAATTGTGTCAACATCCGCCAGGACTTTTTCTCTCCTCCTTTGTAAACAAATATATATTAAAACAGTACAAAGTCTGCTGGTAAATCACTGAGAAGCTGCTGTCTATGGAGAGTGGAACATTATTACTGAATAATGGCTGCAGCATTCCTCCCCAGGGACCTGGGCAGCTACAGCCTCAACAGTGACTTATCCTCAAATGAGTTTCAGAGCTTCATCTGAACACTTGTTGTGTCAGTGCTCTTGCTGAAGCTGCCAGCCAGCACCAGAATCAAAGAGATCTCATCTCACACACCCCCAAAAGATCCCTCAAACCTTCCCACCTGCTCCAGCTGAAGCTGCCGGTTTCAGCGCCGGGTTCAGGAGTGCAGTCTAACTGCTGGGCTGCTGGGTACACGGGGCCCTGGTGCTGACTGCTCTGAGGGGCACTGAGACACCGAAGGAGAGCTGCACTGAAGTTAACTCACTCACTGGCGTCTGGGCTGGGATGCTGCAGTCTCATAACCCGTACCTGCTTGTCAGGCCTCAGCTCCTGCTAACTTCACACTGTTAGAAAATACGCAATGTGCATTGTTACTGTCCTCTTCATCCTCTTGCACAGAAGGGCACAAGACACCTGGCACGTGTGACTCCAGCAGATGCTGATAACCGACAGGTACATACATTTTGATAGACACGGAGCACACAATCTGCAGGGGGTCACATCAACTACAGGCCCATGAAGAGCAGTAGTTGACATGAAATGTGTTTCTGTTCTTTTATTGCTTGGATAACTGGAAGGCTTTTGTTTGTGTGCTAAACTGAGCCCACATGTGCTAATGCACATAAAGGATTATTTTTGCCCCCCAAATCCTTTCATCTTAATAAAATAAGGCTGGACAATGAGACAACTAAAAATATCCCCTAATGGTCTGAACAAAAGTCAGCATCCCCTCCTCTCCCTCCTTCACACATATTTTTTGCTAAACATAATTTTCAGCCAGTTGTAACTCTGCTAAGGAAGCTCATGCTTGGGCAAGTTACAACTCACCTCCCTCTTACCAGATTTGCACAATGTTTTTACTTGTGGCAGCTGGCCACAGCCTGGCTGATTCTGAGTAACTAAGCCTCTGGAGACACGTTATTTTGTGAGCTATCAGCATGTGATTGGCATGCCCAAGTTTGTTCAGTAAGAAAAATGTGGGTGGACAACCAGGGTTGTTTCCATAACTGTGTGAAATAATTGAACTGTAAGTTGCAAATGTAAATTGCAGATTTAATCCTCTTTTTTATTAGTCTCATTTCTAATGTCACGGATATTTACATAGCAGGATGGAAACAGAAGACAGTGAGGGAGTGGGTAAGCAGTGAATGATTTATTAGAGATTCCATTCGGTGTACTAGTCCAAAACAAATGAGACAGAGCATATGGGTAACTTATTTTGTATGTAATAAAAGATGGATGTTAATACCTCCCAGCCTGATCTTTCATCATAAATATTTGTTTTTTGATCCAGTTTTAAAATGGAACATCTATAAAGCAATCCCTAAAGAGCTTACAATGAGAATCTGGCAGAAAAGATCTTTCAGATAGCTGTTTGTACCACATGAGGAAAGAAGCAAGCAAGCACTGTGAATTAGTCTGTGCCATAGAGGTTGTAGATAATTCTCCCTGAAAATTGCTCAAAATGTCTCTCTGCTTTGCCCCATTCCTCCCTTGTGTTTTCCTCAGCACTCTGTCTCCAGGAAAAATTCCTGCTAGTCTCTGGAAATGCTTTGTTCATTGAAGTGCGGGATAAGGCGTCCTGTCCCTCCTGATGGAAGGTTCAAAGGACTCAGGTTATCCCTCACAAGAATCCCCTTGGGGCTTGCCCCCACATTCACCCTTCTGCAAAGCAGGCACTGCCCCCTCCTCCCCAGCCACCCCAGCAGAGGCCAGGGCCAGCAAAAAGCCCATCTGCTCCTCTCCCTCTCCGGGGCACTGAGGCTCAGAGGGGTCCCAAAGCTGCCTGCCCAGTGCCACCATGGCCATCATGCACTCTCCCAGTGCAGGGTCAGCCCACCTTCCCCCTGGCTGCAGCTTTCCAGCACGCTGGAGAAGAGCAGATATCTGTGTCACTGTTACCTTCTGCTGGTTCCCCTCCTGGCCCCAGCCATTCCCACTCCTCCCAGCACCCCTGCTCCCCTGCTAGAGAGGCCCAGCAGCTTCCCTGCCACTGACAGTCCCTGAGAGCATCCTATGCAGCCGGTCTAGACTGTGTGAGAGGATGTTACTATGGAAACATTTACGTCCTCTCTGTCTTTGGTATGCTTACAAACACCATTCAGCATGTTTGTCTCCTGTCTTCTTGCTGGTAGAAGAAGAAAACCTTTTTTTCTTTGCAATGTTTACTTTAAAACAACAACAACAACAACAACAACCAAAAAACAAAGAGGTTATTAAAGCCCATATATTGACCTTCCATCCTAAGGAAGGAGGAGGATGAATGAGTATTAGTTTTCCACCTCCTGGTGATGCTGTTTGGCTGGAGGTGGCTCTCTGCAGTGCTGGATTTATCAGGGCACTTCATTGCTTCCCAGCCAGGCCCTTGGCCTCTCTCCTGCAGCTAGCTCTAAAGAGCAGCTCCTCTCTCCTGCAGCTGGCCCCTCATTTCTGTGTCAGGGTGGATCTTGCTTATCCCAGGAGTTCCCTTTGCTGAGGTTCCCGGGGCAGGAAAATAACATCCATGGTGACAAAGCTGTTAACATGACAGCAGGACTTCACTCACCATGCACACAAATTGATGCTCCCTCATTTTGTGCTGGAAATTAAATTTTCTTCAGAGCTGCTTAGTCTCTGAGCAACAAATATATTATGTAATATTGGAAAGAAATTCTTTTATATACACTTTTGAGTTAGTAAAGAGTAGCCACTAGTCCTGTGCTTAGAAAATACTTGTAATTTCTTTTGTACAAAAATTCCCAAAAATTGTTATTTGTGCTTTAAAAAAAAAGTGTCTTCTACCTTGGTTAAAAAATCTAGACACAGTGGAGATATGTCTGACATAATATCTGTAAAAGAAGAAAGATAATTAATGAAGGAATTGGAGTTGTAGGTCATGAAATTATTTAACAACAGTTATTCTGCAGTCCTGCAGCAAACAGGGAAAATGATGCTTTTCTCTAAATGTCTGGCTTCTTGTTACTTGATTTCACTTTTTGGATTGGAGATCGTTCCAGAAAATCTGTCTGGAACTCATAATACAGAAGAATTTCCACCTCACTTCACACACAAAAGGGAAAGCAGGCAGCTGGGAAACAGGCAGATCTGGGTTAAGTTCCTCATCGCATACTTCATTTTTGCTTACGTGATTCCTGCGCACACATTCCCAGAGTCCTTTCAGAGGAATCTATAATTATCTTTTCAGGATGAAGGATTGGGTGTATAAATATTGGGTGCATTTCTGTTTGTTTAGCTGCTATTATGGTCACACAATCGCCCTTTTCACTTAGAGGAGGGGGAGGCAGGCACGGCAGTGGATGTGAGAGCTCTCCCTTAGCCAGTGAGGAGATGGAAGTGCTGTCCACCCATCCACACAGCCAATCACTCACTCAGCTTCTTTAAAAGCTGCTGCATCCTCTCAGTTCTCCTTGGAGGCAAGATCTGCCTTCTCTGTAGTGTATTTATCAGAACAGTTATCTCAGACTGCTCAGCTGCTACAGTGGTGTCTGTTGGCATTGGAGGACATTTTCCTCTGCCTCCTCTATTTTAATGAGTCATTTCAAAATCTGTGCTTGCAAAGAAAGAAAGAAAGAATCAAAACTAACCAAAATAAAATAGCAACAAACCAACATGTAGGGAAAATTGCCCTTTTAAATTCAGCAGCCATTGTTCACTTTACAGATGTCATACAGTGACATACTCTGCTTTGTAGTGACAGTGCTAAGACCAGACGGCTAAAAGTAAAAATGGGGTCACACTCCATCCTTGCAAATCATCAACCAGATTTTTAAGACATTCCAGTCAGTTAGACCTGAGCAAACAAGGTGAAGGGTATGGCTTTACTCGAATACTTCTGAGGCCTTAAATGGAAAATAGTGGAGCCTTTTGCAGAAGTAGCTGCAGCATGATGATGTTTGAACAAGCACAGTCCCACTGCAGCTCTCAAAGCTGATGGTGCTGGCAAAGTGGAAAATCAAACTTTTGAAGCTGATTAACTCTGACACAGTGAGGAATGACACAGGTCTTGAAACTCCCAGCTCACCGGAGCTGTCCAGTGCTTGTGTGAGTGACCCGGATGATGATGAAGGAACTGAAGCCAGTGGAAAAGTGTTGACCCCTCTGAGTTTCTTGCTGTGAGCTGTCTCAGTGGGGGCCAGGACAGATGGTTGAACTGTTTAGCAGAACTGAGTGGGGAAAGAGTCCTGACTTCTGTCCTAGAAGCAAGTTGATTTGGATTGGATAAAATGCAAAATCGCACTTTGAAAGCTACCCAAGGTGACACTGCCCTTTGTAGCCGCGAGGCTCTATAGGTGATCAATTAATGCTCACACCAGTCGAGTGATGTCTGCACAGAGAACAGAGAAGCAACTACATCAGCATGAAACTGCACGGCAGCAGACGACATTTTTATTCCTCAACTGTGGATTAACCAACTTAATTTTCAGCCCTTGCATGGGTTGAAGGCACCAGTTTGACTGATACTGTCGGCTGCCCGGCGGCTCTGCAGCCGCGCTCCTCTCAGCCTCTCAGCGTCGGCGTGGCGCCATGGCCGCTGTGAGGCGGCAGGCTGCGGGCAGACGCCGTCCTGCACGCACTCAAACAGCCCCGGAGAGCCCGTAATCTACGGGCTCCATGTGTGGGGCAGGCAGGGAGGGAAGGCAGCGCGTTATCTAAGGGAGCAGGAAGCCATGGCGGGCTGCCGCCACCTCAGGGGCGCCATGTCAGCGCCTCAGCGCGGGCCGCAGCCGCCAGCTCCCGCCTGACCTCAGCGGGGCTTTGTGTGACGAGCAAAAGGAGCCGTTGGAAACCCAAGTGGGGAACACACACTGCTTCGAGAGGGGCATGTAAGAGGAAACTCAGGGCCGCCGTCGGCAGGCGCCATTTCCCTGCCGGCCTCTGGTTCTCGACTTTCTCTCAGCATCATCCTTATTTTTCCCCCCTCCCCCCACCACGTCCGGCCGCCATTTGCCCGCCCCGCTGCTCCTTCTCCCCCCCCTTCCCTTCCGCATTGGTCTGCTCCGAGCCCTGGCCAATGACAGCCCACGGGGCACCTAAACTACTCGCCCGTAGCCAATGAGCGCCGCCCTTCCCACGTGGTGAGCTGCGTCACGTCTTCCGTGCGAGCTCCGCGTCTTTGTTGGCGGGTAAAATTTCACCCCTCCAACGCTCCCCGCGGGGGGAGCACCCTCAGTCGTTCCGGTCACGTGGCACAGCCGCGCCCGAATTCGGGATTTCAAGCGCGCATGTATACATCATATAGTCCCGTCGTCACTCTCCCGTCGTACAGCCGTGGCGTCTTGTCGGCGGCTCCTGTGTTTAATTCGTAGCAGGACAGGAGAGAAGCCCAGAAAGACAGGCCATAGGCCCTGAGCTGCTGGTGACAGGCAGGTGACGTTTGGCGGAAGGATACCTCACCGCTGCATCGGCGTCTGCATCGGCGTCTCATATATAAGAGCGGAGCAGCGCCCGGGCCACCTCATTGTTTCCTGTCGCTAAGAGCCGAGGTTGTGTGTGTGGCTTTGTCAGTGCACGCAGCCCCTCCCGCGCGGCGCGGATACGAGCAGCCCCCCCTCCCCTAGCCGCCATGGCTCTTTAAGGCGGCAGGGCCAGCGGCGGCATCGGCCAGTGCAGCAGGGGCAGCAGCAGCGGCGGCGGCCTCAGCACACCCCCGGCATCTGCAACCATGGCGTGAGTATCGCCTGTGAGGGATGGCTGCTCCCTCTCTTGTGTGTTGATAGGCGTCCTCCTACCGTCTTGAAGTGGGCTCTTGGATGGGTTTACTGCGCGTGTGGTGTTTGTTAGTTTCTCACGGGGAGCGGGGGGAAATCCCTAGGTATACCAAGTTAATACATTCATTACCTAGTTACGCCAAAATGGATGCGGAGTGGGGAGATGCTTGTACAGCTCAGCACCCCCGGGTGCGGCAAGTGTCAAAAATAGCCGGAAATGCCATTTCGAAAGAATTTACGAGGAGCGTCTACGTTTCTTATTGTTCAAAAACCTTGCTTTCGGAAAAGTCTGGCATTTTATTATGTAATACTTATTTTCTGGGTTTTTTGTGGGAGCAAGGGTTTCTTTGCTCTCGCGAGAGAAAGCGCTGCTGTATGTAGGGGAAAATAGGGCATTAGAGGTTAAAGGGTTTAGAGTCTAAGGACCACGTGCTGGAGTCGCAGATAGATAATGGGAGTCGTTACTCATCTGGCTCCGATAGTAATGTTAAGTATTGTAGCAGTGTAGCGTTAAGTCTGCCCTGGGCATCGGGCGCACAGCCCTGTGCGGTGCTGGAGCCGCGGTGGAAACGTGGCAGGACACAAAATGGCGCTGGGGCCGCGAAATGGCGGCGGGTGGGCGGGGCCGGCCCCCGAGGGAGGCGGGGGACGCGCAGCAGCACCGAAATAATGAAGTGAGATAATATGTGAAATTCCGCCATGTTTCCTGAGCTGCCCCTGATAGAAAAGGTTTACTATGTCGGTCGAACCAAATACTGATGGGTGCAAGTTCTGTTCGCAGGTTTTTCACGGCACCGCACAGCAGCATTGCTGTAGTCGACGAAAAAACCGTCTACTTGTCTACATCCTTCGACGTCAAAGCATTAAAAGCTGACCAAAATGAGCTTCTTGAACAACGAGATGCTGTTGGGGGATTCAATATCCCCCTTCAGCCAGCCGTGTTCGGTGGCTGAGGAAAGTCTGGGACTCCTAGATGACTACCTGGAGGTGGCCGAGCCCCTCGGTTCGCATGGGTTCTCCAGCGACAAGGCTAAGGCAGTCTCCTCCAATTGGCTTGCTGTGGACAGTTTAGGCAACACCATAGATAGCAGTCAGGGTAAGATACTACTTACTTTCATTAAGGGCATCAATTACATAGTACCACAACATTCCAGTTAAAATGACATTGCTAGGTTTTCTTAAATCTGAAGGCAATCTTACATGTGTTACCTGGGCTTGGTGAGAGTGTATGCTACACTGCTTACCCTACACACGGTTGCTGGTTATGGTAAAGTGCCTCTTGTCCTGGCCTTGAAATAACATATTAGCTGTCAGTGGTGCTGTTTCTTGGCAGAGGTAACAATAAGAAGGCATGGTGGTATGTTGGGAATGTCCCTGAATTCTTCTGGTATTTAAATAAGAGGGTTGGAAGGTCCCGAGAGCTGGTTACATTGTACCCTGCAGTTTTTAGGAGCTTAATAAAAGAGTATTTTTTCCTGATGGTTTACTCTTTGTGCTATAATGCATGACAGAGGAAATAAGCTGAGATGATAAACTGGTAGATTGTTTTCATAAGCTGGAGTTTCACTGTGTGATGATTTGCTGAAGTGGTAATTTACTTTTTGTATTGTGCAGAGGATGCCTTCTCTGGCATGGAGTGGATGGTGGAGAAGATGGATCTGAAGGAATTTGATTTTGATGCCCTGTTAGGTATGGAACATCTGGAAGCCACCGTCTCACCAGACGAGCTGATGGCCACGTTGGAAGACACGTGTGATCTATTTAATGCTGCCTTCCAGGATATTCACAACAAAGAACTTCCACTGATAAATAACATAATCACCCATCTCCCTGAATCCCCCGTTGGAGCAGATCCAATGGCCCCATTGGCTTCCCTCTGGTCTTTTCCCCTCTCCCCAGGGTCTCTGACTTCCACTTCAGACCACTCATTTAGTTTAGAGCTAGGAAGTGAAGTGGATGTTCTGGAAGGAGAAAGAAAGAGGGAGTACCCCACTGTTGTGATGGTGATCACCAAGTCTGAGAAAGAGGATGAGAGCCACTCTGATGATAGTGGAATATGCATGAGCCCAGACTCCTACCTGGGAACCCCCCAACACAGCCCCACCAATTCACTTGGATCCCCCAATGGCAACCAGTTCCCTGCAGATGCCCCCTGTGGCTCTGTGCGGTCCAAACCATACGATCATCCAGCAGAGAAGGTAGTGTCAGCAAAGGTGAAAGGAGAAAAGAAAATCGATAAGAAACTAAAAAAGATGGAGCAGAATAAGACTGCTGCCACACGTTACCGGCAGAAAAAGAGGGCGGAGCAGGAGGCACTGTCTGGGGAGTGCAGAGAGTTGGAGCAGAAGAACCAGGCCCTGAAGGAGAAAGCAGATTCCCTTAGTAAGGAAATTCAGTACTTAAAAGATCTGATAGAAGAGGTCCGCAAGGCCAAGGGCAAAAGAGCTAGAGTCCCCGAGTAGGGTAGTCAGCAGTGTTGTGTGCATGTATATAAGTTTCTTGCTAAAGCTGTGTATTGCTGTCTAATAAATAATTTTGTAGTAAATGTGCAATGATGGTGTGTGATGAGTGGTACCTGTAAAACCAGCATGATTTGAACCACACCTAGGTGTAAGTACAAGCACAACAAGCTATTGCGTGTCTTGTGAGTGCAGTGTGTCACTTGTGCTGCTTGTTCTGGGTGTGGGTGCAGTGCAAGTGCACAGGGTCCTTGGAACTGGAGTGTGTGTAAAGTGTCTCAGTTGACCTGTTCTTCCATAATTCACATGTATTCTAAAGCAAGGGCATCCCACTCAGGTGCCTCAGGGTTTTCAGCAAATCTGTAAACCCGTTGGAACAAGTGAGATTAGAGAGTCTATGGAAGACACAAGGTCAGTAATACCGTATGGTGGGAGGTGCTTATTTTCAGGCGTCAGTATTTCTCTGAAGGGAGGAAAAGGCTCCAGGGACAAAAAGTGTGAACAGTGGTTTAAGAAAACTTGCTAGGAGACAAGTCCAGAGGAAGCACCAGTGTTAACTGCCCTTGGGTTGCAGTTAACCCCATCACTGTGGGTCTCCCTAGTGCCCACACCAGAGCAGGAGCTGTTGCCTGGCCCTGTTAAACTGGTGTGAGCTGGGCCAGGTGGGTGGGATTACTGAGGTGTTCTTATTGATGGGTCACGTTCCTGTATCAGTGTGAAAGTTGATTCGGCCAGCCACTGATGAGTCAAGTTTTAAACTATAAATTTGCCTTTGCTTAACCATGGCTATAGCTGAGTTGGTCCATAAAACTAGTTCAGCTCTAGTCCCGCCTCAGCTGTGTAGGGAGGGTACTGGTGTGGTGGAGCACCTGTGTTCGGATGTGTGGGTGTTAAGGACTTGGGATGTGCCATTTTTAACTACATGTTAAAATTTTTGGGTGCTGATACCCTCGTTTAACACTGCTTAATCCCTTTGGCATGTGGACACTAGACTGGCTTCTTGAGCTGCTGGGCTCAGGTGCTGGACATCTGAGCCTGGCTGGCACATACATGCGGTGCAGTGACATCAGGGCTCCAGTCCATGCTGGAGTGGGGAGGGAAAAGGTCCTTAAGGGAACTTTGGAGAATGGTTTCTCCAGTTGCAGCCTGCTGGGCATAGTGGTCTGTGACATTTGAGCTCCTTAAGCCCTCAAGTTAGGGCTGCAGTCTGTCATCCTGCTCCTTGCCCAAGCCATTAGGTGAGGTGGGATAACAGCTGTGTGCTGGGGGCCCTGCTGTGCCAAGGCTGCTCCAGCCGATGGATGGTGCTGCTGGCAGCAGGAGCTGGCTGCTGCCATGGAGGGCTGAGTGGGCCAGGCCCTCAGTGGCACCTGTCTGTGCTTATGGCTGTGCCTGGGTGCTACTTAAATTACAAGAAGGCTCCCCATCAGGAGGTAGGGCTCGTGCCACACTGTGGCGGGGGTGGATAACTAAGACTCTCCCCTTGGTATCATGAGACAATTTGAGTAGTCCCAAACCCCTGGGTAAGGGCACTGGTGACCAGGTACTGTATGAATAGGATGCACTGCAAGCTGGAGACTGCAAGCAGGGACTCTGTTGTGGTTTAGGAGGCAGACCAATGTAATAGGTGTCCTTCAAATGAGCTGTGTCAGCCAGGTTGGGGACGGGGGTAATTAGAGGCAGAAAAGCTCCAAGATTTTGGTCAAATTTGCATCTGAGGTGTCATTGTGCTTGGTGTCAGTTGAGCCACAGGAAAGTGTCTATGAGTCTATCAGTTGGTGGCTTCCCTGTGCAGGGGAAAACTCTCCTCTCCTCTGATCCCCCTTTCCCTCAGGGCAACCACCTCTTCTTCCCTTAGAGCCCTAGCAACTTCTGCTTACACCTGGCAGCAGCCAGGGCTGAGGGAGCATCTCCTGTGTTCTGCTACCCTTACTCAGTTCTCCTGAAGCCTGAAAAAATTGGCAGCACATTCATCCTCTCCCCACCCCTGTTTGTGGGGTGGGGAGGGGATAAATGCCCTGGCAGCCCTGGCAGGACTGTCGGTGAGCCACTTGTGGCTAAAACCGATTTTTGCCCCCATTCATGCTCTTCAGGCGGATGAGGCAGTGTCTGAGCTGGCCAGTAAATACATGTTTCTGGTTTCTACCGCCTGCAGAGGGTATGCAGGTCCAATTTACCAAATGACACTCACTCCAGGGAAGGCAGATCAGAGCTGGAACAGGTGAGGAGGAATGCATGATGCATCCATGCTGCTTTGCTCTCTGCAGCCATGTGTGTGCTTTACAGAACTCCTTGCAGGAGAGTCAGAAACCTGCCCTTAAAGAGCAATCAGCGCTGTGAGTGCTTGCTGAGGCTCCAAGCCTGTGGCTTTGCAGAGGCAGCCCATATGGCAATCTCCTGCAACGCCTGCTGAAATGACGCTGTGTTTCCATACTTAGTAACTTAGTTAAGATTTTACAGGGGCTGGAGATCAGGGCTGACTCTTCCTCTGCATTTTTTATCTAGACTTTTCCGCCAGCCTTCAGTTAGGCACAGCAAGCATCACGCCACTTAGCTCTGCAGACCAGCAGCTTGTCCAGCCTGCAGCAGGAGCCAAGGAACACCCAGGACACGGTCACAAGCTCCAGCCCACATGGGTAAAATGTCTGATAGTCTTCTGCCTAGTAACTGATTTTATATTTTGCAAACTGCTGGAGCTCTCTCCTTTTTCTCACAGCCTCACTGAACAAATGTGCTTCAACTGATTCCTTGCAGCTTGGATAGAGCATGATACCACATCCAGAACTAGACTGTAGTGCATGAAATGCAGGCTTTACCTACCCCTGGAGGAGCCTAGTTCTGCCACATCCATGGAAACAGCAGAATTCCCCCAATCTGCATTATATAAAATCTGTTTGAATCTGAAGTTGGCACAGCTGATGGGATTTCTGTCTCAATTATTTTTCCTCTGAATTGAGGGCAGTGAGGTAGACTTCACGTGCACAGGGTGCATGACCCTCAGGCTCCAATCCCTCAGCCAGTTTTGTGCTTTGTGGTAAACAGGAGTCCAGTACTCCCCCACATAACCAACCAACCTACAGTTCACTGCTCACAAAGCCCCTTCTCACAAGCTTGTTTCTGCTGTTATCATAATATTTATAGCTACCTTCCTCTTCACCCTGCCTTTAGAGAGACCCAGGTGCATGCCCTTCTCTTTCAAAAGGAAAAGGGGAAAACATCACTGCAGATAACTTCTTCACGTGCGTGTGTGGAGAATCAGATGCACCTTTGCAGAGAGCTTACAAAAATAAATCCACAGCTGCAGTGTTGGGGAATGAAGAAAGAATGATGATAAAATCTTTCAAATAGCTTTTGCCCTGGCAGAAAGCCCAGAAATAGCTGCAAGGACAGGCTGTCCTTTGGGAGATTAATGCTCCTCCAGTGCTCCAAAGCTGGACTATAGAAAGAAAATGTGGCTTATTCTGATGCAGTTTCACACAGCGATTGTCCATTCATAGCCTTTTTTTGGGGGTGGGAAATCTATACAGTTTTGGCCAGAAGAATACCAGTTTTTTTTATCTTCCCATAGACTTAGGCCTTCAGGGAAAAAATACCCCCAAAAAACCCAACAAACAGGCTCTCTATTGTCCTTCCTATTGGCGTAATTTTCATCTTGTGCATACTAATTTTTTCTCAGTATGGCCCAAGTAGCTTCTGGAGATATCCTACCTTCCTCTGTCCTGCTGTATTCACAAGCCTTCCCATGCAGTGCTGCACATAAACTCATCTTACATTTCATTTCCAGTGCAAAGGCCGTCTTGGGTTCTCAACATGAGCATCCCTTGCTGGGCCAGAAGTGCTCACCTTTGCTGACTTTTTCATTGAAATGCTTCAGGCCCTGTGAAGTAACAGAGGAAATCAGTCCCCTGACCTAGGCAATACTATTTTGGCTGCTCAGGTATCCCAGGTATGCAGTCTTTGCATTATTTTCAGTGCACTCATACAGTGTCAGAAGTGAATGAAGTCACCGAATGAAGGAAGCTGGCTGCACCCACAAGCTCCAGTTTCCCTATTACAGAGGTGCATGCTCTCCAAGTGATGGCCAGCAACCTCTCACTTCTCCTTCAGCTGCTCTCTTCCTCTCTTTTGCACGTGCACACCCTTTTAAGGAATGGCTGGAGCGAGTTCCAGGCGCAGCAGATGCATCAGCTTAATTTATATAGGGCAGAGAATCTCCTAGTCCTGAAACTCCTCTGCATGTCCATTGCAGTGTGCAGGCAGATGGAGAAAGAGCCCTGGTCTTTGCCTCCCATTAAAGGAGATAAATGATCTTGCTGGCGTGCAAACGCTGCAGCTCAGGACAGACCAGCTTGGCTATGTTACTGTTTAGCCCTGCCAACTGCTTATTTCTTCAGAAAAAGGCGTGTGTAAGCCTCTAGACAGCTGCCGAGCAACCTTCATGCTTTTTGTGTCCCCCACCCCCACCAGTTAGTGGTTGGCTCTGTTAATCCTATTTAACATAACTTCAGACAGACATGCAAACCTTTAATCCCTCTCCAACCTACCAACCCTTCAGCCTGCCTTGGCTGGAGTTGCACATTTTGAGCTGTAAGCAGGCAGTAGGCAGTCTGTCTTCTTTCCCACTCCTCATTTTGACTTGAATTGATGGGTCTTTATGTCTCAAAATGAGGAACTTTTCTGAGTTATTCAGGGCCCTGCAGCTGTGTACCCTTTTTTACATTAACCAGTCCCCTTCCTGAAGCATTCAGGAACCTGTAAGTGCTGTAGGTGCTCATGCTGTGTTGATCATCAACAAAACTGAAATGTAAGGCAGTCATGGAAAAAAAACCCCAGAGGGTAAGATTGGCTAAAGTTTTTAGGACTCTCCCCCTACCCCTTGATTTTCCCCTATAGCTTTTTCAGTGTTTTCAATCTCATTTGCCTGAGCAAGTTCATTGGCAGCCAGGTTTGTTACTGCTATGTCATTTCAGAGGCAAGAAGTTGATGTTTTCTTGGTTTACATTTGCAACCCTCCCCTCTCTGACACACACACAGTGCTGGTAGTAGCTGTTGTTGCTTTCTGTGGCAAGGAAGTGGAGACTTGCTGATACAGCAGAGGCTGTATGGGCTTACATTTGTTTGTACCCACTGGAACAAATTTCCTTTTTTTTGCTTTCCATTCGCATAACAAGGGAGCAATAGGCCATTAAGAGGCTTGATGAATCTTATTCACACTAAGCTAGCTCAAGGCTGAGCATCTGGGAACTATTCTAAACAGTTTCCCTGGAAAGGTTCTACCACACTAATAACACTCCAGAGCTGTTATTTGCATTCATGTTAAAGCTGCTGCTACTGCTGCCCATTCTGACTCCCTGCTGCCTGTGGGTGGAGATGCCCTGTAAGATGGCACCCTCACCATCCCCTAGCTCAGCTGCCTCTATTTTCTGCTGCAAGATGCTCAGCTGGTGTCGCAGAGCTGGGAAGGGAGCCAGCAGCCTGATGAGCTCAGCGAGCACGCGGCGTTGGCCCAGCAGCAGTGGGACACGGCCCTGCGCCGCCGCTCACAGATGCGCGGGAAAGAAATGCTGTCCAGCAGGTCCAAAGGTTGCTGTGGCCTGCAGCCCATCAGCTTCCAGCGTGGGAAACAGGTTGGAGGCCAACTAGGAAAAGCAGCCATGGAAGCTGCTGCTTCCCTGATCCCGTCCTGTCTCTTCCATCGGGCAGAGAAGTCTGGCTGCAAAGAGCAAAGATTACAGAATTATAGAATGGTTTGTGTTGGAAGGGACCTTAGAGATCATCCCATTCCAACCCCCCTGCCAGGGACACCTTTCTCTAGAGCAGGTTGCTCGAAGCCCCTATTCTGCCTGGCCTCAACCACTTATAGGGATAGAGCAGTTGCTCCAAGGTAGCCACCTCCTGGGGTCCCAGCACAGCTGGCATCCTCTGGGCATGGCTAGACAGACAGCTGGGAGCATGAGAAGGTGCCTGCATTCAGCTTCACCCCAGGCATGTGCAACAGGCTGGTACCTGTTCTTCCCTCTCCTTTGAAGATGTTCCCCTCACGGGGCACCACCTGTCCTTACCTACCCAATATTCAGGTGGCAATGCTCTTCTTTCCTAGGAGCTCATACCCTGCCAGAGAGGGGGAAAGTCAAGGCTGCAACATATTAGATGTTTGCCCTTGCAGATGGTATCTCTATCAGCCACCATTCACTTCTGCTTCTTTTTCTTCCTCTCAAAAAATAAAGTTTAATTTATTTAAGGATACTGTTGACTCTGCAATCAAGTTTACTTTCAAATGGCAAAATTCAGTCTGTCAGGTAGCTTTACTCCCCTTGACAACATAATGCCTCAAGAAGTATGTTGGTTACTTGTCTTGGCCTTAATAGTCTTTCCAGCCAGTAGTAAGAGCTGCCACCCAGTTCTGAAACTCCACTGATCTGGGTGTTATTATCCCCACTGAGAGCTGCTCTGGGCCCCACTTTCAAGTTCCTCATTAGCTGTGAAAGAAGAGCTTTCCTGTTGCTTACATTTGCAAACAAACAGGCTGGGTTTTGCACAAAGAGACTGAACTGCACTACCCTCCTGCCCTTTTCTGGAGCAAGGAAGGACAGCTTTGCTTCCCTCAGCCTGCAGGAGAAGGGCCCAGGAGCTGAACAACCGCAGAAACAAGGGTGCGTAGGAGGAATGGGTAGAGGAGGAGCAGGAAAGGACATGAAAGACTTCTGTAGGGTCATAGGAAATGCCAAATACTGAAGATGAAGGCTTAAAACAAAATAACACCCCAGAAATCTACCTCCTTCAGTCAAGTTGTGGCATAGCCAGCTTTTTCACACAGTTAATTATCCTCATGACAGCTCCACACAGAGCTGCTTGTGTTAGGCCAGCTCACATGCACTGCAGCAGGCACACAGTGCAGAAGTTTTAAGGAGACATGTGCTGAATACATATTTTGCTCAACTATTTTTTAAAACAATAGTGCTTCCGTTCTTTTAAGAAGATTTTCCCCCACATTTTTTAATTTTTGGAAGTAAGAACAAAGTAAAAAAAAAAGGGAATTGTTCTTTAAACTGTTCTATACTTACCACTTCTGGCTGCAGATTGTTGGACCTGATCCTATTAGAAGAAATCCCCTCCCACGTGCTATTACCCAATTTCCAGTACACACACTTCAGTACATTCACTATTTATTTCCCCTCTCTGGATCTCATATATCCAAGTGACCTTTCCTCCTATGCAGACAACAGGAAAACAACTCAACAGAGGAGGCACAGAGTTAAAATGACAGCACCAGGAACTATAATCAGAGGACAGGGAAAACATAAGTGAATTCCTGCCTGTGCTGGCATCAAGCAGCTGCTGCTCAGGTCAGACAGGCCCCTTGTAATCAACTCCTGAGCTTAACCAAAGCTTGGCATTAGTCCTTCTCCTTACCTATTTTTTTTTTCTCCAAAGGAAAAAAAGGGAACACATTTTCCATCTTTTTAGGTAAGGGGCAGGATAAGGCAGTGGCAGAGCCACCCAAGAAGCACATTCTGAGTGGTGTAGCAAGGAAGTTTCTGGAACAACACTCCCACCTGCAGGGCCTTCTGTTCATTACAGCTGGGAATTTAGTGGTAGTCTGAGAGAAAACAACTTCCCTTCAACCCAGCACCACAGGTCATGCTCAGATTTTAATCTGATGCCAAGACTAACATCTGGGTCACAAGCCCTCCTGGCTACAGGACCTGGCAACACTCAGCAGTGGTGCCCTGATGGCATGGCTGTATCTCAGTGGGACACTCAGCTATAAACATTCAAAGGACACTTTCTCTGTGTGAGAGCTCCTCCTTGGAGAAAGGGAAGATTGTGAGTAGCCAAGACGGAGGAGTCATCTCCATTCCAAGCTGCACTCTTTGAAGGCCTAAGCATGTCAGAGAGATGATTTAACATATGTGTTAACATGAATTGGAGAGGCCATTCACACAACTGAGTCATCCTAAAGAGAGGAATGCTTGGATCATAGCAATGACACGCTCGTCTTCATCACTGTCATAATAATCACTACTACAAAGGCAAAGAGAGACAGAGTCTGCAACAATTATTTAATCAAACAACATATAAAAACTTTTTGCAATGACTGACAGACCTGACAGGGGCTGTAATCAGAACCCAAACTGCAGGGTTACTCAAGTTTAACAGTCTTTCAAAGCATCCTTCCCTTCTTAATGCTGGTTCAAAACATTTCTCCATTCAGATACAGTACTTTCAATACTCCCTGCCAAAAAACACAGGTAGCAGGAGCCTTATATCCTGAGGAAGGGGAAAAAGATTTTTATTTGGCTTGGTTCACCCTTCTACATCAAGAATGCAAGACATGCTGGCTGCAGGAAGATAATTATCAGGATAACACACCTCAGAGTCAAGAGCACCTCTGTGGCTTTAGCTGGCCAGTAACAAGCTCTGCATCTAGGCAGTGCCGCTCTGCAAGTCCCACACAGAGGCACATCCCCCATGTGCCATCTCAAACATGCCAAGGATATGCCCAGGCCCGAGAGCCAGACTGGAGAAGCTGCAAAAAGACTGGAGCTGTAAGAATCCCTGTCACGATGTTTATGGGATCCCAAAGTATTCCCTCTCAAATTTACGGAAATCTTCCTCAGTAAACACAGTGCCTTCGGGCTTCTTCTTCTCTGTCTTCTCTGGAGGCTGATCTTTGGATTTCCTGCCTCTGTTCTGAGCAAGAATCTACAAACAATACAGAAATGGAAAAAACAACAGTCATTGTTATCCAGACCAAACCACAAAACAGGGATTTTCAAGTTCATATGCAGCACCCCTGCTGCTCTACAAGAACCCTGCTATTTTCCAGAGTGTCTCCAAAGAAAAGTGAGAGGCAAATCGCTGACGTTAACCAAAGCAGGTCACTGGGACAGCAGCAGATACCAACTTGTTATTTGGAGTCAAATATGAAAACTATTTTCTAGTAATTGTCACAGAGATAAGAACATGGATTTCAATTCAGAACTTTCTGAAACTACTACCTTCTTTTTTATCCCCTCTCTCCATGACACAAGCCAAAAAGCCAACAAGTTGGTGGAATTCCCTCAGCATTTTCTAATACACTGTCACCTCCTGTCACAATCTCCAGCCTGAGAAACACTGGCGTAAACTACTTTCTCTGTTTATGTAAGTTACCAGCCTATATCTCATAAAAACAGCCCTAAATTCCAGCACTGTCAGTTATTCTTCTCTTCAAATCCTGGCATGAAGCTACATTTTGGGGAAGACCATTCAAGAAATTCTCAAGTTATGAGAAACACCATTTAGGAAGCTGAGTAATTCCTATTAGATGAGCCAGCAGCACATCTGCTTCCTCGTTAATCAGCCTCCAGCTATGGACAAGGCCAGTTTGATCAACAGTAATGAGAAGGTTTAGACAGGGCACCTCTGCCAGCTGAAACTATGAAAAATTCTTGGTAATTAAGAAAAGCCAACAGCTGTCAGGGTATTTTGAGGAACCTGATGCAGTGGGTGGCATTCCTGCCCATGGCAGGGTGGATGATGAACTGAATGATCTTTTAAGGTCCCTTCCTACCTAAATCATTCTATGATTCTAGGATTTTCACTAGTATCAGAGAACATCATAGGGGGCAACATTTCATCATCAGTTTAAATCTTACTAAGTTATTTTGCTAGTGGACACAGAAATTCCTCCAGGTCATCTGTAGACAGAAACTTAACTTGACTCTCTTGTGTAAGGTATAAATCTGGAAGATCCGGGGATGACTCCCATTCACCTATGTTCCTCAGTGGAAACAGACCCCCCCATCCCAAACAGAAATTACAGTCTTACTTGTTCTGTGACGGCTTTGTCTGCAACAAGTCGTCCCTTTAACATGTACTGCAGGTTCTCTCTCAAGTGATTCACAGGCTTCTTCTTATGGTATTCCTCTGGGGCAAACCAGAATGTAACAAAACGCATGAGCTGCTCATCCGGGTCGCTCACAAAGAGAGACCAAGGAGGATCAGCAAAGTCCCGGGAGAAAGAGGAGAAAGACACCGCTACAGCTCAGGGATAGGGGGGCGCCCACAAACGAGGCTGTGTTTAAAGTGAGCGACACCAAGAGGGCATACGGGAGAATGGCACGGGACGGGATGGGTACAGCAACCGGCAGCGTGGCTACGGGACACCACTAAGGTCCCCGGTGCGAGGGCTGTGGAGGAGTCGGAACTCACCTATCGCCGACTTCACGACTCTGCCCTTCACCGTGGTCTTGTTCCTGCCGGGCTCCGGGGCCCTCTTCCTGCGCCTCGCCGCGTCCGCCGCCCTGGGGCCGGCGCGGCCTCGCTGGAGTCCCGGCGGCGCCTTCGCCCGGCCTGCAACGGGAAGAGGGACGGAGTCACTGCAGCCGTACCGGGGAGCGCCCCTCCGCCCGCCCGCCCGCCCGGCCAGCCCCAGCCCCGCGGGCTCACCCGGCGGCTCCAGCAGCTCCAGGCCGCGGCGCAGCAGCGATGCCGACATGGCCGCGCCCGCTCGCGCCCGGCTCCGCAGCGCCCCGCGCGGCCCGGAGGGCGGGCACGCGCGCCCCGCCCGTGAGGGGCGGCAGCTCCCGCCCGGCGGGCCAGGGCCGGCAGCGGGGGACGGGATCCCGCCGGTGCCGCCCGGCCGCAGGACACACAGCAGGGCATCAGCTAAAACACAGGAATTTTCTCCTCAAAGCGAGGCAGAACTTCTCCGCGGTTAGGGCGGCAGAGCACCGGAGTAGCCTGCACGAGGAGGTCGTGGAGTCTCCTTCTCTGGAGATGTTCAAAATCATTTGGATATGTTCCTGTGTCATCTGCTCTAGGTGACCCTGACTTGGCAGGGACTGTGAATATCCAGATTATCTCAAGTCAGGATGTTCTTTGATGCAAGATCTTTGAATATTTCCATTCTAATCAGCAAGAAAAAAGATTTAATCGGTGTAACAGGCAGCAGCCAGCATCCCTTAGTCAAGGACATCCAGGAACTAACAGACTTTAAGGATGTAGATAGTCAGGATGTTCTGTATCAGTAGAACAAATAGCAGTTAGTATCCCGTACTCAAGGATATCCTGGAACTAACAACCTTTTAGGATATAGTAAATCAAGATGTTGATGTATGTCTATGTATATATTGCTAGCTTGGCAAAATACTCAAGGTCCATGTGTGTTCCCTGTAGTACTAAAAGTCATGCCGAAAGGTCAAAAAGACCCCTGGCCAGGTGAAGGCTCTTCCGCCGAGCCTGCATAGAAATTAACTGGAGTTACATAATTACTCCTACGAACTCATCACAACACAGGGGCTGTAATTGGAAAGTTACAAACCCTGAAGATCTGCATATAAATGATGGAGTGGAAAGCCTGGTGGGTGTGCTTGGTTTGGGGAATGTCACTGGGCCCCTGGGCTCATACAACTCTAAAATAATAAATAAGCATGTAATTATTGTCTGGTTGCACACCAGGTAATGAATCTGATTTTGTGGACAACACAAGGGATCCTGCCATCTCAGGGGTCATCACAGGCCAGGAGGAAAGGGGATGGTGTCATATTTTGTCTCAGCAAGGCCCCAAAATCCAGATTTAACTGTGCTAGAGTCATCAGGCCGAGAGGTTGACTCTGCCATAAATTGCGTATATTAATCAGGGTTACTTTAGTCTATTTGTTTTAAGCTTTCTTCTCCAGTTTTCACCCCTCTAGAGACTTCATGCTAATATCTGCTAAATTTAGCTATCATTTGAATAAAGCTAATTCAATTATAGCTAGCGCTGCCAGTATCAAGCTGATACTGGAGGAGGAAAGTGGTTTATTCTCCCTCAGACGTGTCCTGCAGGGAGAAGGGGATACAAACGGCTCTCATTGTTTCTCATAGTAATGATCTGTAACAGGGACCAATAACAGTTAAACCTCCGTGTATTAAAAGACAGCATTCTCTGGAAATTGTTCTCCAGCCCCTGCAGATGTCACTTCAATGCCTGTCCTTTATTGTTCCTCCTCTTCTGAATCCCTCCCTGGATGGATAGCAGCATCCCGTGTCAGCTTCCGCTAGTGCTGCTAATTCATTTTTCTGGACAGGACCTATGTGGTGCCTATTCCTGGCTTCAGAGCTGGGGAACATTAACCATTTACTGCTTGTTCAGCATGTCACTTCTCACTCCTAGTTTTCCCTTTGATGAACTATGTTTTTTTAAATTGATTTGGAGGGACAGTCACTGGGTATGTAAAGCAGAACACTTCTCCATTTTCTTGTCTTCTGTTAGTAGCTGATGAAAAATTCAACTTGTTCAGCTCTTATTCCCTGCCAGATTTGTCCTTCCAGTTGTGTGAAAGCTCACAAAGTTACCAAGAGGTTATTGTTGCTTTGTGAAGAAGCTGAACAAGCCATGAGTTAATAGCCTATTGCTGAAATTGAAGAAAGCAATAAAGAATATTATAGTCAGCAGAAAAGTTGTTACTGCTTGTATATGCATATTATCTTTATCTTGGTCAGAGTGAGATAAATGATAGCTGCCAATGCCATGGGGAAGGTATTTTCAAAATACTTCATCGGTCAAACACTCTCTTTTAGCTTCTAAAATACAATTTACAGGTTCTGTGTAAGCTGTTCATGGGTCCATATCACAAGGTATATTCAAGACAGCTTATTCTACTGATCAAACACCATGTTTTTATAATTTATTAATACATTGTTACACATGCTTTTTGTCAGAATGGTGCAACTTCATAAATGCCTTATGCAAGCATCTGATGGGAAAATACCTTTTTTAACCAACACTGCAAAACATGTTTTACAAATTAGTGTGATAGAAGCTGCACTGATGTATTATCCTGTTCATGGAACACATCACCTTTTCTACTTCAAAAGTAAATCATTACCATCTCATTTCTATTTCTGTTGTGGCAATTAATAACATTCTCAGTTATGTGGGTGTCTCAGAAAATCTGAGTCCTTCCTTATTAAATACCTTCAGTAGCAAGGACCCATAACGCAGGCAACTCTTCCTTTGACCAGCAAGGCTGGTGCAGACTTGCTGTGATTTTAGTCAGCAATTACCTGCAGAATAAAATTTAATGAGCACACAGGGGTCACTTTGCTGAAGAGGGAAGGCAAGGCACTTCCTTTTACTGCATTCACAGTCTCCTGCCTCAGAGTCTGGTCAGGCTCTTGAAACTGGTTAGTTCACCAAGAGGTTAAATGGATACACACTTTGTGGTTTGACATATTCCCCAGGCTTGGATCTGTTACCAAAGATCATGGTCTAACAGAGGCTGTGGGGTTTTTAACACGTGGTGAAATCACGTACCTATTATTAATACATTACATTTCTTCATCTCCTTTTAACAGGATCTGGCAGCTTTCTCAGGGTGTGATTGTAGCTGTTTCTCCTGACTGCATTCTGGAGGCAGCTGTGCTTGGTCTTACCAGAAATGGTGATTTCAGCATCTGTCCTGTTCCTGCCAGGTGGCTCTGGTACAACCAACACCTGCCATGCTCATGCAGACAAGTGCAGAATCTTCCTTTGCTCTTTGACCTTAATAGAGAATTATGCTCATATCTGTTCCCTGCACTGCTAAACAGGATAAATTTGTTGGCTTATATTAGGAATGTAAAATCATCTCTTAATATGAACTGGGTTTTGCCTGTGTAGTATATGCTACTTCTACCATAGCTGTAGAATGCAGGCATTTGGATCACATCATGTCTCCTCCATGTTGTAAACTGTAAAATCTCCCCTGGAAAATTGCTCACCAGAAAGGAGCTTGAATTTTTCTAGGAGTACCGAACAGTCCGCGGGACTTCTTCTGGGTTTAATCCCCAAGTCTCTACTGAGAGCAATGCAGTCAAAGCTCTTCCAGTGGGTGCTCGGCTGCCTTGAAGCTTTTCCGAGGTTCCGGGATTACTTCTTGGGGCTGCAAATTCGATGTGCCGCACGTTGGGCGCCAATTATTGATTGCTCTGTGCTAGAGATGACTGCTGGGGATATTTCTCCTCAGAGACACCTTTAGCTCGCAGGCAGTTGCAGCCAGGCACTCAGAATGGACCCATACGAAGTAGGAACTCAGTTTACCTCTAGTGGAAAAAGTTCGGGCGATGGTGAAGAGAAAAAGAGCGGGTTCTGCCAGAGAGTTAAATCCAGAGTTTATTCCAAGGTGACACAGTTCTAAATCTCAGTACATCCCCGACAGACCCAGACTGCATGGTTCCAGCACCTTTTAAACTCACCGGGAGGTGGGAGGGAGAGGATAGGGGAGCCACCAACCAGGTGGGAGGGCGAGGGTTTCAGGGGACAATGACACCTGGACAGGCCAATGACTCTAGGTCTGAAAAGCATCTTTTGAACTTCTGCCAATCACACAATGCCCTAGCTGGAATGTGGAACTGCACAGACAGACATTAGGAAGAGGGCGGGGGGGGGGGGGGGCAAGGAGGAAGCAGAGCTTCACACCACAACAGTAAAATATCCTCTGCTGACCTTAGATTAAGTCAACTGCCTGTTTCTGATAAATCTGCTTTGTGCTGAGCACAGCATATGAAATGCTATATTTCTCTTTACAGGAGCTTCCATGGCTTTATCAGTCTCTCAGTGGTGATATGCTCCTTGTGTCAGCATGATATATACATTTAACTGTGCCTTTCTTTTACTCAGTCACTGTTGAAAGCAAATGAGCAGACCCTACAAATAGCTTTTTCCAGACTAGTATGTACTATTAAAAACTTAATGTTATGAGATTTTGTCTATGTCAGTACAAAAAAAAAAAAAAAAAAAAAAAAAAAAAGGTCAGTATTTCATTATACGGTTTTAAGGCCTCTATTCAAATTAAAATTTCATCCAAGATGAATAAAATTAAAATTTCATTGCTTTGCAATCCCTCCAAAATCTGTTCAGTAAGCTCTTTGAAGCACTTTGGGGACAGAATGAATGCCAAATGTTCTTCATTTAAATGTATAACATCCAAATAAATCACTGTCTTAGAGCCTGAATAATCTGAGTTTAGATGGCAAAAGCCACAGGTGCTGCATTTCAGATTGAGAATGCCTTTCTTTCTGAGATTTAAGATGTCTTCGAAAGCTTCCTGACACTAATGTTCATGTTTTATTGCTTTCTTTAAATCTCATGCCTCAGTGGGTAGCTTGGCTTTTCAAGTACTAAATAACCCAGCCTACAGATCAGTTGGAGTTTAAAGTAACTTCCATATGTGAATATTATCAGTTCACTTTCTGCTTGCTTTCTTATGGCATTGAGAAATGATATTTTTTCCTGCTCAAATGTGCAGATAAAGTTCCTGGTTCATCTTGGAACAACTATTATTTCCCCATTATTCTGGGCTTTGGAAGATCTGATTTAGCTTGTTCCACCTTATTATTCTGTGTTACAAGCTAACAAAGATGTACCTGATATTGATGTCTAATCATACTGCTGTCTGTAGCAGTTCATAATAGCTGTCTGTTTGCTCCTACTGTATGTTCCAGCTTCTGGATTCCGGGGGTTATGTAGGAGTATCAGTCTGAAGGAATGTTGTGAAGGATGTGAGAAGACAGAAGCTAAGGGCAGCATTAGAAGTAAAATGTAACAAACACAAGCATTTATTTAGTTTCGGGCTTTTTAAAAAAACACATTTTTATGATTTTGGGAAATGGGATCCTGATGTCTGAACACTTGGCATGCCCCGCACTGACACATATATCTGTATTGTCTCTTCCAAATGAATCAGACTAATTTTCAAGCTGATTTATAGCAGATTTTCACCTCAGCATGTTTCTTCATATGTGGATTATGGAATGTGCTTTGCTTTAAGCAGCTGTCCAGTTTTACCACTTCTCATATTCTGTATTTTCTCTTGAACAGCAATACCCAATGCTGCTGTCATTAATATTTAGCTGTGTTTGCCAACTTGAAGCAGTTTGTGCTGTGGTCACTGTTCCTACAAAGAGCAATGGATCACTGTACCTCCAGTGCACAGGAACCTTTGTCCTTTAACAGTGTGACATGCCTTTGAAAAGCAATTTAACTTTCCAGCCTACTGAATTTGAACAAGGGCTGGGCAGTGCTTTGATTCATACACTTGCATGGATAATATCTAGTTATTTTAGACTGACAGAAAGTCTTTTATTCTGTTGTTTGTTTGTTTTTTTTTTTTTTTTCTAATCCAGTGCAGGTATCTACCTCTTCATTTTCAGTGAGCTATTCCAGTTCACCAAGAATCTGGCTCTGCCTTGCTCAGGTCTGTGGATAATGCTGGAGCAGGTTAAGATTAAATCAGCTTCCCAATGTACAAGATGCTGTAGCAAGAAATGAGCTCGGCCCCTAAAAGAGACATCCTATACAGAAGAGATAAGGAAGCACAAAGATTAGGCAACTCTCAACATCCTTGTCCTCTAGCTGTTGTTTTCTTTTGCTCCAAATGGAAAGAGAGCAGGCATCAGTAGCTCAAAGAGCCCACTTTGTAGATAGAGGAAATATTTTTAAGTACATAAAATGTTGTGTTTGGAAACAAAAACCCAAAAACAAACAAGCCCTTCTTCAGGGCTTAGAATACCAGAAGAAAGCACTTTGCTAGTAATAATTTACATAAAATACTGAGTTGGTGTCAAAAGGTTTTTGTGGCCAGAAAAATGGGTTTTAGAATCCAGACTCACAAAAATGCCTGAAATCCAGTGCCCTCATACTTTCTATTTTTCTCTGAAGGGAAAATTCTCTTCAGAAGAGCATCTGCTGGTCTTGCACACCTCCTGGAGTGGAGCAGGCAAAACAGCTCTGCAGCTGGAGGGGAATGATTTCTCTCTCTTTCCCACTGCTGTCCTTAAATGTCAAAAGGATGAAGGAGTAGAAGGATCCTAGGGCTCAGAGTGATTGACTTTGCCCTGTTCCTTCTGTGGGCCAGGGACATGGTTTCTGGGTCTTCCTCCTACCCTCCCCACTTACTTCATTCCTGCAGCGTTGGCTCTGGGAGAAAAGAGCAGACCTCACTGCCTCTGTTACCTTCAGTATGAAAGACCTAAACCTATCCTGCTGAAGTTGCTTTTTTCTTTCCCTAAGAACCTAGGAGAAGATGCTAAAGATCCTTAGGAGCAGGGCTGGGCGTGAGTGAACAAAATATACACGAGCTGTGGAACTGCTAAATGCTGGAGAACAGGTGTAACAGATGGCAGGCACAGAAAGGGGCAAAGGCAGGGCTTGGAGACAGTACAAGATTGCTTTGTAGATTTTCAGGCTGAATGAAAAGCATTGTAGAAAAGTGAGTAAATTGTGGACAACACTTACTACCACAGGTACACATTGGGAACTACTGAAAACTTGAGAGATTTAGGCCCCTGTCTTGCTTATTGGGGATCTGATTTGTTAATTTTTGTGGTTTTGTGTCACTGGTACTGCTGGATAAGAAGTTTAGAGTTGTTTCATAGAAGTCTTTGCAGATTCTTCCAGGGTGTCTTCCCTTGTTATTTTGGAACTAACAGTTAGTGTGGGTTTGGTGGGACTTCCATCAGCATCTGAGTCTCCAAGTTTACCAGTGCAGGTACAGTTTGTGGTGATTGGGAGTGGGGCTGTGGCTGAGCCTCATCCCCAGTGGGCTCCAGCTGTGAAAAGCAGGAGAGCAGCATTGACAGCAATGAGCTATGGAGTGTACAGGTGCACTGACCAACCACCAAAGGGAACACAGGGCACACAGGTGCAATGCATGGACATGAGGGTATAAAAGGTTGGGCTAAAAAAACCCAAAAAAACAACCAACCAACCAACCAACCAACCAAAAAAACCCATATGGGAAGGGCAGATGCTTGCAGCCTTGTGAAGTGAGCTGATGTTACTCTATAAGAGCAGGTGCCTGAAGCCTTCTGATATGGTCTGGAGTTACTCTATAAGGACAAATGGGTTGAAGATTTCTGAAATTGTATAGTGATACTCTGTGTATTGTGTCTGTCTCCACTGTGGCATGTGCTGAGATGTACCAGGACTTTCATTTTCCTTTTAAATCAGCTTCAAGCCACTGAACTGTTAACTGCTGACTTTAGTTTTTTGCTTTCTTGCCTCTGGACTTCAGCCTATTTTTTTTTTTTTTTCCTTTTGTGCTTCTAGAATTGATCTTTCCTTTTTAAATTGCAGACTGACCTCCCTGGTTGACGCCTGGCCTTCTTTTGTTTAACTTTTGGCTTTCCATTTACTCTTCATTCCTTCCTTACCTTGTTTGATTTCTGCTTTGTGACTTTCTTTTGTTTTTTAGTCAGAAATATAGGTCTTCCATGGCAGAATCTGAGAAATTCACCCCAAGAAAGTTCCCTACTGAATACAGAGACAATGGACAGAAACCGAAATGAGAATTTTGGGGAAAGGTTCGATGTGTAACATTCTTTAACTAGAGGATTTGTAAAGAGGCAGTAGTGGTTTTCTGTTCTGGAAATATTGTGGACTTTTAATGAAATAACATCTTTTTTTTTACAGGGGGATGTATTTTGTCCTGGTTACAGTGGAATTATTGATTTCTCATGTAAAGAGCTTGGAAATACAGAGAGAAGACGTTGCATTAGAGCTGAGAGCTTGTGTCCTCATGCTGTGTAGATGTGAAATTGGGAATGTCAGTGGCTGTTGAACATGGCTGCTTTCAAAGCAGTGACAATGAGGTGGAAGACTCTGTGTTTTGTTCCCAGCCTCTCCACTCCTTTAAATGTTTACAAGCCCCAGAGCTGGCTCAGAATGCAGCAAAGTTTAGCTAGTTATGCTTGTCATCAATTATTAAGGGTTTGGAGACAGACAGGAGGTGGGCTGGGGCCATCACAGGTTTTGCTGCCTTAGGCAGGCCTTGTTAGAGGATGTCTGTGCTGCTTGGTGCAGAGCAGAGCCAGAGGAGTTGGGGCAGCATTGCCTCCTGCTGCTGCAGCTCCTGCCTGCTCTGTTCTCTGCTGGCACAGCCTGATCTTCCCATGGCTGCAGCTATGTCATGCATGTCCCTGCTTCACCTGCTAAAGGTGGAACATCTCCCCTGCTGTTCCCTACTCCCTTCAGATTTGAAGGGCTGGATGTTTATAGCTGCAATATGCACTGTGGTCTCCTAATTTCTGGGATTTATTTTCAGAATTGCTCAGAACTGCACGGAATAACTTGTGAGGCATCTCAGCTCAAGGGAAGATATTCTATCCAGGGGCTGGCATGCTGCATTCATCAGTGTGGTGCCAGCCCTCTCTCTCTGCATTCTGCTTCTGTAATTTTTTTCTCTCTCCATTTTTTCTACTTCCCTTCCTTTGCTCTCTCTCTCTCTGTAATAGCTGTATTTTATCTTTCCTTGTCTTATTCCCTGCTTCCTTGACTGCTGTCTCTTTTTACTGCTTTTGCTTCTCCAAAAAGGATCTCCAATTTCTGAGGCTGTGGGAGGGTGACAGTTCAACCTGACTTTTTACTGTTTATTCTCGACTCCCAGCAGTTGAGTCTCTCTAAATGATATGTTTGGGTCTCTCCTCCCTTCTTTCTTTTTCAGCCATCTCTCCTCTCTGCACAGTGTAGAAAGCACTAAGGCTTTAAAGCACAAGCACTAAAGTAGGTACTTGGGGCATACTCACTCTCCTGGGGTGCAGGGGCAGCCCTGGAGGTGCTGGGTGCAGACACCCATACACTGTGACATGACACCCCTGCGGGCCAGGCTGCCTTTGCCAGGGTCACATCCCCTGCTGTCCCCTGAAGTCGGCGGAACAAATGCCAGCGGGAGACGAGGATGATGCCATTCTTTGCACGTGCATGGTGCCACTAGGGCTCTCCTCACTAGATGTCACTGTGAGGCTGAGTTTCGCCTGCCATGATCACTGCAGGCAGGAGAGACGGGTGTTGAGTTGAGTGATGAGTTTTAGGAAGGCCCTGCCAGAAGCAGGGGGAGGGCACGGAAGAGATTTTCAGGACAAACGTGGAGTTGCTGTAGGTTTTACTCATCCGTGACAAGTTTTGGGAGCAGAACGAGCAAGTTACACAGGGGTTTTGGGGTGCAAATCCATACCACTGCCATGGAGCACACATCTTGTGTGACAGTCATCAGGGCATTAGAGTGGGTGAGGTCTGAGTTGTGCTCATCTCCTGTTGGTCACCATACCGGTTGGGCAGCAAGTCTCTTGCTAATTAGTGCTCAGCCCTGGACTGCTGTTTACTGTTCCATCTGCCAGCACCCCTGTGTAGCCCTGGCCCCAGCACAGCTTTGTACTCTGAGTGGCCGTGGTGCTGCCTCTCTGACAGGGCTGCTGTGGAGAGGACCCCTGGGAGGCACCGTGGTAGCCCCCAGAGATGGTGGGGGTGAGTGGTGGAGGGAGGCTCTCCTCTTGCTAAGGAAGCTAAGTGGCTGCAGCCATGGGCCCCTGTTGCTGAAGATGTGGGGGCATGAGTGCAAGGTGGGCCTTTTATCTCTTGATTTAGACTCCCAGCACTAGAATTCTTCTAAATCAAAAGACTATATCTTTCATTTCTTGTATTTGTTACTCTGTTTTTTATTCCTTAAACTTTGTAAACTGGACCCTATGGTCATGTCTGCAGCCTTTGAGAAGTCTCTACTGAGCAGAACCTGTAAACTGTGTCCTAAGGGAGAGTAGCTAATTAATAAATGTCCCATGAACCACTTTACCAGTGGCACAGATGGTGTTTAGGAGAGTTAATTTGTTTTATTTTTAAGTTAATCAACTGCAGCTTGAGCAAGGGTTATGTGGAAAGCCATCAGCTCTGGGGAAGCATTTTGTTCTGGCTGTGCGTAGCTGTACAGCCTCTTGTATCACTGGGAACACCATGATTTATTTTGGGATGAGAGCACACCCCATATACATGTCAGCATCCATGTGAGTGTCTCCCTGGGTGTACTTGTGCAAAGGGAGACAGTGCCATAGCAGGCACAGTGTGCCATGCTGGTGTTGTGCAGCCAGATCACTGTGTGCGGCTTGGGTGGCTGTAGGTGACTCTGTGTGTTTGTGTGCAGCCTGGCTGTGTGCATGTACACGGGTGCCAGTGCTAGAGAGGATGCGAAAGCAACCGGATCCAAACCACCAGGACCTGCATGCAGCCTTTGAGGCTGGCCAAATTGGTGGGGAGCCCCAGAGACTTCTCTGCTGGGCTCACCTTGCCCTGCTCTTTTAGCTGCATGCTGCACTGGAGGCTGAATCCAGCTCCACTTGTTCCCATGCCAAGGCACATTAACTGTCACTTTATCACAGTGCAGCCCAATTAATATTTGATTCTGCTGAATGAAGGAGGGCAGAGAGATTAAATGGGGTTGCTGGCTGGGCTGGTGGGAGTGGTGAGAGGCAGAAATGCTCTTTTTTGTGCTGCCCAGAGGAGTAGGACTAAAAGACATTCTAGGAGGAGGAATGAGTATTCCACCAGGCTGAATACTGTGTGGGGTGATGGAGGAGTAGTAGAGAGCTGCTTGAGCCCTCTGGGCCCTAATCACACAGATCTAATAGAGGGCACATGACTAGTCAGCTGGTGCTGATAGAAGGTGTAGGACTTGCAGCAGACCCCTTGGAAAGCTCTCTGCAGGAAGAAATGGACAGATCCAGGCCACAGAGTTCTAAGGAGCAACTTCTGTGTCATTTACTTGATGCATTGGCAGAGAGCAACTCAGTGTCGGTGGTGCACTGTCAGTGCTGCTCAGCAGGACGTGTGGCTTTGCTTTCACAGCCCAGGCAGGTGAGATGAGGCAGATGGACTCTGCCTCGTGGCAGAGGTGACTCCTGTGCCATCCCCTTGTTCACAGAGCTGCCTGAAGTCCCCTGAAGGCTGGGTGGCCCAGCGGGACTCAGCCAGGTCAGGAGAAGCCGGTCTGGGCTGCTGCTACTTTAAGACTCTCCCAGGTGTGATTGTCCCTGCCCAAGTACACATCATTTCACTTCCCAATTGAAAAGCCAAATGAAGTTTCCAGGCAGTTTGCAGTTTTTCTGATTCACTTGTTTGCGTTTTTTCTGTTCTTTCCTTTTTTATTTTAATTTTTTTCTTTCTTCTGTCTGTATTCACTCCTGCCAGCTGCCTGCTTGGAATTTTGTTTGTTTCAAGGGCAGGAGAAATTAATTTTCTGATTTCATATTTGGTGCTGAATAGCTTCTCCCCCTTCTCTATTCCCTTTCCCTGCCTTTTGCTGAAGTAAAGAAAGATGTCTTGGCAATATTTCCTTTTTAAAATCTCCTTCTGCCCTCTTGTACCTATTTGGCCTCTTGACTGACAGTGTGGGATAAATGCTACCAATGTGCTCCTTTCCTGATCCTAGAGCTGCAGAATACTCTGTTGGGCATATTTCAGAAAACTGAGCACACCTCGCAACAAATTTAGCTAAAAAAGGAAAATAAATATTGGGGCAGTTGGAGAGGGAGAGGTTTTTCATTGTCCCTGGGATATCATCTCAGGGGCTACTGAGCCCCTGGGAGCTGTCAGCATACAGAGAGTATCTCAGGGTCCAGTTTTGGGACAGCAGATGTGGGCTGACCCTGACTGGATAGGAGGACAGCAGGCAGGAGGTGACAGTCAGTTTGCAGCAAACATCTGGTAACTCTAACATGTTATTCTGGAAACTGTGGGGATTTGTGGTGGATTTAAAATTTCCCAGCTAGGCACGAAGGAACTGAAAGCAACTTCCCGGCTGCAACAGCCCAGTGATGTATAGGCTCTGTGCGTGTGTGTATGTGCAATAATTTTTAGTAGAGCATATTTGTGAGATGTGGTGTTTATGTTACCTTTTATCAAGGAAGAATCGTTTATCTCAGCATTCTAATTATGTTCCATTAAAATGCAAATTTGGGTTTATGTGTTGAAATTGTCAGTACCATTGCCATGGCAACAGGAGCTTGAGGGAGGGGAATTGGAATAGGTGGGACTGTGCATCTCACTCAAAATCACTCTCAGATATATCTCCATGTAACTGAAATACAGTGCCCTTCCCCAGGAATGGTGGCACTTTCCCCCTAGATAATTTGAGGCATCACTGAAGTTCTCCACAGAGGTGTTCTAATAGGGCAAATGTGTGTGGCTTCCACCAAAGTGGAAGAGCTGTTGCACAGGTCTGTCAGAAGGAAGTGAATCTTTCCTATTTGACCCCCATCATGTGATGCTTCTTTTGAGGTATCTCATGGGAAAGAAGGAAGAAGAGATCCCTGATGACTTAACAAATGTCCACCTGGAAATCCTTAGATGCTGCCATAGTTACTGGAAGGTTTAAATGCCATTTATTCTTTTTAACCCACTCACCTCCAGTTAAACACCCACTCAAGCTGCCTGCATTGACAATGTCCTTCAGCAGTGAGTTCCCCATGTCAATCATCTTTGGTGCAGGATGAGTAGAGTCTTCTCCATGCTGCTGTCTTGGGGCCCCGCTCCTTTCTCTGTTTCTAAGTCAAGATGGTGTGAATCCATGCCTTTCTCCTCCCTTTACCAAGCACAGATGGAACTCCTGAAGCTTGTCTCCCTCCTGTTTAAGAATCCAGTGGAGGGGTTTAAGGATGCTGGGTGGAAGTGAATGCTGAGAGAGATTGAGACAAGGCTGAGTACATTTTACAGAGGAAAAATGTGCCTTTCTCTTTTGGCTGTTGACTGAAAATTTTGATGATAAATAAAGCATGGTGAGTTAATACCCAAACTGCAGTGACAGCTGGGCAGGAAAGACAAGATGAGGTCTGTTTTCTGGCTCCCCATCCCTGATGAGAGGTTTACAAAATAATCTGATACCTCATCCTGGTTTTGTCAGGGCAATTTTTTCCTGTGCACTGGGAATCTGATTTGCTGATAGTAAATCTAGATACAGTCTTATGAACTTGGTGATCCAAACTGCAGTTTCTATTGAATATAATTGACTTGGATAGCCTGAGCCTGGTTATCATCCATTTAACAGTAAAATAAGGAGAAAACACTCAGAGCAGTGTTTAGCTCAACCTAGGGAGATCCCAAGCAAGGAGAGGTAGACTCAGGTACTGCCTCTCCACTATGAGGCTGAGAGTGGCAAACTGGAGACGGCTCAGTGGAGGGCCATGAAGATGCCTAAGGAGTTGTAGCACGTAACATGTAAGGAGATGCTGAGAGTGCTGGCTTTGTTTAGCCTACAGGAAAGCAATTTAAGGGGGATCTGGCTGATGGGGCAATGGGGGATGTGTGTAGAGAAAATGGAGCTGGACTCTTCCCAGAGGTGTGCACCAAGGGCACTAGGCAGCAAAGACAAGTTGCAGCTTGTAAAATTTCAGCTCTGTATGAAAGAAAACTATAAACATGAGCGTGGATCTGATGTGAGATGGTGACCCAGAAGCGTTTTGGGGGTCTGCCTCCTTTGAGATACTCAAAACTCAAGCAAACAAGGTTCTGAGCTATCTTCTGTGGCCTTGAACTTAGCCCTGCTTTGAACAGGGTTTGGACTGGAAGCCTCCTGAGATGCCTTTTGACACCAGTCATTCTGTGGGCTCCCACTGGGGGCAGGTTCTGTGACGCACAGCGAAATGGGGAGCCCACACTCTTCTCTCTTCTAGGATGAATCACAGGCAGAAATAATGTATCAGCTTCTTTTACTGCAAAAAGCATGACCTTACTGTGGACCATCAGCTTTTGCACTGGGCGAGTTATGTCTGTGCAGCGAGCACAAAAGTGATGGGAATGGGCTCTGGGCAAAGGTCTGGATGTCAGGAGGACAAGGAATATATCACTTGCTACTTCCACACTAGGCAAGCCATTAACTTGAGGAGATTGGCTTTCCCAAGAGTGGCATCTGACTGGGAATGAGGGATAGGACTAAAATAGTCCATTTTACATCTCAGGCTTTCTCAAGGAGCAGATTAAAAATATATGATAGAGAATGTCCTTCCCTTCCAAGTGGAGAAGATAGTGGAGGGGAATAAAAAAAGGTGATATTTGGGTTTCTGCATCTGAAGTGACAAGAAAAGGCATGAAAGTGTCTGGTACCTGAAAGCAGAGCATTGAATAGTTGGTTTTGGTGTGAAAGAAACCATTTCACCATGTTCAATATTATCATCCTTACGCTGATCAGCTTCACCAGCAGGGAGGATAACTGAGAGAGAGAAAATATTGTAAGGGGTGTAGAGGAACACGCGTTCAAAATAACTGTGTTTTGGGGAAGATTTGCCAACAAGCGATTACAGAGGGAGACTGAAGGTGAGACAGAGACTGGAAGAAAAAGTGGAGAAGAGAAAATGACAGGGCAGAGGAAAGTGGGAGAAAAGAAAATTTCTATAATTTCTGTAAATCTCTGCATCCTGCTCCTTCACACGCAGAAGTATCCTCCCCTCCCTCAGCTGAGTACTTCCCCTGGCACCATTCTGGTGGCACTCTGTTTCTTCTGATGATGAACTGAGAGCCTTCAGCCCACAACCTCTGCTCCACATCCCTGTCTGCAATTCCTGACTCCCACCCTTCTCTCCACCTCCCCAGCCCAGCACTGTGCTTTAGAACAGAGTGATTGTGCCACATCTCCTTCTGACAGGCACAGCAAGGTGCAACAGAAGCTTCCTCTCTTACTGGGCTGAGGTTTTTACTGATTGGGAAGATTTGACCCTGTGTCAGCTGATGTGAAAGAGCTTTCCATGATAAGGAGAAAATGCCTACTTAGCTAAATAGGAGAGGTGGTGTTTGCCTCACTGATTTAAGGAAGAGCAAACTGACCCCGTGTAGTCCCTTGTCACCCCACACTTCTGTAGTGATTCATGTGACAGTGTGTGAAAGCAGCCTGTGACCATTGTCCTTGCTGTATAGGTTTGCATTGCAAAGCATTGTATTTAACCTTGCCTTTCCCAAGTGAGGTCTTCTAGCGGCAACCAGGGCAGAGATGCTGACATCTCTAGCAGAGGTGTCAGAGCCAGGTGATGGTGATGCTTTCCCTCAGCATGTGCTCTGCCCCTTCACCTGCAAACCAGGCTGCTTGTGCACCTGCACGCATCCAGACTGGTGGGGATGGCAACACTGCACCCTCAAGCAGCCATTCCCTCATCCTCCCTTCCCTCTGCCTGCCAGAAACAGATCGCCATGGGCTGCTTTCCTCTCACACCCCTGGCTGTTCTAACATATCCTCAGGGAAGGTGTAAGACTGGCTGTGGAGATGAGATTGTGATCTTTCTTTTTTTTTTTTTTTTAAATTGTCAGCGGAGTTTCCCTTGCCATTTTCAGCAGATCTAAAAAAAACCCTTCATCGAATATTCAACATCTTCCTGGAGCTCGGCGGTAGCCGGCGGGGGCTGTGGGTATGCAGGGGATGACTCACGAGTCCTGTCTTGTTCTTGGGCCCCCAAGACTCTTCTGCTTCTCTCCCTTTCTCCCAGCCAGCAGTTTGTGCTGATTGGCCTGTGGCTGCCAGCTCTAACGGGGCTCTAGTGGCAGCAGAGCTGGGGAGAGGGAGGAAAGAGGCACTGCTTGCAGGCTGTGGGGATGGGATGCGAAGGGAGGTTTTTACTGGAGTATGGGGATTATTGAAGGAGGTTGCCTGGAGGCTTTGCATGTAATGCTGGGAGTGGCCTAGGGAAGAAATATAGTTGGCAGATGTGGTGATTCAAGAGACCCTGATTCAAAACCTCCTCTACAGATCCCCCTCAGCTACCCCAGGCAGCTCCCCCATCCCCTCCCACAAGCTCATTCCTAATAGAACCTGAGCCAATGCTGGTTCGTTTTCACACCCTGTCGTTTGGTCATTGACTAAATTAAATTTCAATTACTTTTTTCTTATTAAAAAACTGGTGAGAACAGCAGCTTTTAATTGGAAGCAGCTACTTGGCCTGTTGCAGCAGTGAAGGGTGTGCAGGTGGTTTGATGAGGAGGAGGAGGCAGGGGGAGGTGCTGAGTCATAGGAAGAACCTTTGTGTGGACACGTGAGAGTGCACAGGAGAGGCTGGGTGTCTCACCAGGAGATGTGGCATGACCTGCTCTGCTCCTTCCCAAGAAGGGAGGATAAAAATGCCATCTGATGGCCCCTCACTTTGGGGTTGTGCACCAGCTGCCAGCCCTGGGAAGGGGAGCCAGGCTGTAGGGTGAAATTGGTCTTCTTCAAGAGATCCTCTATTGGTCCCCAATGGGGGAACATGTACAGCTGGTTTTGATACCCTTGTCCTGATGGGCTGCTGAGAATGTAGCTTGCTTGTCAGGAGACCTGGCACAGCCTGACCTTACTTCTGGAATATGTCCTTCATGGCCCCTCAGCAAGCTGAGGAAAGACAGTGAATGTCTTCACTTGTGCACCTGCTGGGACTTGGGGAAGAAGTGTGTCTGTCTGATGGCACACATTGCTTAACTGCTCCCCTGCCCCTCAGATGAGCAGAACAGGAGCTGTGCGGGAGGCAAAGCTGTCCTGGATCCTCTGGGAACTCCAGGAGTCATGACAGGTGCATTGTTTTAGATCTCTGGTTTCTGCTGTTGCTCAGTTGGTTTTTTTTTTCTTTTTTTTTTTCCCTCTAAGCTCCTCACTGCTCTCCTCTGATAAATGTAACCTGTGACCTCAGCCTTCATAACTGTGTCAGCCATGTGGGTCAGGAGCACCTGGGGCCCCTTTTCTGCTGGTGACATCTCCTGGGTACACGTTGACAGGTAGTCAGCACTCATTGTCTCTCAAAGAAACCAGGAAAATAGGCTTGTGTTTGAATCCCAGGTGCAGAGAGGGTCTGCCTGTCACAGCCAATTCAGCTGCTGCTCTGCCTGGCAGTGTTCTGTTTTATGGGCTCCTACTCACATTGCTCTCTTTTTGTTTTGCTTGCTTCCCCCTCCCTCCTCTCTTTCTCTCTCCCTCTCCTCCCTAAGCTGCCTCCCAGCAGAGGTTGGCTATTAAACCAGCTGCACTGAGATGCACACAGGATTAGGAACGAATGACACTGAGCACTCGCCCCTGGTTCAGCAGCTGGGCACCAGGAATCTCCAGGAGCACCCAGGGAGGGTGTGTGTCCTGGGAGAGCTGCTGAGCTGCCCCTTGCACCACGGGCCAAGGGGTGGCTCTGCACTGCTTGAGCTGCCAACATATGGGTGTGCAAATTTCTGCCATGGTTCATGGGCCAGCAGCTGCTGTGTGTCAGGGTGTGTTATGCACGAACTGGTGGCAATGGAGGAGTTGCTCAGCTCCCTCATGCAGCTGTACAGGAGCCAGGGTAAGCACTGTGAGCAGCTCTGGCTTCCCCTCACCAGTGGCCAGAATGTAAATGCAGATGCAGTTGTGGTGGCTTCTGGCATTATGGGAGCACTGGTTGGAAGGGCAGTGATATAGAGGAAAAATTGCAGGTGTGTCTGTGTCTGTCAAAGTGACAAGAGCATGGAGGAGGGGAGGTTTGGAAACACTGGAATTTGGACAGCTTACAGCAGCCCTCTTTGAAGGATGAGAGTGAGGTTTTGACATAGTCACTTTTTCCCCTTGAGAAGTTGATTTTCCTTTCATTATGGCAATTTCTCAGGCGTTTGGACTGTGAAGGGTGTGTGGTGGAATCTTTCGATGCAATGATGATGGTGGGGACAAAATGAGTGAGAAGGCTGAAAGTCTGGGCAAGTAAGGACATTATCCTGGAGGAAGAAGATAGAGGAAAGAAGATGATCTTCAGACAAACAGACTCAAAAAGATTATTTGAGTTATTTTTTTATCTGGGAAATTAAATGCCTTTCCCAGATAGGCACCAATGATTTGGCCATGGCTGTGTTTAGAAGCTGTGTTGAGGTGGCCATGGTTGCCATGGCTTCTCAGCACAGCAGTGCAGGGTGCTGATTCTGGGAGAGCTAGGGAGAGTGACATGGCTATTGTGCACAGCCAGCCATGCTGGTGGCTGGCAGGGTGCCCACGGGCCTTTGCAGGGGACAGAATCAGCTGAGGTGGGATCATTCTTTATGCACCAAAGGGTCAGTGCCTGCTTGGAGTCTGTCTCACTTTAAGATTGTTCCCCTCACAGTGGTTCCCCCTCACCATAACTTGTTTGACTTCCAGGAATTTGCCCAGGAGTGGGTTAAATTTCCTCATTATTAACTAGACTGATAAAAATCACTGGAAAAGGTAAATGAAATGCTGCTCTGACACATCTGATGCAGAGGGGGAGGCAAATTCTCCAGACTGGAAAGCTATTGTGTCCCAGGGGTTTTCAGATATCACCTTCTCGATGGAAGCAAATAGGATGTGCCAAGCTCCTTGAGAGCATCTGCTAATGTGGCATGGAGGGAAGATACAGGGACAGATTGGGGCCAACACTGCTTTTTGATTTTATTTTGGGAGAGAGCTTCACAGGACAGAGGCAGGCACTGTTTTAATCCTTGAGCTGAAGAATAAAGTGCAAGGGGCAGAGACAAAACCAGCTGCAGGGCTTCTCTTGGGGGGGAGACTCTGTGGCAATGAGCTGTGCAAGGGAGGAGTGAATCAGCTCCTGCAGGATGGAGTGATAGACCCAGGCTTGGAAAGATCAGCAGTGCCCAGTGCCTGAACACTCAGACTTTTCCCTAGGATGAGCAGCACCTCCAGAGACTTATTTTCCTATGACATAGCCTACAGTATTAAACAAATTAAAAAATGGTTAGGCAAGTATTTCAGCTACCTCTTGCTGTTGTCAAGGCAGCTTTGTTGCAGGCAGTGGTGAGGACAGGCAGCAGAGGCTGACTGGCTGCTGCTGGGCAGAACATCCCAGTGGGAGGTCACACAGAAGGCAGTGGTGGGCCAGGGTTTGGAGGAAGGGGTCCTGCTATAAACTCCTGAATCTTCATCCTAGTGCTCACCTTTGGCAGTGGCAACCAGGCAAACTGCAGCAGATCCTTCCCTCTCTCCTGTGCCTCTACTCTGAACCTGTTCATAAATAAAAAAGAAATATATGTTGGACGGGGGAAAATGCGGGAAAACTGCCTTGGAAAAATAACTCTGCTGTAATATAGGGAAAATTGTGTCTTATTTTGTTGAAACAGACTCAGTTTAGAAGGAGGAACATTAAGGAACACTTCAGGGAAATCTTTAATCTGGTTGCAGCATCCAAGAGAAACAGTGTAGGAGAAAAAAGACCTGAGGGAAATGAAGACATGGAGATGCATTAGCAGATAAATAGCATGTAGCAGTCTCTGGGCACTTCCCCATAGCTGTGCTCTGGAAGGACCATCTGGGTTTTCCTTTCAGCAACTCCAACTTTCCGGTACAGGAAGAGAGGATGCATGGCTTAGCTCTCCCTGTCCTCTGCTCAGCAGAAGCTTTCCCTTGACCTGGTGTCTAATTCTAATATCCGGAGCTTGTTCCTTTAAGCATTTATACCTCCAATCAGGCCTCCAATCCCACTGCCATGTGCAGCCATAAACAGGGATAAACACTAATTAGTATGGTAAATAGCTTGGCCTTGTGTTTTCTGGTTACAGTATCACGGTAATTATTTCCGGCTCCCTGCCTGTGTAATCCTGCTGCCTGATTTTGTGCTCTGTACATCCTTGCCATCCTGATTATTGCTGGTAGCATTAAAATTGGCAATTGCCCTCTCCTGTCTCCCATCCATGTTTTGGGGAGGGGACTGGCCTAAGCCAGTTTCACTGAGGTGATCAGGGATGATTGAGGGGCAGTGGGTAACATCACTCAGCTCTCTGTCTTCTCCAGGCTGTACCTTAATGTGCAGGATGTGGGGTCATGCTGAGATCACACAGCACAGCATTTTCAGGGAACCCACTGCTGCTCACCAGGGCTTTGTAAAATATGGGAAGAGAAATGGCCAGCTGGGCAGCTCCTACCTGTGACTCCCATTGCTGAGGTTTATTCTCTCTCCATTTTGGCTGCCTTTCTTCAGCAAACATCTTTGTCTTTAACAGAGAGTGCGGCTTCAGCCTGGAGTTTTGCCCAGGAGGGACAGCTGTGCACATGCACACAAGTTTACATGAGGTGGCTGAAGGTCCTGGTCACTGGGGAGGGACAGAGCAAAGATTCCTCATTTTGATCTCTTGACAAACATCCCAAGCTTAGCTTCTCTCTGATGCAGTGTAGTTGCTTTGGCATCTACATGTCCGGGCTGCAGCCAGTGGAGAACATACGGGTTCAGGGGCTGTGACCTTCTGACCACTTGTGTGGAGCCTGCTCCAGCTTGTGAGCCACGCCTCCGGTTTCTTTCTAAATTCCTCTGGGTTAAAAAAGTCTCTGTATTGCAGTGTGATGTGCTTTTGTCTTTGCTCTTCCCCAACATTCCTGACTCATTTTTTCCTTCTGAATGTTCCTCCTTAGCTGCCCTCCTGCACACTACAGTAGGTAGGTACGTGTCTCTGGTTTATTTGTACCTAGACCTTTCTGATATGTATGCACTCAAATCAGAGGCACTGGAGGCAGCTTCTGGAGCTGGGGTAATTGCACATTCTCTCCCTCTCTTCCTGTGGCCAGGATATTAGTATGAATGCTTTGTTAGAACCCTCTCTCAGGTCCTGATTTATTCATGATTTCACCTGTGAAATGTCATTAAATGGTTGTGTGTTCCCAGTTATAGATGATCTCTCCCCTCTTTCCCCTATGGAGGCACATTGCCTTGCAGCCCCTGTGGGCCTGGTGGGTTGGGTTTTGCAGCACTGTAGGGCTCATTGGCAGATGCATTGGCTGCTCCTCATGTACACAGGCATATGCCTTAGCTGACCCAGTTTTTTATTTTGCTGGAGATATATGAGTGTTATTATTCACAAAGTGTTGCAAACACATGCTGGGCTCTGTGAGGCTCCCAGGAAGACAAAATAAATGGATATTGCTCAGGAAGAAATGGCTAGGGGAGAAACAGCTGCTGTTTCTCCACGAAGAGCACCACAATAGTAACACTTGATCGTGGTGGTGGCCACAGGCCATTTGGGATTAGACACCCACAGAAGACAGGCCTGACTGTGTCCTCAGGATGTCACTGACTTCATATTCATCCCAGGATGATCAATGCATGCATTATTCCCAAGAGGTTTGGGCTGGCCTGGTTTCAAAGCTCTGAAGTGCAGGATGATCCTCAGGCAGTCTGAGCACTGCATGCCTTGCCCTCCTCACCACTAAATGCCCTGTACTGCAATGTAAGCCCATTGTTGCTTCTGTCCACTGTGGACACTCAGAATTGAGAACTCTTCTCCTTTTTTAGCAAACTTGTAGGCATCTGAGGATGGTTACTGCACCCTTCTCAATCTTCTGTAGTCTAAACAGCTTCCTTTTGCTCAGTACCTTTCTGGTAGGTCATGCTTTCTGCATCTCTGCTCATGCTGGCATGATTCTCCAGCTATTTGGAGGAGTGCTGTGCTCTCCTCCCCCATCACTCTCAAGATGATGGAAGAAAACCTGTCCATCACCCGTGGAACTGTAAGTCCTCACAGAGAGGCATGCTATCCTTCACTCCTCAGAATACGACTTTGACTGCATGTCATTTTCTGAGACAACCAAAGTCATTCATCAGATTTGCCTCACAAGGCTTGGATTGGAGTGTATTGCTGTTCACTAAGGCAATTAATTCTAGCTAAGTCTTGGCTTAGATGTGAGCCAAAAAGGTGTCTAAAGGTAAACTGATTTTATGTGTGTATGTCTCCTTTTGAATGTGTCTGTAGTGTTGATCTAAGGGGCGGAGAACCTTTCAATTCACTCTGTGCAAGCTCCCATGCTGCTTGGAAAACCATCTCAGCAGTGGAAACCCACTCTACTGCCTGCAGTCAGCAAACAGATGAGCTTTCCCTGGGTGGCTGCCCTCAAAACCAACCTTTAGGTCCCCTCAGCCAACACATCTGCATGGTCAGGATTTTGTTTCCCATCCAGGGTGCACAACAGCACATGAAAATGATACAGCAAGTTTCTGCAATCTCACCATTCCACAGTTTTTTATCCCCACAGTTTTTTATTCCCCCTGTCTGTCCTATGGGCTAGCAGAAACTCATTCTCTTCTGATATCTCATTTCATTCAAGCACCTTTCTTTACTTTCATCTTCTTTCTAGCCACTTACAGAATCACAGAATTATAGAATGGTTTGTGTTGGAAGGGCCTTGAAGATCCTCTAGTTCTCTGTGAGGAGAGACCTTCCACTAGCCCAGGTTGCTGAGAGACCCATTGAGCCTGGCCTCGGACACTCCCAGGGATAAGGGGCATTCACAGCTTCTCTGAGCAACCTGTTTCAGTGCCTGACCACCCTCACAGAAAAAAATTTCTTCCTATTATCTGGTCTAAATCTATTCTCTTTATGTTTAAAGCCATTACCCCCTGTCCTATGACTATGGTCCATGGTAAAGAGTCCCTCCTCATTTTTTGCAGGACCTCTTTAAGTACTGGAAGGTTGATGGAAGTTCTCTCTGGAGCCTTTTGCTGTAAGATGAACAACTCCAACTCAGCCTTTTCTCACAGAGGGACTGCTTCAGTCCTTGGATCATCTTTGTGGCTCTCCTCCGGACCTGCTTGAGTGGGTCTGTGTTTTTCTTATGCTGGGAGCCTCAGACCCAAACACAGTATTCCAGTACATATGGCTGTAGGCTCTGCCTACTGCCATGGCTGAAGTCTTCTCCTCAGCCTTGGTCTCATCTCCCTGATGTTGCAGTTCCCAGCTTTGAAAATTATTTCCTCCCTGCTTGCTTTTCCTTATGCTTTCTTCCTTGTGATCTCACCCCGGTGGCTGTGAGCGCCCTAGCTGGCACTTGTATTTTGGGAGCCACCTGCCTGCTCCTCTTCACCACTTCTGCTCCTGCTGCATGCAGCTGAAGTGTCACCTGTCCTCTGTCCCTCCCTGTGTCCCTGGCTGCTGAAGGTTCAGCTCACAGCACTGATGCATGCAGAGCAGTGAGCGTGTGCTCAGGACATACAAGAAGCACTTGGCTCCTCAGCCTGCCTTTCAGCCTTGGGCTCCAACACACTGCAGCAAAATGACTGAGACACTACCCTCTGCTCAGAGGGGGAAGGTGACTCACACAGAGGTGCCCAGCCTGTCTGTACCTGAGCTGGGAGGAAAATGCAGGTAGCCTGAGCCCTGCCTGATGCTTCCCTCTGGGCAGGCAGTCCTGCCTGTCTCTGGCTCTGCTTGCCTGAGAGACATCCTGCCACTGGTGATGTCTGTGCATGTGAAGATGTCCCTGTGTGGGCACAGGCTGACCTTGTTCTGGCTGTGAGTACTTGTGAACAAGTGTAGGCAGGTATGTGAGTGCCGGAGGGCATTTCAGGGCATTTCTAGGCATAGACAGGCTCCTGACCCTGGTGGCTGTCACAGTATCTGAACTCTCTGCCTGGCTACTTTTCAGACCCATGGTGGCCAGGGGAGGGAAATGAGGAGAGTCACCAGGAACTGATGACAGCAGGGAGGCTGGAAGGGAATGGAAGACAGAGTCTGAGCCTACAATGGCACAGCAGTTTTCTGGCTAATAATGGCTCTATCCCACCTCAGGGCTGGCTCCTGAGAGCTCTGTATTTGGCTTGGAGTGCCCCAGTCAGTTAGCTTGATAGACAGGCAATCTGTAGCCATGAGTCTTAGATGAGCAGCCTTCTCCCTGGAGCTGTGTGGCAGCCTTTTAGCTAGGGAGGATGATGTTGTGCTCTTCTGGTTTACAGATGAGATTAAGCATTTCTGAAATGCTCATGGCCAGTTTGGGACCCTCGCCTTGCTGCCCAGTTGACATCGAGGCATCTCCTCTTTGAAATGGTGGCTCTGGAGTACTGATGGAGACAAGAGGCCACATATTTTTTCTGTCCACATGCAGGCAAAGTATTTTGTGGGTGTCTTCTTGGTGTATTGTAGGGAGATGTTTCACATGGAAACATGTGAAACAGCTTCATCTCACAGTTTAAAATGCTGGAGTCCCTCCCTTCCTGTCCAATCCGCTAGCACCAGCCTGCTCTTCACATTGCTGGGTCTGACCTTGTGTCCCAGTGGGATTCAGAGTGGAAGAAGGCTTTTCTGCTCAAAGTCTGTACATCAGAGAGGGCAGGATAGGGTGACTTGCTTGTGCTGCAAGCTGGAAGTAAACCCTGCTGTCCTTGCCCAGGCCTCCTGAGCAGCCCTTGGGCCTGTATAAGCACACTGCAGTGCCATGCAGACACTGCCCGGGTACCAGCACTGGAGCAGCTCCATCAGCAGGACAAACTGGAGTGGCTGTCCGTGGTGGCTCTGTGCATGCCCTGCAGCCCTGGCTGCTCACACAGACCGTTCTCCTCGCTCCATCCTCAGCCAGCGCAGAGCTCTTCCCTCCAGCTGTGGTGTGCTCCCAGCACCCCTTCCCAGCCCGCGGGGAGGGCTGGCCGGCGACGGGTGTGCCCAGGGATCCGTGTGCCCTGCTGCCGGCGGGGTCAGCGGTGTGCAGCCGCGGGGAGAGGCAGGAGCCTCGCGTCAAACCCCAGCCTGAGCGAGGTGATGGAGCAGAGAGTGAGCCACAGGGAGGGTGGCATGGGGGAGCTGGGGGAGGGGAGCGAGAGACTGGGCTCTAGCCCGGGAGCAGAACAGCAAACTGGTTTATTATTAGCCATAACCCCTGTCCCTTCCTAACCTTGCATCTGATAAACTGTTCTCTGATTCTTTTTTTTTGTTTGTTTGTTTCTTTTTTCTTTTTTTCTCCCTCAGGCGCTGCTGTAGCTCAAATTTAGCCTTCAATATTTATATCTTTCTGTCTCTTCTATTTCCTTTCTTATTTAGAAAACATACTCAAGAGGACTGTGGGACTTGGGAAGAGTTAGAAGCATGGGGTGTGCCACATTGGTTTAGCTGATCTACTCCAAGATCTGAATGTCTGCCCATACCCTCCCTTTTCAGAAAAATTAAACTGCCTATCCCAGGGAAAAATACAGCCGTGTGATGGAAAGTTTGGCAGGAAACACCTTCCTCACCCTCCCCATGGCAGGTCAACCTTGAAGTGTCAGATTTGGTTTCCATTAGATAATATTTGGTAATCAGGGGCTCTCCCAGCTGGCTTCTGGTAGAGGATGGCCCACTCTGTGGGTGCTGAGCTGGGACTGAGTAGACCTAGATTTGCATCTGCTCTGCAGGATGATCTTGAATGCATCATCTTCTTTCTCTGGACCTCAGTTTCCTTCTCCCTAAGATGAGAACTAAGTGCTTATGTAACATTTCTCCAGCTGTAAAAATGCTGGAGGAGATGCCTTGTTTTATACTTCAACAATAGGAGAGAAAGTGTATCAGCAAACTCTAGAGCTGGAAAATTCCTTGCTGGTAGCATCAAGTACCTGGAAGGGCATATTCCTTCTGATGAGGGAGAAATCAGTATGCACTGTGCTTCAGATAGAGCTGGAAAGAGAGAATGTTGGGGAGATAATCACCCCAACGGGAAAGGTTCCTCTAAGCTTACGTCCTGGGGATTTGATCTTGTTTCTTCCTGCTCCAGAGCTCAGAATAAGGACCATTGGATGAAATAAATTTTCAGTTATGTTGGAGAGCAGGTGAGTCTCAAACCTTTCATGTTGTGCCAGTTTATGCTTTTGATTCAGCAAAAGACATCTTTGCAGCTACCCCTCCACTGCAGTGGTGAGTCCTACAATAAAAAACACATTTTTCTTTTCATTCCTATATTGTTTTGTTCCTTTAGTCCATAGCTTCTCTGCCAGAGGGTACAGTATGATGGAAAAAGGTTGAATCCATCAGTGGTTTAGGTGTTCTCTATCATTTGTGCTGGAGTTATCTACTGCCTTCCCTGGGCTTTTGTTGCTCTCAGGAAAAGCAATGTCTCAGTCAAGGTCATGCCTTTCCTGAGCTGTAGCAAACGTGAATGGGTCTCACTTTCTGTTGATCTTAAACCATATAGACTTCCACCTCAGTACTTTTCCACTTCTGCCCTTGGTCCCAGGACTTCTTGGCCCAGGCTACATTGTGCAAACCCATCGTGAGGTGGCACCACAAGATTGCCTTTCTTTTTATTTTGCCTTTCTAAATCTTCTTCCTTTACTCTTACTGGCCCCAGCAGTCCTCTTGGTTTCTGACCCATTGCTGCTCCTTGTCACTCAGCTGAGTGCAGATGTTTGCCCTGGCTCCAAAGCTGGGTGAGACTAAGCAGCTGTGCAGAACATGGCACAGAGCCTCAAAGAGTTAAGCCAGAGGGATGGATGGGTGATGAAAAGGACTATCTGTTATTGGAGGTACAGATCTTCTCTCCTCTTTTTTTTTTTTTTTAAGGAGCAGTGAACATGCCTGAGAGGAGACTGCAGTCTGCCCTGGGATGCTCCCTAGCCCTTGCTGCCTTTTTCTCTGCTTCCTGGAGTAGCTGCTGATGGGAGGTCACCTCTTGCCTGTTCTGGCCTCCCTCTGGCTGTGTGAGGGCAGACAGAGGCTGCCTGGCAGAGCCAAGGAGCACAACTGAGCCAAGAGAGTATTGGATCTCTTGGATGCTGTTGACCTCAGCCTAAACAAAGCCTGTCCTTCTGCAAGAGGCATTTTGCAAGCTCACTTGTTAGATTGCCTATGCTCTCCAAATGAATTGGTGGTGCATTCTCTTGCATGGAGAATGTACAGACTCCCCATGTTGTCCTTCAGATGATCAGTGGGGTGAAGCAGGTCAGAACGGCTCAGCTTTGATACTTGCTGGGAAATCAACTCTTTAATATTTTCTTTTAATATTTTGTGTGAAGATGAGAAGGTTTGGAGCAAGATAACAGGTACTGTATGAGACTGTCCCTTAGGGACTGATGTACCACAGTCTAGGTCCAAACCCAAAGGATACCTTGGGGAACCTCAGATCTAGGTTTCACCATTGGGTCCCACAGACTTACATCTAGAGAGGATTCAGAGAGGGCTTTGGAACACAATGCTCCTCTTCCCAGCATCAGCTTGAACTGCAAAGGTGATCTTCCTTTCCTGGACTGAGCTGTTGTGTTAAATTGAATTTCATCCCTTGGAGACATCTCTGTCAAATACCCACTCTCTCATTATGTTTTTCTTCTCTACTGTTGGTTTTCATAAAACCACCCTTTTGTAAATGGTCTTCGTTTCTTATCTAGAAACATGTCTGCCACCATAGTTCAGAGCTGCCCTTTGGGGAGGAGATTTCTTTTTCTCTTGCACGCTCTTGCTTTCTCTTCTCTGCTCGAGGGATTAACTTATAATTTCCCTCTTGCCTCTTTCTGAGCTCTTTTTTTTACCATCCCCTTCTTTGCTGTTTCAGATGAGGAGGGATGAGAATATTCCAACTTTAGGATGTTACAGATCCACAGTGACCTCCTGTGCAGCTGATGGAGAGTTTGCAGCCCGTGTCTGGGACATGAGGAGTGGCAAATGGGAGAGTGACCATGGCCCCATTGTGCCACAGGTGTGTGAGGGACGGCACTGGGAGTGCCAGCCATGCTCTGGCAAGTGAAACAATTTGTGGAGCTCTCACAGAGCTACCCTTTGCTGATGGCAAAATCTGTTTTCTGGTCTCAGAAGTGGACAATGGCTGGCCGTGGCTGTCAGCCTTTCCTCATGGGGCACCTGATGGTGTGACAGCTAGGGCCTGAGGCATGATGGCAGGGTGACATCATGCCACAGGGTGGTGGGCTGGAGAAGACAGCACCTTGCCAGCCCTGGGACACGTGGGTGGGGTCTGGAGTGGAGCTCCATGCTGGAGCCATGGGACAAGGGATCCCTGGGAGGGAACTGGTGCTCATCCTGTGAGCTGTGTAGCTATGAGGACCAGCAGATCAGGAGGCATCGCAGGATGTGACTGCCAGCACCGTGGCTGGGAGTGCTGGGCCAGGTCTGGAAAGCATTGGCAGTTCTGTGTGAGGAACTGTGCTTAAGAGTCACAACACTGAATCATTTCCCAGAAATCCCCTGTCAGACTAACCATAAACACCGGAGTGGAAGGTGGGGACATGTGTTTCTTAAATTTCCTTCAACAAAGCAAGCATAAAGGGGATTAGGAAGGCAATGCTGGGGGAAAAGAAAGAGAGATTTAGTAGGGAAGGGAACATTAAGATTAAAATGTATAAAATGCAGATTGAAGTTGTTGGGCCAGAAGAGAAGAACTTCTCAGTCTACATATTTAGCTCAGTGAGGTATATAAACAGAAACCTACAGCCAGCTCAGCCACTTCTCCCCCAGTGGAGTGAGTCATCAGCCCTTGGATCTAAAGTTAGGTTCACGTCAGAGCTTACACTCTCTCTCTCGTTTTATTTTTCTCTTTCTATTTTGAAGGATATGGGAAAAGCTGGGCACTGTCTCCTGGAAGCAGCAAACATAAACCCACAAGAGCAACAGATACAGGACCTGATGCCCTACCTGGGAGCACTGTGACAAATACTGCTTTCTGTCTGACTGCTCTTCTTCCTTGCTGCATGCCCAGGGATGAGCTTGGACAACATGCAGCCATGGCTAATTTGGGCACACAGTGGAACCGGCTCCAAGGGGTTTTGTGCACTGTGCAGATGAGCTGGAGGATGGAATGGGCTGTGCAGCCATTCCTGTGGCCACAGCAACAGGATTCCTGTGTTTGGCTCCCATGTGCCATGCAGGGGAGCAGGATCTGCAGAAAGGGCTGGCTCAGCCTGGCAGGAGGCAAGATGATGCTTGTGAGGCTTGGCTAGAAGATGCCTTTAAATCCAGTGTAGGTTGCTGCCTGGTGGGCTCAGCCCACAGCCACCTGCAAACCTGCAGAGGGGAGGGCTGCATCTCACTGAGCTATCTCTGCAGCCTCTGCTTTGATATGGCTCCCCCTTTCCTGCTTTCTCCCTCTCCCCTGGTCCACCTTCTTAAGCAGCTACAGCGAATCACATACTTTCCTTACTAACTCACCAGCCAGTGCTGCTGGCTCAGGTAGTGACAGGAACAATGTGGACTTTTCTGTTCCTCTCAAAAATCACAGAAATAACAGAGAAGAACTCTTGGAAATGCTCTGGATGCAGCAGTAGGAGCAGCTTGTGCCATGCTCATGTCTGGTGTGATCTACCCCCAGGCCACTTCCAAGCAATCCTACCTGTATCACTCAGGGCAGATGACAAAACTCTCTGAAAGTGCACTGGGGGTGGAAGATGGAGCCCTGTGAGCTGCAGGACAAAGAGACCATCTTCAGTCCCTTCCCTTGTAGATGGTGGAGAGGAGGGCCTTGCTCAGGGAGAACAACAGCTTCCCAGCCCAAGGCTTGGAATTGCTGCTCTGGAGGGATGCCTGTGGTGTATGTACCAGGAAGCTCATGGAATGAGCCCCCAGAATGTATGGATGGGGAGTGTTGTGGGGGTGAGGGGGCTCTGCTCTGGAGTATGAGCTACCTCGGACTTGCTCTTTTCACCAGCTCCAAATCTGTGATGTGTTGAGAGGCACAACTCCGTTTCCCCACCCAGCCCCTTTCCCTCTCCTTTCCTTCCAGGTTTGTAGCATGTTTTTATCCATTTGGAGGGTTTGTCTGAGTGAGAGTTTTAATGTCTCTTTATCCCTGTGCTGTGGATGTGCTGGAAGGCAAACAGATATGATCCTAGGATGAAGACATGAGAGATGCCCCACAGATTGTCCTGAGTGTGTGTTTATGTGCCTCTGTCCTGCTGTGCCCCTCTGCATGTACTCTTCATCTCCCTTTAACGTTTTGTTTCTTTTGCCTCTCCTTACTGCCCTGTTTCTCCACTCTGCCTCACCCTCTCCCCCTCTCTCCTGCCCTCCTCATTCTCTTTTTCTCATTTGATATTCATGCATGAATAAATTCAATTGCATTTTTCCCTGTTCCCCCTGAAGGGGCTTGTTGGTGAATTACAGGCATCTGAAATCATATAATGCTCAGATTCATCATTTCTGGGATAGAATTGAAGCCCTTCTGTTTCTTGGGAAGGAATAATAGACGATTTTTATGAGGAGAGGGAGTGGCGAGTGTCTTGTGGCTGGTGAGGAAGAAGCCAAGGAGATTAACCTTGGCAGCACAGAGTGGCCCTGCCTGCAGAGGGGACTAAAAGGTCAGCCAGCCCCTCCTCTGCAGGCATGGGGAAGGCATGTGTAGGTAGGTGTGTGTATGTGGGATGGGAGTGCCTGTGATTGCTGCATGTTCCCTGTGTGCTGTGAGTGGGGCCCTTAGAGAGGAGTAACACTCTTAGGGGACTGCCCAGAATTGCTTAAAGAAGGAGTAGCCTGACACCTGAGTAGTTAGAGAGATTGTCTAGAGATCTGTTTGGACATCTGCCTCAGCCAGCTCCTGGGATACTTACAGAGTTCTGGTATCACCCCAAACTCTTCTGTGGGTCTGTGGTTGTGCCCAGCACCACATCCCCATCACACTGAGAAGCTGTGGTTGGTATGTCCCAAAATCCTTCACTTTCAAGGGCTTCCTGTTGTGGATGGGCTCCCTGCTCCTGATGGGAGCCTTCCAGTTCATGCAGGACAATGAACTCAGGGTAAGCACAACCATCTTTGGGGCCGAAGGTGACCAGAGATAGGGTCTTGCACAGCTCCCATGCAAACAGGCTCTGACCCTGGGCAGGGAGAGGTCTGACCACCACAGAAAATTATTATCCTGGAATAAATTCTCTTTCCAGCTTGTGGAAGATGTGTGGGTGACCATGGAACTGCAACCCTGGTCAGAAGCTATGAAAAAAGACAAGCTGGACTTGTCCAGGGAAGAGCTGCTTTTCATGGAAGCTGGTATTCAGGTAACATTTGATGCTCACAACATTCCTGATGCTTCTGAGACTGCTCTCTTTTCTTTTTTAGCACTTCTGGAGTAGCCTGAGGATCCTCTAAAGGATGAGTTTACCTTTCAGGAGAGGTAACAAGATTAAATGTTTAAAAAACACAAAAGTGTTGCGTTAAAAGCAGACAGCCATTGTCTTTGTTCCAAAGTCTTTTAAGGGCCTCCTGAGAGACAATGATGTGCCACCCATGTTTCTCAAGCTCGAAGGAGCCTGGCTTATGTGATATAAGTGGCTAGAAGCTCCTTGATTTCTGCCTCAAGTCCCTGGCACAGCAAACCCAAGCCACATGAAGATAAATTGCAGAGGAGAGGAGATTTACAGAATGTGTTTCACCCCAGGTGGTGAACGCATGTGAGCTACCTTAAGGTAAAACCAGAGTGGTCCTGACTTTACCAGAAGGTGTGCTTGCTCCATCGCCTTGCTGTGGAGAGTTAACATCCAAGGGTTCTGTTTCTCAGTATGATGAAAGTGCTTGGTTTCCCAGCCATTTGTAGTGTAGATGTGTTAATTACCTTGACCCAGCTATTCTAGCCATGCGATACAAAGTCTGTGACAGCTGGAGTGGACATTGTCTTGGTGAGGAAGGTTTGGAGAGGCTTTGTGGAACCCTGCAAGGAAGCAGAGGAACTTCTGGGCTGCATTGTTGTGCCTAGAGGGCAGCTGGGCATTTTTTTTTAGCTTCTGACTTGCAATATATGCCCACGGTAGAAGCAAGAGTGTCTCCATGTCTTGTAACATGTGGAATTTTATTGGCCTGAAGAGGAAAAACCCATGAAAAACCTTGAGGAGTTGATGGCTTCCTGTAGTGTCTCTTTCCCAGGGTGGACTTGGGATCCCTGCTAGGAAAACTGAAGGTTGATGCTTCAAGAATGAGGGGCCTGTGCTCACGTGGGGCAGGGCTGCTCAGCCACAGAACAGGACCAGTGGGGGCAGATGGCTGTGCTGGGCCTCCATTGGATGAGGCTCAGGGAGGCTGTACTCTGTTCTAGCCACTGGAAGGTGGCATTCCTGCACGTTATCCATCCCCCTCATTTCCCCTGGCTTCACAAAGTGCCATGGGAAACTAATTTGCAGAGAGTTGTTCCCACCCCCTGAGTTCCAGTAACAGATCTGGGAGTAGGATGGGGCGGAGAAGAGGGATTGGTTTTTAGGGAAGGACTTTTGGGGGGAGGATTGTTTGTTTTTTTAACTCTTCCCAAATGATAAATCTCTAACCTGCTTGATCTGTGGAGGGACACGTGCCTAAAAGTTCAAGGAAAGGCAAGCATGCTGAAGGCAGTGTCCACCCTAAAAGGAAGGATGGGTGGGCTGAAGGAAGGGGCAAACCAGCTGTCCTGGGACCCCACTGTGGATGCAGGTGTGTGATGCTGTGCAAGGAGATTTCTGCCTTTCCTCCTGTGTTGTAAGAATTCCTGCATTCTGTGCCTCTAATTGTAGGTTCCCCTAAAGACATTTGGTGTCACTGTAAGGACGGTGTTTCACTCTGTCTGCCTGTACAGTAATTCTCTCTCTCTCTCTCTGTGCAGTTAGCTCCATAAGCCGTGGTGAACATACCATGAGACAGAGAGAGAGCGAGACAGACAGAAACCACACATCAGCCCTTCCTCCTCACTTTCCCACCATGGAATAGCTTACCTTGCCCCCACCCACACCTCCATCACCTCTCAGCGTCCTGCAATTATTTTGACCCTCTCTCTGGTCTTTTTGGAAGGAAGCTTCTGTCACTTCTTAACACCACTCGCCTGCAAAAACACTCAGCGGCAAAACCCCCCCAAGCTCTCCTGTGAAGGAAGAGGTTCTTTTTTTTTTAACCTCTTTTTGTTTGCTCTGACTCTAGAGCTTCAGACTCCAGCCTGAGCAGCCACAATTTCTTACCATGTATTCTCCTTTTAAACCATCTCCTTCCTGCACACGCTCAGTCCTCGCAGGCACGGATCTAACACAACTCCCAGCTCCTCGCCGGCAGGTTCTTTGCTCCCCATCACTCAGCTGATCCTGATCTTTTTTTCTTCTGTTCTCCCCACCCCGGGCACCGAGGTGTGTGTGTCTGCGTGTGAGTGTGCCTGTGTGCAAGGGGGAAGGTGGGGGGGCCTTTTTTTCATCTTGGTGGGGGAAATTTTTCAAAGCATCTTCATTATTATTTTATTTTGCTTCTCTGACTTGGAGACTTCTCCCTCGGAGATTTCTTTTCCATGCGAAGGTAGGTGAGACGCATGCACACCTGGCTAACCTTGTGTCTGTCTCGTTTTGCTGTCCTTTTTATAGAAAACTTGTGCCCACCCATGTACCTGCATCGTTTCTGTTCTGTTTCGTACCTGCTTCCTCTCTGGCAGAAGTAAAAGCTGAGGGTAGACATGTCTGTAATGTGAATAATTCTGTCTTTCCAGAGAGGAAAGTTGTTCCTGTGTGCATGTCCGGTGGTACGTGTATGTCCGAGCGCAGCGCCCATGTATGTGAAACTGCCTCTGTTTACCCAACAAGTAGCAATAATTGATTTTGGTGTGTGTTTTGGGCAGTGGTGGTGGTAGAAAGGGAACGACTCTGTGTCCAGTAGTTCATGTCCACGAGCAATTGCAGCAGGGAATGTGTATCTCATAGATAATCAGCAGCTCTTTATACATGACCGTAAATGATACAAGGAGTTTGAATAATTCTAGGATTTTCAAATTTAGCCCTGGTTAGTTTGTTCTGTTATGATGGGGAAGGGTGGTGGGAAAGAGGGAGGGTTACAAAATCTCCTCCCTGGAGAGGTAACTGCCTGAGACTTGTAAATACGGAACTTTTCCTTAAACCTTCTCACTGTTTAGGGTCTTCTTGGGTTTGGGGTATTGTTTTGATCTTTTTTTTTTTATCAAAGCAAGAGTTTGGTCTTGGATTCAGGTTTCCTAAATTGTCTTTTCTTGTTTTGTTTATGGTTGTTATTGCATTTCAATTGCATGTGCAACATCCTGAAAAGGGACATGGAATAGGATGTACTTTAATTCAGCAAAATGCATCATCTTCTGTACATCACTGGAAGCTGTTGGCTGGAGTCAGGGGGTGGAGTGGGGTGGAAACAGAAGAATTAGAAAAGAAGAGAAACAGAAATAATGTTAGACCTTGTTGACTGGCAATTATCAGGCATATTTTCTGCCAGTACTGGTTTTCGTAACCCTCTCGATGGTTACCTTTTGCTTCTTGGTAACAGCAGCTGTGTGAAAAGTACCGCTGGCTTGAAAAAAATAAAAGGCCACAAAGAAAAGCCCCAAATATATAGATATATATAATTTCCCTGCAAATTATTGCAGAGGAAAATGGTAAACATCTAAAGCAGAACTTGTGCATTTTGTCTCTGCTAATAGGAGGTGTTTATCTCATTGATCTGGGGGTTGCAGCTGGTTCTGTGTCCCTGTCGCTTGGAAGACTGCTATGTAAATTGTCAGTTGTTTCTGTGTGCTATTGCAGAGCTCCTGATCTTAGATTTGGGCTGGTGACTGAGGATTTATTATCTCAAAGCAAGAAGGGGTCTGCTGACCCTCATCTCGCTTACCCTTCAGTGTTTTAACTCTGACACATAAGCTTCTCTATCAGTGGAAATCCTCAAGCACATTCTTTTCTCAACACCCTACCTGCAAGGAAACTTTTAATTGAGAGCACTGCAAAGAGAATCTAAGAGCCCCATTTGCCCCCCTTCTCCTTTATATTTTTTTTAAGGACACCTTCTGAGCAACTCTTCTCCCAGCCAGCACTGCCCCATCCCTGAGGTCCGGGCAGGCACACAGCCTCAGGCAGGAGGGAGCTGCCTGCAAGGGACTGAGAGCAGTTATTCCTCTCTCCATTAAATAACAAAATAGTTTCATGGCATGGCCACTGGATGTGAGCTGCCTCAGAAGGGCTGCAGTGCATGCCTGTCAGTGCAGGTCTGGTGCCACGATCCTCTCCCAGGCAGGCAGGCAGGGACGGAGTCTGGGCACAGCACTGGGCTGCCTGCCCACTGCCAGGGTGCTTGCACCAGGCTGGCTGGGCAAGGGGGCAGCACCTGTTTGGGAAAGCCTGGGCCCTGACTGCAGCAGGAAGGTGGGGAAAAGCAGCTTCCCTGCAGATCTCACTGGAAAGCTGTGTCTAAACGCTGGCCACCTCCATGCACCAGGAGATGCACACGTGCCTTGCCAGGAGATCTGGTAGTGAATATCTCAGAGGAGTCAGGGGGACAAAGAAGCAGCTTTGATCTGCCACATCTAAGGGGCTTGCCTTGTGAAGCCTGGATCAGTCTGACAGTGCCTATTATAAAGGGGGTTATGCCAACCTGTTTCATGTTTTACCTTTCAAAATCTCCCCTTGTTGCTGCCTTGGGAGTGTTTTCAGGCTGTGGATCTGGCTGATGTGGGGCCAGGGCATCCACAACCATCAAGGGAGTGAGGGGAAGCATTATGTGAGGGGGATGCTGTCTCACAAGGAGCTCAGTGCTTGCCTGTGGCTGTTTTGGGGTGGGCACAGTGGCCTTGGCTGGGGTATGAGGAGACCAGCTGGGCTTCCTGGGGTCTATCACAGTGCACCTACAACACTGGGTGAGCTTTCCTGTGTCCTCACTCTTGTCCCCACCAAGAGCAGCACCTTCCTTGACGGTCCAGTCCTGAGCACCCTGAAGGTGCCAATAATGCACCTGTGCCCCAGGCTGCAGTTCTGGCATCTCTTCTAGTTCTGGGCTTGCTTGCTTCCTTCCACCAACCCACATCCCACCTGGATGCATCTCTGCTGCCTGATCTGGTTTTGGAGAACCCATGTGTCCATGCCCAGTGTGACATGGGGCCAGCCTTACAGCCCTGTTTCATGTTAGAGCCCTGCCCTGCCCCATGACAGCAAGGCACACCAGGAGGATGTTCCACACCAGGGTGGCTTGTGCTGAGCCCTGGCCACCTCTGATTTTGGGAAAAGCCTGCAATTCCAGGCTGTGCTGCAAAGAAGCCACATGCTTGGTCAGCTTTTTTTACCTAGTGAAAAAAAAAAAGAAGTTAAAATTAATTTTATTCATTTTTCTCAAAGAGAACAAGTGTCTACAGCTGGAAACTCATGAAAAGCACACACAATGTTAGGACTCTTTAAAAGAATGGGGCACTGATTTAAAATAAATTTAATCTTTTATTAAATTGAAGTCCCAGTCTTGCACGTTCAAGCAAGCAGGTGAATTTCTGCAGTTGCCCAGAGCCTTACTGGAACCTCTGAGTCCATGGATGGGTTCAGAAATCAAGTGGCACAGGTGGATCTGCAAGATCATGTAGTACCATTTCTTAGTTATATTAAAAAAAATTATTAGATGGGATGATGTCGAGCTGATTTGAAAGATGTTCAAGATCTGTAAAACCTCAAACTGCTCTTGGAAAATAGAATTTTCTTGTCAGTTGTGCAGAGGTACTTTGCTGTTTGTAATGACCTAATATAGGCAGCTTACTTGCTTTATTCATCTGTGTCTGAAGTGTATATATTGAAGCTCCTAGGAATCACAGAGTAGTTTGAAAAATGTCTTATACTGATACAAAATTTATTTAAGCCCTCTAATCATAACTCAAATTGCACAAATCAACCCAGTAACTTTGTAATAAACTCTCTCTCCTGGTGCTTGTCAGGCCTCGGTGTTTGAAGCACCACAGTGTGCCCTGAAGAGCAATCAGCCCAGTGTATCAGGGACTAATTGCAATGAGGAGATGTCAGAAAATGCCTTCTCTCTAGCCTTGAACTGGAGGTGTGTGCTGCTGTGGTGGCACAGGAGGGAGGTGGTTTCTGGGCCAAGCCAGCCTCAGTCAGAAGGGGCTTTGCAGATTCATCCCAGTCCTTGCAGCCTGTGGGCTCCTGGTATGGAATCCTGCTTGTTGGTGTTTTCTGCAGCAGCTTGTGCTTCCCAGCACCTGCAGAATGCAGTGCAGAAGCCCCATCTCTGTGTGATCAAGGCAGGATTGGAAGGGTGGCTTCAAAAGCAAAGGTTGTTACCCTCTTATCAAATGTGTGTGTGTGTGTGTGTGTGTGTGTACTAAAAAAACCCAGAACCAAGGGTACTGCTGGTCTCTGCTTCTGACATAGCCCTCATCTGCAGCATGGGCACCACATCCTGCTCCCTTGTGCCTTGATGTGAAGCTCCGTGGGAGCATCCCTGGAGGGCAAGCAAAGGGCATATCCTCATGAAACTACTGGATTTGGGGCTATGGCCGTGGGGTTGAACAGGGTGGAGAGGAGGTGCTGGCCTGTGCTGTTGGTAGCTGCAGAAGTGACAAATGCCAGGGATTTTGCTGCTGTGATGTGGCTGCTGAAAGTGCTTGTCTGGTATGATCATTGGGACGGGGGGTAGAGGGTAGGGAAGGTTTCTATTTCCTTTCTCTGAGGTGTCAGAGTTTGGCTGTGGCTACAAAACCACTGCTATATAGAGAGCACAGGTGGGGTTAGTGGTGATAAACCTGAGCAAGGTTGAGCTCAGGTGCTGCCTTAGTGTGTCTGTCTGACAGGCTCAATTTAGTTGCTTTCCAGGAGAGAGGTTAGGAATGGATTTTCCTGCAGGTCAGACTGTCAGGAGTGGCTGGGATCCTGTTTCTGCTGCTGCCTGTGTGTGTTTGCCAGTGTGTGCATGTGTACTGTGTGCCCAGCATTATCTTGCATCTCACCTCTGAGTGGGGACTTTTGGCAGCATTGATGCCCTCAATTGTTTGTCTTCCTTGGGCATTTCCCCCCCTTATTTTGCCTTTAAACCCACTCTGAGTTTGGCAGAGGGGATGGATGGAGGTAGGGGGCAGAGTAACTCCTTATGGACTCTTTCGGACTGGGTTTTCTGGAAAGGCTGCCAGGATTTGGCTTGGATATAGGGGTCCCTTTCAGGTCTGTGGTCAGATATACTTGCACTGGTGTCTTTGCTACTTTTTAGTGATCACTGTTCAAGCAACTGTCCCAGCTTTGCTTTTTTTCCCCCTGGTGACAGCAGGGAGAGAAGGGAAGTTTTAAATTTATGTAAACGAGCAGCAGTGTCAGTAATCAAGTCATTTGGGATGCAGGGGAACCATCACAAGGTCCTGGTCCATCTATTGACCTGAGACTGAACAGTCTGCTAAAGAGTTAGCAACATTGTCTCTTTCCTTCTAGAAGATTCCCATCTTCAGAGCTACATTTCTTTCCCATATCCTCTCTCCCTTCTGGAGGCAGAGCCTGGGGCATCATCACACTCCACATAGCTTTAGCTCCCTTCCTGTTTTTGTTTTTGCCAAGAGTTAGTTTGCCCCAAATGCGTAGCTGTGTTTATGCAGATTATCTCCTTTGGAGGGATTGAGGGGGGGCAGTAATTTTTAGGGAGGAGAGAGGTTGTAGATGTAACCCTTGATGCTCCCCAAAGCTCTTCATATCGTGCTCCCTTTAGATGTGCTGCTTACTGTTTCCACCTCCCCATTTCCATTTTCACCCCAGGGAATCTCCTCTCCAGATGTGAGTGGTGATAGTGAGTTGGGAAAAGTCTGGAGGTGGTGAGGATGCTTGTGCAGAAGTGGGAAGTTGCATTCAGTTCTGTGCTGTGACAGGGAGTCTCCTGGGGTCTCCCCACTCCTCGTATGCTGCTGTTTTCCTGCTCACTCCAGCAGGTCCTGAGGGGACACTGGGTTGGGCTGGACACTGGGATTGAGACAAAAAGGGCAGAGAGATTGATACAGGAAGGATGGTGGGAACAACAGGGCTTCTCACTGCTGGCTCAGCCTGTGTGGGAGCAGCCCCAGGATGGCCTTTCCATGCACTTGTAGAGGTGCAGTGCTGGCAGCTGCATCCTCGGGCACCTGTCCTGGTGGTGGGCAGGAGCTGCAGCTCTGCTCTCCCTGCGTGGGCTTCTCTTGGAGGCACAGCTGAGGTATCCGCACGTTCTGTTTTTCCTGCTAGCACTTCAGGATCTGGGTCCTGAAGGGCTAAGAGTGTGAGGATGGCCTCAAAGCCGTCATTGCTGGTAGCCTATGACACCACTATCTTCCTCTTCATCATCCTCATCTGACCGTCTTAATTGCCATGTTCACTGCTGACCCAGAGGAGAGTGTAAGCAGCACATTAATGATTTCCCTGGGTGATGATAAACCAGGTTTTTGCCCTGCCAGTGGAGATGCAGTAAAACAACACAAAGGGATCTAGGAAGGTCAGAAAGATGGGTAGAAAATATCTTACTGAGATTAACCTTAGTAAAAATGCAAGTTGATGCATCTGGAGGCAATCAAAAATCTGAAACATGGGCTCTGACAACCTGGCGAAGGGCAAGGAAGGGACGGCTCAGGCCACAAGACCGGGATAGGACGGTATCGTGAGACATGGATTCGCACCTGACAGGGCCAGCAAGAGCCACGAGGCTGGCAGCCCGGCCCTGCGCCGGCCCGGGAGCCAGGCTGCGGGCAGGCGACATCGGGACATCGGTCCCGGCACAGCGCTGCGGGCAGGTGACATCGGGACATCGGTCCCGGCCCAGCGGTCCCGGCACAGCGCTGCAGCGGCTGCAGCGACATCCGCACGCAGCCACCGCGGGGCTAAGGAGATTAATTTACGAGCGAGGATTAAGTGCTAAAGATGTGCGGCTTGGCTAAGCGATGGCTTTAAGTGAGAGGACATGACAGGAGCTGTCTCACGTGAAAGGTGCCCGTGCGCACGAGGAGGAGGCATCGCTGGGAGCAGTGCAGAACAAAGCCGTGCACCGGGAGAGCGGGGCAGGTTTGAAAGGGAAAACACTGACTCCGGGGCAGAGTCTCCAAATAAATGGATCTGTTGCAGTATGGAGTTATCCCCTGAAGGAGATTTTTAGAGTCTGTTCACTTGGAACACCAAAAATTAAAATGCTTTATTGAAACAGGTGTGCATATTCTCTGGGAAGCAGTCTTAGGGTCTTCAGCAGCACTCACCTCTGGGTCTCAAACATTCCACATAGTTAAGGTCAGGTAAAGATTTTCCAATGGGAAACTTCTTTCTCCTCCGTTTGCCTACACCCAAAGTGACCATATTACCCCTATGCCATTCCTTCTCTCACTGTTTACTTTTTTTTACTCCATCTCCAGCAAAATTTGTACTGATCTCCATAACATCTCCTTTGACTTGGCCAAAGGCTCCTTAGTAATGTAAGCAGATCCCCACTCTGCAGATTCCCCCCGCCAGGGACCAGAGGTATGGACAGGGTGGGGCTATCCCAGCCCCATGATAAGGAATTGGACACTGGTACATTGGATACTGACTGTGATGATGAGGGTGGGAGTGTCAGGGCTTGCTCTTCCTACAGCTGCAGAATGCTGCCTGCAGTACAGGTTGAAGGCAGAGCATTGTTGAGACTTCAGGACAGACAGTTTGCTTATTTTGTCCTGTGCCGTCTGGGCTGCTACTTCGCCTGTTCAGTGAGATGCAGGAATTTCTTCTGCTTCCTGTCCTTAACAGGAGGAGGGGTGCAAAATGACCAGGGAGAAAAGGGTGAGGCTGTCAAGCACTGAAGCAAATCTAGCAGAGGATAATAGCATGTGTGGAAAGAAGGCACAGCAATCAATCAGCATGCAGCTGCAAAGGCAGCAGGTCACAGGCATTTGAGCCGGGCAGGGAACCTGGGAGACCTTGGCTCTGGTGCAGGCCATGGGTGTTGTGCTTCAGGGGCGTGTGGGAGCACCAGCATCTCCGAGCAATGGGTTCAGGCACCCTTTGGAACACTCCTTGCTGGCTTTCTGCCACGTCCCCTTGCAGTTGGATGTGCTGAGATGATGGAGATGTGAGAGCCCTTGTTTCAAATTAAGTGCTAAGAAAAGTGACCCTGTTCCTTCCTGGCGCTCGTGCAGCCCCACGCACGCACGGGCAGATGAGAACAGGCAGAGAAACATGCCAGTGCCAGCTGAACACAAACACAGAGGGAGCTGGGTACCACTAATTACATTGTACCACGACAAACGCTCCAAATGTGAAACCTGTATGACTAACACATCCCTGCAGCCAGACACAGGCATCAAAGGTAACGCTTGCCAGTTATAGCAGCAAACAAAGGCGGGCTCGCCGCCGTGCTCAGCAGAGCGCCCCGGGAGGCTCCCGCAGCTCCGGCACGGGGTCACCCACACGCCTCCCCAAATATGCCACACACTCAGGGACCTCCTGAAATAAGTCTGCGCCTGTGCAAAGCTGGCTGCAAAAGCCGTGCCCCAGATGCTTTTCAACTTTTGGATGGATGTTTGGAGATGATAAATAAATGTGTGTGCCTCAGGTGCTGCTCCAGCTGATGGGACCATCTTGATCTCCCCTGCAACACCAGCTGAAAGTTGTCATTTTTATCCCTTTTCTGCAAGGGTGTTAGCAGGACAGAGTGGCTGCTGTGCTTCCTGCTGCTTCTGAATAATGGGTGACTGATGGTGATGGATGGTTTGGAAAGGACTTGTGTGGCCTCAGAATGGGAGGTGCTGTGTTTACATTTAAAGAAAATAGCCTGCACTTTCATTTTTGATGTGGACCCCAGTGTTGTCTGTGTGAGCAGTGCACACAGCTTTGAGGCAGTGTGGGCTGGTAAGGGATACAGGGTTAGGGATAATGGTGGGGAAGGTGAACTCTGAGGATGGTCCCATGTGAGAGTGGAGTTGTATCCTGCAGGACTCTGGGTGGATCTCCTCCAGCACTGGGACAGTGCTCTGGGGACCTCTCCCTGGTATTTCCCTCTCCTGGCTGGCTGCAGAAGGCCCTTGTACTGTCAAGCTGCAATAGTTCAGAAAGGGCTGCATGGGCCTTGTAAAGGTCCTGTCAGCCCTCCCTCGCCCATGGCCCCTCTGCCAAGGGCCAGAGAGGAGCTGGGAGGCTGCTTTGGCTGGAGGGTGGTGCCTGCAGGACACCTCGGGCTGGCTCACTCATGGCAGCTCATGGCACTGACAGCCCTGGGATGCCAGCTGAAGCCCTAAAGGGGGAGTGTGTCTGAGCAGAGCCTTCTGCAATGCGTGCCAGGAGTCATGCATTGCGGCCTTTTTGGACAGACACCCCTAGCCTGTAGCACTTCTCCTGCATTGTGATATTTTCTTCTTTTATTCCTAACCAGCTTCGACTTCTCATTAAGTCCACAACTTCTCTTGCTGTTTTAGAGCATCCTTCTCCCTTCTCCTCAGCAGTCTGGCAGGACCAGGTGCTTCTGAGGAAGGGTTGAGCCAGAGGCTGTCAGCTTCTCTTGTGCTTGCCAAGGCAAGGAGCTCCTGCCAGCACACGTGTCCAGGGCAGGGGTGTGTGCCGGCTGCAGCACCAGTGGGTGCTCAGCTCAGGATGCTGGTGGCTTTAAATGGTCCTTGGGCACGGACAGTGCAGACTTAAGACCTGGCTCCACAGAAGGGTTTGGCACAGGCTGTGCAGAGAGAGAAGCAGGAGGAGCTGCCAGCCCACAAATAACTTCCCTTCTCCTGGGAGGGAAGTGCAGCTGGTGTAGCATCACTCCTCCAGTGGTATGTGACTTCTGCAGTGGAATGTTTTCGTGTATTTGGGGGACATTTGGCCAGAGAAGTCCAGGCTGGGGAGGATTTGATTTTTTCTGGTGGGTCTGGCTGTACTCTCTGAGGTTAGGCTTGCCTGAGCAAAAGGCTGAGTGAGAGGAACATGCATCTGGCCACCCCACAGCCCTCGTCTTGGATCCTTGTCCTCCTGTATTGCCCTGGTCACAGTAAGCTGCACTTGCACAAAGGGGAGGTTAGAGGCATCCCAAAGACAAATTCTGGAGATTTATAATTCTGCTGAGTCTTACTATAACTGCCTTTTCTCTGGGTAGGAACCCTCTCCATTGATGCACATTTCTCTGTGTATGCAGATAAATGCATTTGCCAAGCTCATTCCTCATTTTGATTGAAACAGAGCTCCCCTGGGTTGAAATACTGTAGCAGGCTGACTCCAGCCAAGTTACAGAGCAATGTTACAGCAAGGGAAGGCCACTGATTGCAAGCCCAGAGGAAATAATAGTATTGCATGAGTTGCAGCCTGACAAAAATAGGGGAAATAGCTGATTCCAACCTCCACATCTGAAATGGTAGCAGAGACAACCCTGGGCCTATCTCTGGCAGAAAAACCACTCTACTCTTCTTTGAAGCTGAGATGGGAGGACTGACTGTGTGAAGAGCTCGGAAGTGCCCCAGTGCTTGTTTTTCCCCTCCCTCTCTTTTGACACAGAATATTAATCCTGCTTAATGTAGGAAATACATCGTGATCACAGCCTTGGGAGGCAGAACAGGATTTAATCTCAGGAAGGTGACAGGTATTTACTCACATCTCCAGTGGGGCAGCTGTCATTCAAGGACTGGATTTAGCTTCAGGACTTCCAAAGGGATTCACCTGGCCCTGTGTCCATATGAGCCCTAATGAGTCAGTCTGAGCTACACAAATTAGAGCGATGAACTGTCTGTGATAAGCACACTGCCCAGTTTGTGCATGTGTGTTTCACATGGGCAGAGCAGCATCCCCAAGTCCCAGCTGCATCTAGCAGTGGTGAGATGGAGAAGAGGCCCTGGATGCTTGCTGAAGGGAAAGCGGGGAAATGCTGATGAGGTTGTTTCTCCTATTCCTTCTCTCAGTTGTACTGGTAATTATGAAGCTTTGTACGCTGCAGTTTGGAACTGTCATGCCCTCATCAGTGTGCATGCTCTGAGCACCATAATAAGTAATTCCTCCTGGCTGTCTCTGCTAATCTTTCTCCTCTGTGCTGTAATGGGAGGGAAGTTGGGCTCAGCCAGTGCATGCTAATAGGCTGCAAGGGAGCCAGCTCAGAGCAGGCAATGGGGAGCTGGTGGGAATAGGAAATGAAAAAAGTGGTACAACTAGTTGCATGGAGCCCAGAGTCAAAAATCTGCTGAAAGTTTTTTTTTGAAAACAGTAGTGATAGATGGTGAGAAGGATGCACTGTAAATTTTTTCACAGGGCTTAAAAAATTATGAACAGCATCCCAAATCCAGTCAGAAGACATGGTATCTGTTCTTTCCAATAGCTGCAGGCCTTTGGGATAATGAATTCCAAGAGTCTCTCTGCTATTCCCTCAGGGACACCGTGTCTGCTTTTTAAACCCCTGCACTTGCTGCACTTTATTCTGACAAATACCAAGCCTCGAAGAACAAGCAAAGCTTTGGATCAAAGTGTGTGTTGGAAGCTGGAGGCTGAGAAAACAGGATAGGCAGAGGCTTCAGGGTCTCATCTGGCAATGATGGGGCACTGCAACCTAAGGTGGAGTGGTTGGCAAGCCTGACAGCTGAGTGGTGGGGAGAGCATTGGAGATCACGGATCCAGCAGTGTGAGCATCAAAAGGGCCACGGGCTGAAATGTCAAGGGTGCTCTGCTAAGGCAGAGCAGTGTCAACAGAGCTCCTCACAGGCTTTGTGATCGTAAAGTGGAGAGAACTGAGACGAGTGCCAGGGAGGATAAGCTGTGGCCAGAATGTGAGGAGACAAGGTCTGGACAGACACATCCTTTCCTGCTGCTCATCATCCCTTTCTGTACTGCAGTGGGTCTGAGGGCTCTTGTGTGGCTTTTTAGTCTGTACTTGCAGCATGGACACCCCAGATGGCTGAACATGCCAACGGGGTGAAGGGAAGAAAATGGGCAGCCATTGGCCAAGCTCTCTTTCCTGAGAGTGTCCATGTAACACCCCTCCAAAGCCAAGCCTTGGAGTTTATTTAATTCCCCTCAGTCTGAGAAGCCACTTCCACTCTGCTATTGAATGCACAACACCCAGACGGGAAAATGATATTTTTTAGCAGAAGTTTGGTGCTCTGTAGCGCACAGGAGTGTTGTGGTTCAACGCTGGTGGCAGCTAAGCTACACACAGCTCCTTGCTCACTATCCTCCAGCTGGAATGGGAGAAGAATCAAAAGAGTAAAGGGAGAAAAAGGCAAAAAAGTGAGATAAAGGCAGTTTGATGGGTAACACAAAAGTTGTGCACTCAAGTAAAGCAAAAAAAAAGAATTTATTCACCTCTTCTCATGGGCAGGCAGGTGTTTAGCCATCTCCAGGAAAGCAGGGCTCCATCGTACATAACACTGACTTGGGAATACAACTTCTGTCACTCCAAATGTCCCCCTTTCTTCCTTCTCCCCCCAGCTTTATGAGCTGAGAATGATGTCATATGGTATGGAATATCTCTTGGGTTAGCTGGGATCACCTGTCCTGCCTCCCAGCTCCTTATGCATCCCCAGCCAAGTCACTGGTGGGGTGATGTGGGAAACAGAAAATGCCTTGGTGCTGTGTGAGCCCTGCTCAGCAGTGACTAAATCACTGGTATCATCAACAATGTTTCCAGTACAAATCCAAAACACAGCCCTACTCCAGCTACTGTGAAGAAATTTAACCCTTCCCCAGCCAAAACCAGCACAGGCTGCCAGTGAGCTAGAGACCTGCTCTTCTCATGCCCACCCACGCTCTCCGACCATTCTGTTTAGGGAAATAACTTTTGCAGCTCGTGTTCGTGGAGCAGTTTCCACCGCTCCAGCATAGGAGAGCTCAACAAGCTCAAGTGAAAGGTGCTTAATGTTTAATCCCCCTTCTGGCTCGTGTTACAGCTCGCTGCTTGGATGAGCAACTGTTGTGTATGGGTCTGACACGCATTTCCCAGTGTCAGCCTGATGCAGCCTGTGTGATGGTGTGACACAGGGCCAGCCCAGAGTGCCCTTGGATGGAAGAGCTGGGCCAGCAAAGCTGCACCTGCAGTTGGCAGGACTCTGCTAGGGACTGCAAGGGCAGGATGGCTCCGTTGTGTCAGGATGGGCCCGTACTGTTCAAAGCATTGTGCTCTGTTCCGGTGCTCAGGCTGTCTCCAGAAGAGCTGAGATGTCTGAGATGGTGCAGCCCTCTGACAGGGTGTCTCAGGGGCTACGGGGATGGTTTAAATGGTGATGGAGAGGAGCAGCCAGAGGAGTCTTGGTGGAGAGGTGACGGGCAGAAAAGAGCTTAAAACTGCTTCAACACCAAGGGGTTTATCACTTGTCAGAGCCATCAGTCCTGCAGCTCTCCCCTGCTTTGGATTTGCTAGAGAGCCCAGATGTGCTGTGCTCTTGCTGCTGATTCCTTGTGGGATTAAATGTTTCTTTCTTGCTTTCCCTCCAGGGGCTCTCTCTCGTGGCTGGCATGGCAGAGTTCGTCCTCCAGCCTCCCTCCACCTGGCCTGCAGGCCCACAGCCCCCCCACACTTCTGCCAGCTGCCCCCTGGAGCCTGTGGATCTGGGCATCTCGGAGCAGCAAACACCACCGGAGCAGCCACCGTCCTCCCTGGAGCTGGGTGAGGATGAAGAAGTCACCTCCCCTCCGGATCCTGACGTCCCCTACCCAGACTTGGCCCCAGTTGTCTTCTTCTGCTTGAAGCAGACCACGAGCCCACGGAGCTGGTGCATCAAAATGGTGTGCAACCCATATCCTTTCTGAGCTGCCCCTTCTCCCTCCCTGCCTCTGGCTCCCTCCTGCCCCGTCCTCCCCTCATCCTGCCCTCCTGGGTGCCTTGCAGGTAAGGAACAACTTTTATTCCATATTTAACAACGTTTTTTGTTCATTGCTTGTTTTTAAACAGAACCTTTGCTGTTTCAGTGCGAGATTAAAAGACATTGATTATGAAAGAAGGCACTTTAGAAAGAGAGGCTGACAGTCCCAGGCACAGGGACTGGGAGTAGGGAGAGTGGCAGTGTGAGGAGAGTTTCTTAGTTCCTAGTTAGGTGGGTATTAGCTGTGAGGATGCCTGCTCTGGTTTTGATATACAGATTAAATCTGAATGTCTGGGCATACAGTGGAGCCTAGCAAAATGTTTCTAAGAGTATTTTCGGCTTTAAAGAGCCTAACCCCGGGTGAGGACTTGAAGTAGTGTCAGCAGTAACAGCTGACCTTAAATGAATGAGATTTGTTTTAATTTCAAGTGTAGGTAAAGGTTTGTGTTTGAGCTCTGAGCTCTTGTCTTAAAGTTCAAAAGCCACTGAAGAGAGGTTGCAGTCTCAAACACAGGTTATGGCTGAGAACACATTGGAGATTTAGATATTTTGCTTTCTTTTCCACTGGCTGCTCTATAAAATTTTAAAACTTTGTATTGAATTATGCATTGCTTTTCTGTCACAGTGTGCCTGTGCTAGTTATTATGTCCTAGGAATCTTGTCCCAGCATGTGGTAGAGCAGAACTCAGAGCAGGACTCAGAGTAAAGCACAAGACATTTGTGTCACGATAAAAGGCTAGATTTGGGGAGTGAAAGAAGAGCAACAGCGTGGGTTTGGGATGAAGGCTTGCTTTTGGATGAGGGAAGGAGGCTGTGGCAGAAGACAAGAGCCTGTCTCTATTGCTGGCTAAAAAGTCACTCAAAATAATCCCTCCAATTTGGTATATTGCAAGGAGTTTCCTTTAAGTTGTTGGAACTATTCTTCAAGAAATTGGGCTGGTTTAGTTTTTAAGTGTTACTTTTGTCCTCATCTGCAGACAAATGTGTTCTTTGACTTAGAAAATGACTTTTTCTTATTAGAAACTAGACCAAGAAGGAAAAAGCCCCATCCAATCACCTGTTGATGACCTTACATGTGGCCACCAGGGAGTGAAGGGCAATGGTGGGGCTGCTGGTTGCCTTTTGGAAGGGCTGTGTCAAACCTGAGGTTTCAGCTCAGCTGTGTGATGTGGGGAGATTACATGACTAGTGGAGACTGAGAGGTGAGGATTCAGCCCCTCCTCTGATTTCCTTTCAACCCCTTGTGCTTCTCTTTTTAAAAGGCTCATGAAATAAATGATTACCTTTTTTTCTCAAATGAGGGGCTGCTTCTGCATCCTGAAGGCTTTTTACATGTAATCATATGCTCTTGGCATCACACTTTTTTTTAACAGCACCATAGACAGGATACATTTACATGGCCTGGTGGCAGATGCCTGGCTGGGAATCAGACCCTTCATAAGAGAAACTTCTATGAAAATCAAATCATATCTTCTAGGAATTGGTATGCTTGCCTGCTTTTCATCCTTGTTATACTGAGCTGTTGGGTCTCCAATGTGCTTAAGCTAAGCAGGGGCAGGATGAGTCACTGTCATAGGTCAACACCTGGCCTTTTGTGAAGATTCAGCAAAAAGATGGGGCATTAATTAAATGCCTATTAATCTTCTTGTGGAATTTTTTCCTGGATTAGAGCTTCACGATCGCTGTTATGGAAGTACTGTCAATGAGATTTAAAAAGGAAACTCTGATAGTTAAGGACTATGTAACAATTTTTTTTAGCACGAGGTCATTAAGCACCAAATTTCAATTTAGGTAATTGCATTCTAACTACTTAAATCCCCCTCTCCTGGAGATTATTTTTCCTTTTGTGAGCAGTCCTGCACTTTTGTTATGTGCTATTAAACAGCTGCCATATTGCTTTGCTGCAGTGCAGTAATAGGAGAAAGAGCCACTCATTTCTTTGCTTTAAAATTGCTTCTGGAAGCATGTTGGTGTAGAGATGTGTGATGCTGTTGTTGCAAAAGTTGTAGATCCCAAGTTCTCCCTTTTAAGAAGAGGACTATGATGCCTGTGAAAGTCCATGTGTTTGTCCCCAAAGGGAGTATTTGATGTGTTTTTGCTGTTGTAGTCTGTGGTGAAAAGGGGCCTGATACTTTCAAGTTTGGTGATCTGCATGTTTTTGGGATGGCTTTACCAACAGCTCAAGTGACTGTATGAATAACCTTAGTTTATTGGGAAGCAGGTTGTTTTTTTTTTTAATTTTTAATATACCTTATGAGAGACAGGTAAGTGCCTTATCAGCTGGGTGTGCAATGCAGCTCAACATGCACCTGGAGCCTGGCTTGTGCCCTGATTAGAAAGGAGTTGCTGTGATGCAGCACATGAGCAACCAGCCAGCTGGTTAGTTTAGGTTAATTTGTGCTTTGGTAACAGAAGGCTGGACCACTTGGAGTTGTAGATCATGGAGCTGTTGCAGCTACAGTGTTAATATAGTCCTTATTTGAGATATGGTTATGAGAATGGCTGGAATATTTTTTTTTTTTTCCTTTTATAAAACCTAAACTCTGTCATGTAGGATTTGAAGTCAAGCTTGGATGGGGAATAGGATGAAAAGTGTAAAAAACATGTTTCCAAAACAACTGCATAGCATTTATCTTATGAATTTATAAAATGTTTGGGGCTAAATAATGGGCCTGCCACATGGCACCTCACACATGGATTCTCATGAGAGGCTCTGCAGTTCACTACTCTGTCATTTTCTTGCTTTTAATGTACCAAACCCTTGGTGAAGCTATTGGCCCTTTGGGCTTCTGTTTTGCTCTCAAGCAGTGAAGTGTTGCATTTCCAGCTGATTTCAGTGGTGTAGGAGCAGCAGGTCAGGTCCCAGATGAGCAAAACCTTATGTGCACACTTAATTTTTATTACTGGGAGCTGTGTTTTACAGAGTACTGAGCAGGGTGACTTCTTACAACTGTGGTATGGCTGTGTGTGCTGAGGAGCTGCCTTGTAGCTCATTAGCTTTAAAATCCACTGAACAGGGGCCTTGCCATTCTGCCTGCTGCCAAAAATCCCACCTTGCTTCTGGAGATAGCTTTCACTGGTGGCACTGTCAGCTTGGGCTGTGTGCTCCGTGCACAAGGAAACAGGACTGGCCTTGAGCGTTTCGCCTGGATTCAGAGGAAACCTCTGCATTTATTCCCCACAGGGATAATTTATGTATGAGTCAGTGCAGGATAGGATGGCTGGTGATGGCAATGGTGGTGTTTCATGCTGGCACTGCCCTCTGAGAGCCAAGTGCAAAATGAAATTTTGGAGAGGAAAAAGATGTGTGAGTGGAATGGTACTTTTATTGGTGGCAGAGGCAGGAGGTGCCACAGTGCATGGGAACTGTGGGCTGCCAGAATCACTTCTTCTTGGGTGCTCTGTGGTTAAGGGGGCAATGACCCTGTTGTTCATTTATCTTCGGGTGAATGCATTATATTTGTAAAATATGCCCAAGTCAAATACCAGTTTGGGCAATTAGTTTATGTCCAGTGAAGTTACAGGTGCAGATTCTGTAGCATGTTGTACTCGTTTCTGCCTTAAGTTTGTACACTGTCAAACCCTGGACACATTGTTCTTAATGACTGGCTTTAGTTACATAATAAACAAGCATAACCTGCAAATTTATTGCAAATCTTGTAGTAGTTGATGAGTTCCTGTAATCATTTGAATTTTACTTTTCTTTTTCACATGTGTTTGTATCTATAAATAAAAAGCATGGTTTTCTGCATCTCTAGTAAGTAGAGAGAAGCATGGAAATGTGACCAGAATGTGTAATAATACATCAAAAATTGAGTAGCTTATGAATTTTAAGCAGCATTGATCATGCTTGAGAACCTGGGGATCATGGCTTTCTGCTCTTGGGGTCATCAGTATCAGCTTTTAGATGCATATTTGAAAAACAGTAAAATTTATATTTTGTTCATGTGTCTCTATTTTAAGGGCAGCTCTCCTGTCTCTGTTAAAAAGCCTCTCTCAGAAGACACATGAAGAGTCTGGCATTTCCTTGAGGACTTTTGACAGCTTTGTATCATTCTAGGTAACCAGGCAGATGCTGCTGCTGTGCCCTCCTTCCAGCCAAGGAGATGTATCTGTACACCCAAGCCCCACCAAGTGCACGATGTTTTCTTTTTCTGTAAGAGGTTACCTGACCCCTCTGCACTCCACAGCATTCTAAGCCAACTTTGCAGTCGCTCCTGTTGCATGGGAAGCTGAGATGGCCAGAGCTGTCCAGTGGGTGTGCAGTGCTGGGGGCATTGGTGCTCCCAGGGGCATGTGCCAGATGCTTGTCAAGCTTTGAGGGAGCAAGACTGCTTCAGGTTCTGCTGGGTTTTCTGCCACTCTGCCAGCCTCTCTGCTGGAATGGAGCTTGCTATTAGCAAATAAGGGTGACTTCTAATAAGTCAGCTGTCTGTTATCTTGATTCATATTTGGAGGCACTGAATGCAGTGGATCAATCCATCATCAAGTGCTCTCCTCCCCTTTTGTGTTAGCAATGTGCCCTAAAGCAGACATGTCCTGCCCTTGTGAACTGACCCTTAATTTCCCTGTTAACTCTCCCCTTGGAAAGCTGATAGGCTTTACCCCACCTAACTCTGTCTGAAAACCATCCAAGGTCTCTGTACATGTTTGACAGACTGCAGCAGGAAATTGGGTGTGCCTAACTGAGCCTCTCTCTTCAGAGGGTGAAGCAGATCTCTGGAAGTTCCTGTTCTTCCTTTAGCAGAGAAGTAGTTGCTGGATAGCAGGCTGTAATGTTTGCATTTAGGACTGCTATGCTGTTTGGTTTTCCAGATGCTCTAGGAGAAGGCAAAGAGAAAGATGGGGAGCAGGTTTAGTTTTGGAAATTGCACAGTCTGAACATTTTAATGTTTCCATAATGAAATATTGGGTAATCTTCATTTTGTGGGAGAAGAAGGACATCATCCACCTGGACTCTGGATTGGGGAAAAGTAATTCTCTGAATTCCAGCTTTTTCTTAGGATAGCTGATTGTGGTTGGTAGGCAGGTGGCAGGGGAAGCATGATAGAGCTCAGGGCCTTCACAAGTAGTTGGGAAGGAAGTTGTCTCCACAAAACTAGTGACAAGGGAGTGCCATTAGTGCGGGTCATTTGATGTGCAAATTTATGGGACGTTTAGAGGAACTATTTGCACAGTCAGATGTGGTGTAAATGGAATTTAAACTCCAGCATTGTCATTAGTAGCACACAAGGGATGGATATGTTCGAAGGGGATTTGCATGCTTGAGATCTGTAAGAAATTGGCTGGGTTGTGTGTATGTGAGATGTATGCAATTTCAGGCAAGTGGGCAGATGTAAAGGGATGAGGTCTAAATTTGGCTGGCTTGCAAGATGGCCCTGGGTATCTAAGCACAAATGTTGAAACAGGATAAATCCCTGCCTCCCATCCCTTTAGCTTAATCCCTGGAGGCTTTTTATCATAGTGAGAACTCAAAGACCATGGTTTGGAAATGAAGCAGGACAGCAGCACATACAAAACCAGAGCTCTGACTGAAGATTTAATGTTCGCAGGGTCTAACACAGCTGGAAATAAAGCTGAAAATTTGTGGCACATCCTTACTGGTTTTTTTTTTTTTTTTAAAGATCTGAGCATTTTTGCTGTAATTGAAGGATAGATTCCTATTGTTGGAGGAAGGGCTATAACTGCAAAGCACAGAGGAGCCTGTGGTTTAGGAGAAGGGTATTTCTGCTGCGTGTTTGTAGTGCCCTGTTTCCCTAATACGTTTCAAATCCAATAAAAGACCTTGTAGGCCTCCATGCCCTGATGCTTTGGGAAAGCAGGGCTAGGACTCTTACTGCAACAGCTTTTGATGAGGAGCCTTAATATGTCACCTGAGTTTATGGCCATTGAATGTGGGAAGTGCAGGGAAGCAGGGGAGAGAGCATAGAAGATGCAAGTCATAAAATTGACTGGTATAAATCAGTGTTATTCTGTTATACCTAGTAAGAACAAATCTGTATGCACCAGCCATTACTCTTCAGGTGAGGCTGGGGACATTGGTCTTGTTTTATTACACAGCATCATGTATTTGTGGCAATCTGGGGGTATCTGGTATTGCTAGGCCAGAAGAGAGGGATGGTGTCCTCAGCTGGGATGCAGGGATGGTAGCACTGCCTGTGCTGAGGGACATCCCATCCCTCTGAGGAGTGCATTACTGAACTGAAACAAATGCTGAAAAACCTTTCTGGAGCATATTGTGCTTATTCACTGGAATATATTTTGCCTTGGAGATGAGAACCATTTATTCTTTGAAAAATGGTCAGTTTGCCTTTTTCAGCCTTCTTGAACACTGGAGCAGGGTGTGTTAGAGTGCCAAAGGGGTCCTTGTAGGAATAGAAAGGGCAATAAAAATGCTCCTTTTGAGTTCAAGACCCATAAAATAGTCTGACCAGACCTCTAATTGCATGTCTTGTTATAACAATGTGAATTAATAGAATTAGCCACTAACAAATTAACCAGCTGCTTATTTGAGGACTTGACACTCTTCCCACCCTAGACCACGGGAAAGGGTCTGCAGCTGTGGGTTGTGAGCATAGTACTTGACAGGAGCTGCTTCAGGTGAGGGACAGTCAGTAGAGCTGCAGCTCCTCTGCAGCAAATGGCCTGCAGCTGGTCCCAGTGTGGCTAAGATGAGGCTATGAAACACTTGGCCCATTACAGACCTATGGAGAGAACAGGGGCAAGGAGTCTGTCAAGCTGGCAACCTCTAAGCTGGAAAGATCTTTGTGTTCCTGGGGAAACACTATCTTTGGATAGGCACTGTGTTTTGGTGTAGGAAGGCTCTAGTCTGGTGTAGGATGGACCAGGCTCAAGCTTGCACCCACTTGTGTCCTGTGGTTGCTTTGCCCACTGGTCCTTGGTCAGCCCCTTCCTGGAGTGCCTGGTGTATCTCTGTGCCACTGCCTCTCCTGTGCTTCCCTGCCTGCTGAGGGAGGTCCTGTTTGCCAAGTGCTTCTCCTAAATGGGGTTTTGCAGCCTCTGGCTGGTGGGGCAATGGGATGAGGGCTGAGAGTGGTGGGAAGGGCCACCAGCTGGGGCTGCCTGTTCAGGGGAACAGATCTGGTGGTGGATTGGGCTTGCCTTCCCTTGTCACTGCTGCTCCTTGGGCTGTGAGTTTGTGCTGTGCTATCTCCTGCTGGCTGTGCTCCTCTGCCAGGGAGGGGCTGCTGTCCTACCTGCTGCTCCTCCTTGGAGGGGTTCTCTGGGCTCAGCTGTGCAAATGAGAAGGAATCATCTCAGGAAAAGCTTTGGAGGAGGAGAGAGGCTAGCTCAGGGGGAGAGCATTTTATCCCACATCAAGAAAACAACAGAGCTGTGACCAGCAGCCAGGGAATGAGGCTGAGATGAGCAAGGAAGGCAGGTCAGAGTGCAGCCGGACTTGTAAAATGAGAGATGAAGAGTGATGCTGAAGATGTAAGATACTGGTGGGGAATGTTAGGTGGAGGTTATCTAGGCTGGGAACAGGTGATGCAAATTGCTGCTGACCTTGGCAGGCATCTCAGCAAGCCCTGAAATCAGTGGGATTGAAGGCAGCTGATAGACCTGAGACAATCAGCACGAGTGCTTGATCTCTGGCTGCCTCCAAGGACTGGTGAAGGAAGAAGGTGGTGTGAAGGCAGTGCAAGCCTTGGCTGGAGAGCCTGCCCAGCTGTTTGGGTGGCTTGGCTGCTCTGAGGGATGGAGCTGGTGAGCAGTGCTGTGGCTGGAGCAGCTCTCACCTGCCCATCCTGACTGCAAGGTCAGCATGTGGGGATGGAGATGGAAAGTTTATCTTGGCCTCCCTGCCTTTCCCTTCCCCAGCTTGCTCCATGCCCACTGCATCAGTGCAGCCTGGGGAGGGGAGCAGCTCCCTCAGGCGGGATGGGGGATGCGCCAAGCTGTGATGTGGGGACCATCTGTCCCCCTGAGACAATGGTGCCATTTACACTTACACACTGCAATTCATCCAAGAGGAAAGATAAATCTGTCCTGGCTAATGATACATCACACCCTTTGCTTATCCTTTCTTCCTTTAGTTTTCTCTCCCCCAGTCTCCTCTTGTCATCACCTACTGTGCTTCAGTCTATAAAAGAAGCCATTGCTCCCCCTCCTTCAGTGTGATTTGATGCTTTTGAGTCCCTGCAACTCCTCTAGCAGACTCCCCTGTGACTAGCCACCCTGTCTATCCCTTTTCCTCTCTGTCTGTGGCAGTTTGTCATTTTCCCCCTCTTTTATTATTTCCCTTGCTGTCACTCCTGGGTTTTGCTGCGTGCAGCCTGTCTGCACTGACTGTTCCTGCCCTTGAATTGGCTCCTTCTGTAAAGTGCCTCTCCTGGCCAGTATTGTGGACACCCAACTTCCTGGGGTGAAAGGTCAGGGCTTAAAGGGGAGACCTGGAGGTAGGATTTAAACAGAGGACATCACTCATTGGCTTATTTAGAGTGAGGAAAAAGGCTAGGGCTCTGCAAAGGTGTGAGCTTATCTGTGAAAATAACAGATTTCTGCTGTCTCTGGAAGGGATTTCTTCTTCCTTGTACTCACAGGCTGCTTCCATCCCCCTTTAGAGCATTCCAAGCCCAGGTCAGCTGCTATCTTCCTGTGCTCTCTGACATGCCAGTGGCACCTCTGACACCCCCACCCTGAGCTGTCAGTGTGCAGGAGCACTGGGCTCATTTCTGAGCTGCAGAGTCCGAGGGGTGCATCCACCTGGGGGCAGGCACAGGCTGCTGGGGGTGACCACCTCCTGAGCCACCCTGGGTGACACTTGCTGCTGGATCGGCTGGCCCTGGCCTTCTCTGGGCTGTAGCTGGTGCTCTGCTAATCCCTGCTAACCAGGTCTGGCTCCTGTGGGCTGGCACAGGCAGATGTGAGCTCAGCATGCTGGCTGGGAGCTGTGTGGCTGCAATCTCCTGGCCCTGTGCCCCAGCCTGGAAGCTGGGCAAGGTGCTCAAGGATTCGCTTGCACAAGTTGAACCAACAGTGCTGTCTCAGCCTTGTTCCTGACCCCTGGACCTTTGTGAGGGCTGTTTCATCCTGACTTGAATAACTTGGTATTGTTTGTCACTACTTCCCCAGGGTAGCCAAAAATTGCCGAAATACTACAAGGGCTTAAAGACTGCTTGTAGGAGCTGGATGCTGTGAGAGGCAGAGTGAACCAAATGTACCTCTTGGGGGATTTCTCTTCTCAAAGAGCCATGGATTAAAAAGGCTAACATCAGTACAAATTCATCCAGGAGAAAGCTGCTGAATCCAGTGCTTGCTGAATCCAAATGCTAGCTCTGAGATTTGCCTCAACAGGCGAGAAGGGAAAGAAGGAAAGAAAGCACATGGTAAAATACTAACCTCCCTATTGGAACAGGCAGTTTGCAACAAACAACAGCTGTTCTCTTTCATGGCATGAAAGATGTAGGAGCTCAGTATTTGAGGGTGGAGAAATATTTTCTTCCATGCAGAGGTTGATAGTTTCTCACATCAAAGATCCAAAATATCTGCTCATCTTTCAAGCCCTGTTTATTATTTGGAAGCATACTGACACATCTGTACTTGGCAAATCTGCCTTGCCCCATCATTCACACACCCCAACAGGAAATCTTCCTGTCTTTACCTGTATCCTGCATCTTGCTTTGCAGCCAAGAATGCCTCACTCTAGTGTTCCCCTAAGAATACCATGTCCTTATTTTCTACAAAATGTTCTACAGATCATTTACCAGCCAGCTAGCAGATGTTAACAAGAATTGTTAACAATAATCAAGCTAAAACAGATTTGAGAAAAGTAGGTTTTTTGATGTACTGCAGTTTTAATGTAATTATTTTTGTTTGCTTATTTATCAGCTTGTGATGTAATTTTTGCTTTGAGTCTCTTGGGTTTGTAGGTGATTTTGGAAGGCTCTGCTTTGTTCACATGTGAGATTCAGGCCAGACCTTGAAAATGTTTGTCACAAGTGAGTTATAAAAAAAAAAGACAGGCTTATAGAAGTGCAACAGTAATAATATATTGCCTTTGGTACTGCCTAATGTTCAGTGCCACTGGCCAACTGTGATATTTCTTAATGAAGGATTTTTTCCCCTCAAGGCAATTTTTTCTTGCTTTTTCCTTTCCCTATGGCTCCTTTCTGATTAATTTTCTTGATGGAGGAGGATCGTTCCCAGCTTGGGAGTTTGCTCCTCTCTTCTCTGTACTTGTTGACCCACTGTTTAGCAGCCTTGTGCTGGCAACTGCTCTTACCTTCCCATCTGGACCCCTCTCTGGAAGTGGGATTTTAGTGAGTGGAGGAGGCTCTAGATGTTATCCCACTTGTTTTATACAGGAAAGTCCTTTGGAGACAGCAGTCTTCTCACTGTTTTCTTGTAGCATTTTTTTCATCCCATGCTACAGTTTCCCAATTTTCCTTTTTCTTGTAGGTTGACCCTGTTATCTTTCCCTGTGTAGACAAACTCCTCATATTATATGTTTTCTTCCTTGCTGGGTGCTGAGTAATGTTTTTCCTTCTTTTCCTGCCCAGCAGGATCTCTGAAGAATCTCACACAGTTCATCCCAGGGCCAGAACACGAAGACAACCGAAGGACTGGAAGACATAGTTTCCATTGTTACATGAGGCAGTAGCCTGGTTTTCAGAAGCTGTCCAACTTTTCCATTGTAGCAGTCTTTTTATCCATTAATAAAATCTTAATTTGAAGCCTGGCAGGCAGAGACCAGGCAAAACTCTGGGAAGGATACTGAAGTGGGGGACTGAGAAGCCGAGGAGAAAGATGAGGCCACTGGGTCAGGCAGCCAGGAGGGATCTTGAGTGGAAAGCTCATCCACCAGGTATCTGCCCTCCAGAGTGGAGGGACTGGGCAGCAGTGGCATGAGGGAGCAGCCTGGAGAGTGGACAGGGTGAGGATAATGGAGGGACAGGTAAGCAGGGTGAGTGAGGAGAAGGGCTGGGTGGGAGAAGCTGGCTGGGAAGGACAGGGCAGGGAGCCAAAGGGGAGGCAGAGCTGGAGGGCTCAGCCTGCAGCAGGAAGGGGTGAGATGGGGGCATCCCATGGAGTGAAGTCGTGTCCCTACCCTAGAGCCTTCATGCTTTGCATTCCACTTATTTCTGTTTCCCTGCTGCCAGCAAACTCCTGTAAGCTCCCTGGCTAAAGAGGTGTCACATTACTGTCTTCACTGATGCCATCCCTCCCTGTGGGGGAAAAAACCAAACCTGAACACGTGAACCTGCAATGAAAGGTTGTGTTGTGAAGGTGGTGTGGAGGGGGAGAAACTGAGATTCCACATTCATCCTTATTTCTGTCTTAATTTATTGGATTGAGTCACATCAAACAGTCTCTCCTGAGCATATTCAAAGCACATTTTTTTTATTTTTATTTTTTTGCTATGGTAGCTGCTAATTTATCTCCATTTGGATGGGTTATTGGAGGATGAGTGAAAGGGGTCTTGGGTTACCCTGCTGCCCAGTGTGGAAGCAGCGTTTCAGAGCATCCAGCAGCAAGTGCGAGTCAAAAATATGTCTGGGACACTTAAGAACAGACAAAATAACTTTTTTATTTGCAGTCATTGACATTCAGCTTAGGTTTTCCTCATAGCAGTCATACCTGCTATGTAAGTCTCAGCTCAAGCTGCCAATCAAATGAAGCTCTAAGCAAATGAGACAGGGTGTTGGAAGGAAGAGGAGTTTGTGGTAGGATTAATTAAAATTAGTGTTATCAGTGTAGCTGCATGCAGCCTTCCACCATATAGGTCAGCTCTCTCTGAAGCCTCAAGTTTCCCCTACGATGCCATAATTAACTATTAAAGTAGGTACTTAAAAAAAAAAACATTCCTCCTCCAGAAAACCATAACCCAGGATTTCTTTTTCAAAGCACAGAATTAATTGCATCCTTCCACAGTATCTTTGAGGTGCTGTTATTTCTTTAAAATGCATTTACAGCATATTGTGATATGTCACACATCCTTTAAATATCCAATAGCTTTTTAACTTTTAAAGATCTATTTCACACTTAGTGGCATGTCTGTAATGCGTTTTTCTGCAACGTGTGGCAGATGTCTGGGGAAACTGTGTTTGCTCCCATATGGGGGTTATTTTACTGGAAAATGAAAGAGGGCTGACACTTCATTTGATTTTCCTGAGCTGTCACATCAGGGATTCTCTGTCTGGGTGTGAGACATGAATCCAGATCATATGTAAACTGCACAAGGGAAGATGTGCTCCCTTCCCTGGCTGAAGGGGGACTTCCCGTTGGAGAACATCCTCTGAGGGCTACAAGGGGGAAAACAGGATGGAGAGGTCTGCTCTAGGATCCCCTGCTCCATGGGACTTTCCAGAGTGGGACTTTCCATACGTACACAAGTAACATCAAGTCTGTCCTTGGACCTTGCTCTAAGCGAAGGAGGCAGGGGCAGCTTTGAGGTTACTCGAACCTTAAGGAAACTCCTGATACTTGTGGCCCAGGTTCCTGAAGTGAGCTGGCGCTTGAGGGTTGTGTGGTGCTGAATTTGACTCCTGGAGAGGCATCATACAGGCCAGGGCTGCAATCACTTCAGATGTGTCAGACCACCACTGCATAGTTCTACTTTATGGACAGACAGAAGGAAATTTGTCATCTGTGTTGGCCAACAATCTCTGTCTGCTGATCTGTTTGCAGATCTGTGCTTCTGTTCTGACTCCTTCCTCTCTGCTCTGAAGGTGGCTTTGTGTCCCCTTGTCCTTGTGCTGTGGTGAGCTGTCCCTGTGTTTTCTTTCCTGTTCCCAGACTGAGCACTGTGCTAGGGGCAGCCCCTCTTTTGTTTCCCCTGCAGTATCAGGGGGAGGGGAGGAAGCTGAGCAGGGAAACTGCTGCATGCCCCTGAAGGTAATGCTTGTGCCAAGTCCCCCTTTACTGAGACAGATGCAGTGGGGATAAACACCAGGTGTCTCTTACAGAGCAGCTAAATGCACCAGCAGTCCCTGTTTTGTGGTGCTAGGACAGAGGAGCCTTCCAGCTTTCCATTTCAAAAGATTGCCAGTGGCACTTGGCACGTCCCTCTTGTGCACAACCTGGGAGACACACTCCTGAGTTTCTGGGCAGTACAAATGCCCAAGAATTACTTGGCTGTGGTAGCAGTCAATGTCCTCACTGCTGGGATGTGTGAGCACAGGCACATGCTGTTGGGGCATTTCTGGGCAGAATTTCCTAGGGACTGAGGAGCAAAGCCCTGGGGGAAGCTGTCACTGAGGGCACAAAGCTGGCAAAGCAGGAAGGTGCTGGATATCCCTGGAAATACAGACATGGAGGCATGCCTCCTGCATGGAAGCAAGGGGGTGGGGTGGGTGAGTGACCTGGAATGTCCCCCACCAGACTGAGGGTGTCAGTGATCCCATCAGTGGAAGCAAAGGTGGCAGGTTAGATCTAGAGGGAGAGCACAAAAGTAATTATTTCCTTCCCCGGCCACTTGACTTCTCTGGGTACTCCTTGAGCTCGATTAAGCTGATTAGTGTCATGCACTTGAGGTTTTGTCTTGTACCCGTGGCATTTCCCATTCTTGTTTGCGTGTGTGAAGGGTTTTCTCACCCATGGCTGTGACACCTCTCCCCCCTGGCCTCAGGATTATTCTTTTCTGGTGATTAATGTTTTCATGGGTCTCAGCTTTTCAGGAACACAAAGGCATTCCCAGTGGAGGATCTGTTGCCAAGTCTGTAGTTGCTGGGTTTAATAGTTACACCTGGGATTATTTTATCCCACTGAATGACCTCTTCTGAGACACTGCTGCTTCCCCCAAGGGGGTTTGTATTTATAGGATTATCTCTGCAGCCTTTCCCCACCAAGAGTGCTGCTTGTGCCTGGTGCCCTCAGCACGTGCCTACAAACTGTGGGAAGGCCTCGTGCACCTCATGGAGCCAGAGTGGTTCTCTGAAATGTGGGCAAGCAGCAGTCAGAACACCAAATGGCACAGAGGATTGGCCAGAAGAAAGGCATAGGAGCTGTTAGTGCAATGTGTGTATTGCTTTTTACTGTTAACTCCTGGATTGATACACGTACACAACAAAGATATTTGATTAAGTGATACAATTACTACATAATAAATCATCTGAGTTCTTTATTACTCTAATTTATATGTATCTGTATAAATCAGAGGTGTACTCACCATTCCTTTGCCATCCCTGAAAGATGCAGGAGGATTAGAAAACATTTGCATTGATGAGTCTTGGGTAAATATTTGACCTACTGGTGAATTCCTCTGCAATTATCCCTTGGAGAGATTTGCTGTGCCTTCCTCTGTGCATCTGTCTGGGAGGTGTCAGAGGGATACAGGGAGAAGGGGGGGGAGCCTTTCACTGGTGTTTGAAATCCTGGGGGAACTGAAAAGGTTTTGAGGGGAAGGTGAGGATTTAAACTTGTTTTTACTGATCAGGTGGTGGAGGGAAGTCTGGAATTTTGAGGAGAGAATAGGTCATGGTGTTGGAAATCTAGTGGGCAGCTGTATTTTGGGGCATCTGGAGGTCATGAAGGCATGAGACAATCAAAATCAGTGAGCTCCCAAATGCTCTTCAGGTGTGCTGAAATCCCAATGTAAATCACCAGTGCAAGAAATTGTGCTGGTGGTGGGAGCAAGGTCCTTCCAGCTCTTTCTGGGCACCTTCCTGTGGGATGACATATGCAATGAAGAGGAGAGGTGTGATTTGGTTAAAAAATGTAATGTGCTACAGGGACCGGAGTTCACACCCAGGCAGTGGGCTGCTGATGAGAGAGCCTTGTTTTGGCAGAGGTGGGCAAAGGGCTGCCGCTGCCTGCTGGCTGCATGACAGGTGTGTGTTGAGCCTCCAGAGCTGCTGGGGTCAGTGCAGGCAGGTGCTCAAGCATTCGAGTTGGTTGTGCTGTGGTTAATGAACTCTCGCCACTCCACTGACTTAGAGAGTTCTCTCTGCTAACCCCGGCTCAGGGCCCCTCGGGTTTCTCAGACTGGGTGTAAATTTTAGAACAGAAGCTCTCTCTTGCAGAACCTTGGCCACATTTCTTGTTTTGGTCAGGGTGAGTATGCCATAAAGAGCAGCCTTTGTGTCTGTGCTGGTTTCATGCTTCTGTTCAAACCAGGCATTTACTGAAACAAAATTAAATCTGAGCTGGCAAGTTGAGTTTGAGTTTCTCCTTCAGTTGGCCTGTGCTTTGTTCAGATTAATTCTCTTTTCCCCCAAATGCTTGTACCTCCCACCCCATCCCCCAGACAGGGAGGCAGCTGTTGAGCTGTTGTCACTTCTCTGCTTTACAAAGGCACAGTGGGAAGAGGAGACAAAGCAGAACATCATCTGCCTTCTCCTCTGGTGGCAGGCAGGGAGCTGAGCTCCCAGAGGAGCTGGCGCCCAGCTGCTGCCTGTGCATCGCTGCTCCGTGGGGATGCTCGTGGGACAGGTCTTGCTGGAGGGAAAGAGGAGGAAGGTCCATGAGAAGAGGCAACAGTCCAAGCACTGTGAAGGTTCCCAGTTTGGGTACTTCACTTCTGTGTAGCTGTCTGAGGGAGAAGTGCTAGGGAGGACCTCCTGGGATGGCCAGGCAGCCTGGAGCATGGATACAGCACAGGAAAGAGGACCTGGGAGATGAGAGGAAGCAGAGTGTTAGTGCTCCTAGGAGCTGGAATGTCTTTAAAGCTGATGTGTTGCCATGGTGTGCCTGGCAGTAAAGCTCCCTTGTTGCTTCTCTAATTCCATTCAGGCAAAGAAGAATGGTGAGGGGATTAAAAGCAATGCAGAGCAAAGGCTCTGTCTCCTGCTGGAGTGTGCTCTCCTTGGCTCCTGCACCCTTCACCACCCAGGCCTTGCTGCAGCTCAGTCCCCCCCAGGGGCTGGGTGAAACAGCTTCCCTGGTACCTGCTGCCCCAGGCCAATGCATTGAGAACACCTGCCACAGCTTCTGCGTGAACAACAAAGCAGAGAGAGAGAAGAGAACTTTCTGGAAAGCCAGGAGTGTGGGTGTGGGACTGAATGCAGCAGAACCAGTGGCAGTACTTCCACTAAGGAAAACAGGAGCAGACCTGGGTTTGTGGTGGTCTGGTGTTAATTAGCTGCCTCTTCAGCAGTTTCTGAGTGTGTTAATGGTCCAGCAGCAGACATGTCAAAAGATCCTTGACTACAAGATATTACAGGTAACGTGACCTAGAAAGATTAGTAGCAAGGAAAGGACACAGGATGCCACTTTAACCCTGTTCCTCCTGCTTACCTCTGTCTCCTCCATAGAATTTCCTCACCATTGTCCATCTCACATTGCCTTGTGATCTGTCTCTAGACCTCCTGCCTTCTGGATCCTTTGCTGTCCCTGCCTGGGCCCCTCAGCTGGGCAAGCCACGCTGTTCCATTGCAGGGTGCTGGGGACCAGCCCTATCAAATCTCACTGTCTTCACCCCTTGCCCCTCCACAACTTGCTCTCTCCAGTCTTCTGATTGTGGCCCAATGTGTTGCCCCACTAGCTGTCATGGTCTTTTTCTCCCTAAGCTTGCTGTGACACAGGAGCCCCTGTGCAGCCAGCATGTCCCTCACCTGTCTGTGCCTACAGTCATCCTCCATCTGCAAAATCACTTTATCCCTTCACTCCCCTTGTTTGCTGGGGAGACAACAGTCGAGTCACTATTCCTTCAGCATCTAATATGGGGGACATAATGTCTATAGAAGGAACTGTGGTGGTAGAGGGAGAGGCTGCTGCTGTTCCTCTGCATGGGGTTGACCATTCTACAGTTCTTGAGCAGTTCAGGTGATGTGGGATTCCCTTCAGTGGGGTGGAACTGCTGCAGGGAGTGAGCCAAACCCCTGCTCAGGGAGGGGGCTCTGAAATGGTGAAGAAACAGTCCTGTTTCTCAGAGTGCAGCATGCTGAATCTCTCCTTGCTTTAATAAGCAGCTGCTTCTCCATGGAGAGGTTCCCTGTCCCATGACAGCCAAAAATACTCCCATGTTTCCTGTTCCAGTGAAAAGAAGCCCTTTCCTGTCGGGCTTCAGTGCAAACACCCTTTGCTTGGGAAAATAGACTTGAGCCTTGTCACAGGTGAGGTACCCCAGGGGAGTCCTGTTTGGGGAGCCCTGCTGCTCTCTTTCCCCAGGCTGCTCTCGGTCCCCAGGCCCCTGTGCAGCTTTTCCAGTGGCTCTTTCTCCTTCACAGTGAACAACCAGGCTTCTTGTGCCCACACTTGGTTACTGATGGATTGACGGTGTCTGAAGTTTGGGTTATTAATCCTGACCTAAGGCAATTTCTCATTAATGAAAATAAAACTGAAAATTAATAGAAGAGGAAATAAAGAGGCTGAAAGCTGATGAGAAGGGAATCGTGAGGGAGAACAGTGAAAAACGGGAAGAAAAAATTCAGTTTGGGACTTGATTTCTCTGGAGGCAGAGTGGAGAGAAGGAAAAAAATCTAAGTGTTAATAGGGCATGAGAGGACAGAGAGGTGGATGGAGAGAAAGGAGGGTCAAAGGAGCCCTTGCCTAGGCACTCTGCCATGGGCCTGCTGAGAAGTCAGCAGGGCCAGGCTGAAGCAGATGGGGAGTGAAGGATTGCAAGCCTGAAGGCTGCAGGAAATATTTAAGATGCTCCATCAAACGATCTTCTCAATGGTGGTGAGATTCTGGGTGGGAGGGACAAGAAAAACTTGGCTGATAAAAAGAAATAATACTTTAAAAAAACTGACAACATGTAGCTCTCTTTACATCTCTCCTCTTATCTCTGGGGCCCTGGGCAACCTGATCTAGAGGGTGGCATTTGTGGGAGGGAGGGAGGGAGGGCTGAAACCAGATGATCTTTAAGGGCCTTTTCCATCTCAAGTCACTCTAGGATCTTACTTTCTCCAGAGGTGAGACGTCCAGTAATGCTGGATACAAATCCAGATTTCCTCAACCTTTGAGGCTTTAGTTTGCTCTTGCTTTGTTTCCTCACATTCTTCTCCTCTTTCCCCTGTTGCCCACACTCACAGAACCTGTCACACAATAACCAACTTCAGTCTAGTTGGTTCCCGCTCCCCTCTCCTACTGCTGGGGTAGGTGTAGCTCTGTCCCATTTAGAAGTGTCCCCTTTGGACCCAAATGTGTCCTCCTTGACCCTCTCAAGCCCTTTTCTTCTTCCACTTGCTGCCTGGTCCTCTTGACATCTGCTCTTGGGAGTGGGATGACTTGACCTGCACCTCAGTTCAGTGAAGCCTTGAGCTCAGCTGAGGTGATGCAGGAACAGAATCTGGTTGTAAAAGTACCCAGAAAGATTTCTGACTTTATCCCATGTTGGCTGACAAAGGCAAACTTGAAGTGTAATGGATGTCACTGAGTGTCTGAGGATCCAGGGAATGGCAGAGCCCAAGAGAATTCAGGAAGCTCAACTGTCTCAGCTCATGAGGTTTTGGATCACTGTGTCCTGCATTCTGCCTATATACAAATGCCATTATGCAATTCCATCACCCTTTGCTTTTCCTGCTTCCCTTCCTTCCATGAGAGCAGAGAGAGCTGTTGCCTTCAGACTGGATGTGTGTAATCACCATGACCTAGTTTGGGAGCTGAATCTAGAAGGAGAGAAAACCATGTCCATTAAGTTAAAAAACACAGTAAATAACTACTATGTTCCCTCCCCATGCCCTGCAAATCCAGTGTTAAATTCACTCAGTATTTTCAATCAGGCTTTGGTTATGTTAAAAAAAAAAATCTCAACACCTGTAGCAGATGCAATTTTTAAATGTGGAAAGAGTCCAGACTTAATTCTGAATGTTTCAGCTCTGGAGACCTCATTTAGGGGTGGCAGGTACTGCATCTTTCTTTTGTGATCTTCCTGTGCATGGTGTGTCCTGGCCGCTGTTTGCTGCCCCCCTGTCTCTGTGAACTGTGCCTGATTTTTTCTAAGATGGTGGGATTGTCTGTTCCTGCTGCTCAACCAGCTGAGATCTGCCAGTGACAGGTTAGCAGGTCCATGGTAGTTTTTGGGTTTGGGGTCTTTTTGAGTGGGGCAATAATGGAAGGAAGGATATGAAGTACATTTGACGTGGCTCAAGATGCAAGTGAGCCTGGGGCTGGTCTCCAGGTTTTCTTGATTGCTCTCTGACTGGCATCAGAAAATATCACAGGACACAGACAATTGCTACTGCACTTAAAGACAGAATGTGCTATAGGTCTATACCAGCATGAGTTAATAAATCTGAAGGAGTGAACAAAAAGTAAATGTTATCTCAGACGACGAAATAACTTCCCTTCACAATGAGCTAGCATCCCTTCCTAGGATTGATGGCTTCCAATAAACCTGAGCTGGTTTTTTCCACACTTTGGTATTCACAGAGAGAAAACGTTCAGAAAACCTTTTGGGTTTTTCCCCCATCATTTTTGTAAATGTTCCTAGGCACTGAAATATGTGGTTAAGGCTAGTGATAAAACAGCCGGAGTACAAGACAGCAGCATTTAATCTGATTTCTTCCAAAGAAGTGAAACATTTATCTGAATTTGCAGGAGCAGTATGGAGTTCATATCTGAGTAGATTATGCATGGGAAGCCTGCATGTTGATGCTGTCTCTCCATAATCCTGTATCAAGACTGATACTGAGCATTACCTTAGCTCTCCTCAAATGCTGTGATTCTCTTTGGCTGTTCTCATTCCTCCCTCATTAGGAGGAATCCATGAAGGAGGAGTGAAAAATATAGAAACCTGATTTGGCTCAGGAAGTCCTTGAGCTGAGAGTGGTTGGCAGCTGGAAGAGTGCCTAAGGGAAGTATTGTGTCTGCTCATCCCATTCCTGCACACTTCTCTGGGCAGCTGTGGTGCTGCCCAGTCTGAGCAGATGTTTGGTCCAACTTGAGATGCTCATTTTTAGTTGTTTTTGTTATATTATTCTGATGCTCCCTGACTTGTGTAGGCTGGGAGTCCGTCAACTCTTAGGTCAATTGTGGGTTTTGTTTCATTTTTAAACATCTTTTCTGTTTAATTCTTATTACCATCTGCTGTCCCCCTTCCCCTTTCTTTTAAGACACTTGTCCTTTTGGTGGGTGTTCCCATTTAGGGGGACATGGGACCTCCAGCTCTGGAGGAAACAGGATCTGTTGTACTCAGCTCCTCTTGGTGGGGATTTCTTGCTCATGATCAGTGATTGTGTGGGGTTGGAGACCACGATTTCAGCACCTGGTGGTGCCCACCCCATGTTTTTACCTGCTGCCTAGAGCACTGAGGGAGCAGGCTGGACAAGTGTCCCTGTCCAGCTCTGTGGTGTCCCATCCTCCATCCCTCCACTGAAAGCAGATCAGGAGTAAGAGCTCTCCCACAAGAGGCATGTAAATGTAGGTTGGGAAAGTAGATGCAACATAGAGATGAACTACTTGCTTTGAGAGGATGGAATGCCCTCCAAGAGGGGGACCCTTGGCTAGACACATCAGCCTGGCTCTGATTAACCTGTACACTGAAATCTACTTCAAGACTTGCTTCATTTGTCATCTCCCTCTCTTTTGGTATATATGAGCCTTTAGTATAAGCATTTAATTGTGATGGCCTTTTCCTTCTAAGCTGTGATGATTACAGTCCATGATGAAAAAGAAAGCTCTAGACCAACTTATTTACTTGTTGGAGGCTCAGCCAAGCCTTGAGGCTCATTTGAGGACAAATCTGTAGCACAGCAATCAAGTACACAGGCAGTCCAACAGCCTGAGCCTGCTGAAGGAGAGCACTGGCTGGGCAGAAGTTCTTGTTCCACTGCACAAAGGCATAGACCTGTTGCATAACTATTGCATTTCCCACTTGTGGCTTTACACCAGATCTGCAATATTTTCTGTATTCTCACAACAGCTCAAGCTCCCACAGGTTGGAGTTATGATTTAGTCATAACACCAATATATGCCAGCAAGAGATGCAGGTAACTTAAATGGAACTGGTTTTCTTTTGCTGTTGGATGGGTGTTTGTGTGAGAGAATCACTTATTTCTGACTTTTCTTTAAAATCATATTCAAAGTAACTTGTGTTATTTATGTAAAGTTGTCCGCCTATCCTCCCATCCCAAAATTTCCTTTGTAGTGGATTTAGCTGTGGGTGCTGTTCCCAAGCTTCTTTCTTTAGACTCCACATAGTTTGAGGTTCTAAGACCTCCTAAGCTGTTTTCTAAAGTCATGCTTACTGTTCAGGACTGCACCTAATAAAATACTGCAAGCATGAAGTAGTCTGGAATAAATGCAATGGGATGAATGAACTCAAGCTTTGGTGGGCATCCAAGAAACAACCCTGTAAAGGGCTCAGGGTCAGGCAGGAGTGTTATTTAACTTCTTGAGAATGATGAGCAAATGCTGTCAGCCTTGGTAAAGCCTGCTTTCAATCCCCAGGAGCTGGTCCTTGTTCACAGGTGTTGTACAGACAGTAGCACTGACCACTGCTAATGGAGGCAAAGGTGATCAAGGCTTTGGAGGGCTGGGTCACCAGTGAACCCACTCCCCCTTCTTAGTAGAAGCATCCTGTACACCTCAAGAAGTCAAAAGTGAAAATGAAAAACATGTTTGGATACAGCTGATGCTTGCAGTTTTGAAGGGAATTTAGGTTGAGGGCAGGACAGATGTTGAAGGGAGGGATTAATTCAAATTGGATAACGTGCCTAATTTGCTTAAGAGGTTGCTTAAGGAAAATGACAACTTGTAAAAATTCTGCCTAGCACTGGGCTAGAGTTTAGAAGGTGAAAATGATCGTTCAGCAGCTGCGGACAGCCCGGAGGGAGTTCAGAGGTGCTCACTTGCCAGCGGGTGGAGCAGCCTGGTGGGCACTGGGGTGGGGACACTGGATCGTTAATTTGTCATCTGGCTGAGCTCTCCCTTGGGACTTATCCCTGTCTGGGCAGAAGGCAAGATGAGCCTCTGTGAGACAGCCCTGATTGAAAGAGAAGGAAGGATGAATACTGTGCTCCTCATAGAGGGGGGTTTGTAGGGAAAGCACTCAGGTGTATGTGCAACATTACCTTGAAGTCTCCCATAGTAGAATATAAATGAGTTTGCCTTCTTCCCAAACCACTCTCTCCATCTGTTTTATGTTTTAGGCACCTTGGTCCCTATCTAATGTTTTATCACCTTGATAGCTCTTGCCTTATTAAGTATGTCTGCTTCTATCTCTCTAATCTCTTCACATCACCTCCCCAGGGTGCTTTCTCCTTTGTCTCTTACAGTTTTCCTTTACCTGATGCTATTTTTTCCCACCCCTCACTGATGCACTGCAACCTCAGTTGACATTTCTGCTTTCCCTTGGAGCGGTGGTGAGAAGTGCTGCTTGGTGGGTACAGGAGAGGGATTCAAAGTATGCAGGGTGCAGCTGTAGTACCCTGGGGGATCTGGACATCTGGTGTTCCCTGGCTTGGGAACTGGCCCCTCCAGGCTCCCTATGGAACTCAAGTCAGCTCTGACCTTTGGTGGCATAGAAAAACCAGTCTTGAAAACCTTGGCTCTATGTCCATGCAAGGGGGGAATTGATGGGGCTCAGAAGCTTTCCCCAGTGTGGCAGGTGATGCTCAGAGATGTTGCAGCAGTGAGCCTTTTGCTCCTGCACTGGCTCTTCCCATGCATCTCATCCTCTGGGTCCTGGTGCACAAGGGCATTTTGGGTGGCAGCTGAGGAACAGGAAAACATTGTGTGTCAAATGGAGAGAGGGCTTGACAAGGACAGCAGAAGATACAGCAACCTGGAATATGAGTGGATTAAAGCTGCCTGGGGACAGACCCATATTTCCAAAATGGTGCAGCAGGGAACTGGCCAGAAGGATATGAAACTGGCAGGAGGGCTGATGATGCTGTTCTGCAGGATGGTTTCTATCTACCTTCAGCAGAGTTTACCTGTCACTGTCATATTTTCTGAAAAATCCCTTTGCCAGGATTTCTTCTCCTGGGAGGCTGAGAAGCCTCAGAAAAGAATAAAAACAATAATTATCTGATTACTTCGTGCTGTTTTGCTGCTTTAGAATGTGGTCTGGAGATTGTTTACCAACTGGTGGTTGTTTGGTTGGTTTCATAGGAATTGTTCTTATTTAATGACCAATCACTGCCCAGCTGTGTCGGGACTCTGAGGAGTCAGCAATGAGTTTTTAGTTAGTATCTTGTTAAACCTTCTGATGTATCCTTTCCCTATTCTTTAGTGTAGTTTTAGTATAGTATTCTTTAATATAATATATAAGTATATAAAATAATAAATTAACTTTCTAAGAACATGGAGTCAGATTCATCAATTCCTCCTTTGTCCTGGGGACCCAGCAAATACAACATTTACTGGTGTGATCAGCCAGCTCACCTGAGAGGCAGAGAGCCCTGGATGTCTCCAGGAGCTGGTCCTTGTTCTCTCTCCTCTCCTGGAGCCCTAGATGTCTGCAGCCTGTGCAGACCTGTTCTGCAGGGGCACACCAGGGGGAACTGCTAACGAGAGCTGCTTGGATAGCAGAGGTGCTGTGGGCAGCTGCAACCTCATGGTGGAGCATCTGCAGGCTTCAGTGTCTATCCAAAGCACCTTGGCATTGCAGTGGCTCTTGAACTGAGGTGAACACTGTGCTGGTAGACACAAGTCACTGCAGAGAGCCCCATCCTCTAGAAGTGGGTTTATTTGTCTGAGAGTTGATTTCTCAGTTTGACAGGCTTTTCACTGGGGGTGAGAGGTGCAGGTGAAAGCCCATGGAGATGCCAGTACCCCACCAACGACAAGACTGGGAGCCTGATTTACCAACTTAGACTGCATCCCTACCTTCCCATGGGCTCCCTGTCTCCTGGCTGAAGGGACGTGAGGGGGATGTGACTGGGTGTGTGTGAGAGAGCTATCAGCCATTCTGTGTAATGAATGTATTGTTTGATTGTTGACCTGCTCTCCTGGACTGCTCCCAGCCAGAGTGCACCTTCTCTGTGCTCATCAGTAATGGCATCCTGTCCTCATGGGATGAGGCTGGCATTTTGAGTGCTGGCAGCTGGGCTCTGTTCCCTGGTGCTGGTGAGGCTGTCAGTGGATCTGTGTCTGTGTCAACCTGTGGCTGCTCCTCAGGCACAAGGACACAAGGAACTTTCTCTAACTGCTGAGCTCTTTCTGCTGTTGCCTTTTCTCTGCCTTCACTCCCCAGATCCTCTCTATTCTTTGCCTTGGCAGGAAGAGGTGTCCTAGTGTGCACAAGGCTTGAAAAAATGCAAGAAAAATTGGAAGTGTTTCAGCTTTTTTGTACATGTTTCAATTTTTCCTTGCAGTTTACAGTGCTAGACGCGCTGGATCTTATTATATAAAGATGTTGTTTCTTGTCATTAATCCAATGTGTGGTGGCTGTTGGCACTCTCCTAATTTTCTGTTCTCCTTGGTGAATAGATATCTCATGGCATGTGCAGACTTGCTGTAATTTAACCCTATTGAGAGTGCTTGCTCTTTAACCCTAGGACAAAAGGAAGTATCCTTTCATTTTTTGGTTTGTTCCATCCTATTAATTTTATTCATGATATAAAAAACAACTCTGGCTGAAGCAATAGAAGTCCAGCAAAACCTGGACTACTCTTCCCAGGAGCAAGACTTTCCAGGTTTGTCCATTCAGCTTAGACAAGAGTCACAGCAATAAATTTTGGGTCCACTGGAGTTGAACACTGGGTTTATGGCCCCAGTTTTGTCTGGAAATGCCACTTTAAACTGCTGAGAGGACCATTTTCCACAGAAAGAAAACAACTGTGGGTGCTCAGCTGTTCCTCCTCTCACAACTGTTACTAGAATGTCAGTATTAATGTTTGAACACTTTCCCCTTTTTGCCTGAATTGGGATGCAGAAAGCATTGTCATTACAGCTTTTGTGTCCTCAAGCCTGGTGTTTCAGTCAGGGATCTGACTAGAGCATGAGCTGCTGCTGTGGTAAATCCCACCTGGCAACCAAGGACCATGCAGCTGCTCACTCTTTCTGCCCCAACCCCAGTGGGAAGAGATAGAACTGGTGGGCTGAGATAAGAACAGTTTAATGATTGAAACAAAGGAAACTAGCAATACTAATACTGCTCATTATAATAGTAATTGTAATGAGAGGGAGAGAGAGGAATAAGACCTGACAGAAAAAAGGGGTGCACAGTGCAGTTGCTCATCACCCCCTGACAAACGCCTCACCTGTTCCTGACCAGAACTGGTGGCTTCTGACCAACTCCCTGCAGTTTATATATTGGACAAGGTGTTCCATGGCAGGGAGTATTGCTTTGTCCATCACACCAGCTGTCCTGGCCATGCTCCCTCCCAGCCTCCTGTGAAGCTCCTCACTGGCAAAGCCCAGGAAACACAAAAGTCCTCGACTCAGGGTAAGACAATACCTAGCAACCACTGAAACATTGCTGTGTTATCAACAGGATTCTTGTTCTTAATCCAAAACAGCACTGTACCAGAAGAAAATTAACTCTGGAACAGCCAAAACCAGGATAGCTGTCCTGCTGTGAAAATTTAAGGCTGAAATCAGCCAAACTCTCCCTTTCCTTCTGAGTGTGTTCCTGGACGTGTCTATATTTCTTGCTCACCTGAAAATAAAAATAATTGTGCTTTATCACTTGGTGCCTAATTAAGGCCTCCTTAAGGAATAGAAGGAAAGGAGGATGGAAACATAAGGAACTGTTGCAGACCCAAGTCCTCTGCTGTTCAAAGGGGCAGTATTAAATAAGTTGGCCTTTTCTTATGTTTTCACAGACCATGTTTTTTTCCATTGTCCTCCTACTACTGTCAGGTTCTTGAAGGATGGTGTTCACTTAATGAGCAGCCAGATTACACTTTGTTTTCCTGTGTTTGTTCAATGCGTGGCTCTGGGCCTTATTGACAGCACACTGTGTAAGTCCTGCTCTGGAGATAGGATTATTGATTTCCTCATAGTCCTTTTTATTTTTTTTATCACAGTAGTATCTGAGTGCTCATCGCTATAGAACCCAAGTGTTTCACAAACATTAATTTATCTTTACAATGCTCCTGGGAGGAAAGGGCTTTTCTTGGCTCTCAGCTTATACAGAGGAGATGGAAGTGGGCACAGATTGAAATCAGAAGCATTCAGTGATTTTGAAATCCTAATTAGAAGTACATGGGATTAGTAATTTCCAGAGTCTGTGGAGTGTAGCACTTGCTATATTCAAAGTGCCTAAGATGCAGAAGTGAGCTGTCAGTCAGGCTGTACTTGGGATTTCTGGTCTGCAGTGCACAATGAAAATAACCAAATTAGTGACCACATGCTTGAATGACCAATCCTAGAATCATGGAATCGTGAAATTTGAAAAAGACCTCCAAGTTCATCAAGTCCAACCTTTGACCAAACCACCATCGTATCAATTAAACAACAGCACTCAGCGCCAAGTCCAGTTACTTCCTGGGCACTTCCAGGGGAGGTTATTCTACCACTTCCCTGGGCAACCTGTTCCAATGCTTAACCACCCTTGATGGTGCTTCCCACCATGCTGGAATGAATCCTGTGGTGCCACAGCAGCTGCTCCCCCAGATTACAGTGGTGAGACCCTTGGCTGTGTGGCTCTTGCTGGATTTCTGCAGGGCTGGGAGCTGCAGCCTCCTCAGGGACAGCTGATCATGGGATTTTGCCTTGGCACTTGGTGGGAGCATCCATCAATTATTGTTTTGGAGCCAAACACCTGTGTTAAACTCTTGCCAGTTTTGCAAGCAGAGAAATATGAGTTCTGCTTTTCCCATACAGGGAATATTTGGGAAATTTCCCACGTGGGAAATATGGTTCCACTGAAGGAATCCCATTTTGGTCTATGTACCTGTTTGAACTTCCGTCTCTTTTGTCTTGGGTATTTCAGGTAAATATTAGTTATTTGCTCTTCTGTGCCTTTGTACATTGATCTCTTTCAGAGAGTTTCTCATCACAACTGTCTTTCAACAGAAAGTAGTCTTCTTAATTTCATGGAAGCTTTGCCATGAAAAGAGTCTCATTTTCACCGAAAAGGATTATGTGGGGCAACAAGCACAACACCACAGGGCCTGCAATGATTGCTGCAAGCCCTGAGTATCCAGGCTCTGCAGTGAGTTCTGGCTCATAACAGAGCAGGTCATCTGCAGGGTATGACAGCAGCCAGACACCTGTTCTTGATGATGCCTGGCTGCCAGGATTTGCTACTCCTGGCTGCCAAAATAGCACCCTGCTTTACAAAAGTGCTGTGAACAAGGACCGAATCCTGGGAGAAGTCCAAATGCTGAACAAGTGGATAGGAGCCCCATGGAGCCAGATTTCAGAATTCAAGTGGTAAATTTTTTTTTCTGTAATCAGTGTTTTGATTTAATGTCAGAAGTAAAGATTTTTCTTTATTTTTCTGCCCTGCTGCCCTCTGCAGTACATAATTGCATAGCTAGCAGGGCTAGTAGCTTTGCTTTTTGACTTCCAGCTGTAACTGTTTGATCTCAGCCATACTGGTTGATTGTCTAAATGATGGTTTTGTATGTCATAGTAAAATTTTGGTTTATTTTGCCTCTCGCCCAGCTGTGTTTGCAAGTCTGGGGTTTGCTTGGATTTGGATAACTGATGTCTTGTGGGGGATAAAAGTACTTGTTTGCCTACTTGTTGGCATCTGTGATGGGAAATCTAATCTTTCCATTGGTGTGTTTCTAGGATCCAGCAGAGATAGATATAGCTCTTTATTGTCAGTTTTAGCTTCTTTTAGTCGTATGTATCTGCTGTCCAATGGGATGTCTGATTCTCTGTGTGCATCTTGATGAGGAAGTAAAAAGGTGAAATGAAGGGGGTTTAGTGTAATTAGAGAACTTCACAGCTGAGAATTGGTCTCCTGTGTTTCTGTTTGCAGTAAATGATCTAGTATGCTGTTTGAGCTTTCCTTCCCATTGTAAAATTAAGGCACTTTGTTGCCTGCGTTTTGTTTCCAAGGCAGGAGTGACCACTATGCATTTCAGCAAGTGTCTCTTTCTCAGTGTTGCTCAAGTCATCCGCCTTGCTCCATGTGAGAACGTTCCTCTCACTGATCTCTCCTGTCAGTGGCCAGTGCCATCCCAAGGTGCGTCTGCCGTAAGCCATCTCTGGGAAACTGCTAATTGCTGCTTATGCAAAACAAGGCGTTTCTTTGTCATTTGGCTTGAAATGCTGCACATCTGGATATGGAGAGACAGCTGCTTTCCTGAGGCTGTGACTGCCATCCTTTGGCTAGGGGCACAAACTGTGATCACCTGGTGGCATTACCTGTGGCACTGAAATGAGGCAATGGAGCACACTGAGTGTTTCCCTGTGCTCAGTGCCCTGCTGGTGTGGGCACAGCTTCCCTCTGCTTCTGAGCACAAGTGTGGGGGTGCATAGCTTCTTAGACCTGAGCAATAACAAGGCCAAGGCAGGTTTTGGTCCTCCCCAAAGCTGTGAAAGCCCTGCTTATGCAAGTGCTGTCATCTCTGAGTAGTGTAATGCACACACAAGCAGTACACACTAAAAAATACCTTTAGCTTTGGAGAACAAATGTGCAATTCTTGTTCTTTTGTTATAATGGTGCCAGTTTTCAAGACTCTGCTGAAATTGTTTGGGGTGTTCTTTGAGGCAGCAGATTTTCTAATGAAAGCTGAGATGGCCAGTTGTAACACTTGCATGAGAACTGCAAGTCCAAGTGTTGGTGGGAAAGTGCTCTTGGCTCTCCCTGTGGGAGCAGCTGGTCTGCTGTTACCTCCATACTGACAGATGTCACTCTGAAGCAATTGCTGATGTGGGTGTACTCAGCTTTTCATAAAATCACAGAATGGCTTGGCTTGGAAGGGACCTTAAAGAACATTTAGTTCCAACCCTCCTGTCATGTGCATGGACACCTTCCACTAGACCAGGGTTCTCAAAGCCCCATCCAGCCGGGCTTTGAACACTTCCAGGGATCAGGCATCCACCAGTTCTTTGGACAACCTGTGCCTGTGTCTTTTACCTACCCTCATAGTACAGACTTTCTTCTATTATTTAATCTAAATGTACCTTCCTTTTGTTTGCAGCCATTCACTCTTGCTCAGTTGCTACATGCCCTTGTGAAAAGTCCATCTCCAGCTCCCTTCTACCCCTCTCAGGGACTGAGAGGCTGCAATGAGATCTCCCCAGAGCCTTCTCTTCTCCACACTGAACAACCCCAGCTCTCTCAGCCCTTCCTAACAGGAGAGGTGCTGCAGCCCTCTGATCATCTTTGTGTCTCTCGTCTGGACTCGCTCCAGCAGGTTCCAGTGTTGGGGGCCCAGAGCTGGACACAGGACTCCAGGGAGTTTCTCATGAGAGCAGGGCAGAGGAGGACAATCACCTCCCCTGACGTGCAGTTTTCTCTGGGTGTTCTCTACCTGGAAATAATGGGCAATTTTTTGCTACCTCCCATGCATCGCTACGTAGTCGTTTTTAGAAAAGCAAAGTGGATCTGTTAGGTGAAAGAAGATCCATCATCTTTTCAGCTTTGGCATTGTATATTGTAGTCTAGGTGCTGCTCCAAAGCATCTCTTAAAATGAGCTCAGAGCCATCTGTTTGATATTTATGAGATTGTAATTTTAGATCAGGGAGTTTATTATTCTGTATTAAAAGGTAAGCATAAAATAAACTAAGCTAAAGGGCATACAACCTTTCAAAAGGTTTTCAGCCAGTTAAATCTTTCTCTCACTCTCTCTCTCTCTACTACATAGTACTATGTTTGAAAGCAAAACCCCTGGATGTGATTTCTGTTAGCTCTATGTCGAGATTGCAATCCAAATGTAACTGGCTGCTGCTCTTGAGGGAACAAAATGCCTTCTGGACCTTTGGGGTTGCTTTGGGAGCGGGGAGGGAAAGGGATAGATGGTGCTGGCATTACAGCTGACTTATTTAAATTACAGTTTACAGCTAGCCTGTTGACCAGTGTGTTTTACTGTTCTACATCCCTCAAACCAGCTGCTGGAGGCGGGCTAAATTCCAGCACTTTTCTGGAGTGTTTCTGTTGTTTAATAGTAGACTTGCATTTCTTTCATTCAGTTTTTATCACACTCACAAATCTTTGCAGATTAGATTCTGATATGGCTGTTTCTCCCATAGCTTTTATTTTGTTTTAAGCTGTCTTCGTTAACTGCAAGTTGAGCTTTCTATAAAAGGGGATGATCCAGAGCTTGGCTGATGTTTGGTTCCTAGCTGGGCATAGGTAAAGAACTCTCCTCTGTGATATCTGCCTGTATTTCATTAGGAGCTTGTGTGTGTATGTGTTTGTCCTTAGCTGGGCTTTTGAAATGAGGATGAATAGTGATTTATGTGCAGAGATGAACTGTTTGCCCTGCAGAGAGCAGCACAAAGGAATGTCCAAATTGTTTTCTGAGCCAAAGTGCTGCTGGATGCTCCAGCAGATGTGAAATGTATGCTTTTAAAGCTTTGCATATAAATATATGTGCATTCATATCAGCTTTTCTGTGCACACATGACCATGAAATAAAGCTGTTTTCCATGTATACATGCAAACCCTGCCCACAGGTTTATCATGTGGAAGAGCCATCTCTTCACTTTGTTTCTTGCATGGGTGAATGCAGCTGTGATCAGCCCATAGCTTATGGATTTTGTGTGTGGGTTACTTGAGTTGAACACGTGGCAAGACAGACAAGCCTGTCTGTGACCATTGCAGCACCAGAGAGCAGCTATGCCAGCATGCTGAGGTTCTCAGCACCCAATGAGACATGTGAGGGGCCATCCCGTTCCCCCCCCATAATCCTCTCCCTCTCATCAAGTAAAGGTTCAGTGCCTTTGGGACCAGAAAACTTGTGCCACCCTGTAGTGTGAAGATAGGTAGATAAGTGAAGCATGATTAGGGAAAGCCACTGAGATTTGTTACTGTGGCAGAATATTTTAGAATCTGTGACCTTTATCTCAAAAGGTGGGGTTGAGTGACCTTGGAGAGCAGCAGGAATCTTGTCTTGGGAAATCTGTGATGTGGTTTGGAGTTGAGCTGTTGTGTGGCTTGCTGAAAGCTGTGTCATCTCATGAATCTCAGCTGTGGAGAGCAAATGGCTTTCCCTATTAAAAGAGTGCTTTTAATGCATTTACGAGTTAATGCATGTGTATTTGTAGCAAAGCTTGTCTGTAGGGTGCTCTTTACCACTTGTTATGTCATGTTCATGGCAGAATCCAGGAGAAGTGAAATAAAACAGGGAGAATTAGGCCCTGTTCGCTAATTGTTCCTTTAATGGATTACCCTAATTAGAAATTCATGATTTAATAATTAAAATGCACTAATTTGTAATTCTGTAATGATCTAAGTAGTCAGTCTTTGCAAGACCTGAAGAGGAGATTTAAAGCCAGTTAGAGAGCTCTCATATGACATCCAAACAACGGGCACGATCATTAATTTAAGCTTAATCCTTGCTTTCTGCCAAAGTGCTTGTATGCGCCTGCACATATAATGTCCTGTGTCTTTTGGGAACTTGGCTTTTCTCTTCAGCAGTGGGCTTGCTCAGGCAGTGTTCACACTTTCAGCAACAGACATAACTAGCTGTACAGGAAGCTTTACTTTTTTTACAACTCTTCAGATTTTCTATACTACTACAGTTTTTGCATGCTGGGAGAAATAAAATTTTTAGCTCTGTCTCCTTGAGGAGAGTTCCTAGGTGTCTGTACCATCCATCTCTTGAATCCCTTGGTCCTACTTGAGTCCCTGTTGGCAGAGAAGCAGAGGTATCAAAGCAAACTGCTGCAAGGAGGTCACATGGATTTAAAGACCACGCAAAGGTCTTTGCTGCAGAAATCCTGCCATATGCACTCAGTGTGTCAGACAGCAGGGACTCCACGTGGCCCTTCAGCCTTGGAACCATGCATGCACGGGAGCCCCTGCTCCCTGCAGAGCTCCTGTGCCTGGAGAGTCTGCTACTCACCTGCCTTAATGTCAGCAGAGGGGAAGCCCTCATCCCTCAGCTATCCATGCAGCTTGGAAGATGAATATTTGTACACAGCAGAGGTGAGATTTTCTTCAAATTTATTTTTAAAAGCTACTTCCTCTGGAGGCTCTGCCTCTGAAATCCATCTGACAGGTGACCCCCGAGCCTCAAGGCTGCTCCCACCTCCTCTTCCTCCTGCTTGGAGTTTGTTTTCCAATCCCATTTGAGTGACTCAGTGGTGATTGCCCTCCATCTTAATGCAGTGCATGAAGGGAGGGCAACTCCCCAGAGGAGCCTTGTGATTCTCTGCAGGGCCAGGAGAGACCTGCAGCCCTGTCCCCATGTCTGGCACCGCAGTGACACAGGTGTCCAGGTACAGCACATTAATCTGTGTGCCCTGCATGGAAAGTTGTCACCAAGTGCTACTGCTAATATTTTCCTCTGTGACCTGGGTGGAAGGAGTTGTTTGCACTTGTGCTTCGAGTCCTGAAGAAGCAGCATGCCTTGCCTTACAATTTCTGTGCATTTTCCTTAGATGTGCTTTTACTCCTGCTGATTAATGCTGCTCAGAGCACCGGTGTCTGGATAACAAGATAGAGTTCTGGCTCTATCCACAGAATATCCTGAGCTAGAAGGGGACACACAGGGATTGTGGAAGTCCAGCTCCTGAAGCAGTTTGTAGTGTGGTCACCCCAGTTACCAAAACATGTGGATCACTGTCCCAGTGCTGACCAAGCATAGAGGAAGTTTTGTCTGTAGCTGTAATGTAACTTTGAAATTGAGAAAGGATTTCTTGTGTGTAAGCACTGATGATGTAATTGACTAAATGCTAAGTGTTTTCTGGTTTTGTTTTTCTGCTTGTGTAAAGCTTGTTACAACTGCAGCAGAGGATCTTATTTTGGCTGTGACGAGGTGTGGAGCTGGCCCTTTGCAATTCTAGTTTGATCTGTGATTGCTTTAGTTTTCTGTACCTTTCGGCTCTGGGGATTTCTTTGTCTCTTTTCCCAACGATGTCACCTGGAATAGCTGCTTCTGCTGTCTCAAGCCTAAATTTGCATTTAATTGTAAAATGAATTTGCATTTCACAGATTTTTTTTCAAAATCTCTGTGGCTTGGTTTAAGGTTAAATCAGCTTTCCACACGAGTCTGTGACTTGCTGGGTCCTTTTGTATTCTGTGTATGAGCCTAATCTCTTCACTGAAGAACCGTATTTCCTCAGACTGACATATTGGAGCTTTAAGTCTGTCATATGCATCTACTGATTCATCTTTCCATTGATGAAGAACAAAGGAGGAAGGTCCCACACCAGTACCTTTCTGCACAAAAGAGGCTCCTTGCCTTGACATCTGTCTGTGCCCTGTTTTGTCATTCTCCCCTTCATCTGGAAGCCATGCATGCCTGCTTTGCTGGGAGCCTGCTGCAAAGAGGGATTGCATTGCCTGCTCTTAAAGGTTGCAGAGGAACACCCACTCCCACTACCCCAATTTCATATTGCTGCTGAGATTTGCTTGGTGGTTTGTGGTGGAGGGAAGGCATCATCTCTTTTTCTCCTTTGTGCAGCATCTGGGATATGGGCCCTGACTAGACCAGGGCATGTGAGCACTGCAGTTGTGCAAACAATTAGTAGTGCTAATTGCAAGGTCTCAGGCAGCTGAGGAACACTTTGGAGCTGGATGGCTGGGCAAAGAAAGGCTTTATTTTGTGACAAGAAGTAGGTAGAAACTGTGAGTCTATCCTGGCTGCCCTCAGCATGGCTTTTTTGCCAGCTTCTCTTTAATCTTGTGTGGGCTCTTGGCACTGTGGGCTCTTGACCTGTGACTTGGGAGGATCTAATTTATTTTAGCCTACTCATAGGATTTATTGTGTGCTGTCCCCAAAACTGATGCTCTCCTCATCAGGTTGTCTCCAAATGAGGTTTGCACCTCTTGCAGGGGGCAGCCCAGGGCTGTAGGGGGGATGCTGGTCTCTTGCTGTGAGGTGGTCTCTGTATGGGATGGGCTCCTCTTAGCCCTGTGTTCTCTGGGGTGTCACTGCCTGCAGGTCTCTCCCCGCTGCCACCCCCCACCTCAGTGGCCAAGGATATGCACAAGGCCTGGCACACCTTGCTGTTACACCAAGGCTGACAACCTGGGCTTGTCAGGTGGGCTCCAGTGGTATTGGGGGGACTTGTCAGGAACAGCAGAAAAGTTTTCCAGAATCTGTGTGAAATCCTTTCTTTTGTTGCAGAAAAATTCAATACCTCCCTTCCCCCTTCTTGTATTCTTGGTTCCCCCTTTTTTTTTTTTTTTTTTTTTACTTTGTACTTGTTTACATTTTTCCTGCTTCAGTCTATGTCCTCTTTTAAGAGGAGCTAAAGAAAATGATCTCATAAAACCTTTGCTCATGATTGACAGAGCTGCCTTGACACTGAGGCACACAGACCTGATTGAAAGGGGGAAAAACAAATGGTGTTCTGGTTAATCTGAGAAACAAAATTATTTTCTTTTCCTTTTAAGCCTGTGCAAAATGAAAAGGGGGAAAGGTAAAATAGAGGAGTTTGAATTCTGCACCAGGGAAGATATTGGTGTGTTCTGTCCCTGTGCACAGTGTGTAATTATACCCAAAATAGAGCACTGAACTGAGGGAGGGAGGTGGGCTAGAGGACCAAGCAGGGAGGGGGCAGGGTTACTCCCTTCAGAAGCACTATCCAAAAATAAGTCTCTATTTCTTTCCTGCTTTGTTTGATAAATGGGCTTGGTCTCATTAATACCATTTCTGGTTTGCTCTCTTTCCATCTCTATCTGCCCCCATTCTTTCTGCTCTGTCACCATGGGATGTGCTGTCCCAGCTCGTGCTGGATCTGCTGTGCCAGGGATGCGCCTGCACTGAAGGAGGCTGGCAGCTGTCTGGGAAGCTCTGGGGACTGATGGGCTCCAGGAACTCAATCTCTGTTGATTGTAGCTTGTAGCTTTCTCTAATATGTCTTCTAATTAGCTCTGTGGGCTTGGCTTTGTGTTGTCTCCCTTGCCCCCCAGACTGGAGCTTTTTCCTCTTGGAGCAAATATATTTCTGTGACTCTTCTTCAATCCACTGTGCCCCCATGACTTTTACCAGATTTACATTCTTTGCCTCTGTGCCTTATTTAGCTTTGATTTCCCTTCACTTTTTTCCTTTTTCTTTGTTCTATTTACACATCTTCCTGCTTCTTCCATCTCATTTTCCTTCCATTTATGCTCTCTGCTTTATTTTTCTCTCATTGCATTGCATTTTTCTAGGGCATCACACTTAGAATATTGCCATGAGGTAAAGGCCAACGGGCTTGCAAAGGAAACTGCTTTGCAAGAAAGTGAGAAATTCAGGTTAATTGGATGCAATCAGGTCAAAATTTAGTTAATCTTTGAGTGGGTGGGTGTGTTAGCACAAGGCTGTGTATGCATGCCCAGTCTAGGGGCTGATTCAGGCATATTCATTTCCAACTTTGTGTGAATATGCACATTCCCTCAGACTGGGAAAGTGATGTGCATCTGGGGAAAACGACAGGAACGCAAAAGTGACATCTCTTCATGTCATAGCAGAGAAACTTCTTCCTTCTCTGGCAACAGAACACGGCTGTCAAATCATAGCGTAAGGGTAGTTGTAGAGCTGTAACACAATAAACAAGAGTGAAAGATCAAATAGTGCATCTGTCCTCAGGAAAGGATGCTCTCTGTAGAGGGCAGAGGGACATTGCCTTTGTGTAGGATGAAGAGAGGGAAGATTCTCGCAGATACATCTATTGATTTTTGTGTGTGTGTGTGAGATTAAGGAACGGGTTTTGTTTTTCAGAGCTGTCCCATTTTGTTTAGCTATTGAGATGTTCACTGTATTTGAATGTCTGGATGGGATTAAAATTTAAGGAAATTAGTGCTGTAGTTTATAGGAGAAAAATAATCATTGCATCCTTTAGACTGGAAGGGCCCTCAGCACATCCCTCAGGAGTCCAATCTCCTGCTTAAAGCAAGGTGGGCATTGAACATAGGCAGGGCTTTGTCCAACTGGGTTTTGAAAACCTCAGTGTGTGGAGTCTGCACCACCCCTCTGGGCAATGGCTGCAATAGCTGCACTATCTAATCTTTTGCTTCCATTTCATTTCAAAACTATTGTTTCCTTTCATCCTCCTGCACACTGCAGTAAAAAGCCTGGCTCCATCTCCTCTCTGTACTGGATAGAGGGCTGATAGTTCTCTCAGATCTCTCCAGGCTGAACAAGCCCCAGTCTCTCAGCCTCTCCTTGCAGGGCAAGTCCTTCAGCATCCTGAGGCCCTTGGTGGCCCTAGACTGAACCTGATCCAGTTTGTCAGCATTTTTCCTGTGCTGATAGATCCAGAGCTGATCCATGCGTGGTCTAGCAAGTGTTCAGTATGGAGGGAAAGAAATGCTTTCCTTAACCTACTGCTGAAAGTCCTGCAAATACAGTCTTGCACGTTCTCTGTTAGCTGCCTCTGCTGCTGGGCAGAACAAGTCCTCCTGAGCCTTCCCTTGCTGTAAAGCAAGCTGACTGATGTGGCCAGTGTGGCATGTGAGTGGGGATCACCCTGCTTGACAGCTGACAGTCCCCCATCCAGGCCCTAAAGGAAAAGGCTATGGCTCATCATTTCTGCTAGGAATTTGGCTCATGGGAGAGAGAGTCTGCTGGGATGGTAAGGGCTCTGAAGGTAAGGTGGAGCTGCTGACCTTGTCATCAGAAATAAAGGGATGATTTGGTACTGGCTGGAAGCTCTTGCAAAGGAAACTGCTGCTTGTATAAGAAAAAAACTTGCCTCTTTTAGGGACAAGTAAACAAAACTCACCACTTCTCTTGTTCATTGGGAAATAGAGACAGTCTGGCTCCTATAATTTAGTACCATTAAATCAGGCCAATTAGAAGCAAAGCACTCTGAGTTTCTGTAGCCAGGTATTCCTCATGACTGAACATGTGCTTCAGGTACTGCTAAAACACTGCAATCATGTTTAGGTCTGCAGAGTAACTGTCATGCTGTCCATCCGTCACACAGGAGGCACTTTGAACAATTTCAGTCCTCCTGCAGTCTTAGGCCTTGCTGAGTGTGCTTAAGGGCAGAGAGCATGCCTGCAAAAGTGGTGCTCCACTGATCTAGGCTCTGATGTGTACTTTAAATTCCCAGTCCCATTGTGGTGTGACAGATCTTTGCACTTCTCACAGTGGATGCTCGTCTTCAGGCAAGCAGGTGTCCTCGCCTGCGTGGCTTGCTGTGACCACTGAGCTGTAGGTTCATGAAAATACAGCCTGTGTAAGTCAAAACCTTACTTCCAGTGCTGGTTTTGACTGTGTGATTATGGGCTAGAATCATTCACTTGTACATCTTTGCATCTCATTATGTGAAATATAATACTAATTAATTAAAGGGCATTTCTGAAGCAATTTGAATATTCAGAATTAAGGTAGAAAATCAGCAAAAGGAATAACAGATATTCTGTAGGGAGAAGCCATTTAGAACTGTAAGCTGAGTCCCCTTTCTTTTGAATTTTGTTATAAATCATTCATTATTAGGGTCTGTAGGAGGATGCTAGAAAATGGAGATGTAGGAAACTTCTAGGAAGCTGGAAAGAGTGCACTGTCCTGATGTTACCTCAAATTTATTAAAAACCTTTTTTCAAACATGTGCTTTGTCCACACTTGGGGAAATCTTCAATGGAGCCAAGGACTTAACATTGTAAGAGGAAAGGCCCCAGCAATGAGTCAGCTGGTCCAGGCAGTGGCCCATGAACAATGAGCATTCATGTGCTTCAAGTGATTTCCCATTTTGCGTCTATGCCAGAGCAGGGTTTGGAGGATGAGAGAGCTGCTGCACAAGTCATGGCTTCAGGCTGGGGTGGGAGGTGGATTGGGGTGGATTAGACACCCTGCCTCAACAACCTGGTGGCTCTTGGCTGTCTGACGTGGTGGCTCGCCGTAGGAGCTTGGAGGCTGTGCATCTCCGTGTTGCAAAGGAGATACCCCCTCCACGTCCTGTTGATGCACAGTCTGGAGACTGCCTTACCCAGGACTGAGGTGCCTTTGTGTCTAGGTGGGAGCTAAGATTTAGTCCTGGAGGAGTGAAGCCCTGGTACTCTCTGTGCCCCCTGGTAGGGCCCTTAAACCCCCAGGGAAGGTGGCCAAGCACTCAGGCTCAAAGGTGGATGTGATGTTGCATTGGTGAGGGACTCTGTACCTTTTATCCTGTAGCTGTGCAAAGGCAGCCCACAGGCCCCTGGCTGAAACACTTTCAAACATCTTTATCTGTAGCATGCTAAATGCTCGTGATTAGTTTTAATTCCAGCTATTTTCAGCTATTAAAGTGCTGCTTTCCTTGCATGGCCTCGTGCTTTTAATTAGCCAAAGCAAACCCGTGTGCTACAAAATCCTTTCCTTCATCCAAAAGGAGGGGAGTTTTATAATTTCTGCCACAGTTCCTCTTTCAGACACACAAAACATGATCCAGTAGCTGGGCAACCCTCTGAGCTGCCAGGAGCTGCAGACTGTTTCCCTGGTGTAGGAAGAGAGGGATGGAAGATCCCTTTTGCTCCATGTATCCGTTCCTTGGTGCTCATCACTGGGGACAGTGGGGACCGAGGATCTGCAGTACAGACATGCCATCATGCCATGTCCCCTGGGCTGCTGGTGGCACATGCTGGATCATGAGGCAGTGCCCCCCTCACAGCTCTAGGCCAGGTCCCCTCACAGACCCCCACCTGCTGCTCCTGCAGGCACCCCCTCTCCTCCTTTCTCCTCTGCTTTAAGCACAGATTTGCAGATAAGTGACACAATATCATCTTATTTTGTGTGCTATCTACTGCGCTAGCTGTATTCTCTGAACACAATAGCACAAATTACTTTACATAACAGAAGTAGGGAATTCAATAATAGCAACAGTAGAGGGAAGGGAGAAGTGAACCACTGACAAAAACAAGAGATGTTTCCAGCTATGAGCTTTAATATACACGGGAGTTAAATTCAATGCAAGATTGATTTTTTTGTGGGCCAGTCATGGAACAACAGCAACACCCAGATAGGGAGTGCCACTGGGGGAAATCCAGGTGTCTGTTTTTCCTGAAATGCAGTGGAGAAGATAGGGGCACAGGGAATGGCCTTAGGATGGCTACTCAACCTGCAAGGGCTGTCAGTGTACCTCCTCTGAAATTGCACAGTGGGATCATGGTCATAGCTTTATTTTACTCACCCTCCCTATTTCATTTTTTCCCCATTTCCCCCCCTCCTTGAGATGGTGACCAACATTGCATGTAACAATCTGAGTGTGATTCCAGCCCTGAACTATAGAGGGCTCAGCACAGTCTTTGTATTGCTTCATCCTGTTCCTCCTCTGTTCTGACATCGTGGTTGTTTTATTTTTTTTTTTTTTTTTTTTTGCCACAGCTGCACAGTAAGCTGAGCTCAGCATTCAGCTGTTCCTATTGCCATCTAGATTCCTTTCTTTGGTAAGAGAGTTATTTCATAAATTTGAAAGATGTGTGAATAATATGCAGTTTTCTCCTCTTTAGAGGTATTATTTGCATTTAGCAACATTGAATATAACTTAGCACAGTCTATTTGCTTGGGTCTCACTCAGGTTCTTCCCAATTCCTTTTGGTCTTGGCTACATCAAATAGCTTGATGTTGTCTGCAATTTTGTCACTTGCTGTGTGTTCTGATTTCCAGCTAAGTGTGTTTAAGTAAAATGTGACACAGCCTAGAAATGAGTCTTTATCTCTCACAAAATTCACTGCCATAGTAAGGATTTTAGCACTGATGTGGTACAAACATTGGCCAATTTTATTCATTCACTAGCTTGTCACGTTTGAAATATTCAGAGGGTGGTAAGACACTGGTTTCTGTAGTGTATTAAAAAAACAGTTTGTCCCAGCATGTTCTTCCAGATGTTTAGATACTATGTTTTCTAAAGATTATTTTATATCAGTTGTGAGGCCTAACTTGACATTGTATGGAGGCTGTTTCTGAGATGCTTTCCAAATGCAAAGTACAGCCTGCTAATTCCCCAATTTGGTTTATGTTACTGAATTTTTTAGTGATGGAATTGCCTCATACTGCAAGTTATTTAGAGATCATTGGTGTAATACTGGGACTAGAAGCTTTTTTGGTTTTTACCCTGTTGGTTTGTTCCTGAGCTGCTTCTCCTCCTGGCCCGTCAGCCCTCAGCAGTGTTGTTTCACTTTTAGTGAAGAAAAGGATGGAAAAGAGGCCAGAGACAAAACTTTTTAAAAGGGAAATTAAACTAGTTTCTTCTAAATGAACTGGAGATTAATGAATCTATTCAAGAGCAAGAAAGATGATAGCTTTTCCTTGTGCAACATGAACAATAAGAGTGATATTGGGGGCATGGTTGAGTGAAGTGGGACTTGAGGAAAAGTTGGGAAATGGGTCAGGATAGGAGGAAATGAAAGTGTGGATGAAGGTTGCAGTGAAGGGAGACTCAGGAAAATTGTAATGATGATTAATTAGGCTTCTCCCTAAATAACTGTTCCCATCTGTACATCTGAAAGCCATTCAGATGTACAGCACACATTTGGAGAGTCCTACAGGTAATAAAGGTAAGTAAATTAGGTATGAAGTTACGAATCAAAGTATCAGGAAAAAAGTTCATTGCAACTTTGAACTGCACTGTTAATGCTATTACTGCTGTTATTTTTAGCTCTGTTTCCTAAGGAAATGGAGGTGATCAATATCCCCCTGTAAGAACCTTTTGGCTGATTCCAGGCTCAGTTGGGTGGATAGAGGAGAGCAGTCATACTAATGCCCTCACCCAAGGAAGGATGGGCAGAGCAGAGACGCTGTCTGTTCTGCTTGATCCACCAGCTGCTGAAAGGCAGTGACCTGTGCAGGCAGCCTGCTGTGCCAGATGGCCAAAGAGCACCCATGCAGAGCAGGAGCAGGAGCAGCTGTGGTGGCTGCCAACAATTGTCAGGCTGGGAGGGTGTTTTGTGCTGAGTAGGGTGCACTGGTGGCGGCAAGGAATGCACCTAGCCATGGTGGCAAACTCTTGAGGAGAGGTTGGGAACATAGGGAGGAAGTGTAGAACATTGTGGTGTGATGAAGAGTGCACAGAGTTGCAGGAGAGTTTGACCTGAGATGTGCTGGTAGGTGGGCAAACCCAGAGAGGATGAAGAGATGAGTTTTGTGAGCAGCAGAACTAATGATGCCTCGTGTTGTGTCTCAGCTGGAGGAGGGGTCATCCTGGGGAGCACGGGCACAGAGACCTGTTCCTGAAAAGGGGCCTCCTGGAGGTTAGAGACAAAAGCTGCAAAAGCTTAAATTCTGCAGTTCAGAGCACCTTGCTCCTACTGTTATGTGGGAGGATCAGGAACTGGCTGTGGTAGACCTTGTGTGAACATAGGAAGAGAAGATGGTCCCTGTTTTAAAGAATTTGTTGAGGTGCACAGCAAGAAATCACATTGTAGACCTGGCACGTAGTCCTCCTTTTTCCTGTGTGGTTGCAGTTGTTACACGTTGAGTACTCTGAGTTCTGGGAGGGATTTTGGGAAGAGCAAAACAGGAAAAGCAGTGAAAGAGAAAACAAGGCAAGTGCCAAAGGATCTGGATGGATTGATTTTTTTTTTTTTTCCGCCCTTTCTAGCAGGAAAGAATTAAAAGTTTTAATTATGGGTTGTTCAACTTAGCAACAAGTCAAGGGGAAGCCTGGAAGGAATTTACGACAATAGGAAAAGTTTCTTCTATCCCAGGGACGAGGAGAGATTTACATTAAGGCTGTAGAAATGCTGGAGGCTTTTGTAGGAGGAAAGGGACAAAATACTTTGAATGCTCAAAAGAGCTGTGTGCATGTGAAGGTGTTAGGCTGACAAATGCCTCGTCCTGGCTTGTGGCACTTGCAACCCAGCTGAAAGGCACTGGGAGCTCAGTTGCTAGGATCCTTCAAGGGAAGGGGCCTGGCTGCTGCACATCTCTGACACTGCTGACTTGCATCTTAGTGCTGAGATGAGCTCAGTTGATTAGAGTGCAGTGCTAATAACAGCAAGGTCACAGGCTTGGTCCTGGTATGGGCTACTCACTTAAGGGTTGCACCTGAAGATCCATCTGGGTCCCTTCCCACTCAGAATATTCTGTGATTTCTAGGGAGAGAAGCATCAGCTCAAGCACAAAATTGAGAGAATATGCTAATTACTAGTCAGTCAGACTGGAAGCCCTAGCACTGTTTCCCTGGCTCTGGCCCAACCCCACAAGCAGGTGTACCACAAATGAGGGGAAGCTGGGCAGGAACAAGAGATGCCAGGGGTGATTTCCAGGAGGATGGAGGTGCTCAGCATATAAGGCTGTGCTAAGGTCAAAGAAAATGAGCCAAGAGAAAAGCTCATGGTTTGCTTTGCAGAAGAGATCATTAGCTATCCCAGGCAGTTCCAGCGCTCTGGCTGTCAGAGCCTGATCTAAAAACAGGCTGGGTTTATGCTCTGTATAAAAATGAGAGGCGGTGTTGCCCTCCCCCCTCTGCTTTCCTGAGAAGAGGGAGGGCTGGGAAGTGAGAATATGTTAGGGCAAAGGTGAATGAGCAGAAATAAAAGTAGTGACATCTAGCAAGTGGCAGGAGAGTAATGGAGGAGAAAAAATTTGGAATTGTTACAGTGGGGCAGGGAAAGTAGGTGGGGGGGTGGAAGAAGTGGGAAGTGATGCAAGAGGAAAAAGAGATGAGGAATACCCTGAGGGATGTGAGAAGGAATAAATAATATCCTGGGAGCAGTGAAAATCAGCAGCAGGCAGGGAGCGACGATACTGAGATTTAGACTAATCTTACATTGAAAGGAAGCAATGTGCTCTAGCTGCTCACAATACGTGTGTGTAAGCTTCAGTCCTGCCTGCATACACCTTTTCAATGATAAGGAAATGACTATTGAATTAATTAGGAATTGGGAGCATTGTTCTCATTGTCTGGCAATCCATAAAGAAAAGATGGTCAAGTGCCATGACTGAAAAGGAGCTGGAAGCTCAGAGAAGGCTTGGGCATTTGGCAGCCAGGCTAACTGAGCTAGATAAAGCAATGCAAAAAAAAAATTGGCTGGCAAAGCAATCTACTTATCCTGGAACTGGCTTGTGTCACTTCAGCAGTTCTCAGTGCAATCCCATCTTGTAGCTGCATTTTCCTTGGACACAGAGCTAAGCAAACATTGCTCTGCCTGTTTATCTCACGGAAGGAGCTGAGGTGGAAAGGGGTACGGATGCTGGGCATGTGTGGTGCTGGACTGAGTCTGATATGCTGGTGTGGTGTCTCTGACAGTGACTGGTGGGGAAGGTGACAAGTGCCTGACTGCTGCCTGGAAGGTGTTTCTACCTTCTGGGCTGTTAACTAGCATGGGAAGCATAGCAGTGGTACTATTAAAAACAATGCTTCTATACATCAAAAATGGGCTGTTAAGCAGGGTTTGCCAGGCCTGATCTGTGAAGGTCTGACTCAAAATAATGAGAAGAAACTGATCCTGGAAGCAGAAAAATATTCAAATGAGCATCACAGAAGTTCATGCTGATGCCCACTTTATCTGCTGCGGCTCGTAGCTGCCCTTTACTTGCTTCGTTCTCTGGCTCAGATGTTGCTTTTCTGCATAGGACTCCAATATGCTTAGGCACTTCAAAAAATCAAGCAGTAAATGTGATTGCCTTGATTATAAATGTCATCCTGCTTGGATGAAAGAGGAATGGCTTAGCTGGTGTAGTACATAACTGCTGGTGATTAACCACAGCAGGGAGCGCCTCACAAAAAAGTGTCCAGACCTTGCTGCAGGCAAGTGTGGATTTGTCCCCTGTGTATGGGTTAGAGATGGGTGTAAGGGACGGGGCTTTGAGTCTCTAGTAATGATAACTCTGCATCTGGATTTATTTTCCTGTGAACTGATTGGTTCTGTATTGAGTGATGTGGCAATCCTGGTCTTGCTGCCTTCTGTGGCAGAGTTCTGCTCTCTCTCTGCTCTGTATGTTCAATCATATATTGAAATTGGGAGGAGGGGAGTGAGAGCAGAGCAGTATTTCATTTCTGCCAGGTTGGATTTGCCATCTTCTAATGACTGTGCATCCTCCTGGCCCTGTGCTGCGAGCACAGAATTTCGCCCGTTATTGGTTTTATTATTTCATGCTCTTCTATAATTTTTTCTGTTCAGATGAGCTCAGGACCAAAAGGGATGGCTGGAGTTGCCTTATCAGGCACCCTGCAATCATGAGCCCCTGTGCTAAGTCCAGAACGAGCTGCCAAAAATGTACTCTCACACGTCAGAGGCTGTGAAATATTTTTGTGTGCTTTGCAGCAGATGTAGGACCAATGCAATAGCAGATCAAAAATCCCCACCAGTAATATACTGTGGTGACAGCCCTCCTGGCAGGAACCAAGGCTATTGCTAATGCAGCTGGGGCTTGTAGTAGGGAAGAGGATTTCCTTGGTAAAAGGGACAAGAAACCAACCCAAAGTTTTCCCTCCTTGGAGACAGCAGTGTTCCCAAGCTGTCCATCACTTCTGCCACCTTTCTCTGAACCCTCTCAGGTTCAGCAAAAACTGCTGCAACCTGAGATAGCCAATCCTGCTTATTATCTGTGTTCCCCCTCCTTCTGGTCCTTTTGCAGCTGGGCACTTTTTCTGATGACACTGTGCTTGGCTGGGCAGTGCTGAGCTGGATGTGGGGACCCCAGCTCCTGTGCACTTGCCTCTCAAAATCCTGTGGGAGGACTTGGAACAGCTTTAATGTGGGTTTTCCAGGATAATCAGTTTGTTTAAATTGACAGTGTCACTTATCATTGTGATGGCCATCTGCCTTGCTTTGGTTAAGTCTCAGTCCAACACCCAAGAATTCTCTCTGATCTTGAGAGGCTGTTTTGAACTCCCCAAAATATCCTGTATCCTCTACAGACTCCGTGACCCCACCATGAGCTCTCTTCCCACATAATTTATATATTATTTAAACCATCTGTACAGCACTTGCTTCCTTTACTCTGAATTAATGTCCTTCTGAATGACTCTCTTTGTGCTCTGAACAGTCTTCTAAAATCCAGTGTCATTTGTGTATCTCTTGATTCACTACCTCCTCCTAGGCCACTGAACTTAATTTTCAGCAACTTGCAGGAACTAAATCAAGAAGTGACAATATCTGAGCCCTTAAGTAATATGGTTCACAGGGTAATTAAGTCAGGAGTTGCTGCTTTTCCTTGTGGGTGCTTGAATTAGCTGTTCCAAGAAGCAATTGTTTAAAGAGCTGAGGAGCTGTTGTGTTCTTTGTGCCAGCTTACAGGTGAATTCCATCTTTATTTTCTAGAAATTGTGTGTTCTTTCAAAACTGCACACCCAGCTGTCTTTAGCTGCAGCCCTGATGATAGATGTGCAGTATGGGATTATAAATGCGTTGCAGCTCCTGGGGTTGTGAATTCATGCAGAGTTGATGCTATGATCTTCTGCACATATTTTTCCCCCTTAAGAGTTTTAAGGTTTTCTGAATTAACTCACTGAGGTATTGAACAGACTGCATTATTCCTTCAACCCTTTGGCTTGAACCCACTTTTCTGTATAACTTGCTTCCAGGTATTATAACATCTAATTTGCTTTTTAGTGTTCCACCAAGTTTCTGTCATTCATAGTGTATTAGTCATCATGCCTTGCCAGGATATCTAGTTCACCTTAAAATCAGCCTGTTTTGAGATGTTTAAAGCTAGGCTTGAAGGGGAGAGAGGGGAGTTAAAAAAAAAAAGAAAAAAAAGAGAGAGGTAGTTGTAGAAATGCAAATGCCAAACCTTTCTCCCTTGTTTAAGTCTGGGTAAGGTGTTACTTGATTGGTCTTTCCTGCCTCTGTCTCCTCTGACAATGCAAGAGGTGCTGAGGGAATGTGATTGATTCCTGGGCTTGGATTTGCTGACTAAATGGTTCGTTTCTTTACCTGCTGCAATGAAAACAAGCAAATTGGAGTCAGCAGGTGAGAAAGGACTGTCAGTAATTCCCCTCACTTCACCCTGCTGTGTAACCCTGATGGGTTTGAGGGGCTGAGGGCTATGGGGCTCTGCTCTGTGTCCCTTCTACCACAATATACTGTGCTGGGAGCAGGGCTGCCAGCTCCAGGGTATGGAAAATGAATCCAATCTCCTGCCCCACCCCACCACTGTCCTTCAGGATTGGCCCTTCCCTGAAAGGGGAGGGTGGGCACTGCAAAGCAGCCCAGTCCAGTTTGGGAAGGGGGATTGAGCATCCTAGGCAATCAGGTAGCTTCCTCCCAGGGGAGCATATGCCACAGGCTCCAAGAGCTATTTTATGATTATGCCAATCATAGATTATGCCAATCCTTTTCTCTAGGGCTCTGCAGGGGAGAGGCTGAGGGGACCTCCCACTGATTAATCTGGTTAAACTGTTCTTCACAGGGTGGATAATCTCTGTGTCAGCATTTGTGAGTTCAGACCCACTGATGAAAGCTACTCTGCAGCCAGCTGGGAGCTGGATAAATAGGGCAGATGCTGCTGAACATGATGGCTTTCAGCACTCTGTACAAACATTTGAAAGTCAAAAAAAAAAGGAACCCAGTGGAGAAAAAAGGGGCCAAAATTGGGTGTTTGAAACTGTCCAGACGTAGTGTGTAGTGTCTCAGATGAACACTGGGGACAGCATGACAATTCCCAGTGGTGCTTCTGGAGAATTTTGCCCTGGAACTGGGTTCAGTTGGAAATGGCTGATTCAGTGAAGTCAGCACAAATTTACTGTCACCCTTCCGCCCCCTGGAAATGATGTGCGTGTTTTAATCAGCTCAACACATTTCCTTTGGCTTTATATGTTAATGTAAAAGTCAACATGGTAATGATGATAGTCAAAACCCTTAGGTTAAAACAAATGTACTTCAAACAAGTCAAAGCAAAATGCATTTTTGAACACATTGTTTCAGGCCATTGCAAATTAAGATGACACAGGCTTATGGCCCACGACGTTTGACTTCCAACAACCTATTAGGAATCTGTGGCCTTAATGTCCAAACAAATGCTCAATACGATTCAGTTTGCTTCTCTTATTTTTAACTGAGTTCAGTTTTGATAAAGGCTGTGGGGCTGACAGCTCTGAACAACCAGCCTTAATGCATGTCTGCAACTCACATCTTTAAAGCTTGATGTGTCCTGGCAACTCCTCCCCCGTTTCTGAAGCTATCTTTTATCTTATTTTTTTCCTTTCAAAGCTTCTAATGTTTCCTAGGTAGACATGAGCTACATCTACCAAAGCCCCAGTTTGGCTGTGAGGTGGATGGTGGGGCCTGCGATGCAGCCCATGTGGTTTCCCACACATTGCTGGCTCCGAGCCCACCCCTTGTGCAGGCTCGGAGGGTTGGTAGCATGCTCAGGCTGCCTGTGACAGCCCATCCAGACTGCACAAATGAGAAGAGACAGTGCAGGGCTGAGATAGCAGTGCCTGGGTTGGCACAGCAACTTACTGCAGCCACCAGGTTTGCAGGAGGGATGAAGATGGAGCCTAGAGGGGATGGTGGCTTTTGGATCCCTGTGCAACCCACCTGTCCCAGACATGAGATATGCTTTCAGGTGGCTTTGGACAGGAGTCTGCTTCCAAGCTCACCTTAGAACCGGTAAAACACTGCAGGAAACAAGGAAGGGATGAGTTCCCAAGGCTTCCTGCTTGTCCTCCTGCCATCCCTGCAAGAGTGGAGAAGGCAGAGGGGTGAGTGTTCCTGGTCGTCCTTGCTCCTTTGTTGGCCACTGCTTCTCAGAACGGGCGTGCAAGCAAGGGCCTGTGTTGGCAACCCAGCAGGAGACAGGGCTGTTGCCTTCCCCTTCATCACAGTGTGGAGGAAGGGCTGAGACAGGAGCAAACGTGCCAGGGACCCTTGCTGGGCATAAGCAAAGGTGTATCTCACCAGAGACCATGGCAGCAGGAGCCTTGTTCCCACAGAGCAGGGCCCGTAGTACCCCTGTATCCTCCTGTATCCTCCACAGTACCTCTGTTCCTGTATCCTCCCCGATGCCAGAGCAATGTGGGCCAGCTGGGGGGAACCCGAATTCAAGCTCCCTTCCAGAGCTGGAGTGCTGTGAGAAGAGAAACAAGTAATGGAAATTGAAATGCAAATTCTTTTTCTGAGTGTAGAAAAGGCCCCCATAAATCAGGAGTGACAAGAACACAAAGACACCATCAGGATGCATTTGCACAATCAAGGGATGTTTCATATATCTGAGAGAACCAAGGCACAACCTCCGCTCCTGAAATAAACCAAATCCATTTTTTTCTCATCAGTGAAGCAGTCCCTGAAATTCCCTATTTGAAGAGCAGAAACAGAAAAACAGAAAGGAGATTTGAGCTAAATTTTACTCAGATGAGGCATGTTTTTTAATCCAGACAGGAAAATATTTGTTTTAAAGGGTCAGTGATGAATAAACAGTTCTTCTCACCCTACACATCCAGCAACATAATAGGGATCTGCATCTTCTTTTTCCTCTAGTTTTGTCATCGTCAAATAAATGGTACAGCTGTTGAGAACCTTGGTGATATAATTGTGTAGTCTAGAAACAGAGTATCCTCATGGCAAGAAAAGGCAGCAGAAATGCTTGAACAGAGACCCTGTCCACAGAACACCAGAAAAGGAGCATGGAGAGCTTTTTCCAAGGCTTGAACCTAAAACTGTAGCTAAACGTTTCACTAACCTGTGTGTAAGGTGAGGCAAGCTGGAGGTGCTGCTATAGGAAGAGGTGGAAGTTTTAATGTGAAATCAGAAGTGACAGAGCTGAGTGACTGAATTTGGACAAGCAAGCCCTGTCCTGGATTTTAGCTTCACTCTTCATCATTCTGTCACAAGCCCCAAATCCATCTGTCTTTTGCTGTAGTAACTGATAAAACCCCCGTGTCTCACTATCTTCCAGGTAAACTTGAGACCACTCTTCAGTCTTACTAACTGGCTTTCCTGATAGACAGTGTGTGTTGGGCATCTCTCTACTTCCATTTACAGATTCCCGAGGAGCCTAGCTCCCATGGGTGAGATATCTATATCTTTATCCCAGCCTTGCTGTGAGGAAGTGTTTTGTGCAGTTTCCAGTGAGTGTCTTAAAGCCAGGTTGAGCCTGCCTGGCGCTATCTCTGCATCACAGAAAACGTGATTAGATGTGTGCGAGTGGCCTCATAAATCAGCCACAACAGATGAGTGCTCTGCTTCTGACTGCAGCTGTGTGGTCCTGTCCCACAGGTAGTGTTGGGTCACCCTGGCAAGGCTGAAGCAGTTGCCATCTTCTGTTCACCTGGCTTAAGACCAGATGGGATGAGGCCCTGAGCAACCTGATCTAGTGGGTGGCATCGCTGCCCACAGGGGTCAGAACTGGAGGGTTTTAAGGTCCCTCCGAAATTAACTAATTAAAGAAGATATGGTTCTGTGTTGATATGTTAAATGGGGGTAGAGCTGCACAGGCTGATGGAGTTACAGGCTATTCCTGCCCAATGTACAAATACAGGACCCTTCTGAAAAGCCATTGCACGGTAAGCACTGGAGCTGTCCCAGTTTGTATTTCCTTCAGCTGAGCCATCGTCCTCTGCTATTCCAGCTGTAGAATGGGGATTAGGCAGACAGGCTTTACTGATGTGATTTGTACTGGGTTAAAACTCACAATTGAGTTATGCAGGTTCTGTGTTAATAAAACCCTTCCATTACGCCACCACATGCTCTAAAGCACATTAGAAAGCTGGCTGCATTATGAAGGGCTTGGGGAATTCAGATCTGCTTTCCTGCAGCTGTTTTTCTGTCCCTGCCAGGGTTAGGTGCATAATGTGCCATTAGTTTCCATCTGCTAGGGCTGGAAAGAACCATCTCTGTTTCTAAAAGATAGCCCATGATAAACTCCTCCAATGCTAAACTGTTTTTTTTTTCTTTCTTTTTGGAGCCATTTCATGACTAAAAGGGAAGCAGGAGAATTGTTAGAATGTGGGAGGCTCCTTCCTATGGAAGGGTGATTCTCCCTGGATCAGGTACAAAACTGGTTGTGTTTCCATAGGAATGCCAAGTATTTCATGGGCTCCTGCTCTCCTCTGCCTTAGTTACTTAATCCCAGTCCCGTGCTGTGTCTCACCAGCCTGGAATGAGAAGCAAAACCTCGCGCAGTGAGTGGTCACAGTGCCTGGGTGAGAAGGGAAGGTTATGCTACTCTTGCCCCAAAGAAGCAGACAAACCTGCAATGCACATCCATGCTGCTCCCTCTTGATGTAATAGGTAAGAAAATAGGCATGGACTCCCAATTAAGTGCAATTGAGATTGGAGGTGAGGTAGCCAATATTTGAGGGGATCTGGGAAGGGGAGATGGTTGTCTTACCCTAACTCAAGTTGTCAGGGTCTTACCTGTGTTTGGAGAAGTTCTCTGCCATGGACTGACAGGGGGCTGCTTTACTCAGGACCCTGTCTGTGAGGATGGAGGGATTTCCTGGCTCCAGTGGCTTTGTTTTGGACCTTGATGGTGCTAGTTACAAGAGAGGGTGCTAAAGCATCACTGCACTTCCTTATGCAGAGCAGAGGCTTTCAGTGCAATGAAAAATGATGATTGCTTTTTTCTCAATTTCTTTTAAATTAGGGTTAATTGAAAAAAATTGGGCAGTTCTCAAAAATGGGAAGAAAAAGCCTTCTCAAGAGAGAGATTAAGTTTTCAAATAGGTATGAATGCTTTAAAATAGAGGATTTTGATAATATAAAAATAGGTGCATCAAATGTGTCATCAAAAAGCCTGGGCATTCTACTGAAGAAACAAATCACTTGACAGACTATCAAATCACCTGAATGTAAATGCCTTGCCAGGGAAAGACCTGTATGAGCTGATGGTTGTCCAATGTATGTGGCCTATATCCTTGTCTGTGTTACAGATGCACAGGTATGCTTGCTTTGGAAAGCTGTAATGCAGCAGCCAGTAATGGGGCCAACATTAGTCTATAATTTCTTTTTTATCCACCTTCAAACAAAATCCTGTCAGGCAGCATGGGGAAGCTGAAAGGAAGAGTGTGAGGGGAAAAGGGTTTACTAACAGGAAAGGGAAGGATCAGGCATGTATGTGGAGTGTTTGTGGAAATAGTCTTAAAAAACAGAGGCAGACAGGACCACTAAAGCTTTGTACATCAGAGTGCAGCCTGATGTGACAATTGTCATTTGGAAACTTATGGTTCTGTGAGGCTGAAAAGTTTTTTTGAAGTGTTGCTAAAATGAATTATCCTGGAGAAACGAAGCTAAACTAAAACAAAGAAAAAATTATACTATGGGTCGCTGTGCATAAATTATTAGTGCAAATTTGATTTTCCTTTGTACCCTCCTCCCCAGTTTTAGTGGCACATGGGTAGGAAGAGTGCAGAGTGAGGCAGAGTGGTGTGGGGAAAATTGCTTTATCAGCCTGGTGCAGCATGGAGGGGTTTGAGTGGGTGTCTGGTTCCAGAGCTGGCACACTGTGACTGCCCTGGCCCCCAGTACTGCCTGGCAAGGGTGCCCACGGGGCTGCAGAGCCTCAGCCATGCTGCTGTTAGCTGGGGATTTGTCATTCTCCCTGATGGCAGAGGGGTGGGGAGCAGAGCTGGCTTTAGGGACAGGCTGTTCTTTCTGTGAAAGATAGGAGCTCTTTTGCAGTCACTCTGAGATTTACTGTGGGTCCACAGTGCCTGTCTCCTCACGGTGTGCCAAGTCTGTCTTTACCATCCTGACCTATGTTCTGGTTTTTCTTTCCCTTCCACTCACTGTCACAAATAATGTGGAAGCTCTTTAAGTGCAGTGCAGTGCAGTGGGTGCTCCAGGCGTGCCTGGGAGGAGGCTGGGCTGCACACCCTGGGCTGCACACCCTGGGCTGCACACCCTGTGCTGCACACCCTGTGCTCTACACCTGCTGCACACCCTGTGCTGCACACCCTGGGCTGCACACCCTGTGCAGGACCTGACACCTCCTGCCTCAGCCTCCTGCCACATGAACAGGTATGGCAGCTCCTCTTCCAGAAACAAGCAGTGCTGCAGCGGGGGTTTCACACTTCCAAAGAGGTCTTATGACAGGGCTGTCCCTTCTTCTCCTTGCTGATAAATTTTAAATTATTTTTGGCCCTTACCTGATTCAGACCAAACCAAACATCCTTCCTGCACAGCATTCCACGGGGATGGGCACTTGAAGCCATGTGCATCCTGGCAGCAAAATGGATGAGTGCTTGGGGCATATAAGAATCTGTAGGAAGTAAGTCTTGAAATATAAGGGTAGATTATGAGTAAGGAGCCTAAATCTTCTGCGGTACTTTTTCCTACTACACCTCTGACTCCATGTCTGATTGTATCTGGGCAGGAAGAATCATTCTCAGATGAACAAAAAGATTGTGTAGAGAAGATGAGTTTTATTAAGTCACTGCTAGGTGTGTTTGAAAAAGGATGCTGCATGTATGGTTTGAAAAACTAATCTGCAGAAGTTGATGGGTGTTTCAGCTGTATGTATCCTGAGTCTAGTAGGAGATGGTATGTTATCTCAGAGAGCAGCACATCAAGCTACTGCTCCTGATGGGTCCTCTGACAGGGCTGTAGAGGGCAGGAAGCAGCCATCCTAATCCACCAGGAACTGATTTATCTCCTGTATCTGGTCACTGGTGCTCCTTCAGATGAGACTGACAACGTCCCATCTTGCTGAGCTGGCCAGATTACCAACAATTTGATGACTCTTTGCCTTGGTGATCTGCTGATCCAGGGGCTGAAATGTCTGCATCATGATGCAGCCTTCCCTGCAGTGGACCTTTGCAGGCTGCTGAGACCCTACTGGAGCCCTGCCCTCTGGTTAGGGGAAGATGGCTGGGTTTTGTACTCTGCTCACCAACATTTTGTACCAGCTATGTCTCAGCTAAGCAATCATCTTTCTTCCATCCTCGAGGTAAAGTCACTTAATTGTGAGAAGCGGAAGGGAAATTCTGGAAGTGTTATGTGGAAGTGATGTAGTAAAGTATCATAGGATGGTGTGATTTAGAAGAGACCTTACAGATCATCTTGTTCCAACTCCTCAGCCAAGAGCAGGGACACCTTTCACAAGACCAGGTTGCTCAGAGCCCATTCAATCTGTCCTTGAGCATTCCCAGGAAAAGGGATGGCTTCTTTGGGCAACCATTCTCAGTGCCTCACCACCCTCAATAGAATCATAGGATGGTTTGGGTTGAAAGGGACCTTAAAGATCATCTTGTTCCAAGCCTCCTGCTGTGGGCAGGGACACCTTTGCAGTGACAGTATTGAATCAGTGTGCACTGTGGAGAGGAGGCAGGAATGTGAGGGTGGCTGACCTAGTGAGGGTAAGGGAACCCGCATGGGACAGAGGAAATGCACGCGATCCCTCGGTGTTATTTAAAAATTTTAAATTAATGTGACAGAAGATGGATGTCTGAGAGGTACCAGAGAGTAATCCAATAAAGAAGCAGTTCCTACAGAGTCAGACAGAATGGGGAATGGTTGTTAAAATTAAAACTAAAAGGCTCATGTGAGACTCTGAGAAGAGAAAAGGAAATATTTGGCATGGCTACAAAGTAAGGATGGGGTAATGGGCTAGGCTATCACCAGTGTGTCCAAAATGAAGTGAGATTAATGCACAACCAAAATTTCTGACTGGAAAGAGTACGGGGAAAAATAAGTTAGACTGTAAATAAGAGGAAGAAACATGTATTTCCAGAGGCTGTCAAAAACTCTAGAATAAATAGAGTGTGAAGCTGAATCTATATGAAAACAAATAGGTCACAGGAATACAAATGTGGTACCAGTCCTAAATCTGGATAGAGGCGATGAATACAAGAGGCAGAAAGACATCAAAGAGGCAGTAGAGCTATGCTGCTCTGATTGATGAAGGCTTTAGCTAGCCTGCCCTATTAGCAACATGCTGAGTAGGACCTGCCTTTTCCAGAGATGGTCGGTCTGCAGTCAGTTGTGTTGGTAACTTGCTCTTATATATCGTGTTTCTATTAAAGGAGCCTGGAGTGCCTTTGGAAGGTAGCAAATTCTTTGGCAGATTGGAAAAGAGAGAGATGTGTGGGTGTTAGACTGGTTTTAGTGTTACACTATCACAACTATGGGCTGAATTTTATCTTGATGTCCCAGTGAAGGTATCAGTGGAAGATGAGGTAGAGAGTGTGTGTCTTGTGGCTCTTGCCTGTTTATCCTGCACACCTGAGCAGCCAGAAACCTCTCTGAATGCAGGGAGCCCTGCATTTATGATAATCTATTTGCAGTACGTTACTTGCCTCTACACGTGGAACTTGGACACTTCTCCCATTGCTCTTAGGAAAGATTTTTGGGAAAATCATTTTCCCTGTGAGCAGTGTCCTCATCAAATGCAGTAGTAGTTGAGGTAGAGAATGCTCTTAGGTCAAAGATGCTGGAGAACAGTTTGGGAGACTCTTGCTCAGGTCCCAGCTGTGCCCCATGTCTGCCCTTGGGTAAATGCATTCATTTCTCTGTGCTCTTGCTTCTTGTGTGCAAAGCAGAAATCATAATGCATCGTTAGCCTGTCCTGTTCAGTTAGATTAAAAACCCTTTGGAGCAGGCAACATGTTCTACTGCATGTTTATGTAACATTTTGCATAATTTGATCTTGGCTAGCATCATCTAGGACACGTGGAGATACCTCATAAATAATACTTAATAATACTTTAATATTGTTAATGCTTAGCACATTGACAGCATTTAACCTCCCCCTAAAACAGCACTCAGCACTGCCGACATCGCAGTGACTGAGCATGAGTCATGCTGGCTCCTTTCCCTGGCATGGTTCAATCTGTCAACTAGCCAGAAAGCTGAGGCCTTAGTGAACATGTACTGGGTGTCAGGAACACCTGGATCTTAATGCAGCCCGGGCAGTAACTTGCTGTGTCATTGCTGGGTAGTGTTGTTTGGTTTGGGTTTTTTTTAAAGTGAACTCTGGTCTTTGGCCATCTCACTTGAGACAGTGGGAGCCAGAGGCTCACAGAGCTTTTCTGTGTTAGAAATTAAAAGCATTACACATAAACAGTGTGAGAAATTCATGCATTTGAAAGCCCAAACTAGGGGACACTTTGGAAAAACCCTGCTCTTCTTGTGCTTGCTTTCTAATCAGGACAAAGGGGAAGGATTTCTGTACCTTAAGAGGTGGATGTGGAATTCAGTAGAAGTTCACGTGGTGTCTTGAAGGAAAGTACTAGACAATTTATATAATCTCATTTTCTCTGACTGCTCTTTGTTGTAGGATGTAAGAGGAGGGATGGAAAAGAGACCAGATGTACTAGGAGAGTGCTGACACATCTGCTCACCCACCACAGGGTCTCTTTAACTCCTCAGATGAGAAGCTGAAATACTGAGAATCTCTCCTGCCCTTTGTCACACAGACACATCAAGACCTTCCTTTCCAGGAGTGCATCCACAGCCCAGTTGTGTGCTCGAGGAGGTTCCAGCAGCTGCTGTGAGCCTGTCTGCTGGCTGGAGCTCCTAGCTTCCAGTTATCTGCTGAGACAGATTGGCTCAATCATCTGCAGTCTTTTCTCCAGGCACGTGTCCTGCAGGACTTCGGTGCCAAATCTTCCAGAACACCCTCTGGGAACCAGGGTAGAGTGGCCACCTACAAATCTTCAAAAGAATTAAAAACTGAGAAGAAAAAGGTGTGTTCAAAATAGGGGGTGGTAACAACTTAAACTCTGAAAATTATGCTTTAATTACAGCCAATAAATGAAACAAACAACAGGAGTTCGTATCCAGCTCTCTGTAACTGCACTGCATTTTGCCTAGACTGCATCCAATTTCTTCTGAGTGACCTTACCTGAGCACTCCCTACCCTTCTGAATTAATCTTTATTTACTTTGCTGCAAAGCTTTGTCCCTGCATGTCTTTTTTAAATTTTTTTTCTGTTCCGAAGCACTTGTCAGAAAAGCCTGCTAAGCTAAGAACCGAGCATGGGATTTAGTGCTGCTCCAGCCACTGAAAACATCACGCTGCTGGGAGAAGAGAGAATAAAGCCACTCTGCCTTTCTTTCTGCCTCTCTAATCTAGGAATTCTACTAGAGGCCCTCTAAGATAACTTAGCCTTGGAAACTGGCTGTCTGGAGGAGCAAGGTGCTCAGTTCCACATCCTTCACCAGGTGATGTGCTGGGGTACATGATACTGCCCTGAAACCTGCAGAGAGAAGAGCCCCTGTGCAGAAGGGCATACACACCTTTTAAAACTGTGAGAAGGTCCTTATCTGCCTTTTGTATTTTCATTGTCATCTTCACATTCCTGCCAGGCAAGATGACCTTTTATTAAAGGTGCCCTGCGCTGCCTTGAGTTGTACATCCCTCTAAGCTCAGTTTGCACTTGTGTGGCCTTTGACAGGGATAGGTGGGAAGCTGCAAAGAATGGAAAAAGTAGTCTTTAACATCTGAAAACTACTATGGACCAGAAAGATGGCAATGCTGAACAAAGAAACCAGTGTAAGGAAAAGGAACAGGAGCACAACTATTGTTTGGTGGTGGGCTTTAGCCCTTTGGTGCTGATGAAATTTCTTCTACCCTATTTCTTCTCCAGGGAAATGGCTGCTTATTCAAACACATTCCATCCTTCCTTTGTATTTGCTGTAAGTTCAACACCCAGGACCCAAATCTCTGTCCTTCATGGTTCTGTGCCTACAGTCTGGGGGTGGTGACTCCCAGCTCAAGCCTGGGCAGTGACTGGGAGATGCATAGCAGCATCTGCTTCAGGAGGTTCACTGCAATATCATCTTCATGCCCCACAGATGGTTTCCCAAGCCACACAGAACCTAAAACCCACAACAAGAGAACAAACCCTACACCCATCCATAAACAAACCTGACAACATTAGGAGCAGTGAGGGGGCATAAAAGTAAGGCTTTCCTTTTTAAATTTCTCTTCCCTGCCCTCCCAAATCTAACATCACTTGTTCTTTCCTCTTCCTTCCTTGAAATTGAGTCACACAAACACTGCTGTTATGGTGCTGTATTTATTTAGTGGTTATGTCTAGTGGGCCCAAAGTAAAAGAAGGGACTGCAGCACCAAACCTGGCAGGACTGTTGCATCATTTTGACAGGTGCTGAGGAACACTTACACAACTTTGGATGAAGCTGCTGGGTGACAGAGCAGTGAGACACAGAAGCAGAGAGAGGACTGGGAGATATTTTTTCCTTTCCCCTTGCAGAGAACTTTTTTATACTTTAGAAGAAAATTTCCACCAAGAAAGCTTGACCACAGCCAGATTAAATCTGATAAAAAGTGGCTCAGGTTCTGGTTAGAGAATGGTGACTCCACCAGTCTCTCTGATCATGTCACTTCCTGGGGTTGTGGAGGATGGGGCACTGTACCAGAACATTCAGCTACACTGGTGGAATTCAGATTTCATCATTCTGGAGTGCATTACTAATTGATATCACTTCTGGATTAGAAATATCTTCTTGTTTTGGCCTGCCAAGTTTAGTTCTTCTCTGGAGCAGAGGTCCCACTGAGTCCTAAATCAAAGACAGGCTCTTCCAAGGTCCCTACTTTGCCACTGCTGGAAATAAGGAGTTGCTTGTGCTATGTGAAATATCAGTAAACAATAAGAACTTTAAAATTTGGAGCCCAGTTTTGTGGTTCAGATGGTTTCTCAGCTGATCCTTCTCTGGTGTCTGTTACTCCTATGACTCCATTTGCAGCAGGAAGCAACTGCTGGATCTACCACTCTGACTAGGAGATGTTGGAGCAAAGTTCTTTCACCTGTCACACAGCATAACAATGTTCCAAGCTGCAGTCCTACAGCCTCATGCTGTGACCTTGCTGAAGCTCCTAACGTGAAGCCAGGTCAGATTTTGGATAGCAGTCTGCAAGGCAGAGCCAGAATGCTGCAGGAGGCACCATTTGGGAGTCAGCAGGAGGTGTGATTCCTCAAGTCAGTCTTGAACTGGTTCCACAGCATGGTGGAGTATTGCTTTCCTGGCAGGAAAGACAGGCAACCTCAATCCCAGCCATCTGAAGATATTAAAAAGCTCTTTCTCCAGGAACAGTCATTATCTCTAATACCCTGCTTAAGTTTAAACTTGGGTAATTACTTTCATCTGACCTAAAAAAAGATTCTCAGGTGGGTTTTTTCCAAGGTACAGTGTTTTTTCAGGCTTTCTATAGTAAACAGCTTTGTAGGAATGCTGCACACTGTCAAACAGATGCTGTGTTGCACCCTGAAAGACAGAGGCAATTTGGAGGTGGGTCATTATCAGTGGAGAAGCTCTGGGGCTCAGCTGCCACAGGCAGGAGGTGTTCATTAATAGCAGGGCTGTGCAGCAGCATTGATGAGGATGCATGGAATTTGTGAGATATTTGAATAATTAGTGGTGGGATGCACACACCTCTCCTGGAGAAAACACCAGGCTGCCTTACCAATGTCTGTCCCTGTAAATGGTGTGACAGACAGCCAGAATTCTTGGTGTAACTCATGCTACCTTTAGTGCCAGTGAGTCCTGGCGGTGAAGGGTATCTGAAAGAAGCCTTGGTTTTCCCTGCAGCTTCCAGTTTGATTAGGGGCCCTATATTAGGTCAGAGATCTCCTGTTGTCTCCCATTTCTGGAGTACCTGAAGACTTCTCTCATTGTGTTAATACTTCTTTTTTCTTCAGGTTCTTTCTTAGCCCTTTAATCTTCACTGTATGCTTTTCCTGACAGAAATTTCTTACTACTGTTTTTGGTTTTACTGGACTTGAGAGTTTAATGGATGCATTTAGAACATCTGAATAAATCATTATGGAAAGAGTTTTAAGAAAAGAGACAGTGTCTTCATCTTGTTTCTGTAATGAAAAAAAGCAAACCTAACAAAATTTTTCAAAAGCCGTCTTCAATCCTTGTCAAACTTGATGTGGTGCCTGATGTGGTGCCTGAGAAACAACTGACTTTAATTCAAATTTAACTTAGAACCTAATGAAAACTGAGCTATGCAGCCAAAATTCTGTGTGGCCTTGTACAGGACCCACTTTCTGAGCAGCCCTTGGAAGTAAGATCAGAGTGTCTGACTGATGGTGCTTTGGTTTTTTTGGTGTTCATCTGATTTAACATGGGAACAACTGAATCTTTGTCTTTTGTAATGAACCTGTCCTTGATAGAATGTCTCTTCCAAAGGGCAGAAACACAGAAGCCCTGCCAACCATCGAAAATGTCTCTACTGCACCCCCCCTTCTGCAGTTTCTTGTCCTGCCTGCCAGTAACACCAGCACAAGTTAAGCCTTCCCCAATGCCTCTCAAATCAATGTAACAGCTTCACTGCACTTGGCTGTACCACAGTCCTTTCCTTCATCAATATTGCTGAAGGCTTGGAGACCTTAGCAATGCTTATGTCGGGTGCCTGAAGCTCAGGTGCTGCTCTTTCATGAGGAAAGTTTAAATGATGCTGTGATGAAAGCAAACGTGTACAAGATTGCACAACGTGGGAACACCCAGAGCATGTCAACCTTGAGTGCCTGCAAAAAAGCTTTATAAACTGCCCTTGTGGCTTGGCCACCATGAAATCCCAACACTGCAATGCTGAGTGTTGGCATTTGATTTCCAACAGAAATTCAGAACCCCAAATCGGTTCTGTTGAGTAAAAAAAAAAAAAAAAAAAACCTTTTTTTTTTCCTGTTATGTTGAATTTTTTCTTTGCACTAAAAAAGATATAAAAAAAATGCTTAAGCCTTAACAAAGTAGGATTTTTAAAGTTTCTTGTTTAAAAAAATGTTTTGATTGTTTTGATCTATTTGAACACAAACACATTTTGAAAGGTATTTTCCTTCACGTGAACACAGTGTTACATTCAATTTCTTCTAGTGAGTTAGCTTAGCAGTCTGAGCTGAAGAGAAAGAACCCTGTTGATTCTGCCAGCTTATTTTGTAGGAAAAGACAAAACTCCCATGTATCAACACAGAAGGAAAAAACCCACAAAAGCTGAGTGTTGATAAGAAAGAGTGGGAGGGGGCAAAGAGTGAAACTTGCCAGTGGAAACATTTTCAAAAGACAACAGCAAGGAGGTAGAGAAAATGAGAATTTCTTTCCTTGGGGCTGTTGCCTTCTCTGACCTTTACAACAAATCCCTCCTTCCATTAAAAATGGAATATTAATGTCCTGCTTCAAGTACAGCATCCTACTGGCTTCTTGCAGGACAGTCACAAAGCAGGGGAGGAAAGTAGGGAAGGAGCACAGCTCTGTCCTTAGCTTGTTTCAAAAGGAGGGAAAGAAAATGCAATCACTGCAGACTGGAATGACAGGTGAAGCCATTTAGCTGGTGGGAAGGACGGTTGGATGAGTGGTAGGTGGGGAGGAGCCCAAGGGGAAGCAGAGAGGAGTGCTCATGCAGATGTGATGCAGCGTCCTCAGCTGAGCCTGCCTGGCAGCAGCTCAGAGATGGGAAGCCACAAGGAGTTGTAGGAGGGGTGGCTGGTGTTTGGGATGCATGGCATGGGGCTCCATGTTCCCACTTGAGTCACTGAGCTGTTCTCTCCATTTTGGGGCAGGAACAGGTTCTGCCATGACACCAGCCATACCACAGGCCTGGCAGGCTTTCCCCCCTTGCTGGAAATGCTTTGTAGTCAGGCATTTCTCTGCACGTTCAACAGGTCTGAGAGAGTCAGGACTTGAATTGGCACAAGGCCTACCCTAGGAGTAGTTTGGAAATAGCAGCAGGAAATACTGAGGGAATGCCATGCTTATAAAGCTTATATATTTTCTGTGCTGTTAGGAGTGCCTGCCAGCCTCTGGGGTGCTACTTGTGCCTCTGCAGCCGATGATGGAGGAAGAAGAGAGGGGTCCCCAAAGCACTGTTTTATTTTGCTCTGTTGTGTTTTTGTCAGTGATAGAAAATGGAGATTAAGGTCAATCCCAAGAATCTTAAGTGGTACTCAGCTTTTTAGGTGCAAGGTATTTACAGCTCCAGCACAGCAGACGTTTCTCCTGCTATTTGTCATTCAGAAATTGAGCCCAAAAGCTTTGCCTGTCTCCCATCACCTGTTTCTAACATCATTTTCCATTATGCACAGTTGTGTTATCAAGAACTACCAAAAAACATGTCCCAGAAACATCTGCATGTCTCCTTAAGTGTCCTGTAGCTTGTGGCTTTCAGTGCATCCCAGGCGGCTGGGGTGAATGATGGGTCTCTCCTGGTGCATGCTGGTGATGCATGTCCCTGTTGAACACATCCTCATCCCAGAGCTGCCCTGTCCAGAGGAAGACAGGGTGTGGAGGGTCAATAGATTCACAGTGGCTGTCTCTGGCCAGCAGCTGGCCAGGCCCTGCTCGGGGTGCAGAAGGACAGGGCTGGCACCCAGCAGCAAAGAAAAGTCTTGCTGCCACAGACAGGCACCACCTAAGGAACCAGTGCAAGTTTTCTAGGGAAAATATAATCCAGATATGGATCTTGATGTCTCCAGACCGTGCTGAAATGAACAAAAATTTTTAAGGAGGAGAGACCTCTGTGGATAATGAGACCAGCCCATGGTTACTCAATGATCCTTGTGGATCCTCCCAGCTGAGAATATTCTGTGATTAACTCAAGAAATGCTTCTTTTTGCTGTATTGCTTTTTTCACATGAGGGCCACGGTCCTTTTACCTGAAAGGGTTTGAATCAACTGTGAACTGTCACAGTTAGAGGGGAAAAACCCCTCCCTTTAAGGGCAAGTTATTACAGAGTGGATTCCTGTGAATTTTCTGGTGCACCTTGTGGTGGCCAAGGAGAGAAGCTGACCATGGGCAGAATTTGTGTGGGTCTCCTTTTAGTTTTTCAAGCCATTTGTAAACCCCAGAATTCACTGGGAAAGATATTGGGAATGAGGCTGTGGGAAGGGAGAGAAGCAGTGAGGAAGGGCTGGAGTGGGGCGGGGAGAACATGTGCATGGGTTTGCTTGTAATTAGGAGATTTAAACTTTGAAAGAAGTTAATTAATAATGAAACTTCTGACTGAATGATGCAGATTATGAAGACTGGCTTTGTCAGCAGCTGCAATTAATTACAGGCTCAGGCACAGGGAAAAGGAGGGGGGTGAGGGATGTGGGAGAGGGGAGGCATCACCAAAAGCAAGATGATAAACCTGGCTGCAGGCTGTTGCTGTGGTGACAGGAGGCAGTAGCTGTGGCTGACAACGGTGACACATTGAAGGCAGCAGATAGTCCTAATTACCCCCTCCACCGACCCAAGCAGGCAGCAACCCCTCCTGATGCAGGGTAGGAGATGCTCTGGTTTTCTCCTTGCACTTTGTCCCTTTCTGCCGTAGGTTTGATGTGCTTTTTCAATGTTTGCAGCTGCTCTGAAAGGAAAACCGTGGGGCAGTGGCTTTTTCTAATGCCACTGTAATAGCCTGGGAGCGGCCAGTGGTTCTGTAATATTGTTGGGAAGCCTGGACAATGCTGGCAAACTCTGAGAACTGATATCCTAAAAGCAGGGGAGAAGAAATCATCTGCAACTGGCCATGGCATTTCGAGCAGGAAGATGAGATTGCACAGCTGGCCTAAGTTTCAGGCTTTTTGGGAGAGCTTGCCATGTCTTGTTAGGTCTTGTGCTTCAGGGTCTCACCAGAAGCTGACAGCACCCTGCCATGGTCTGCATGGCCTTGTGGGGGGCTCTGCAAGGAAACTTGGAAGTGTGCTGCCCTGGCATTGCTGCTGCCAAGGCACGTGCAGAGAAGTGTAGATCTGTGTTAGATCAAAACTCCTGACTTTCCTGAGTTGGGCTGTAGCCAGAGTAATACTCTCTGCCTCCAACTCTCTTGTGTCATGCTTTCTGGAGAAAAAAAAAAAAAAAGACAACTGGCTTTTAAAACAATTTCTGCTTTTCATTTGTCATGCATTAATTTAATCCAGGAATGTTTGAGGCCCTGGTTTTGTTCACATATCTCCTGACCTCCTTATGCCCAGGGAGAAGGACTTTTGCAACCATTGGCTCAGACTGCTCTGAAACTGTTTTGGCCCCTTGAAGAATGTCATTCAGCACTGACCCCTCTATCAGGGCTTCCCTGGTGCTGCCTTTCCAGAAACTGTCAAAGCACCTGCAAAAATGAAAAGGCTGAGAGGGCTGGGGCTGCTCAGGCTGGAGGAGAGATGGTTTAGGGAGATCTTATCCATGGGTAATGGTACCTGATAGGAGGAGTAAAGGACACAGACTGCTCAGTGATGTCCAGTGACAGGCCAAGAGGTAATGGTCACAGACTGAAAAGTGGGATATGTCCTATTTTAACTTAAAAAAACACTTACTTTCTGTGTAAATAATCAAATGCTGGAGCAGGTTGCCCAGAGAGGTTCTGGTGTCTGTATACCTGAAGATATTCATGCCCCAAGTGAATGCAACCCTGAGCAATCTGCTGTAGTTGATGCTACTTTGAGCAGGGAAGGTGGACAAGATGACCTCCAGAGGCCCTCCCAAAATCAGCCATTCTGTGGTTCTGTAAGGGAATGGTGACACCAAACAGATTTTGAAGAGTCCAGAAAAAGAACTGCAGTCTTATCTAAAAAGCCTGTGTGAGCTAATGGAAACCTCTCAAACTGCTTTCCTGGGCTTCAGATCTATCATTAAAGAAATGTGCAAGAAAAAGGGAGGTGGGAAGTTGAAGTTGTGTTGCATAGACCCTGAGTGAAAATACTTGGTGCCCTTTTGGCGCATTCCTCTCAGAAAAGAGCCTGGTTTTGAAGCCTGCTTTGAGGGTGGTCAAAGTAATGTGCATTACTTTGTAGGGCACATGGGATTAACTTTGTGAGGGATAGTGATAACAGATTCTTGAAATCACATTAGAGCATAATTGGAACAGTAGAACTAGTGCCCTCCTCTTGTCTGATTTTGCAACTGAAGGTAGCTCACCACAAACCAGGTGGGGGAGAAGAGAGAGAATTAATAATCCTCTAGATCAGATTGTGCGGTTTAGTCATAAATCACTGTCAGAGAATGAGCATGGAAGAGTTGCTCAGAACAAACCACAGAAGCTGAATGTCTTTCAGAAGTGATCAGAGATACAGGCTGCCCTTTTAGATTCAGTACTGAAAGGACTGAAAATGGATGCACTCAGTGGGTTGTATTTTAAGTAGATAATTTTTTGCTTCTTCTATTAAAAAAAAGGTAAAATTGTCTGACAGCGGAGACTGGGCAGATATGTTGTTGTGAGGTGTGTAAAATGCCCAAGAACGTTTCTGCCAGAGGCTGGAGGTCTATTTAGTCTACATCACTGCTTTGCAGTGAGAACACTGGAAAGTACTGCACAAATGTACCCACTTTTAGAGCTGAAATACTGTAAATGAGCTCTTGGATAAGTGTGTATCAGGCTTTAAAACTCCTTCAGGAGGAGAGGGATGGTGAGAGGGAGCAGCTAGAGCATGTAGAGTACAAAGGTCACACAAATACACCATTTTTATCTACTTCTCTAATACATAAACGAAGTGGCACTTGACAAAATTATAAGACAACAAATTAATAATAAATAGGAGGGAACAGTTTTTAATGTAAAGTATAATTAGCCAATGTAGCTCCGGGCTGCTAACTATTATCAAAGCAGATATTTTAGCAAGATTATCAACAAAGGATTCAAATGAATAAGCAAAGCATCTGTGGGGACACCAGTGTAGCTGAGAAAACAATTATAAGGACTATCAATCCTCATGCTTTAGGGCATAAACAGATCACCAGCTGGGGTCAGAAACACACGTTCTCCTTTTAGTTAGTGAGTAACTTGGGCACATTGTGGAGTTTTATACAGTGTGGGTCACTTCTGGAAACATAGTGACAGGGTCAGTGGCACTTCTTTGCCCCCAAGTTTCTCTGAGAGGTGACAACAGACAGTTCCAGCCTTCCCAGAAGGGCAATAATCATGTAGAGATCAGTCTGCCCGTTTTGATTTAGATCCCTTGATCTTGTAGGTCTGTGATACGTTTAGGCATAGTCCACCTTGGAAAGTCTCTTCCATCTATTTGGAATATTCAGCAAACCAATGAGAGAAGGGACTGCAAAGCAACAGGAGAGGAGCAAGCATGTGTTTGACTATGGCAATGATTTGACTTGTGTACGTACTTTAGGCCTTTTGTGCTACCTCTGCTTTCCCTTTTACAAAGGAGTTTTGGCATAATCAAGGAATGGAGTATCGATGAACTGGGTGCAGAGAATGTGGGAATGTAATAAATCAGCCTACCAGCACTTCTTTCCCTTAATCTTCCTACATTTTTACTCAAGCCTAGAGCAAGCTTATCTCAGCCATGATGCTTTTGCAGAAGTTTTCCTTGACTCTCTTCCACCTGGTTCGAGTGTGTCAGCATGATGGTGATTTTGCTAAACTGCGTTACCCTGGGAATGTACCAGCCATGTGAGGATATGGACTGCCTTTCTGACAGGTGTAAAATCTTGCAGGTAAGCAGATTTCCTTCTTGTTGTGATGGTGCTTCTGTCCAAGTCACAAATTTTCATGCATGCTTTCCTTCAGCGTGTGGGCGATGCCCTCCCGGAGAGGCTGGCAAGGCTGTCCCTGGCAGTCAGCTATCCTGCTGTAAAAGGCAAGAGCTTGCTCTGAGCAGGGGAATGGGACAAGAGAGAGAATGAATGAACTTTGCTGGTGACTGTGCAATAATGAACACTTGCCAATATTCCTGAACCTGCACGTAAGCAGGGGTTTCCTGACACAGACACCCACAAGACACGTAGGGCAGGGTTAGGCCAGGGAGAAATAACTTCCGGCAGGAGGGAACAGCAGCTCCCAATGCATTTGGTAGTCTGGTGATGTGCAAGACTATCACTGATTCAACAGATACTGTGGAATTCAGGATGCCCAAAGGGAGAGGATAAAAAGAGAATGCTTAGAAGGGCCATGAGTACATCCAGACTGTAAGACACCAGCTGAGCTTGATGTTTCCCCAAAGAGAAGGTGACAGCAAAGGCTGTCATCCACAGTGGCTAAGGCCTTCAGGTATCTGAAGCTTCTCTCTGTGATGGGTGTGTGCTGTCCAAGCTGTGTGGGAAGCTGCACTATGTCCTCAGCTGAGCCATCTGCAGCAATGTGATGAGGAGTCCCTCCTGGGGGGATCTTGGAAAAACAGTGTTTTCCTGGCCAGGTTTAGATCTGCTGGTGCTGAACCAACACCACTTTTCAAGTACTCTATGTAAGGAGTCTCTGAGTCTGCATCAGTTATTTCACTTGTGGGTAAGAAAGCTATAAAAGCCCTCACTGAACTGGAGCAGTAAGAAACTGTGATGCCAGGGCTACATGGAAGAAACTTTTCCAGCCCTGCCTTGATCTCATTTTCAGGAGTACTGAAATTAGTATTTTTCTCACATTCTGTGTTTGAAAGTCCAAGGCTGAGAATGCTTGTCAAATATGCTCTTGGGTTTCTGTTTGGCAGGTGTTTGATGATTTCATCTTCATCTTCTTTGCCATGGAAATGGTCTTGAAGATGGTGGCCCTGGGGATCTTTGGCAAGAAGTGTTACCTTGGAGACACCTGGAACCGCCTGGATTTCTTCATTGTCATGGCTGGGTAGGTTGACAGTTTCTGGATTGGTCTATTCTGGGTTTACTAGAGTCTTGTATGGAACAGAAATGATGTAACTGAGGAGAAAGTTTCCACTCTGGTGCTACTCCAGTGCAGCAGCCAAGCTGGATTTGGGCATGCTGGGGTTAGCAGCCAACGGAAGAAAGAGCAGACAAGGTAGCTCAGCTCCTCCTGATGTGCAGCCATCTGTCTAGCACAACTGCAGCAGAGGGTGCTCATTTGTACCAGCTGAAGAGCTTGCCCAGAGACATGCCTGGGTTTTTGTGGTTTTAAAATGTCTAGGTAGAAGAGGTCTAACCTTCACCAGAACCAAGATAAAGCTAGCATTTCTTTTTTCCAGCAGCAGTGTTTCAAGGGTAGGAATGTAGGTTTTTTCATTCAGGGCTTTTTGTTTTTGTATTGCACCAGCATTACCCAGAGTACTATTGGGACAAGTTGACATTTGAGGGTTTTTTACAACAAAGTTGCTATGGTGAAGCTTTGATTTTCCCCTCTGCATGTATCAAGTGGAAAGTCTACCAAAATTTGCTTGCTAAATCACAGCAAAATGTCCATTTCTGATACCAGTGGGATGTGCTTTTTTCCCCCAGAATTCTAATTTTCAATTGGAATGCCTTGTGGGATTAAAAAAAAAAAAAAAATCAGAGATAAATATGATATATTGCTCTTCTCCCAGAAAAAAAAAAAAAAAAAAAGAACATCTTTTCAGATGGAAGCCCTCAATTTTAATTTTCTTTAGCCAGGAATTACCAGCTCCACTGTTGCCTGGAAGTGCATGTATTACTGACTGAACTAGCAGTGAGTTTGAGCTCACTTTGCAGTTTTCCCCCTGGTGTGGAGCAGCACTGTCTTTATATTTGCTTTTGACAGAGTTCTTCCACAGCAAGACTTGAAAGTCATTCCCTCTGGAGGAGCAGATAATTGTTTGCTTCTGGGAGGAGCAGAGATTTTCAAACTCGGTGCAGCTGTAAAAATTTGAAGGCTGATTCTCAGCCAGGTTGTGCATGAAAGAGGACAGGCAGATGAAAGCTGTAGGGTTTTCTAAATTAGCACAATGTGTGTGAGATGGGAAGACCTTTCTTGTAGCTGATTCTGCTGTGGTTAACATCTGATGTAAAACGGCCCGACATGAGAAGTGCCAGTTAAAGCCCCTGAGACTTGGTGCTGAGGAAAGCCAGATCATTGTATGTTCTAGCCTGAGCTCCTGGTGGCTAAATTGCTGGGGACTGGATGGATGCAGGGAAAGCAAAGACCCTAGCACAGCAGCCTGTGAGGAAGGAAAAGCTGGGTAGGTTTGAAAAGGGGGCCTTGGAGCCCATGGTGCTGCTCCGTGAGGGTGACGAGCCACAGTGTTCTGGGAGAAAGACTGCTCCAGGCGGGCACAGGAAAACCAGCATGAGGTGAAAAGGTGTGGGAGCTGGGGGTCTTGCTCTGCCTGGGGTCCCTGCAAGCATGGTATGTGAGTGGTGCTGTCTGAAAAGAGGGTGGGGCAATACTAAATGAAAGAGGGAGAGCTCAAATACTTCGTGCGGAAAACAAGTGAAATCCACACTACCTAGGCAAGAAGGGAGCAAACTCCCTTACACATTTCCTTCTGTCACCATTGCTGGCAGGAATTTGAGGAGAGACAGAGTCTTTTGTGCATCTGATAGCAGTACCAGGAAAAAAAAAAGCTCATATCTGAACTTCTTTTAATGCCAAAGAGACTTTGAATCAACCCCTTAGATATGAAATAATCTGTGTGGAGGATTTTTTTATTTCAGGTCCAAAACTGAAAGAAATTTGTTTCCTGATTTCTATTCAATTGTCCTCATGAGGTGTCAAAATGAAATGATAGTAATCTCATTAGAATATCTGATCTCAAAGGACTTCTGCTAAAGAAAGATTTTTCCATTTAGTTATATAGAACTAATGACTATATAATGTATTTCGAGTTATAAAAGTTTGTGGTTATTAATTCATTATTCTTTGAAATTCATTAAAATTTTCTGCACTGTTTAAATCAAATCCAAGGCTTTAACTTGTCCTTGCATACTGTAGGCCTTTGCTTAACCTCAAATGTAAGCCCCAACTGTTATCCTTCTTGATTCCACACCTGGATCATGGCTTCTGAAGCCATGTTGTCCAGATGCTGCCTTAGCATTGACTTAGGGAGGACACCTAGCATTAGGTCTTGCACATTTTCTCCATGCCAGGGAACTAGATCCTGATCAGAGGCTAATCAGTTTTCTCTAAGAGCCTTCTCCTTTTCACCATCCTGGATTCTTGCTTTCTGTAAGGGAGGTCATACACTTGGCTCCCAGGGAAACACCCCTGATGCTGGGGAGCAACGCCCAGCTGGGAGTCCATGCAGCTTCTCTCAGCTTCAAGAATATGGACTGTACTTCCCAACCCTTTCTCCTCCCTTTTCCCTTTCCAAATAAACACCAGCAAGGCAGCAAAGGTTGCAAAGAATAGACAGTAGCATGGAAAAGTGAGGTGCAGGCAGGGCTCATTCTGTGGGGCATTCCTGGGCAGCTGAGATGTCTTCACCTGGTTTGCTGCACAGCGGCACGCTTTATCAAAGAGCATAATGAGTGCTTGCTGCTATGGCCCCAGAAGGTGTTCTGGTTACATAAACCATGTATTCAGGCAATCATTTGTAGTTATTTCCTCACTTCCTTGGAAAGCCAGAAGCTATAGTTTTAGTTAGCTGAATTCCCTCGTGTGCCCTTGCCCTGCTTGCCCCTGCAACCCAGCAGCTCAAGGAGGAAGACTCCATTGTCACTAAAAATGTTCAGTTTCCATGGCAATAGGAGCTGACATCACCAGAATTTTCTCCCCTCTCAAACACTCCCTCCCCTAACCACCTTCAAAATGTTTTTTTTTGTTTTTTTCTGAAAGGGTTAGGAAAAAACCCAAAACAACAGTTATAAGTTAATGTTCTCCCTCAATGCTCCCCTCAGACCTCCAAAAATCATATGAAGCAATTTGGTTTGAAGAGTGCCAATGCCCCTTGTGTGCACAAACAACCAGGGCTGCAGATTCAGCTTGTTGATGCTCCCATTCCCAAGTGCTTGCTGGTGACAGGAGGTTGCAGGCTCCCAGACGTTTCAAGCAGACTGTGCTCGTCACCACCAGCTGTCCTGGTGGGAGTCCCTCTTCCCTTCCCTGCGTGATTAGGTCCTGTCTGGCGTCATTTGTTTCCCACAGTGATGGGTGTGTTTGGAGAGCTTGAACTGAGGCAGCTCCAGAGGGCAGCTACCTCCAGTTGAGAGCCTATGGTAGTTTGAAAGTTGAGATAATGAGAAAGCTGATCAGATTGGAAATGTCAGCCAGAGTCTGTATGTGTGTGAATTTAGGGGAAGAGTCACTTGTTTCTGGGCTCATACTCATCAAGCCAGGCAGCTCTCTAGCAATGTAAGAGTGAACAATTGCCCCTGATCACTCTATTCTGTGAAACAGTTGCATTCACGCGTGGCCAGAGATGCCACTGTCCCTCTAGGAAAGGAGATACTATCCCTTTATACATCTGACCTGAGGGTCTCCCTGACCCTGGGGACATGAATTCCACGTAGGGAGAGGCTGTTCTGCCTCTCATGATCCAAGTGCTGTAATTAACCATCTATGGTGGGAATTCTGTCTGTCCTTGCCCTCTTCTGTGGCATCCCTGAGACATGGTAGGTAAATTAAGGGGCAGAGGACTTCACTATGGGGGGCAGGGGTGGTCAGTGTTTGATTGTGATTGCACGTGTGTCCCCAAAAATATGCCCAAAATCTTTCTCTAACTACTTGTTGCTTGAATTCCATTGACTGAGGAGAGGGTCTGTCTTTCACAGAATGCTGTCTTTACCTCTCTCCATTATCACAGTAGAGTGTGCCAGTCAGATCTCAAACTGTGGTCAAATTCCCCCTGTCCTTACCTTTGGTGTGAGAAATGGCATTTTGGATATTTTGGCATTTTGAGGTATTCTTGTGGTGTTCTTAAACAGCTTTAAAAGTGGTGCATTTCAGAATATATGGCAGAGCATTCTGTCAGTGCTTCAGTCTGTTTCAGTGCCACTGGTTGTAATATTGTCTTACTATTCCTGCCTGAAATTTCCCATTTCCTATAGCCAAGTACTGCAGTAGCCTGTCCATTCAATCACAGCACCCCACAATCAATTAATTCAGCTGCTTTCTTCATGGTCTCCAAGCTTGATTGGTTGGGGTTTTTTTCCTGTCTCCTCTTCTGAAGAGAGAAAACCCCTTCCTATTAGTAGGAACAGTAAACTTTGTTCACAGATGTACGTTGGTTCCATTTTTTTCAAACTGAAATACTGGAATACATATTATTTGCATTTCCAAAGCAGTTCATGCTGTTCTATCCCTGACTTGTCATCTTCATTTCTTTTCTGTTCTCCCAAAAATACGCCTCAACTGCAAAATCCATCAGTGACTTTTTTTAGTTTTCTGTCAGGTTGTGATAAATAAATAAAGAACAGAGTGGCAAGAATTGTGCATTACAGAAGTACATCTGCTCACAAATGAATCCCCACTTAGTGTTGCGTGTGAGGTTTATTACTTAGATGGTTTTTCTCCAGCTAATGTATGTCATGATGATTACATATCATTCCAGCCATATCAACCTAATTACTTGTGTGAACCAGACTTGTAATCTCATAAGAGATTATAACACATTAGTTTGATGATGTCTATTTTTCCTTACACTTGTATTGGGTATGGTTAATTTTGTTAGCCACTTTTAATCCATAATCTATCCAAGATGCATATTGACAATTTCATCACTGTTCTGTCACCAGCATCAGTCCTGTCACTGAGATCACTGTGTACTGGCACAACATCAGAATTCCTTTGACCCTTGGATGCTTTCCCAGTTTTCTGAGTCTAATCAAAAATTATCAGTACTGGTCCAGATCTTTTCTGGCCGTCTCTTTTAAAACTCTTGCATACAAATTGTCCAGACTTGCTTATCTTAGAAAATCCCTACTTAGACACAGCCTGAAATACTTGATCACAGCTGGAGCTGAAATTAGCTCATTATGATCAATGGTGCACTTACATCATCTGACCTTCCCCAGAGGACTTTTTATTTTAACTGATGTTTTCTGCCTTTTTTATGCTGTTAGTGACAATTCTGTTTTCTTGTTCTAAAACTTACACATTTTATGTGCTCTTTCAGTTCTCTTACAAATTTTCTACGAGTCCATCTCCTAATTTATATTCATGAGTATCACCTTTCCCTTTCCTGCTATTATGTTGCTGCTTTTGCTTCCACTCATGTTGTATTATCTTCTTAGCCTGTTCACCTTTCTTGTCCCTCCTGAAGCTTCTAGGATACCTGATAAATATTCCTAAACACCACTTGACTGTACTCCACAGCTCATGAATTGAAGTCTGACTAGTTTGACACTTTTAAAAGACATGTAGATGTGACTAGTGCTTAAGGACGGGGTTTGCTGGTAGACTTGGCTAGGTTGAATTGGACTCAATGATCTTAAAGGTGTTTTCCAATCTAAATGATTTTATGGTTCTGTGGCTGTTTCTGTGTGTTTTCAAATTCATGAATATGGCCTCTCAAATCCACCAGATATACCTGGTGCTGTTAGTGACCTTACATGACTTGGACATAACACATGCAATCAAGTTTAAAAGAACTTGAGAGAAATTCTGTCTTCCATTCTTGAATACAATTTGTATTGTGATTTGTAAGGCTGGGAACCAAGGAGATTTAGGTGCCCCCAAAGCACTGCCCAAATTTAATTCTTAGAGGTGAACTGGGCGAGTGCTTTTATCAAGACAGCTAGTCAGCCTGTATTCTGGTGTGATCTGGACATACCTAGTCACATCCACAGGATCATAGGTAATCAGGGTTGGAAAGGGCCTTGTAGGGTCTCCACTCCAATCCTGTTCAAAGGAGAGTCAACAGCAAACTCAAGTTAGAGTTGTCCAGTCAAGTCTTGAAGAACCCCATGGATGGAGATGGCACCATCTCTCACCATCCCAGCCTCACTGCTGATGTATCTCTGTAACTAGTCCAAACCTCCCTTTCCTCTTTGTGTTTATATTTGTTGTGTCTTGTTCTCCTGCCATGTGGAAATGTAAAGATTCTGGCTTAAATCTCACTGCCTTGTAGGTACCAAGGAACTGCTGTTAGGTCCCACCAAACTCATCTCCTCTCCTTACAGGACAAATGCTCCAAGCCCGGGAACCTTGGTGAGCCTCCACTGAACTTGCTTCAATTTACCAACACCTCCTTTTATTGGAGGGCCAGAAGTGAATGTGATGTTTTAGACGTGGTCTACTGAGTGCAAAGTAAGGAGCATAATCCCTCCCTCATCTCCCTGCTGCAATCTGACTGGTGCAGCTTGGTGTGTCATTGTCCTTCCCTGGTGGACCTGTCTCCCAGGACTGGCAGCTCCTTTGCAGCAGCACCACTGTCCATCACTCCAGACCAAATGCAGGACCTTGCACTCGTCTGTTGAATTTCATGAGGCCCCTATCAGCCCATTTCTCTAGCCAGAAGGAATTCTCTATATGGCAGAAAATGAATCCATAAGTATTTTGTCACTGACTGTACTAGAAAATGCCATTTCTGACAGAGTGTGTTACTCCCCCTCTCTTTCTGTCCACTTGAGCCTCCCGACAAGGTTAAAATCCTTGATTTTAATATTCCTTTCATGTAGATTTTCCCACCAGGCCTTCCCAATGCCATTTAGGCATTCTGCTCATAAAATGAACAATTCTTTTTCTCTTTATTACTCAGGCCCCTGGCACTGGTATATAGGCAACACTATTTTTCTCCTCTTTACATCTTTTAGTGCCTTGATTAGTTTTGTTCTTGACATGTAGGTTCTGTAAGAATTAACTCTTTTCCTAGTTTTATCACTTTCCCCTTTGGTCTTTTATTTAATCTTCTGACTGGTCTTTCAGTTCTCTAAAACCTAATTTTTCTTCTAATTAAATGCTGGTTAATATTTCTGCACAGGATTAGCCCAGTTCTCTGCCAGTCTCATGCTCTAGGTGGCTGGCCAAGCCAGCACTTTGTCACCAGATTCCTCCATCACCTTTTTGCCTGTTGGCCAGAATGTGCCACTAATGAGTTCAGCTGAATATTTCTTGTCCAATTTCTTCAGAAAGGTTCATAAATCCAAGCCTATAATATGTGGTATATCTCTCATGATAATAAAAACAATTAGTTTCAAAGCACATCATCATGGGTAAATACTGTCCTTGAAGTCTGAATGCCTTCCTAAATTTGATTTTTAATTTCACCTCTGGTATGGGAGCACAGCTCTCCTGGAGCTCCATTTCTTTTCCAAAGCACCCTTGACCTTCTGAGTAGTTATGCAACCTTTGGGGAGAGGGTTTTGCACAGGTGAAGATCTCTTTTCAGGCAAGCCTGGCAGCCCCTTAAACTGAGCAGAACACTTCATCTCACTTTGTGTCCCTTTTGGCTAGTTGCTTCTTCAGGAGTGCTTTATGCAGCTTCCACACTGGGAGTCTGGAAAGTATTTCCATTAACTGAGGTACGTTTTCTTTCTGATAGTTCTCTACTGTCCTTGAGTTCTGTTCCCCATAATTCCCTAGATATGGCATGCTTTCCAAAAACCTGGAGGGATGATGCCTCCCAAATTCATTCATCCAAGCTCTTTTCAGACACGTGCAGCATCACTGTGAACATCAACTTTCTCCTTACATAGAAAGCACTTATGGTCCCAAGTTCATCCCTCTAAATCTCATCCTGGGAAAGGGAACTGGCAGCTCTCTGAAGGATGTGAGGTACCAACCCCCCATTCTCAAATGCCCACCTGTTTCCAGGAAACAAATCCATCACTGCGTGGTGCCCTTCCACACTGGGAAGATGTCTCTTAACCCAAAACACACCAACTGGCCTTAATCTAACAAGATGGGGAAGTGTTGCCAATCTTCTGCTTTTTCTTGGCTTTTAATTAACTGCAGTCCTTCAGGGACCTGGCCAGAATTTGCATAGTTATGACTTTAAAATCTCAGATCATTAAATACTTATTAGCAGCAGGGTAAACAGCAGAATGCTCAGAAAATCCTGGTTGAGCTAATGTTCGATGCCAAATAGAAGTCTCTATAAAATTATGGCAAGTCAAAGAAAACTGTAATAAATATAGCAATTAGGTGCTTCAAGTAGTGATCAGAAAAAGATGGAAACCAGCAAGCAGCAGACTAAATAGCATCTTAACCAAAGGTAGAAATAGCAGCAGCACAGCCCTCCCCTCAAACATGCACTCGCTTTTCCCTCCTTAATGATACTAATTATTTCATTTGCTTTCTCCCAGTAAAGCTATCCCTAGATGTGCAACATATTGAAATGAAAGCAGTCATCAAAACGAAATGAATCACACCAGAGAAGAATCAAAACAGGGAGGCAGCACTACCCTGCCTGCATAACGGGTAGTTCTCAATTATTGCCTCTGATTTTTTGCCTTCCTGAAAGCTAATTCCCTACCACGTGAATGTTAGGTTTCTTAAAAAAAACCAAAACACAAAGCCCCCAAAAAGGTAAAACCAGTAGGCTTATAGGACCAAAATGCAGGCATTCTTTTTTATTTTCCTTTTTTTTTCCCCCTAAGCAGTGAAGCACAGAGCTCAGCCTGTGTTCTGACTCTTGGTTTTTAGAAGTGAGGCCCCATCGCTCGCATGCAGTCATCTGAGCTTGGCGAGTCCTTCTGGCTTTCTTATCACAGTGTGAAAACCTGTTTATGTCTTTTCGTATCATGTCTCTGAAACTATTAAGAAACTCTGACATTTTCTCTTAGTACACAGTTTGGAGAGAAATCTTAGTGTTCCAGGGTGTGAAATAATCACATTCCAGGCAGCAAGGGACCAGTCTCACAGGCTCTGGAAGCTTTCAGAGGCTTTTGCTTGCACAGCAATATTAAAAAAAAAAGTAAAAAAATATTTTGCACTGGAGGGGGGAGAGTTGCAGGTTATTTTTTTAAGAATACAAAGCATCACAGCTCAGGAGCTGACTGTGTAATTAGTAATTGATCTATAACTCCCTGAGGAAATGTCTTTTTGCTAACAGAATTACAGAATCTTTATTATTATTATATTTTATAAATGAGGAAAGAAGAGTGTAATTTTTGCATTTCTTGTTTTACTAGCAAGGCTTTTTTTTTTACTTCTGTGCTTCAGTTTTCATGTCAGCAGAGAGTTGTCTTTTTGCAGCATAATGAGCTCTAAATTTAAAAGAGATAAGCAGGACTACTTAGCTTAGTACACTGTGGTTTGCAGAGCAATTTGGAGGCCTACTGTGTTATTCCACTTTTTCTGTGGTAGATGTTGAAAGGATTTTGGATCATCTGTTTAGGGTGCATGTTGAAGCCTGGCCCCAGAGGCACCAAACTGTGCAAAATGGGTGCAAATGCAGAGTTTGTTCTTCAGGTATCTATATAGATATACCAATCTATCCCAAGAGAGCTGATATAGGAGGGTTGGTGCTGGGATCTGCCTGGCTGCCCTATGCCTCCTGCACCACAATGCCCACACAGCAAAAGATCAGGTCCAGATAATGAAAGAGTCTTTAACTTTTGCCACAGCCTGGTGGACCTTTGGGGAAAATAAGAAGGTAGCTCCAGCTACAGAGCAAAATGGTGGGGGCACGGGGCAGAAATCTTAAAAAAATCTGGTCCTGGCTGGAAGCCCTGCTGGTGTGGCAAGTAGCAGGTGTGCACCTGCTGGTTTGTGTGCATCCTGTGGCTGCAGACTCTGAGTGGAAGCAGTAGCCCTTCGCTCTTGCCCAGTGTCTGGTGAGGCCTCATCAAAATCTCCTGGCCCTGCTTCCAATGTGTCCAGCTGGATTTCCAGCTGCATTCATCTTCCAGCTCTCTCTGGATACAAACTCAGGCATGTCCAGCCTTAGCAAGGGATGTCAGGAAGAATCTTGGATGCCCCCTGTGCCCCATGCTCTAGACCTTTATCTGTGTGCTCTTTTTCCTGCCTACATGTGTGCTCTTCCTCCTGCTCAGTGCTGTTACTCCAGTGCTGGTGGTCCCAGTAAGTGGATTTTGCTGCCTGCCTTCCCTTTCCACAGCACAGATTCAGCTGATGGAGTCTCTAGGGTAGCCTGGCCACCCCTGTTCTCCATGCTTCCTGCCCATGGCTACACCTCTGGCCACAGAGGACCAGGGCTGTGTGGATCTAGTGATGCACATGCCTTTTTTTACTTTCCTTCCCCTAGAGGGGGGCAATAATGTAAGAGGGGAGATATGGGACCACTGGAGTTCATTGTCCAGTGCAAATTCCAGCTTTGCTCCTTCTTTGTATTGTAGCCACAGTCTTTGAAGCCAGAGCAGAGGCAGTGAGACCACCTTCTTGTCCTGGTATGTATGACTGAAGTAGAAGAATTTAGGGGTAAATCAGTCTCCCACCACCCCACAAACTTCAGGTGGAAGATTGGAGCTCATGCAACAGGGGCTAGACATTTTGTAGAGCTGTCAGCTCCAACCTTTGGCACAGATATCTGAATAAAATTTCAGTCAGGGAAAAGTGATGGTCTGTTGTTTTTCCTATGGACTCCTCTGTTCTAGATTTTTAAAGTGGTAGAAATTCCAGTTTGCAAAATGTGATAGCCAGATTAAGGAGCCGAGGACAGAAAGAGAAATTCCTGTCCATAGAAGACATTGATTAAATCCCATCTAGCCATGGTAGAGGTACACAGCAGTCTTTGAGCCCTCACATAGATGAGAAGCTGAAGGAATTCAGAGCAGAGACCAATCAAAGTCTTCTGATCTGGTCATATCAGGTGCTCATAGATGTAGGCATCAAAGGGAAGTCCACAGGCAGAAAAAGCTTCATTTCCCACAGAGACCCATAGTGAGTCTAAAATTATAGCTAGAAAGTCACAAAGTTTGTGTCTTCAGTGCCAAACCTAAATTTATTTGACAAAAAATATGAATTGATTAGTCTGCAGTTAATTAGATTTCAATTGAAAACTTCTATCAGAGAAGGGGAATTAGACAGCTTTTGAATTTGACAAAAATATATTGGCTTTGTGTCATAAGAAAAATACTGCCTCGGTATTTTTCATGAATGATTTCAGAATAGGTTTTAAATGCCATTTTTTGGCTGCTAATTTTCAGCAAATAGAAGTTCAGAAGCCAAGACTAGGAAAGTTAGTAAGTATTTAATAAAGGTATAAGGAGATGTAAATATGAAGAGGTAAATGGTAATGTTTGAACTGCTTTACTAATGGATTTCATTGAATGTAACTGCTAGGTAGCAGCTAGCCAGGCATTGCATAAGTATATTATCTCGGGTCACACGTGCAGCAAATGAAGTCTGAATTTTCTGGATTCCTTACATGGCTTTTGTATTGTCACTATGTCTATTTTAGAGAGCCTCAGCTTTATTCTCCCTCCTGCTGCTCAGTCTGCTCTCCTGTGCCTGGCACAGAGCCACGCTGGCCGTGCATTTCTGCTCTTGGAGCACGAGTGCTGCCCCTGCCGAGTGCCAGGGCAGATCCAAGGCCCCTCTGGAGCTCACAGGTGCACAGGCCCAAAGAAGAGCCAGGCTGGAGCTGGTGAAGCCGTTCTGGTGCTGTCGAGGCCCTGCGAGCTCTGAAGGTTTCCGTGCCCCCGTGTCCCCGTGCACTCGCTGTCTGCTCCAGCGCCGTGACACGGGACAGGGACACGAGACCAGCCACATTCTGGCCAGGGTCAGCGTGCTAACAAATTGCTCACTTGTTCCCTGCAGTTCCTCTGTTTAACTCCAGGTCCTCTGTGTGTTCAGCTGAGCAGATTTACCCAAACGGAGAAATACGAAGGAAAGTCAAAGGGCAAATGGAAAAAGTGGGAACGAAGAAGAAAGATTGAAATGAGAGGTGGAAATGTTGCAGGCAGGCGTGTGTCAGAGGGATGTAAGGAGGCAGGGAGCAGGTGGGATGCCTTGAGAGGGGGGAGGGAGGCAGAACTCAAGTGGACAGGTGTTCTCTGCCAGGCATTCCCCTGCTTCTGCAGGATGAACCCCATGCATGCAGGCAGCGCCCCTGTCCCTTTTCCTCACCCTGACAATGTTCCCAACATGTATCAGTCTTGAGCTGTGTGGTGTGAGAACACTGCCTGTGCCAATCCCCGCTCCTTCCAGAAAAGTTTCACGTGGAAGGTTTAGAGAAAAGGAAACCTCTGGCAAGGGAAGAAGAATTACTGTAAATATTTAATTATCATGACAGCTACAGCTCAGCGCTCAAATTCCATCACAGATGAGAAGTTTCTTTTATTTAGCATAGTTTAAGCTTCTGAACCTGTCCTTCTACTCACCCATTCACACAAGAGGCCACAAAATAATTTAGTGATGCCAGAAATGAGCTGCTGTTCCCCTCCGAAGAGATGCATATCACCCTGTTCCCTCATGATAAAGGGGGAGGACTCACACCCAAAATATCTTTTTTTTTTTTTTTTTTTCTTTCCTCCCCTTCCCATATCCTAGACTGTCTGACTGCCCCCAAACCTTAAAGAATTTATGGTGTTTACTAACAAGACGTGCCTTAAGCAGCCAAGAAAGAGAGGAGAACAAGATGAAGGGTAGTCAGGTCATGGGGGGTGCCCTCGCTCATGGCACCGAGCTGCTACAAAGCAAGGACAAGGAGCCTGGAGTTCAACCACTTTGTACTGGCTGTAACCTTACCTTGGTTTACAGACACCCAGCAAACGCAGGCTTCTGCAGGTTGCTGATGTGATAAGGATCCAAAACCCAGCTGCCCAAGAGTCCAAACCAGCCCAGTACACCTGACCCGCCGCCACAAGGTCTCTGGACACAGGAAATGTGAACCTCCTGAGATAAAGCTGCTGGCAGCTTCTGACTGATCACTTCTTGCGATGAGTCCTTTTGTGTCAGCCTGCTGCCACCCCCACGTACGGCACTGGGAGATAGTCCAAACCTAGAGGGGGTTGAGTGTCCAGGGTTTCCAGGCTGTGGGAAGCAGGGCTGGCTGGAGAATAACAGTAACTACAAGAGCTGGGCTAGCAACCCCTGAAATGCTGCAGGTGCCTGGAGACTCCAGCAGAGGCACTTAGCAATCCTATTTCAGTAGAGAATGGAGGCAACACTTGGATTTTATCAGTTTTACCCACACAGAAGATGGGTGGGTTTTTTGGTAATCAATGGAGTATCACTGCACCTTGGTCACCTGCATTGTAATGGGCATGCACAAAGAGAGGAGTGAACATAAGTGGTGCTGAAGTGATCACTAGAAATGAAAAGGCAAAAATGAGCGGCCCTAATGCAAAATTACGCTGGAATTGCATCAAAGTTGTTTGGATACAATCTGCATGACTACAATAGTCATATCTCATCTGCAGGGATTTAAGCATCTTGGACTTCTCTGCTATTACAGCCAAGACCAGGAGGCCTCAGAAAGAACTGTAGGCAGAAGGGGTCTGTTAATCGAGCTGGAGCCTCCTAGGGCTGAGTTCATTTTTGTTACAAGTTGCTCTCAAAAAGATTCAGCGTTTGCCCTTTTCTAACCCATCCTTGGGAACAGCCTGCTGTTTTCCCTGGCAGTGTGATTGTCTGTTCAGCTTTTTTATCTGGCTACACTGGAACATAATGGCAGTAAATCTGTGACTCTGGCCACTGAGGGCTGCAGGAGGCTGGCTTGCTGCTGTCTGAACCACAGGGTTGAGTTAAGGCAGCATTTGTCTTGTGCTGAAAGGACCCACGGTCACTACTTGGATGACTGATAATTTTCTAGTGACACAGGAACTGTACTATATAGGTGGCAAACTCATTCCAGCTAGGAGAAGGCAGTGATGTTCACCAGGTTAAGGTTACTCACATGCTGTAGCCACAAGAGGACAAAACCCAAAGGGTTTGAAAACATTTTAAAAATAATTTTGCATGGTTAAGGCTAAGAGAAGATGTCACCTCCGTTTCATGTCACCCCTAGCTCCATGCTTTTCCCCTGTGCTTGGTTTCTCTGAGTATTGTTCAGGACTTCTCATTTGGCTCCTCGCAGTTCAGAAAAAAATACTTTCTGAAATTAGATGTATTTTGGGCCAACAGCTACCTTGGCATTTGACTCTTGTTTCAGATTGTTCTGCTACTGCTCCAAATATTATTTTTTTCTTTTTTTTTTCCCTCAGAGGCAACCCAGTTCTCTTAGGAGATAAGTGTTTTTGGGAGAGGAAAGGAAGTTCAATGGGACTTCACCAAGCTTGAGGCTTTTATGTTTCTGTGCATACACATGCCCCCACAACAGACTGCAGCGTGGGGGCTCCTTCAGTCAGGAAGCTGCTTCTGTGTGTCAGCTCTCTGTGAAGAGCTGCTAGCTCATGGCCTGGGAGCAATACAACTCTGTCTATAGTGTGCTTTGCCTGTAACTGTAATTCCTAAGTTTCAGCAGGTCTGTCTAATTCTGAAGCAACAACGTGCTGATGAGACAATCTTGCTGTATTTGGAGCAAGGTTGGTCAGTGCTCACTCAAGGCCCTTTCACTGTGTGTCTTTGCACCACACAGGGATGTCCTGGAGTCATCTCCACGCGTTTTTATCTCGGTGCATTCCTCCTCCTTTCATCTGACTGCATCCTAAGCCTCTGTCTGTCACTAAATCTTTCTGTAGGCAGGTTGAACATTTCTGCTTGGTTTGGGGTCGGGGCTTTTTTTTGGGCGTGGGAATATTTTGATTATCTGCATGAAATCCCTTGTCTCTTCTTCTGCACTTGGTATATGTGGAACTGACAGCTCCAGGGAGGTAAATGAATGCCACTGCATTTCAGAGGCAGAATTATTTCATGCAATTACCCTAAAAGTGCAGGAGAGAACAGACTGAAAGGAATGAGGGAGAGAAAGAAAGAGAGCATGAGAGAGGATAATCACAACACTTCGACAAGTTTACCCCATAGTGTTTGAAAATCTATCACTCTGACAAGTCCCCTTTGTGAAAGGTGTAGACAGATAACCAGGCATTAGCTCTTCAAGGTCCTCTTGAATGGAGGGTAATCTGTAGAAGGATCAGTCCACTGCTCCATTTCACTCAATGCCTCTCCCTGGTTATTTTGTACAGACTGGCTGTACCCCATTTTCCTCTCAGTGTCTCACTTAAGCTCTCATTTAATTCTCAGCGATACCTGGTCAGGGGGATTTGGGTAAACTTTTGGTTGACTTGTGGGTCTTTCTGTAAAAATTATGGTTTTGTTCTGAGAAAGGGTGCAGTAACAAAAGCCCGTCCCCCCAATCCCTTCCTGTCTCCTCAGTCTTGTTAAAAGGCCAAGGAAAAGGGAACTTTTTGTAGTTTCATTATTCATATCTGAGAAGAGATTCAGTAGAAGCAGTTCCTGTCCTGACTCTGCTGCTATTTCACCTGCCAGTTTTGTCACCCTCTTGATCCCATGTGCAGACCAGAGTTACCCAAGGGAAGCTGCTGACAACAGCCCATGTCTTCCTGGAGGCCTCATGCATCTCTGTTCATGAAAACATGTCCGGGAAAGATGATTTGAGGTCCTCAGGTGGAATTTTCTAGCCAGGATTATCATTATATCATTATAATTATCAAATTATCATGATAATGATTTCCTGCCGTGCTTTTAAAGAGACAAGACATTTGCCATACTGGGCAAGGAGAGAACGCTGGGCCAGGTCACTTTTTGTCACCTGCACCTGCTGCTCTTGCAGCAAAGCCAATGCATGAGTCACACCTATTTGCACTTAGAGGTTATTTCCAGCACATGTTGTTGGGTTAGGAGAGCTAAGGTCTAGCATATGTCCTAAAATTAGGCTTTTCTCCTTTTGGTCGGTGTCAAAAAGGAGTGATTCACAGCCACAGGGGAAGGCTTTCCACTTAGTCAAAGCAGTTAGTGCTTTAAGTGAGAGGGTTTATTTCTGTGTGAGAGAAAGCAGGTTTAGCTGAAGCTGCCTCCCGAGACCACACCCTGCAGTGGGAGATGAGGGGAGCACAGGGAGCACCCTGCTGTGCTGCAGGTAACTCCCAACAAAACTGGCCACATGGCTCCTGTCCTGCTGGCCTTGCGTGCAGGGGCCAGAAGGGCCAGGATGAAGCTCAGGCTTCATCCACATAACTTCCAGAAACTCTTCAATGAAGAAATGATAAACCTGTGGCTCAAGCCAAAATTCTGGATTCTTTTAAACTTTCTTTTTCTCTCTTTTCTCTCTCACTCTCTCCCTCTCTTTCCCCTCCTGCAGGATGGTGGAGTACTCCCTGGATCTCCAGAACATTAACCTGTCTGCAATCCGTACTGTCCGTGTGCTGAGACCCCTGAAGGCGATCAACCGCGTGCCCAGTAAGTCGCGCTCCCCTCTCACCCCTCCCAGCTCCGCTCGTGGGCAGCACACGATCCACAAGGCTGCCTGTGCTGCTGGTGTCCCAGCAGGTACAAAGTGAATAGAGGCTTCTGTGGGATGTGTGCAGGCTTTTCCTCATCACAGGGCCCAGAGGTGGTGTTGGATGGGCAGGAAAACAACAGTCTCCCAGCGTATCCGCCCTGGCCATCCTTTGTGCATGGCCATGTCAATGGAACTTCAGAACCGAAGGTGAACAATGTGCAGGAAATGGAAGGGGTTTTTCTTTCTCTTACTGAAAGACATCACAGGTTTAATGATGCCTGTAGCCTCAAAAAGGCCTGTGTGTGAGGTCTGGAGAAGGATGAGCTTCAGGAATCAGGGAGAATTAGTTTGCTCAGGCTTTCACAAGACCTTCCAGATCCTCCCATCTGAAAAATGTTCATGCCATTATAGGTTAGGGACACTTAGCACTGACTCTTTTGTTTTTTTTCCTCCTCACCTTGTGCTTTGTATTCTCTCTTTTGTGCCAGCTATCCGCTCTGTGAGTTGCTGTGTGTGTATGAGCCAGGCCTGGGGCTGCCAGGGCTGTGCCCAAGCCCAGATGTGTCAGCCCTGGGAGACTTCAGGCATTTCTCCTGCAAGTTTTTCAGTCTTACATGGCAGGATGTCTCTTCGCTGTTCTCCATAATCTCCCTGGTCAGGCTGTCTGCAGTGGCTAAGACCTTGCCAGAGCTCACCTAATCCTTCTCTCAAACTCAGATGCTTTTTCAGATGCTTTTTCTTTTCCAGACCTGAGAAAGTTTGCACAGTTGACCCCCTAATCTCCATCATATGTTTTCCCTTGTGCCAAAGTAATTTTCATGGTGTCACCTACTTCTTGAATATGCTGTGAAGGTGGATTTCAGAGACCCTGGCTTCATGTAAAAGAGGATCTTGTCCCTCTTCCTGGATGTACTTTTATCTTTGAGCAATAGCCTTGAACAGAAGGTGCTGCAAGGTTTAGAAGAGAAACTGAGGCACAGTCCTGTGTGCCCAACATGGCAGAAGGGGACCAGACAAAAGAGCCACTGGTTGGAGCACTGAGAGAACAGCCAGGAATGTGACAGGTCCATCATGGGATGATAAAGATGAGGTTCAGGAGAAGCTTTTGGCTATTCACGGTCAGCAAAACAACCCCCCCAGTCTGCATCCATCTCTCTGGTCCTTCTCCAGAGAGGAGAGGACTGGGAACCACCCCTGGTCCTGGGGTTGATGCCTTCTGAGGCTACCTGGAGCAGAGGCTAGACAGAGTTAAAGGAATAAAGCAGGTATTTATTAAAAGGCCCTCAAAGGATACACCTTGGGCAGTGCAAGAGCCCGGCCATGGCTCCACCCAAGATGGACCCCTGGTCACAAGGTTTCACACTTTTATAAGTTTTGGTCCATTTACATGTTGGGGTTAATTGTCCAATTTCAGCTTCAGGTTATGAAGTCCCATCCTCCCAGACTGTTCTCCTCAATTTGCTGCTGTTTACACTTTCTGGGCCTGAGGCTGCAATGGTGTCCTTGGGTCTCAGGCTGGAAAAGGATTGCTTTGTCTAACTGCCCTGTGAAGAGAACTGGCTAACACTTTATATAATGTTCAGAGTTACACACTGAGGCAGCAGTACAGAATCTAGAAAATATGAAAGCTAAAACTTAAGGCATCACTTTTCTGTGAGGGGGTGGCCTGGAGGCTGTGCATGGCAGACCCACCCCTTCCAGGAAGGTATGGGCAGCCATGTGAGAGCAGCACCATCCTCACTCTGTGCAGCCTCCTTTCCTCCCCACTTCATCAGGCGTGCCCAAAGACTGCTTGGAGAGACTGATCCCTGTTATCAGGGTAGACAACCTTGGAGGCAAATGGAAACATCTGGAATGACATTCACTTAACTCTTACAAGTGTCTGCCATTTTAATTGCTGGACAAAGGTGGTCAGGAAGAGAGCTTGCCTGGCAGAAACTTAAGGCTTTCTATTAGTCCTGTTTATTTCCTGGAAAAGCCAGAGCTGCCCCAGGGAGGAACAGTGTGAGCCACGTCAAAACTGACCTGCTCCATCCATGCAGAGGCACCAGAGAGGCTTTCCATCATTTTTCCTGACCTTTGCTGAGCAGATGCCATTGAATTTTTCCTGGCTGTCCCTGCCCTGACACTGCCTGTTTGCTCTTTTCATCAATGTAGAACTATACCTGTATGAAATTGATGTTGTTTTAATTTCCACTCTGTGGTTAAACCTTTATGTATTTTTCTTGCTACATAAATCTGTGGTTATATGCAGAGAGTGTTTTGGAAGAAAGACATCCTGCCATTAATTAAAACAAAAAAAAAAAAAAAGAAAGAAACAGGATTCCCTAGGAGAGGAAGCATTGACTTGAGGGCTGAAAACTAGAGAAGAGGCTGTAAACAAAGGTTTGTGATAAATGGAAGTGAGCTCTATTAGAAGAAGGTGCCTCGTGGGCTACAACAAACATAATTAATGGGACTTTTGGCCACAAATCTTTTTTTAATGTCTTTTTAAAGTTCTTCATTACTAATCTGAAACAAGAGGAAAGTCTATTAGTGAGATGTGCTGATGATACCAAGCTGGAAGTGTTGCAGGTGCTACCAAAGAAAGTGGGAAATAGGACAGCAGGAGGTAGAGGGAGATTGAGGTCATGGCTGGGAGTGTGAGATGTCTGGGGAGAGGCAAGGAGTGGGGGTGGTTGATTCCAAGGCAGATATTCAGCCAAGTTCAAAAGGCTGTGGTGGGACAGGGGGGCCCAGTGTTCACCTTGGGCATTTCAAAGGCTTCCACATGGACACCTAGGTAGAGTCTGATTTCCACAGGGGAGTCTGGCTCTGTGGACTAAATAATGGCAGTTTATTATCAGGAGAATGGACAAAATTATTAGGAACCTGACTGATTAGAACATGAATGGAAATGATCTGTCAGGTAAATTATTTAGTGCCCAAAGAACTCTACTAACCTGCCAGTGTTTGAAAAGTCCACATACTTATGTGAGAAATTTCTGGAGAAGTTTGAGAAAAATTTTATAGTACATGAAGAAAAAAACAAAGGCAATAACAGAAAATTAGAAGAGAGGGAATTCAGAAGGAATTTCTAAGGAAACAGTAGCAACATGGCAGAGTAAAAAGTTAAATGAACTTATTTTATATTCTTAGCAGGTGGGCAAGGCTGAAGCTTAAATGCCCAAATTCCCAAATTGGATGTGTCTAAATTCTGCTAACGTGTGCTCATCTGCAGCATGAAACTACTGAAAGCCCTTCCTCACAGTGACACTCCTGAGGCTTTGAAACAATATCCCACAAAGAGCTGTCAAATTCTATTTATTCATTATCTGTGGTACAAAGGATGCATGTAAGGATGTAAAGCCTCTCTGAATCATGACAGAAGAAGAAAGGGACAACCAGTGTAACCAAAAGGTGGTAAATGTCCATTGAGAAAGACAGTTTCTACCCAGTTTGTAGTTAGGCTGCAAAACTCACTGCCACAGGAAGTGGCACTGTGCAAGTAAAGGAAGTAAAATGGGATTTTCCAATGGGATTTTCCCATCCTTGGAAGTGTTCAGGGTCAGTTTGAATGGGGCTTGGGGGATTGGACTGGTGGAAGGTGCTCTTGTCCATGGCAGGGAGGTTGGATGTAGATGATCTTCAACGTCCCTTCCACACCAAACCATTCTGTGAGAACTCACATGGAGACACTTCTGGATTTCAAACCTCCTTTGGGGTTAGAGCTGATCTTTAGCCACCAGTTATCAGCAGTTGACTGCATTTCTTGCAGTTCTCAGCAGGATGTGCTACTGACCATTTCAGATTTCCTGTCTGCAGCAGTCTGGGGTTCTGCCCTGCCTGATCATTCCATGTGGAGCGTGCTAGAGAAAACATGAAGCACCCCGGTCTTGTGATATGTACCACACCTTCAGTAACATTCCCTCTTATTCTTGCATTCCTGACTATAACCCCAGGAGCTCTGCCTTTTGGGGTCATGTTTGAAAATGCAGGAAATGAAAAGTCAGAGACTGGTCTGGTCCTATTGCCATGGGATTCAATTCCATGGCAATGAGTTGGTGTGACAAGCCCTGCAAGTCACTGAATCAGTGTAAAGAGTAAAAAAATACCCTCCAGGTCTCTGTCAGAGGTAGCTGCCTTCTGCTCTGGCCACGTCTTTCTCCTGTCTTGGGGTGAAATTCCACATCCATTTGTTGTTATCTTTTTGTGATTGTGTTGCAGGTTGCTGGTGAAATATTGCTCTTTGTGCTGGCTCTTTATTTGTTGCTTCTTCTCAAGGCAAGGCACAAGCTTTGGGGAGAGAGGCTAGTTTTGTTCTATTTTTGCTTGCTTTTGAGCAGTGAATCTGTGATCGTTTCTGATAATTTGAATTTCTTGCTCTTCTTTTATTAAGTTTTTTTGACATTGAAGAAGGAAGTGTTTCTTCATTTTACTCTTTCTTGTCACATTGGCCTTATGCAAAGAAGAGCCCTTGCATTATGTGTGATGTCTTCCAGTTTCCACTTACAATTTAGTAGCTGATTCATCATTTGGAAACAGATTTCTTCAGCTGGGTACACTGTATGCAAGTGAAGGAATCTGTTGCAAAGCAACTTGACAGAGTAGAAAGTATACATACGTGTTAATACTCTGTCTGTAAGTACAGAAATATTAATGTGGAATTATAGGTACTAGAAAAATAACGTTATATGCTTATTATTTGGTGTGCAGGAAATAAAATTTCGGGTTTGTGAGAAGTTCTGCTTTTTCTAAATGTGTTTTTTTCAGCCAGAACAAAAATAATTTTTCCCCATCCTTTTTAATACAGATTTATGCTGCCTAATTTTAGAAGGTTTGTTTCATTTAATGTTTTTTCTTACACTGGATCCTGACAAAAAAGTCTAAAAATCAGAAATCCTTAATCATGCCATTCTCGTATAAGAATGCTTTTCTCTCTTCTTGTCCTCCTTTTCTTTTTGCTAAGTTTTAATGACTACTGCAGTGTTTTTATTTCAATCAAATAGCAGGTTTTTTCCTAGTACAAGTGCCGTGTATAAAAAAATCTTGATCTAGTTCAATTTTTCTTTTTTAATGATTGTAATTATAGTAGCTCCATGGGTCCAAATAGATTGGAGTTTTCTCTCTTTCCTCTATGGATCTCAAAGATATAAATGATGGCTTGTTATTTTTAGTCTTTCTTATGTTTCACACCAGGTTAGTGGGACCCAGTGAGTGTCACCAGCAGACTCAGGAGTACAACTGACATGTCCTAACTCCCACCTCTGCACTCATCTCACTAGACCAAAGCCCCAAAATAAAAATAATCTGAACCATCTGAGTGCTGAAATGGGAAAAGCAGATGTTTAACCTGCATATGGCTGCTTTGAATCAGTATTCCACACCAAGGTACCTGTGCTTGGCACTGTAACAGTGCCTAAAACAGAGTAAGCTGGCTACGAACCCCGCACTTGGCATGGGGGAAAAGTGATGACATTTACTTCTCTAAATGTGTTTTTGAAGAACTAATTTCACTGATGAGCGTGTGTGAAATGAGCTCCTGACTGAGATATATGAGGCTGTAAAACAGTCTCGTTTACAGCTAGATCAGACAAAAACCAAGCACATTTGACAGGCACGGTCCTGCCCTAGCAGTTGGAAATGCAAACGGATTATGAAATTCCTCTTCTAAGTGCCCCCCATGGGGTCTTTGCTTCAGATGCTTCAGTGTTTTTGCAAGAGGACTTGCTTCTTCTCTTCCAAAACTGATTCCCTTTCAGAAATGTACTCTTCCAAATGACTCTTTCAGAAGTAAATTCCCCCCCCAGCTCTATTTGTGAAGCAATAGCTGAAACTCAGATCCTGTTGATTTTTCCAAATATTTAAACTTACCCAACTCACAGTTCTTTGTATGATGTGCTCTGTAAATACTTATTATCACACCTCAGTGACAAACAAACCACACTCTCAAACTTGTGCTAATGTGTATACACACAGATTTATCCACATACAGCCTGAGCAGGTTAGTAAGGGCACAAGAGTGATGTTCTCTGGCAGCACCTGTATGAAAAAGTTAAGAGGTCACAAAGCCCTGTTCACTCCCTAATCAGGCTGTGTGATTGAAATGTATTGAAAGGTGAAGCTGCCAGCTTCCTCTGGGGGACAGATCAGAGATGGAATTGTTCTCAGAGCTGCATTATCCTTGTATGTGCAGCTCTTTATCAAGTCAAGCCCTAAATTAGATGGGCACGCTCAGGATAAAGGGAAACCGTGTGAAGGGGAGCAGAGCAGAATGAAGATCAGTAGAGATGAGAGCAGAGAATCAGGGGGCTGGAAAGAGAAATGCACAGGAGGCAAGTGGAGGGTTTGCCAGGCACAGCACACAAAGACCTGATGCACCTCTGTGTGTAGGATAATGCAGAGAAGTGGTGGGGAGGAAATCAAAACTGATACAAAGTCAAAGATGGTATAAAGAAGATCTATTGACTCACAAATATGCTGGATGGGTTTGCAAATCCATGCTTCTCTTTTTAACAAACCAACTGGTCTATAACCAGACCCATGTTTTGCAGTGCTGCAGGAAGCCCTCATAGAAGCCTGGAATGGTTTGGGTTGGAAGGGACCTTAAAGATCAGGGACACCTCCCACTAGAGCAGGTTCCTCAGAGCCCCATTCAGCCTGGCCCTGAGCACTGCCAAGGATGAGGCATCCACAATTTCTCTGGATGTTCCAGTGCCTCACAACTCACAGTAAACAATTTTTTCCTGTACTTAATTTAAGTCTTCAGTCACTGAGGACAGGCTACAGTTTTATTCACTTGTCTGATCTCAGTGCTGTTTCTCATGCGGATTACAAGTGTGCAGTGTATTTCCAGGTGTTTAACTCAGCAATCAAAGTAAATTTTGGAGAAAAACCCCAAAAAATAATGAAAATTCTATTCCTTTGTTAATGTAGCATCATGGCAAGGAGCTGAAACACTGAAATGCAGGAAATAGAGACCTGGAAATGCTTTGTTTTGTACGATACATTGATTATTTCCTATTTTTCGTTGTCACAGGTCATGAGAGAAAGTAATATTTCCTTCTCTGAACCAGTCCACTTCATTTCAGGATTATTAGCAAGTATTCAAAAGTCACTAATTGTCGGCTTGTAGGTTTTTCAGATGGCTTTAAAGCCAGGAGATTTGAAAAACGAAAAACAATCACAGATTATAATTTTTTTTTTTTCCTGTGGCTTCCAGACCTTTATATCTGTGATTCATATTTTTTTTTTTTCCCACCCATACTAGTGGGGAATAAAAACTTCTCTCCTTTTTTTTTTTTTCTGTAATCTGAGATTTTCAAGTCATAGCAAGATTTCCCACCTGAAGGTTTCTGCCATGCATCTAAAGACTGATGATAAAAATCTCAAGAGTCTGTAACAACACTTAGAATTTGTGTTACTGAAAGTAAAGCAAGCCTGGAAAAAACCAAACCAAAACATTACAGAAACCAGTCATAGAAACCTTTGATGGAATCTTTATTTCTCCCTTCTCCTGTAGGGGAACCTGCAGAGCCAGAATTTTAAAAAATGCTTAGTACCTCACAGCTCCCATTGTGACAATTCTGCTGCCTGTTCAAACAAGCTCAGCCTCCAGTGTACACAGCAATCACGAAAGCCCAGCCATGTATTTTGCTGCCTAAATGGGAGCTGAGCTGTTTTGCAAAATCTGTCCCATGGGACCTATCAAGCAATGGATACCATGGAAATGTGAGCCATAATGACAGTGTATTATGGGGTGAATGATACTGTCACATTACACTAATGCAAATTAAACTTTGTGTGTGTGGGCAAGGCAATTTATAATCATAACCTTAAATTTCTCTATCTTGGTGTATTTTGGGACCGATTCTCCTGCTCACTCTCATTTCACGTCATGTCATGTCATTGCCTGCAGTAGAAAGAAACGTGATTCATGCTAGTGACAGCAAGAGGAAATTAGCCCTGTAAAATCTTACCCAGAAGCTGCATTAATGCTGTTTTACATAATATTTTGCATTATTCTGTCTCACTTAGCACTAGAGATGTGTAAAGAGCTTAAGGATATTTATGGAATGGAGGCAAGTGGCTCGCAGCCACAGCGCTGGAGTTGACTTTTGTCCCTGGTGTTAGATGGCTCCTGCCATTCTGAAAGAAAAGCTGGCACTGTATATTTTTAATAGACTCTTCACTAAAAGTGAATGCAGTCATCACTGCAGTGATAAATGGGGAAAAAAATGAGATGATCAGTGAATGAACTACTGTAGCAGGTGGTAGTAGGTGTTGCTTATTAGATGTTCAGTATTACAAAAAAGAACAGAATGACAGTAATCCCCCAGAGAGACACCTCTCTAAGAAATAATCTGACACCTGTCATCACTTTCCAAGACAAGGTTGCTTAACAGTCCAAAGCTTGCAAGGGGATAATGGCAAGACAGTGAAGAAGGGGGCTACTGACTGGGACCTTTGCCTGCATGCGTTTGTGCTCATGTCACAGATTATGTGGCTACCAACCATGCTGAGGTGGCACGTACTGAATGTGACTGCTTGTGGAGGAGGAGTTTTTGGTTGTTATCTGTGAAACTTAGTTGGGCTTACAGCATCCATCATAAGGTGCAGCCTGCTGCAGAGCTTGGGTGTCTCCTTCTTTTTGGATGACAGAAAAGCTTGGACTGTGGCCACTCTCTCTTCAGAAATGTCAGCATTTAGGTGTCAAGGTAAATGCTCTGGATTTTGCTCTGCTCTCTTTCTTGAAGCCACTGCAGCCGTGGGGTCGGGTCTGCAATTAGGAGGCTTCACTTCTGAGCTTGCTTCTTCACATCACCTGGCAGCACCACCTGAGCCCCCTTTGGCAGCCTGCTGAGCACTGGGGCTCTGCAGTGCCTGTGTGTTTATTTGCTCCTCTTCCCCTCCAAGGAAAAGAGCTTATCTCTGGTTTCACTGGCACTCTCTTTTCGGCGGTTGTTTTAGCTGAACGCCTGTTGGGAGGTGTTTTAAGTGATGCATTTGTCTTCCCCTCTTACTTTCCTTTTTCATGCTCATGACCTGACCTGGTCTGTGTCTTGCTCTCTGACTGAAAAGTGGTGAGGTCTGTGTTAGTCCCTGAATCCAAGGGAATTGTTTCTAGAGCCTTGGAGCAAGCTTAGAGAGATTTTTTTTCCTTCTTATATGACTGTACTGTAAACCTAGTCTGGAAAGCTCTGTTCCAGCAGGGTGAAGCTCTGGCCAAAAAGTTTTTTTCTGGAGTTTGCCTCTCTTTTGGCTACCTCAGGCTTAAGCTGAGAAGTACCTTGAAGGTAAGGACTAGGGGCACTTAATGTTTAAACCTTAGTATTCTAAGGGAAGTCATTGTATGAAGATGAGGACTGGTATGCCCATGCTACTGAGAAAATGAACAACAGCTCTCCATACTGGCTGAAGGTTTGTAAGTCCTGGAAATGTCATGTTTTGATCTCTTCTGTGGTTACACTGGGGAGTGACAAAGATAATTTGAGGTAATGTCATCAACAGGCTGTGTAGGATGAGGTGCCTGAGCCAGTCAGGGATGCTAAAAGGCTTTGGTTGTCAGTAAGGCAAGAGTGGGGATTTGGTGAGGAACTGAGCAGTGCTCCTGAGCTACAGATCACGCTTATCATCTGCAAGTGCTAAACCCCCAGCTCTCAATGTACCCTACAATCTCACCCAGAACCTGACAAAGACACTGATGGGAAGAATTTGCTTTTCTCTGAATGAGCCCACTGAGTCTGGGGCAGCTTTTCCTTAGCAGCAAAACTGGCTTAAGGTTTTTCAGTACCTCATACTGTCTCTCAACTGGACCAGTCTTTCCACAGACACGCTGTCTCTCTTGCTTGGTACAAAGCAGGCAGTGATGGTTTGCAGTGTGAGTGAGGCTGGCTTTGCAGCTTGAGGACAAAGCACCTGGAGCTGCATGTTGGCTCTTCCAGCTGAACTCCTTTAGCTTGCATGTGTTGATTGCAGAAGAGGCCTCAGTTGGAAGGAATGCATCAAAGAGAGAAGATCTGCATGGCGAGGGAAGCTGTGGGTTATAGTATAGGTCAGCTTGGCAGTGTGTCTGCTGTTGGACCCACAGCAGATTGGTGTCTCTTGGTAGTGTTTGGCCCAAACTGGAGCTGATGTTTATGAGTGCAATGTGTGAAATGACAGCTAGCCTCAGGTCAGCAGGAGATCAGTGAGGATGGCCACAAGTTGGAGCACCAGCTTGCACTGTGCACACAAACTGAGATTATTTTAACTACAGGGGTTGGCTGCAAAATTAAAAGAAAAGAAGAAGGCACACGTCTCTCTGTGTGTACTTTCTGCACAATCTATCTGCTGGAATGGTTCCTCGGTTCTGAAAATTTCCATAAAGGAGCATGCACAGGAGAATCCTGCCAACCCCATGCTAGCTGGATGGACTGCCATGTGTCCTGGGGCAGGGGAGGAAGGAAAGAAGGCACGCTTGGACAAGCAGCCTGGCTAAGGGACATAATGACACTTCAGTTTCTGCATTCTGCAAAATGTCCTGCCAGCTACAGTCACAAGTGCTGACGGGAAGGAGATTTGGTTTTGTTCCAGTTAAAATGACAACTGGTAGCTTGGTCCACTGTGCAGGTGAGATGTGTGTTGAGAATTATGTTCTCCTGCATTGCTTTACCCCAAGCGAGGGAATGATTGCCTCAAATCTCCTTTTGACTTCACACGCGTTGGCTCTGTCCCTCCCGCTACAGCTGGGGCGGACTGAAAGCCTCCGAGGTGAGAAAGAGCAGGGTTTCTCACCCCTCCTCAGCCAGTGCCCCGTTCGTATCACAGGGGGATTAGCGCCAGCGAGTGAATCAGCTCAGCTGTCCTGGCGCTCGGGAGAAGGCAGAGGGAAAGAGGGCGAAGTGACAGCGCTGCTGTCACCGGCGGTGGCGGGCACAGCTCCGCGCAACGCGGGCCCGGCTGCCCGGGGCTCGCCTCCAGCCCGGCCCGGCCCAGCCCAGCCCAGCCCAGCCCATCCCTGCCCGGCCCTGCCCGGCCCTGCCCGGCCCAGCCTACCCCGGCCCTGCCCGGCCCAGCCCAGCCCAGCCCAGCCCAGTCCGGCCCTGCCCGGCCCAGCCTACCCCAGCCCGGCCCGGCCCGGCCCAGCCCGCTCGGCCCCGCCGCGCTCCCCCCGGGGCGGGCTCGGGGCAGACGAGTCGGCTTAGCTGCGGTAGCCAGGCTAATCAGGGCTGATGGCGAGTGTCGGGAGGGAGCTGGGGTCATTGTGGTGTCTGCTGAATTTGTCAGGAAGGGCCTCTGGGTGCCACCAGGGTGAGACAGACGATTTACTTCTTCTGAAGCACGGAGGGAGCTCAGAGGCTTTGCTCAGCCCTGTTCTTCCTTCTGATGGTCACTTCTGGGCATTTCTCTCGCCTTCCCACCATTTCTCCTCCCTGTACATACTTTCCCCCGTCTCCTGCTGTGTTTGAGTGGTGAATGCACCTGTGGCTTTGCTCCTGCGGGATATCTTACCAGAAGCAGCCCTGCCTTCGAGGTACCATCGAGCACCCTTCTCTAGCCCTTGCTCAAGGGCGTGGGTGATCAGCAGGGAACCATTGTGTGAGCATTGTTTCCCTCCTTGGATGCCCGCAGACTAGGCCATTTCATTTCCTCCCTTCTCCTGGTCAGAGTGAGTGGAAAAAAGATCTTTCTGAGCCCACACCTGGCACTCATGAATATTTAATGTTTCTAGCTTTTCTTTCCCTTGAAGAGCAAAACCTTTTCATATTTGATGCCATGGAAGGCTGTTTGGTTGCTGAATGTTGTTTCATCAATGCTCTCCCTCCTCGCTTTTCCTCCAGACTGCCCAGCCTCTCTTCCTTTCTCTTCTTGAGCAGCGTTCCCTTTTTACAAAGGATGCTTCAGAAAAGGTCACCGTCCCTTTCATATCCCCTCCTTACTGTGAGCCTGCACAGCTTCTGCTCTGCCATTGGTAAAGGACAAATGGGGATGTGGGCAAAGGCAGCAGTGGGGAGGGAGACCAGAAAACGTATGCACAGAAGCTGAGGAGCAGCACAGAGGCAGAGAGGAGTTGTAGGCAGAGCAAGAGAAAAAGGGCTGAGCAGCGGGTAGAGGCAGCAGAAGGTGGGAAGGAGGCAGCAGCAGGATTTTGATGAAGAATGGGCTTTCCAGCACCTTTCAGATTTTGTCATTCAAGATGCACAGGTGTTGCTGTGGATGGCAGCTTGTCTAGCAAGGGCCCTTTGGAAAAGGGAGGCATCCCAGTTCCCCAAAACAGAATACTCCCAAAGCTGCACTTCCCATTTCCACTGTTGGGCAGTTGCTTTAGAAACCCCGTTATTTTGGCCACCAGCTTCTATGGTAAATCATCCCCTGTTGGCCTTAGGCCATTCAGCATTTCTCCCTCTTTCTCCTGTAATTGCAACTGATGTTTGAATGTTTGGATGGATGTAGATTCAGTGTTACTGCTTCTGAAGAGCCAATACATTTCCAAAGTCAACATCAATGGGAAAAGAAAGATTAATCTGTCTAACTGTGAAATGAAAAAAATCCAAAACCCCAAACTGGTTTCATTTGGACTTAGAACCTGTTAATATTGAAATTCTTTGTGATGTGGAAAAGATGCCACAGGAGCCACCTGCCAGCTCTTGGGTCATGGCCCCACGTACCCCAGAGGGCCTAACATGGGGGCAATAGCTATGATCTTGGAGCTGTGGGGAACATAATTTTGTACCATCAATAGTCCCTCTGAGAGTCAGGATGGAGAACGTATGGGCAGGCAGGATGTTTCCAAGAAAAAGTCAGACAAGTTTTGCACATCATTTGCTTTCTCTTGGAACATAGACAAAATCAGTTTTTGTAAATTCTGACCCAGCAAGGATGCTGTCTGTAAAATTCTGGTGTGAATGTCTGTTTTGTCTGTTCTGCATTTCAGCGTAAGGGCAGCCTCATCTCTCCCATTACCCAGCTCTGAGATGAAGCTAGCATCAACTGATCTGAAAAACACCACCCCTCTTGCAGCTGGCACGGCTTCCCGTGCCACTTGGCTCTCCCTAATGTACTGACCAGGACAGTTTATGGGAACTGCTGAGCTCCTGCTGTGACACAACATTAATGCTGGGAGCACGTAGCACCAAGAGTGAGGGTGCACAGTTTTGAAGTCCCAGTGCTGTCCAGAGCATTTCTCCAGGGCCCAGCAGGTCTCAGTGGCTGTGCTGTTGGACTTGGTGTGCTGAGAGGTCAGAGAGCTGTCAGTGACTCAGGGTACAGCTGCGATCCCCAGCGAGTGGCTGGAGCTGTGTCCCTGATGTACTCATCTAGAAGCTGCCTTATGTGGTGACTGGTGACACAGCAGGGCAGGCAGGCAGCAGGGCTTAACTACTTCTCCACAGCCTGGTCTTAGAGCTAGTGCCATCATCCCTTACCCTTCCTGACCCCCTGCAGGCACCAATAAGCATCTTCTCCTTCCTACACATCACATACCTGTAAATACCACTCCTGTCTCTGCCACCCTGCTCTGTCTCCAAAGCATTCTCTCTTAATCCAAACCAGTCTGCTGTTCCACAGCAGGCACACTTCTCCCTCTTCCTTCAGTGTTTGTGAATTCCATGCCTGCCTCCCCCACCACAGGTGCCACTTCCCTCCCCTCTCTGTGGGGCAAGCAATCTGGGGAATAGACATGGAGCATAATGTATAGTATTGTGTGGTAATTACTTGGTGCTGGGTACACAAGGGAGATTATCTTGTGCCTCAAAGGGCTGTCAGAGAATCCTAATCCTGTCTTCCCCTCCTCTTTCCCCTTCCACTGCCATCTGAAGCAATGAACTGGTTATAAATACCTAATTAGCTAATTATTTGCTGGCCTGCATGGATCATCTTCAGTGAAGGAACTCTCTGGGTATCTGAGGGGGGACCCTCATGGAGACAAGAAGAGACAACCTCGTGAGGTGTGCACAGGGATAAAGGCAGTACTGTGATGCTCAGAAGAATTTCCAGGCTTTCACCATCCCTGGAGAGCAGAGGAAAAGCCATTAGCTCCATGGAGATATGGACTATGTTTACCCCTACTCGGGCTGTGCGCTAAAGAGCCAAGGGGAAAAATAAAACCACAGGAATAATTCATTAGGTAATTAGAGGGTAAAAAAATTTTTTTAAAACTTTTGCACTGGGCAGAGAGATTCTGTGCTGGAAGCTTCTTGGGCTGTGCCTGCTACTTGTGTGCTCCAGCCCCATTGGGGCATGAGGACTAGCCAGGGGAGGAAATTGTGGTTTTCATGACTGTCTCTTGATGATACTGTCACTGAAAAAAACCCAATTATCTATGCCAGTTTATATGTTCTGAAAAGGTTCATTCCACTGGCAGGCTGGCCTTAGTCTATCCATGCAGATCTCACAGGCTGCAGGATGCAGTTGCTGTACAGGGATGAATTTCAGTTGGAACCCTTGGATAATGGGGCTGTTGAGCTGACATGCTCCTTTGGGACTGCTGTCACTCTGTTATTCTTCTGCAGGGAAAGGGGAGGGAGGTATGTCAGTCAGATAGCTGATGGCACCAAAAGTCTCATTCTCTTTTCTTGTCTGCTGCAGATGGAGGCCTAAGGTTAAGAGATCACAGCATCACAGCAGCTCTGCTGGCTGCCTGTCAGTAGAGGTTAGGACAAGAAAGGGCAATAACCATAAATCTGTCCAGGTTTGGACAGTGGTTAACTTCTGACACTCTGCTTTTATTTTCATGAGGCTTTTTACTTTTATTATGCATATGTTCTAAACTTGGTTCCTTTTCTTCTCCTTCCCTTCCTCTCTCCCTTTCTCTATCCCTGTGTCCCACACTCTCTTCTCCCCCCGTAGGCATGCGCATCCTTGTGAACCTGCTGCTGGACACCTTGCCCATGCTGGGGAACGTCCTTCTTCTCTGCTTCTTTGTCTTCTTCATCTTCGGCATCATCGGCGTGCAGCTGTGGGCTGGGCTGCTCCGCAACCGCTGCTTCATGGAGGAGAACTTCACAGTGTAAGTGACTGGGAGACATCTTCCCTCTTCCCTCTTCCCTCTTCCCTCTTCCCTCTTCCCTCTTCCCTCTTCCCTCTTCCCTCTTCCCTCTTCCCTCTTCCCTCTTCCCTCTTCCCTCTTCCCTCTTCCCTTTTCCCTTCCCTTTTCCCTTCCCTTCTGCCAGGCTCTCTGGGTATCACTTACTCCAGTGTGCAGTGCTAGTGTGCCACCAAGGGTGTTGGTCACACCTTGCAGTGGAAAGGGAGGGTAGGCAAAGACAGCTGGCTTTCTTCTGTCTTCACAGCAAGTGTCTGGGCTTGTCTGGATTTGATCAAGGCACAGGTTAGCAAGGCTGCCCCCTCCAGCCATGCCTAGGAATACAGGACACCCAGAAAGAGCTGAAACTCTGACACACGCTGCCGAAAGATCCTGAACCTGCTCCTTCTTCACAGAAAACAACGCTCACAGGAGTCTTACAGAAAGCCATAGTGCTGCCTGATGCATCCAGGAACATCTCTGATGCCTCCAAAATGGAGCTGGGGTCTCTGTTTCAACAGTAGTGCATTACCTTTGGAGAGACACTGAGAAATTTCCAGAAAACTTCAGGAGTAGAATTGCATGTGGCCAGTGCCATGGGGAAGGGTAGAGGGCTGGTGGGAGAGGTGTCCCACAGCTGGGTTAGTAGAAGTGAGAGCATCTGAAAGCAAAGAATGAACGTTTGAATGGGACAAAAAACTCATAGGGAAACATAGGAATACTTCTGGCAAAGAGAGCGTGAAGCCACTCAGGGGTCGCTTACTGGTATCTGAGGCTTGTTTGGGGGTTCAGGGGGGAGTCTGCATAGCACAGCTTTACTCTTCCCACAGGCAGTGGGGTGGAAAAGCTCCTGCCTTCCATGAATTCTCCGATTACCCAGTTTCAGAGCACAGCTCTTCCTGTTGACTCTCTGGCTTTAGTAGATCTCAGGCTTTAAAACGTTTTCTTAAAACCATATGCTAATCCCAGGTGTGCTATCAGTGTAGACTGCTTAAAGAAAACCTAGAGCTGTAGATCAGTTTAAACTGATTAAACAGTTCTGAAGCTTTAGAGCATCTCAAATTGGAAAAAAAAAGTGTGAAAATACAATGTGGAGAACAGCAGTGGAGTTGCAGAGTAGGAGCTGCTTAAAGCAGACACTTCTTGTGTTTATTTATTCCTTGGGGAAAAACTGCTGTTTAGGATGATTGTCCTTTATGTAAATCAGGAGTAGCACTTCTTTAATGAGTGTAATTATATCCATGCAGAGTTGATGTAACTGAGAAGTGAATTGGGGCCACAGCCTTCACAATGACAGATATTAGAAAATATTTGGCTGACCATTACTAGGGAAATCAGTTCTGAAGGTGCCCATGCACCAATGATGAGGATGAGTTACAACATACCTTTGTAGTTTAGTCCTGCTTAGTTAACAATCAGAGCCTGTCTTTTTCTTTTTCATCAAGACCTGTCCTTTTCCAATGACACTTAGTGAAAAAGCCTTCATTTGCACAACACGAAAGTTGTGCACTGTAGCACTGCAAGGAATACACCAGATAGAGCCTAATCTTTTTTTTTTTTTTTTTTTGTATCTTCACCTTTCACTTTTCTGATATTAGCTCATCTCCAGCTAGGCAAGCATAGATGATTTTAATTATTCATGCATTTGGAAGGTGCTTGCATTATTTGGAAAAAATACATGAACTTGTCATAAAACATTGCACCCGTAATGCCAGCTGTCAAGGAGGAGTCAAAGTTAAGGTTAAGTCAATTTTATCTTTCCATTTCCGAATTTTAAGGCTTATCTGTGCAATGTTAATTATGCATGAACTGGATTTTTTTTTAGAAGTACAGAAGGTTCACTACCAAATGTTATAAAACATGTCCATCAGCAGTTACATATATGAACATATTACAGTAAAGCCTGATGAACTTCCTTAATGTCACTGCACCTGATTTAGCTTTGATGTTAATGGGGAGAGTATCAGACTGCAAATCTCTGCATTCCAGCTTTTTTTCATCTCCATGCAAGCAGATTGTGCAATTTGGCCTGGGGTGAGCTCTGAAAACTGGAGGCTCACCCTAGAAATCTGCTGGTTTTCAGGAGCCCTGTCATTCCTCCCTTTCTCCTGAGTCAATGAACCTGGAAATTCCCCACCCAGTGCAGTCCCTATGTCAGAATGGGGGCTCCCAGCCCCACCAGTATCACTGACAGACAGGAAACTCTTTGTCACAGGAAATTTGACTGTGTCTTCTTTTGCAGACAAGGTGACATTGTCCTGCCCCCTTATTACCAACCAGAGGAAGATGATGAGATGCCCTTTATCTGCTCGCTGTCAGGAGATAATGGAATTATGGGCTGTCACGAAATACCCCCGCTGAAGGAGCGAGGCCATGAGTGTTGTTTGGACAAGGATGATTATTATTATTACAATTCAGTCCGGCAAGAGTTTAATGTCAGTGGCATGTGTGTGAACTGGAACCAGTACTACAACGTGTGCCGCACAGGCAACGCCAACCCGCACAAGGGTGCCATCAACTTCGACAACATCGGCTACGCCTGGATTGTGATATTTCAGGTAAGTCTTGAGTTAGCCTCCTTACAAGGCTCAAGCTTATATTTCTGTTTTTCAAACTCAGTCTTTCTGGGTTCCAGGGGTAGTTGCTGCAGGGTGTGATAGAGATGCAAAGTGAAGGGTCTTGTAACTCCTCTGGTAAGGGAAACAGTGCACACATGAACGCGCTTGCCAAAATAAACTCCACTCTTCAGGCTGACTTGTACCCGTTTCCCCTCCAGTCCAGACAGCTATAGTAAAGGAATCTTTTTTTTTTTTTTTACTTCCCAGCACGTGTTACAGATGGGAGCTAAAATCCATGCCTTTTTTCTTTTCCTCCGGCTGTACGCGGTGTCCAGTCCAAGGGGCACAGCAACCTGCTGAGGGTTTTCCCCCGCTGCGATCCAGGGAAATGAACTCTTTTAATGAAATATTCCTGCTGTGGACTAGAATGATCTCACAGGCTTTGACAGCATGCCAGTGTCACCAAGCAGTACCATGCTGATTTCCCAAAATGGAAATTTGGCTTCGTTGAAATGAATTGTTGTTTCTCACCTTTCCTGGGTTGCAACTGTCCTGCCAGTATCTGCTTGTTATACACTGAGGAGTGAGCTCTGGAATACCCCTCCTGTTTCTGTTGTTTGTCTTTGCAGGTGATCACACTGGAAGGGTGGGTGGAGATCATGTACTATGTGATGGATGCCCATTCCTTCTACAATTTTATCTACTTTATCTTGTTGATAATCGTAAGTATAAGGTTTGATGAATTGTTTGTCAGCAATGCAAGCTAAGAGCTGACAAAAACCAGGTCTTAGGTCAACATAGATACTGGAGAAGCAAACTTCTAGAAATTTCAGAAATTCAGCTAGTTGATTTTCACCAAGAGTCCAAGGCAGGATCACATATATAGTTGTCAGCCAAGTTATTAGCCTTCACTCAAAAATATACTTTAGATTGATTTTTAAAGTTATACATGCTGATGTAGAATGATGTTGTCACTGACAGATCTTTTTGCAAAGTAAATTCCCCAAACCAGTTGACTTAAAAGCCAATTCTTTCTCTGCCCTTCTACTAGGTTTCTATACAGTTTAGCTCTTGAGTAATTTTTGAGCCATGTTGAGTGAGGAGCTTTTGGCAGCACCTGGGTTTATCAGGTTCAGAGTCTGAGATTCACATTTTGTTAGATTTGGGGTCTGTCATGCTGAATTACTTCCTCACCATGAACGAAAAGGAGTTATTGCTCCAAAAGTGTCAGCAGTCCAAAATAAACTGGCTGTGTGAGATCCCTTGTGGATGACAGGATGGAAAGAGAGAAGTGTGTCAGCAATGAGAACTTAATAAGCAGTTTATAAGCCCTGTGGATTTATACAAATGAAGTTTGAAGGTTGGTTTTCTGCAAGGATATTCATTATCAGCACCTGGGAGGAGAGCTGAGAAACATGGTGCCATTGCCTCCCCGTTCCTCAGGCTTCCCTTGCATAAGTGTGTTTTCTTGGAGACAAGCTCCTGCTTCTAACAAGGAAGGATTGTGGTTTTTATAAAGGCTCTTGCACATTGCTCACCTGGGGGACCAAAGCCAAGAGTGAAATGGAAAGACTTAGGATGAATTATGGGAAGTATAAAATCTGTACATGGTAGATGCAATTTAGTTTCAGGTCACTGAGTAAGGACCTCAGTGTGTATTTCCAAGGCCAACATGCATTTGGATGAATGGACCTGGCTAGGACTCTGATCTTCATCCAACACTTGTCATATGGGGCCGTGCCCTTCAGGAAATAGGAGGTCTAGAAGCAGTCACCCAGTAGCACTAACAGGCTGACCTAGTACAGGATCTAGTTTACATTCCAGCTGGCATGCAATGACTTGAGATAAAGGAGACTTTAATAAATTTCTGTGAGAAATTCTGCAGCCTGTACATATGGAGGGTGGCCCAAAAGAAAAAAAATCTATTGGCCCATTCAGGTCAGACAACTTAAAAAAATCTTACTATATCCTTGATTTCATCCTGCCTTACAGTCTTCTATTCTCACAAAGGAAAGACAAGGAGATAAAAACAGGAATATGACACTCCCTGTGGGCTGAAACATGAACCTGGACAGCAGAGGTGAAATACACCTTAAGGAATGTTGCTTTTATTTTGATGCTGAAGAGTCCCAAAGAGACAGTATAGAGATGTGATTGCACAGAACGGGATGATGTGGGAGAGTTTCCACAGGCTCTGTTCTCAAGGGCAAACTGGACATCTCCTGCTTTTTGGGAGTTCAGAAAATAATAATTACCCATGAATTTTGTTCATATACCCCAAAATGCAATAAATATTTAATATCCACCTGCATTCTGACTTTGAGCAGCATGGTCAGGATACCCCAATTTGTAGAATATGCTATTAGACACAGACTTTATTCCTTGTCCCACAGCCCCAGTCTCTCCCAGAGCCAGGAAGGACTGTGCAGGGTCAGTGTTCAACCACTGGGGCACACATACCCAGTCCTTTGTAGGCCAATTCCAGAAACTGCCCTTCCCCCCACATTTCAACTAAATAAGTTCTGTCAGTGTATTTTTGGTTTCTAAGTATCCTTCTAGTTCTGGCTCACGTCATGTGGATTCACAGTGATTCAAACTGTGTCTCTGCATTTGCAGGCACCGAAAACCCTCAATTAAACACTCCACCTGAGATGTTACTGCAGAGTGTCATTGACATTTCTAGACACTCCCTCCTCATTTGCAGAAGCCATATATGTTTATTTCTGTCAAACACAGGAGAACATGAATCTCAGGTTACTTTGGGCACTGCTGAGAACAAAGGAGTCCTATGCTAAGTGGAATGTTTTCTTTACCTTTGGTGGAGTTAGGCCAAGGAAGTATTTAGCCTTCCTGCTACCTTCTTGGCATGTGATGCATCTTTTGCAGCACATAGCAATGCCACCATGTCTAACTTGATATAATTTGGCTGCATTTTCTATCTGAATCTTCATTTAGAAATGATGATTCTTCTTTAAGTCTCATGAAGTACAGCCCTCCCCGCCTTTATCCTTCCCTCCTTCTCCATTCCTGGAAGGCCTGGCTTTCTAAGCAGGATTGTTCTGACAGTTGTACTTTAAGCCCTGACTCTTTGCTTTTCCACTCACATTCTAGCCTTGGCTCAGACTTACTCTTCTGGGGCTGGATCTCTGCAGCTTCTGTCTAGAGCTGTGCTTTCATCCATGACTGCTTTCCTACAATGATATCGGCAAACACCTACATGAGGGCATTACCTGCTACTGCTCATATGGCAGGAAAAAGGCTCCACCACCTGGATACACTCCCAGCAGAGTTAGAAATCCTGCACAGATATGCTTCTCTGAGGGAAAGGGTGCTGACTGACTGTGGCACTCTTGAATGGCCTTGTAGAATGACCTGGGAAAAGCCTTTTTTGTGTTCAGCAGATTTTAAAAGGCTTCCTCCTTGACCAGAGATCGTGGATATGACATGAAGGAAGGACTGATTCATGCTCTTGGGTCAGTGTTTCACTTGAGTTTTCCTGCTTGAGGTCCAGGTGTCTCTTTGACACTTCTCCAGCTACTTGGCCGCTGCTATGGCTCCTGGACTGGAGCAAGCTCTTCTGAACTCTTACACTGGCATCTGCATTGCAGCACTCAGGGGCTCCTTGAAGGGCTCCATGCTAACACGTGGGCCTCAGAAGGCAAGCTGGATATGCAGGCATAAGCAGTAAAAGTAATTGACAAATCAGGATCTGCAGCACTAGTCAGATTTTGGCAGATATTGCAGAGATGGGGCTTGAACTTTGGGCTGAATGAGGCCAGGATCTGCTTTACCAAAGCACAACTCAGTCTCAGGGCTACACAGGACCCTGTGTTGGGACTCAGAATCAAGGGTCTCCATCTGCTTCTCTTAAACGCTTTGACTCCCTGTCTGACTCTTTCCATCTCTCTGCTCAGCCAGCTGAGATGAATCACTCAATGAGGAGCCTTCTGGGACCCTTCCTGTCCTTCTCCGAGCTGGGAGGCAGTGCCAGGCTCAGAAGAGACTAAGAGTTTATGGACTTGCCTGTGTTTTTAAGGATAAGCTAAGCTAATTTGCTTTGTGTTTGATGTTTCTAGCTAAAAGAATAAGGACTGGGGAGTAGTTCCCAGATCCAGTCCTCTCATTCCCCACCTTTTTGTTCATCTGGTGGGAGATGGCAGCAATCAGTGCCTGTGAGGACAGGGCTCAGGAGTGTGAACCTGAACCCCTCTCCAGAGTCAGCCCTAGGCTGACAGTGCAGTCCTGGTGAGGCATCTCAGCCCTCAGCTCTTCCTCTTGTGGCCCAGAGAGAAGGTGTGGCAACCCCTAATTGCTTGTTGTTTGGGAGTTGTGGGAGGTTGCAGAGTATGGGGCGGTGTCACAAGTGGTGTTCCAGAAATGCTTACACAGCTGGTGTCCAGCTCCCTGCCCTGCCTCGCTCAGTGCCAGCTGAGGGACACAACCTAAAAGGAAAGCCTGGGTGAGTATCATGCTGCTGAGCAGAGTGCATCAGAGAAGAGTTTGGATTCCCAGCAATACGCTCATCAGTTAAAATAAAACATGCAAGACATCACAGACTAGGGAAAATGTTGGGTGAAGGCAAAGGAATCTGAATGAGGCCTTATTTTAATTTTCAAGGCTTCATGCAGAAGCTGAAGGAAAAATAGGCTGAAATATGGGGGAAGGAAAGAGAAGAGAAGGGTTCAGTGATGAAGGGAAACAGAATTAGAACAGCTTTGAAGGGTGCTGAGAGGAAGAAGGGAGGGGGAAAAAAAAGCCCTTTATTTTGAGATACTTTATTGTCCTTATGTTGAATCTGGTTGGAAAGAGCTTCATGTTTCAAAGGGTTATTGAGATGTTAGCAGGGACACGTCCCCTTTGTGCAAAGGGCGCCTGTGTCCAAGAGAAAGGGTCACCCAGAAGGGCAAGCTGGTCAGGGGGGCAGTAAGGGCTATGAACTGAGGGAAATGCTGCTTGGATAGGTAAAACAAGTTCTGAGGTACTTGCTGAAATAAACCCTTTTTCCATTCACAAGCACTGAGGTCAGGTTATCAGCACCTTTGCCTGCTCTGTCCCCTTTGCTGGAAAGGCTTTACAGGAGAGGAGACGTGTGAAGACAAGGTCAGGACTGAATCCTGCTCTCTGTCAGAGCTGTTTGCTTGCAAAGGAGGGACAGTGAGGGGAGATGGGTCCTGTGTGGGTTCACACAGAAGAAACTGGTGCCAGGGTGCCCAGGTTCAGGGGAAGCAGAAATCTTGAGCTGGTGCTTAATCTCCTCCCAGGGGCTGCCCCACAGAGCCTTTTTCAGAGCACTGCAGATGCAGAGTCTTTGTTCAGAGTTTAGGCTCTGCATTTTATCAATGCCCTATTGACACAGCTCTGCTGGGAGTAGGCGCCAATCAAGGTGTCACAGCCTTTGAAAATTATTTTGAATGTAGATACTAGTCCTTTTATGTATGAAATTCTCATCATATTGAAGCCCAGGATTTATCCTATCTATCTATCTATCTATCTATCTATCTATCTATCTATCTATCTATCTATCTATAGACCTCCTGGTGGAAATTAATCTCTAATTTCATGATATGTAACACAGGGTGAATTTATTTTGCCTCTGGAACTCTCAGCACAAAGAAATGCTTGCTTCATTTTATAAATAGGAAAACTGAGGTTTAAAGGGAACATGCAAGTTTTAAATTAAGTCTGGTAGACATTTGGGCTTCTGTATGGAGAATAGGGAGAACTTGGGCATTTTGTTTGCTCTTTCTAAGAAATTGGGAGTGTGGTTTTTTACAGCTTTTGTGTTTGAAATGAGAAGCCTATGTAGGCCAGAGGACAAGTTAAAGAAGAGCTAATATGATATGTCTTGTAGCAGAAGAATAGAAAATAAGCAAGGAAGTCTGGCTTTATCAGACTACTCAGTGTCCTTCTATAAAAGGACATATTTTATTTGTAAAATCTTTTTTGATTTCAAAAGCTCACTCATTTCAGGAAAGCCCCATCTCCCTATATGGAGAATGAAGGTGCAAATGGTAGAAATCAATAGTATACCCCAAATATACTAGTATGTCATTAAAATGATCTGAGAATACTGACATTTCTTCCAAGAGGTGGAGACTATAAATGGCTTTTTCCAGTGGTAAATTAATTAGTAGAGGAGAAATCAACCAAACTGGTTCTCTGTCTCCTGCCTTCTATTTAACACAAAGAAGAGGGGAAAATATAGTCCAGTTTTCATTAAACTGTTTGTATGTAACTTATAAGTGATTGCTAACGGTCCCAAAACCTGCTGAAAGTTGGACCTATTTCCTGAATTTCAATGCATAGCTTTAAATTCCTAATGGAATTTATGTTGGGTGTGCTCTCAAAACCAAGCTCATGCACTCCTGGCTTTCTCTGAAACCTCTCCTCCATATGCAGACTGATGCCTACTCCTCTGTCTGACCCCAGTCACTTTCCCCTCCTCTCTCCTCTTACATTCCTGCTCCCACTTGTTCTTTTTCATGCTGACATTGGTCCCTTCTCCTTTGCTGCTAGGTGGGCTCCTTCTTCATGATCAACCTGTGCCTGGTGGTCATCGCCACGCAGTTCTCGGAGACCAAGCAGCGGGAGCACCAGCTGATGCAGGAGCAGAGGGCCCGGTACCTGTCCTCCAGCACCGTTGCCAGCTACATGGAGCCGGGCGACTGCTACGAGGAGATCTTCCAGTACGTCTGCCACATCCTGCGCAAGGCCAAGCGCCGCACCCTGGGGCTCTACAACAGCGTGCAGAGCTGGCGCCACGGGCAGGAGCCCGGCCATGCCAAACCCGGCGGCAGCAGGAAAAGCCAGAGGCACCACAGTAAGGATTGCATGGGTAAAGCTGGAAATGCCCATGGTGGAAATGTGGCAGGAACTGGGAGCGTCTCCGTGTGCCAGCTTGCCGAAGGACCTGTGCCTATAAAGCACAGAATTAGAATTAACATTGGCCACTGGGCATGGCACCGTGGCCAGCACACCAGACCAGCAAGGTGGGGGTGACCGGCAAGAATGGGAATGAAACAGGGCTGGCCAGCAGGGAGCATGGATAATCCAGATCTGAAATCCAGAGACCATAAAGACACTGAGGCTTGTAAAGGGCTCCGTGTCTGGTATAGCCAGGTGTTGATAGCAGTTTGGGAGAGAGAAAAATTAGGAGATGCAACAAAATGGGGCAAAAGATTGGACTTGCTGGCACAGGAGGTCTCCCAGAGCTCTCCTCCCAAAGTGAGTTGCTTCCAGACCTCAAGAGAGAGGCAAAGAGAGTTGAATTGCAATAAGGTGTCACCTGAACCCAAGGAGTGATGCTGAAGAAGTCTGGTTGATATGCGCGGATGATGGAGACAATTTCTCTTGACGGCAGCACATGCTGTTGCGTAAAATTAGATGTGAGATATCATTTAAATTGGGTTCCTGGCTGGAAAAGTCACTGTAAAAATGGTTTTATAGAGTTAGTATTAACTGCCTGCTGATGCCTTTCCTAAGTTATGCTCCCATTAACAACCAAAAAGGCAGATTTTCCTTCAGCGTGTCTTGCATACTCAAACTTTCATTTTCTTTACTCGCTAGGAGAAAAGTTTCCACAGGCTTCGTGCACTCTGTTAACGAATTAATTGCTTCATTTCCCCCAGTGTCCATTTGATCTTCCCGGCAAAAATGGAGGATCGAGGAAGACAAATTTAGATTTCTGTGGTTCATAGTGCACACTGTCAGGAGGAAGCATTCCTGTGTTACCTCTTCTGGCTTCTTGAGATGCTTTGCTAATGTAGTTTCTCTGATTTAGAGAGTTCAGTTCAGCCTGGGGGTTCTCAGACCCCACTTGTAGCAGTTCAGGCCAAAAGCAGCTCTCATGACCACTTTTCCCTTCAGGTCCCACTTAACACAGGCTCATGAGTCTCAAGCTATGATTTCTGCATGAGACAAAGCAGTTCTTTCTCTGATGGACATGAACCCCATTCAGCATAATCGTAGGCAAGCTGAACAGTACTGTGTGTTTTGAAGACACAGCCTGTCAGCATAGAGCCCCCAATGGCAACAGCTCCCATTGCTGCCCTTGAGATGGTGTGTCAGTATTTAATCATCCTCACAGCTAAAAAGCCCAGTTACCCTGTCTAAATACCCAGGAGCCAAGCAGGTGTCCACTTTGAATGCCTTTTTCGTATCATCCTTCTTTAAGCAGCACCATTTCTCTTTCCAGGGCTTTGCCAGCAGCACAACTCTCTTGGCTGCCCTCCTCAGGGCTTAGTCCAGCCCATTGCTGTGACAGCAACCTCTGATCCCACCAACTGCCCCCGATGCCATCAGGCAGAGCACGAGGCATCCAGAAGGCTCTCAGTGCTGGATAGCGCTGGCTCAGACCAGGAGGATGGAGGAGCCAGTGAGGGGGAGGGAGAGGGCAGCCAAGAGGACCAGGGTGCCTCGGCGCTGGAGAAGGAGGAGGAGCTGGAAGAAGGAGGACGGCTGAAGCTCTGCAGTGACATGTGGCGAGAAGTTAGGGTCAAGCTTCGAGTGATTGTGGACAGCAAGTATTTCAACCGTGGGATCATGATTGCAATCCTAGTGAACACCATCAGCATGGGCATTGAGCACCACGAACAGGTAAAGCACCTCTGGGCACAGGGTGGGCAGCGTGGCCTCCCCCCTCCTGCTGGGGGCTATGGCCTTGTTAAGCAGCTGATGCAACTTGGTGGAGGCAAAGACTGAGCAATTTGGACCTCAGACTCCAGGACAGATTGTCCCAGCATGACTTTTGGATAAAGCCTCAGGATCTTGCAGGGGTCTCTTAATTTCTCATACCTGTACTTAATGGCTTTCTCTCTCTCTCCGTGTATTTTCCTCTCACCTCTTTTCAATGCCTCTCTTTTCTTCCTCCCTGGTCATTCATCCCACTGTTTTTCTTTTTTACCCTGTTTCCACATTCTGTCTGCTTCTCTCTGTCATCCTCATCTCTTCCATCTTTCTCATCTCTCTCACTCGTTTCTCTCTTCATTAGCTTACTGAATCCTTAGTCTATGTGGTTAATTTAATGTGCCCTCTGGGGATGTCAGAGGCACTTCACCAGCATCTCAATTCAAATCCATCAGCTTGCTAGCCTTCCCAACTTAATTAAGAGATGTCTGAGCACATTCTATCTATACAAGAAGTCTAGGAAAGGCACCACCTCCAATCTCCAGTCACTTTGGGGGCTCAGGCTGCTTGAGCCTTTCCTTTACCCTGAGAGTAAGAAGCGATAGATAGGTCAGACTCAAGCAGCAGGTGTGGGCACAGGCTTGACTTTCACACCAGTAGTTTGCAGGCAGCTCTGAGTCAGCCGTACACTTTATCCTAATAACAGACCTGTGAGATGGAGAGGAATTGTGTGCCCTCATTTTATAGCTGGGAGACAAAGACTGTGTCTGCACTGTGGTGTGCAGTGCCAGCGTCAGAAGGGGTTAAGCATGCCCATGACCTTGCATCTGCATTGCTGGTTGGTAGCTCTGCTGCACTTTGCATTGAATAGTCCATGCTGTACATCCACATCTCTGATCTATGCTGCCAGTCTGAATGTGACCAAGATTTACTCCGTGTGTCTGCCCAGATCACAAAATAAGAGATTGCTGCACTACTCAGATGCTGACTGTATTGAAGCTCTGGAGCCAAGGTGAAGTCTAGTCCTGAGCACAGTCTCAGGCAGCAAAGAGACAGGCAGCAAGCCCAGTTCAAGCAAGGCACTCAGATTTGTCCTGTGCTGTATCAGGATGAAGATACCTTCAGACCCAGAGTATCTTAAATTCCCTGTTTGAGGCAACACAGTGTCTGAGGCAGTATTTGAAGCCTCAGATGTCTGGATCCCACCCACGTATCAAGCTTTAAACCAATTTTCAAAGCCCAGCTAGTTTCTGATACAAGGCTGTGACACCTTAATTTGATCCCAGAATTCAAAACTGCACTGGCTGCTTCAGTACCAGAAAAATACTGGCAGGAGCCCAGAAGAGAGGAGAATGAAGAAGACGCTGGAGGGGTTGACTCATGGAAATAGATAAAAAAGAGCAAAGTATTTATCACGTAGCACAGAGATGACTAAGGGCTGGAGCCCAGGACAATTTGAAAACTGCCCACTGGTATTTTAAAGATGTGATCACTAAGCAGGGAGAGCCATTGTTCATCCTGGTTTAATGGACACAGTGTGAATAATAGTTTGACAGAAGAATACTTGAGCTGGAGATAGAGAATTTTCTCTCATGTTCTGGCTATTGTATGTGCAGATTTAAGCCCTTCTAGGATGCCTCTGCTGTGTTTGTACAGCCTGCAGCAGAGTAGGATCTGCCTCTGCAGCCTTGGGGTTTCTAGTGGCAGGTTCTTAATAACAGTCCTTAAAATTGTACTATCACTTTTTATCCATAAGTAGTTGGGAAAAGCTTATGACCCTGCATGCTGTTTCTACCAGAAGAGCTGTCAGCCAAACTGATCATAACTGAAAAATGTGGTGCAGCCTGTTTATTCAAAATGTGCACTGAGTTCTGTTATCCAGGCACAAAAAGACTAAAACATATTTGGGACATACCATGAATTTTGAGTACTTTTCTGTCAGCAGTTAATTCAGACATTTGTACCTCCCTTTGGTCTCCTCAAGTTTTTCTCAGACCATGCCATCAGTACATCTTAGATTGGTGCTTCATTGCCTACTTATTTCTCCTTTCTTTCTCTTTTTCCTGTTGTCTTTTCTCCCAAAAGCACATTTTTTCATAGAACGAAATCCAGCAAAGCCCCTCTGCCCACCAGGATCTGTCATTTGCAGGGTGACACCATCCTATGAATGAAGAAGCTTCTGTTGCTTCAGCTATCTCATCATGTGATGTCTTCTGACCTAGAGCTAATGCCTATGGAGACCTCTTGAGCTTTTATTTTCTGGTACATGGGCTGTCACAAGCCCAGCCACTCTCTGGGGACATACCTGGCTGGGCAGCTCATGGCATGTGTGTCAGCAATTTGCCACTCCACTTTTTTATGGACTGTTCACCAGCAAGCTGACCAAAGCACCCACAGGTTAAGGGGTGAGGCACAAGTTTCAGGCTTATAAACACAGGAACTCAGGGGACAGAGCACATGCATGAGTGCTGCCCAGTCTTGGCCAACAGACAGAAAGACATGAATTTAAACTGCTTGTTATAATTCAGGGGTTTAATATTCATGGTGGTTTTCTTCCAGGAGACTTAACCTCAGCAACTCAAATAACTTTACTCATATTCAAATGACCTTGGAATTTGGCTTAGTTTGGCTTATTCATCCAGTCCTGATTGTGTGGCCAAGACAGCTTCCATCTGCATATATATTTCTTGTGAGGAAAGTAAACTCATTTTAGGAGAAACTGCATTTCTATGAGTCATTTTTAATCCATGATCTTATAACAAGATATCATTTGTAAATAGCTATGTTTATTTAAATCCATCAGTTTGCAATATACCATGTAATATTCTCAGTATTAGGCCTTTAGATATTGCTGAGACATTGCATAAGCCAAGCCCCATCATTTCAAGCTTTGTCCTACTTGAAATAGTTTTAGCAGTTCTTCAGATCTGCCTCTATTTGGAAATGTCTATTTTTAAAATCCAGTGTAGAAAATATTAGATTCTTGTGGCTGTCCAGAAGAATTCTTTTAAGAGGCTTATTTTTTTCTTAATATTCACAGTGGGTCTGGTGCTGCTGACTTTTCTCCCTTATTCAGCATGAGAATGAAAAGCTTGTCCCAGCTGAATCTCCCAGACTGCCTTTCTCATCATGTATTTCTTGAATGGCTTGTTGGACTCGAGCCTCTCTGCCATTAGCAGCCATTTTAGACAGCTGAATGACTTGGTTTATCTTCTCCAGTATCTACTTACAGTTTTCCTTCATACATCAGATCAGTACTTTATGAGGTCTCTACGTGTGGATTAGGTGATGAACCCCTGTTTCCTAACTAGACCCATCCTGTGGATCAGTACCCTCATATCCTTTAGCCTGTGTGATTTCACTTTATACCAGCGTTTATTGCATTCACAAGTTTGTATTTTACAGTTATTGCTTCTCTTTTTTTTATTTGCTCCTTATCAGAAACATTCAGCAAATGTCCAAGCCAGCTCATCATAGTGATGTTTAGAGAGGATGGAGCAGTCTCCCTGGAGTGGTGATGAAACCACACTACCTCAGACTTGTAGCACCAGAGTATAAAAATCATGTAATCCTGCATTGGTTGTGGGGTGGTGATTAAACTTATGTAAAATCTGGGATGTTCTATAGCTGATTTTTATGGCTCTTCTAATTATTGCCAAGTGACTTTGAAATTGTGAGTAAAAATAGACAGGCTGGAGAGATCTCTTTATGGAATATTCCTTTTTCGTGATCTCACCACAGAGGAGGTGATGTGTAGGTTCAGTAGGGCTGGTCTGCATAGGTCACATCAATTACTCTTCAGTTTCTAGACAGTTGCAAAATTACTCCTGGTTAGGAGAAACTTTTTTTCTGCAGGGGCATCATGGGGATTTGTATTTTCTTAGCCTTTCCTCTGATACAGGAGTTTCTGTCTGCTGCCAGATAATGGACCAATTATATTTTCAGTCAAATCTGGCAAAAGAGCTCCAAAGTTAGTAAGAAATTGAAAGGGAGAAAAAAGCTGAGCTGCTGCCCTCTATTGCCCCAGTTCTAGTTTCTGATCATGGGACAGGAGTGCTGAAATAAATCTGAATCATATCTTTTACTCTCAGTATTTGATCTACTTTATTCTACAAAGATAGGGGACTTTATTCTACAAAGATGTGAATTAGATCGTTTCATGGATTGGGAAAGAGTCCATACACAGGATAGATTAAGAATTCTGGTTAAAACACTGGCTCTGGACATGCCTTGCCCCCTGGGGTCTCTGCCCCTTCAAGCCATCCTCCTTACCCCTATATTCAGTTCCCACAATGTTCAAGTTTCACTTCTAGTGTGATGGGTAAATCACTCTGTCCTGTCTTGGCGGTGTGAACAGACTGCTTGTGGGGAGTTTTCTGGTGTTCCTTTCTTTTTCTTGGACTAAAGTAGCCTTGAGCTCAGTTCTTTCCTTGGGGATTCTTCAATGTACAGTTTCTAGGTAAACCTGGGAGGAGGAAAGGTTTAGATGCTGAATGCCTGAATGCTGTCTGTGGAAGCCTGGGGAGACCTCACAATTGCAAGGTGACACATCCACTGTGTCGGAGAGCCCATGTGTTGGTAGGAAGAAAAGGAGAGAACCAGTTTTCCCCTTTGCTCATCCTCTTCATCAAGTTCTCACTTCCCGGGCAGAGAAGAGTCCCAGACACCTGCCTCATCCATTGTCACTCCCAGCCACACCACCCTAGGAGCAAGGACATTGCCACACAGGACACAAGCCCTGGTGAGCCCCACCCTGCAGCCTTGGCCCCAGCTGACGGCTCTTTGCACTCTGTCAAGTTAGCTCTGTCTCCAGAAACGACTGCAGTGCTGGATCTGCCTTAGTGCCTCTCCATCTGGCTCCTCTTTATCACCTCTTTTTTCTCCCTGAGTTCATTTCTTTTGTGTTGCTCTTCCTTTCCCAGCATTTACTTCTTTGCTATGCTATTTAAAACAACTCTTTCATTCTCTTCTTCTTGTGGGTGCTAGTGAGTTTAATTTTTTTCCAGCTTTTTGATTTCTCTTTTCTGCTTTTATATCTGCTTATCCCTTCTTTCTGTGTTTCTTTCTCTGCCTAGTCTTTCCTGTCCCTCTGTCTAGAAAGAATGCTTTGCTGGGGCTGATTGATGATCCATTAGAAACAGATTAACAGGTGAGGATTGACTAGGGAAACAGATGTCAAGGAGAGAAGGAGAGACAGAGGAACAGGTGACCTTTTCCACAAGCAAGATGCGAGCATGGTTTTTCAAACATCAGTTGCTCCCTACAGGAGCACGAGAGAATGTATGGAAAGCAGAGAGGAGGATAAGCCATCATCATAACCTGTTGCTTTTTTGCATTGCTTATTTTTGCATTGCTTCATTGACATAGTGGTTTGATTCAGACTGAAATTGGCATCTCAGTTTAACATACAGACCTCATGTTCTCAGCAACTGTTACTGCTGGGCCTTGGTGAAATGATCTTCATCTCTCCCTTCCCACATGAACTTGCTCATTCCTTCTCTCTCTTCTCTTATTTTCACTTTTTTCTCCATCATTTTCAGGGTGGTTTTGCTTTTCAGATGTAACTATGGATGGAAATTGATCCATCTCCACCTTTTTTCATTTTAAAGACATTGACTATTTTAATAAAAAGCTGCAATGAGGAGTGCAAGAAATTAACAAAGGACATGGGAAGCCAGAGATGTGAGGAGCAGTTTCCAGTTTAGTTGTTCACCTGGAAGGAAATTGGCCCCTCAGAGCAGGGGTTAAAGCAGACCCTAGCTCCAGGCAGACAGCCAGAACCAGAACTGCATTCCTCCCTCACTTCTCTTTTCACCAGCTGTATAGGTAACAGGCATGGCCAGTGCAAAGGCCGCCCTTCAGCAAAACAGCGATTTTGCAGACCATGGGGAGAGACCTTCCTCGTGGGCAAGTTTTCAAAATTTCGGGGGGGGCGGGGTGAAATAAGGGCCGGCTACCTGTGGAAATCTCAGAGGAAGAAATTCTTGAAGGAAGAGGTTGACTGCAAATCAACCAGTTTTTCTCTCCTTCAAGAAATACTCAAGTTCTTTGCCCAAAATAAAGCAGCCTTTAGCCAGGGGACTGGATCTGAGGTGGGATGTAGGAGATGCTTGGTCAGCCTTGGCTGTGTGAATGGCTGTGAGGCTCCTGGTTGCCTCTAGTAAAAAAAGTTGTTAGAGATCTAATCTATGATAAAGGTAGCAAATCTGCAAAGAATTGGAGTGCAAGTGTTGCTATCCAGCTCCACTCTAGTCTCACCCAGGAAAATTTGCAACTCCCTACAGACCCTGTTCCCTGGGAATGGTAACACTTTATTTTCCGTAATTTCAGGGCTCTTTCAGTTCTGACTCTCTGAATTTGCATTCTCTCTAGCCAGAGGAATTGACCAACATCTTGGAGATCAGCAATGTTGTCTTCACAAGCATGTTTGCCCTGGAGATGATCCTGAAACTTGCTGCTTTTGGTCTCTTTGATTACCTTCGCAACCCCTACAACATCTTTGACAGTATCATCGTCATCATCAGGTGACAAGGGCCTTGGGGATCAGCTGAAATACACACAGAAAAGGGTACCACAGAGCTTGCAGAGTATTTCAAAAAGGGTTTAGCAGCTACACTGAGAGGAGCTGGGCTGATGCACAAGGCCAAGGACTGGGAGACCAAGATGTCTTGTCCCAATGCTCAGTGTTGGTGCTATGGAAGCCACACAGCATTTCTGTCCCTTAGTTCTTTCCTCTGTAGAGTGGAGGCAGTTGCAACTGTCTTGTTAAGGTCCAACAAATGTTAGCTGTGAAATATTTTGAAAATGCACAAATTGAAGATGTTACAAAGGTTTAAAGTGTGATAAAAGAACTTGTCTTGCTGGAATTTGATGCTGCAAGCCTTTCTTCATTCCTGCAACATGTACTGCCCCATTCATGTTCTTAAGGCATAAATGCAGCTTTCAACATGCAAGGATAAGCCTGTAGTTCATACTTCTGCCTTGCTCAGACAGATTTTCTCTCTCATCCTTTTGTACTGCTGAAATAGGGGTCTCCTCAAGCCAGGTTTCATAAGCTCTTGGAGATCTATTTCACACCCAAGATAGCTCAGCTACCTTAGAAGGCATAAAATCAGCAGGATGGCTTCTGTGGTAGTGTTGGAAACAAAAAGGTTTTAATAAAAGGCAAAATAACAAAACTCTTTACAGAGAAAAACCGAGCCAGGTACAAGAGGTCCTCCTGCCCCTGGTAAAACACCTCACAAAAGCGATTCGTTTCTTTGTTCTCTTCTTTTTCTACTAAATTGCTCAGGTGGGACTTTTTGGCTCCTGTCCAATTAGCTATCCTTAAGTTTGAAGTGAAGTCCCCTAGGTCCTATGAGATGTCATTTCACCTAATTAAGGAGAGAAACTTCTAGGCTTATTTCCTTTTTAACAGAACAAAAGATAGTTTTGTCACTCTGTCAACAAGGGGCACATTCCCATATACTGCCAATGCCTAAGTGAAGACTTAGCATTGTTAGTCCTCGTTTTCTTCTGTTTGCTCACTTGTATTTTGTTCTGTCCCTCGTCCTTGCTGTGCCTCTCTGGACCACAGCATCTGGGAGATCATTGGCCAGGCAGACGGGGGCCTGTCCGTGCTGAGGACGTTCCGGCTGCTCCGCGTGCTGAAGCTGGTGCGGTTCATGCCGGCGCTGCGCCGACAGCTGGTGGTGCTGATGAAGACTATGGACAACGTAGCCACCTTCTGCATGCTCCTCATGCTCTTCATCTTCATATTCAGGTGAGCAGGCAGTCAGCTCACGGTGTGCTGGAGCGGCACTGTGTGGCTCACGGGGACAACAGCTTCAGAGCGTGACTGCATAACTCATCTTGCCCATTGCTCCAGGCCAAGACAGGACTGACAAAAATTTATTTTTTCATAAGGACTGAACTTGCTCCTGCCTTAAATTGGATTCAGCAGGTGAGGATTTTGGCCTGGATGGGGTGGTGAAATACTGCCAGCAAATGCAGACATTAAGCATAATGTCCCATTACAGGATAGGTGAAGTCTCCTGCTAATCAGCACTAGCTACAGCAACAGTTCAGTCTGGAGGCTGATTCTGGCAGAAGAGCAGCAGGAAGCAACCAAGAAAGTTTGTCCATGCATGCCATGGATGCCCTGATAGCAAGATAAAGACATATGAGAGCAAAAAGGACAATAGAAAGGACAGGTCTGACTGACAGGTTGGAGGGAATATATGAGCTCTGAGTCAGAAGAGATGGAAAGCAAAACTTTTGGTGACCTACGGGGTTGCAATATGTAGTTCCTTCTTCACAGATAGCTCCCAGTGGTCTGATTGTGTTGCTGTACCCCTTGCTGCTGTGGTGTTGCATTAGATTTTCATGAGAAGATAATTACTCTGATGAGTTCATTGTGGTGGCAGAAATATTTATATTTGCCATCATCTTGTTCCAAAGCATCCTGGGAATGCACATCTTTGGTTGCAAGTTCAGCCTCAGGACAGACACAGGAGATACAGTTCCTGACCGGAAGAATTTCGACTCCCTGCTCTGGGCTATCGTCACCGTTTTCCAGGTGAGCCCACTCTGCTCTCTATGGGTGGGCCAGGGCAAAGTGAAGAGGATCAGGAGATGCTTGTTCCTCTCTGAGGAGCACTGCACTGACTCCTGACAGCACAAAAGGTTGTGGAAGAAGAACAATTGTATATTGGAACCAAAGACTGGTGTATATCTCAAACAGGGGGCCTTCCTAGGAGACAGTGGGAAAAGTCACTCCTGCTGTGGCAACTCCCAGCTTTAACGTTCTCACCTCAGCACATGACTCTCCTAATGGTTGTTCTTGTTTCTTTTTGCTCAGCTAAGGTTTTTGGTGCAGTGCCAGAGCTGGACAGTGACAGTGGGTGTGTGTTAATGGGGAAGGTCAGAGGCCTGGTCTGGCCCTGATGTGTATTCTCTGTCTGTCCTTTTCTGGGAATATGCTTCATGTTCTTCCTTCATGTTTTCTGACTTTCTCGTCCTCTCTTGCAGATCCTAACCCAGGAGGACTGGAATGTTGTACTCTATAATGGCATGGCCTCCACCTCGCCATGGGCTTCCCTCTACTTTGTGGCTCTCATGACATTTGGGAATTATGTACTCTTCAATCTTCTGGTGGCCATTCTTGTGGAGGGATTCCAGGCTGAGGTGAGCTGCCACCAAGGCTTCATCAGAAAAGGAATAGAGGGGTTAAAAAAGGAGCCTTTGTGACACTTTGAGGATACTGGACTGGAGGACTTAGAAAATATCACCCCTCTTTAATTTCACTCATGAAATAACTCTTGTTAGGGTAGTATTCCATTAAGCAAAAGAAAAAAATAGGAGTGTTATTCCTTGCAAGGAAAGAGGCTCTGGAAGGGGATTCACAGTTTCTGTTCTGTGTAACACGACAGAACCTACCTTGGGGTGAGCCCTTTACCCATCCAAAAGCAGCAGTGCAGTCTATCAGCCATCCCAAATCACAGAAGACTCTTTCCAGTGATCACACAATGCCTGACTGCCAAGGACAATTCTGCAGTTGTTCCAGAAATAAAAGACAAAAACAAATGGTCTTTTGTGTTTGAGTTTCCAACTTCTAAATCTGTGTGTTCCAGGGTGATGCCAACCGGTCATACTCAGATGAAGATCAGAGTTCTTCAAACATGGAGGAGTTTGATCAGTTCCAAGAGGTCCAGGAAGGCTCAGGTACAATGGCTCAAACATTCTAATTTGCTTGGGTCCTACTGCTGTTTGGTGAGAAACCTAAAAGCAGATTCTGCAGAAAATTTACTCCCGCTTCTGAGAACTTGCCAGTTTTTATTTTGAACTTTATGCCAGTTTGTGGTGTTATTTGTGGAAAAACAGAGACATGTTGGCATCCTGAGGAATGTGGTAGCTAAGTGGAACAGTTCTTGAATGACCTCCAGAACAGCAACTGGAAGTGAGAAGTGAGGCTGTCTCTGGTTAACTTCAGGGTCACTATCTCAGGAACACTGTATCCAAATCTGAAACCCACATTTGGAGAAGGGATACCAAGATGGCAAAAAGAACTCAGGCAAATCTGGAAGCCTTGCCTCATAGTGAGAGACTAATGAAGCTTAGAGAAATCAGGAAAGTTACTTGATCACTCTCTCTGTAGTTGTAGACCAGAAGGAAGGGGTTGTGTTCTTTAATTGAGCAGAAAAAAGCATAATGAGATTGGAAAGGTCCGAAACTCAAGCTAGACAAATTCAGGCTGAAAAAAAGCCATATATTTTCAAGGAGAGATAATTAACAGAGGGAACAACCTGAGTAGAAACCGCCTGGTAAGGTCTCTATCCCTCAAAGACTGAAAGTCTTTCTACAAGAGGTATTATACATCAAACAGGACTTGGTGGCAGGGAGCAGTGAGAGTAGCTTGCTCTGCAATGGGTGGTGAGCCAGGAGTTGAAGGGGACAGAGAGCCAGGCAGTAGGGCAGGGGCCACATTGCACACTCTTAAACAAGGTGAGCAGAGCAAGTCCACTGACACTAGTAAGGGTCTGCCAATGGTTCAGTAATTACCAGGCAAACCCACAGTGGTGAGGAAGGTCTAAGGTCAAGCCAAGTCCAGTCAGCAAGACAAGATCAGGATCAGCAAGGTGCAAGGACAGGCACAAACATTCTCACAGCACAACTCAGACAAGCACCATGGGCACATTTCTGAGCATAAATGCAGCTCCCACAGCAGGGAGCAGTGGCTCCAGTTTTTGTCTCTCAGTTTTTTCCTGCAACTAAGCTCTTTTCAAAGCAGTCCTATCCTGAGTTACATGGCTGTACCATATCAGAACTTATGCTGAATGCAGGCAGTCAAACCCCTGAGATGGCAGAGGAGGAAGAGGTTACAGAGGTGTTAGTGGACCCGTGGCTGTCTGTCATGCAGATGTGCATAGGTGACCTTCATTATGCAATAAGTCAAACAAAAATGATTGCTCCAGTCCTTTCAGGCATTAAAATTCAACATCCTGTCCTTTCCATGCATCTCAAAAAATGCTGATGGTCATCAGCAGGACTTAAGATTTCCCTCAAAAGTGTCCTAGATCTTAAAGGTCAAGGATTAGTCATTTGAAGAAGGGCAGTGTAGTAGAATAGACTGGGATGGAGTTTTTGTGTGCAGTATGATTGCAGGAATTTTAAGATGACCTCAGTACATGGATGGCTGTGGCTATCCCTGTATCTTAGTCTCTTGCCCAATGTTTCAGCCTAACTGCTTTAAGTAGCCAATCTGACAGCAGGTGGAATTTGTTCAGACCTGAAGACGCTGGTGTCTGCTCTTAGCATGCAGACGCACGCTCTTGTCCCTCTGTTTGCCTTCATGCTCTGCCTATCAGTCTGAGGCTGCCTGGACACCACTCTGCTCGTCTGTCTGTCCCCAAGGAGAGATGTGGTTGGTTTTGGAGGCTGAGGAGATTACTTTAAAGCATTCCCAGCTTGCGCTGCCTTTGTCACCACACCCTAAATCAGAGAAATTTATGTTGATTGGTGCTAAAGGGCTAACAATCTGTTGGCTGCTGTTAACATGCTAAACTGCTTAGGCATCAAAACAGTCACTGGATAGTGAGGAACCCAACTTCTTCTTTGCTCATTTTTCTTTCTGCATCTTTCCACTCAGATCCCAAGCTCTGTGCAATTCCTGTGACACCTAATGGGCACCTGGACCCATCCTTGCCCTCTTCCAACCCACCAGTGGCTGCTGGGGGGGTCACCAACTCTTCACGCAACTCACTGCAACTTGACCAGATCCGAGTTGCTGTTGGCTCCCGGAAGAGCAGTGTGATGTCCCTGGGGAGAATGACTTATGACCAGCGGTCCTTGGTGAGTGAGGGAGTAGAAATGTGTATCATACCCTTCCTTTGAAGGCCAAGCACTTCGTTGGTTTTCTGCCATCATCTGGGGATTTCTGGGGAGGATTGCCCTGCTGCTGTAGGCTTCTGACACAACTCTATTGCCTGTCTTTAGAATCCAGGTCAGTTCACATTATTTTTCTAAATTTCCAGATTTTTGAAATCTTTTTCCAGATTAGTTATCTATATTCCTTTGAGTGTGGGAGAGGGAGAACACCAAGAAGACAATCTCCCTCTTACAGTGGAACATGTTTTTCCTCCTTGCCTTTTCCTTGTTTTCCTAGATTAAAGGACACAAAATGTTGCCTTGAGTTAAGAAGTGATGGCAGAACCAAGTCCCATTACAGATGAGATTTTATCAGAGCTTTTGTAACAGTGGAAATCTTGTCTTTGAGCTCCCCATGGCACATTCTGCTGCCCCATAGCACTTCCCCAAGTATGTAGGTTTGTCTAGCCAGTGCATCTCAGACCTGCCCACCTTGTAACATCAGCTTCTGGTCTTTCTACCCACTCAGCTCTGGGTAGTGCCTTGGGGCTTAAAGGGTTCATGCCCCTGTTATTTCCAAACAGGGAGTGCTGGCAGCCATGTACGACATGATACCTTGCTGATGTGGTTGGACTAGGCTGTAACCAGCAAGCCTGTTTCTCTCATTTCTCCCTTTTACTAAGACTGGACTCAAAGACGGTGTGTCAGGTGATCCATCACCCTGTACCTTGTGTTATCCTTAACCAAAGCGCAGTGTGTAAAGCTGCCAGTCAGATTCTTTGAGAACTTTACTCTTGCTCTGTGCTGGTGTAAGTAACAGTATCAGGCACCTGGCCTTTGGCTTTATTACTTGCCCCCCCTGAAAGTACTTTGCACACAGATGGTGCTATAAAGTAATCACAGTCAACACCATTGCTAACTCATTACCAATTTATTGTCAGATTTACTGAGATTGCTGCTGGAATCCCACCATGCAAGTAGCTCAGTGTCTGATAAATGGCAGCCTTCTGGCTCAGGGGCTCAGGGAGCAGTCTGTGGTCTGAGAAAGGAGCACATGCTCCCTCCTCGTGCCAGAGTCACTGAGTCCCCATCCCACTCTTACAGTCCAGCTCCCGCAGTTCCCACTACGGCGCCTGGAGCCGCAGCGGAGCCTGGGGAAGCCGTCGCTCCAGCTGGAACAGCCTGGCCCGGGGACACAGCCTGAAACACAAACCTCCCTCAGCTGAGCACGAGTCCCTCCTGTCTGGGGAAGCGCACAAGGCGGCAGATGGGGAGCCGGATGGGACAGGAAGGGTGCTTCATCACCGCCGGACACTCTCTCTGGATAACAAAGGCTCCTGTGACCTGCTGGAGCTGGCCTCGGTCCCTTCTGGCCACAGAGTGACCCACAGGCTGGGAGCACCTCCTGGGGCCAGTGAGCATCAGGACTGCAATGGCAAAATGCCCAGTATTGTCAAGGAGATCTTCCCAAAGATGAACAACCACAAAGAACGGGGAGAGGATGATGAAGAAATAGATTATGTGAGTGCTTGGTGGAGGATCCTGGGATTACATCACAGTGCTCTGGGATACCCCAAATCCATCCTCAAATTTCAGCTTCCTTGCGTGTGGATGGAAAAGCTTGCGAAGGTGCTTTAGGAGAGCTGGAGGACCGCTGGAGGACTAAATGCAGATAGGACTTTCTAGGCACAGACAAGCTCACACCACATTGCCAGGCTGCTTGCAAGGCAGGTGGGAGGTGGGAGGAAGGCAGATGTGCGATGTACATGTGGTCAGTCAGGGGCTGTTATTTCAGAGCACTGCAGCCAGTGATTTCTACAAGATGGGGAGGTCAGGCTGTGCAAGAGTGAGAGTTTTGTGTGGGGAACATCGGCAGACCAGAGCAGGAAGCACAGGCACCGCAGGCAAGGCAAGTGGGTTTTGTGGTATCAGCCTGGGGGACAGCAATCTGTGAGCACATCAGAGAGTGGAAAAAGTGGAGTGAGGGTCAGCAGAAATTTGAGCAGACATAAATGTCTGTATGAAATTCTCAGCCCAAGTGCCAACAGAAAGCCTTCTTGTCCTAGCTTCTCATTTAGCTGAGGCAGGTAGGAAACATTGCCCTCATGTAACACAGTCCCTCTAACACCTCTAAGAAGGCATCATGGGACAGCATCCTGCTCTAGAAGGGAGACCAGCAGTTTTATTTTCATGATCTGGGGAGGTAACCAGATGCCAAGAGGTAAAAAAGCCCTGGCAAAGCAGCTTCTACCTTTTTTTCCATGACTTGTTGCCTTTGAGTGGATTTTCTCAATCAAGGGATTAAAGAAAAGCAGGTAGTGGTGCATTTGAGTCAGATGTGAAAGGAAAAATATCTCTCTCAGGCAAGTGGAAAGGTGACCAGTGGCAATTGCTTCTGCTGCATCCCTACAGAGCCTGTGCTTTCGCATCCGGAAGATGATGGAGGTCTATAAGCCAGACTGGTGTGAGTTACGGGAAGACTGGTCCATATATCTCTTCTCTCCACAGAACAGGTTTGTGTGGTTTTTGCCATGAGAGGGTTGAGAAGATGGGGCAGATTCTGTTGCTCTGCTGGCCATATCCCCTGATGCTAGGTGGCAACTTCAAACTTAGCAGCTGAGAATGTGTATTTTCTCCTCCGTTGTCCCTTCTACAGCCAAAAGGCATTTCTTTTCCTAGATTGTGGCAATGAAAGGAAAGTTGAGCATCCTAAATAGCTATTGTGATCTTCCCTCCCTTTGGAGCATCCCATTTTTATTTTCTGTAATCATAAATATTTATAGCAAAGCAAGGCAGGGAATACTAATGTTAACACAAAGAGGATAAAGAATGTATTATTGATGACTCCATAATACTGATATTTCCTCCCCTGGTACCAGAATAGCATCTTCATTTAATTTACAGTACCAGTACCAACTTACCAGCAGTTACATCACACCTTTTAGGGTAACGTTAGAACCCTTCTTGCCTAAAAAAGGGAAATTTGGGTTGAATTCTTCCTGTTAAAGAGATCTCACCAGGAGAAAATGTTCACGTACCCCAGCTAACATTATTGTCACCCATTCATATTGCCCCTTGAAAAGAAAGGGCTGTCATTTTAGGTCACGAGAGAGAGCTTTTTTTGCTCTGTGTGACACCTATGTTAACGTACACAGTGTCTTTCAGAAGTGTGGTCCCCACATCTGCCAACCTACCTGCCTCTCCTGAGCTTTCAGCATGTGGCCTCTTTGCTGTGGAGGGGTACAAAGTGTGAGTTTGGGAGGAAAACTGGAATTCAGCCTCGTTACAAGGCAGGAGAGGAGCACAGGGTCGGTCATAGTGGTTAGGATACCACTCTGGCACTGGAGAAATCAACGGAGGTTCAGCACATTGCTCTGCCCTTGCTCTGCTCCAGGTTCCCTGTGTGACGATTTACCACCCTGGGCTATTGCCATTCCAAGGGACATCAGTGTCAGAGATAGGAAAGCTGCTATATCAGAGCCCAGTTTTGGCCAGAACACTTAATTCTGTGTCCTCTTTCCTCCTACATCTGTTCTGCCCAAGGCATAGGTGCCTACTGGAACTCTCTTGCAGGTTTCGCCTCCTCTGCCAGACCATCATTGCTCACAAGCTATTTGACCATGTAGTGCTGGCCTTCATCTTCCTGAACTGCATCACCATTGCCCTGGAAAGACCCCAGATTGAACACAGAAGCACGGTGAGAACCATTACCTGTCACACACTTTATAGCACAACTTCTAACAGTGGTTCCTGAGTGTTCCTGGTACTGCTATGATCTCTGAAGAACTTCAGCATTAAACACCAGCTCCAACTCATCTATTCAAATATCTAAATATTAGTAATTGACATAAATATGTGTTTCCCCTGCAGGCTCTTGTAATGGGGCTTTATAATACAGCCCCACTTTATAATACAGAAAGCCTAGTTCCTTCTGTCTTGGAAAGCAAGTGTCTCCTCCAGGAGCCTGCATATAAGGGATGAATAGCAAAAGGGACAAGGAGTGGAACTGAGAGATAGAAGTAACTTCCATGCTGTAGGAATGGCACATCATCATTCATGTATGCTGCTCTTGAGCTATCTTGGAGGTGGCTCAAGCTGGCAAGTGAAGTTACTTTTTCTGCTTGTCTGCCTTAGCTGACTCCCAGACTTTGCTGCACTTGGACACAATCAGTGGTCTGTGCTCAGCAGCTCTTTGGGGAGGAGTGCCAGGTCAGTGCAGCAGGTTAGGCCTGAGCAGCACTGACAGAAAAGGGCAGAGGCTCCCTTGAAACCAGATCTGCAGGATGCAAAAGAATCCCATCCACTATGGTCTGGCAGAGCTGCATAGGATCCCAGCCGAGGTATACGAGCTGAAATCTGCCCAGCACTGACCTCTGCCAAGAACATCTCCCTTACTTCATCAACTTTCAGACCCTTCACAGGAATGCAAAAATATCAAGATCATCAGAGGGGACTGACAGATTAACAAGAAGTAGTCAAAATACACTTAAGGTCTTTCTCTGTTTTGTTTTTTTTTTTTTTTTTTTTTTTTTTTTTTGTTTATTTTTTTTCTAGGAAAGAATCTTTCTCACTGTGTCCAACTACATTTTCACAGCAATATTTGTAGCTGAGATGACACTGAAGGTAAGTTACTGGAGAACAGCTCAGAGCCTTTTTCCAGTGTCAAACACTGTTCATATTTGCTCAGCACCCTTTTAAAATGTGTGTTCCTTTTTTTGGTGTGCCAGTCCTTCCCTCTACCTTTATAAAGGCAGATACTGCCTGGGGTTCAGTCCTGTCTTGTTAGGCATAGAGGAGATGTTTATTGTAAGAATTAGATCCAGTTGGATCTTAGTATTCACGAAGGATAGCTGGCATTCGAGTAGGGATTTTGTAATGATGTCAAATGTCCGTTCCCTTTCTCCTGGAGCAAGAAAGGGGGACATTACAACAATATTAATGACATGCTCAAAGTTGAGATAATTATTCAATAGATGGCAAAGTACTTTGCAACAATCAGAAAACCTTGTTATTCCCTTCTCATATTTGGGGAAAAGTCCTAAAACTGTGTGCTGGAAGTTAAACCCCTAAAATTCACATCTGAATTTTGACCGTGATTTGCAGTATGTTAGTATCTCCCCATGACTACCAATTTCTGTAGCACTCACTGTTTTTGAGAACTGCTGACAAACAAATTACTCCTTTAAGAGCCAAAGTATGGATTTGGTCCCTGACTTTACCTCCCACACGATCTCTGAGCCAGGAGACTTTCCCCAAGTCTCTCTGGTGTGGCAGGGAAAGGTTTCCTGTGTGTCCCCTACAGTGTCATGTTACTTAGGGAGGCAGAAAAAAGGTGTTTCCCTTCACAGACATCCAGGTGAAAGGAAAAGATAATGAGATGACATTTCAGTGTCATGAGGAGTTGATAACTATTCCCCCTCCTCCCATTCTCTCCATAGTTGCCCTCTACCAGGTAGCATAGGAGCCATTTCACCCCCTCTTCTCTCCCCTCTCTTCCAGGTGGTCTCTCTAGGCCTGTATTTTGGGGACCAGGCTTATCTCCGCAGCAGTTGGAACATCTTGGATGGCTTCTTGGTCTTCGTGTCTCTCATTGATATTGTGGTCTCAGTGGCCTCTGCTGGTGGTGCCAAAATCCTGGGGGTGCTGCGAGTGCTCCGGTTGCTGCGCACCCTACGTCCCCTCCGGTCAGAACCCCACCGAGCCCTGCTTGGCCCCCTTCTCCCACTGGTTATCCCCAGGAGGGGTCCCAGGGTCAGATCCAGCTGTGCCAGGCAAAGTGTGGTCTTTAACAAGCAATAGGCCACAAGGAGGTCCCCCTTAGCCATATGGGTCTGATGCTGGAGGTTCCTCATCAAAGAACAAATCCATGGGAGAGAAAAGGCTTTTTTATCACGGGGAAGGGATCTCCACCAAGGGGTCACTGCACATGGAGGCAGGAGTCTGCTGCTGCTGAAAATGCTTAGCTTAGGTCAAACGTCCCTGCCCTGTCCCTCTGTCACCCTTCCCCTTCCTTCCTTTCCAGAGTCATCAGTCGAGCCCCTGGTCTGAAGCTGGTGGTAGAGACCCTCATTTCTTCCCTCAAGCCCATAGGAAACATTGTCCTCATCTGTTGTGCTTTCTTCATCATCTTTGGCATCCTGGGTGTGCAGGTAGGTTGTTACTGTCCCTCAAACAGCCCTTGAGCCCACACTCCACAGGCACCTGTACCCCCAGGTCCTATAACAGACACAGGCAGCCAAGCAGAGCAGGGGAGACAGCGAAGCCAGTGAATTTTCTATGTTTACTCTCTTCCACAAGTCATCTCCATAATGACACAGCCTTTGGCAAGCACAGACAGGTGCTCAGCAAGTGCAGGCGTTGCTGGACATGAGAGGCAGGAGTTAGTGCTCACACCTGGCAGCAGGTGGGTCAGGTTTTAGGTCAGTGTCATAGCGAGAGCGCAGGGCTGGCACAGCACAGGGCTCCCTGGACTCCAGGGCTCCATGTCTCCCCACAAGGGCAAGCAGCTCAGTGCCTGCTTGCATGAACCCTGCCCCCAGTCAGCTCTCTTGCTCCCCCTCACTCTCAGCCCTAAATCCACCCACAAACTTCTTTAATTTTTTAATTTAATCCTCCTTATTTTTGGCTGTTGCATTGCAGAGGAGCAAGGGTGTGGGTGTTACTTCCATCTCAGGGAATGCGCTATACTTAGTTTGCTCTGATGCATCTGTACAAATGCACAATCCAGTACCTTCCATATGGGGAAAAGAGCCCTGGGCAGAAGAGTCACAGAAGTGCAGTGCAGCTTTGTGAAAAAATATATTTGAGAAGAAGAGGATGTTTTTTCTGGTTCTTTACCCTCAGATGAGATCTTCTTTTCCCATCAGCACTCTCAGTAACTGGAAAGCAGGGAGTGAAGATTACTCTAGGGGACTGATTAGAAGATACTTTTTCCCTTTAGAAGATACTTTCCCTACCCAGAAAGGCTGCCTTAAGGGCTATCAGATGGTGGGCTTACAGTCACTGCTGCCCTGGAGCAATGGAGAAGGCTGAAAAGCCAAGTGTGAGCTTACAAGGGTGGTCCTGCCTCCTTTGCAATGGTTGAGCCTGTGCTGCACATTGTGTTGGTGGTGTCCCTGTCATGCTCAATGTGGCTTGCAGTCTTGCAGGCCATGCAGCATCTTGGCAGCTTCTATACATCCCAGGGAGCATGGGGAACCCTGTGGGGAAAGGGGCTGATGGGGTCACTCCCCTCCTGCAGCTTTTCAAGGGCAAATTCTACCACTGTCTGGGGGTCGACATCAGGAACATCACCAACCGGTCTGACTGCGTGGCAGCCAACTACAAGTGGGTGCACCACAAGTATAACTTCGACAACCTGGGACAGGTGAGTTTGCCCACAGTTCCTCTCTCTGATGGGAACCCAACACATGGTTTGTCTCCTCCCCAGGGAACAGATGCAGTGCCTGGAAAGCCAGAAGGAGCAGTTATTTGGCATGCATGCCCATGCAGAAGCTGTGTCACTAGTTGGTTGATATCAGAATGACACTTACAGGATGAGTGGGAAAGAAAAGTGGTGGCAGCAGAGAGCTTGATTTTCTTTTTTCTTCTGCCATGAAAATCATGTTCTTCACAAACTCTCTCCTGTGATGGGTCTGGCTGCACATGGCTCCCTGTCACCCCGTCCCTGTCCTCCATGGGGGAAAGAGCAGGTTTTGATGTGTGCAGAGACACAGGAAGAGTATTTCAGTGCTGTGTGTGTAAGAGCATAAACCCACAATAATTTTTTTTCTGCCTGCCAGATGCACCTGCTCCACATCAGCTTTGCTTTATATGTTGCAGGCTCTGATGTCCCTCTTTGTTCTGGCTTCCAAGGATGGCTGGGTCAATATTATGTATAATGGACTCGATGCTGTGGCTGTTGACCAGCAGGTACATGGACTTTCTTGTGAAAAGACTTTTTCACTTTCCTTGTGCCTGTAAGGCAGAAGCATCCTTTAACATCCTGCTTCAGTGCCTCCCTCAAACCAAGAGTCCTTTTCAGGCCTCTTTTGAATCCTTTGCTCACCTGTTTGCAAGGGGTCAGGTCCACGGCCTTGTCTAGTCCGTGCAGGAAGGTGTAGCTGTGGCTATCCTGTGAGTGTCTGTGGTAGGGTCAGTGGGCCTTTATCTATTTCTAATGAAGAAGCAATAATGCCATGTGTCTTTCTGGGCACGCTGGCTCCCTCCTGTCCCACTCATGGGTACTTCAATACCTTGTAAAGCAGGATCTGTTGGGCTGCCACCCACTGCATCCCTATTCCTCTACCGCTAAGACAATGTCTGCCTCTCTTCTCCTCCCACTCCAGCCAGTGATCAACAACAACCCCTGGATGCTACTCTACTTCATCTCCTTTCTCCTCATCGTCAGCTTCTTTGTGCTCAACATGTTCGTGGGGGTGGTGGTGGAGAATTTCCACAAGTGCCGGCAGCACCAGGAGGCTGAGGAGGCGCGCCGGCGGGAGGAGAAGCGCCTGCGACGCTTGGAGAAGAAGCGAAGGAGTAAGGCACAGCCTAAGTGTTTGGTTGGTTCGTAGGCCAAGGTTTTTTGAGAAAAACCTTTTCCTCTTATTTTTCTTTCCCAATGAGCTGGTCTCCAAAATCCATCGCTCGTGGCCGTGCTCTCAGCCTTCCTCCCCACACCACTGCTGTGTCACCACACACCTCACTGGGGCGGTCTGGAGAAGAGGGGTGGCTGAGGAGGTCTGCTGGGACTCCAGGGAGGGCACTGGGGAAGGGTTTTAGCACCCTGCTCCTCAGGAGATAACGTACCAAAAAACACCCCTGTGCACATGCCAGCAGGCACTGTTGGCATGGGGCGTGCACACATTGATGCGCTTCCTGTGCTTCGGGTAGAGTCCCACCTGGGCTTCATGCAGCTCAGCTGGTGGTTGAAGAAGAACCTGGACAGACCATTCTTAGTGTTTAAACTCAAATCTAAATAAAAGGGGGGAAAAAAAAAAGAGGAAGACCCCTGTGTTTTGTGTCCCAGTGACCCCAGTGTTGCAGTGTCACTCCTTGGGATCTAAAACCCTCTGTCATGAAGGAAACCTTCTATTCCTAGTGTTTCTGTCCTGTTTTGTGTTACCTTTAGATAAAAATTGCTGAAGCATACTTGCTCCTGGAAATCATCCCTACTACCCAGACTTCCATTCACAGCCTATGGGCATGCTTTCCTTTCCTCTGCTCCAGTTTTCCCCTTCTCTCCTATAACACCCCAGGGCCTCTTCTTGAACCATCTGCTCCCTTTTATCAAAAGTGATCTTAATTTGTCAAGACATGAAATGCTGATTTAGCAACATTCCCACAAACACAGTCTAACAGATTGATTTTTTTCCTAGTATTTCATTCTTTGTCTTTTTTCCTACATATTTTTCCCCATTTCTTCTTTTGGTGGGTTTTTTGTTGTTTTTTTTTTCTTCATTTTTTCCCCCCTCTTCCCTATGTCCTTTACCTATTCTTTTCTGTTTTTTCTCTCTCCTAACTACATTCCAATTTCTTTCAATACCTCTCACCAAGCTTACACCTTCTCCCTCCTCAGTGTTTCTTACCCATTTCTCTCTTTCTTCTGATTTCTTCCTAACTCTGCCCATATCCCTCTTTCCACTGAAGAGGCGCAGCGTTTGCCGTACTATGCTACCTACTGCCACATACGCCTCCTTATCCATTCGGTCTGCACCAGCCACTATCTGGACATCTTCATCACTTTCATCATCTGCCTCAACGTGGTCACTATGTCCTTGGAGCACTACAACCAACCTGTGGTGAGTGAGATCATGGACATAAGTCCTGCCTCCCGACATTGTCATTTTGGTACAGCTCTCTGGTGACCACTGCCCACCAGCATAAATAGGACACTTGAGTGTCTTTAAAAACTACTGTTAAAGTTTTGTAGGAATTAGTTTGGTAGTAGGCAAATTTGTGTGAAAATTTTCAAGTGCATCCAGAAAGGTAGTTCCTACTCTGACACTTGTTACCCATTAAAATCCATAGAGAGAAGGTGTCTGAGCAAGAGTCAAGCCCCTAGAAAGCATGGTACAATTAAGTCTCTGTGCTTTATATTAGTAAGTGGATATGTGGGTCACTCAAATTTAGCTGCCTGCTCTGCTTTTTATTTTTCCCTTGTTCCTAATAGGAGTGGTAGAAGGAACAGTGTCCTGGGAGCTTCAGGCTTTGCATCAGATTTCCAAATGTAAGCCCAATTCCCCTGCCTTATGGCCTCAGCTGAGAGAACCAGAGTGGCTGGTTGTATGTCATGGGATGGGCCATCTTTACCAAGCCCCCTTTTCTGAAAAACTGCAGGGCCAAAGTGCTGAGCAGAGCCTCTCTCAGCTGCAGGGCGTGGTTCCAAATACAGCACCTTGGAGGCCAAATAAGTTTTTCACTTTGCTTGGTGAAAACCAAGAAGGCCATGTACCTCTCAATGTTCCTGCAAAAGCTGCAGATGCTTTTGGTGGGAAAAATGTATACTGCACATATCAAAGGAGCCTTCTACCTCCATATGTAGACAAAGCATTCATCATGACATCTGCCCAGCAACATTTCAGTTTTCTCTTCAGAAGACCCTTGGTTTAGGTGAGAGCTCTGGTGTCTGAACAGATTGCCTGAGGTAACTCAGGCTTTGATCAGGAGCTGAATCTCTCCTCATTCAAATCTATTGCCAGGCTCCTCTGTTTCCCGCCCACCTTGCCCAACTGCCCAGCTTTCATCTTTCCCTAGATGGTGCCCAGTTTTATATTTCAGGAACTCTCAACCTTTATCTGTTGGCATCCTCACATCAGATCTTTGTTCCTCAACAAGTCACTCCTCTTCCTTACTCTTCAGCTCCTTTCCTTGGAACACAGCTCCTGCCAAGCCAGCCTGCTCTCAGGCTGTGTTAAACAATCTTCTCAAAGCACTTCAAACCATGCCAGTACAAAATGCCACCAAAAGCTGCCCACTGCTCGCACTGGTTCTTGGTGGTCGTGAAGGGGCAGCACGTAAAAGAACCAGAAACCAAACAGCTCAGAGATGTGATATGCTGGCACCAGACCAAGGCACAGCAGGGTTTCCTCTGGTCAGAGATGACCTGAATCCACACCCAGAGTAACCTCTGTGCTTCACTCCTGGTGGATAGCTATGCCAGTGCCATTAACAAGGTGTCATTCAGGTGGCACAGACTGTTGGCAGAAGAAAAGCCTGATGGCATTTTGTGGATTCTCTTGCAAGAGCCTTCTCCTCCAGATTATGCTGAGCAATACAGAAGAAAGGAGCAGTAACTGATCCTGAGAACTGATCCCGTCTCTGATGGGCAGAGGAGCTGGCTGGTGGTTGCCCTTAGTAGGTGACCTCCACATTGAAGTAGGTAGGAAGCATGGGGCAGCCTCCCCACCCCACAATGAATACCTGGGGCAGTGCCGCACCCCAGGATGAGTTCCTGGCACTTAGGAGAGTCCCCACACAGAGGGGTTATGTGTTTGATGTTGCTTTTGCCTCAGTTCTTTTCCCTCTCTTTCTGTGGCAGTCCCTGGAGACCGCCCTCAAATACTGCAACTACCTGTTCACCACTGTCTTCGTGTTTGAGGCAGTCCTCAAGCTGGTGGCATTTGGTCTGCGACGATTCTTCAAAGACAGGTGAGCAGAGGGTTGTCAGCTGTGGCTGTGGGACAGCTGGGTTGGGGTAGAGGCTTGGGGATGGTGCCCTGTCCAGACCGTGAAGTGGTGGCAGAGTGCTCTGACTGCCTCCCAGTTCTGCACCACATGCACCTAACCTCATCCTCTGCAAGCTGCAATGCCTAGGCAGTAGCAAGAGTTGCCCAAAAATTGCCTCTTGGTTGCAGTCTGCTGGTTAGGCTAGAAAGCAAAGGGGATGAGGTTAGAGCGAGACATTTTTTTTCCTGCTCTTGAGGCAAACTGTGAGCATGCAAAAGCAGAACATATATAGCAAAGTTGATTCAAGGTAGGGCCGTAAAAAGCTGAGCCCATTAGTCAAAGCATAGCGCCATAGTAACACAGCTCCATGCTTTCAAATCAGGCTGGCTTGCCTCTGGCTGCTCAGGGTGTGTGCAAAGTGAATCTCTGTTTCTCTGGAAAAGCCCACATAGGCTGACTCAGAGCGGGCCTTGAACTCATACATAAGGAAATGTTTAGGATGAAGTGGAGACAAGTACCATTCTTTCTCAGGAAAATGGAAAAACTCTGTTTATTTGTATATTTGTATTGTTTTGAATTTGTTTATTCTCTTCAATTTTTCTCCTAAAGGTGGAACCAGCTAGATCTGGCCATTGTGCTGCTGTCTGTCATGGGCATCACATTGGAAGAGATTGAAATCAATGCTGCTCTCCCAATTAACCCCACTATCATCCGGATCATGAGGGTGCTGCGAATCGCCCGGGGTGAGAGAGACACTGGCCAGAGCAGGGGTGCATGTGGCCATTGAGTGCATCTTGGTGCCATGACTCATTGAGCAGAGGCTGTGAAGTTGTGAGCTTGCCCTGTCCCCAGCCCTCAAGGAGCCTCTGGGGTGTCCTTCCCAGCAGGGATTCTAGGATCTAGGATAGCCTAGAAGCTCAGGCTTTCGGGTTCCATGGGAGGTGAAGCACTGGGAGGGTGGGCAGATCATGTGAGAGCTGAACTTTCTGTTACTCATTTCTGGGGCAACTGTAGTAGCGATGTGGGGAGCAGAGGCCACTGAGCAGGTTGAAATTTGCCAGGTAAGGGGGTGGCCAAGGTGTGCCAAGATGGCATAACAGCGAAGATGGCTGAAGGGAGAGAAAGTGATGGAAGGAAAAATCATAGCAGAAGGACAAATAGGATACACATTCCTGGGAAGAAGCATGTGGCTGGAGTGTCTGGGTGAAGGAGAAGCAACCCAACAGACATGTGTGGCAGAAACAAAATATTGAGTAAAAAGGATATCAACTTGAGGAGAAGGAACAACTAGGGTTGTACCATCAAAAGCAAGAAGAGGAATGAGGGGAAAATCCAGTTCTTCTAGGGCAAGGAGAGACAGGACGTCTGTCTTGTGCTACTGTTATTAGTAAGTCACACAAAGGATGCCTCTGAGCTCAGTCTGACACTTCTCTTGTGCTTGTTGTGGCAGTCCTGAAGCTACTGAAGATGGCCACAGGAATGCGAGCCCTGCTGGATACAGTTGTTCAAGCCCTGCCACAGGTAAAACATCTTCCCAAAAGACTCTCCTCTTCTGTCCCTTTTTCCAAAGGGTTGATTCTTGTGGGGTCTCAGAGTGGTGTGCAGGCACTGTGCTGTGCAGGCAACTGCCTGAAGGTCATGTCCAAGTTCTTGTGTCTTTCCTGGGGTTACAGCTCACCTCACATCTCTCTTCTCCAGCATGTGGAAAAAATAAGGCTTGACCCCTGGATAAGGGTAGGTTTCTTCCCATCATGTCTAGCTAGTGTTAGCATGTTAGCTAGTGTCTAACTGTTTGCAACTAGTCCTTGGCTCTTTTCTCCCCTCTCCATAAGAAGGTAAGAGTGATTGGAAGCCATTTCAGGAGGAAAGGACATCTTTCCATCACTGCAGCTCTCACCCTTCCCCGAATGTATCACCTTTTCCCTCCTTCTCTTTCATTTGAACTCTCCTTTTCTTAGCCAGTGCTTCCCCCCTTCCTATTTTTTCTTCTTTCCTCCTCCTGGATCCCTTTGTGTTTCTGAGCATCTCATGCATGAGAAGCAGTGACACGCTGTGTTGTGGCTCACACAGCCGGCAGTTAAGTGTCTGCTGCAAGACATGGAGACAGAAGGATCTCATGAGCTGTGAGTGGCAGCTGCTCCCAAACGAGATGCTGACACGGTGCTTTACACAGGCTTCAAGCCCACTGTGAGCATTCTCCGTGATGGATGAGCAGTCAGGGAGTCTGGTCCCCTTCCTTTTGGATTGTTGAGGGAGAATTGTTAAGCAAGGAGTAATGGCACCAAGTGGCTCTGCCGATCATACATCAGACCGGTCCCTTGGCAGGCCCTGAGAAGGCAGCTCTGCTGCGTGATATCAAAATGCACAGGCATTTGTCAGTTGATTTATCAGCTAATGTGCCAGTGCTGGTGAGTGATGATGAGCTGGGAATCAATCTGAAAACAGCATGAGTAGTTACCCAGGGAATTTACTTCTGGTGTTGGTGACAATAAATGTCAATCTGAATTAGTAGAATATGATGGCACAAAAGTGAAAAGGAAACTCTGTGATCTTTTATGGATCCTGAACTCTGTCTGATCTTCCATGCTTTTTATTAAGCAATAACTATTTGTGGTTTATTATAATAATAGTAATAACAACAATATTAATAATTCATTTGTAGGATATTCAAGATCATTCAGGATAGTTGTGGGGTGAGATACATTGGACAATAGAAAAAAGGGGAGATAGAGGATGTTCTTAGTGCAGGCAGATTTGGAATGTAAATTTTTATTAGTTCTGGCTCTGCTGCCACAGACTGGCTCAGTGCAGCTTCTTTGCACCTTGCTCTTTTCCATTCCAGGAGCCACAACAGACGATTTTTCTCAGGAAAGGATCTGGGACAGAGCAGGTCTTCAGATCCAGTGTCTGCATGTCTGTGGCATGTTTATTCTGAAACCCAGATAAATGCACACAGATATTAAGAAATAGTATCCAGAAACTGTTGGTAAGAGGACTCCGCAATATATTTGCACTTAAATGATGAGATTCAACTTCTACCCCTAAAATACAGATAATAAATAAGAGAGGAGGAAATATTCATATCACTGTCATGTAGACAGAGAAATAGAGTCATCAGACAGTTACTGTTTTGCTCAAGATGGCAAAGAGCACAGCTGGGACCTGTGAGTCTCTGTTTCTGGTCCTAACCAAAACCCACAAGTATGTTCTTCCACACTTTCTCATTTCTTATTTTTCTGTCTCCCATTTGCCTACAGCTCCTTTGCTAATCAAGTTTGTGGGCCAGGTCTTTTGGAGGTCAGTAATATCTGCCTCAAAGCAAGCAGATGTCTGAAAGTTTGGTCTCTAGGTATTCCCTGGAAGATAATAACAAGCAGTACTTAATCCCTCTGGTATCAAAGCCTGTGACTTCCTATTGACTGGCTTTTGCTACTTCCTATAACAGGTTGGCTTTGATTAATAAAGTTGTATGGCAGGGATAAAAAAAGCTCTCCATACTTATAGTTGCATAAAAATCTGAACTTAAAGGTCTAAAATCCACCAGTTTCAGCGTTAAAAGAACGAATCTAGTCTCCATATTTTATACACCGGGTCTTCGGGGGACAATTGAATTATCTATAATATTATTCTCTAAGATTTATTTGCTTTGCCAAAAGAAGTAGTTTAAAATAAGCTGTCCTTTCCTTTGCACTTTCTCCTCTTCCTGACCTTTCTCTTTTTGTTCCCAGAGCACAGACTAAAATCAGGGATTTTGGTTTGCTAATGGCATACAAGGCATCTCCAGTTGTCCTGTTTCAATTCCCTTCCTGTCTTTGTTACACTGCAGCAATTCTTAATACTGAATAGAGCTTTAATTTTAAAGAGCCCTCTGGAAACGTAGTCCTTAGCTAAGTTTTATTAACTTCTTTTTCTGAACGCCCTGTAGACACAGACCCAGCACTGTGCTTTCACAGCATTTACTATGGTGTCTAATTTAGTCATCAGAAATAATTCCTTCCAGTGGGTATGTAGGGAGCCAGGATGTGGCAGTCCAGGGGAGTGGGTGGGCTGAATCATTTATTTCTCTCCTGAATTTGGATTGCACAGCAGTTGCAATGACTAAATTAGATTCCTGAAGTGATGATCCTAACGTAGGCCCAGTGACCCCATGCATTCAGACCAGAAACTGTTTAGTGTTTCAAAAAACCCATTAAGTCCTTAATTTTTCCATGCCTTCTCTTCCCACCTTCCTGCTCCTCCCCCAGCCCTGATGGCAACTGGAGCCATCAGTGATCATTTCTCAACTGTTGAGCAATTGTTTGGTTGCATTTGCATACCAGGATTTCTTCAGGCTTGGAAATGCAGAAATACTTTCTTTACAGATGAAATAGGCTTTGGGATAGGCTGACGGTGCCTTTGCTTTCAGGTGGGGAACCTTGGACTCCTTTTCATGCTCCTCTTTTTCATCTACGCTGCTCTAGGAGTGGAGCTCTTTGGAAAATTGGGTAAGTCTCAAGCAGACCATGCTTCAATGCGACCTACAGGCATGCTGGTTGTGGTTTCTCAAAATCAGAACTCTTCAATAAAGGAACTGAGTTATTTGATGCACTTAATTCTCCCTTATGCATAATTGATGTAAGAGGATTTCCCTCTAAATTGTTGTTATCCTAACAGGCTAGCAAAATAAGAGCAGCCTCCATTTTCTCTTACATTCTTAAGCATTTGCTTTTCCTGCACTCTGTCCCCGACACTGCCTTCCAGATTACAAGACAAAGTTTGTGAAATTTTGTTTACATCTCTTGCCACGGAATATTGATCAAGAAGAAAGGCAGCACAACGACATGCTGGGAGGATCCCCCTGAGCAGCAGTTAACTGCATGATCTCCTGGGGCTGGGCCATCAAGGATTTTTCCATGTTGATGGCCAACAGCCAACTGTTGAGCAGAGTGCTGATACCATTCATTACCTGGAGGTCTTCAGGTTGTGAGCCCATGTTGTTGGTCTCAGGGCTGGTAGTGTGTCCTCCCCTGAGTGTTGTGCCCTGCACTCCCCTTGTTTTTCAGTGTGCAACGATGAGAACCCCTGTGAGGGCATGAGCCGCCACGCCACCTTCGAGAACTTTGGGATGGCCTTCCTCACACTTTTCCAGGTGTCCACAGGTGACAACTGGAATGGGATCATGAAGGTAACTGGGACTTGGAGGCAACGATCTCCTGTTTGTGGGGAAAGAGAAATTCTGATGTGTGGTCTGTTCAGCAGAGCTTGGGCTAGCAAAGGGAAAGGGAACAGAACACAGAAGCTGGGTTGCTAGATAAGGTCCCTGCTTGGTCCAGAGTCTCTCTCCCCACTATGGTAACTCATGCCTTGAGCTCATCTAGTCCTGGAAACATCTGATTGAGAAAAGTGCCAATTTTCCTTGGAAGAAACAAGAAAACCATTTAGGCTGAGGGAATATCCAGTGTAGTCAGGACTGCACGGGACATGTGTGTTGGACATGCCGCTTATCTGCAGAGCTACTAGGAAAACACAAAATAAATACTCCCTTTGGAGGACATGGAGAAAGGAAAGTTCTTTCATCACAAGTGGTGCTTTTGAGAATAGATGGCAGAAGGTAGTACCAGCTCATTTTTGGTCTTGTTCACGTGTGGGGCTATGGTGGCAGCAGCATGTCATGGTCTGAAAGTTTGCTTCAAATGCCTTTGGATGGTTTGCTCTGAAGCAAACAGCATATGAACAGAGAGTGTCCCAGATTCTTTGCAGAATTGTGCCAAAAGGTATGGGATGAGAGAAGTGTCTGCCTGGTTCTTTCCATTAGCATCAGTGTTTTTTGACAGAGAGAACAGCCACGCTTCTGTTCTTACTTTAGTCTTTCCTTCCTTCCATCGTTCCCTCTCAATCCCAACTTCCCCTCAAGGATACCTTGCGTGACTGCAGCCACGATGACCGGAGCTGTCTCAGCAACCTGCAGTTCATCTCCCCACTGTACTTTGTCAGCTTTGTGCTCACAGCCCAGTTTGTCCTCATCAACGTGGTGGTAGCTGTGCTCATGAAACATCTCGACGACAGCAACAAGGAGGCCCAGGAGGATGCAGAGATGGATGCTGAGCTTGAGATGGAAATTACTCACGGGCTGTGCTCCCACAAGTCAGGCTCTCCAAATTCAGGACAGGGAAAAGGAGCAGGAACGGGAGGAGATGGTGGTAGAACAGAACCCGAAGGACATCTGTGCATGAGATGTTACTCTCCAGCCCAGGTGAGTACACCTTTGAACTTACTAACCAGACTGCAGCAAGGAGTTGTGGGCATTAGCTGGGCAGGTCAGGTGATTGAGGGCTTAGTAGTAGCAGAGTCTTCCACCTCAGGGTGAAAGGTTCGCTTTCAGCAGTAGACTTCTGAGTTGATAGGATCATGTAGGGACAAGGCTATGACAGCAGTGTGTCCTGTTCATTGTCATCATGGTGTAGGAACCAGAGGGCCAGCAGAGGAGGGATGGAGCAGATCAGCTAAAGGTGTGACAGGAGCAAATTTGAGAGGGGAGCTCAGGAGAAGAGTGCAGGAGAAATGGCAGATCAAGAGTGAGTGACTCCAGCAGAGCTGGAAGGGAGACGTGAGCACTGAAAGTGAGTGAAGACTGTCCCTCCTTATTTTTTTTTTTTTTTCATTGAACTCTGGCACCTTTACACACCCTGTGGAGCAAATGTTCCCCCCAGTGACCCTGTGCAAGTACCTGCAGAACAAGATGCTGCTCCAGATGAGTCAGGGTGGAGAACCCAGCCCCAAATTCACATGAAACTTGAAAGCAAAAAACTCGACATTCTTAAAATGATCTCTCCCATCCTCCCCCCTTTCTTGTCCCCTAGGAGAACTTATGGCTGGACAGTGTCTCTTTAATTATTAAGGACTCCTTCGACGGGGAGTTAATGATCATCGATAACCTATCGGGCTCCGTCTTCCATCATTACTCCTCGCCGGCCATGTGCGAGAAGTGTAACCATGACAAGCAAGAGGTAACCTGCGTACGAGGATGTGTGAGGGGACTCTTCCCCCCAGACCTGCACACCCACGGGCCCGCAGGTCGTCCCATGTGTGCTCCTCGCTGTAGATTGTGTAGACGGTAGAGCTTGTTGACCTGTGTTTGTTATCTGTTGTGAAGTGCTGGTACTGCCTCTAGTACAGGTCTGCCCTCCTCAGCCACACACGGATGTTTGAGGTGGTGGAAAAGTGAGACGTGACAGGACACGGGTCAGGAGGAACTGAATGACCTGTAGAGAAATGGCTATGAAGGCATCCCTTGGCAGCTCTTGTTGTGTTCAATTCTCCAAGAAAAATCTAGGTTCAGGCTCATGTTGGACAGAGGACTCTAAGGATCTCACCCCAATGAGACCACTCAGGAGCAATTCAGTGGGAGATTTAAGCTTGTGTTTTGTCCTTATTTTAAGCATGTGCTTGCTTATTCCCTATTGAGGTCAATCAGTTAAGCACATGTTTAAATGTTTTGTTGAATAGGGTCACATCTGTGAGCAAGGATTGGTTTGTGGTGAAAACCAGTTAATTAATTTGAGCAAAAACGAAATGAAAGTGAACCCACTGAGAAAGTTTGTTAGCTGATAAATGGGTCGTTGTTAAGAGCAGGACCAAATGGCTTAGACTTGAGCTACTGAAGTTGGTAGATGCTTTGGAAAACTTCTTCCTAAGCAATCAGTCTTTTCAGGTTGTGAAACTTGAGGAGCAAAGTAGTCTGGGAAGGGCTAGGTGAGTAGCAGAACTAATTTAGTTCTGAAATCATTTTATTGTATGTAGGTGCTCTGATTTTGTGTGGTCAGACTTGTAGCAGTAGTGTGGCTCTTCTGACAGTAAATTGGTAGATCAGTGGCAAACTTCACCCTCCCCTTCCCCACAACTGACTGGATATGTTATTATAGCTTATAAAGAAACAAGGAAACTTGGGGAAAGAGCTCTTATTGACAGATCATTCTATTCATGTTTGAAGAAAGCAATATTTTGTTTGATCTCAGATGCCTAGTTTTGATGCTCTGATATTTTTTCAGCTACTCAGCTGTCCGCCTTTTGAAACTTTCAAAAGGCAAACATTGCTGTAGTTTATCCTTATTGAGACACTTTGCAAATGAATTCTGCATAAATGCAACCAAATAACTAGTTTTCAATTAGCTGCAATTTTCACTGCTTTACTTAAGCCTTTATGTTCAGCAATGGGTGCTCAGCTTTCTCAGCAAATGAGGTCTAAGGCAGTCCGGAATGATTGCCCCCAAGTCAAGTCATTTGCAGCTAGTTTGCTACATTTGAAAACCTCGAAGATAGTCTTCAGTATCCCGCCTACGAGTGAAGACAACCCATTTTCTTACCTTTCCAGCAAAGAAACTAGATTAGCAAAATCTTCAAATGCAACCCACAGCCAGAGCAAAGAATTCAATGTAATTATCGCAACTGAAAAATTATTCTTAGATCATACTTTCTAATGGGTGTTATAGAGCCATAAATTACTTTCAAAAATGGTATTTCAATACATCTAAAATGTGGAATTGAAAAGAACTTATCTATGCAAGAATGGGTTTAGTAATAAAATACAGATGCTTTATTTTGGATTATATGAGTCAAAGTGATACCTTAGGATTTTATGCCAGGACTGACCATGACCTTCTATTCATATTTCAAAGCAGAAAAAAGAAATTGAGGAAATTTAAATAGTAAATCACTATATGGAGTCATAGCTAACATCAGCAATGCACAGAGTCATTAAATTATAGTGTACTCTGCTACATCAACATACCCAAATGAGCATTGTACACAGACTGAATTGTACAGTCCCAGAAGCAATTGACAGCAAGTTACATAGGCAGAACTATTTATCCAGTGCTCTTAAGTGCGTGTGTGTTAGAAAGAACCAGTAGGCTTGCTGTCCACCCAATCAGCCTTAAACTGCCCTTCTGAGAAAAATCACATATTAGGCAGAAATGTCCTCTCCAATTTCACTGGTAGTTTAATTCACCAAGATGATGAGCACAGTGGATGGACACAACGTTTAAATGTATGCTCAAACACGTTAATGTGTGCTAAGCTTTTTGTGCCATTGAGCAGAAGCGCTCAGTGGCTTCCCCAATTATGCTCCTGCTACTTTATTTTCAAACCAATTATTTGTACAATTAAGGATTTTTGTGATCGTGGGTCTGTTCCTAAAGATATATCTGCAAGTAGTTGTTTTCTAAAGGATATGTGTGCATTGTTCAGTACCTCAGGCTGATGCTCCTGGCAGGTTTCATGGATTGGGATCTATTCAACAGCCCCTTCTTCCTCACTGCAATTTAAATTATCTTTTTGTTCCTCATCTTTAGTCAGCAGATTTTAAAATATTCTACCGGAAAGGAAGCAAAAAGATCAAAACCTCCTTTTTTCATGGTGATAAACTCTTTTCTTGCCATTTCTAGCCTTTCACTCTTGGGATGGTTGACAGACTTCTTTACATGGATGACTGAAGTGTGTTTAGCCATGGTAGGAGTTTGTCAGTGAGCATCAGTGAAATGTGTTTTCACACCTGCAGTTTATTTAGTTTATGACATTGTTGACTGTGGGTTTTATGTAGATCTCAGGGTGGTCAGAATTTTCAAGCAAGTGGTTCAGTGACAAACAGACTGTTCTGGCTTTTGTTGAAATCCTTTTTTATGGATGGCAAAGGTAGTCACAGATGTAACCACATGTCGTGCTCACACCTCTACAAGCACAGCTGTAAGGCTGCTTTGGCGTAGCAAGCACTTGGGAGAGTAATAGATGAGTACACAGATTAAGTGGGACTGAATGAAGACTGTGCTTCTCTGCAGGAGTTGTTGCTGACTGGTGCTTGTGTAGCATCCCTGGCATAAGTTCATTGGGGGCTCTCTGTGTGTTCGTGCTCTGAGGAGCAGTTGTTGGTTTTGGGCTCTCTCCATGGTTGAACAGCACCACATTCCTGTGTCAGAGTAATATCTCAAATGAGGATGTCATTTGTGCACTTTATTTAAATCCAGCTCCGGTTTTCCATTCTGTTTGTTTAAAGTCCATTCTCCCTCAGATGGAGACCTCTTCCAGTCTCTGGCATGGGCAGAAGCCACTAAACTTCCAGCTCAAAAGTCATCTCTCCAAATATTTCACCTGCTGTCATGGTGCAAGAGCTGTACCTGCCTCTTGCAAACACAAACACATGGCCAGAAGCTGTCCTGACTGAGACTGCCCAGAATACAGCTCTCAAGATTTAGCTGCTGGTGGTGCAAACTTCTGGCACTCCAGAGACCAGTGATGGAAATCCAAGCACAGGAGGGACAGAGTAACTGCTTAGGCTGGTAGAAAAAGATGCTTTTCAGGCATTGTGAGAAAGAGTTTTCAGGCAGAGGGGATTTAAAAGCTTGGAGGAAAAAGGATGGGAGAGGGGTACACGTGGTATGAAACAGGCCAAAAGATGAAGCAAGGTCAGGCATGGGACTGGAGCAGAGCTGAAGCACAAGAATGAGAGAGATGCAGCGGTCAGACTTGCTTTCAGAAAGCAGGAGAGCTCAAGTGTGGGTGTGTGGGAGGGGGCTGAGTTTAGAGACAGAGAACAGAATGGAAGACGGTGTTAGGTAAGAACTTGGGTACGTTAGAGCAGAGGGGAAAGGCAAGATGCAGGAAAGCTGGAGAGAAACAGGGTTTCAGTAATGAAGGTAAGAGAATATGAAAAGCATGATACTGGCATGGATTGCAAAAGGCATGACTTTCCCTGGAATGGAAGCACCTTCATGTTTAAGCAGGGCTGTCTGTGGTGCCTTCAGAAAGAGGGGTCCACTCTTATCCCTCAGCAGAGCCGGTTGCCCTGTCACCAGCCTGAGGGACCCCTCTGCCTGCCTGACTTTATTTGCAGGGCCTTGGGCCAGCTGTACCGCTGTGACAGATACAGGACTCGTTCCTCCAATTCTGGCACTAGAGGAGCATGGACTGGTAGCAGCCTGCTTGCAGATCATATATTCAACCTTTCTTAAAAAGTGAATTCTCCTGCCCAGCCCAGTTCTGGGTTAGGCAGTTCCTGACATATCCAAGGAATATAACCTAAAATTGATTTTGGGTCTACAGGCTCTCACTTATCCACCATCAACAGTGTGACTGCTTGAAATGTGGATTCCAGGCATGACCTGTGACTGCTCCTTTCCCTTCCTGCAGGTCCAGCTGGCTGAAATGGAAGCATTATCCCTCAACTCAGACAAGTCCTCTTCCATCCTTCTAGGAGATGAGTCAGACAATCGAAACGCTGTTCAGCTGAATCCTAAGGAGATCAAGGTTAGCCTCAAACAGCCATGGGCATCTTACACCCTGTGCTGTACTCATGCCCCTGCTCATTTCAGGTGTTCTGTATTCATCCAGGTGTCTCTGCTGAGCAATATAATTCTGGTCATTTTTCAAGAGCTTCTCCATAGAGACGTACTGTGGAGTAGGATTTGAGGAGAACAAAAGAATACATATTTGAAAGTTCTCTTCACTACTGTTAGTAACTTCCTCTGAATTAGTCAAAAGGCGATTTGGGCTGGAAAATTGAGCATCTCTTAGCTATCCTGAAGTTATTATCAGAATCCATTCTTCTTGAGGCTTTGAAAAGTCTGCTCTATCACCTTCCATTACATTTCACTTGTCCTCGCTTATTTTTTCCAGCAGGATGGCCAGGACAACCCTGACGCCACTGGGGCAGACAATCTGGGGGAATGCCTGCTTCCAGCATCCAGTGAGGATGGCTCTACAAACCCAGACAGTTACCTGTGTGAAATGGAGAATACACCTTTTGACTCAGTTCAGTCTTGGCTAAAGCACGAAAGTAACAAAGGTGAGCAGGGCTCTCATTCTCCAGGTCTGCTGAAACTATGGGTTGGTTCAGCTCTATTTCTGCTTTCCCTCTGCCAGGGGGAGAGTTAATGTGACTTGGGATTACACTAACCAAGAATTAGCTTTCAGTTTGCTAATTTGCTTCAGGAATGGGTGGAGGAGCAGTAACTTCATTTTTGTTGCTAGTTTTTAAACCTTTCCTCAGACATGACTCTGTGCAATACTGTGAAAGTGCTGATCTCCATTTGCAGTGGTGCACCCATGCATGGTCAGAAAAGAGTGGGGACAGATTCTCTTGACATGACAGCTGGATGAACTGTGCTCACTCAGCACAGAAAAACACTGCTGCCCCCTGAGACCAAGTAAAGGTTCAGGGAACATGTAACACACGTCTGCCCTTGGTGGAAGTGCTCCAGTTCTACTCTTGAGCATGCCCTGGTCTCCTGTGGTCCCCAGCTTTCCCAAACCACCACTTAATTTATCTCCATTCATCCCTTGCCTTTCAGCATCTGGGATGAATGTCCTCTGGCAGCAACACATACCCGAATCAAGGCATTATAGCTCAGTATTTCTCTCTGAGAGCAACAGCAGAGCTGCCCTGATACCTTAGAGCTCTGAACTGTGTTAGGTCTTCCTGGTCTGGTGCGGGTTTTTGTGCAAAAAGTGGGACCCTTAGTCTGAACGCCAGACTGAGGCTTCTTGGCCAGGAGTGCATGTTCCTGAATATCCTTTGTTCACTGGACTGAGACTTTGCTCAGTGTAATAGCAGCAAAGGCACAAAATAAAATCAGAGGACTCTTCAACATTTTTTTCCTTCTATTTCTGTTCTCCTTCCCTTTCTTCTGATGCTGTCAGTCCCTCCCAGCCCCTTCTCTCCAGGTGCATCTTCCCCTCTGTTACCTGTACCAACAGAATTTTTCCACCCAGCCATCTCTGCCACCCAAACAGAGCCTGAGGAAGTCTCATGTCCACACAACCTTCCTAAGATCTCTCTGCAAGGCTCGTGGGCATCACTGAGATCTCCAGGTGTGAACTGCTCACTTCTCCATCAGGTGAGGAACCTCGCTTCTGTCTACTAGGAAAACTCAATTTTCACATCCCACCCAAACAGAGGGGGCTGCGTGAGGAGGAGGGCAGAGGAAGGAGAAAGGCAGCTGTGCTCACAGGCTAAGTAGCCTGGATAACCTGGGTCTGTAGGAGGAGCACAGTGGACTGCAGAATGCAGAAGGGTAGGGGAGGAGAGAGGGTAGTGTAACAAAGTGGTCTTGGATAGCTCTCACCCCACAAAGTCATTTGTTCTTCTGCTTTGGATCAACAAATAGTTTGACAGCTGCAGTGGGCCCCACATGAAGATGAAATCACATGGCTGTAGCTCCCCCTGGCTCCCTAGCACTGGGTGTGCTGCAGACACCTGTGTGTACAGCAGCCACGGTGTGGGCCAGGGAGGTGACAGCTGCACAGCCTCCTCGGGTCCCCCTAACACTGTGACTCCAAATCATGTACCTTCTTGGTTGGAACAGGCTTCTTCCCACCTGCATCCTCCACATCCCTTAGTGCCCCTAAGCTCACTGTTTTGCACTGCCCACTTAATTCTTGCATCCCAGAAAGGTGCCATCTATTTTTGAAAAGGCAGCTATTTCTCACTAACAAAAGAGAAGAATAAAAGCACTGGGGGGACATCAGGTGTCTCTGAAGTGTAGAAGATGCAGAGATGAAAGCCCAGTAGAAATCCCTGCTATTGTTCTTGGAAGATACTCCATGAACAGGGGCACTCCGTTCCAGACAAACTGAAAAAATAAAATCAGGGGTTATTCAGCTATATGTGACAGACACTGTTGGCACAATACAAATGTGTATAAATTCACCAAGGATAAATTTAGCCTTGGTCTGAGATTGAGTTGTTGCAGTGTTGAAACTTCTGGTTAAATTAAGACACAAAAGAGGTACAGCCCTGGAGCTGGCACACCACTGGGACAAAAATACTGAATTGTAAAGGAAAAATTAGTAAACTTCTGATTATTTGACACAGACTGTGTTGGATATCTGTGGAGACTGCTTCAGGAGAATGTTTCCAGTCCTTCCTGCACCATTCCCAGTGCAGTGTCCCAGTGATGATCACACAGTGCAGACCAATTTCCTAGAAACAGCTAAAATGCAGCTAGATGAGCCCTGATACAATGAAAATTAAGGCTGTTTCCTCTTCCTGCTGGAAGGGGGCTGCACCTTTGTACCCTAAATGCAAGGGTAGCTCCTGCTAGTGGTGGTCAAAAGAACCATGGGGCCTCTTTTCTCTCCCCAGAGATTGTTGATTTTTTTAAATGAGAGGAGGTCTGTGCAGAAGCTCCTTGATTCCTGTGCAGCTGACAGATGTGTCCCCATCTGTGTGGAAGGTTTATAGGCAAGCCATGAGCGAGGACCTACAGGGAACCTTTGCTCTGGTGCCTCCTGGACCATCACTGCTCAGGGAGAGCATAGTGGTGGGTGCTGCAGGGCTCACAGACACAGCATCCCTTCTTTTTCGTGGGGCACTTCACGTAGGAGGGGCAGATTCATTCTTAATCCTTTCCTCCTCCTTAGCCAGAAAGAAATCCCATGGCAGGCTGCATGGCTGGTGCTTTGAAGCATTGGTTGCTTTATGGCTCCCTTCCCACGCAAAGAAGAGTGAGAGAGGAATGGAGTTTTCCCCCTTTCTGTAATGGTGGCTTATTTTCACACCCCTAAGTACCCCCAAAACCAATAAGGCAAAGTCTCTTGTCCATCTCCTTCCTGAGAACTGTGTTTTCGTGCTCTGCTCCCCAGTCCCCCGAGAGCGACACGTCCCTGGACAGCCGGAGCAGCAGCTCGGCCGGCAGCCTGCACACCACGCTGGAGGACACCAGCCTCAACCTCAGCGACTCTCCGCAGTGCGCCCTGGACCTGCCGGTGGCTCTGTGCCCCGTGCCGGCGGCGGGCACCCAAAGACCCCTGGCAGCGCCCCTGTCCCCGGCCTCCCGCCGCCGGAGCCTGCGGGGCCGCGGGCTCTTCAACCTGCGGAGCCTGTGCCGCCACCAGCGCAGCCACAGCAGCGGCGGCAGCACCAGCCCCGGCTGCACCCACCACGACTCCATGGACCCTTCGGACGAGGAGGGGGCGGGCAGCAGCCTGCGCGGGGGGGGCAACAACAGCGAGCCCTCGGAGACGCTCAGCAGCCTCTCGCTGACCTCGCTCTTCTCGCCGCCGCCGCCGGGGCTGACGCTGGTGAAGAAGTGCAGCAGCACCAGCAGCCTCCAGGCCAGCCCCTCGCCCCGCCGCCCCGCCGCTCACCACGCCAAGCCCTTCTACACCGTCGACCCTCGGGGATTCCTCTCGATGCCCTCCTGGGTGACGGACTTCTGCAAGGACACCCCCTCGCCCAGGGAAGGAGAGGAGCCGGGTGGCCCCGGCAGACTGGGGACAGGGGACCGCGGCTCCCCGCTCCCTTCCGAGCTGGAGCTGGGAGACGGAGTCAGCAAGAGGAACAGATGAGGGTCCCTGAGGTGCAGGGAGGGAGCATTCGGCCGCTGGCATGGGGAGCGTGTTTCACTAGCTTCTCCCTGGCAGCAATTCCAAAGGATTTGCAAGAAAAAGAAAACAGGCAAACAAAAATTTATAAATATATATATATATATATACACGTAAATATATATATATATATAGATATATATATATATAAAAAATAAATATTCTGGTACCGTACCTCAGAGGTGTGGGAGAGTGCAAGCAATACGGGAACAGTCCTGCCTGAGGGCAAGACCTGGGCCATCACCCCAGAGACTATAGTGACAAGAAAAGGTCATGGGGCTGGCAGGGACAGGACCCTCCAGCCAGGTGACTGCTACGTGGCAGCTGTTTAGTTATATACATATACATATATAGAGAGATCGATTTATTTATTTTTTTTACTGAGAGATTATGAATTTCAGAAAGTGCTAAGGAGGAACAAGAGAATGGGGGGCCTGAAGGAGCTGCTACACCAAACCATGAGGGTGGGGTGAAGGGAAGGGAAGCAGGGTAAGCAGCAAGAGAAGAGCATCTGGGGCTTGCCTGGTGTGTTTCTGGAAACTTCTTTATTGTCCATGCTTCCATTTCCAAGGTTAAAAATTGTGGGCCAGATCTTCAGGATGAGCATAAATTGGCAAAACATGCTGTTGGTGTAAAGCAGCAGAGTTCTGGCTTAGGTGAATTCATGCTGATTTACAGCAGGTGAAAGTCTGGCCCCAGCAACAGAGAAAAGCAAATAGCCATGGACCACAGGGAAGCGTTTTGAGGTGAAAAGCCTTGCTTTGAAGGGAATGTGTGAACACAGCGGGCACGCTCATAGAAGGAGGGATGGAGGCTACATGGCTTATTTTTGTTGTTGTTTTGTGGGTTTGGTTTTTTCATTTTCCAAAGAAAGAAAACTACAAAGGGAAAAAAATTACAAGGCTCATGGGGATATTTGGAGTGGGAGAAGTAGGCTGGAAGGGAAGGGGAGGTAAAAAGGGGAGAGGAAATTGAACTTTTCCCGCTTTTATTTGCAGTAATTGTGATATTTTATTTTAGAAGCCCAAAGGTGCAAAAATTATCCCTAGAGAAACCTATCTGTTATTTTTGTATCTATAGCTATATATATTAAAAGAATACAAAACCTAGAATAATAGAAAATATATAAAAGCAATGGGGGCTTCAACAACACAAAAGACAGTCAGTCCCTTGACTGAGGGCTAACCCTGTTCCAGGTTCCAGTGGGAAGACCCTGCAAGGACATCCTCAGCTCAGTGGTGGTTCTGTCTCCTCCCTAGCATCATCCTCTGGCATTTTCCTGGTTTGCCTCAGTGTAGCTGGGACCAGAGTCCTAATCAGTGCCAACCATGGGCATGGAGAGCAGCGAATATTGATTGGAGAGTGTGTGTGTCTGTGTGTGTGTGTGTGTTTGTGTGTGCATGCCATAAGGATGCTGATGTGTGCTGTGCCCAGGCCAGCTGGCTCACCAGCTGGAGAGGTGGGTGAGAGGGACAAGGGGAGCTGCAGCTCTCCTTGTCTCTGCCTTGCAGGGCAGTGGGAGTGGGGAGGATTGCAGAGGGTGAGGGCAGAACGACCCCTCAAACCATGACCTGCCTCAGGATCCAGGATTCTGTACAGCATCATCCTCTCCCAACGTGGTTGCAACAAGGCTTCCAGAGGCTGAATCCCTCCTTGCTTTTCCAGTGGTCAACTGCACAAGTCTCCTTCCTGGCAGGGCCAGCCTGGATCTCTTCCTGCAGCAACTCCAAGGCTTTGTGCCCTTCCCAGATTTGAAAGTAGGTAGGGAAACCAACCACCCAAGTGGAACAAAGGATTTTGGATGTCATGTACCACCCCAGGGATGTTCCACTCAGGTGTGTCAGAGAAGACAGACTGGGAAGGGCAGCAGGAAGATGATAGAAGCCTAATGGAGTCAGGAATCTTTAGAGCACTGAGGAGAAGGAGCAGGGTTCCCTGTCCCATTTTTTTTCCCTCAGACCAAGAGAGCCTCTGCAGCCCTCCCAGAGGTCTCCCAGAGGTCTCCCAGCTGGCATACAAAGCATTGTGAAGAGGGCAGCACAAAAGATGTTCTGATTTTATTGTGACCTGTCTGACTTTAAATCAGCTGCTGCATCTTACAAACCAGGGTTGTAAACAGTGAGGACATCACTTGGGACCAGCAGCCAGGAAAAGGATAATTACTGTGGGGACTTAATTCATTCGCTCTGTTGCAAGTGTGCATGCTGACTGCAGGGAGGTCAGACCTGTGAGTAGAGGACAGGAGAGCCTGGGTCCTTGTCCTTGCAGAAAGGATGCAAATACAGATTTATTAAAGCAATAATAAGGGTCTTTAAATGCTTTTTTTGCACTGGTGGTTCTTTGAGCGAGTTGCCCCTACTCACTGTCCTGTGGGCAGAGGGGGGACACGACACATGGTTTCACATCCTCAGGGAAGGAAGTCAGTCCCTAAACGGCTGAACAATAAACTTGGGTTGCACAAGGCTTTGAAGCCAGAGGTAGGGTTTACTGAACAACCCAAAGAGTTGAAACCCATCCAAACCCCAGACACTTCAATGCACAGAATGCTCCCTGGAAATTTGTCATAAGAGAACATGGAGCCGGGATTTCAAGCTGCCCTGGCAGTTCTATGGGCTGTAAAATGTTTGAACTGAGCAATGGGAGAAACATCAGAGTCTGGTAGATGGCTAGAAATTACCCCAATATTTGATCCTGAGAGAAACATGGCCTGCACTTGGGGTAGCTGGGAGGGAAGAAGGGTAAAAAGATGGTGGTGGTGACCTCATGGGGTGACTACTGCCCCTTGGATGGATACCTCCAGGCTTATTCCTGGTTGTCCCTGGAAGTGACGTCTTTGTTTCTCTATGGTTTGGGGTTTATGGCAGTCCTTCTGCTCTGCAGGATGTCTCCCCTTCACCTCCCAGCAGGGTCATGCCACCTCACCCACCTCCTTGCAAAAGGGCTTTCACCCTCCCCTCTATGACTGGAGCAAAAGGCTTCTGGTTTAGGAAGGAGGTTGCCATGGAAACAGAAGACTAGATTATCCTTAAAGAATATTTTGTCTCTTTCTTTTAATTATTTACTGTTTCAATAAGAAGCAGAAAACATCTATCCTTCCCAAAGAAGAGGCAGAACACTAAGCCCCAGCAAGAACTTTGTGGTTTTTGCTGGGGATTTCTGCAGTGCTTCAGGTTGTGCAGCTTCTCCTGGCAAGAGCTGCTTTTCCCAGCTTTGCCTGGCTGCTGGCACACAAAACCTCTGTCATCACCCACCCACCTCCCAGACAATACCTGAGGGCACCTTAGGGTTTGCCCAGCATCTGTTCAGCCTCTAATACTTCCCACAAGGGACTGTACCACAGGCAGTTCCTGCTCTCTCCAATATCTCTCAATTAGCCCGATATTGCTCTGTTTTGTCCATTTGGGCTTCAGGGTTTTTTTTGTTTTGTTTTGGAGGTTTTTTGTGAGGCCTATGTAAAGGACTGCACACCACCAGCCCTCTGTGAAATTCTTATGAGCTGAGCAGGACTTGATGGGAGGGGAGGAACTGAAAACATTATTGAGCAGGAAAATAATTTTTCAAATAGAAGAAACATAAAGCAGAAAATCTTGAAGTGTTTCAAGGAATTTCGTGTTTTTCCCCCCAAAATGGCTTTTGCATTCAAAATGTTCCGAAAGGCCATCACATAGGTATTGTGGCCTGGTTGGCCTCTGGTGACTGAATCCTCAAGACCCCAGGCCAGTTGTCCACCTGATGAAGCACTGAAGATGGGTCCCAGGCAGTGAGGTGCCTGCAGAATATGCCCTGCACACCCACTGTACAGTGAGAGCAAAAGTTGTCCTAACACTGGATCAGAGACAGAGATTTATTTTTAGCCAATGTAACTAAAAACTCGACATTTATTATGGAAGATATGGAGGTAAGTGGCTTGGGTTCACTTGGGTTCATCACAAGAATTCCACAGAGAAGGAAAAATTAAACCCTGTGGATTTTTTAGCTAGCTGTGATACAAACCACAGTGAACCTTTCAGGAAGAGCTTGGTACCTTGCAAAGTCAGGCACTTGGATGTCTGCCACCCAGTTCAGGTTATCTATATGTAACCTGACTTTCCAAGTGTCTCCCTTCCCTGCTCTTCACAAATACTTTATGAGATCTGCTTTGCTTCTTCTTTTTCCCATGTTATTTTTGTTCCTTGCTAGGGACTGGTTTCCAGTAGGAACTCACTATCTCCATATCTTCGAGTTATCACTCATTTCTTCCACCTCATTTAGATATATATATATATATATATATATATATATATTTCTTATCTAGCACTTTTTCCTTCTGCATATTTCCAAGCCCCTGTTTACATTTTCTGAGATCCTGCCACACAGGAGCTGGAGCTGGCAATCTGCTATTCAATATTTATGCCTCCCGGCCACTTCTAGAGCAGATGTGCTCAGTTTACAGGGAAGGAGCTCTCCCCCCCGCACCAAAATCAGCATCCCAGACACTGGTTTGCTGCACACCTCTGCTTTTGCTCCAATATCAGCTGCAGCAATAAGCTGTAGCAATCTGCCCTTCCCCTTATGCCAGAGATGGGGTTGCAAAGATGAGCCGTCCGCAGGGTTCATTCTCAGCCTTGCTCAGCAGTGCTGCTGAGCATCTTTCATGCCCATGCCATCAGTAAGAGCAGGGAGGACTCCATACCTCCTGCAGTTGCTCCCATGAGCAGCTGGACTGTTGCCATGAAAAGCACAGCAGGCTCCAGCTCACACTCCCCCTTTGCTGCGCAGTGCTGTGGACACAGAGGAATACAAATCTTTTTCCTCAGTGGTTTTGTCTGTAGTCACCAAGGTCAACAGATAGGACTCTCCCTTTGTCTCATGGTCCACAGAGCAGAATGATAGCAGAGGGAGAAGCACTGTTTTTCCAAGGACATTTTCAGAGACCAGAGCACTTTAACCTTCTGTCTAATGCTGCTTTAACTACCTGCATTATTTTGGAGAACTTTGAAAGATGCTGCAGCTGTGTTTTGTTGTTTGTTCTGTTCTGCTTCTGGTTGCTGGGGCAGTGTCGGTGCACATAGTGCACCATGCAAACGAAGCGGCTCTTCCTGCAGCCCTTCCCCTTTCTTTCCTCCAGCTGACTCATCCTGGATGAAATTTTTGAACTGTAAGTTGCCTGCTTGTGCTGACCACAGTGAGGAGGGATTTTTCATCATTCTGCTGCCACAACTTTCTTTCTGTTCTTTTATTTCTTGTGCTGCTAAGGGAATAGCACTGTTCCTTCACACTGGCAGAGTATCTTCAAAAAGCAGCCACCCAGCACAAGCAGGCAGGGCAGCAACTCTTACTTCACTCAGAAACACTCAGAGAGGCCAAGATGCTCCTTCAAAACAAATGATCAGTGATACCATGGGTTCTGTGGATGTCAGTCTGAGGAGAAACTGTTTTTTAGTGAAACATCTTTAATCCAAGATGTGCTCTTAAATTGAAAAGTGCCTGTTTAGGAGAGAGCCACCCACACACAAGGAGGAGAAGCATCATGCAAGAACTCAAGGTACGTGGTCCATGCACAGGCAGTCATTTTTATTACCCTGCAAGTCCTTGGTATAAGACTTGCTTTTGAGCTATCACAGCTTTGGAGATAAAGCACCAGGTGGACTTTCCTCTAAAACTACTGCTGTCATCCTTAGCTGCATCTAATAATCACTGGGATAACAATGAAAGTGGGTGATCCCATTTCTCCTTTCAATTACTTCACCAACATAGTGAATTTATTTTTTCACTTACACACTTCTTTTCTCGCCTCCTTATCTGAATCATATGAAGGGTTCATTTCAAGATGATCCACACACATATTCTAGTTAATAATAGATATTTCTAAGAAGAAGAGCTGAGTGCAGTGTAAATTGTGTGATGTGGATAAACGATCTGCTTTTGTGTGTATAATCCCTCTACATACATACAACTACCCCGTCCTCCCTGTACACTAATTTTTTTTGGTAATTTCTTTGAAATTACCTTACCCTGAATGTAGAGTTAATAACATGTGAGACTGTTAATCATCATTGGCCACTGATTAGTTTCTGCTGTTATTGTAAGCCTAGGCATAGGAAATAAGTCAGGAAGGTTAAAAAAAAAAAAAAAAAAAAGCAGCCAACAACAAACAACATGGCATTCATGGCATTGAATAAAAAAAACCAGAGAGACTATTCTGAAAATCCCTTGATGTCTGCTCAATATTTATTCATATGCTTCCATAGTCACTGCTGCTTTGTGTATGTGCGTGGGCGTAGGCATATACTTGTTTCAGGGTGGTTGTGGCTCATGAACAGATCTCCCACTGGTCTCTTTTTTCAAGGATATATTAAAGCAGCCCAAACTGCTGACTCGGGACACTGCTCACCAGCAGAGTCCACAGCTCTGAGACAGGCAGTGTCTGGGCAGCACTGTCTGTAAAGAGTTGCAAAGGTCTCTGCATGCCCCAGGGCAGTGGGCCCCATGTCCAGCTGTGTACTGTGGGCCTGGGACAAGGGGCAGCCTCAAAGCTGGCAGCCTGAGGAGCTGGGCACAGCTGGGCTGAAACCTGTGCCAGTCCAACCTGCCTCTGTGGGCAGGGGAAAGAGGGGCACTGGGTTGGCAGGGAGCTGAGCTGGTCATGTGGTGGGGCATGAGGGGACCTGGGGCTGTGGGAGCCACCACGTGTGTGTTTGTGGGTGTGCTCTTGCACTGTTGGGCACCAGCAGGACCCTCCTCATGCTGTGTAAATTGTTACTCCATCTGCTAATCAGAACTGAAACTCTGGCACTTCAGCATCATCCATTTGCTCAGGAGCACAAAGAGGTCAGAGATCCGTGTGGAAACATGTTGAAATACTCTCTCTTAGCAAGGATGTTCAGGCACCTGCAGGGAAAGGGCAGCTCTCCCTGCAGTGCACAGCCCTGGCTGTGGTGGGAAAACATGGCAGTCACACTTGCACTGCTCACAGATATGGAAGGTTAGTTATTGTCTGCCAGATAATGGCTCCATCCCAGCCTGACTGGTAGAAAATGAGCCTTTCCTTTTAGGCTTCTGTAGACACAGCATTTTAATGTTGATTTGTGTCCAACCAGCCAAGGTAGCAAAGAGGTGAGATGGTCTGAGGGGAATTTGCACAAATGATGGAGAGAGCTAAGGGTCTGGAGAAGAAGATCTGACCACTGGCTTTCTATGCATGATTGACCTTGAGGGACAGGACACACCAGGGGTGCAGGTTTTTTCCCTCCAGCCTCATCCCTGCTTGCTACTGCATTCTTCTGCTCTGTAAATACTGCAGGAATCAATACAGCAGCTAATGTGGCATTTTGACATCTGAGGGAGGATTATTTCACCAGGAGCACATAAACCTGCTTCATCAAAAGCTCAGAGTCAGCAAGCAGATGCCACCTTGCAGCCTGCCTGTCTCCTGGTGGCAGCCTCAGAGGGACAGGCCCCACGTGTGTGGAAAGCAATGGGGCTGTTGCAGCACTGGATGAGTCCAAGCATGCAGGTAGGGAAGGAAAGAGGCAGCTTGGCTGGTTGTGTTGTTTGCTTTGCGCTGGTGATAATGCAGTGGTATCATTTTCATGCTAAATGCTAATTTTCTGCTTTGCTGGCCTCAGAATAGCCTACATTCATATCCTTCATTGCAGCAATTAAAGGGCTGGGTGCTCAAGCTGAGGCACTTGTGATGAGCATGATTTTAATCAGTGTGCACGAGAGAGAAGGAGGAATGTGATTGCCTTGCTGCTGCTGTGGGAGCACGTGACAGCCCATGAGGGGTAGGTAGGAGAGCCCCTACCCTGGTATGAGCATGCATCAGCTTCAGCTCAGCAGTGGGCAGGGAAGAGCAGGTTTGCCACACCTTCCATTTCTCTGTCTGGTCAGGAATTGCTGTTTGACTTCAGCAAAACATTGGAACAAATCACCTGCTCCCCTGGCTCATGTTTATAGCCCATGATCCTGCCCTCCAAGGTGCCATGAACATGGCACAGAGATCCCCAGCTGCTCTGAGACAGGCTGAGCATCACTTGCCTGTCCCCTCCAGTGGGGAGGCAGGCCAGGAGGAGAGGGCCACACACACGTGCAAGATTTCCAGGTGTGCCTGTAGGCAGAAGGATGGAATTCCATAAGTCCCAGCTGTGAGACTGCATCTGAGACTGCTCTGCCTGGCTGGGCAGGAGAGTCCATTTGTGAGAGTGCCAGGAACAGTATTAGATGTAAGTACTTAAGCATTTACACTGTTTGCCTAAATCATAAATCTCATCCTGCTGGATTTGCTCACACATCCCCTCTGTCTCTTCAGGTGGCTTAAATGACCCTCCAAAGGGGAACAGGGACTGTGTCCCTTGAATCCTCACTGCTTTGCTTTTCCTCAGTGTGCTCAGTGACCATGTTTGCAGGGAGGGAACCACCCTGCCAGGTTTCCCAGCAGAGCTGTACCTCTCCCTGCTGCTGCCACAGCACTTTGGAGTCACAGCAGGTAACATGAGTAAAAAGCCCCTGAGAGGGGGAGTGGGGAGGGACACTGGGCTTGGTTTCCCATGTCAAGGGATTTGTATGTGCAGGGATATCTGCAGGAAAGGAACACCTAGGGAGAGACCAAACTTGTATCAAAAGTGCAGGAGCCACTGGGAGGGAAGCAGGGGATAGCAATATTTCTGAGACTCTAGAAGCTTCCTAAGTCATATTTCAGCTCCTCCTTGAATGTATCCCAATTCCTTCCTACATGAGCAAGGACACCTTCCACTTAGACCAGGTTGCTCAAAGCCCTGTCCAATCTGGCCTTTAATAATTCCAGGGATGGAGCAAGTCCCTGACTGTCTCATTTCCCCATCCCAGGGCCCATCTACTATTTTTGGCACCCAGAGGTGGTAATTGCAGACAACATGAAAATCAGAGGAGTGGCTGGTTTTGTTCTCTTCACCAGTTCAGAGAAGATTTTGAATATTTTCTCTGGATTAGCCACCATATCTCAGTGTCTGTCCTGCTCCCACAGGTAAACTTTATCACAGACATTTGAGCACTTACCCTCTTTTTCTGCAGGTTTTAACAATGCCACTGCTCTCTGGCCAGGCAGAAAGCTAGATAGCCTTTGTAGACTGTGGCAATCCTGGGCAAAAAACTCCCATATACCTACAGCACAGCTTCATAGAGAGAAGGTGGATTCTTTCCTCCACTGAGCTCACAGCTCATGCTCAGCAGAGCCCTCTGCCAGGCCCCATCTGACCTCTCTAAAAAGCTCCTCCTCTGTCTCGGCTGGCACTCAAGGGGGGAGGACAGACACAGTAGGCACAAGTGTGTCAGAAGTGTATGTTCATTGTATAAAAAAAAAATCTGGTTTTGACCAGCAGCATCTGCAGAAAGCTGCTATTTCTCTTTTCATCATGGATAGGTGGGCTTCCAGGGCTCAGGTACCTCCAGGACAGGGGCAGGACGTGCTCACAGTGTGGAGTGAAGGGGACACATTTGGACCTGCTGCACATCCCAAAAGTCCATGTCAGGGAGGGCTCACTACAGCACAGGGTAGAACAAGCAAGGCCCTGGCCAGGGCAGAGAGGCTTGGACAGATAGGCAGCGAGTTCCCTCTCCCTCCTGCAGAAGCTGGCGTAAGAAGGGAGGTTTCTCCCTCACACTGGCTGAGCTTTGAGCTGTGTACTAATGACAACTCAAGGTGGAGAGCAACTAGAGATTGACAGCCACGAGAGATTTTTGTTGCTGTCTAGGATAGACTTCTCTCCATCTCTTCTTTTCATTTATTCTGCACCTCCCCCTTTTTCCTTCCTCCAAACCCTTTCCTCCAGCCCTGCCCTCCTCTTCCCTTTGTCCTAGTTCTCCTTGCCTTTTCAGTAAGTGAGGAATTAAATAAGCCTCTATGGAGACAAAACCAAATAGTAGATTCTCCCTTGCCTCCCTGGCTAGGATGTTGATGAAGTTAGTGAAGAGATATCTCCTTAGAATGCTGCTTTTATTTTATTATTTAGTCCAGCGTGCACCATGTCAGGACTTTGGGAGCATCCTTAGAGCCACATGCAGGCTTGCAATAAAAGAGCTCACTGTGAAGTCCCGGAGCACCCACATACCCAGGCACCTGTCACCTGAAGTGACAATAACCACCCCCCAGGCACTGCCCCACACACAGGAAGTGTGGAGTCTGACCACCACCAAGGGCTCCCCATCACTCAGACGAGGCCCACCTGGAAACAGGAATGAAGAGGGGTCTGAGGTACCAGCCTCGGGTGTTTGTGTTTAGTAGGTAATGAAGGAACCTGAGGAGCAAATTAAAGAAGGAAAAATGCAGAGGAAGGGTTTCTCTGCCTTGCAGTGTTCTTGACTGGGGCCATCCCTTGGTGCTGCCGTCTTGTATCTGTGCCATCAGAGTAAATAAGCCTCCTCTTGTAAATACTGACCCCGAGCTGTGTAGTAAATTCTTGTGCCAGCCAAACCTGTGTTGGGTTGCTTGCAGCGGTGTGTTCTTCTCAGTATGATGCTGCTGTATTGCTTTCACCACGAGCACCAAAGGCTGTTAGATGTTTTCCTTTGGGACTTAATTCCAGGTACAGTGCAGCATCTGGTCAAATTTTTTTACTGCTTGCTCTCACTCCTCACATTTCAAAAGCAGCGAAGTTTGCTGTTATGAGCTTTGCCATGTTTTTACTTCAGAGCCGGCTTAATCTTCGTGTTTTCTTTTCTCTGTTAATCTCAGGATTAAGGAAAAGCTGTGAAAGTATGATTTGAGCTTTTAGAAATATTTTCTGCTTTAAAAAAAAAAAAAATTAACCTGCAATGAGCAACCCTTTTTATTTAGAACTGAATTAATGAACTCCCACTGAAGACGGGCATGTTGGGCACTAATATATGTATAATTATGCAAAACCACTGTTATGCCTCTAATGAAATTAGATTCTACCACTGAGGCTGTGTTTGGCGATAGTGTATATCTTCATTTGTGCTATATTTATTCTTTTTTCCTAACTGCATGACCTAGGATTACAGTTGCTATGGCAATAAGACAGTTTGTGAAGGAAGGAGTGAAAGGTAAGTTTGTGTGTCTGCCTGTGCTGCGGGGGCGGGGGGGGGCTGGCAATCTCTTTCCCCTCTGTGCTGCATCTGCCTCCTGCTACTGCTGGCACTGAAAGGCTCTATTGCACAAGTGATGGTCATTTCTCAGTAACTCAGGGGTGGGTGCTCTAGCAGCAGAGCAATTCAGGTGGGTTTCTCTCTTCCCAGCAGTGTGTGTGCATAACCAGGCTATGGAACTGCTGTGCTGGGACTGTTTTAGGGGATGGGGGAGCTGATCCTTTGTGTGCATCTTTGCTACTGGCCTTGGAGGGGTTTAGAGGTGGATTCTGGAGCTACTGGGGACCAGAGTAAAACCCTCCAACTACACTTCTGTATTTGTTGTGCTGCATTTGTGATCTTGTGTGCCCTGGGCTTGGGGCTGGAGGTGCTGAGCAGATTTAAAAGATATGTAGCTATGGTGAATTGGGCAGAGCTGGGTAAACAGCTGACCTTAATGATCTTAAAGGTCTTTTCCAACCTAAGTGACTCTTTGGTTCTATGAGTGGCAGCTTAGTCTCCCTTCAGCTGAGAGACATTACCAGCCCTCCCGTTGGGGTTTGCTTTGTGGTGCTTGCTGCAGGAGACGCAGCATTCCCCAAACCTTCCCAGAGCCAGTGCCACCTCCAGACCTGAACAACAGGCTCAGGAGTGCAGGGCTTCTTTTAATAAGTAGTTGATAGTGGAGGAGAGTCTGTCCTTGGTGCAGCTTTCTTTGTTGACAAGAAACACATTTCCCTGAGCACCGCTGCCCAAACCTCTGTGTCTCTTTCAGCCTTAGCTTGCCCTGTATGTGTGGAAGCTTCCCTGGCTTCCTGCCTGCCTCTCCCATCCTGCTCTCTCTGTCATACTCTGCACCCCTCCATCAAAACTGCCATCACCATTTGCTTCAAGCTCCTGGAATGGAATGCTTACCATGGAAACTCACGCTGGCCAGCTTTGGTGATTGCAAGACTGATTCAGGCAGATTTTTTTTTTCCTTGCAATTGTCTGTTTCAAAGAGCTGGACAGCTTCTTTTTGTCTTTTTTCCTGAAGGAGCAATGGCTACTATCAGCAACAACTTGAGAACTTTTCACCTGATCCTTCCAGTAGCAGTGCCTTAGGCCCTCTGTGCAGCCCTGGGTCATGTTCTTCTCTCAGAAACATTGTGAATTAGCATATTAAGGGCTAGTGAGTAAGTCTCAGGCTCCCATCAATTGGTTTCTGTAGCCTTGACTATCTCCTTGGACTTGCTAAACTTTTAATTAGGTATAGATTTCCCCCCAGAGGTCTTATAACTTTGTTTAACAAAAGACAAAAGTGTTTTAAAAGAGTCTCTTCTCTCCTGCCCTGCCGTGTTTTGCATTTTTCCCCAAGTGAGCTCTGCCTGTTTGCAAATTATCAACAGTGCAACCACCTTAATGCAGGCAGACAGTGCTCTCTCACTCTCTTGGACGGGGGTAAGGAAAATGAGATGTCTGACAGGCACAATCCTGTGCTTGTACTATTCTGTCCCCTTGAGGACAACTCTTCCAAGCCACTAAACTTTGCTGGGGTTCTCTTAATGTGCAGTGACCCTCTCATCCACAACAATCAGCATCCATCAGTGCCTGCACAAAATGCCTGTGCTTACAGAGCACTCCACAGCTGGGGGAGAAAGTGGAAAAACCCCATGGGCAATGCTCATTGGTGATTTAGAGAGCAGGGAGAATTCTTGTCAGCCTTAAGGTAAGGGTGGGAGCTTGAAGGATCTGTATTTTAGCCTGTTGGAGAGTTGCTGCCACCCTCTCATGGGGGAGAAGATGTCCTTGTGACTGGAGCTTTTCTAGCTCAAAAGCTGGGGAGGAGCTGGTACCCCTGCTCCTCCAGCAGAGTCTGTCTTCCTTCCAAACCCCAGCACCATGAGGCTGAGGGCAGAACAAACTTGTGGGACTGCTTAGAAAAGTAAACTCACTTGCATCTGCTCCAAACCCCAGGGCTCAGCAGAGCAGGTGCTCGGCTTTTCCCTTGAGGACTGCTGTAAAGTGATGTTAAATGAAGCCTGGAGATCAGGAACGTGATTCTGTGTGCACAGCCTGGAAAAGCAAGGAAGAATAGAGAGCTGTACAAGGGGATGTGCAGCTCAGACAGATGAGAAGGAGCAAAACAAGCTCTCTCACATTTTTGAGTCCCCTTCCTGAGATGAGGAAAACAGGATTCTGTCAGGAATCCATCCTGGCTAAGTCCTGCTTCAGCTGTGCTGTATCTCAAGATGCCCTTGCACAACAGGTACAAGGCTTTGCAAGTGGAGCCAAGCAATAATGAGGTATGATGGTTCATCTAGTTTGGAGGTGTCAGTGAGGTTAAATCAGCCTCTACCCTGCATCAAAACTGCTTTTCCATGAAAGGCTTGGTCATTCTCATAGGACACTCCCTTCTGAGGGAACAGAATCACAGAAGAACCCATATGCAGGCTGGACACACTTTTTAGGGAAGTCTGCTGCATTCCTGGGGGCTGGGTTAAAGATGGGGAAAGAAAGCTTCCTACCCTGATATGGTTCTTGGATTTTCTTCCATTATTGATTTTTCAGGTAGGCAGCGATTAAGTTACAAACCCAAGAGCGGTCAAGAGAGGCTTTGGGGCCTTGGGACAACTGGTTGAAGGAGCAGGAGCACAAGTAGTGTTCTCATCTATCCTTCCAGTTGCAGAGAATGTTGAGGGAAGAAATGGGAAAAGCCAACAGATCAATACATCTGACAAAAAACCATCTTGTCCATGCTGTGAAACCTGGTTTACTAGAATGTCAGGGCTGGTTGACCGTCTTAAAAGGGCACACGGGCAAAAGAAACTCATCTTTAGATGTTCTAAGTGTGGTAAGCAAAATCTTAATTACCACAGTATCTCCTGTCACGTCCCACGCTGCAAGGCGGTGGTGTGTGTGGCTCCTACTGGCGAATGGGCCTGTGAGGTGTGCCACCGAGGGTTTACTACCAAGGCTGGCCTGAGCCAACACAAGAGGATTAGACATCCACTTGTGAGAAATGTAGAACGGATTGCAGCCTGGGCCCACAAGCATGTATGGTCAGAGGAGGAGGAGGCTCTCCTGGTACAGTTGGTGGAAAAGTTCGCTGGTAATCGGAATATTAACCAACTAATTGGGGAGCATATTCCATCTAAAACGGTGAAGCAGATCAGCGATAAACGGCGCCTTCTGGCGAGAGGGCCCTCTGTTAGAGATGGTGCTGAACCAGAGGGTGGGGCAGTACATAGTCCCAGGTCTGCTAAGTCGCTAAAGGAGGGACAATTGAAGCTCCAGTACCGCAAGGTTATCAAGGCGGGGTTATCAGCAGGCAGATTCACTATGTGTCGGGAAGCCTTCAGGAAAATTCTTGATGGGCAAGACCCTCAGGAGGTGGTGAGCGGTGTTTATGCTGAGTTTCTTGGTGTCCTGGGTGGGCCAGGCGAGAATGTTAAAACCGCCAAGGGTCAAAAGTCGCAGGCGTCCCGTGGCCAGAAAGCATCCAAAGTGACAACAGATTGGATGTGTAAAAGAGCTATTAAGAGAGGAAAGTTCTTGAGGTTTCAGATGTTGTACGAGCTGCATAGGAGGCGGCTGGCGTGAATTATCTTGGACAGTATGGAAGCCTTGCAGTGCCAACTTCCATCTGGTGTTGTCCATGAGCACTTTAAATTGTGATGGGACGCACCTGTTGAGTTTGGTGGCCTTGTGAACTTCCCTCCATATTCGGAGGCTGATAACACCATGTTTGAGGCCTTGATTACTGAAAAAGAGATTGATAAGAACGTGAGTGAGATGTGTAAAACCTCCGCTCCTGGGCCAGATGGGATTACTTTCGGTCATCTTGCTAAAAAAGACCCTAAGTTTTCCTGGTTGACCGAGACCTTCAACCTCTGGCTAATTACCGGTACTATTCCAGACACGCTGCAGGACTGCCGGACAGTCTTGATACCCAAGCCTTCTGATGCAGATAGACTTGGCGATATCAGTAACTGGAGGCCTATCACCATTGGCTCAATGGTGATTAGGCTGTTCTCCAGGATCACTACGGCGAGGCTGACCCAGGCATGTCCCTTTAACCCCCGGCAACGGGGCTTTATCTGCCCATCGGGGTGTGCTGAGAACCTCAAGTTATTTGCAACTTGTGGTTAGGAGAGCTAAGTGGCAACATAGGCATCTGGGGGTGGTGTTCATGGACATTGCCAAGGCCTTTGGCACCATTTGCCATCAGCATGTACTTGAGGGTCTGAGTCAGAGAGGTGTGGATTCACTCATGCGCAGTTGGTTAGGGAAATGTATCGGGATATTAAAATGTGCATTTCCATTGGAAAGGAGAGGACAGATCCCATCTACATTTGCCCGGGAGTCAAGCAAGGCAACCCCATGTCACCGGTGCTGTTCAATTTGGCGATGGACCCCCTTCTGTGTAAGCTCGAAAATGAAGGTCAGGGGTTCCAGCGTGGAGGATGGAGAATAATGGCCATGGCGTTTGCAGACGACCTTGTGCTACTGAGTGATTCCTGGGACAGCATGTGTAGTAACATCAAAATTTTGGAGGCTTTTTGCCAGCTTACTGGTCTCCGTACGCAGGGGGAGAAGTGTCATGGTTTTTACATCAAGCCAACTAAGTACTCCTATACCATCAATGATTGTCCCACATGAATGATAAATGGTTCCTCCCTTAACCTGATCGACCCTGGGAGCTCAGAGAAATATCTTGGCACATGGGTTGACCCTTGGACTGGCTTTGCGGACTCTGGATTACCAGAGAAATTTGTGGATTGGCTCCATCGGATTGGGGATTCACCCCTCAAACCTCTTCAGAAGGTCGATATACTCAGGACTTATACCATCCCGAGACTGATATATCTGACTGACCATACAGAGGTTAATGTGGGCCTTCTCGAATCCCTTGACCTGTTAATCCAAAAAGTGGTCAAGGAGTGGCTTCATGTCCCTCCGAGGACATGTGATGCCATCTTGTATTCGAGTTTTAAGGATGGTGGTTTGGGTACCATCAAATTGGCGGCGCTTTTTCCCAGCATACAAGCGCGAAGACTTCATAGATGGGCACAGTCTTCGGATGAGGCTCTTGTGGGTTTTCTAAGAGAGGAGCAGTTGGAATGGGTATTTGAGAGGTTATGAGTAAAAGTAGGAGGAAGACAAGAGTCCCATCAATTTGGGAGCTGATACCAAGGACTGAGGGTGGTAGTGGTGATGAGGCCCAGTTAGAATGGGAGGCACCCGTTCCAAAGATCCGCTACCCAAGACCGTGCAATTGGCGAAAAATAGAGTTTCAAAGATGGGTACATCTGGTTGCTCAAGTCCATGGTATTGAGAATTTTGAGAACAATGACATCAGTAATGCCTGGATAAGGCACTATAAAGGCATACTTCATCGTAAGCTTATAATGGCCTTACAACTTAGAGCCAATGTTTACCCAACAAGAGAGTTCCTGACTAGGGGTAGGCATGATGACACTGTTCAATCATGTAGACATTGTGGCACTAGGTTTGAATCTCTAGCCCACATTGTTGGCAACTGTCCAGTTACACAAGACGCCAGGATTAAAAGACATAACACCGTCTGTGAGATCCTTAGCTGTGAGGCTAAGACGGAGAATTGGAACGTTTTTCAGGAGCCGCACTTGAGAGATGATGTAAATTAACTTTTTAAACTGGATTTAATCTTTGTAAAGGGTTCCAAGGCAATTGTGGTTGATGTTACAGTGAGGTATGAACATTCTGATTCCTCATTGAGGGAGGCTGCCTCGGAAAAGGTGAAAAAATATCAACGCCTTCATTTACAAATCCAGCAATTAACTAATGCAATAGAGACTGACTATGTAGGTTTCCCCATGGGGGCCCGTGGGAAATGGTATGGCAAGAATGCTGAGCTGCTTTCGGCCCTCGGTCTCTCTAAAACGAGGCTAGAGAAGACTGCCCAGGCCCTGGCATCGAAAGTACTCTTTGCCTCTGGAGATATTGTACGTATATTTTCTAGCAAAGTTCAATTGATTGTACCTATGTAATATTTGTCAATAAACTGAGCCCCTTCCCCTGGTGGGTTTGCTGGACAGTAGAATCAGTCTTGGGTGGGAGGGGTTCATCCATCATAACCATGTCTAGGCCCATTTTTTGGGCTTTAAATTCTGATTTGGACTGCAGGTGGACGGGCCACCTTACTTAACCCAGAAAAGGAACGTATATAATTTATATATATTTATTAAAAAGCCTGCTGTCACTGGCAGAATGTTTGGATTTTGATCATGGATCAATTTACATAACATCAGACCTGCTGGTGATAGACACAGTACACCTGATTCAAAAGGGGGAAAGGATCTTTCCACAGGAGGTAATCAGGCTTGTGGAAAGAGGTTTAAACTACCTTAATGGTGGTGACAATAGGGTTGGGTGTTTATGGGTCAGAATCGAGGGGAAGGCTGAGAAGCCAAATAACAAATAACAGCCAAATAAGACTGCTTGTGCCTTGGGTGGATGTTCACTTTGCTGGGTAAAAAAACTTGCTGGATGACCAACCCCAAAGCATGCTGGTGAATGGAATTGCATCCAGCTGGTGGTCACTCACCAGTGGTGTTCCACAGGGCTCAGTACTGGGGCCAGTCTTTAAAATCTTCACCAGTGCTCTGGACAAGGGGATTAAGTGCTCCCTCAGTCAGATTGCAGACAACACTAAGCTGGGCAGGAGTGTTGATCTGCTTGAGGGAAGAAAGCACTAGAGTGGGATCTGAGCAGGCTGAAAAAAAGGAGGGTCAGCAGAGATCTTGTTGCTTTCTACAACTACCTGAAAGGAGGTCGTAGTGAGATGGGGGTTGGTCTCCCAAGTGACAAGAGGAAATGGCCTCAGATTGCCAGGGAAGGGGTTGATATGAAATTAGGAAAAATTTCTTCACCAAAAGGATTCTGAAACACTGGAACAGGCTGCCTGGGAAAGTGGTTGAGTCACCATCCCTGGAGGTATTTAAGAGGTGTGTAGATGCTGCACTTGGGGACATGTTTTAGTGGTGGACTTGGCAGTGCTACATTAACAGTTGGACTTGATGATCTTGGATGTCTTTTCCAATCTAATTGATTCTGTGATGTCAGCTATGAGATTAAGCTTGCCAAGCCATGATTCTCATGCAGCCAATGTGTGAGGTGAAGGTGAATGCCCAAGAAAGGCAGATTTATTGCATGATCCCTGGGGTTTCTGGTTAATGCTTCAGGTTGCCTTCTAGTAGGGCAGTGTCAGATGATAAGCCCTTTGAGGAGAGGCATTAAGCCTCTCAGGCTTACGTGTGCTGTGGGTCCAGCCCAGGTCAGCAGTGTAACAAGTCATCAACACTGGGCTGAGACCTGGCAGTGATCTGACAGCTTTGGGCTTTGGTTTAGATCTGACAGTGCCAGGTCAGAAAAATCAATACAGTATTAAGCAGTGTCTTCATCAGCCTCTGACTTTTGCACCTCCTCCCTTAGCCTTCTGCAGGGCAGTATTGAGGTGAGTGAGATGTGTGCACAAAAACTTGCAGTGCCTCAGCCAGCTGGGTAGATACAGAGGGCTTGAAGCAACCTGGGTTTTGTCAGGCTGGTCTCTTCTCTGGAAGAAAACCTGCTGGAAAAAAAATCCCAACAGGTAATTTCATGATTTCTCCTCTTCTATAAGTATTCAAAATAAGCATTTAAAAGGGAGCAGCTGCAGTGGATGAATTCTGAGTTGTCATTGTCCTTTCAGGAGGACAGCCTAGTCAGCACTGCAATATCCGTCCCCTCTCTCCAGCCCCCTGCCACCTCTGTGTGCTGCATCCTCATGCTGCCAGGGTTCCATAAAGAGCTTACAGACAGGGATGCAGCAGACATATGCTGTGCCTGTAATCCCAGATGAGCTAGTCAGGTGCTTAAGGACAGAAGCTGTTTCCAGCAGAAGCAGTTAGACTGATGCAAGGTGTTCATGGGGAGGGATAGCCTTGCCATCACAAGTTTGGCCTCTAGGAGGGAGGAGTGGGCAATAGGGTCAGAAGAGTTTGCCTGACTTTTACAGCTTCAGACATCCATGCAGCAGCATGGCTTCCTCACAGTCCTTGTGCTCAGTTCACACAAGTGCCACCAAATGCAGGCAGGTCACATTGAGGGCCAACAGGAAAGCCAGGAGCTGTGGATGGAGCTGTGAGGGTCCTGTGTTCTTGTCAGAGAGATGAAAGAGCTGGCAAATTCTCCTCATTGCAGGACAAAAGGAAATAGTGGCACTTGGGAGGATGCAACTGGCTGATGAATTGCCCACCTGCTTTGTAATTGCAGTGTTTGCAGGCAGGTTAGCAGCCACAGAACATATCAAAGAGGTGGCAACTTGGGGCCTGGAGGTGTTTTGGCATTTTTGATCTGTTTATTTCAAGAGCCTTGAGATGTTGTGATGTCCCTTTGCATCAGATGCCTGTACTCTCAGGTTGTCCCAGGTCATCAAGTTTCTTCCTAGGCTCAGTTCTGGGCCAGCAGAACTGACATGGTGTAAGGGACTTGGTGTCTCCTTACCCTCAGAGGATAATGGGGGATTATGTGTTGTTTGAGAGCTGCAATGAGTTGTCAGGAAGGACAGGCTGATAATCTGTGCACTTGCTTTTGCATTTCTCTTCCTTCTTAATTGGCAAGAAAGAAGTAGCTTAAACATCTTAACCTGTTGATTTTTATAGTGCATTCTTTTTCCTTGTCACGTGGAGAGATGGGAAGAAGAAGGGGATACAGGAAGGACAGATGGAAAATGAGATGAGGACTGCAGTCAGCTTTAGTCCTCTTTAAATAGCAGTTTACCAATGAGGGCAACTTGTCCGGCTCCATTGTGTCTCATGAATTTGTTTGGGATTTGAAGCACACAGATCACTTTGGGTGCTGCTTTGTTTTTAAAAACTGGAGTAAAGTTAAATCCATGTGAAAGATGGAAAGCTTTTTTTAAGCCCAAAAGCAAGGGAGAGAATTCAGAACAGCCTACCCTGCAATGTAGTAATGTACTCTGTAACCCTTGTACTCACTGCTGGTAAGTGTTTGACACCCTGAGACTCCTGCTGAAAGCAAATAATTTGTGCTTACACATTGATGGATGTTGGGAACATTTGGTATCTCTTTTCCTGTATCCTTTTCAAGCTCCTTTTGTCTTTGGTCTTTGGCTCTTATGTCTCAGGATAAATTCTAGTGGTGAGCTTTTCCAAAAGTGAGAGAGAAGCAGCATGTCAGCTCTCCCTGTATCAGTCTCTTTGGCATGCCTAAAATACAGCACCTTATACAAAGGACATCTGATTAAATTAAAAGATGGCAAGCTTGGAACCAAGCTCTAGATCATTGCTAAGTAAAAGCATGCTGTAAAACTAACTCCCTGTTTTAGCACACCGCTGAAAGCAAGACCTCTGCAAGATCCATTTGTGCTGGATGTGTGAGAGCTGACTGAGAAAATCCAGGTGTTTCAGAATATGTAATATTTACTGACATTATGCTAAACTCTATGCTTCAGGCCCTTGGGCAATTCCTATTTATAAGAAGCCTGACAAGACTAACACAGAAGATCGATGCTTTTGCATCATTTACCTTCTCTGTAGCATCAGGCAGTGTTGCAGGAAGACCACACTGTGTGAAGGGCTTGACCGGGGACAGTGGAGCCATGCTTTGCCGGGGAGCTGTGTGTCTTCTTCCCTTCCTCCTGCCTTTCTTGTGCCTGCCAGAGATGTTTACAGGAAGATGAACTGAACTGGAGGTTGGCTGATCCATGGCAAAGTTTAGAGTTCCTGGTACAGATGAGTGAGCAGCTGACAAAGTAAATGGAGATTACAAGGCTGCAACCTAGACCTCTAGTTGGATAATTTGTTCATTTCCCCTTCCGGGGCCGGCTGGGGCGCCTGGAAAGGCAGGGGAAACCCTTTTTGGAGGTGGAAACTTTTTTTTTACTGTCTCTCAGCAGCTCCCTGGGAACCAGAAGCAGATTCAATGCTGGGGTACCAGGGGCATTTCTGAGACAAGCTAAAACCTACCAGCTCAAAAAGCAAACCAAATAGCCTGTGCTTTGGGATAGCAGCAATGAAAGAGGGAAAGCTGAAATAACTGAGTGTCAGTTGGCTCCGTTTGTGGGTCCTGGAAGGTGGCTGTAAGGATGTCACACTAGTGAGGACAGTGCAAGGTGGCAAAGAAGGGAGGGAAGGGAGATTTAGGGTGGTGAGAGCAGATATAACCTGGAGTAATGGCGTGGGAAACAGAACCTGCAGATCAGCAAGAGATTACTGCTTTATTAGCTTCTGGTTAGTGTGCCAGTGCCCGGGAGTGCAGAATAGACTGTATTGAATTATTCTCTATCAGATGGTGCTGACTGACTCGTGTCTGTTCCAGTAAGCTCCCTGGTTGAGGAGGTATTTTCTGTGTTCAGGATGGTGTGCCATAGTAAATAACTTGGAAAGGGATGGCTTTTAGGAACAAGAAAACCAACATGGAGATGAGAAATTATAAGAGGACTTGGAGGTGGAGTCACACAGCAGTTGTTCTTCCTTGCATTGGAAGGACTCTCTTATTTCCAGATAAAGTCTCTCAAGACATAGCTGGAAATCTCCAGTCTTTGATTGTGACAGCTTTTATTCCAGCACCTTTCCATGTTCCTATTTATACTTCAAAGGTGAATTCTGACTAGTCAAATCTATTTTGACTACAGGTTTAAAATATCTGGGGATATAATTTTAACCACAGAAAACAGTCACCTTATTGATATGTCTGTGAATGAAGAAGAGAAACAGACTGTGTAAAGGAAAGGGGGCAAATATACCTGCAGCTGTCCTGTAATTGTGCTGTGAGGCTGCAGGACGCAAGGAGAGAGACAAAGGTGGCAGAAAGTGATATTGCTTCAGCAGGGCCTGCACCTCGCTGCGAGCCAGTTCCTCAACAGGCAGGAGTGTTGTGATGAGACACCAGCCCAGATATCCCATTTACTTCTTGCCACTAACTATGCAACATTCTCAGGGAAAAGGATATGGAAAGTGGCTTGCCTGGGGAACCTCTGGTTGAGAGGAAGAATATTTGTGATTTTTTTCTACTGTCTTGTGTTTCTACTGTCTTTTGTTTCTGCAATCTTCTGAGCCTGCTGAAAGTGTAAAGAGGCAAGGGGCTCCCTGTAAGAGGAGTTCTGGCTCCAGTGCTCCTGGCCATTAGAAGTGCAGTGTATTGTAAGATAAAGGAAGTTCCCAATGCAGGGCTATTACCCTTGCTCTGTGAAATAGATTTAGGTTCTGCTGTATCACAGGTGATGTTACACTAATGTTTTAAGCCTTTATTTGCAAAGGAAAACCTCTACATGGGAACCACTTATAACCAATGCACTTTGAGGCTTGAAATGGCAAATCACCAGAATTAGGGCTTTTCAGCAGAGCTGACTCCCCAGACATCCATCATCAAAGATTTCTGAATAAAATGCTGGCCACTTGAATATGTGAAATTTGTTATAATGCAAATATTTGAGAGCTGGGCACTTGAAGGCAGTGAGGAAAATGAAGAGCCACCTAAGAGCAAGGCTCCTGCCTGTAATGTGCATTTTGTGCTGGAGAATGCAACAGAAATTTTCTATGTGAATAACACCAATTACCATTGTAATTTTGGATGAGTGTGGTGGTCTGCCAGCAACCTTTGTGCAGATCTCCAGAAGTGAGAGTGGGTCATGCACCTTAACTAGCTAATGTGATCCACAGCTGGGAATACAGTACCACCTTCTCCACACAATCACACCATTGGAATATGAGGGACTTCATTCCCATCATGCTAGTAACCACAGTATTTAGAGTAAAAGCAACCACATCCTGTAGCCTGACTGGCCTTTCTCTGAAACTCTACTGAGTGCTCCTGGCCCAACAGAACTGTTAGAAGCAGTTTTGTGCTTGGGCTATGCTCATGCTGGCTCTTGAGAAATACAAATCTTCACCAGGCTGCAGTGACTGATGCTAAGCTTTGTGGACACTTTTGAGGGAAAGCAGGTGATTCAGAAATGAATGTTGACCACTCATTAGGTATCACCTGGGCCCTCTCTAAGGCTAGGAGAGACATTGTGCTGCCAGAGGTACTATATTTTCATTTAGAGGTACACTAAAAGGGTGGGTCGTTAGTGATGCTGCGATATCGAGTTTGAATGCAACCCTCACTGGTCCTCTGAATTTCACCTAGCTAGAGTGGTGTTCTGCTGACTTAGCATTTTTTCTGTAATCCAGCTAGAACAGTTGCTTTTAATTTTCCTCTCTCTGACTTTGCCATATAGTTTTATTGTCTGCAGTTACACAAGTTGGTTCTGAAGTGAAGCCAGCTATATTTCAGCTAGATGAATGATCCCTATATAATATGCATATATGGCTGCAAAGCACTTCGGATAAAAGATGCTAAAAGCCACAAATTATTATTTTGCCTTTTCCTGGGTTTTGCTTTGTCACATGTTATTTAGTAGCTTTGCTGAAGTTCTGTCTCAATGCATTGCTGAATGAAGTGTTCTGAACAGTTTTAGGACTGCTGGTGTGTTTTATTAATTGCATTTTACAGGTTGTTGTTCCATCTGTTTTTAAACTCCTAGTTTCACAGACATAATGAAAAATAAAAGTTTTAAACTAAAGTTTTAGCTATGAAGGCAGGGAGGGAAAGAAAGCTCAGCAAAATATTTGGTCAGTCTTAAGCTCAGTGTTGGGGATGACATCACACCAGAGACTCCTCACAGTGGGGTACAGGAATAATAATAACCGAAAGGGCGCACAATGCACGGTGTTCCAGGAAGGACAGAATAAGCCAGTAACCCATCTGGGTCTCTGACAACTTCTCAAAGAAGGGTTTTGTAGACTGAGATTTGTTCTGACAGCAATGTTTTGAAAATGTTTAGGACCCTTGCCATCACATTTCTTTTAAGTCTGATTGCCTTATGTGACACATTCTCAGCTGCTGTAAGTTGCTCCCACTTCATCACTCCAGTGATGTCTCATCGGTGTACATGGGCAGAGGATTGGCCCTCTGCTTCCAGTCGTGCTGCCTTGAGCTGGGTTGGGATCTCACCACAAGTCATTATGAGCCTGATAAGAGGGTGCTGAAGAGATGATATAGGCTTATGATAGATTGTGGTGAGGACTGACCTAGTAAGTGGAACTCATTTATTTTGGATTTATTACTAATTCCAATTTCTCTGTATGATTTTTGTCTCAGCACATATTATCTTCTGAGACAGAAAATTTTGTGGCTACTGAGACCTCTGTGCTACCCTTTGTAAGAATTTGGCTGATATTGGTTCTGATGTACTGGCCAGAACCATTGCAAGAAACCGCACTCCTCCTTCCAGAATTCCCTTTGTAGATATTTAATACTCATCTCTGTTGCTTTTCATAAGGTTACTGTGTAACACTTACGTGCTGCAGTGTTTTATCATAACTCAGGTATAAGACTTTCTCTGTGAAAGACCTTTTGAAATGTCCTTTGGTATCTATTAGGATGAAATGTGCCATAGAAATGTAAATCATGTCACTGGCTGCCAAGGCGCTCCTGGCCTCCAACGAGTGTCCTGCTGGATTACTGAGAAGGGGGAAAAGGAGACCAGCAGGGCAAGGCAAAGGAGAAACTGGATTTTTTTTTTTTTTTTTCTTTTTTCACTTAGAGGACTCTTACTGGCAGAATGGCATGGTTGGTGTTATAAAACAACAGAGAGCTAGAGTTTGAAAATGTTATGATTCAGTTTTTGATGCAGTTTAGTCAATTGTCAGGTTGCAAAGGTCAGACTGGGGCATGTCTTAACCCGTGCCAGAATACCCTGAGTCACCTCTGCAATAAGTTTAAAAAAGACATTTGAATTTTTTGTAAATTTTATATTGTCTTCATCCAGTCTGAGCTCCAACTTATGATAGTCGCCCCAAAAATGTTATTACTGAGTGAGCCTTTGTGTTGACAAGCTGCATCTTTCCCTGAATGGTATCCTATTCACATCCTTTCACCATATTTTAAGTTTTGGCTGGCTTTAGGTCAGGTGGGTAAATTTGATTCTTATTGCTTCAAGGATTCCAGTGCAGATATTAATTTAATCAATATGAAGTGCTACAGCCTACAGCAAGTCTGGCCATCACAAGGATCATGAAGTGAGGATATTTGCTATGTGGTCCCAGAAAATAAATCCTAATCTTCTAGGCTAGACAAAGGCTTCAGGCTGTCTTTAGACTAAAGGAAATATGTTCAAGTCTTGCTAAATGGAGCGTTGCCCAGTGACATTGGGAAAGCAAAGAGTGGACTGCTCTGCCTTTATATCAAGTATGTCTTGAACCTACCAATGCATGCATGGCAATCAGGAAATGTGCAGGTCTTTAGGCAAGAATTCTGATTCATTTAGCCTTGCAAACGTCTCCCTAATGGAGTTTGCTTGAAGCCATATGACCTTGAAAGTGGGAGCTCCTAAAAAGTACTACCTAATATCTAACAGTTCAAGTAATATAGATGAGGACAAGTGTGCGCTACACTATGTATGAGGATTGTTCACCCCATTAAAACTCAAGCTTATCAGAGAAGGAGCCTTTTCCCTTGACAGAAGTGTTTTCCAACAATATTAGGCATGTCCATCTTACAAGAAGATGTCACAGCTGAGAGAGGATTTGAAAATATTATTCTTGCTCACATATGTGAAGTGTGTCGTATAAAGATTTTGGTGCATCTGCAGTGTTTGCTCATTGATAAAGCGACACAGATAATTTAGCAAAGACTGTTACACTCTTGCTAATACTGTATGTGCTTCTAATATGTCAAGTGCTATTAAACAGCTCTGGTGTTGTCAGAAACCAATTTTTATGAGAGCTGCAATGAGATACTTCTTATCATGTGTAGTATAATCCCTCCTTGTCAGGAGAACATATTGTGCCTTTGAAGTAAACATTCCTGCACAAGTGGAATACTGTCTTATACTTTCTCCCAGCCAGTTGGCCCTTATGACTGCACAACTGCAAGTGTACATGTGCGTGCACTGTGGAGAATTGGTGACGCCTATGTGGTAATGATTTTAACTAGCTTTGCATCCAATTTTGAAGCCTTCTAAATCCCCTCAGTAACAAAGTCTATTCTCTTGATTGTTTATTTGTATGATATGTGGCCAATAAACCATATTTCTGGCAATTGAAAGCTCTTTTGATGAAAAGGAAACCCTAATATCAACTGTGCTGTTTGCTTTTTGCAAATGCTTCTTTCTCAGGCTCTATCTGAAAAGCGACTTGGCCTAGAAGTTCAGTTTTGCAAGAATCCTTGATGATATGCTGACATGAAGTGTGACTTCAGATCAATTTAGGAAATGGGTTTTTTAAGCATTTGCCAAGGCTTCTTCAAATTTTTGTAATACTGACTGCAGACCTTAAAGGCAGAATTTTTCAGAGCATCTGGCTCTTTACCTAACTTTTCTCATACTCGCTGGCTTAGCTTCCCACAGAGCAAACTCTGGATAGCAGCAAAGCCTCCTTCGAGACCCTGTCCAGAAATTGCTCCTTAGGCTGGTGGTTCTGGGCTATGGAAAAGGGAGTGATGTTCCCAAGTCCTGTCTCTTGGTTTACAGAGCTGGCAGTTGTTCAAGCTGCACTCTTGCAGGCAGACTATGTTCCAGCAGCTGAACACTTGGGTGCAAAGTGGTTATGTGTTCTCCTAGCACTGCCTGTGAATTAGGGGAGCTCTTGCTGAGCCCTTCTCTCTTTGCAGGGGACTGCTGTGCTCTGCCCAAGAAGTAGTGGAGTTTGTGAACAACCTTAGCCCAGTTTTACATTCAATGGAAAAATTAATGTCTAATTGCTTAGAGATCTAATTGTTTAGAGATCTAGATTTCTCTAGATCTCTAAACTCATTTCCTGCACATAATAGTTCTGCAAAGTGGATTCAGGAAAATGTTTCTTTTGCTTTAACAATTTCAGAAGTAACTTCAACTCTGTACAACGATTCTTCAACAACTGTACAATGGTACAAGGGTCTGAAATGGCATGAAAATAATGTTTTTTCCTATGTGTGTTATTAACAGGTTATCTTGTTGATGTTGCTAGATCAAAAAAGCAATGTCATTTTTTAAAAGGAAGCCATACTACACGGAAAAAAGAAATTCTCATTTTCCTCTCATGCACTGTCTTCTTGCCAGGAATCTATTGGCTAAACTGGAGAAAGAAGGCTGGGGGAGTGTAGAGTAAGAGAAAGTATGAGGATGTGCAGATTGTTTTCTGTATCTCTTGTGCCTCAGATGTTGCCCTTCACAGCATTGCTTTGTGTCCCCTGCAGCTGTGCTCTGAGCTGAATCAGAAGCTGCTGAAAGCAGCCTGGAGTATTCTTTCTCTTAATAAGAGCTGAAGCATATCCAGCCTGCTTTTCCCTTGCTTTCTCTACCTACCCTTCTAGCAGAAGAGAAAACATGACATTCAATGGGTCTTCTTCCCTGCATAATGCCCTGCAGCCTTCCTTGGATCTTGCTGCTTAGCCCACTCACACCAGTACTACAGTTTAGATGCAGTAACAGTTTTATAGTATGAATGCGAGCCAAGGCCAGGGACTGCAGGTGTCCCCATGTCAAGAAACAAGAGGGCATCCCCACTGCAGTGTCTGCACTCTGCTCCTTGTCTGTGCTCCTGGTGGGCTGTGCTCAGTCACAGTGACTCCAGCACAGCCAGCTCACACAGTGTCAGTGTGCCCACTGTAACACAGCTGAGGTTTCTCTAGGCAGTGGCAGGAAGCCCAGCTGCAGCCCACAGAGGCGTGCCCCAGGTAGATTAAGCCACAGACAGGAAATATCTGCAAGGAGAGCACAGAGGCTCAGCCATCTCCATGGTGTCCCAGTGACTGTCACCTCTGTGGAAGCCAGGCCTGTGCAGGCAGCAGTCTCCATGGTGTCTCAGTCGCTGTCACCTCTGTGGAAGCCAGGCCTGCACAGGCAGCAGTCTCCATGGTGTCTCAGTCGCTGTCACCTCTGTGGAAGCCAGGCCTGTGCAGGCAGCAGCCTCCATGGTGTCCCAGTCGCTGTCACCTCTGTGGAAGCCAGGCCTGCACGGGCAGCAGTCTCCATGGTGTCCCAGTGACTGTCACCTCTGTGGAAGCCAGGCCTGCACAGGCAGCAGTCTCCATGGTGTCCCAGTCGCTGTCACCTCTGTGGAAGCCAGGCCTGTGCAGGCAGCAGTCTCCATGGTGTCCCAGTGACTGTCACCTCTGTGGAAGCCAGGCCTGCACGGGCAGCAGTCTCCATGGTGTCCCAGTGACTGTCACCTCTGTGGAAGCCAGGCCTGCACGGGCAGCAGCCTCCATGGTGTCTCAGTCGCTGTCACCTCTGAGGAAGCCAGGCCTGCACAGGCAGCAGCCTCCATGGTGTCCCAGTGACTGTCACCTCTGTGGAAGCCAGGCCTGCACGGGCAGCAGTCTCCATGGTGTCCCAGTGACTGTCACCTCTGTGGAAGCCAGGCCTGTGCAGGCAGCAGTCTCCATGGTGTCCCAGTGACTGTCACCTCTGTGGAAGCCAGGCCTGCACGGGCAGCAGTCTCCATGGTGTCCCGGTGACTGTCACCTCTGTGGAAGCCAGGCCTGCACAGGCGGCGGTCGCGTCCCGGCTGCAGGCCCAGAGGAGCAGGGAGCTGAACAGCCCTGAGCCCCATGTGCACCTATCAGTGAGAGCAGTGTCCGCTGGGCCCGAGGCAGGGAGGCTTTGTTGCAGTCTGCACTGCTGCTGTCCCCTCCCTGGGATGGCATTGTCACTGCTGGTGTCAGGGTGGCGGATTGCCGATGGCTCGCGGCAGCAGTCAGCGTGGTGCACGGTGCAGCACAGGCCTTTGAGGCCAGACATTGGGAAAGACAGCTCCTAAGGGGAGATCATTGTTGGCACAGCTAGGGCTGTAAAAATGTCAGTGGGAGAAGCGGCCAAAATATGGTGGAAAAACAAAGAAATTTTTCTCCAGTTCTTTGCCAGGAGATGATGTGATTCTTCTAGTGTGGGTTGCCCTTTGAGAGAGGGTGACATCAGAGGCCTGAAGATTGAGCCGTGGTTCTCCTCTTTGCCAAAGGACACCCAGCTGTGTTGTTCTTGGACCTATTCTTTCAGCTCCACTCATCTCCAGGGTGGAGATGAGTGGAGCTGAAAGAATAGGTCCAAGAACAACTTATACAATGAGATAACTTCCCACATGGAAGTGCTTTGTCAGGCTAAATTCAGTGACGCCAGTGATGGCAGAGAGATGATGGAGGGCATCAAAAGAATGTGGTTGATTCACCAAAATTTGTGTAGTACTGGGGAATTCAAAGGAAAATCACTGTAACACTTCTCTCTCTGGTCTGAATTCATTCAGATGGGTATGTTATGGCATAATTGTGTGTGTATATCTATATATTTTTTATGTCTTTATATATATATTTATAATTTTTTTCAACAATGGAAAAACTAACAATGTAGTGGATACATCCAGTATCCACTAGATACTGGATGTATCTAGTGTAGAAATCTACAGGTTTCTGTCCTCTTTGCAAAGGACATTAGATTTTTTTTTTTCTTCCCCAGAATGTAGTTAGTGGTAATCTTCCTCTTCCCATCTAATCACAAAGAAATCTTCTGTTTTGCTTAGTAATTGAAATTGGCATTTTTGCTTTTGCTGCTCACAGGCACTGCACCACAGGAATCAATATAATATCTGACAGTAACAATTGATTTGCAGCAGTTGCACCCACACTGAGGATTTCAGGCCTCAGGGATCAAGCACCTTGAGAGAAGAGTAAAGTCACTTTAAATTGAGAATTACCACAAGTGTAACTTCATTATACTGTGACTTTTGCACCATCCCAGCAGCACCTTGAGAGGTCCTGTACTTGTTGCTTTGGTACTGACAGCTGAGGAGCATAAGCCAGGCACATTCTCAGTGTACACAGGCACAATGTAGGCAGCAGTTGGCTGGAGGTGAACCTGAGCTCAGTGCTGGGCTGCTCCTTCGCTCAAGGAGTTGTACCTCGGTGAGCTGGCAGGGACAGGACAGTCCAGCCTCCAAAGAAAGACTGAAAGGGGTTAAGAAAAAAGTTTCTTCAGTTGTCTTCTTTTACTGAAACCATGCATGAAGGTCTGTCAGCGATATGATCCTTAACTGTCATTAATGAATGAATGTCAGTGGCAAGGTCATTAGATTTACAGATGCTGGTTCCTCCCTCCTTTGTCATGCTGGCAGCAGCTTTCTCTGATGAAATGTGCAGTACATAGCTTTTCATTAAATTTCTGTTTCTATTCTCAATGGGACTGCAGTAGATCACAGCATTTGGTGGTATACTCCAGGCTTCTTTAAACTGGCAGGGGGGAGTCACGGATAAATGAAAGGTGGAAAAAGCACAAAATGCTACCATAGATGTCTAGATCAAACAGGGTAATGCTTCCACTGTTTTCAGCACTTCCAATCTGAGATATTCCTAGCATGCTGTTCTTTTGCATATATTGGTACTATGCAACGTGGCCTCTTCAGATGAAGAAGCAGGGATTAATGAGCCACACAGAAACTAATTTGTCTGGGTTAGAGGAGATTAGTTTTGTTTAGACCATTAACGTAATTAATCTTGAGACTAGAAGTGTTCATCTAGTATTGCAGAGTCATTGGGTTTTTTTCAGAAGTTGCAGCCCAACACTATTAAATGAGAATTTGAAAATATGTTATATTTCAAAATGGGATCTCTGTTCTTTGAAAGTATTTAGAAGTTATGTGTGTTCTACAGTTATGTAGAAAAAAAGATATGCCATTGCTCTAATAATTTGTCCCACTATAATGTCTCGAGGGACACCAAACTGGTCAGTTCCTCTAAGAACTCCAAATCAAGGGCTGCATATAAAGTTTACTATGTTAAGGACAGAAGGGAAAAAAAACACCAAGTAACTTGCAGAGCTGTACATACTTGGTTGGCTTGGTCTTGGTGCCCTTCTGTCTGATGTCTGGGGAAACATTTATGACTTTTAACATTTTCTCTTTTCCCTATTGCTATGTCTTTTATCCCTCATAATGAGAAGGAGCTAAAATCAGACAATAGGAATAATTTTTGGGCAACAGAAGGTGACTACTATGGATCTTAGAAAGTACTCATAGTTTCTAAACTACTGCCTGTAAAGGACAAGAGTTATTATATACAAGCTTCTTGTCCAGTTAGGGAAAGCCATTTTCCTTGCATTTGGTGGGGCAATTACTGGCTTGGAGGTAAACTAGAAAAAGTGGGGCTGATGAGAGAGGGTCCATCTCCACTCTATGAGACTCCTAAGAATGGGTGTGAGGTTACACCTGTTTCTGTAGTTGTGCACCTCCAGCCATGAAAGTTTTCCTTCCTTACCCTTCTTGAGATTTGGGATCAATGCAATACAGTTAGTTCAGCTTGCAACCAGCTTGGCTTTAAAAATTCTGTTTCAAGGATTCTACAGTTACAAATCTATCTGAAAAGGTATAAAATATTAAAGCACTGGTATTAAAATGAATGTGCAGACTGACTCTGCTATGGGGAAAAAGCATTTGCAAAAATGATACTGGAATATAGCTTGTGTTGGTCTTTGATTTATTTTGAGGGAATTCAGAAACTCTTATGGAAACATTTTTTAATGTGGAGCTGCTAAGCAAACTTGTTCTAGCAATTTTCCAAACTGGAGAGTTGTGCTTTATAACTTAGAAATGGGGTTTATTTCCAGCTCTTTGGGAGGAATGGGAGGAGCAGCTTTCCTTCTGGCATTTACTTTAATTCATAAAAATTACAGGCATCTGCCAAAATATCCTAAATTGTGGAGGAGGTAGAAATTGGGTCATGGAGAAAGATTAATGTTGAGCAAAAATATTTGCCAGAAGTTTTATATGAGAAGGGGAAAACTGTATGTGCTGCAGAAGAGCCGTCTGGCTGTGGAGGTTTTTTTTTTTTTTTGCACAACCACATCTGGCTAGTTGCTTTAACAGAGAACTAAGAGAGGAGGCTAGAATCTGGATAATTATCTTTGTGCTGGTTTGCTCTTCATCTTTTATGTATCATTAGATCCCCATGTCCTGCCTTGTTACTTGAATTTAATTTGGGCATCTTTTTGTTCAGGGAGAGGGGAGGCCAAATCTTCATCAGACATACCTTCCACAGCTCTCACAGGCTCCTTCAGATGGAGTTTTGTAACCTGCAGGGTGGAGTGTGTGATTTGACAGAGGTGGAGCTGCTCCACCAGCTGGTGACAGCTGTGGGATTGAGGGCCTGTCGCTGGAGAGCAATGAGACATTCATCTCTTAAGGGTAGCCTGAGGGTATCAGAATAGGGGAGAGAGGGTTGAGAATTAAATGGGAGCTGCTGTCAGCAAAAGTGCCTGGAGATTTAATGAGGATTTGGTTTCTGTTTCCCAGAGCAGCTATTCCCCTACAGGAAAAAAAAGAAATCTTCAAAAAGTCTAGGCACAGTTGTCTCACATGTCACAGTGTGCCACACTGACCTTGGCACAGTCCCAGGCTTGATGTTGGCCTCACCTATGTCCCAGAAGTGCTTACCCAGCCCATAGCATACTAAACAGCAGCATATCAAGGTGCAGATTTACAGGCAGAGCAGCTGCTGGCTTCAGGATTCATGTCTGATTTCCTCTCCCTCTCTACCTGTGAGTTTTATCTCCTACACCACTCCTATGAGCACTGCCTTGCTACCCAATGACAAGATTACACTGAGGACTAACTGTGCAAGTGGGAACACCACCTTTATATCCTTCCTCTACCTCCTAGGGCCAACTGGGGATGTGTTCAGCCTCTTAGCTAATTAATTATGCCAGCTGGAAATAACCCTTCAGTCATTTATTACTGTTCAGAATATTTCTTCTTTGGGATGCAGGAGCATGTTTGAAACAGCTGTAATTCCCTGCCTGTAAAGGATTGCAATGATGTCTCTTTTGGACAAGTTTTATGGCTCCTCTTCACCAGGAGACATGACAGAATCCTTTTGGGCAGTGATCTGCCCTTGTCACACTGTAATGTGCTGATGCAAGACACCAGTGCATAACACCTGGTCAGACTCCTATGAGAAAACATAAGCTCACAAAATGATTGCATCTGATGTGCTAAGTATTTTTAGTACTATATTATGCCTATGAAAATAATATTAATTATTTAAATAGAAATCCATTTCTTAATTTCAAAGACACTTCAGAGAGATGTGCTTTTAAACTGTCACCTTGGCCTATTCCAGCAAGCAATATTGGCTTTTTGACTGTGTACTTCCAAGTGCCAGTAATGACACAGGACGCTTTTCTCTTTTTTTCTTTTTTTTTTTCTTTTTTTTTTTTTTTTTAACAGTTTATTTGAGACAAAAGCTTCTCTTCTCTTTACTTCTATTGAAATGGCTTCTCTTTTATTCGGGTATGTACAGAATTTTCTTGCTGGCAGTAATGTCTCTCTACCGGAATAAAGTGCATCTTTCAGCATCTCCAGAGTGGCCATTCTCCCTAGGATGCTCTGAAATTATTTTCTGCATGCTGCAGAACAGCCATGTGGAGGATATGAAAATTTATCTGGCAGAGTGCCCTCTCCTCCAGCAGCACAAGTGCTCTGAGTGCCACTGCCATTCCCCAGTGCTGAATGGTGCTGTGGTGTGGCAAGGAGAAAGCAAGAGGCACTTCCTGAGCTCAGCTAACAAAACAAAGGCTTTTTTTGTTTTCATGTCAATCTAAGAACATCTCTCTCACTTTGCCAAATTAAAAACTATCATCTTGAACATTTTCAATCCTAATGTCTAGAAATAACTGTAAGGTTTGAGTTCCCTCAAGGACAGAGGGTTCTGGGGCAAGGAAAGGCTGGTTGTGTCCCTGATGAGGCTGCTCATGTAGTATCAGTAACTGAAGAGGTTTTTGTTTGGCTTTAGTAAGCCAGAGCCTCTGCACAGAGTTAAAACCACCTAAGTGCACACAAATGCATCACGTGATTTTGAAATGCTCTGTTAAAGATTATTGTTACTCATATTCATGACTAGATTTTAGCCTTTAATAAAAAGACCTACTGTTGAAAAATTATTATTTAAATTATAATGATTACTTAAACCCTGGACAGGCTGAACTGTCTTGAAGCAACTTAGCATATTCAATATTGTACTCACCTGGGGAGACAGTAACAGTGGCCTACAGCACAAAAGGTGATGCTGTTAACAGACACTAAACTGTGAAGGGCTAATGTTGTTAGCTGAGCTAGCAGAGAATTCTCATCCAGCAAGCCCTAGCAAGTAGACTGAGAGTGGGCAGATTTAGGAAATCCATGTTGCACTGACTGTGTAAAGTCCCCTTGCCCTGGAGAAAGGCAGAGAGATTTGCCAGATGCCTGTCTGTCCCAAGAGGAAGGAGTTGGCTTTAGAATTGCTTTGCTCTCTAAAGCGTTTCCAGAGATTGGGAGGCATTGAATGAAATAGGCTAGATGGTCTTCACAGAAGCTTTGCTCTGTGTGGGAAAAGATCCCTGGCTTTGGGTTTTGATGGAAATAGTGACATTTTTTGACACTGGCAGTCAGGGATCGAGCAAGATGGGTGGTGAGTCTTTCCTTTGCTTGCTGACTGTTTCTTGGAAGGCGGCATAGGAAGGCGGGTTTGAGACAATATTATCTCCTTTTCTGTTTAAACCCCCTGCTTGAGAAGTAGTTTGGTTTGTCTCTGAAGGGCAGGAAGTGGCACCTGCAAGGCAGCAAATTAAAATAATGTCACAGAAAAGGAATGTGTCACAGGTGGGGTGTGGGGGATGTTTTAATCATGTGGGTCAGAGTGTAAGTGTCTCAACATAAAAATGATCATGTATTTTGATGTAATCTGCAAATGGGATTGTGCCAGAAGACCATCTGACCTGACAAACCAGATGGCCAGCTAGCCCCATTACTCCTCAGGGACTTTGTCAGATAGAGGTGGTGCTTTTAGATATGATGATACTGATTAGATTATTTCTCACGCATGTGTTCAGTCACTTTTAGCATCTAGGTAAACTTCTGGTGTTCATAACATCCTTTGGCAAGGAGGTCCACAGATGATCTATGCCTTACTGAAAGGGATAAATTTGGGGTTTTTTTAATGTCACTGTTGTTTGCTTTTGTATCCAAGTCATTCCTCACTTCCTATTTTACCTGTAGGGTCTGATGCCTCTCTCTAGCTCTCACAGTTCTGTTACATGACTCTGGGGATAGCTTGGGGTGGGGAGAATGACACATCAGAACAGGTGCAATATGCAAAATGTGGGCACACCATAGATGTGTACGGGTGCATTAACAGTGATCCCCTTTGGTCTCTATTCCTTTCCTAATTGGTCATGCCATTAAATTTGCTTTCTGGCCACTGATAAGCAATTAACTCATGTTTCCACAATTCTCTTATGATGCTAAGCCCTTGCTTCAAAGGAGTAATTGTCAAAACTACTCCCAGTGTGTGTAAAGTTGTTGGTTTTCCTCATGGGGGGTGCTTTACCTAACTGTACCCCCTCTGCCTTTTTATAACACTTCTGTTCAGTATTTTGGCAGCTCTTTGTGGTCAGTCTTTGACTTTAATAATCTGATTAATTTATGCTTCTCAGAAAAGTCTGTCATTACATGATATGGTTTTTTCCTAGATCATTTCTGTATATGATGAGTAGGACATATCCCAGTGCAGATTCCAAAACTACTTTTTTGGTGACCCCTTTCTTCTCCTTTGCCTGTTACATGATCATTTGATTTCCGATATGCTATGGCAGGTTACTTTTTAAAAGAATCTTAGCTGAAGATCTTGTTGAATTCCTTTGTATTTCTAGAGGAAGAAGATTTGAGATTCCCACAGCTGTGCCATGCCACAACTGGGCAAAATTGACTGCCATCAAGTAGTTCTTTAGAATAATTTAAGGGAAACTGAAATGAACAGCAAATTGCAATCACTATAGCAAATTGCACATAAGTATAAATTGCTAAATCTGGGTTTATTTTCCATTAATAGAACATCAAGAATCAAAAAGAGTTTCTGTTTTGTTATTCTGGTGCTGGATTACCTAAGAAAAAGGAGATTTAATATTGCAATTCAATGAGATTTAATATTGCAATCAGAAGGACAGTCCTGATGTACTTAAATGGGGAGAGATGGTGTCTCATCTGTAGATATTCACTGCTAAGCTATTTTAACTAATCAGAATATAGAGTTTACATGGCTATAATCTTAAGTTTATGCTTATTCTATGCATTCAGAATGGGTTCTGCATTCTAAGGTATTAAATTCAAGAGAGTCTTGTTTCCTCACTGATATGATCGGTCTGAAATTTAAAAAAAATGTTGAATCCTGACCGGGGTGATCAGAGGATAAAGCCTGACCTGCTGATAAACCATATGGTACTGTATGATGTCACTCCCTTCCCCCTACACACACAGTGACTGTTAAGGAGTCATTTCTTAATACTAAGTGAACCCAGGTGGCCTTGTGAGTGACCCAAGTCTCTTCTTTGGTCTTCTCCAATGAGGCATGTTAAGATCACTGAGATGTTTGCGTGATGTGAAATGTGCAACTGGAATAAAACTGCATGACACACTTCAGAGAGACACTGATCCCACAGGAGGAAAGTAAAATATACTAAATGAGATGAAGATTAATCATTGCTCCCCATATATTATTGACTTATTCCAACTCCAGTCCTATCAATAGAGAATTTTGTGCAATTTTATAAAAAAGAGAAAGGTGAGTGAATACTTATAACTGACATCAGAAAGGGATATTGAAATAAGCCTCTACATGTTCAGAAATTTAGGAAAGTGAATGTTCTAGTTCAGCTAGATAAATTACTTGAAAGCCATCTCCTTGCCTAATAAATGAAATTATGTAAGTCTTGTCACTTGTGGTACAGATCAACAGGTTGGAAAAGCTTAAATGTATTCAGACTGCTATGTAGTCTAAAGATCTCTGTTGCCAAAAAGTTACCTACAAGTAGTAATATTGATGAAACAGGTTAGTAAAAGAAAAAAAAAATTAATGTAGTGCAGCAGTGGGGCACATCATTCTCCAACATGCCTTGACAATCCATAACAATACAGGAAACATTGTGTTCGGGTAATTGTTGCTGCTTCTCAAGATAAATCAATTTGGGAAAATTAAGTATGGGGTGACATGAAGGCAATAGCAATTTATCATGCCAGTACTTTCGGTTCTTTCTGAAACAAGGCAGTACAGCTAAAAAGGCTCTTTTTAGTGAATTCTGATGAAGTTGAGAATGATTTAGCACTCCCTGGGATTTTCTTTTACTATTGAAGTTTAAAAAATATGATAAAACAGCTATATTTAAGATAGCTAAATTGCCGTGGATTAGATTGTCTTATTCTCCTGCTAAATGGTCTGTGTTTACAGAGAATGGAGGCTTTTCTTCTTGTAACTTAGTTACAGTCAGAAAGACCCTGATGGCTTCATTACATTTGAGCCAGGACAGAACTGTGCAAAATTTATGTCCGGGAGGAACATTGAGGGTTTCCTTGTCATGGGAAAATTGTAAATACAGTTTAGAGGTTAGGAATCTCTTAGCAATTTTATTTAACTCTCACTAGCTCAGGGAGAATGGTAACAAATAAGTCAAACACAACTATGAATCAAGAGTGGTGGAATACTCTAGAAGAAACATATTGTTTTTTATAATTTGAATACTTTTAAAAAATACTTTGTAACTATTGAAGAGTTGATTTTTATTATTCAGTATCAGTATGCCACTGTGAAGATAAGGAAAATTTTGTCCACTCAGAGTGGATTAAGATGTTCCCAGACAATTATCTGTAATAGGATCAGAGGATCGTTTGGTGCCAATAGTTCCTGACCAGCAAAACTATGGGGAAGCTTTCTTGCAATGGCATTTGGCAAAAAAAAAAAAAAAAAAAAAAAAGAAACTTTGACCTAATTCATCAACAAAATAGATGCTTTCCACAGGGCTGCAATTTAGTATCTGTATAACAATAACTCTTTATGAATCATTTTTCATTAGCTGTTGAACCAAAATTGCCATTATGGTCTTCCAGTGCAGTGCCTGATTTGCTGAAAAAGATTTTCCTTGTATCTCAGAGTGAGAAAAATAAGTACTTGCATGGTGTCACTGCTGTGGAGTTTTATGATCAATGCTTTAGGAAGAGAGCTGAAGTGATCAAATTATTGCAAATTAATCTGCAGCTTCTGAACACAGACCTCTCATCTCATCATGATTCATCATCCTATGATCTTTTGAAACAAACAGGTCTGCTAGTCTTGGTTAGACAACAGGGATAACAGCTGATTCAATTCTTTTTTATTTCAGAAAGAGAGCAATGAACCTTTCCAGAAACTTCAGGAAAAATAAATCTCTTATAAAGTTTAGTGGCATTTCTGCCATGTGTTAGTAACTGACTTAAAGACATTCGGTGAACTGAGTCCCAGGAGAAGATGAAAGTCATTCAGAGCTGTTTTTTTTTCCTGGTGAAAGCACCCATGGGATCACAGAATATGCTTTATTATTATTTCCTGAAGAATATATATTCTGCTGCTCCTCTAGACAATAGCCTTGAAACTTTTTTTTAGAAATATTTCAACATTAAGGAAGATCTTATGCCTCACATGTGAGTTCTGTCCTTTGAGAAGGTAATTCCAAGGTCCACACTGAAAGTGTTTGTAAAATGGGACATTTCTTTGTCCACCCACAGTTAGCCCTGAACACTGGCTGCCTTTGCACATGTGAAGGGACCTGTCACTACTGGAAGGACAAAATTTTTTTTTTTTGCCAATTAATGTAATGCACTGTGGAGTGACACAGAGACTGGGTTAGTTACGTAACTCCTTTTAATTCGAACTGTCAAATTGTCAGTGCTTTAATACATCGTAATACAGGTGATTTACAGAAACATTTGGCATGAAAACAAATACCCATCATAGTTTCGAAATAGTAAACTTAAAGCCAACCAGTAAAATTGATTTCACTCAGCCTCTTGCAAAGAAAAGTTTTTCTGATTATTCTGTTGTTGCTCTTAATGGAGCAATTCCCACCAACACACTAAGTTCCAGCCAGAGTACAGAGTATTATGCACTAGCAATGAAGTAAAATGGCAAGATTCAAGCTCCTGTTTGTTTATAAACTAAGCCACAAACATCAAAGCTTGAAGTCAAAGAAGATGTGTGTGTGTGTATAAGAAATGTCCTAATCAGTTGACAGTACCACAGATGCACAGAATGTAGTTGAAGTGTGTATGCTGTGAAATCTAATGAGCAATCTTGCTGTTGCTGATGAAGATCTTGTCAAGACTGAACAATTTATTCATCATCACTGTGTCCATACCAGTGACAGCACAACTGTTAAAACCACCAGATTAGTTCTATTTTCCCCTAAAAAGTGAAACAGTAGAAAACATTCCACCCACTCATCCCACATTGATACAGCACACTCACTGAGCAGCCCTGGAAGTTAGCTGCTGGCACCAAATGGTCTTAAATGTGATTGTTAGCAAACTCAGAGCCGTGTGGAGAAGGAAAGGTAGCAGAGATTTCCAGCCTGCACAGAAAACTCACCCAGAGCAAGAATCATTGGAAGCTGCTTGCATAAAAAAGACTAAAGAGGTGTATATAAATCCAGAGGCTGCCCCACAGCATTGTGCTGTCTCGCCACGACAGACAATAAAATACAACATGCAGCTGTAGGCATGCAAGACAAATGTGGGAAATGAAAAAGAGGAGTGAACACATCTTCTCCTACTTTGCATACAAAGGATGTGTGTAAATTTTGTAGGACCTGTGTAAAAATGGAGTAAAATTTGGGGTTTTTTTATTCAACTGTGCAACAGAAGGTACCATCTGCAGAAATCCAAAAGCCATATAGCATATGGTAGTATTTTTTCCTCCTTTCATTTAAACAGTAAGAAGTCTGTTGATGTGGCTTCTCTCCCTAACTGGGTTCTCTCAGTTACTTTTTCTTGACTGAGACAGCACAGGTATTGTAAGAGGTACAGTCTCGTCATGACTGATGTGCAGAAGACCCCAATGCAAGGAGTTTCTCAGACCTTCCATGGGCATCTCCAAACCCAGAATATCCCCTGTCACTTTATGCATCACTGCAACGGCAAAGCTGCATCTTCTGTGGCACAGTTTGGTAGTGTTCATGGGGTGCTCTGGCTACAGGAGTACGAAGCACAAATTTACATGTGAGTTGGAGCTTACATTCAAATCAAGGCCTCTTTAGAATGATGAGAAACAGTCCTGTATGGGGAGACAGCTCAATTTGTCATGCAGGAGATGACAAGTGATCCTGTGGAGTCTCTTCTAACAGCTGAAATGTAATTCTGGGCTGCACAAGCTGATGCCATGTGAGTCCCTGCACCTGCGGTTCGGACAGACCTGAGCTGAGTTTCCTCTTGATTGCTGATTTACTTTCATTACAGGCACACACTGTGTTGTTCTTCATACCCTGTAACTGGAGCTTCTTTCAGAAAGCTAGATTTTTTTCAGAGATTGTCTCTGTAAGCAATTTCTCCAGTAGCCTGATATGCCATATCCCATTAAAGTTTACAAAGCAGAGCCAGCAAGGATGACTAGAGATTAAAAAAAAAAAAAGTTTATCTCTTGATTTGAAAATGTGCAAGTAAAGAAAATCTTGCCTTCAATAATTATATTGCTGAAAGAAATAGAGCTCAGAGATAATGGAAAGGCCAGTGTAATTGCTTGTAGTATTAAACAGTTGATACAGTGGGGAATTTGAATTGCTTAATGAACTGATTTAAAGGTAGAGATGTTATGTCCTTTAACACTAACTGCAAATGTCCTACCAGACATCTCATTTGAGATAGGGTTTCAATTCTCTCTTTTCTCTATCTTCCACCTCTTACACGAAGATGAGGCAATGATATTCCTCCAGTAACAGAAAGATGTAAAATAACTGCAAAAATCTACACATTTTGAAAAAGCTTTAAGCATCTTAAATTTGGGTAGATGTTTTCTCTCAGAACTTGCACATTCCAGCTTCAGCAGAAAACACATCCAAACGTTTTCCAGTTAGGTAACAATACCTAATCATATGCCAGCTGATGCCTTCTGGCTTTCTTACACAGGGTGAACTTGGTGTGAAGTGGATGAGTATAACCTCTTTTAAGTAGAGTTCTGTCTGAGAAATGTCATGGGTGCTGATCCTTTTCTTCTCTTGTAGTTCTTCACTGGACTCTAGTTCTTATGCTAGTACATTGTAGTGCATCTACAGTCCTACCCACCCAAAACTTTCCTACAGATCATCTGATATCAGGAAAGGTAGCCTTGATTATTCACCTTCATTTAATTTGTCTCCTTCCTTTCTCCTCCTCCATCTTCTTCCTCCCTTCAAACACTCATTTCCTTTGATATTCGAGAACAGCAAAGACACTTGAGCAGGCAAATGTGCTCTCAGACAAGCTTATGCAATTCTGTGAATCTCTATAAACCTCCTGAAAAGAAAAAAGAGGTTGTGTGCAGAGGGCTGGCTACAGCTTCTGTAGAGGACTGTCCTGAACTTTGTGCTCAAGGGAGGTGACAGCTGTCACCTTCTGCAAGCAAGGAAGCAAGCCTACTGGGAAAATATCAAGGTTATTAAAGATCAAATGTTTGGAAGTTGGGGTGCTAAATTTTTTTGTGGATTTTTGAGACTCTTTGGCTTTCAAGACTGCTGGCAGTGCTTGAACTCAGCATTTCTGTCAAAGCTGAGGCAGGTGGGCTCCACAGCATACTTCTGCCCTGTTTTGTGTGCCCAGACCCCTGCCCAAGCTGCACACTTAGAGAATGTGTGTGTGGTCCTTTTTATATGCCCAGGCAGGAAGGAGCCAGAGTGTGCTGTGATCTCAATATCCAAGGGATGAGATTGTGCAGGACACTCCAGGCTGCACCATCCCCTGCTCTGGGATGCAGCCTGAGACCTGCACTGCAGAGCTGATCATGGCATTCACACTGCACCAGGGTGAGCCAGGGACTGCCAGGCACTCTTGAAAAGTCATGGTCCATTTATTCCTGCTTTTTCTATAAATACTTAGGCATCTAGTTTTAGGCTTCCATGGTGGGATTGCAGGGGGCAGAGGCACCTGGAGGAGTTTAACGACCACGCACTTTGTTTTTCTGCAAGTCTTTTCCAAAAGAACAAAAGGTGTGTTTTAATCAGAGCACAAAACTTCAAGTATTAGGGCTCAGTGCATTGGTTTTGGGTGACTCAAAACGTGGACAGGAGGAATGGCAGAGTATTCTGCCATTCATTCTGCTGCCTTCTAGCCCTGATTTTTTTAGTGAACTAAGAAGCTCTGGCCCAGCCACCTGAAACAATTAGGTCACTTCTTGTGCAGCAGCTCAGGGTATGCAGTTCTAAACAGAGACTCAATGAAGCAGATTTGTATTAGATATTAAATGACAGCTGAGTGACAATAGTTCTAGGAGTTAAGTGAAATTTAAAAATTCCTCAAATGGAAAAATGGCACCATTAAAAGACTCATCTGAGACAATTATTCTTTTTTTTCTGGAATTATGGGAGACAGTTGGAAAGAATTTAAACAGAACTTTGTTGCTGCAAGGAATGGATGCCAGAAACGGAAGGCAATCAGAATAGATCTTTATTTTCTGACAATAGCTGGGTTTGAAGCACGAGATGTATTAAATAGTTTCAACTCAAACAGTCAAAATCAGTTATGAAACCATGTACAAGAAATCTGAAAGGGTATTACATTTGCGCAAAGATGGAAAGTCTGAGAGATCTGAGGGTGGGTTGCAAACTGTTTGAGGAGGCAATCCATATTTTCACCTACCTGTCGATGTCCTTCATGAAAAATCAGGCAGTAATAACATTTCAAGGCCAAGAAAAAGACATCAGAGAGCCAAAACTAATGGTTAAAAAGAGAAGTTTGGTAACCCATACAGCAGCTCATGGATCATGTTCTTGAGATGTTGATTTTATTTGGGTTGAGAGAGACCTAGGCAGGTTTAAATGTACCTCTAGAGAGAAAAAACTGCTCTGCTACACTTTTTGTGTGCAACAAAAGTTGTTATAAAATTAAGGTCTCGTTGCTAAGAAAAGGTTGGGCATTCTCTCAAGAAAGTTCAAAATGCTGTAAGAAAAGATACTGGAGAAAATGAAAAAGGCAGAGTCGACCCAAAAAGACCTCCATGTATAGAACTATTTATGTTATGAAAAACAAAGAAAAAAGCCCAGACAATCCCTTTCCTTCAGAAGAATAGCTGTGGTTCATACAGATTCTGTTGTTTGGCAGGAATTTAATTTTGGCAAAGTGTATTCAGCATAAATGAAAAACACAAGAAGTGCTACTGTCTCTTTGGGACTTGGTGGACAGTGCTGCAGTGGAAGATTAGTGGGCTATCAAAATGAAGTGTTCAGTTTCAGTTAAAGGCAGGAGCACAAGCCAGCAAAGTGGGACCTTGGAAAGCAATTATAGGCTGTAAAAGCAAAGCAAAAAAAAAAAAGTGTTTATAGAGGTGAGCATATACCCTTTTTATCAGAATGTGTGGTATACAACCAGGCAAGAGAGAGGTGTATTTTGTGGTATCAGGAAAAAAAATGTCTAATTACTTGAGGATATTCAAGCAATATCCTCTTCTTGGAACAGGAAGCAAATAACAGAGAGAATATGAAGTTGTTTCAAAGGGATGCAGGAGCTTCCACTGAAAAAAACATCTTTTGTCTCTGCCATTAGAAAAGGTCTCTTAAACCAAAGGTGTCAGAAGGAGCTGGGTAAGACCTGCTGCTCTGTGACCAGAAGGGGTCTGGAGCCTTACCCTGTGCTCACAGCAGGCCTGGGGACAGCTGCTCTCAGCCTCTCGCAGCACGTGAAGCCTCAGATGCTCTTTTCAAGTACATTCACATGCTCCCCCCGTGTAAGAAGCACAGGTTTGTTTGTCTATCACAAGCCAGGAGTGTGAAAGTGTTGTAAATAACACTCTGCCATCTTGCCCACGCAGGGCCCTCCCTTCTCTGGGCAAAGACCTCCCAGTGTTGCCTCCTTCCCTGGAACTGCTATGTTGCCATCACCTCCTGCTGGAGTGCTGCTCCCACGTGGGCCCCAAAGGCAGGCCCCACGCTCAAACAGCCCTTGCAGTTATTGCAGGTGCTGTGAGGCTTCAGCAAAGTCTCCTGGCAGCTTCTGAAGTGTCCAGAGCTGCCTGCCTTGGGCTGAACAAACAAAAAAGCAATCCCTCTGCACTGTAATATAGTGAAGTTCTTCAGTGATACGTGTTATGTCAACAAAAAGGTGGAAGTCATTGCCAGTTTGTCTTTATTCACAGCCAAGGGTGGAAGGCAAGACTCCCTGCAATGCTTAAGTAGCTTCCTGCCCAAATCACCCACCAAATCAACCACCTGACCATGCAAAGCTTTCTAGTAGTCAAGGAGTTAGAAACTCTGCTAAAGAGGCTGCAGTTCTGAGGTAATAAGTGACAAATCAGTTGTTCACACCTCTTTCAGCTGAACAGAAGCACTCTTCCTAACCCTGTGGTTCACATTGCAGGTTGGTGTTGTGCACATCACAGGTGCTAAGAAAAAATGAATGCCCACATGTTCAAATAAAGCAGATGTCAGTGACCATGATCTACAGGGGTACGAAAGGGTCATGAGAGAGGAGCAATAGCTGAAACCAACCAGAAGGTGTAGATGGTATTGTGATGGACAGAAGAAGCCTGCCACAACTTACTTATCTGTGACCAGGAGTAGAAATTAATCCTTACAATGGTCTTACTATTTGAACACAAAGCTGGATGCCTGCTGGCATAAATTACTGTTTTTCCCACAGGTCATGATGTTAATCTTACTGACAGCATACACTACAAATGTTAGTTCCTGTGTACTTCTCCTCTTTGGTGACATCTTGTTGTCTAGTGAGTACAGACGTAAAGGTTTGGTGACTTTTTGTTCAGTAATTCATTTTATCTTTTTAAAACAACTCAAGAATTAACATTGAATTTGCCAGGCCGGGAATTTGAAGGAATTAGTGTTTTCCCCAGGATCATCCAAGAAAATAAAATTCTTTTTCTTACCCAAAGAGACCTGCCAAACCCACAAGGGAATCCTAGATGTGGGGGAGAGGCTCTACGAGACTAGCACACAAATACACTTCAGAAATTTCCTGGTTTGACTTTTCTACTTTGCATGGGACAATTGAAATATTCACTGAGCCAAGAACTGGGAGTGAATTGCCTGGCACTAATCTGGGAAGTGGGATAATTGTAGTTATGCCATGAACTGTGTTTTAGTTGTGAACACTTGAGAGAACACATTTGTTAAGGTTCATAGTCATTCTCTTCCTTTAATTTTGGTTAAAGAGGCCCAGAACAAGGGGAAAAAAAAAGGTTTGAATTTAACTTTTAAATTTATATGTTTTTTAAGAAACTTGATTTGGATCAGACAAAGGAAAGTACTTTTGTTCTGCATGCAGAAACAGATGGGGGAAATTCTTCATGCAAGCCTAATACCACCCCTTTTTCACTGGGGGTGAAAAAAGAGAGAACAGGATTTATCTGTGCTCAATGATCTTTCTGCAACTGCAAGATCCTTAGCTAGTGGTGACTTGCCATAATCCATGATGTCAAATATGTTTTAGGAGTCAGGTCTGTTCCAGTGGCCATCCATTTGCATAGCAAGAATTCAGCAAGCAAGGGCAGGGATTACAGAGACAAATCTCACGTTTGGGTTTTCTGCGCTGCTCTAATTGCTTCCTTGTGCCTGGCTGGCAGCCAGAATAGACAGAGCTGTGCATGGGAGGTGGCATGGAAAGAGCAGGGCTCTTTAGCCCTGAGTCAGCCATCTGTGGATGTGGCACTGCTGCTTCTGCATCCTCACGAGCTCATTGCACTGTGAGTTGGGCTTGGTGAACTCGCCCTGCCCTGGCAGCAGCTGAGGGCACCCTGCACTGCAGCCTGCTGCAGATCCCCAAACACCCACAGGAAGTCAGCAGCCTGAACAAACGCTCTCTGCAGAGCAGATCTCTGCATTTAACAGACCTGTTAAAATTAAAGGAAGGCTTGGCTCTGTCTTTAGCTGTCAAGTATTGCTCAACAGTCATTTAGACCTTTTCTTTTTGTCATGAACAAAAAGGTGTAATTCAGGAGAGTGTTTCTCAGAGAAGCACAGTGCTGGGGATGAGATCTGAAAATGCAGCTTTAGTCCCAGCACTGATGATGGAAGTGTTTGACTGTTTAGACAGTTATTTTCAGTTCTGTCTCTCAAAGGTACCTGGAAATTATTTTAAATGCTTCTTAATACAAGATGCAGAACAGCTCACTGCACTTACACTGTCAGGGAGTTAATGTTTAAAAAACACTTATTTTTTGTTTTCTTTACCTCAGAAGAAATATATTCTCTTTTATCTAAACAGAAATAGATCTGACTACTTTGCTTGCAAAAGCTGCCTATAATGTAGTTGAAGAGTTTGCTACTCATCTTTTTTCATTTTCAAAATGAAATAAAGAAGAATTAATTGCTCAGCTGCTCCTCTGGCATCAAGGGAAACTAACTCAGAAATTATTGTGACTGAGCTTAGAAATGGGCTGGGTGCCTGCAAGGAGGCATAGGAAAGCTAAAAGCAGTATAATTTTGCTTTATGCAGTTCTCTTTTTGCTGCACTACTGCAGTACAGCATTCTAGTTAGGGCCTGAGTGTCTCAAAGTTGTTTTTTCTTGCTCCTAAGGCTGTGAGAAGCTTTGGTGCATCTCAGACAAGGGTCGATGAATTTTGATGTTTGTCATCTTCAAGCATCTTTCATGTCTCATTGGCTAGGAAAATTAATTAAGAAAAAATTGCATACTCAAGTCCCACTGACATCCCAATAAAGCCAAAATTTTCAACAAGTCCATAGCAACTTTTTAAAGAAGAACCCCAGAATATAACTAGGTCAAGGAGAATGATAGGACAGTGAGTTTATTTAGACTACAAGTTTCAGTAGCTGAATCTGTTTTAAGTCAGGGAGAAGTCAAGTTGCTCTGGACATTTTGAAGATGAAAAAAAATCTTACTGTCACTGCCCACCTTGAAGAAACTCTTGTAGGATCAAACTTGTCTGTTCTAGGAGAAACCTTGGAAGACAGGCTAGTGGTCTGACTAACCATAATTCATCTGTGCTGAGTCTGAGCAGAATATTACAGGAAAGGCTGCAGGTCTGACTTGCCTCAGCTTGCAGTGGGTAGAAATCTGATATTCAAACACAGAATTACTTCTTTAGTGTACTGCTACATGAAAAAAAAAAAAAATATGCATCTCTAAATGCGGCTGAAAGTGACTTCTCATGCAGCTCTGTTCCAAGGTCCATGCTTTACGGCTATTCCTCCCTTCAAAGAGATGCCTACAGGCAAACTTGGGGCTGTTTTCACAGAGCAACCACTGAAGATGCTGGGGAAAAAATAGAGGCAGAGAAGTCTCCACTTTAGTGATAACAGAGCAAAAAATCCCATCTCTGTGTCATGACTGGGGGCCATCTCCAGTGCCCATGGTGGGTTTTCTTTAAGGGCAAGGCAGCTCAGGAGGAGGTAAAATTCAAGTGCTGGGCTATGGGTAATTTAAGGCAGAGCAACTTGTGTTCTGGAGACTTTCTGGTCACAGAGAAAGGCAAAAGTAAGCTGCTAGATTTGTTTTAAAAGTTACCCCTGGGAAATACAAGGGTTTCATTTATAGCCCATTTTTTTGTTTTGTTAAAGAGGCCAGCCTTGAATTTTACTGCAATGCACCACAGGTAGCAAACCTCCAGCATGGGAAATGTGAGCAACAAAATTAATTTTGTTTTCAAAGAACAGAAAGATCTAGAAAATGAAATAAAGTTACTGAAGTTTCCTATGACTGCAGTCATACCTTGCTTACAGTGCATCAGGAGAGACAATTAAATCTGCAGGTTTTTTGGATGCACTCCTGATTCTCAGCCATTCTCTCTTTGAGGTTTTAACTGTGGTTTAACTGCTGGAGCTTTATCTGGAGCTAAGCTTGCATCAATTTCAGGTGGCTGCTGCTTATTAAAAATTGAGCTATACCTTTTTTCTCTTCTTAAGGGATGTAGCTGAGGTTCTGAGATCACATTTGTGAGGAAATACACACAGCAGTTACCAGACTGCACAAGGAAGTGTGGCATCAGGGGCTGTATTTGCAAAGCTAGAATGACTTTAAATGAGAGCAATGCTAGTTTTCCACCATTTTGTCAGCACAGTCAGGAAAACCTGACTGAAATAGAAGTATTCTTGTTTGTACTGTTGTTGTTTCCAGCAATGAAATTAGGTACTCATCAATAAGCTGCAACTCAGGCAAAAACTGTTCAGGCAGCCACAGACAATTCTGCTGTTTGTGAATTTAATCAAAATCGTGTCACTTGCTCCCTTCCTCTCCTCATGATTTGCCTGTTGCTTTCTCACAAAAAAAATTATGAATTATGCTTTTCAAAGACTGATTTTTAAATCATGGCTCATAGCAAAATGAAGACCTCATAGGAGTCTCTAAGTGCTACCACAGTACAAGTCATTATTTAAGTAAATTACTCTCCTCATCACTGGCTTTTTTCCTAGAGTTCTTCCTTTCCTACCATGGTGGTAATCAGGGACAAAATGTACAGAAAAGAGGTTTAGTGAAGATCAGGACAGAAAATCAAGAACCATAGCTAATTTACAATAACCTGCCAAAATGCAAGTTCTAACATTAAAAAATTGTAATAATATTAAAATATTTTAAAATTTCCCTACTTCTAGGAACACAAAAACACCTTTTCACATTTCAAGTGTGGATATTCGTAAGTCAGCTAAATTGCTTCAAAGCCTCACCTCTTTAAGCTAATGAGCTTGTTTCACACTGAAGCATGGGAAAAGTATTAATATATTTTGTTTTGCAAGGTTCAGGTGTACGGGTCATAATCTCCACCAAAAAGACAGTAACAAACAGTTTGGAGAAGACAATGACTTGATTTAATAGAGCTTATTGCCAAGTGAATGTGTATCCAGCAGTTAGATGCAGAGCTGTTTGCTTTCTGGATGCTGATAATATTCCTGGTAGTATATGAGACTGATGATTCAGTTTGCAATTAATACCAAGTGATGGCAATATATAAAATTTGGGGTATGGGAGATATATGAGGAGAAGTATAATTAATGCAGATGACCTGTTGGAGCTTTGCTTTTTTTATTAATTTGTTAGCTTATTTATGTTGAATCCCTCCCTCTGGCTAGATTCTATTCTGAGCTTTTCTTGTGTGGTGAGGGCAGGAATCTGTATGTGATGCAGTCAAATTCACAATAAGACAGATAAGCAACAATATGTAGAGCAGAGTGACAATTTCCTGCATTCTATTCAATTTATTGAAGACTTTCTAATATGATAGAAAGATTATTTCTCTCTTCAGGATAAATGCAAGGGGACTGCAGTGCTATAGTGTATAGTTAAGCTTTTCCCATTATTTTGGTTCTTTAACTGGTTTTTACTGCAGCAGCTTTTCTGATGACTTCTTGCATTAACAGGAGTAAAAATGAACCTTTTTGTCATTGCAGCACCACCACCTCCACCCACAGTTTTTTCACAGACTTTTTGGAAAGAAATTTACAGCCTGCTTTATATGCACAATTAATAGTAACACATTCTCCTATGTTTTTATAGTCAGAGGAAAGGAATAAAATTCAATAGGATTTTTTTCTTCTGTATACATTTCCTGTACACATACCTAAACCAATTTTACAGCTAAGCTAAGCCTTCAGTTCCATATCTTCAATTTCCTGTCTTCATTATGAATGTAAACAGTTACTGAAATCTCTCTGAATACATAAAAAAATTTTAAATGCAATTCACTTTCTAATCACTGAGATTTCCTTCATCTGACTCCTCCTCATTTTTCATCTCTAAGGAAACAAGCATTCATTTTGCCATGAAAATAGGCTCTTGGTTTCTTGATAGTTGACTAGTTCCCACTACAAGTACTTTTTTCACCCCTTGCCTTAATTTATTGTCTAAGCCATCTGCTGGTGACATCAATGGTGATATTCCAGAGGATTTTGATTGGAGGTGCAGGAGACAAGGTAGCAGGAGGCAGAGGTGGACTGTCCTCAAAGAAGATGAATGATTTCCCAGTGAAGTAGAAGGAGGGAAAGCGCAGAACATATTGGGGAGAAGTTGAACTGCTCCTACATAAAAAGATATTTTAAGCTCATGTCAGCTGTTAGAAATCCATATACAGAAAACTCAGTTTCAGGGACTGTTTCCATCATGCTAACACTATGCAAAACCAACCTTAAAAATATTAACAATACTTTATTCTCGGTAAACATAAGAATTTTCCTTTCAGGCATCCTGGCCTTAAATCCCCTTTCATGTTAGTTGGCTCTGATCCTTGATTCTATTTTTCTGTCCTGTGTTCTTCTCTCCCTATGACTGTCTGCTTCCAAAGAAGTTCCCCTGCTACACATCCTTCCCAAACTAGTCTTCATTATCTTTGGAGCATGCCCCCCATGGTGTTCTGGATGTCTCTAGAGGCTGAGTTTCATGAACAATACTTCAGAGTATTGTTCTCTACTTTGTAATATGTAATGTAGTGATTAGCTTTTGAACATGAGAAGCTGGAAAGTGCAAAGGTAAAAGATGCCTATGGGCAAGCAAAGATGTCTGTTTGCTCCAGGCACCATGACAGCGTTGTTAACCACCTTTCATCTGCAGAGCTCCTGGCAAAGCAGTTTGATGATATTGTGGGAGTGGAAGTGTTCTGCTCACCTTCACTGAACACTGTGGTGAGAAATAAATACAGAAATGATAAACGACACAGTGAATGTTCATATGCAAGTCACTCTGTTCTGGGGGTATCAGTTCATCCATTTTAAGTTGTGAGAGGAGGAAGAAAGGCAAGGTAGTTGCAAATGCCAATGTATTTGACTGGTATTGGTGTGTGATGAACCTGTTGGCCCAAGTGCCAACAGGAGATGATAGCCTGCGTAGCCACGAGAAATTCAGATGATAAGACAGTCACAGATATTTAACACAGACAAAAACATTGACTGTTTCTTTCTCTCCTCTTCAACAAGGGCTCAGGAAGAGTAGGATGTTTCCCCTGCAGCATGTAGTAATATCACCAGTGCTTCTACTGCAACTATAGCTGATCCTCCTTTGTGTTGTTAAAGCAAGAGGACAGCACCCTTCAGTGACCACTCACAGGCTTCCTTGATCACCTTTAAAACAAAAAGAGGACCTATTTAGTAGGCTTGATCAACTAAAGGGCATCTTTCATGCTTAAAAAAATTTATTCTAAAAAATAAAGAATATTTGTAATGCTTTTTCATAGCTGTTATTGAAAAGCTAAGTTTTGACACAGCTGTCTTTGATCCAGTTGACAGTTTTACTGTTGTTGATAGTGCTTCTAATTAATGCCTTGTGTTTTATCATATCCTTTGTGTTAATGCCCTTAAGAATTAAATTCAATTAAATGAGCTGCATTGCACTATTGTGTAATAGGCTATGAAAGGGCTACACATATCTGGAGTGGGAGAAGACACTGTGTAATCACACCCAGAGCATCTCCAGTAGCTAAGGAAGGGAATATAGTCTTTATCAGGAAATTCATACCTGATAAGGAAGCTTCATCGCCTGTCAGTAAATTCTATCTGGAGTCACGCAGAGACAGGTCTGATATCTCTTAACTCTGTCAAAATGGTAGGCCAAGTCTTCATGTGATTGAGGGGTATTGACCCAGTGAAGTCAGTCAATTTGTGTCTGTTTTCACAAAGTGAAATTCGAGTTAACTGGCCCCTGGAGTTGGTTTGATTTTTAAAAGCAGAAACAGAAATTGGTAACAGGTTTCTCTGCTTGTGTACTGGCTGATAACACACAGGACTAGTATCCAAGCATGTAGTATTTGAGATGTTTATCTCTGTTTACAGAAAAGACTTAAAATCTACAGCAAACCACCAGTTGTTTAAATAGATTGGGTTTATCAGTGCACTGCTGACAGCAGTTGAACAGACAAACCAGGCTTTCTTTTTTTTTTTTCTATGCTACAATAAAAGTAACTTGCTTAAAGGAGGATGATGAAAAGGAAAATACAATTGAAGCAATGGTAAATTACCCTTGAGTATGTCAGGACAAGAACCCTTCCAACCCAGACCATTGCATGACTCTACACTGGTAAAACCTGTTATTAGCAAAGGATGTTTGTGTTCTGCAGTCATGATGAAAGGCATAAATTCTCAGAGTAGGTGAAAGTCATTCTGCCCTGGTAACAAATTGACAGCCACCCAGTGCAGACAGGGAGTAACTGTGATTGACATATAACTGGAAGCAGTAGAATTTTGAGTGACATAAATGTGTATGATCTTATAGGACTGAAATGTGGGTGGATTAACAGACCCAGACATGTAAAGTGAAAAGCAGTTTCTTGATGCTGCACAGGATACAAGTTTGAACACAAAGCTCTTCAGAAAGTGCCCTGAAATTCATACTTGTCTTGTCTTTGTTTATCTTTCTTCAGGACAATATAACAACAAGAAGAAAAGCTGACAAAAACCCAAAAAAGAGTAGCCCACATCCTTGTCTGCTCTTTTTTGTCACAACATAGAAAGAGCATATCAGAGAAGTCCAAATTCTTTCACACTGCTCTCACACTGGCACAACTTTAAAGTCTTGGTAGTTCAATTCATGTAAGTATCTAAAAGTTTGGCTGATCTCTGTTTTGCCCCTTCCTCTTAGTCTTGAAAAAGTAGCTCAGAATTACTGGGGGAAGAGGGGGATTCGTTCCAGCATTTCTGTGTTTTGTTTCACACTGAAAAGAAAACAAAGAACTTTGAAACAAAAAAATGAGTGGAAAACCTGACAAATCATTCTTGAGTCTCTGAAATTATTTGTTTAGGTTTCATTCCAAATTAAGACAATGGCTTGCTATTTTGTTTTGTTTCTAAATGAGAATCAGGCTACCCTTGACAGGCATATTATTCCAATAGCCATGCTCTATCCTGTCAGGATCTGCTGGAAGGAAAAAAAACCAAAGGAGGCTGCAACTTTTATGAAATGCTAAAAAAGATATATTAACAATGTTTGGGATTGAAATCACTTTGTATTTTAAGGTCTTAGTGCAGAGTAGTTGTAGTTAAAACAATGTGAAGAACTTATATAATTACAAAATTATAGTTAGTAGATATTTTAGTTAATATTTTGCCCGATGTCTAAATTTTTAATTTTCTGCACATTTGTAGCTGCTTAATTCTAGACTTTAAGTCCAGACTTCTGGCTTTTCCCTCTGTCCTGATGAATTCTTAGAAATCAGCAAAAGAATTCTTAGAGTTTTTTAAGTATGCAGAAGCTGCAAAGCCTGCTACAAAAGTAGACAAGGAAAATCAATACCAGTGATAACTCTCATACTCAGAAGGACATCTTCCTGCAATTTCAGTTGTCCTCTCCAAAGCTGTCAGGAGCTGTGGAGTCCCCTGTCATCCATCACACAGCATTGCCTGCATTGAGACTGATGCACTGGGCAGCAACTGAACTGCTTGAGTTCAGCACGGTGGTTTGGTTTGCCTAAACTTATATGTGTCTATGGAAGGTCTCTTTTTGGAGTTGCCTGGTCACTGTTGTCATTTCTTTCTCATTCCAACACTTTCGTAGCATTAATTCTGTTCTTCTGCCTGAAGCCTTCCTATTTGTCTGCTGCATTTTGTCTCATCCACAACAGGCTCGAGAAAAAAAAGTCCAAAATCAGTTTTCTGTACATATCTGTGTTCCCTATAAATCTAGGTGGCACATCATGTGTGTTTTGTGGTGTCTGCTATCAATAAAATAGCTATGAGCCTGTAAATTATAATCCCACATCTGTGACAAAATAGCCTTCTCTTCTACTCTAGTATTCCAGTTCAGTTTGGAGGCCATTTACAGAATTCCTAAGGAGATATTTTAGAATTTACACAAAACAGTAAGGAGAAATGAGAGTTTTAGACTCATGTGAGAAAAGTTTGAGCACTGGCCATGATCAACAGAGAGACCCTCAAGCCATTTACTTGTGAAGGTTCCAGCAAGAAAACAAAGGCATGTTCCGAACAGTAAGGAAAAGGGGGGGATCTGCTTCAAAATTCAGCATCTGCATGGGTGATGTTGTGTAGGTCCAGCACTCTGGGGTTGAAATGTATTCCTTCAAAGCTTGATGTCTAAGCTGAAATATTTTTTGGTATGTGCCTTTTTTTTTATTTTTATGCCTTTCTTTCTCAGCTTGTCTTCTGACACCTGCACTGGTGAAGTGGGGGATTTTATACTAAATTGATTAACATCTCTGAAATATTTAAAAATATGTATTTCACAGCTTGGTGGTGGTAGTTTAGAAAATTTTGTGATTTTGCTTATTCGTGCTCTGCATTGCTTGTATATCACTTTCCCAGAAAAATATTCTTAGGACTTCTTTTCATTCATTAGGCATCAAGAAAAAGTTTAAAGCTCGTTACAGAAGTAACAACAGCTAATTCGTCACCCTACCAGTTATTTAAAGATACAATGTTGTGTTAACAATTTGTCCAAAATGTTCTTCCTGTAACTTCCTGCTGTAATAATCTCCTCTCTTGACACTTTTCCCACTCTGGCTTCTTTTTCCTCTCTAATCTTCCACCTTTTCCTTTGTTCATAATACTTAGTCTAATAATAAATAGTGTTAGCCTCCAGTTGCCCACATTACAAAACATCAGCTCAATGTTGCACAGAGATGAAAAAGTCAAAGGGAATGTTAAGAGTTACTAAGAAAAGAAAAGGACAGAAACCATCATTGCACTACTGTACAAATTCCATTTTCAACCTCGACTATTGCAAAGGACTAGAAAGACTACAGAGAAGGAGTGCAAGTGTGATTTAAGGTATAGAGTGGTTTATGCAGGAGGAAGAACTCAATAGTTTCATTAGCTTGGAAAAAAAAAAAAGGCAGGAGATGTTTTCTGGATCTATAGAAGATGTGGAGCACAGAAAGTGAATAGGAAATGACCACTCATTATTTCTTGCAAGACAGGAAGTAAAGGACACACAGAGAATTTATAAGCTCTAATAAATTTGCTTTAATACAAACTCAAAACAGCAGCTTTCCCCACAGCACATAATTGAAACTCAGCACCACAGGGTTTTGAGGAGGCCAAGATCAGAATGGGTGTCAAAACCAGCCTGAACGAATTCAGGAGAGAAATACATTTGTGGCTACTGAACATGATGCTCTACATTCACCCCTTAGGTCAGTTCTTTAAAGCTATTAGCTGGCTTGAAGTTACAAGATTATTTCAGGAAAAGATCACCCAGATTTTATCTTGCTTTTTGTAGTCCTTCCTAAAATGGTTCTTATGTCCTCCTACTGCTGAACAGAGGATACTGAACTAGGGGAACCTTTGGTCTAATTTTGTGCCATTATTGTTACATTCTCTGAATGATGTCATTTTGACAGCATGCTCAGAAACCTGTTCCTATATTGAAGTGTAGTGAGTGATTTATCTCCTGGAGATTTGGGTTTCATCTTCCTTGACATCATTTGATCTCACCAGAGCAGGCATGTTGGTCTTGAGCAATGTAAGTCCAAGGAAAACTTTTGCTTGTGTGAAGTCCAAAAACTAACAAGAAAATGGAAGGAGAAGTAACTCAGAGTAATCTGGGAGATGTGTTTCTAACTGAACTTTATTAATGGTAGTTTCCTGCTGGGGTTATTTTCATACATTTATTGAGCAGAGCTATTTTCCTCACTCTGGTTGTGTCTTATAAAATTCCACAGTATAGAACTCTCACTCATGCTTGCCAGGGATAAAGCATTGATGTGCTGTAATTTAACTATGAGCAAGGTGGTTTAAATAGTGGTTATGGTTTGTCTTTAATCAGCAGGTTTAGGATATGCATTTTTGTTTTGTAGAAGCTTTTAAATTCTCTTTTACATCTTTCTTTTCCCACTGCAGCAGTAATTGCTCATGTGCTCTTTAGTGGTCATAGGACCATGCAGCTCCCCAGAGGGATAGGCAGGGCTCTGCTAAAATAACAATTGTATTTGGAGCAGGAGTCAGCAAAAGAAATAGCCTGTATTTCTGAAGGCTGATTTTTGCCAATAGGACGATCCTTATACAGAGTGAAGCAGCACTGTGTTTATCTCAACAGAACTACTTTCTTTGATGGGGGTAAAAATCTGGACCCAAGTGGGCAAGATTCTCTCCTTAAGTGGATGCAATTATCAGCACTGCACTGAGTGAGGTTTTGCTTCTGTCTCCTCTCTTTATGGCCCAGCAACCCTACAATTGCACTGCTTATCCTGTTGCATTTCTGGAAGTTTACCCATGCTCACATGGCAAGCTGCATTTGTGGCTGCAAGTCACTGGTTGCACAAGTTTTGATACCCCAGCCTTTGTGGTAGTAAAAGCACAGCAACAGTGCCTTTGCTGCAGCCTTACTGCTGTCATCATGTGGCACTTTTTGCAGAGACTTATGAGTTTGAAGGCTAAATTTTGGCAGAAAATATCTTGTCATGTTGACTGAAGGTAATGCTTTTCACCTTTGGTATAAGAGACATGGCAGATGCCAAACCCCACATCCAGAGGTGACTGACACATTTTATGTCATCAGCTGAAGATGCTTCAGCTGCAACACTCGAACCTTTCTTTCCCTGAAATGAACCCAAGATCTTGTGAGGGGTGGTCCTGTGCCACACACTGCAATTGGAAACTGGAATGAAATACATGGATTGGCTTCCACCTAGCTGACTCCCTGCAGACTACTCCATCCCCTTTAACTGACAGGATCAAAGGCAATGGGCACAAACTGAAACACAGGAGGCTCCATCTGAGCTTCAGGAAACCCTCTTTTACTGTGAGTGTGACCAAGGGGACACACATTGCCCAGGAAGGTGGTAGAGTCTTCTCCCTTGGAGATATGCAAAAGCCATCTGGACATGGTCCTGAGCAGTCAGCTCCAGGTGGCCCTGCTGGAGCACAGGTTTGAACCAGATGGTCCTCCAGAGGTCACTTCCAAACTCAGCCATTTGTGATTTTGTGGCAGAGCCCCATATAACATGAAGGCTGATATTTAGTTTACCAGCAAGGAAACAAACCAACCAGTTTGCTGCTGACAGCATTTCACATGTTCTCTGAGCCACACCAGGAGGGATTGTCAGGACCCATTAGAAGAGGTGGTTCTAGGCATTGCCCACAGTCATATCTGAAATGGGATCAGACTCTCCTTACAAGGAGAACTTCTGCATTTGGTTCCAGCTAGAGCTCAGGAGCCTGCAAGCAGGTTGGGCAGCTGGGGAACTTGGTGCAGAATGCAAAACTGGGAATGAAATGATCTGATAGTGTTCAAACACAAAAGTACCTCTTTATGTTGCCTTGCAGTAGTGCTTCCATCAATAAGAACTAGGCCCCTAACCTCAGGAAGAGTACCACTTAATGTCATTATTGTCAAAAAGTCAGTGTTTGCCTGCTGCTATCATATTGTGAGAAATCACAGCAACTTCCTATTTTTAGAACAGAAGTGCAAAACATCAGGCAGCATTCTGCAGTACTGTGCCTGAACAACTGCTACATTTTAGGGAACTTAGTATCGCACAGCGATGTTTAATAGGACAGTGAGTTGAAACAGTAAAGTACGTTCTAAATGCTAAATATTAGTACTCCAAAACATGAAAAAGCAGGAAAAGGAAAGCCCTGCATTCCTAAATTCCTACAGCCCATGCATGAAAATCAAGATGGACTGAAGCAGATTTTATCACAAGCCACTTAAAAAGAGAGATGTGGAAGCTTTGCCTGTGCTGACTGTGCAACCATAGAGATGAAACCTTTCCAAATTCCCCTTTTTTAACCAGTGTGCACATCTTCCCCCAGCACTATAGATCACGTACGAGTCCTTGCACAGCACGTGTGGGCATGGCTAATAAGATTTACTCTTTATCCATGCCAGCTTTCATCATCCACTGAGAAGGCAGCTTGCTGAGCAAAGGGAAGAGTTAGATTGTGTTGGATGCTGCTGATACCAATAAGAAACTTGGCAAGAATATGGTGGAATATTGCTATAATACAATAATGTTTTTAGAACAAACAAACAAAAAAATCATTATCAAACCTCTTTGAAATGCAGGAGGCACAATTTATAGGAAATTATTTGTATTCAAGAAAGTGGCAAATCAGTTACAGCAGGTTTTCACAAAGCCCATTGAAATGATCATCACAGGCAGGTAGGAATAATACAGAGATGAGTCTGCCCTCCATTTCCTCATAAGATGTTGTGAAATATTTGGGGGCATATTCCTACCCTCCTGAGTGCACAAAAAACTACCTGCCTTGGCTGGAGAATATGTCCTCAGAGTCATAGAAAGTAGAGCTATAAACAGTTACAATTTGTTTAAAAAGTGCTCCTCTCAGGACAGATAAAAATCTTTTGTGATTGTTTCTTCCCCTTTTTTTATTCCTCTTTTCTCCTGCTGCTCTGCAATTCAATGGCTGAAAATCTTGTTTAATCAACGTCTGAATTCGGATCCAGCCATGGTCTGGATTCTCTACTGTAAAAACTCTAAGGAATGAATAGCTGCTTGATAATTTCATAGATTTTCTTTTTCCAGCTTGCTAGTTTCAATATAGGTCATACCAGTGTCCTTCCCAAGTTTTGGCATCAAGGGAGGAGCACAAGCATGTTTACCTTATGTGATGACTGTTGGTTCTTCAGTGCTTTGAAGTCTTTCAGCACTCTGTTATTATGCACATACCTTGAGTAATGTGGATGATATATTTATGTACAGAACATCTTCTAAATTGAACATTTTAACTAGGTGAAATATTTCTCACACATGACAGATGTAAGACACTGATAACTAGATACTAATTAACTAGTTTAAAAATAGTCTTGTGCAGAAAGTAGAACCCTGGCATCCAATGGAGCATGAAGCAGGTAAAGAGTTTTTCCCTAGAATACCAATGCAATTTTATAGCTATGTATTATTATGTCTTCATTCGCTATTATTAAATGTAATTCTGAAAATTAGAGAGCATTTTACTTTCTAGAGGGCTTCAACTCTGCTGACTGGTAACCAGATGCCAGATTAGTCAACTAACCTAATCCCTTGTTTATGTTGCTGAGTCAAATTGTGATATTTTATTCATATTAGGTAGCACCTGATCGATTTAAACAGGATTACCCATGCTGTAAGACAGTACTAAACATGAGTGAGTACAGGGCACAATTCAAAATGGGTGTCTCACTGGGATCTCAGAGTACAATTTAGCAATATGAAGGAAAATGAACTCTAGCCCGAGATACCACAATGTCTCAGTAAAACCTATACTGAGAAGTATTCTGAGCTGCACATCCATCTTTGCAGTTCCAACAGAGAAACAGAGGACTTGGAGAAAGTGTTAATGCTCATACTACAGCTTTTTATCTCAAACATAATTTTTAAATGGTAATTTCGTACAATTTTTGCAATGCATGTTTGCTGTCAGAGGAAGTCAGGCAGGAAACTACCTTGGTCCCTCATATTCAGTATTATTGTAGTCACCCATGAAGACATGTTTAAATTCTTATTCTTACTGCATTTATACCGGAGGGAACAGATGACAAATGAAATCACTATCTTCATTTCAATTGTTTGGGTACCACAACTCTGCCCCTGAGAAACATCCTTATTTGAAGTATTTGACTGCTAACACCATCAGTTTGATATTTGCTAGTTAATTACTTGGAAGGTGGGGGAAGAGGATGATGATTAAATAAATCTGTTAGATATCCATCAGCTCTTCCCTTCTAAGTACATCAGTGTTACTTACAAAATAGGCCTCTGATGATTTCACATCTTCAGAGAACTTGTCTGGCTTGGCTACTGCAGCTTTTGCCTGGGTGCTGGAGAAAGTTGATTTTGATATGACAGGGATGCTGCCCTGGAAAATGTTCTGCTGAGAAATATTTTTTTAATTACTGGGGGGGAAGAGGTGATTTTTTTTTTACACAGATGTTAAATTTCCTAGAATTAATCGGGTAGAAAAATGCCTTTGAGGCATCATTCAGTCCATTAACTGCAATGCCAAGAGCCAGTGGCTGGGGCTGAATACTAACAAACTTTATAGCTCTTTACAGTAATGGACAAAGCCAGACAGATTCACAGCTCAGCCTGGCCCTCCTCTTCTTACCTGCTGCCTTCTGTGTTTATATCCCCAGTGTCTGCAGTGTGCTTCCTTTCTGAACAGGCAGACACGAATATAAGAAGCTGTGTTGGTTTCCTTATTTGTGTAAAAATTATACACTCAGCAAACCAGGATCAGGCCCTCATTCTCCACTTCCAGGAGAGACTTTAAAATTAATGCTATTGCAGCATTATGTCAGACATGTGCTTCATAACACATGGAGCAAAGCAGAAGAGTAGGGAACAGTTGAAAAACTAATCTGAAGGATGAAATTTCCAGAGAAAAATCTTTATTCATAAGACAAATGCGAAAAAAAAATACCTAAGGAAAAGGAAAATATGTCGGTGTTATTTTGTGTCTGCATGTTCTTTTGTTGGCTACATGAAAGCTTTTAATAGATTTTTTCATACAGAATACGGACAGTGTTCTGAATCATGGTGTCTTTCCTAGGGAAGGCAGGCAGTCCTTCTTCACTTCTGCACTGCAGAACTGAGTTCAGCACAGAGGTGTATAGCAATGGGGATATAGACTGACATAGGCTGTATGTGCACCTGTTTTGAATTCTTATCTCCATATTTCACTCAGGCTATTAGGACCATGCCTTCCTTGTTTGTTCTAAGCTAGGAGTCTCCAAGTCAAACTTTGCTGCAATGGGTTATGACAATTTAGTATGCAGACTACTTCTCTGAGTTTCTACTACACCAATATTCATAGAAGATGCTGACCTTGGAATTAACTATGGATGAGACATAAACCCCAAAACACTTAATACTTTGAGTGGCTAATAATCCTAAATTAAACTTGAAAGGATAAGTGATTAACTCTAGGACCCTGATAATATTACATTATACACAATTAAAAGTTCCTCCTTCTATTTTCTATAGAATTTATGCTATTTCTTCTCCAATAGAAGATATCTGCTCAGATATGTTAATGAAGGGACCAGATAGCGAATTATTTAATAGCTTGTTTATCTGTTTGCTATGTGGTATCCCTGCAGCAGTCCCATTTCTTTGTTTGAAGTCTTTTATACACATGCATTTATAAGACACTTGGGAATGTGAGGAGAAAAAGCAGCAAATAAATATGTTTGGAAATCATATGTTGTACTAAATCGGCAAAGGGTAAGGAGCTTCAAAAAGGAGAAGGGAAGAAAATGGGCTCCAACTTAGGAAAGCAATGTGAGAGATGATGAGTGAAAAGAGAACAGTCACCCAGCTGGGATTTAAAACGTGGCAATCTATGGTTTTTTTTTTAACAAAAGCTGTGGAAGACCAGAAATCAAAGATCACTGTATATTTACCAGCTTTTTTGAAGTATCTCTTCACTAATATCAGAATATCTCATAAAGACTAATCAACTGATCTTCAGAATATCCTTTCGAGTTTGAGAGATTTAAGCCTTGTTTTATCATTGGAAGAATAAAGACATTATTTATCTAAAACTACACAGGAAATCTGTGATACAAATAATAAAGCAGGCCTGCATTCAGTGCAGTGACTCAACCATAAAACCAGCCAATCTTCTTTCAGGGTTACAAGGCACTAAAGGCAGGCTGTTGCTACAATTCACAGTCAGAGGAGAGAGGCTGATGAGAGACTGCCCCCAAGTATAGATGGAGAGAGTTATATAATTCTGCTTGTTGGGGAAAATCTACCTTTTGATTATCTACCTGTTTTGAAATCTACCTTTTGAAAATCTACCTGTTTTGATTAAAGACAGTGCCATAAATGGATTTTCAGCTAGCCCTTTCTGGGCGTCTCTGATGGTAGCCAGTCTTAAAAAGCCAAGACCCTTATAATGAAATCTGATTCTGTTTTGAGCTTTGTCTTCATGTGGTCATTTTATGAAAAGTTAGAAAACTTGTGTGCAGTGAAGATGATAACACCCATGTTACAGGAAGTTAAAGCCCTTTAGATTGATAAATGACAGATACAGCTAACACACAAAAAGGAAAAAATGTCCTATTTATTGTTCCAGTTGGAGTTTAAAGCAGAATTATCAATACTTGAAAATAGGACAAAAATAATATTATTTATATAAAATTTTCCCATTTTGTGTTTTCCTTCAGCTTTTAACCAACATTGCTAAGGTTGTATACAAGCATTATCTCTGTTAAAACTTTCAGGCATTGCGATTGCTGGGTGAGCTGACCACATTTTGTGCATAGCTCCAATGGAGACAGTTGTCATGCACTGTGATCTGAGCATATGTCATTATTTATGTTACCTCCACTGAGAATCACCTTGTAACCACATTCAATATGGCTAAGTGAGATTTTTATGAAGGACTTGCACATCCATATTGAAACTGCTTTAGTACATTGAAGAAGATTGATGCAGCTTTTATTAGCCCTATTAACTCACTCTGATAAGGGGTTCTCTGTCTTTCATCCATATTTTCAAGGTACATCTACCAATTGCATCATCTGCTTCTGAGGGATCTGAGAGCTCAGAAAAAATAAGACTACCGCCATTGTGGTGATATCATACTGTTTCTGGGCAGAAGACTGCAAATTAACTGTGCAATTGTTAGGACTCCACTGATCAAAAAAGTTTAAATTCACTGCCTCTAGGACTTCTGAGTCCTGAGTTATTATCCAGCATATTCTTTAAGGCATTGTGGAGCACACACTGGAGGCACTCTGATTCTTCAGTTTTGTAGTTTTGGTCTTTCCACAGATAACTGCAAACAGAATTCAGTGCGGGCAAAAAAAAATTCTAATGATTTCTAAGATTATGGTGATTTCCAGACTGTATGAAATTAATATTACAATACGGAACTATTGACATGAAATAACAACAACAAAAAAAAGGACATGAGATGTTAGGAATTTCTTTTATATCAGGATGATTTAATCTCCCGTAGGAAATACACTTTTGAAGTTTCTTCTGTTAGGAGCTACACAGTGTCCCAAATATTTGAGAAATAGATCAGCTGAAACTACTTGTATGAAAATGTTTTTTTTCTGGAAGAGGGATGTAGTATTCACATACTCTTTGAACAGAGAGAGACATAATTCTCTCTCCCAGGATTTTTCCTGGGGAAGGCAGTGGGAAAGCTCAGACAAAGAAGAAGGAAAACAATTCTTATCTCTTCTTGCTGCACCTGTTGTTTGGCACATGTGGAATGTGTTATGGAGATTATTTACCAAAAGGGATTTGTTAATTGGACTCTGCTGATGGTTGTTTGGAGTGATTGACCAGCTGGGTCAAAGCTGTGTTGTGACTGGCTGGAAAGGGTCATGGGTTTTTCTTTAGTAGTATAGTTTAATATAGTATAGTAGCAATATAATGTAATGTGATATAGCTTAATAAAGCAATTGTTCAGCCTCCTGAATCATGGAGTCAAGGCTCTTAATTCCCTACTTTGGGGGCACCTGCATCAATAGAGGGAGAAGGTTGTAGCTCATGTCTGGTGAGAATAAGAAAGCAACTCAGGGAGGCAGAATGCAGAAAAGCTGCAGATTATAGTGGTTTTCTCTGCCTTGGTTAAAAAAAGAAAAAGAAAAAGAAAAAAAAGACTAATAACGAATAGCATTTTGAGTGTTAGCTAGTTTTTCATCAGCCAACAAATAAATTGTGCTGAAACGTTAGTCTCTACTCCCATGGTGATTAGATATTACAGTACATATGGTATGGAAACATTAAGGGGTGTTTGGAGACCTCACAACGCCTAAACACCGCATGCTGGCCAACTGGTGACCATACGCTGCAGCTGACATAAACATGAGCTGCCTCCTGCTTTCCTGCACCTGGATTTGCTGCACAGATAATTCCTACTTGGTACTGCAGAGCAACGCTCAGCAAGGACTTCATATACTTCTGTTAGCAATAGATGCAGCAAGTACACCATACATCCCCCACCAATAAAAGCAGATTTAATCTTCTGTTTGAAATGAGTTTGTCACATCACAAAAGATTTGTTTTCACCCTGTCCAAAAATCACAGCACTTCTGTTTTTCTCTTGATGCAACTAGACAACATTACAACCTTTATGCTATACTGACTGCATCTAAAATAGAAAAATATTTAGGACTGATGGGTAAGGCTCAAAAGTGCAGCAACAGCCTAAATGCTGTAGCCAGTGACTTTGGTTGGTTTGGACGGCATGTCAGCTTGAAGAGTCATGTCCTGTAACTTTGTATTCAATATCTGGCATTTCAGTCGTAGAAAATCAAGGCAAAAATTCTGATTAATTTTTTTCACATATTAAAGACTGGATTGTTTTGGGAAGTTTCCTACTGCAACTTCAGCTCAAGTGAAATTTACAGCATCTTAGAAGATTATCCTAACAAAACTAACTCCTGCTAATACTAAGTATTAACAAGCTTCTTCCATTTTACAGTTTAAATTTATGTAGAGTTATTTACTCATTAGTAAATAGTCTTGATGTTTTCTAGACTTCTGCTGTATCCAATATATGCAAAAAGAAAACCCCCTAAAAATATGCTACAAATGGGCAGTTTCTCTTTGTCTTATGGCACAGAGCCATAGTGATTTAGCTAACACTAGCATCCTATTAACCCAGGCATCCTATTCCCATGTTATTCCACAGTGAATATTATCTGACATTTTATTCTGAAAGTAGAGACCTTCCTGGAAAGTGGATGACTTTTTCTGAATCCTGCCTAGAACCCAAAGAATTAATTTCTCTTTTTATCTATATATCCTGTATAGTTTGTGTGAACACCAGTAGTCTAAATTATGTAAGACATCTGTAGCTGGAATAAAGCATAAAGAAAGCTGTTACAAATCTCCTGTAACCACTGTATTGATCTCTGCCCACCTTTTCAGAGCATTTAATATGGTTTCTACAGCATGTCTGTTCTTCTAGTTCCTTTTAGTCCCAGTGCTATTGAACAGTTAGAACAAGAGTCCATTGCACTGATTACTTGTTATTCCCTACTGATGCTCTATTCCTAGTTCTGCTAAGGCACCTCAGTCTTGACCCAAAGCAAGACTTGTCTTCCTAGCTGTGGGATCCCAGAGGACTTTCTGTCAAGCTATTTTAAGACTAATCATCAATAGGCCCTGCTATCCCAGTTTTTTCATTAAATCTTTTGGTCAAGCCAAGCTTTATCAAATGGACACTAATGCAAGAGAAAAACCGGTTGAAACAGAGAAATCTTTGCTAGATTTAAACACCCACAACTGTATTTGTGACAAAAGAGTACTATAACAGACCCATTTCCTAATTCCTAAAGACTTCCATTTTTCCCTTTTTCTAAAGCCATTGACATACCTTTTTTGGTTTTGCATTATGTGGATTTTTAACCTTTATTTTAACAAATACCACTTTTCTTAGCATGGAAAGCTTTTTCATTTTAGAACAACTAAAAAATTTAGCAAAGATAGTTTTAAAATATAAGATTGAGTTCTTTAGGCTGAAGTTTGTAGAAAGAAAGTTTGGTAGGAGTAAAAAGAAATTAAATATTTGTGAGCAGCCTTTGATAGTAGATCTCCTAGGGGAGAGCATAATATAAGAGACACAACATCTAATTATGTTTTAGTGTCTTGATGCCTGTTTGTCATACTACTACTTCTGATACTGTCAGAAACCACTGGAAAGGGAAAATAAGGCAGATTTTTCCTGGGTTTGGGATGCTGAGCAAAGACATTAACATTTCCTATAAAATGCCTCAAGAGACAGGTTGCAGACACAGAAAGACCTCTGGCTCCCTCCTCTCTTGGAACTGTAAACCTGAAAATTCAGTACTAAGATGTCCTTCTCTGTGTAACTTTAGTTTTCCTCTTTCATTCCTGGTTTCTTTTGTTAAGTCTTACAAGTCCTGAATCTGACAACATCAGACTAATTAAGTCTGGGGTGAGCTAAATACAGTGACACCATGGACAAATATAATGAGTTTGAGGATGGTAATTCAGGTGGTTACTTCTGTCACTGATGAGTACAGGGCTTTCAAATTCCTTTTCAGAGGGACTTTGAAGTTGGGATATTTTAGTTCACGAATAGGATGGAGTAAGACTGCTTGTATTGTCAGTTAACAAAACTCAGGTGAAGGGCAACAGCAATTTCAGACAGTGACAAACTTGGAACTGAGTGACCAAGTGTTAGTTGTTTTTTCCCTGACTTGTTTTGAAACCACATTAAACCACATATTACTTTCAAGTTAAGCAGTGGAGATGGAAGCACGTGCCTTTTTTTGCTGAGAGAGTGGAAAAAGAGGAATTGAAATGCAAATTTTTATGGTATAGTTAGAGTTTTCCTTAGTTTAATCTCATAGCCTCCAGATTTTTATGCAGTCACTAAATAGTCTTGAATTTATCTCATCAGTATAAAACTAAGAAAATCATTATGTGCAGCTGTACTGTAGAAGAATCACAATGCAATTATTTCATTGCACAGAGCAGATGCATGCTGCTGGTGTGTCAGAGCCTATAGGAGCTGCATGGAGTTTGTATCAGCAGGAATTCACTTTCACATACATCACTTGAGGACAGGAATGTGCAACGTGACAGGCCCATCACAACCCATCATTCATCTAATTTACTATGGCAAGGAGGATACTTGATTGTGTCTGAAAGTCAACAGGTCAGTGGCTTCACGTAGCAGCTCATGCTGCTCCCAGCAGTGCTATGTTCTTACTAATCATTTAATCTTGTATTTGAAGTTCGCTTCCTATGGCTTACCTCCTCCTTCTCATTTTCTTTCACTTTCACTTAAAATATAATGTTCTATTTCAGCAAAATTATCTGCAATTTCATGGATCACTACAGCAGGAATAAGTTGTATACATAATACTGTAATCCATCTATTTGTTCCCCAGAATGCAAATTGACTTGATAAGCAATTCCATGTGCTATGTAAATAACCCTACTTCTAATTGAGAGTGCTGTATTTTCAGTGCAGATGGGGAAGGGAAAAGAAGATTGTCTCTGGCTTTGGGTTTCTGATAGTTGTTGCAGGATATTTTGTTTACATTTTTTTTTAAATCTATCATATAGAAAATATAGGCACCAGCTGCCTTGATTTCCTTTTTAACAAAAGCTCCGGTGGTCTACTGATGCTTTGTTCTCCCTTTTTCTTAGAAAAACTTTTCAAAATCTGGTTCTGATGCAATCTGCCAGATGACAATACCTAAAACGTACAATTCCTCTAGCTAGTAGGTACCAATTATCATAGGAGTGAGAATAGAACGTGACTCTTTTTCTTTCAGCAGTGTGTCAGTAATGGCTAAGAAGAAACACTCTTCACGAGGATGAACAATAGGGAGTTTACTTTCCATGGCCCCTTTAAGGTTCAGGTTCTCTGTGGGGTTTTCCAGTAGCTGGAATAATTTGTATGAACTGGATACTTGGTTTTGTAGTGTGGATACTTTTCTACTATTAATTGATTGGTATTTCCATTTCTTTCTCTATAAAGATATTTGTAATTATAAAGAACTTCCTTCAGGTTCAGAGTTAAAATCAATGTCTAGATATTATATTGAAAATAAAGACAACAGCTTTTATATGTTCTTACAATTTCCTAAACTACCAAGTTTCTCAACCAATTTTTTAATTATAAAGCAGAAGTTACTTAAGTGCCAATGGTAAAGATATTTGAGTGGTAAACACTAAATATTGTCTTTACCTGTAAACTTCACTGGACTACCAACTTGAACTCCATTAAGTTAGCATAACCTAACTCTTCCAGGAGAAACAAACTTATCAAAATTACCAGACATAGTTTTTAAACAAAAAGGAGGAAGTGTTCTTACATACCATGCAGTAAGTAAGTTGTCACATTTGTTGCCACGGAATGCAACAAAGGACAAAAACATAGACAAACTCACAGAAAATAAATGGCTCTTTTAAATAATTTTTCAGATACAATCTCTGGCTCAACCAGTCAAGTCAGACTTGTTGCAGCGAAGAATTCCTGGAAGGAATGTCAAGAAGGCTTGCTTTGTTTCCTTTCCTCCTGCTCATTTTCTGTAAACAGATGATATTGGCACTCCCAGCTAGAGGACCCTGGGCCAAGTGGCCTTTTGCCTGACTCTGCACACCACTGCAGTGCTCCTTTGTGCATCGTGGCATCTTCAGTATGATTCCTTGGCAAAATCACACGTGCTTCAGAACAGACTTGTTTCTACCTGTGGCATCTGTCAGAACTGCAGACTGAGCAAACCTGCTGCCTGAAGCTGCTTCAGCACTTGCTTCCCAGCTGACAGACACCAGGGGTGCTGCTTGGTAACTCGGGTTAACTGGGCTCTCAGTGCACTGAGCAGCCATGTTAATTGTCCTATTCTCATATCAGTACTCATGTAACCAGGAATTTGTATACAAAAACTCCTTCTGACTGCCTTAGGTCCAATTCCCCTCATAAATCTAGGAAAACACAGCTATGGGAGAAAAATATAAAGACCAATCTATTTTAATATGTGCTCTAGGGTCAGAAAATATTAGTTTGTCTTGCTTACTTTCAAGCCACTAATTTTCAGAAATGCCAAATGGATGCTAATTACTTTTCAATTTTCAGCGTTTTAGCTCATCTGTCTTTATAATCAAAAATACTTCCATTTATATGTAAGCCTAAAGCCAACATTGATGCCATTTTTCCTAAGTTCTTACTTGTAAAGGTGCTGTTAAAGTATTTTTTCTGAGAATTACATGGAAAAGTTGTTTATTCTTAAGCTTTTCCTAACTTATTATTTTTTCCTTGAGCATTGATTTAAATAATCAATTCCAAACTTACTAATTTTAATTGACAGGCCTTCTCAAGTCATCCTTGATTCCTTCCAGTGTAATCCATGCATTGAAAATTTTGCAGTGTCTCGGTGTTGAAGAAGCCCTGTTTATATTGGTGTCTGACTTTCTCTGATGCATTATTTATAAAATAGTCCAGCCATGTGAGGCACTGGAACACAAACCTCCAGGTCTTTCTGCAGCCATTCATCCAGTGGCATAACCTTGTCCATTATCCAGACAGAGAAACTGCACTGTCTGTTAGTTCAGTGATCTCCCACATTAATGAACTTGGGAGGCCCCAAGAATTGTTAGTGGCTGATTTTCTCACTTGAACTTTTTCTAGATATTTTTATAAAGGTTTTTGCACTTTTTCTAGTTATTTTCCAGCGATATCTAGTTTAAGTCAGTAAGCGGTGCCAGACACATCTCATGGTGCTTATTTTATTCTCCAAATGACAAAACTCAATGCACATCTGCAAATGTAATAACTCTAATTAGGAATTAGGGCCTCTGTCCTGAAAAAGGTGGCAGGATGAATAGCCCAGCTGAAGTGCATCTACACCAATGCATGCAACACGGGGAAGAAACAGCAGGAGGTGAAAGCCATTGAGTAAGGGCAAGACTGTGGCAGAGCTGCCATCATAGAAACACGGTGGGGTCACTCACACAACTGGAGTGCTTGCAGTGCATGGCTGTAAACTCTTCAGGAGGGACAGGTGAGGAAGGAGAGGCAGTAGGGGAGCCCTGTGTGTTAGGGAGTGTTCTCACTGTCTAGAGTTTAACCATGATGATGATAGGGTTGAGTGGTTATGGGTAGGAACTCGGGGAAGGCCACTAAGGTGGAAGTCTGTTGCAGGCCACCCAACCAGGGTGAAGAGCAGACAAAATATTCTATAGGCAGATGGGATAAGTCTCATAATTGTTGGCCCTTTTTCTTGTGGGGAACTTCAACTTACCAGGTGTCTGCTGTAAGCACAGCAGAGGAGAAACAGTCCAGGAGGTTCCTGGAGTGTGTGGAACAGGGATGGAGAGCAGAATGAAGGGGAAATGGTCCAATGGTTCCAAGGGGAAATGGTCAGGGACCTGCTACACCACATAGACACACACAGCTCTGTGGGGCTGAATGGGACCCACCCAAGGATACTGAGGGAGCTTGCAGGAATGGTCATGATATCCATAATTCTGTGATATCATTTACTTAAAATTCTGGAGAAAGCAGAGGCAGAAATAATTTCATCCTCCAATTCTCATCTGTGTAAGGAAGCCTGTGGAATCAGGATTCCATGGTAGCAAAATTAATGAACAGGAGAAGTGGATTGTGCTTTCTGCAATAACCTTTTGGTCCCATTCAACTGTCCCTAACCAAAAATACAGCAACCATAACAGACCCAAGGAGAAAGCAGAGAGAATATGTCTAGCCTCTCCTTTTGGCAAGGCTACAGTTTGATACCAAACTAGAAAAGTGTCTTGGTGGTTGGTATGCCATAATAATTAAGTACTTTGATATTTACAGGTTAAAAACACAATATTCAGGTGTTCCACTATGAAAAGTCAATTAAAAATATGGAGAGCACCACCAGCAAGTAAAAGAATAAATGGATAATTTTAGTGCCCAGTAAGTTTGTTTAAACACAGCCTAACACCTTCAACTGTTTCACCACAGCTTCAGTAGACTTATGGTGCTAATGTAGTTAGCATTTTGATCACACCTATAACAAGATCCAAATGCAAATGTCAGAGTCAGTGAAAGTTACATTACAGCAAAAGAACAATATCTGCAACTAGAGAAAGGGAAGGAAATGTCTCTTGTCAGTCTAGTGCAACCCTTCTATTTACAGAATTGTTGAAGGGCTCTAAAAAAGAGCAGAGAGGTGAAGAATTACAACAAGAGCTTCCATTTGTCATTGAATTGCTCTGCTAAATGGTAACGCTAGTTTTTCCAGACCAAAAGGCTTGGATCCACCAGCTTTTCCCAGTTCAATACTCAATAGGAGATGCATTTTGGTCAATCCAGCAGTAGCATAAAAAGGGCATGCAGCCTCCAAATGATTTAAATGGTGCTTGTGAATTGTTATTTCACAGCTTTATGAGATGCTCCTGTTCCCATCCCTTCCTTTTATTGGTTAGCATAAGGCTGGGTAGATTTCTATGCAATTCCCAGCTGAGTCACCAGAGAAGGCCCATTTTCATCATGTATCAATTTGATTTCAAGCCCTGACAAACACCCAGCCTCAGGAAGGGAGACAATGTGTGATATACTTTATGAAAACAAAAAGTAAAAACATTAAAGCTCCAAATAAATTTTGTTTTCCATGTGAGCCCCCTTCCCACAGTCCCCCTCATGAACATATTTCTCTTGTGTGCTACCTACCACAGTCCAGATTGAGGGATATTTTTAATGCGAGGATTGGCATAAATTTCAAGCAAAAGATCAAAATGGTACCTTTTCACATTTCTAAAGAATAGAGCTAATTAACCTTTTTATCAAACTACACATTTTCAAATTACTTAAATGGGAAATATACTGGTTTAATTAGGATTTCGCAGGGAGAGACAGTTGCAAACACTTGGAGCAGAGAGAAAGTGGGATGTTTATGAGGAAGGTGCTGTATGCTTTACAACTCCCTGTCTTTTTCTTGTTTGCACTTCAAATGGAGTCCATTTTTATCTGTCTATCTCCTGCTGAGATAATCTGATTTTATCATGTGTTTCAAGGAAGCTATTAAAAAACTTCAATCGTGAAATTCTTCTTTCCCTTTGTATGTTTCCCTCCCCCCTCTCTCTCTGTTAGAGTTGCTCTGTGACATTGGTTATACAGCAGGATACACTGATTTTATTTGCTTTACAAGTTGATTAGCTAATCCTCCTGCAATGAAGTCTTGCATTACCAAAACCTTGGTTCCCATGTTTTCCTTAGCTGGGCCCACAGGTGGTTTGACTTTTGTAGGTCTAGCATTTTTATGTGTGTGCCACACTTCCTTCTGTTTCTTTGTTTTTAGTAAATGGTGAAAACTTCAAGAGTGACAGCTTGGGGGTCTATACACATACAAAAGGAGCAACATGAACAATGCCAGCATACTCCTCCTCCTCACTTCAGGATCTCAGGAATATTTCAGAGCTGTAAAAAGGACGTACTAACTGATATAGCGTTATAATATCAGTGTTTTGGTGGCAATATTTCAATATGGTTGAATCACAATTAAAAAAAGTTATTAGCCTAAAAGATCTTCCTCTGAAAATTAAAAAAAAACAAACCAAAAACAAGCCAACAAACAAACAGAAAACCCCACCCTGAAATACAAAATTTGGTAGATATCTGCCAAGTATTTAAGTAATATTCAAATTAAGCCAGTGAGACTATAAAAGCTGAAGCCTGGATACAGCCATGCATTAACTTCCAGCCTTTTGCTTTTGTCAGTTAATGTCAGACACATCATGCCATATCAATGAAGCTGAACACTGTATAAGTCTTAGTGCTAGTAGAAAAGACATCAGCATTTGATTGTTGCATTCTGTGCCTCTGCTCTTGAGCCAGCTCCATGTGACTAATGCTACAATGGTGCATATGTAACTGATTTTTAGTTTGCTGCTAAGATTGACAGCTCTAATAAAAAACAAAAAATATTTTTGGCTGAAGAGCCAAGAATATTTTATCTTAAGCCAAATGGAAAGTTGTGCTTTGCCCAAAAGCATTTTTTATTGTTTAATGTGTTTTTACCTTTTTATTCAAATCAAAGTAAATTGTGAGCTAGAGAGCTGTTTTTAGCTGAAAACCAGAACATTCATATTGAAAGTACTTAAACTATTAAAAATGGCAAAAGAGTAATTTAATAGCAATTACAAAACACCTTAATTGGTGTCTGTAACTTTTTGAACATTTTGAAGATGTAATTAAGAATACTTTTTTCAATACTAGATATTTCAATATTATCAATAAATTTTTGCCCATTTCAGTTTGCAACACCTGTGCTTTTTTGAAGAACGCAGATGGAAGCTCAGCAACCTGGCTGCTTGTTCTATAAAGTCAACAGTAATTAAGTGTTAAAGTTTTGTTTGGTTTTTTTTTTTGTGCTGCTTTTGAGCAACAGGCTGAGAAAAGCACAGACCATTTGGCCAGGCTCTGAACCATATCCAAGGAAATGGTAGAAAGAAAAGTGACTTCAGGAACTCAGAGCCATGTGGATCTCACTGGCTCAGGAACTCAGTAATTTATGAATCTATTTCAGCTGCAGCAAATGGCCCTTTCACGGCTTACAGCTACCCAGCAGAATTTAGATGATGTTTTTAGGCTACGATTTTAAGAGGTCCTCGACTGGTGGCTGCAGGGGGAAATTTCACTTGATGTCAACTCCTTTTTATTTCCTCTGAAATGCCTCATGTTAACGACTGCAGACAGCGCACCAGGCAGCCAGGGCAGGGGCTGGCGCTTCCAAAGGCAGATTCCTGCTCTCCAGTAGCAATCATTTTTCCAACCTCCAATGGTCCTTCTCTCTCTGGGGCCCCGCTGACCCCTGGCAGCCCTCAAACTGCCTCCAGGAGGAGAGACTGGAGCTCAGAGAGCAGAGAAAAGATGGGAGGGAAACTGCTATTCAGAGGCCACCCCAACACACTCTTGGTAGCAACCAAACTGATGCAACAACTAAATCAGCAAATGTGCCTCTTCTGTGTTCTTGTAAGAATCACATTTTTATAGCTCTTTTTCTCACAGCTTGAAGACAGCCCCCTGGTTCACACTTATTGCAGAATCCGGTGGCATCCTGGTTTCTCTCTCACATCTACTCCCTCTCGGGCTGTGCCTACACAGGCACAAGATGATCCTTGCCTTCGCCTGCGTTTGCTTACGGACTCCAAGCTCACAGGAGCACTGTGCACACGCACCCACGGACCCTGTCATGTCACAGGGGCGTGTGGCACCAGAGGGGCTCCACAAATCCACGTGCTGATGGCTCGTGGCCACTGCTGTCCCCCCAAAGCAGAGAGGAGGGTACATTTTCAGACACCTGTGATGGCTTGCTCTTGGGGATGGATCACTACTAAGATCTGAAGGGGCCAGTGCTTTCCAGACAGATATATTAAATAACTGAACACTGAGCAAGTTGTGAGGTGCCCCAGCACAGCTGTAGCACTCAGAGGAACTGCTCTCATGCAGTTTCCCTCGCAGTAAGACAGTAAAACCACACTAAGCTGAGTCCCATACCCAGCTCAATAAGCTGCTGTGACTGCAAGTTCCTGTGTGGTTTGTGGTTTGCACTCTATCAGCTTGATTGGCTGCACTTCATGAGGGAGAGGCTGAGATGCTGGGCTGAAGATTTGTGTGTCCCGAATGGCTCCACAGACTTTGGTCCTTGCTAAGCATTTGTGCTGAAGACAGGTTGTTATGAGACTCGTGCCATTCCCCCACTGTTTTTTCCCATCACAGATCCTGAAAGACCAGAGTGTAACTACCTGCCACAAAGGTACAGATCTGCTTGGGGGCTGGCTTCTTTTGCTGTGAGGTTTTACGGGTAGATGCATTGGCTGAATTAGCATTGCATTTTCTACAGAGTTAAACAAGTGAGGGCTTATCTGCAAGGCTTGAGATTCAGTGTGTTTCCTTCTCCACTGCAGGTGCATCAGGTTTTTCTCCTTGTCAGTGGGGGATCAGGACTGTGCTCAGGAGGAGTGTATTTATTGGAACAGAGAAAAGAAAATAATGAATAGGAATTTTTTTTTTTTTTTATTAGTCACAAGCACAAGGCAAAGAAATAATCAGTTTTCCCTGGCTGGGAAAAATTTAAGGTTGCTCTAGCAGAGATCAGGCTATTGTGTCTCCTAGACACCCATTGTGATCGTACTGAAAGGGGCAAGATGCCTAGAAAGAAAAATGCTTTAGGCACCTGGAGATTTGGCATTGTTGATAATCCTTTTGCTCAAAACCAGGGCTCTGCTGCTCAAGTAAGCTGTTTTTTCTGACCTCTTATGTCTTCTGTGAAATGTGGTGGTTTCTCAAGGGGTCAGACACGGGAGTAATTTTTCCTCAATTGTTTTTTAATGTTGTTGTAAAGCTTTTTGAAGCATTGTAAGTATAACAGGCAATATTGTTATGAGACGCATCTTTAGACTGGAGTGCTATAGAGCTGTATGGCAAAGTCTTGCATGTGTTTCATGTGTGTCTGTGTGTGTAAAGTTCTTAATGCTTGTCTTGTAGGAGCAAAAGGCCATCGGTCTCCAAGACATGATTTATTAGTCCTCAGTACAATATTTTCTTGGAAAAAACATTAATCTAAGCTCCCTTCAGCAGCAGCACGAGAGCCTGTCACATTTATAACTGTCCAGTGAAGAAAGGTTTAATGATAATTGAGATTTTAGTAAACGGGCATGGCAGGAGGAACTGGGCTTTGGGATGAGAGTTACTTTCCAGTTATGTTTGGGCATGGAAGACCATAGGTGATGAAACCAGCAGTGCCAGTCATCCACTTGAAAGTGGAAAACAGAGAAACTCATGCTTTAGCCTTGCTCCCATGCTCCCAGGACAAAACCTCTGGCTATCATGTGATGGCAAAACGAGTTGTGGAAAAGACAGGGAGAAAAACTGTTTCCTTAGCAGTGGCTCAGTGAACAAATGCATCGCTCTTGCAGTGAAGCAATTCCCTTTGCTTTCCTATTTAGTGACATTTATTTCTATTACATTCTTGCATTTGAACTTGACAATCCCACAAAGAAGAGATTAGGCACAAACAAGCACTGTCATTCCCTTTTTTATCAGGAAAGCAGAATAACCTGGAGATGGATGGATATGCACTGTGAAATGCACACAGCTAAATTTAGCTTAGTTTTTCTGTCTAGATTTTGGATTTACTTTCATCTCTACCACACCCTTCTGCACATATCTCCTAAAATTGTTAAGACTGATGGATCTGCCTGGGCAAAACAGGCAACTTTCAGAAAAAGGGGGCTCTGCTGCTCGAGTAGGCTGTTTGTCCTGATCTCCTACACCTTCTCACTTTAGTTTGCATGAGGTATAGTGGGCCTGCAAGCTTGTCTGGTTTCTGTAAGTTACAGCTATTACTCTAGCAAGAGACATCACTTTCCTCTTCAAACTTCATCTTCCTTTACCTGGTTGCACGGAATTTCCTTTTTTTTTTCCCCTGAAGATTACACTGACTCTTGCAAGCATACAGCAATGCCCTCTGCTTTTGCTGATTCAAGAGCCAGCAGTGCAGGTGTGATGTCCCTGCACGATGTTACACTTTGCCTTCCCAATCAACTTGCAGCTTGACAGCAGCTCTCCTTAGCCACAAGCAATATCTGAAAGTCTGGCAGGCAAGAGGTTGCTATTAAGCCACAGTTCTGGAACTGCTGCTGTAGGCAGTCTCTTTTGGTTTATTTTTATTGTCTGATACAGTGAAAATTGTCTTCATTCTCTTCCCTGTGTTTCTTCCCTTGTTTTCACTTGAAATTCTCCTCTTAGTGGAGTTGTAATGTATATGTGTGTGTGTATGTGTGTATGTATAGATAGATATATACAAATTTTTACATGTATATATGCATGTATATATATATATATATATATATATATATATATATATATATATATATATATATATATATATATATATATATATGTGTGTGTGTGTGTGTGTGTGTGTGTATACATATACACACACCATAAAATACACTCACTGGCAAGTTCAGTCTCTGGTATCAGTTAGAAGAACCGACCCAGTGTGGCTGACAAAACACCACAGGTTTGACAAGTAAGGAAGAATTGCTACCAACAGTTGATACGCCTGGGCCTTTGGGGCTCATGTTAGTTTGCTTGGATTTTTATAAATCTAAATCAGGTCCTGATTTCTTCTACCTTTCTTCCTTATCTCCAGAGTCGGGTTTTGGTCTAAGAAAAATATAGCAATTCTATCTTTTATCAGTTCCTCAAATTGCTATATAGAATCATAGAATCCTTAGGGTCGGAGAAGCCTCCTGAAATCGAGTCTGACTGTTCACCCAGCACTGCCATGTTCCCTGCTAAGCCACGTCCCAAAGTGCCACATGTATGGTCAGCATAATGATGGCAACACACTTGATTTAAAGCTCAGGGTTGACTGACAGCCATATCCCAGTCAGCACAAATGTTATGCATAAGTCCCTTGATATCTTTCAAAAATCTTCATTTTGTTGCTCCCTTGAAGGAGTCCTCAGCATCTTTTTAGCTTAGCTTTCCACCATTCTTTGTATATTTGGCCAGCAAGAAAGGAAGTCTATTACCATCAGTAACTCTGTCTTTCCTGCACAAGCCTTTCATCTTAATGTCTGCACACATTTTTGCCTATTAAAGGGTGTTTTGCCCAGCCATTAAGACAGGTGAGTGTGAATTCTATCACTTTATAATCAGGCCCACGTACATGAGTGTGATGACATTGAGATGACAGAAGCACTGAAGCTGTACCAACCTAACTTGACAATCTGCAAAGAAAACCTGCTGCCCTGAGAAGGCAAAATTATGGTGTTTGGCACCCCATTCCACTGAAATATCTCTTTGTATGGCTGCACTGAACTTTTTAAATGAGTCCTGCAGTTCAGAGAGGTGAAGGGACTTGCTCAGGAATGCACAGCAAATCTTTAACTGAGCTGGACTAGGAAAATTGATTCCTACTCTTCTCACCACTAAACAAGGCTGACTTGTTTCTGCATTTTATAGTGCTAATTAGATTTTAAATATGATTTCAAATGATCGCTTTTTTAAAGGGGGGGGAGGGAAAGAGACTTGCACAAATGTGAGTAGAATTGGTAGAGACATCAGCTCAGCTAACAAATGTGTGTAGTATAAATTTCATGGTTCAAGACACAAACTAATTCCCATGGTACAGCCCTGCTAGGGGGCTGATACTGTACTCAAATGCTTCTGATGCTTGATTGCTACTGTCCTAGGGATGTTGGACTTACCCCACTGGCTAATCTGGTGGAGGGGAAGAGTGTCTTACTTTTCTTTTGACTTTTGCCCAGAATGCTCTCTCTGAAGCATAGTTGCTATCTATTATTCTAGAAGGATTTCAGATAGATGAGAATTTAAAAAAAAAAATGGTTTGGAATGGTCTGAATTCTACCTGTAGCCTTTTATTTTTTTTAATGTTCTGCTAATTGGAGAACCATGCTAAAGTACCTTTTAAATTATATCTAAGTAGGAGGGACTAATCTTTGAGGAATAAGCTTGCTAAGAATGGACACATTATGCTGGCACTAAAATCAGAGGTCAGTACTGCAAAATATTATGAGGTAAAAGAAAACTAGTTGAACACCTAAATGAACATCATGAGCTAACATGTGATGAAATTCTTTTTTACCTCTCTTGGAATTCTAAGATCCATCCTTCCTCTCTCTCCCCAACTCAGTCTTTTTTAATAAATTGCTTTATCTTTTCAGAGCAATGTACAGTACTAATAACATGCCACTTTTCCCCCTCGAGGCATTGTACACCTTACATTCTCTAGTCTTTCCTTTCCAGTTCCCCAGTTGTTTTATTTTATTATCTCATCATGAAAAATCCACCAGTAACTCACAGAGTACAAACTTAAACCCTCGGAACTCTGACATTCCTTTTTTATTTTTAAAATCTAGTTACATAAATAACATCATGTTTCTAGGTCAGAAGCACTTGCAATCCAAAGAGGGATTATCTTAGAATATGGACCAAGTTCTGAAATTGTCTCTGTGCATAATCAGGCTCTGATAATTGTTCTTCATGCTTAGTGTAGAGTGTCTAAAGCCAGGACACTGGAGGCTTCTCCCTCGCCGTCTGTACATGGCACTTGCTGTACCACATCAGACTGTCTGTCTGTAACATCCACTACACTTCTCTAGTAGTGGTCAAAAATATTGATTCTGAGAAAGGTGACCAAACCCTCTATGAACCAAGCATGCACAGCTCCACTCAGGGATGGAAGAAATGCTTTCTAATTCTGTCAGGGAGTTTAGTTTACAGTTTCAAGTGGTATTATCAAGTTTCAAGCTGTATTGTCATTACACTGTTGGACTGCACTTTCTTGATAATTCTAAGAGTGTAACAGATCTTTGAGATTAAATCTATAAAAACAAAAAAAACCTTCCAATTTCCTCAACTCTCAAAGATAACTGAGTCTCGTTGGTAAATACTTTCCCATCTTAGACAGAAGACAAATCTTAATTCTTTGAAGCCATCAAGTACTGCTACATTCTCAGTAGAAGGGAATGAATGACAGGCAATATTACATTGCAAAAAAATTACATCAGTGGTGTCATAATCATGTTATGACCTTCAGCAGAGGCCATGTGCAGCACTTGCATCTTTTGCCTACTGGTTTGACGTAGCATATACTGCTGTGTGCTGTACCCCAAGTAATGACACCTGTACCATGTGCCTAAAAGGTTTAATGCTCTCTTCTCCATTCCCTGTAACAAGCCCATTCAGTAATGAAAACCTCTGAGTGTTTGTGTTGCCAGATTAGCTTTAAATGATCTTCGAGAAAATATTTTTCCCTTCCCACAACATCACAGCAAGGCAGCTCTCAGTGGGGCTGGCGCTGCTGCTCATGGAGTCTCCTCATGGCGAGCAGCAGCTGCTTCACTCTGTTTCCAGCAGAAGTGAAGCCAGCTGCTCCTGCTGAAAGCTGGTGCAGGTTCTGCTGTCTACTGAGAAGCCTGGTGTGGAGTGACGAACATTTTGAAAGGACTATTCTACCTGTGGGCAGTTCAGATTTCTCTGTCTCCTAAAGCTCTATTTGTAGCATCTTCGAAAAGGGGTAAATCAAACTCTGAGTGTTTTAGAAAGGGAAATTTTTAAATTAAAAGTATTGTAAAGTTAAAAAAACCTTGGAAAAAATCTTCACGTATTGTCTATGCAAGATTTTTGTGATCTTTAAGCAGAATAAAAATTTGGATTAATTATTCCATTATTGTAGCCATAAAAACAAATTAAAGAACAAACCCAGAGTGTCAAGTTTCTTAAAGAACCCATATTTAAGAATAATTTTACTTAGTAAATTAATTCATAGATTTATGTGTAACATCTCAGGAAATTCATTATGTGCCCATACAGTAAATGCTGTAATACTTAATGTATGCTGTGCTTCTCATACATAGCAAAACCATTGAATCTGTATTTTAAGTTCAAAGCTCAGGTCAGCTGAAGGTACACAGACATGACTAGTACCTCCATAGTACATACTAATTAATTTAATTTTATTTTCTAACTAGTTTTCAACGTTGTTCTGACTGTTTCCCTCGACAGTTGAAGTCACTGGAGCAAACAAGGTTGAAGCAAGCACAAGATGATGTCTGTAGAAATTAATCATTCACTAATAACTGCAACTGTGAAATGGGTTTTAAAATACTTTCTTAAATCTCCAGGGCTTTTGAGGGTCAGTTGTTCAAGCATCCTGAGCTTTATTATTAATTAGTTCTTTTACAGAAAAGCTTCAACTGACTTTCAGACACTGTTGACATTGGAGGTTCTGTACTCCTAGAAATTATATCTTCATTGCCAAAAACAAGCAGTGTTTAATAGCCAAGTGGTTTTCTCCAGGTGTACTGCTCCATATGGAATCTCAGGGAAGAAAAGGCACAGGTGATTTCATGGCACTGTAGCTGGCAGCTGTGGCCAATGCAAAATGCCTCCTTGGAGGTGTACCTCTAACAGCTCAGTAATAATTTCATTGGCAATTTAATAAGCAGTGGTTGTCTTGATGTAAAAAAGAAAACAGAAAACCAAATAAACACATCAGTTCTTGAGATGCAGGCCAAGTCATAGCAGAAGAAAACCCAGGCCTCAGCAAGCCCTTTCTAAAGAGAGGGGTAAAGGAAGAGTGGGAAGTAGAAGGGAGGAAAGATGAAGGGCTTGTTTGGACGAGGAACTCTCCCAGTGTTACTCCCAGAGCAGTGGTTTCAGTAATCCAGAAAAAAAAATTCCTTTCTCTGTCTTGAATTCTTTTTCTTTGGTAGTGCCTTAAAGCTCCCCACATCAGCTTTTATTTTGTCTCACTGTAATAAGTCATCAGGGCACCACCCTCAACTGAAGGATCCTTTCACCTCCACCACCAGCTAACAGATTTACCATTCCTTGCACACCATACAGAGACACTGGGAATGGCAGCACACTTGTAGCCACTGCTTTGTGATTTCAGCTGGTAATTTTGGGGAGATTTCTAAGGAAACCCTCAGTGCTTTAAGAGGTACTTGACTCAAACAGAGTCAAGCTCTTTTCTCTGAGTCAATACGGAATGACGTGCCCGAGCACACTTCTTGCACATGAGATCCACATCTGTAGGCTGATTGCCTGTGGTCATCAATTATCCTCCAGTTAATTGCCTAAGCCTAAAGGCATCTTGCCCTGATAACCCAGGCAGGTCAGTTTGATTACAGTTTGCCTTCTGCATATCTGACATTTCAATTTTAATTGGGCAGTTGTTGCTTCTGCTCCTAACCTGCTGTGCTCTGCTGAAAATCACTGGAGGACGGATTTCGTTGTTAGATGAAGGGATAAATAGAGTCAGGGAAAGCAGATGCCAAACTAGAGGTGTCCTCCAGGGTAAAGCTGGGGTCAAAGGACACAGTCATCATATTTTAACATTCAGGCTTACCAGTTCAGCTAACCCATACCAGGCATGCCCAGAGAAGCGTTATTTTCAGTGAGGCTGCAGGAAAAAACACCAGAGTTCATAACAGGGTTTCTTTATTAAAGTGTGGGTAGTTTTAGCAAGCGAAGGCAAAGGAACAGCTGTAATTCTTTAAAACACCCCAGGGAGAAGTTACACAGCAATGTGGTCTGTGTCTAGTACTGCTGCATGCCCACCCCTGATGGAGTCTATCAGGATACCAGATACACAAAGTGAGTCTGAATATAATTCATGATTGGTGAAATGCATCGGGAATCTCTTGGAATGAGCAGTGGTTATTTTCCTAATGAATTAGTGCTGTTTTGAACAGTTTTGTTTGTATGTTGAACTTTTTTGCTTGAAATAGTTTTTAGCTTTTGAGCAGAATGTTCTTTTGAAATGTTATTCTCCTTTTCAATGTAAATACTGGCATGATATTTTTAGGAAGTGGTTTTGAATGCATCATCTTCTGCTCTGCAATCTTGGATGCTTCACTGACTCAAGTTTTGGAAGGGCTGAGCATCCACCGCTTTCCTTTCTAAGCTGTAGAGATGAGCAAAGTCCAACCACCATCAGACAGAGCAAACAAGAAAACAGTATTCCAAAATTCAGTAAATGCCTTGTGGATAGTTGAGGATTAGCTTCTTTTAAAAAGATGATCACTATATTAAGAATAATCATTTTTGTAAAGCTAAACTAAAAGACAAGGCTTATCTGTCAAGGCAAAAGAGACAGCCTACCATGATCAAATATAGCAAGATATGCAGTAGTAATGAATCTGAACATTGTAGTCCTTAAATCTGAATGCAAATATAGTAGATACAATCAAGTGCTAGGAAGCAGAGCAGAAAATAGAAGTGCCGTGAGCATAACAGGGTTTTTGATTTTTTTTCATATGGAAGCAAAATTGCAGTGTTGATAAAGTTTTTAGGTGTATTCAATTTGAAAAAAAAAATCATCTCATTCATCATGGAAGTAATCACATTAATCCCTGTTTTGCTTGGTTAAATCTCCACGTAGCAGAGCACGGGCCTTGTTTAAGTCTCGTGACGAGTAATTCCTGCCACTGGCAGATTTCTCACTGCACAGCCTGAGAGAAAAGTCTTGCCATGATCAAAATGCATCTTGAAGGACAAGAGCTGCACAGTTCCTACAATTTCTGGCTCTCAAAACCTTCTTCTGCAGGCTTTCTAAGTATTTAGAAGAGGAACGCCTTCTTGAAGGCTGTATGAGGTACATGGCTGATGTAGAGTTTTCCACTGTGCCGAGTAAGGTAACTGTTTTTTCCAGTTTGGAATTTTCCCCTTCTTTCCTCTTCTGTGTTACTTCCTGAGTTCCATCTACAAATAATCAGATTTTTGAAACTATCTAATGAGGGTCTTCAGCGCTCAGAAATCAGGAAATAGCGATTGTAATGATAGCCTCATTCTTGTGTGCGTTTAGATAATACGTGCTTTATAATTGGAGTCTAACACTGCAGTCAGTACTATCTTATAAATGCATATTGAAAGGAAATCTCAAATAATTTAATGCAGGTCTTCTACCTAAATGATTTCCATATGTCTTTAATCTAAGCATGTGTATGATTTATATAATTGCCTGAATGAGACTTGTCTTTCATTAGAGTAGTCACTGTAGAAAGATGAGGTTGCATTCTCATTTTGTGTGACTTCAAAATTAACCCTGCTGTGGGCAGGGGCTCGAACTGTGTGAGAGCCACAAATCCCTTTTAATCTACTTATTGTAGGATTCTACAGACAGCTCTGACCCACTGGTTCTTTTTAGGGAGCACCGAATGGCAAAATGCCATTTGCCTCAAGTGATTTGCCATATAGGTAGGAAAGACAGTGAAAGGCTAAGGAGAAAAGATGTAATACAATAGGTAGTCCAACAGATTATATAAGAGAGTTCAACAAATAAGATATCAATTCCCTGATATTTTAAAATTTTTTTTTCTCCCCAACTCTTCCTCATGAGAAGATCCTTAGATGACAGCACTGATATCAGCAGAGTGTGTTCTGGAGCATGTCTTGTAGGAACAACTGTGCACGATGTTTTATTGTGTTGTGGAAGAAATAACTTATTTTCCTCCCCTCATAGACCATAATGTGATGTTGTATGTAACCTCTGGCTTCTTTAAATATGTACACATCCATTTCTCAGTCTTAGAACAAAATCAAGGTAAAACAATCATACTCTTATGCTTAAGTGAGCCGGTAGGACCAAAGCTAGTTCTCAGGGGATCTGTGAGCTGCCTTGTAGCTGTTGTAGATGGTGTTGTGCCTCTGCCCAGATTACCTAAGCTATGATATCCTCAGCACATCTGAGTTCCCACTGCTGCTCAAGACCCTCATGGGTTTTACAAAGGCCTTCGGTGTGAAGTCTCTCCTAATAGCATCACAAGTTCCAGGAGTTGCTAGACATTTTCCTCAAGAAGTGTGCCTTGAAGTGGACTTACTAATAAAAATTGGATTTTCACCTCATTCCATTTTATCTTCTGTACAAAGCCAATACAAGCACAGTGGGTAAATTGGAATTGCAATAATATGCCTGCCATTGCCAGCCAAACAAATCTAAGAGTACATTTTCTCTAAACTTTTTGAACTAGAATTGTACTCGCTACTTAATGGGACATGATCTGCAATGACTTGGCCCAACGTTTAGGCTTTCAGATAATGAAGCTTACAAGGCTTAATATGAACCCAAATGTCAGGAATGTGCACTTTTGTTTTCATTACAGCACTTTTACTTGGAGATTTAACTCCCGCTCCTCAGTGGTTTGTATGCAAACTGTGTCACTGAGCAAAAATGACTGAAACTGAGAGAGACAATGTCCATTCTGTATTCTGTCCCCAAGGTTAATTGAGTGTGCTATCAATAATTTGCAGAAAAGGGGGGGGCAGCTACAGTGGAATACTTTGAGAGGTTGCCACGTATTCCTTCCATGGAAATCTTTAAGTAGGTGGCTCACTGCTAATGATGCTTGACAAATGTATAAATTCCAGCTTCAGCTGACACCTGCTCATGCTCTTGGGTGCTCCTTGTCACCCACATGCACACAGCACACACACCTACCCTTCAAGTGTACACAGACCAGCTCGTTCAGATTTGTATTTGCCAAGGAAAACGAAACACACATCACCTGAAGTAAGCTCGTGGGACCTCCCTCCCTCTCTTCAGGCATACTGCCAAAGAACATCTTTCCTTTATATTCAGCTCCCTAGAGATAACACAGGCTCAGACATAACGTTTGCTGAGATGTGTTCAGGCTTGCAAGTAGAATGCCTGCTCCTGTATGAAGGCAGAAGAGGCACTTCACACGATGCTGTGTCCACCCAAGCATGTAATCTCTCATTCTCACACACGTGCACTCTGCTGTGTTCCATGCATGTGTCGTAGCAAAAAATCGAAATCCTTCTTCCCATCCTGCTTAATATGCAAATGTGGATAGCATATCAAGATTGGAAATAAATGTAGCAGAATGACTTCAGTCAACCTGAAATGTCGAATGACTCATTCACACCCTTTGCACAGTGTTCCCTCTGTGCCACATGCAGTCTATTGAGCAGTCTGAAGGCTGGGTGGCTCCCTGCTGCAGAGCAGCAATTGATTACTTGCTCGCTGAAGGACTGGGACCACGATTATTTTTGCAGGATGTACAAAGGTTATGCAGAGAGGCTCCAATGAACCTCCTTGCCATGACAGTGCCCATGCTGGGGGAAGGGGAAATGTAGGATGTCAGACTTGATCTGCCTCTGAGGAACTTTTGGTGCTTAATTAGGTTTCAGTCTAAATGTTATTTCAGTAACCAATATTCTTACACTATGGTATGACCCATTTTCATTCCAGATAATAAGAACCCATTCCAATCTGATATCATTTAGTTTTGGATTAAGATAAACAATAATTAGTTGTACCTAATTCAGAGTAAAAATGTCTACATGTTAAATCATTCAGGAACTGCTGCTGCACTTTTAATTTCAAAGGTATAATAATCCAAGTGAACTAAAAAATGCATTGACAAACATGAAATATGTTCCACACTTCTACTTAAAATGGTACAATCACTGTGCAGAGAAAACCCCAGGAATAGTAACAAGCTGGCATTCACACATCTTATAATGAGAAGAAAAGTTGGATTGACTGTTGCAGTTGCATCTTTATATGTATGAATTATTGTAATTGATTTCTTTTAAAACCCTTTCAGACTTATTCTCAAATGCAGATGCAAATGGCCTGACTTTAATTTATAGAAAGGTTTTGTTGCACTTACACCTTGTAAAAGAAGTTCTGTGTTTAAATGGAAGTTGAGCTGTGAAGACCCATTAAGAAGAAAAAATACAGTTAACACAACAAAGAGGCTCCAAAGGTAAATTTGCAAGTGGGGCCATTATGCAGTGAAGATGTCACAACTGTGCTCATTATACCACAACACAGATTCCACTAGAAGCATTTCAGTTTCTCTGTCCTTACCTAAATGTGAAGGCTTTCTATGTCTATCAGTTTGTCAGTTCTTCTCAGAACAAAGGTGGCTGAGCTGCAATTATGTGTAACATGTCCGGGACAAGAGGACCCTGAAAACCAAGTAATTCATTTCCTCATGTTTGTGTTTACAATATCATAGCTAAATGTATGTTGAACTAAACTTCTGTGTTTCATTCTTTCACAAAAGCACAAGAGGAGAGGAAAAATATACAAAGGAAAAGAGGCAAAGCAAACTTCACCCCACAAATTCTGCAGTCAGACGAAATTTTGTACAAAAATTGGTTTATGTTTAAAAGGACAAAGAAACTTTACTTTTTCTTACTGACCTAACTGAAGTTTTACCTTTGTGCAAATCATATCTTGTGATTGTGTTGCAACACAATCACACAATTTAATTTCAGTACGAGAGTTCCAGATTTTGCACAGTTATCTGTGATGGCAAGACTAATCTTACATGCACACATGAGGGGAAAAAAAAACAAAAAAAACACCAAAAAAACCCCATGCAGTTTAATCACTGATGTTACTCTTCCCATTTTACACAAATTTTTATCAGCTGGTCTTATCAAAGAAATATGCAATAGGTGATTGGAAATGCAGCATTTTGTACCCAGCTGTATGTACTAGCAGATTTTCATAGCATTTTGTTCCCATGTCCCACTCAAATGTATTGCTCCAATACAGTGTCCAATATAAGATTTAAAACTATTTTTACTAGATTGGATTAATGCCTTAATGTAATGAATTCTCTAGGCTGTGCTATGCCCAGAAATAAAGTCATTATATCTTTTGCATCTTCCATCTTTCACACAGAAAAAAGGAGTTTCATAAATGCTGTGGAAATGAGCTGATGACATAAGGTGAACTTGCTCCTATTTTAGCACAAATATTTTCAGGTTTTTCCCTACATTTCCATTTCACATTGATTGCTCCTGGAGAAAGGGAATTCCACAGTCACGTGCACATCCAGGATGCAGACCTGCACGAACACCAGAATTCCTCAGCTCTTAGTTACAGGGCCAGAGCTCAGATTTACAGATCAGCATGCTGGAAACTATGTTTTCTGGAATCCTCCCTCTGACAGTCACAGTTGGAAATAATTAAATCTTGAGTATTCTTTCCCATATTTTGAAACCCAAATACAGGGAAAGCACCTTGGAATATCTGTATCTAATTGTAAGTGGGTTTTATTGCCTGTGGTTGGTTGTTTTTAATCAGATCTTATAGTGTCAGATTCTTGTTTCTGTTTTTACTCTATTGCTTTGGAAGTGACTTTTGAAAAGTCCTCCCTGATAGCACAAATGTGTGAAATACATCATCACTCTTCATCCCAGTCTCTTCTGTGATCGATTTGAGAAATATAATTCTCCATCTGACTTGCAGCTAGCAGAATTCCCCAGAGCTGCTCACAGCTTGTGATTCAGAGAAGCTTTGAAGGCACTTGAAATTAAACCAAAGACCAGTTTTAGGATAAGTAGTCACAGGATTTCACAGAGCCCAGGCATGGCCTGATGCCCACTTGATCCCTCTTGACTGCAGTCTTTTACTGGAAGTAGATCTCAGAGGAGAAAGATTTTAAAGGGCTGCACCCACATCAAAGCAGGCGTATGTACATGTGCATAGATACCTGAACAAATTCAGAGGTGTACATTTTGCTCTTTTTCTGCCCTGTATCCATTTATCCCTCAATGAACCCTCAACATTAGTGCAAATATGTTCACTGGTATATTGATATCGTGTGGTCTGCTGCAGCCCTGAATTTTATGAATTCATGAAGTGCAAACTCCACCTGTACACAGAAGTGGATCCCTTGCTTACGCACAGGCACAGTGGGAACAGGGTTGGTGGGAACAGGGTTGGTTTTCTGAAGAGGGTTGGTTTTCTGATAACCACACACTTGCAGTGCACCGTATATCAGTCAGTGCTGAAGTTTACCAAGAAAAGATGAGAAAACTTGAGAGGCAGTTAGCAAGATAAGGTATGAGGAGATTTAAAAGAAAGTAGCATAGAAGGAAGTGGCTACATTTTTCATGCTTTAGCTGTTTGTCTGGAGGGCTTGAGAAGGAGCTGCTCGACAGCTGTGCTAAAAGAAATGATTCAAAGCAACTTCCCATCAGGCAGCATTCCTCAAGTGTCTGCTCTTAAGGAGCAGTCAGGGAAAATTCATTCTGTAGGAAGCAGTTAATGGGGCTGCATTACCGACCTCTTATTGCTCTGTCTGATAGAGAGACAGCAGGTTCACTTTGGCAGAGCCCTGATCAGTTCAGATTAGTGGCCCATCATCTGTCTGCCTTAATCAGGCATGTTTAGATATATTAATCATGATTAGAGGGGTGTAGGGCAGGGAGGGGGAAGAAAGAAAGAGTGAGATTACTCTTCTCTAGCTTCAAATGGAAGCTTTGCAAATCCCACTGAGTCAAAAGGTGCTCATCAAAGGAAAATTTAAATCCTGGAAAGGAGTGTTTTGTTGAACACTCCAGCACTGGATTCAAATCACTGAAGAAGAGTCTCTTTTTCTTTCTCTCCCTTCTTTTCTCCATCTGCTGTCTTTACATGCAGCAAAGAAGAAAATCAGCAGCTCCTGCAACACACATTGATTTGGCTTGATATCCCCTGCTTAGCTTATCTGTAGCTCACCTTTTAAGTGTTAGTTCAAAATTAGCCGTCATCGTAATAGCCGAGACCTCTGAGTCCTGTGTTCTTGTCATGTTTATCTTTCAGGGATGCACAGGGTACCACTGAAACAACTTCTAAGACTTACTTTAGTACTTGTTAGTATCCAGAAGGGGTGGTAATAAATTGTACAGGCTGGGAAGAAGTTCTTTTTTTTGATCAGTAGCAGTGCTTCTGCAGTTTAAGATTAGAAGACTGCAAAGAAAAATTAGCACATTATATATTAGTATTGTATAGTGAGATGTGCCAAATTTGCTGCTGCTGTAACTTAGTATAGTTCACAGATGATGAGGGAGATCAACTGATTAACACTTTAGAGTCTCTGAAAGAGACCAGCAAAGAGAAGAAAGTTTTGGCTCCCAAGAGACCAGCAAGGAGAAGAAAGTTTTCTTAGACCCCCCTCCATGATGAGGAAGATCAGAAACTAGTCCTGCTGGTGGAAGGCTACAGAGCAGAGGTCAGGCTACAGGATCTGTGGTCTTCTGCTCTGAGTAACTGGCCCTATTTTGCTCTTAGATGAGATAAATGTAGGACAGGCTTGGAAAATGTGCTGTTATGAGGAACATATTCTGTTTGTCTTGTTCTGTGGCCTCCAGCCTTCTTTGGGCTCGCAGATTCATCCAGGTTTCCAAGTGAAAAGTACAAATTGCTGTGTGGTGAACAGAGGCCTCCGTGACAGTGAGCTGGATCTTCTTTGGTCCCAACAGCCAATCCTTGAAACCCAGTTCATGGGCCTAAAGTGGAAACTCTGACATGGAACAGTATAGAACACAGCAGGCTTGCTTTGGCTGTGTGTGCTCAGAGCAGCTGGCAACACAGAAGCTGTAAGGCAGCTCTTCCTGTCTGGGCTCTTGGGCAGCAGTGCAGCAGTGAGAGAAAATCTGTGGAAATCCAGAATTATTTGGTAGTGGAGTAAAATAAGTCAAACTTCCCTTTCTCTGTAGTAATCTACTCCTTCCTCCTCTGGTACTCCAGTCGGCTCTGTGACAGTTCAACTCTTGTGGTCTTGTAATTGCTGTCAAAATTATAATCTTGGGATGTCACAAGACTGGCTCAGTGTAATCACTGTACAAATGCAGGAGGTAGAGAACCTGACTGCTTAGAATAAAGAAGCTGCTAGAGAGACACTAATAATTCAGCAGCAGGAATTATGGAGTAGGGGACGTAGAAGAAAAAGTTGGCAGGTTTGAAAGGATTTGATGAAAATATTAAATATCAACAAGTTTGCCAGTACTTCTTTAGGATATGAAAGTAGAGGATCTTAGCCATAAATTTTCACAGAAAAAACTCTCAGAAGTGCAGAGTTGCTCCTCAGCTGAAATGCTAGGGGATATCTTTGGAGATCAATTTGCAGAATGATGGGAAGCATTGTATGCATTAAGTAGCAAACTAACACTGATGTTCAGGATTAAAACCACATCTCCTTGCAATAAATGGTGCTGCATGGATGGGACCAGGCAGCGAAGTCGTACACGCTCCTGGTGGACACACAACCACAGAATTAGAACAGTACTCTTACAGGTAAAGCTTATTCCTGTAAGAGAATTGGCTTCACGCCTTTAATTGAAATAATTGTACCACTTGTGAAAGCACAGTAGGCTGCAGTCATATCAGCTAAACTGAATGTTGTTTGTGAGGGTGGTGGTGACAAGATCAGCACTAGAATAGCAATAGCTTTGCAACTGATACTGATGACCGAGTTCTTTGAAAATCCTGGGACGTGATCAAAGAGGACTGTTGCAGGTGAGCAACAAGACACAGAGCTTTCAAGACAATTTTTGCTAACAGGAAGCACAGCAAATTGGAAAAGAGCTCTTCCCAGATCAGTTCATGGAGCTCTGCAGGGAAGCTTTTATAGCACTGCCACTTCTGTGCACTCAGTCCAGAAAAAAATAACTGCCCGCTAATGACCTGTCAGTGTGGACAGCCTGAGCAGCTGTTTGCAGAGAGCAAAGCTGGGAGAGGATGAATTGCTCTGAGTGCAGCATATCGGAACGTGGGAACAGCAATAGATGGGAGGCTGGGAAAGACTAGACAGCTTCCATTCATAATGTTCAGCTTTATGTGGATTTACAGTCCTGATGCTCCCAATTCCACAGATGCTGGGTTATCACTTACAATTACTTACAACAATTGAAATCTCCCTTGTTTCCACACTTGGACTTCTGTTTCCCTTGTTGACTGTGTTACTTTCTGGAGGTGAACTAAGAACGGGGGGGAAGCAGTTTATCTTGAGGGTAACAAAACCTGGCCACTTAATTCTTCATGGATTATCAGCTCAATTCAGAGCAGACAAAATATTTCATGTATATGTTTTGTTGGAAATTACCTTTTTTCCTTTTTCTTTGCCTTATCTTTTCCCTTTGGTTTTCTTTCTGGCTGCCCGCATGCTTCCCAGATAGAAACTAAAGTGAATAAAATGTCTTGGAAAAAGATTCTTCTCTTGAAAATTTCAGGCCAGCAAGAAATCACTAAGATTTTTGTGAGACAGTGTGTTCTTAGGCAGTTTTCAGACATGTTTGCAGACACGTCTGTTTTGGGTCACTCACCTAAGTGCAAAAGCAGGTGTAAGTTTGTCTGCATTAAGGTTTTTAAATCCAGGTCTTCTCAGACTGTATAATAGCTATGGTTTGACCATCCTGTCTGGATTGTGTCAGTAGTAGATAATGACAAAGAAGTCTGCAGCAAGTAGTTGTGGAATAACCAGTCTGCCTGGGCTGGGTTTAACCCAGTTTTCTAATAGAGATTGGCTAAAACACGGATGCATGCATGGAGTCTGATGTCTGTCCCATTAGGTTTGTTTCCATTACTTATGGCTGAAGTATCTGGATATTTCTTCCTATTTTTCAACATAGCTGTGATGGATGCATTCTGCAAGGTGAAGAGGTTAATGTGTTACCATAACTGTGTCAGAGGAGGAATATATAGAAACGGAGAAGAAAGAAAAGAGAGTTATTCTATCCTATTTCCTATCCTTTCTCAGTGCTGGGAGCTTGCCAGTACTGAGTGTTTTGTTTATAGTATAGAAAGCCACATCTCTTACAGCTAGACATTTAATAGATTTAATGTTATAATGCAATAGTTCAGGATACATATCAGGAATCCATGCAGTGTTTTGTGACATTGTCAGGCAGCAAGCATGAGTGACAAGTCACCAGCAGCGTTCTTGCTGGGGGGCCCATTAGATCACATCATGGTAGAAAATAGAGAAATTAGGTCGTTCCAGAATATAACGTAATGCAAGCTGTCATGCCATTCACAGACCATGAAAAAGCACAGAACTTAAACCTAAGAAGACTGTGAGGACTGGTGTCCCACCTTCCTGTACAGAAATGGATATTTCCCATGTACTGATCGCCACGCGGAAAACTTTTCGCACCATGGCAAGAGTTACCTGCTATACTCTTCCTTTAGCCCCCTGCCTGATGAACCTGTATATTTTTTCAGCAAATGTATTCAAGACTATCCCATTCAGAGGGAGTTTTTCATTGTATCTGCCCCTGACTGGTCTGAGTGCTTCATAATTTTCACACTAGCCCTGTTTTAACTCACAGATATTGCACTGAGATTACCACCTCCCCAGAAGGCAGTGTGTGTGTGGGGACTACCACCTACCAGCCTGCTGCTGGACCAGTCCTCTTGGACTAGCACGTTGTGGTGGTTTTTGGTGAAGAGCCACAGCTCCTAAGGATTAATTGGGTCAGGTTAAAGTTACTCACAATCCATGATGCTGCACCCAGCAACAGCTGCTTGGGGAAGGAGAGTGAGAACAGGACAAGTACATGTCACAGCTTCTTTCCTTAAGGCCTCCCAGATTGTGACACTCTTGGAATGAACTCCTAGTGCTTCTGTTATGAGAAATGATGGATAAAACTTCCTGTTTACCTTTTCTATGACTGTCATTATTTCCAACATTGTTTTGCATTTATCCCTCTGACAACATCTATTAAGAAGAAAGATCCCAGTCTTTGATTTGTTCCTTCCTTGTCCAGAAACTTCCCAAGCCCTCAGTTGCCTTTAGTTGCTTTCTATCTGCTATTTCTAATGCTACTGTCCCTGTGTTTGAGATGGAGGGACGAGAACCAGCTGCTGTATTCAAGTGACAAATATTGAGGCAGGCACCCCAGGGATTTGTACAGTGACATCATGTTGTCTTCTGTTCTGTTTGGTTTTGGTCACTTTCCAGACGCTTCCTAACCTGCCTTTTTGACTTCCACTCCACTGACACTTTGGTAGAACTCAAAGAGCATCTCAAAGGTGTCTTTCCCGAGTGGTAGTTGCTAATTTAAGCTCATTGCTGTGTTCATGTAGTTACGTTTGTTTTGTCCCACGTCCACTGCTTTTGCAGCCATCAGCACTGAGATTCATCTTGCACTTCAACTGTATTTTTAAAACCACCAGCAAGGCTTTGTGATCAGATTTGATTTGTATTACCCTGGATATTTTCTCATCAGTAAGTTTTGTCACTTCATGTTTTCCAGATCATTTATGAATATTTTGAACCGCACATTCAAATTGTTTCATAACTTTTAATCAGTTGTTAATCTTCTGTAAGACCTTCCCTCCTATTCTTTGAGATCTTAGGAGGCTTTTTAAAGACTCTTTGGTGAGAGACTTCATCAAAAATGATGTAGAAATGCAAGTTTTTAACAAATGATCACCTATATCCACATTTTCGCCAGCTCTTTCAGAGAACTCAGATTTGTGCCATAAGACTTCCTTCTACAAAGCTGTGTGAGGGGGAATTGGTATGTTATTTCTCTCTTAGGGCCAGTAATTCACTTCATCATTCACCTTTTAATCAGTTTCAGGCACGCAGAAGTCAGACCAGCGCCTTGCATCCCCTCAAAACACATCTCAAACACCGGCATTCTGTTTGCTGCTTTTTCCTAGTACCGAGGCTTAGTTAAGTCTAGCATTGTGAGCCACGGTTTAATTGCTCATCCTTTACTATTTCATGTTTAGTTTGGATTTCAGCCAAGATTTCTAAAATATCAAATCCTTGAATTTACTCTTGTTCATTTACTGTTTTTTCCTAAAATCTTTTATTCCGGTTCTTCATCTTGAAATAGTTCTCCTGGCTTTCCTCGGCAAAGAAAAGTCCAGTGTGGGGACCTCCTTATATCCCTATGGGAGATGCATGGATGCAGAGAATTCACGGAGCTTTTGTGTTTCTTCCTTATCTTCTTTGAGCATTCTTTTTGCATTTCAATCATCTGTCAGCCCTACAGACACACTCTGGCAGGCTTCCTGTTTCTGTTGTCTTTGAAAATTATTTTATTACATGTTTTTATGTCTTTAGCTACTTGTTCCTCAAGATATGCTTTTCAACAGACTTACGGTTTCTCAGTTAACTTAGCAGATCTGAGTTCATTTCTGTTTTCCTTATTTGGGTAGAACTTGCACTTTTTGAGGGACCCTCCTTTCCTCATCTGTTAAACCACCCTGGGCTGGAGCCGCAGCCAGGGGCAGCTCCTTTTGAACCGGCACCACCATTTAAAACGTGCGGGCTACCAAAGATTTCTGCCACGAGGGACTGGGAACTGCCCATGCCCGCTCTGTCCCGTGACAGACCCGGCCGGGTTCCCGTGTTCCCGTGTCCCCGTGCCCAGCCCGGGCTGTCGCAGTCCCCTGGCACGTGGGCCGGTGTGTGACACGGGCGCTGCAGGGCGGGGCCGCAGCTCCGGGTCCCTGCCAGCCTCGGTGGCCCCGCAGCCGCCGGGCGGGGAGCGCCGCAGGGCACGGGCTGGCCACGGCTCCGGGAGCGCCGGGGAGCTGCCCGGGACCAGGTAAAGGGAGCGAAGGGGGCTTGGGAAGGAAAGGTGAAGGACTGGAGCGTGGGATCCCAAGGCCATCTTGTTTCTCGGCTTTCACATCAGGGCAGTGCTTTTGCAGGACAAATCCCTCTGGCACATCTGACCAGCTGGGATCTGAGGGAGGAGGTAGGCAAACAGAAGGAGATGTTTCCCCACCACCCCAGTCCCCCCACACCAACCCTTCCAGCACAGCAAAGATTTGGGATTTTATACTGTCACGGTATCGTGCTGTGATACCATACCTGGTACTGTCTCAGGTGCTCCTCTCTTTGAGCCTGTTTCTGCACCAGCTTCCCATGTCGCTGCACAACTCTACACTGATGTGATGGGAAGGAGCACAGAAGACCTGTATTCCCTAGGGAAACTAAGCCCCATCCTAGTTTGGGGCATTTCTTACCAGCTGTTGTTGGTTATAGAGTCCTGAAAGTTTGTTTGTTCTGTGAATCCGGTTCCTAGGAGGCTTATTTTGTTTGCACGTAGGCTCAGCCAAAATGCTGTGCATTTCTCTGCGTGGCAGAATAGCCAAGACTTAAATGCATCATTTCTGAGTGTTTTAGTGACTTGTTCTCCCTTATAAATTTTACCCTCTTATCACTGACAGTCAGTGAAGCTGCACCGTTAACTCAGTAGCAAGAGGTTTGTGTTTTTGGAGCTAAATATTGCCATGCCACTTGTATGTGGCTTAGCTGGTGAAAACAAAGCTGTTATCTGCAACAGCTCTTCTAGATTACAGGTCCCTTCTCTGTTGTTTCTGCTGAAATGTCATCTGGAGCTCCTGTGCAGATGCTCAGGGTTGAATCCTGTCCCCGGCCGCTCGTCAGTCCAAGAGGTTGTTCTTGCAGAGCCGAACAAAGACACGGTACCTCGTGCTGTGTATCGTGGTGCAAAACCTCACTGGGTGAACCTTCAGAATGGAGATGTGTGCAATTTTTTATGCTACAGGCGTACCAATAGAAACTTTTTGCATATGGTTCCACTGAGTGAGAGCATTGTTGTATTTTTGATCTCCTTCTGATGTAAGTAGGTAAATTGGGGAAGGCTGACCCTGGGCAGTCCCCGAGTGATGAACTCCTCATAGGTGGTGACCTTCCCTGGCATTGTTACTGCTGAATTTGGAACCAACATGGTGTAGGGTAACAGTGTTAAACTCTTTGGGACTCTGCTGTCAGGCTTTATTGCTTGCTGACATGTTTTATGCCTTGGCACTTTCCATCAACAGAGACACTGATGTTCTTGCTCAGGGAATGGCATTCCGCCAGACTAAAATGCCTACCTTGTGCTGTGAAAGCCACGCTGCTTTCCACTTTTCATTTTGTGAACCTTCTGTTGCACCAGCCCCACAGAACTGCTGTAGCCTTATGCCTCTTGAATCCACCCTGTTACAAAGGTGAACCACAGAGAAAATTCACCTGCGTGCAGAAAGCCAGCACAAAGTGAAGGGCACTGGTCAGCTCACACTTGGAACTGAAAAATCCCTCTTTGAACATTGCACATGTTTCATGCTAAACTCCCTACAAAAGTGATTTTCACAGAGAACATTATGCACAGTCTAAAGTTGTCCTTGGCTATCAAAAGCATAAAGGAGTTGCACCACGCAGTTAAAAGCGGAATTTGGGATAAAAGGTGCTTGAGAAGTGGAAGTTATGATAACAGTGACAATTTTCCTGTCTGTCTGTGTTGTGGGGTGGTGCTGGGAGTGACACGCATGCAGAGAGGGAAAAAATGGGCTCCTGGCAGGGGAGTTTTCATGAGGGCCCAGCACTGACCCATGTGGAGTGGGGATTCTCAAGTTACACATGGAGGGAGGAACAGGATCAGAAAAACAGAACTGGTTTGAAGTTCAGGTGCTGAAAAGTGGTAGGCTGGAGTTCAAAGACAGGATTATTGGCTAGTGTTGCTTTAGTAGTTGGTGGAGGAAGAGCTTAAGGCCAGAGCATTACTGCATTGCTGATTTATCAACACAGCCAACACTGTGGATGCTGTTTGAGCCACTTCTAAACCCAGCCGCTGGCAATGAAAGGCATATTTAATCCATGTGTTAGATTGTTTGAAGAGGTATCTCTCTGCTGGTCTCTCCCTGAGGCTGGGATTGCTGAAATTGGAAAGGAAGTGAGAGGGAAGATTTTAACTGTTTCACAAACTCTTCTCCTTTGGAGGGGGCCACATTCCAATAGCACCTTTAACATTTGGATTATGGAAAAATTAAAGTTTTTTTACTCTCTTGCCCCTGTAGAGAGAACCCCCATTACTTCTTCTGTATCTAAGGGACAGAATCAAAGACAGGATTTGTATTTAAATAGTTTGCATTTAAATTGTTTTTAAGTGTGTTCTTTTCCTCATGCTGGGATTAATGGTCTGCACTTAGGAGTTCCAGGCTCCCCCTGCACTGTTGGCTCTGATCTCTCTGCTGCAGGCCACCACTGCAAGATAAAACACCGAAAAACAACCCTTACCAAAGTAGTTCTCCTTTTGTCTTTTTCTTCAATTGTCTTCCATGAAAGAGTATAATTGTTTAACCAGTTCCCTTAAGGGTTAATTCCCCTCCAATTTAGTACCCCTATGCTCTGTTAGCACACAATGGGGCTGACACTGCCTGTGGAGGGTTGCAGACTGAAGCTCCAAAAATATCTATGCAAGAATAGAGAACAGTTCTCAGATCAGGCCTGAGCTACACCTGCAGGGTACACCAATGTCTTGGAATAAGACAGAGGGTGACCCTAATCTGCAAAAGGCATCAAAAGTAAGAATTAAAGAGCATTAGTAGGTCAACAGGGAGAATAGGGGGTGGAAATGTTTGGAATAGGTGGAAGGCTGAAGCCTGAGAGTAAAGCACCAATGTGCCTTAGGGTGTCAGGGTTCAGCCCTGCTGTGTGTTGGAAGCCCAAGGCAGCTGGCAGGAATAGCAGGCGTAGGGCAGATCCCAGCTGAGCTACACACTCAGACCTACCTGGGAGGCCCTGGCACTGAAGCAACCCCAGTTGCTCTAGAACAGATCCATGCTGAATAAGCAGAGCTCTCTGTGGGCTGCCGGAAAATTTGCCTTGGTCTTCATAGCTCTCGTCAGTCACGTGGATATAAATTCACCTATAAGCAGCAAAAAAGAGTGCTGACAGAATCCACTAGGAATCATATAAACAGGATTTTTTTAGTTAGAAATGATTGTAACAAATATCAGAACTAATATCCAGTGATGTTACGGCCTCTCTTGTGAATCACTTTATTCAGGGATCTTTAGTCAAGTGCAAAGGGACTCTGCAAGCAGGAAATAGACAATTTAGTCAATAAATAACTGCTGTATACAGTTAACACACACAGAACCTAGTTAGGATTTAATGAGATATTGGGCTACACGTTAGCATACTCCTCACCTGGGTAAAGGCACCCAAAGATTCTTTGCAGGTATCAGTCAGAAATGAAGAGTCACCCTCCATGGTTGCCCATCTGCCACCAGCTAGGTCAGGACTGATGGCACTGACAACTCAACTCAGTGACCCAAACGATTCATGACAGGTCCTCAGCTAGACTGACTATCACAACTAAACTATGGTTTTGTTTTTCCTCTGAGATTTTATATCTTCCCATGTCGGTGGTTTTCCTCTGGAATCCCTGGGCTGATGCTGGTGCAATCCTAGAGCTTTTGCCCTGCAGGCTTTCTCCCAGCTCATTCTCAGCAGTTTAAGTTGAGCTGCATCAGAGCTGGGCCCTGGATCCTGGTTACACAGATAGTTAAATCCCTTGGTTGTGTGTCAGAGGAGGAGCATTACAGCATGTATTGCCAAAAAGGAGGGCTACAGCAGCCTTTTGATTTTGAAGCGGCAAAATTCTGGTGCTTGCTCAGTATCAACAGTTTCTATTTTGGGGATCTTGTGTCAGTTCTAATCGATAAGAAATATCCAACCCTAATTAGGGTCGTTCATTTGTTTGTACAGTGTCTTTCTAGAGCTTTCTGGGTAAGAATGTTTTGGATCAGGCAAGCTGGCACTTCCTCTCAAGACATAAAGACTGGGTGTTTTTGTGAGAATTGAGATTAGGCAGTGGAACCTGTGGCTTCAGGATCTTTGTTCCCGGACAAACCTAGCTTAAAAATCGTAAAAATCACTTCTGTATTGCAGCTATCTGATGGTCTTCAGAAGCTGTGCTGCAGTTGCATCTGCCAGCAGTGCACTTGCTTCAGGTGGCACTGCCTGGCTATTTCTTGGCTTGTCACTGGCAGCCTCGCCACTGGGCTGCGGGGTACATGACCCAGCCACCGGAAATTGGTAACTTGATGATAAAAATGGTCCTGCTGGAGTACATCCAAGTTACGTGAGCAGGAAGTGGTGAAGGAGCAAAGCCCATCTTGCCACTTCCCCTGCCACATTGCTCTGGTGCCAAAAAGCAGGCTTTGGTTTGCAGGCTGTCTGATATATTTTGGGCTGTTGGGAGCCCGGGCTCTCGGGATCTTACCAACGCTGAGATAGGATAACTCTCTGTCAGCTTCAAAACAGGGAATACAGCCTTTTCTGTAAACAGTGTTTTCCTGCCTGAAAGTTGTGGTCACCCATGTTAAGCCATCACAAAGATAAGACTCTTTCAACCTTCCATATTGTGGCCTGTGTCCAAGAAAAAAAATATATATATTTATTGCAGCCCTGTTTTGTCAGCAATTTGACTCACTCTTGAGGCAAAGAGTAAATCACTGCAGGGGACAAATGCCTTTTTCTGTTGCAGGACAGAGTCTCTTGCTTTATTGGGAGCTGTGACAGAGTTGGTCTACATGTTTTACATGTTTTTCCCATGGGATTGTTCTAGAGAAAGGGATCTGTTGGAATAAGCATACACTATTGGTTATTTGTACTTCTGAGTTTGGCTAATTCCAGCTCAGCCCTGCCCTCTCTTCTACCTGCTAATGTCTTTCCATGTCCAGTAACTAATGGCTGCCCGTAGGTGCTGAGTGCTTCTTCACACACCAATCCCAGCACTGCCTGTCAGCTTTCCAGAGGCTGGACTCCACAATCCCAGTAGCTCATAGGTGCTGACAAGTGTCTGACATTACCTCTTCCAGCTTTGCTCTGCCCCCAAGACTCAGTATGGAAGCCATTGCCAAGTTTGATTTCACTGCTTCTGGAGAAGATGAGTTGAGCTTCCAGGCTGGGGATATGTTGAAGGTAAGTACAGTCCCCAGCTTGACTAAACAGCTTTTCTGAGACTGCTTCCAGATCTTTCTTCTGCTTCCATTTGCCTTGACAGATGAAGGCACAACAATAAACTAGGATACAAATGAAGGATGCTCCTCTCCCATAGGGTTTGCAGTAGGACAACAATTCCCAGGTTACTTGAGTCTGTGTCCACTTTTCTTGATTTTATGTCCAGGAGCTGTGGATTTAGTTGTCCTGCAGTCCTGTGGTAGTCAGCAGGGAAGGGTATGTACCTTTGCTGGGACACAGATTTTGGTGGGTCAGAAACCTTTGGTGACAGATTTTGAGGGTGCTGTCTGTTTTCATTGACCAGGTGAACCATCCACAGTGACTACATTATGCTGACTATGTCTAAACACAGGCAGGATCAGTTCTGTCCAGCAGGTTTGCTGTCTTCCTTATTTCCAGCCCTTGAACTGTTTAAAAGATAACTCTCATCCATTCTAGAATTTGTATCTAACTTTTCACTGTTAGTGATTAGTGTTAGGTACTGCAGGGATCTTAGGCAATTGCAAATAGAAGAGGAAAACTCCACAAGACAGACTGTTACACACATAGTGGAATAGTTGAGGAGGTTATATACGCCCTTGGAGGAATTTAACAATGGGGCAATGGCAGAAGTGGAGTTGATCATCTACAATACAGAGCTCCTGGAAGTCTCTTTAAAGTTGATTTGTGTGTGTTACGATAGAACAGTTCTTGTTAATGTTACCAAAGTCCCACAGATGAAGTCACTTGAAGTTTCACCCTAATTATTTATCCACTTCTCAGCCCCAGATGTTCTGCTTCCATTGAAAATGCCTGAGCATTACTCCTCCCTAAGGCCTTAGCTCCTTTACTGTCCAAGGGGATGATGTACAACCATGGGATGTACAGCCCTGTTTGGCAAGGAGCCTTTGCTACCCCTCTGTGCAGGCACAGATATTCCACCTAATAATCAGATACTGAGTCTCAGCTTTGCCTTTTCCATCACCACCATTTTTTTATTTTATTGGCCTTTTAATTCTTGGCACTTAGACAAAGTTTATAGCATCCAGAGCTCATTAGTACCAAATCTTTCCAAAGAGCTGTGAGAAGGTTCTGGAGAAATCACTGCCTCTCTTCAGCACAGATAAACCCTCTTATTCTTCCCAGTCAGCCCCTACTATCACATGACCTTTACTGATGCCTTTTTTTCTCAGGAGACTTCCATCAAGTCCCTGGCTGGGGTTATGGTGTTGGCCAGGTCCCTTTTCCTTCTGTTCCTCTGTTTCCCTTCCTGTAAAATCAATATAAGCTAGAGCTTCCCTTCAAAGCATGTTGGAATCTTCTGATAAAAAGTGTCAGCGCTACACACCAGTTTTATTATTATTGGTTGTCATAGAGAATTCACTACCAGAAAAATCAAACTGCCTCTTGCTGTAATGTCCTTGAGGTAAACAAAACAACACCTTAGCCACCCAAGCCGTAGTAGCAGTAAATCAGCCTGAGCAACAGCTCTGTTCTGGCATAGGCACACGCATATTCCTACCCCTTCATGAGCCCCCTCGTGCTGCCTGCAACAGCCTGCTGATTTATGAAGGAGATAAGGTGAAATATTGATGTAGAGATTACAAAACAGGAAACCTGAGGCCCTCAACCAGTAGCGACAGGAGGAGGAAATCCACCCTCATACCCCCCTACATCCTTCTCTGAGAGGATGACACACTGAGAGAAACCTGCCAGCTCTGCAGTGGCAAACAGCTGGTGGGTCGTTCTGGAAACCTCACTTCCAACAGAGCAGGGCCCAGGCATGAGCAGGAAGTAGCCATCATCCCCTGTGTTTGGCCACAGCAGTGAAAAAAGGCCCTGAACCCAGCACTCAGGCATGAGGACAGCAGTGACTGTACAAATAGGGAATTCCACAGCTTTCTGTTCCTGAACTTTTCTGAATCCTGCCTACGTGGCAGGGAAGGCAATGAAGAATTGGCTCCAGAGACAGTAACATCCTGTTGCCAATACAAAGCAGTTTAAATGTGCCTTAGGCTCCCAAAACCATGAGACTGGCTCACAAAGTAAGTATTATTACTGTTAACAATAGATTTTAAATTAAGTCATTTCCACTGGCTTTTTCCTTTTAAAACTGTCATGGCTCATGCTTTTAGGCTCCTCTCCAAAAGCAGAAAGAGCAGGAACATGGTCTGTTTCATACAGCAGAATCCTGTCCCAGGAGCTGGAATGTCAAACAAAACACCAAAGACCACAACATTTGCAGTAAAATCCCACTGTGCTTGTATTCCTGTCCTCTCTCCTCCAGCTTAGGGCTGTGTCTTGGGCCATCAGCCAGGGTGTCATGAATTTGGGCCCTCCCTGGTCCGTAGTGATGTTTCTAAGGACCATTACAGTTAACATTAATGTGAGCACGCTTGAAGCTGCTCCAGTGTGTGATGTGGACTCACTTCCAGCTATCCTACAATCTCCTAAGTATAATAGTGTCTTGAAAACACTTTTTGCCTCCTTATATCTACCTTGGCAAAGCTCAGGGCAGCTGACAACCCACTAAAGAATCTCTTGTGGAATGACAGGTGAGAGCACATGGTAACATCTATGTCCATAACACAGACACAGCTGCACATCCCTCCATACCCGTATGTCAGAGGAGTTTTCACAGATATTTTCTTCTTCCCTTGTGAACCTGAGATGCTCCAGTATCAACTACAAAAGGCAGCACAGAGAATAAATTAAACCCCTACTAAGTCTTTCAAAGCTGAATTTCTCCATTTCACAGGCATCAGAGATACACGGACAGGCAGTCAGACAAAGGGGTGAAGTTAACAAGCCATCTCTCTAATTCTTCTTGGGCTTTTTTATTGCTTGCTTGCTTGCTCTGAAGTGGTCATCAGCCACTAACCTTGTTGCACCATGGGTGGGGAGTAGAGAACATGAACATGTACCATTTTATTTTATTTAGAGAACATGTGCCATTTTATTTTATTCTTACAAGACATTCTAGGTTTCTTCCCGAATCTTGGTTACTTTTGCCTTTCTCAGGAGATGTATTTATTCCATCCATTTTTCCATTGCAGATTTTGAGCTCCCAGGAAGAGTGGTACAAGGCTGAGCTCAGAAGTCACGAGGGCTACGTTCCTAAGAACTTCATTGATTTCCATGTTCCCCCGTAAGTGTGACAGAAATGGTGTCACCACCATGGCACATTTCCACCGCATGCACGCACAGAGGACAGGACAGGGGAAGTGCTGGGATAACATCCTGCACTTTGGGGCTGGCAGGGATTGCCATAACGCTGCACACGCTTCTGCCAGCACAGCGTATTTCTACCCCAAAGCATCCTCTGCTCTTCCGGAGCTAAATGGATCTCGATGATCGCTGTCAGTCCCAAGTGACTCTTTTGTTACTGCTGCGCAGAGGGATGCTGGGATTGGCAGGAATTGCATTTAGATGTCCTCAGAGACAGGGAGAATAGTCATGATGTGAAGTCTTGGGAGCAGAGGCAGAGGCTAAGCACAAAAGGAGGAGCAAGAGATCTTTCTGAAAACGAATCGTAAAAAAATTTCCTCCCCTTCGACTCTTACGGACACCGACTCCCTTTTCCCACCCTGCCGCCGCATTCCCTCCCCCCCGAAGCGCTTGTGAGTTTCTGTCGGTGCACTAGAGGTCAGTGCAATGCTGTGACAGCTGGTGTTACTCTGGATCGGCAGGGTTGATAGACCAGACATGCCGCCCTGCTCTCCCTCTCACACACAAACAGATCCTCAGGGGACAGGCGTACCTGCATTTCTCTCTTCCCGCTGAGGAGATGGAGCTGCACTTTCAGAAAGGACTGATGCGTGTTGGAATGCATGTTAAGTGTGCTCTCCAGCCCTATGCCATAAATATGACAGTGCATGGGATTTTTACAACCTTTCAGTTTGCAGAAATGCTCCCAGAAGCACCTCTCACTGTCCTCTTTTTTCAGAAGTGCTGCAGCATTTCAGGGGGGAACAAGCAGAGCATGCACCAAGCCCAGCGCTTGTGGCTGTAACACGCTGGTGCCCTGAGCAGTCAGACTGGGAGCACACAGGGATTTTGGGGTTACAAATCAGTGCCTTTGACCCCTTTGGAGGTGGCACTTAGTGGCCTTTTTGGATAGAAGCCAACCTGCTTGGCTGAGCTGAAGGACATTATTCGTTTGCAGTGCAAATACGGGCTTGTACTTTTGTGCCTCAGGGGGATGAGATCTTCCAGTCAGTTGTTCTTGTTCACTCTTTCACGGGCTGTGCCATCACGCAGGAGCACTGGCAGCTCCTTTTTTCACACACATTTTTCTTGTGTTGCTTTCTACTTTGACACTTTTCTAAGTGCCAGGTCTGCAGTTTGAAGCAGTGCAGCCCAAATGACAGAACTAGACATAGGGAAGAAAGTTGCCTCCTATTTTTGATGGATTGTTTTTGCCCATCTTTTTCTTGTTAAGTAATCATTGAGATTGGTTATCAAGGCTCATCTGATTTTTCTTTGCTAATGGTACATAGGTAAACTGTGATGATAGTATGGAACTCCACAGCAGAAATGAGAGATGTTAGGAACTTAACATCTCTCCTTAATTTTAATGCATTACAGGCAATTATGTATTAGGTGAAGTCAAAGACTGCAGATTGTAGATCTTAGCTATGGAGTGGACATATACAAATTTAAATGATTTTGTGTTTCTCTACTGAAAAATTCCTACTGACATCATATTCTTTTACTGTTTATGGTGACTTTCTCATTATTAGTCCAGTGCCTTATGCTGTTGTTTGTTATGCCTGGCTAGATTGTGTAAGTGTGCTTATGTATTCTGTGCTTCTGTGATTTTGTGATATTGCAACTCTTGCAGGAACCAATTTATTAGTAGTAAAACTTTCATGGCTTGCTTGTACTAAAAATTTATGGTGTTCCATGCAATATATCCATCACAGCCCAGTAATTTTCAATCAGTTTGCCAAAAAGCAATTTGATGTATATGTCTGAGAATTATGTGTGTATATATGTATACATACACATTTGTCATTTAAAATTTCCCTGACTAACACCTTATTGTACTGTGTCTGTAATTACAGTTTCAGCTGAGTGTTGCTTCTTAGCAGACCAAAGCTTACATTGTTCTCTTTGCATGTACATGCTTTTACTACTCAAAGAAAATGGTCTGCATCCATCAAACCCCTGTACCTCAGCATATACGTGGCCACTGGGAGTAGCCATGTGGGCTCCTCTGATCCTTTTGTTTTCTTCCCTCCACCCTGCTTATTCACATTCTCCCTACTCTCAACTTTTTTATTCTTCACCTTAATTCACATCCTGATTCACATCTCCCTGATTTTTCCCACGTGACAGCTGGTTTGATGAGAAGATATCCCGCCACGAAGCAGAGAACCTTCTCATGAGCAAAGGAGTCGGCTGCTTCATCGTCCGAGCCAGTCAGAACTCTCATGGTGACTTCTCCATCTCTGTCAGGTATCTGCTTCTAACAGCATATCCCTGCTTCTTTTCCTGTTTAATGGTGTCCCTAGCCTCCTCTCATAAGAATTCCTAGTGTGATGTAGGCTCGTGAGAAGTTTGCAGGCTGCCAGTCACTGGTAGTGCTGCTGTGTTGTGAATGAGAACAAATTAGGCATCTGATTCCCAAATGTTTCTGCCTCTTTTCGAGTGACACAGTGAATGCCCCCTTCCAAAGCTGCATCCCCTGGTGACCTCCTTCTCTGAAAGAGCTACAGAAAAGCAGAATGGTACAGGGAAAGTCTCCCACTGTGCTTAACACGTGTCTTCTATTTGTTTTAATTCCCTGACAGCTCTGGTTACCAAATCCAAGAATTCAACTACTACCTATGAAGAGATTTCTATTACATTGTTAACTTATTTCCCACAGGTCACTAAACAGCCATTGGAGAAGGACTGGTTTTTCAGTGCTTGCAGCCCAGCTGCATTTCAGCAGCTTGCTGTAGCCCAGCACTTCTCAGTGCATTTGCTTCTGAACAGAGCCCTTCGATGATGTTTGGTTTCCCAATTTTCAAATAGTTGATGACCAGTTTTAAATTAGAGTCATGATTAACAAGTCGTGATTAGTCTTTTCCAAGTGGTATGTACTTGCTGATTCAGGCAGCTCAAGAAGTATCCAGGAGGAATGCAGGAAAACATTCTGGTTACATTTGCACCAATTAACACCAGCAAATCAAGTACAGTCAGGCTCTTTCTCTGCCCCTGAAGTCAAGCAGAGAGGCCGAGGTCAGACCTGTATGGCTACACCCTCTTCACCCCACCAAACAGAAGAGCTGTATTCAAGCAGCTCTCTGTGAACAGTTCCTGGCCTTTTCTTTCTAACCATGGCCCAGCACTATCTTAGGGAGAGCTTTTCCATTTAAACCACAATCATGCTAACACTTCAACAGCTTGGAGCTGTAGCAGTCAAGGATAGCATTCAGTCCCTGCCTGTCCCCATTTAGTTTATTTGTGCAGATGTAGCCTCTGAGAAGAGTATTTTGAGTGCCTTGGGTTGCACTGAGCAAGGAGGTGGGTGCCAAAGCCAGATCACATCTGGTACAAAGAGGAATTGTGCACATCAGACAAGAGGTGAGAGGAGGGGAGGTACAGGGGGAATAAGGGACAGAAGGTTGAGATTGTTAATTGGGCTTTTAACAGCAACAGAAAATTCCTTTTTTTTCTTTTTGGATAGGGAGAATGACATGTAGTAATGATGTTACACTAGATTTCATACCATCTTAAAGTCTAGTGTATGGCTTCACACGGCTGTGTCTGCATATATTGGTAATCCCCATGGTGTGTAAAGGTGTAATACAGTTCTTATAGTCAATGCAGACTGGGTGTTAACAAGACCTGCAGAGGCTGTTGGGTAGACTACAACTGCACTTTTTCACCCTGGAAGCTCCTGTGACCTTTATTGCAAAAGAGAGGGTTTAAAACCCTGTGCTTTGTTCTGATAGTGCTTTGTGACTGGGCAGCCCTGGGGCACTGTGTGTTTGCAGATCGATGAGTCTTCTGAAACAGAGCCACATCTGGGTCCAGTACACACAAGCACTGCCACTGCATGACTTTCCAGAAGTCTAGATTTGGCCAAGCAAGAATTTTTGGTACCCTTCTGGAAAGGACTTTTTGGAAAAAGGTAAAAGTGCAATCTGTTGATGATCTCTTTTCCATTGGGATCCAGGCATGAAGATGATGTGCAACACTTCAAAGTGATGAGGGATTCAAAGGGTAGCTATTACTTGTGGACAGAGAAATTCCACTCACTAAACAAGCTGGTGGACTACTACAGGACAACTTCCATCTCCAGGCAGAAGCAGATCTTCCTAAGGGACAACAGCCAAGAAGAAAAGGTAAACACAAACTGTCCTTAGGAGTTTCTCAGTCAGAAACCTTTCTGTGGAAGGAGTTCATCCCATGAGACTGTCTCAGGGTGAGGAGGAGGACAGTCTGTCCCTGGAAACCCAGCCACATAACTACACTGGTGGGGCCTGAGACACAGATTCTTAGTGGGTTCAGTGGTATGTAGAGTTGTATAATTGAAGAAAATATTTTGATTCTTCAAATCTGAATAGAGGTGCTTTGCTAAAGCTGTGCTAAGAGCTCAGAGCTGAAATTCTGAGATGCCAAGGGAAGCAGGATTTACCTCACTGAAATGCCTAGGTTCCCTAAGGGCAGGTACAGAGCTGACTGGTGGGTTGTGACTGAGAAGAATTTGAGTCTGGTTTCTTAGGGTCCTTGCACGCACCCAGAGTGCAACTACACCTGCAAGTTTCTCTGCTCAGAAGAGTTGTCCATCTTCTGCTACTGAGCAAACACAGTAAAAGGAATGTGGAGGAGAAGAGGGCAGCATGTGGAGCAGTTAACCTGGCTGTTAGGAACTGGAAAGTACTACCGAGAAGAATGTAGGAGATGTGGGAACAAGATGTGCCTTCAGGGAAGGTATAGTCAATGTTTGAGAAGGCAGACAAATCCCAGTCCGATGAATGCCTGGTTTTGTGCCAGGGGAACAAGCAAATGACAAAGCAGAGGCTGCTACACCTTGCACTCCCTGTGCTGGGAGTGAACATGCCTGGTCACTGCAGCAACCAAAGTCCTGCTTTACTGGGAAACGGACTCTGGTATTAAATTACCAGGATGTGCAAGTAGAGGCAAGGCAGAAAGTATGTGACCTGCTGACTACAGCAGTAAAGTTTTATAGGCTGTGTGTGGGTCATTCCTGCTGGCTCAAAATGAGAGATGATACATTTTTCAGTCTGAAGAATGGGCCTGGGATGTTGTCTCTTTCTAGACCACTTATACAGAGCTTTAAAAATGCACCAGTAAGGTATTAAAATAGAGGCTCTGGGATCTGTAAGAGAGAGGTCACAGTGATGAATCTCTGTGTCTGGGGAAGGAAAGAAAGACTGTATGCATGCCTATCAGTATAACAACCTGTTTGGGCTGCCTGTGAGCAGGAAGGGAAAGAGATGCATTTGCTCCAAGATGCAGACAGGCAAATGAAGGAACAGAACTCAGGTTTGCTTTGGCAAACTCTCTGTACATTTATTATGGTGATGGGCACAGCAGAGTAGGTTTAGCACTCATCACAGTGGCGTTTCTGTTCACAATTCAAATTTTTAGATGTTACAGCCAGATGATAAAATGATTGTAATATATAGATTTTAGTGCAGAGACAAATGAATTCTAAGGGCAGTACTTCAAGAAAGAGCTTGGCTCCTGTGCTGATCCTCACATCACTAGCCCTGTTTTCAGCCAGCACCTCCCAGTACTTCAGATGGAGAGTGGCTACAAAGATCTAAAATACAGGATTCCTGATTTGTTCTTCTGTTTAGAGGCGGGGTCTTTTATTTGAAAAAGCCTTCAGAGTAGTGGGTAGTGGTAGTGCTCAGTATGCAATGATTGCACAGCTTTAGTCAAGGATGTGGTAGGAAGTGACCTCACTTTTGTGATCTTTCTTCCATCAGGAGAGGCGTGGTGGGAGCCTGGAACGGATAGGTCGGGAAGGATTCCATGTGGGAGGAGCAGCTGGAGAAGATCATTCTTCTATATCCACGAGATATTTAGAACATCCTGTTCCCATACTGCAGCAGCAACAGGTACTGCCAGGGGCAAGGGGCTGGGACATCAAGGCCAGGCATATGAAACATTGGCTTTTATTGCTTGGTAGCAAGTGAGCAGTCATTTTGTCAAAAATCTGCATCTCTCCACTGTGCACACAAAAGAGAACTTGTTTCCTAGCTGTTTCCTACTTCTTCTCTCCCTCTGCCTGGGCCAGTTTGTGTTGATATGACTTAGATGTGTGGTCATATGGCTGCTTTTCTTTGAATTTGATTTTGTCTCATTCTTCTTTGGCTATTTTGGCTACTAGATTTATAGGGCTGCTTGCTGTCCTTTACACTACGGAGCAGCCCAAGAAAAAGTAAAGTAGTGAGTCCTCAGATACAGTCAGCTGCACCAGCACAACTGATGTTCCCCCAGCATATGGGACAGAGGAAGAGCAAGGAGAGGACAGGACTGGGTCATAATAACTCCAGATTGGCTGAAGTCCCCTTGGCAAGCATGGTTTTTATCTGTGAGTTAGAACAACCTTAGTTTTTCTCCAAAAGTCTCAGAGACCAAAAAAGCCCCTCTCTGACCATTTGTCCCAGCAGCTGTGAAACACAGCTGAGAGTCAACTTTCAACTCCTGAAAAGTAAAATCCAAAATGGTACAGTCTAAGCTGACCTCTTCCATGGGGGTCATGACGTGCAGAACTAGAGCACAGGGACTTTATTGGAAGCAGACGTCTAAAATTATTGATGTTCAGGCTTGGTCCTGACTCCTTGCCCACTAACAACTCTTAAATACCCTCATTTGTACATCTCAGAATATATATGTGTCATGGTTTAATCTCAGCTGGCAACTATGCACCATGCAGCCACTCACTCACTCCTCCTCCTCTGGGTGGGAGTAGGGAAGGAATCAAGAAAAGGATAAAACTCATAGGTTAAGATAAGAACAAATTAATAATTAAAATAGAGTAAATAGTAGCAGTAGTAGTAGTAGTAGTAGTAGTAGTAGGAAATAACAAAAAGAGAGATAGGAATAAAACTCAAGAAAAAGAAGTGATGCATAATACGACTGCTCATCACCCACTGGCTGATGCCAGTCCCTGACAGTTATTAGCCTCTTCTGGCCAACTCCCCCCAGTTTATATACTGGGTATGATGTTCTAAAGTATGCAATGTCCTTTTGGCCAGACACTGAGAAGTCCCTGATTTAGAGTGAGCCACTGCTTAGCAACAACTGGAACATTAGTGTATTATCAGCAGTATTCACATACTGAATCCTAAACACAGCATTATACCAGCTACTACAAAGAAAATTAACTCTATTCCAGCCAAAACCACAGCAACATGACTTTCCTGCTGCTATTTTCTTTCTAGGAAAGATATGGTGGGAGTCTGGACAGGAATGACATGATGCACAGACTAAGGGATCATGGCCAAGGAAGTGCAGGAGCTATGCAGCGGAGACACACAGACCCTCTGCACCAGCAGACACCAGTAGGTGATGCACCTGGGGGGCCTCCTCTGCCCAAGTCACTGGGTCCCTTAGCAATGGCCAAGCAGTCTGGACAATGGCATCTCCATGGAGGTTGCTTGAGAAGAAGTGTATTTTGCCTGCCAGGCCATGTCTTACCAGACATTTCTGAGTCTCATGACTCTATCCCAGCCACTCAAATCTGCTCCTGGGACACTCTGAGGGTAGGACTACAGTGTTATGTGAGCATAGTTCTGGTAACTGCTCTCAAGGTCAGTCTTACGCAGCCTCAGTGGAAGAAGGAACTTAATATGAGCTCAGCAAAATAGGGACAATCCTCATCTGGCACACTGGAATGAGCACAAGCTCATCCATGGATTTTGATCAAGCACAAGACCAGTCCAGCAGAAGACATTTCTGACAGCCTAATGATCTCTTCTAGCTGAACTTCATGTCCATTAATGCACAGGGCTTTCAATTATCTTTGCCACCACAGCCAGGCAGTGACTGATGTCTGCAGCTAAATGTGCAGAACATTTTTAAAGTTCTGTGGAGAGCAGCCTCATGATACTGTACTATGCTACAGTGCTCCTCCTGTCTCGCAATGCACTTGTAGTCACACTGTCTCTTCCATTAATTTTTGCTGCAGTCCTGAGAAGGCCTGAGATCACCCAGCTCTATTTGTCTGTGCCTGGCACATCTCTCAGACCTCCTTTGCCATCAAAGCGGGGCTCACCTACCTGACACCCTTGGCTGTCAGAGCCTCTTAGCACAGTGGATGTGGGTGTGATGCAGATGTGTCTCTGCAGACACCCCAGACCACTTCCCAGAGGTATCCAAACCTGGCACTTGACCTTCAGTCACTCCCTGCTCTGCCAAGTCCCACTGTGTGAATGCCCACACAGAATGTGGTGTCTTTCTCTGCCTCAGCCTGTGACTCCACTGCCAGCTACAAAGTACATCCCCACCAGCTCAGTGTGACCTAAGGATGCTCCTCTTCCTTGAAGAAATGTCCAGCTTAGCCCATAACCAGAGAACCTAGATCCAAGGAGAGAAGGGAAGGACAGCAAACCTTTCTCAAGAATGAGTGAAAAAGATCAGATCGGATTTGATGATTTGGAACATGTTAAAAAATAGGGGCATGCCTCTTGGCAAAAAACCCAAATCTTTATTGTAATCCAGTTTAAAATGCAGTGGTTTTTATCTCTCAGAGGCTGTGGCAATGAATAACAACATGCTTTTCCCTGCCACATCCCATCAGTGATGCAGAAACCACAAATCCAATTATAGGAAGTTCTATATGTCCAACCAAATAACTAGGGGTGAGGTCTAAGCAGGGCCCTGAATGGAAGATTTGTCAGAATTTGTCTGCCTTCAAACAGATCTCTCCCTCTGTCCCTGCCAGATATACCTCCTAAATTATCCATGCCCTGTGGTGTGGATGCCAACAATTTCCCAGAAAGAAGCCCAAGCTGTGTCCTTGAAAGTATGATTTCTGGCCAAAGTGGGAGATTGACTGCAAAGTCCTTTAGAAAAAAATCTAACCATAGTGCACATTACAGTGCACACTCCAAAAAAACTGGTATACCCAAACAGACACTAAATCCTTTGGATCTCAGGGACCTGACCTTGGGGAGAGTCTGAAGAAGGTTTAAGACCCTTCCCTATGCCCCAGAAGTGCCTGAAAGAACAAGTATCCTTCTTTATCCTGCTTTACAATGTTCTCTGCTCTTGTCTGTGTGCTGGCTCTCTCAGTCCTCAACTGGCCAAGGACACATTTTCATATCTGTACCAGCACCAGGCCAGCTCCCTAGAGCCATTCCCTAATAGTTACAGCCCAGCAGGGCTCAGGCAGGAGTGCTTCTCTGCTCCCATAACTGGCTTCAGATGTGGCTGTCCTGGCTGCCTTACAGGGCAGAGGCAGCAGAGCCATGAAAAGACAATTTCCTAAGGACCTGCTCTCAGTCTGACTTTTCACCTCATGGTGCAAATTCCCACAGATACTCTGAGGCTGCTGAGAAACCAAACGCCGTCCCTCGGGTGTCCCAGATAATTAGTCCCTCCTTCCTGCCATCTCGGCCACTTCCTGGTTTAATTGCAAGTTGGTCTGAAGTTCAGCACTGCTTGTCCTGGCTTAGTGAATATATTTACTGGGTCTTCAGAGGGGTGACAAAGACGATCTGGCACAGTCCTGGCTCCTTGTTCCCTGGCTGTCTGTTCTCTCCTCTGCAGCGAACGCTCTGGGTCCGTGCCTTGTACGACTTCGATGCTCTGGAGCACGACGAGCTGGGCTTCCGCACTGGGGACATCCTGGAGGTCCTGGACAGCTCCAACCCCTCCTGGTGGAAGGGACGCCTGCGTGGGGAACTGGGGCTCTTCCCTGCCAACTATGTCACACCAGTGCTGCTGTGAGGGCACAGGACGGCCCAGAGGGCTCTGCTGGAGCTGCCCTTCTGACGTGACAGGGACAGAGAAGGAGTGCATCTTCCCTTGCCACCAGGACATATATTGTTTTTTGTTTTGTCTTAATTTATTGGCAATTGATCTTTTGAAATGTTAGTATGAAAGTGAACCCGTTGAGGAAGAAATTTTTTACCCCTTTTTTTCACAGTCATGAAGGGGAGGGAGCAAAAATCTTGGACTGTTCATTGACCCACCTTTGCTGGGTGCTCCCTGCCCTGTCACCTCTTTGGCTAATTATTGCTAAGCTCCTGCAATTAGGTTTATTCTCTGGAAATGCCCCTCAGGAAAGTCAGACTTCAGGTTAAGTTCAGGTAGCCCTATGCCTTCATTTTGGATCTGGCAGCAGTCATAGTCTCTTCAGGCTCACTTCGACCTTTCTGTCAGAGGCAGGATGGACACCCAAGTGAATTAAATGATCCTTAGCAACCACATTAATCCTTCAGTTAGGGCTTTAGGTTGAGGTTGAGACAATCTAGACTTTCCTTAATAGTTTCTGGCTTTCTTCTAGTTTAACTATTTACTTAATAGTTTCTGGCTTACCCATCTCACACTGTGTGTGTGGAGTGTATGGATATAGCAGATGAAGGGGAGGAACCCTGTAAGCTTTTGTACAAACATGCAAGTGGTGAAGGTATGGGAGGGCAAGAAGCTTCCTTTGCTTCTTCTCGTAGGCCTGCTCTTCTCTCTGTACCTCCTAACAAACTTACCCATTTTCCAGCTGCTCTCTTAGGTACCTACACTTCAGCTAGACAGCCTGATTAGAGCAGAACAGGCCCTTCAGCTAAATTAGTATCCGCTGGATTGGATAACAATTAATATCCCTCACTGGTTCCTTTTGTAGAACTGAACTGGGGAGGGATTGGAGAGTTTTCTCTGGTGCTGTGCTGAGGATCACCATGTACACAACTCTGGCTTACTAGAGAAATGTCTCATCCAACAGATTAAGCTGTTATTTTACAGTATACAGAGAATAAAGCTGTAGCCATCTAATGGTCTATTCTCTATCCTAGGTTCTTTTGGATAAAATAAGGTAAACTAATAGGTTTTCAAATAACTGCTGAGTGAATGCCCAGATGTGATACAAATTTATTGCAAATGCACATTACCTGTCTCCTTCACAAACTCTGTGATGGGGACTCTGCTTCATAACCACTGCTCAGGCATGTTCATATGAAACAAGCTGCCTGAATTTTTCACCACATGTGGGACCTCAGCAGTCAGCAAGGAGAAGTGATGATTAATCATTATTGAAAAAGAAAGAATAGGCAAGTGAAAACCTCTAAACAAAAATCAGACTCAGCAACAACAACAAAAAAAAGTTCTTCTCTTTTGTTAGCCCCAGTGGAAGAAAAAGAACCCAGGAAATAGGTTCTTGGGGAAAGCAAATTCAATGTAGCTGGCCTGAATAAAGCTGCCAGCTAGACAGAGTATCAGCACAAAGAACCCATTTTGAGAGAACTCCACCAAAAGCAGATTGTTAATGGGTGAAGTAAAACGAGAATATTTAACAAGGCATATCAGCTCTATAGAGAACTTTGAAAGACTCAGTAAGAACTTACTGGCTACCACAGTGGTCCAGGGAATACGACTGCCTGGGCTGGAAGTGGCCCTGTTCTCTTGCAGGAGCTCTGTTCTGGCCCTTTAGTGTCTTCTTCTGAAGGGAAGTCCATGAGGCTTCTTTTGGAACAAGATCCCTTACCATTTGTATGAGGGTGTACCCTCAGTGACTCCAGTTTGAAGAGTGGTTTGGTGTGATTTGCCCTTTTTTAACCTTTTTGTATGTTGGCTGGTTTTCTGCTAAGGTAGTAATAAATTTGAAAATGACAGGGTTAATACTCAGTGAGGGAGAGGGAGAGCGTTAAGGCCAAGAGGAGATGGAACCAAGAAACTAGAGCCTAACAAAGGCAAGGGAGGGATAAAAATGATGAATATTTCATATTCAGCTCTGGCTGAAACAAAAGAAATGGTGTATTCACAATTATTCCCATCATGTCAAATCATCTTTCAATTAATTCCCTTTTTTCTGTATTAGTTGCTCTTAAAATTAGAAGCAATGTCTCCTTTTCCTTTCCTCAGCACTCTAAAGACCCTCTTGGTAGTGAAGATGTAGTTGCACAAAATTAATTGAAGATAATGCACTTAGCAGTTTGATAGCTCTTCATGCATTTGAAACCCCTTTACAGAGATTAACTAATTAAGCAAGTCTAAGTAGTGCATTGTAAGTACCCCCGTGCTAACTCATGACTCATTTGAGGAAGAGGTAAATTTTCACGGGATTTTTTGAATTGATGTTTAAGGAACTAATACCTAAGGTAATTAGTTTTAAAGGACTGCACACTAATTATGGACAACATACCAGAACCACAGTGAAATCAGGATTTCTCATTATGAGCAGCACCTAATGACAGCAGAATTACCAGGAGGTGACAGCCTCACGGCATCTGTGATAACTCCTCCAGTGCCTTGCTCTGCTGCCCTGTGCAGGGGCCAAGCTCGGGGCTGCCTTGCCCAGTCTCTCTTGCCTCTGCTTTTGGCCTTGCAGTGCTCCCTGCAGGTGCTGCACATGGCAGGAGCTGGGAGGCACAGGGGTCAGCCTGCATCTTTGTACCCTCCCACAGTACAAGTCATTTTTCTCCCAGCAAAAGAGCAATGCTAAGGATTGTGGCCATTCCCAAGTCAGTGGAGACTCCAGATACAAGGGGAGGTGTGGGCAAAGTGGGGAATTTGGGGGGGATACAAGGGGCTGTAGGATGGAGACGTTTTCTGTGTCCCATGCTATTTTCTGCCCATGAAATTCTCTCTCTCATAGATCAGGCCACTTCATAAGGAAAGAGAGAGACACTCCTCTCCTCTAACCACATAGCCTGCCCACCTTCCTGCTCTTTCTTCCAACAGGTTTTAATTCTAGCACAATCCTCATTAGTATTGTGGTGATTCATTTACACCTCAGAGCCTGTTTCCCGTGCAAGAGGCACATATTAGCAACCTAGGACTGGAGCCTTCAGGTGACAGTGCTGCACTGACCTCACTTGACATTTGCCAGTGTTTTGGAAAGAACCAAAGCTGTGCCTGGAACACATCCCAAGAGAGTCCACTGTGAAACCAAAATGGGAAGGGCTAAAGAGGAAAACCAGAAGAGTACTTTGTTTCTTATTTTTCTTAAGCAAGAAAGACAGTTCATGAGAGAAGAGAATGTAAACTAAGATAAAAGTAGGAAAAGTATGTGGGAAGGCAAACATTGCAAATAAAACAGAGGAAGCTGGTCTTGTACATGGTAAAATAAGTTTGATCGGCACAGCTGAGCTGTGCTTTCTCCTGTCTGAATGAACTTTTTGCCTATGTTCTGCTGAAAATCCATATTTTGCTTGGAAATGTCTCTGTGATTAATAAGGCTGAACTAAAAAGAGTAAATGGAAATTTCTTTTGATGTGAAAGATGTGCAGGCAGTTTTCTGTGCCACAAAAGAGAGATCTCTCTGCACTGGTGGACATGTTTGCTGTAGCTGCTGTGCTCACTGGAGCACTCTGCAGAAACCATGAGATGAGGGCTGGTTCCCATTGGACTGCTCACAGGTAGGAGCACCAGGGACATGATCCTCAGGGCTGCCCACCAAGTCAGCACCTGCTCAGGCTGCTATGCCAGCCTCTTGTGCCAGGAAAACAAGTTCATGGGTGGTGGTGGTTGTTTTTTAAATGGAGGTTTCAGTGGGCTGTGCAGGAAATTTGAAGCTTTTCCCAACAGCCACCTGTTAATGATTTTTTTCTATTTAGCGGCACCTCTCATCCTTCCTCCCCAACAGGATCCCAATGCTGCAGGCTCTAGAAAGGCCCTTTTTCCTTCAGCCCTCGTGGAGAGTAACCAAGGATGTCAGAGGCAAAAGATCCAGAAGCCAGGACTACATGGCTTGAACAGCCTCCAACAGCAGTGTGCCATCAGCTGGGACATTTTGCACTGCAGGAGCAATGGCACAGCAGGTGTAATCCAGCAGAGAGGTGAAGGGTGACCTCTACCCCAACTGGGAAGCAGCAGGTCTTTAGTAATGTCAATGTCACATCATAGGGACAACAAGGACGTCTGGTGGGACAGAACTGTGGCCATCTGGACTAGGGCTCTGCCCAGACTCTTGTTCTGCAGCTCTTTGCCTAGGAGCCTGGGTTACACCACACTAGGTGTGAGAAGTGTTTGGCAAGGCTGCCCATCCCTGCCCAGTGCAGCCCCAGAAGTCTTCATGCACCTCCTTGCAGCTGCAGCCCATCTCCTTGCTGCCCCTGCTTGGCCCATGGCCCAGCTTGTGCCTCTGTGCTGAGAGAAAGTTCTCTGCAGACATCTCATTTCAAATATTTGTTCAAAGCAATTGGCTCAGGTGCTTTTAGATGAAACCCCATGGAGGTCAGTCAAAACCATTAGTGTTCCCTAGGTGATCCAGGCAGTTACATTTACTGGCTAAAACACAGGCATGAACTAAAGAGCTTCTGACACCCAGCCTGTCCTTGCTGCTGAAAACTTTGCATTTCAGTGGGGAACCATGAACTGAGTGCATGATAAAGCCTTTAACAGCTCTGAAGAAGAGGGCAGAGCATTGCCAATTTCTCCAATTTTTTAGAGGCAACTTTCATATGACAGAACTCATGAGCCTTAATTCGCATCAAATGCAAAAGAAGTGTCTTACATAAGCAGAACTGCCAGCAGAAAACAGCCAATGACTTATCTGTGAGCTCCAGGGTAGCAGGGAAACGGGCAAGTGAATGAGGAAGGGTCACTGACCTTTGCATGCAGAGAAAATTCAAAGCACATTGTCTGCTGCCATTGTGCAAGTGAGAGGTGCTTGGCCCATGTCCAGCCTGCCAACATGAAAATGCAACATTTCACAAATGGCAGGCATGCAGGAATCCTTGCAGACATGCAGAAATAAAATTAGCCCAGGCAACAAAGGGAGGAAGAAGAAACAAACAAATTAAAAGATCCATAGGCCTCTTGCAGCTTCTCCCCGCTAGCCCAAGTAGGCTCATTTCCACTAGGGCTTGTGAAAGATACAGCCATGGTGAGTTTGTTTGTCACAAACAAAAACAAGAGTAAAATGGGGGGAAGAAAGCAGTTTAGGATGTGCATCTACCACTGTGCACTTAAAGCTATAAAAGGGTGACAGTGTCCTGATACAATGACTGAAGTTTGAGTCTCTGTTCAAGTACTGCTTCTGAAACCTTTCAGTGATGTCTGTTGTTCTATATCCAGACACAGAAAAGGAAAAGAAAAAGGAAAACCCAGGAAAAATATGAGATACCTTCTCTCCTTATCTAGAGGTCATTTGCAATGTATCTTCTACGACTATGCCTTACTGAATGTGTCATAATTTCCTTGTGCTACTAACCAGTCCCTTTTCCTGGTCAGATTCCAGGATGTGTACTACTGCAGTGTCAACAGGTAATAACAAACAGCTTGATGCCCCTTCTTGTGACTGAATGTTTTCTGCTAGAGTTTTGGTGGTGGTGATGTTGTTTTTGTTTGGGTTGGGGGGGATGATGTTGATGTTTTTTGCAGCATACCAAAGGTTTGGTTGTGAAATGCTGAATTAGAAATAGACTGCACCAACATGGGGGGTCTTGTTTGTTTTTTGTTTGGTTGGTTGTTGTTGTTGGGGTTTTTTCTTTGGTTTGTTTTTTGGTTTTCTCGTCAAAATTTATGGACGGAAAAAAAATCAACTGCAAGTTTACTACCAGCACTCAGGGTTTGGGAAACTGCCCCTTGCTCTGCCCCTTCGAGAGTCACTTTCATCGGAGCTGAGTGGGCGTGTAGCTCGTTCTGCGCCAGCGGCTCTCGGCGCTCACCTGGCAGAGGTGCGAATCCGAGCCATGTGCGGCAGCCCCCAGTCAGCTCTCTGTGGCTGCCAATCTGAGCTTGCCACTGGGAGGGCAGCTGCTTGCGCTTCATCGGACGGAGATGGGCTGCTAATAACAATGGCCGTGATTTCATCGGAGCGGGTGAGTCAGTGCCGCAGCTCGCTGCCGCCCTGCACAAAGGATTTGCCGGGCTCACGACTTGAGTCAGCTCACCGAAGGCTGCACAAAGAGGCCCGGAGCCAGCGCGGGGCGAGCACTGGGAATGCACAGCCAGGAGGGGAAAGGGGAAGGCGCAGCCTCCCCGCCCTGGCAGCTCTTAGATCACCTCGTCCTAGGCTGCGGACTCAGCAAAAGGAAAACTTCCCTGGCAGTGAGGTGGCCAGAAAGATTTCACATGAGATGGGGATCCTTTCTTTAAAGGTCGTTTGGGGGATCGGAGTGCAGGCGGAAAAGGGGGAGGGAGCTCAGATCTCCTGCAGACAGTGCCTCTCCGCCATGGAAGTTCACAGAAGCCCCACTTCAGCAGCAGTAGGAATTTTGGGTTGCTTTGGGTTTTTTTTTAACAAAATAATTTGACCATAGTCAAACTCTCAGTCATTCAAGCTATGCTCAACATTAACTGCGAGGAGAATGGATCATCCTCCAGAGTTTTCAGTAGAGGAATAAAAGCGAGAGACACCTCGCTGCCCTGCGAAATCGCTGAATTTTCACAGCCACTCGCTGCTGCTGCTTCTCTCTCTGGGTGGGGTGCCGCTATCGCTCACGTTTATCAGGCTGCAGAGCACGCCAGGGCTCACCAGCTCAAATCTTCACCCTCAGCTGACCAGAATAATAGCTGCATATTCTCATTTAAAATGTGCATCGCTGGTAGAGCACAGGCGTTTCTCAAACACTGGAACACCAGACATAAACACCTGGAATTTAGGGCTCCAGAAGGGGCAGTTTGCATTTCCGAGAAATGAAATGAAAAATCAAGCAGTGAAATGAAATTAAAATAAATGCAACGTCACTGAATGAAATTAAACGAAATTAAATAAAAAATCAAGGAATCAAGTGAAATAAAATAAAACTTCAAGGAATTAAATGAAGCGAAATGCAAGAATCTAGACATTTCCTTTCATGAGATGAATCGTCATTCAAGGAATGAAAAGGATATCAAGGAATGAAGACAAATGAAATGTAACTTAAAGGAAGGAAATTTAATCAAATTGATTGAAAGAAAATTAAAATAAGGAAATGCAATTAAATCTCAAGATTTAATTTTCTTTTGTGAAATGACAAAGCAAGGGATGAAATAAAATGAAACTTCATGTAATAAAAGGAAATTAAATGGAATTTTTAAACACAAAAAAACAAATGAAATGACAAAGGAATGAAATTAAATTTAATGTATATCATGAAAATAAAGGAAAGTGCAAATATTAAATTAAAAAATAAAAAAAGAAAGAAAATGTAACAAAATGAAATAAAATCTCGAGATTCCATTTTCTAAAAGGAAATAAATGACAAATTTCATTTGATTTCCTTTTGTTACATTTCCTTTCATTTTGTCATTTAATTTCTTTTCCTTTTATCCCATGAAGTTTCATTTCAGTTCACTTCATTTTTTGATGTTTCATTTCATCTTTGATATTTGATTTCATTTCATTTTTCATTTTCAGTTCATTTCATTGAATTTTCATTTCATGAAAGGAAATGAAATCTTGAGATTTCATCTAAATTCTTTTCGTTATGTTCATTTTCATTTCATTGCACTTCATTTCATTTAAATTAATTCACTTAAGTTTCTATTCACTCCCTTAATTTTCATCTCATGAAAGGAAATGAAATCTTGAGATCTCCTTTAATTTAATTTTGTTACGTTTCCTTTAATGCAGCTGTCTTTTGTATGTGAGAAATTCACCTTTGTGTTGACCATCCAGTTACTTGAGCGTGGTTGCAAAACTCAGGTTTGTGAGTGGCTGTCCTCCTCCTCGTAGGACGTTTGTTCCTTGTGTGGACAAGGCCAGACTGGCTCAGCTCAGTCACCTCAGCCTCCTGTTTGCATCATGCCACTGTGTCCCTTCTCACTCCCACATCAGCTGGGACCTCTTGTCTTCATCACTGTAGCTTCTGGTATCTTCATCCTGCATCCACAGCTTAAATCCTTCATTTGGTTCTTAAACTTATTGTGCAGTGTTCCTAAAGTCTGCCATCCCCATCACTTCCTTTCTCAAGAGTATGTAGATTTGTAGATTTGCTTTCCATTTCCTTACTCCTACCATGGACATGAGTGTTCTCTCTCTTTTTGTGTGTGTGGGGGGGCTGTTTAAGTTTTCCAAGCATTCTTTTACTGTTTATTCTTACTGTTTCCAGGTTGCTGTAAGCACTTGGGAATGCTAAGTCCAGGCCAAGGCCCTGTAGTGCTGGCACTGTGGCTGTGCCCCAGAGCTCTTGCAGCTTCCAGCTGGTGATAAGAGCTGTACAGGCAAGTCAACAGGAACAGCACAACTGTAGGACCCCAGTTCTTACTGGGAACAATCATTTTGTCTCACCTTGTCAGCTTGAAGTTGGCAGTACAGGGCTGGCCGCCCTTCAACATCTGCACAGGTGCTCAGGTCTTGAACTAGCCTGGAAATCACTCAGGTCACTCCTGAGGTATGAATGCTTGATCCCAATTAATAAGGGATGAAGCAGAGGGAACCCATGAGATGCAGGAATCCAGAGTCAGCAGCTTTGGCAGAACTTTGTGAAGTTTCAGCCTTGGTGTCATTGTCTAAGTTTTAGGAAGCAGCAGCCTACGCTGGCTTAGTGGCAAAGCTCAGGCAGCAATTTGAAATTAAAAATTAAAATATGTCAACTGAGGAGAAAAAAAAAAAAAAAGAAGATTCTAATTAGAAAATGCAGAAAACTGACAGAGAAAACCAAATACATCAAGGACATAACCCTGACTGGAAAACCTTAAAACAGTAAAGGATTTTAAGAAGATTTGGAATAGGAGTAACTCTAGCAATGATACAGACTTAAGAACATTTAAATTTATATAGGGAATAGAGGGGACCTTGAGTAAGTTTTTATGGAATAAGCAACGTATGTTAATCTTGGCAAACTCTGTCCTATGGCTTTGTCCCTGGTCATACCCAACACATCAGGGGTGAAAGGAAGACAACATGGAATCAACTCCCTGGACATCTCTATGCTGAGAGAGGCTGTGACAGGTTCAGAAAATAAGACAAAAACTAACAGGAGAAAGAAGAGGGTATTTTTCATTGAACAGTGACTTCAAGTCCCTGAGAGCCTCTGTGTCACACTGAATGGAGGGCAATGAAACAAGAAGTCACAAAGGTCCAAATCCTTACAGAGGTCTTTATTTTCCACATCAGATATATTTATATTAGTGGCATCTAATGTTTAATAGTTGCAGTGGAACTGCCTTGTGTAAGTGGGAATTCAATGTCTAACTGCACCCGAGCATCTGACCCTCTGCAGTGGGCTCTGCCAGCCCCTGCGGTGTCCCTGGAGCCTCTGCTGTGCAAGGGCTGCTGTGGGGAGAGCACCACGTGGGATGGGAACAGAGCATCCTGTCCCTGTGGTGAGGGGAGCTGCTGCACACAGGATACTCTGCTGTGGGCTGCGGACATCCTGGACCAAAGGTAATGACTCATGTCTTCATTTTCCTTCTCTGACTTCCCCACTAATGTTTCTTCGCTATTTCTATGGGCTTGTGTGTGTGGCTGCCTGTGGTCCAGAAGGTCTATTATCTTCCCATCCTGGCAGCTTGATAGGCAGTAGAAGGAGTGGGATACAGCACTAAGAGGTCATTAGCATTCAAACAGGTCAGGAGCTCACTTGGGGGTTTTGCATGACGGTGTTTTCCCAACTTCTTGTCAGAAACAAGTGTTGATAAGCACAGGGCAGTCACCAGTGGTGAAACTGGAAGCATGAAATCAAACCTTGGTGGTGCCTGGAGGCAAGGAGGAGCTCGCCTTGCACATTTGCTCACCTGCAGGAATGGGAGGTCATGAAATGCTGCCCAGAAAATACAAAGTGTGCTGTGGAGAGCTGGCAGTTTGCTTCCAGCACCTCTCCTCTGCTGTCCGGGGCAATCTCACCGTCTGAGGATTTCCTTTCTTTGTGTATAATCTGCCGAGCCAGCATCTCTCTCCTGTCCTTCACTGAGCTTGCGGGTCCCTAATTTTCAGCGTACACTGAAATGTTTGTGGACAACTCTGTGTATGTGTGTGTCTGTGGAAGATTCAGTTAGTGCCTGCTTAGATATGTGCTTGTTAGGAATTTCATCATTTCACCCAGAGTTTCCTTATGTGTAAAATGGAGATAATAACAGGTAATTACCTGCCTGTCAGGGCTGCTGTGAGGACAAATTAACCAATGCTTGTGTGGGTGTTTGCAGATGAAAAGCATGATATTAGGACTAAATATAATGATTGACTATTACAGAAGAGAGTTTGTATTTACTATGGTGATTGAATATGAGTTGAAAGCACTTTGTAGGTGTTTATTTCTTGTGCAGTACTGAGTATTTGTGGAAGGTGGAAAACTGGTGAAGCCGAGTTTGGGGTATGTGTGAAAGAAATGGTTGAAGTTCCTCTCTAACCTGAGAGGTCACTGACTTTCTTTTCTCAAGTAAATTTAATGCTGAACAAGGGACAAGAGACCAGAGGAATGAAAATGTGAGCAAGCTAGAGAGGAAGAGAATGAAAATTTAATGCAATTGAAGAGTGAGATTTCAAAGGACAAAAATGTAAAAATAATGAAAGGGAAAATAAAAGCTAGGGGAAATGAGGACAGAGGAAAGGAAAGAAACCTCAGGGATTCATGGGTGTTACATTTTCTCAGTACATGGAATTATGAGAAAGTAAACTCCTATTTAAGAGGCATCAGAAACAATAGATGAAAAGCATATGCAGGGAAAGAAATTTAGTGAAATGGGGAGGAAGCAAAATACGTGCTTAATTATTTTTTGTTTTCATTTTGTTTAGTGTAATGACATAATTCTTTTCTTTCATATGGGTTGTTGAGAGGCACTTCTTTGCAAATCTAGAAGATGGTGCCAAGTATTTCAGATATTTTTTGCATGTGTAAGGTGTGGATGCATTTGTCACCGTGAGAATGGCCCTGTCTGGTTTCATCTGGCTTCCATGCTGTCTCTGGAGAATTAATGGAACAAGTTCATTTCCATGGACTCCAGTGAAGCTGCACTGCGAGTGGATCAGAGCCACCCTCCCTGCTAAATGCAGCTGTTGCCCGATGAACCCCTGGTCCAAAGTGTCTTCAGGTTAAACCTGGAATGTTTTGTGATTAAACCAAAATAATAAGACAAAAGCTTAATTGTTATGAACAGTCTGGGTATGGTATGTTGGTGTGCAGGCTGCCCAGAGGAGTGGCAAGGGGAGGTGGACCATGAGAAGAGTGAGGTGGAAATAACCAATACACACAGAGTTCAGGAAGCAGATTGTCTTTCTTTGCAAATTGTCGTACACTGCAATGAAAATCATTGGCAAACATCCTTGCAGGGTCCCGTGGCCTGTTTGCTTTTGCACCCTCTGGTTTGCCCTCTCTCACCCCCACCCTCCCTACTTCAACATCTCTCCAAATCCAGGATGGCTCCAGTTCTTCACCTTGCTTCGTATCTCTTCCTTGCACCCCAAAACTTATTTTGGGCTGAATCATTCTTACCTCAACTCATTGGCCTAAATTAATCTTTTGTGTAATTCAACTGACTGAAATTGACGTAAATTCAGTTACATCAGAGCTAAAATTAACACAGTCTGACTAAAATAGCACCTGCCTTTTCTACCGAACCAGTGCCTGTCTCTTCCCCACCTCCACCCACATACCGTGATATTAACATTTCTTTCTCCTCATTGCTCTTTCACTTATCCCACTGCCACAAGCGAGCTGTGCTCTCTGTGCTTGGTGTTGCCCTCTCTGCTCCAGGATCCTGTTCTCCTTCATCCCACAGCACAGGCTGTTGGTCCCTCTTAACAGCCGAGCCCTGCCTCTCCAAGCCCATGCAACAGCTTTGCATCTTCTATTGGATTTTCCTTTCCTTCACCACAGAGATGCACCATCTGAGTTCAGAGCCTGTTTGCACTGGGCACTTCCTGTACCTGTAGAAATTACAGTCTTACTCCAAAGAATTTGCAAGTCAGAGTGCTATGATGTACAAACCAGGAGGAGGGAAGTTACATGAAGGTGAAGTTATTTGCCAAAGGTGGCCTAGCAGGACAATGGCAGAGTTGTGGGGGTCACACTCAAAGCCTCTCTTCCTTTTCCATGACTTCCATTAAGCCAGCATGGCATTTCTCATCACCTCTTTCAACCCCTGTCTTTGGTCCCTCACCCTCACACAGTGGTGAAACACCTCCTTTGCTTGCTTTCTCATCCCCTCTGGCTTTCTGGCTTCCTTCAGCTTGCTCTTGGAGCCTGCTCATGTTGGCTAGGCTTTCTTCACTCCTCTTGAAAAATCTGGGTGTTCGTAGCCAAAAATAAAATATGGCTTCTCTGGTTGAGCTGTACTTTATGTCTGGCAGCATGCTCCACCCTTTGCACCTGGATATCTCTTTGGGGCAAGGATTTATTCCATAATTGCTCTAACTTATATATTATCATGGCATATGTATCTGCAGTGTTATGCAAACTGTAAAAGCTCCTAGTTCTAAAGGTCACCATGTATTTACCTTCCAAACACAGATGAGCTCAGAACAAAAGGGAATGGCAGGCTCATGAGGAGATGAAGGCAGGGAATCACCCTGATCTAATTTGCAGAGGCAGTGTTCACAAAAGTTACCTAGTGCTGCAGACAAACAGCCCAATCCAACCTCACTGTCTTCCAGATGAGTGAATTAATTTCCCAGCACTGCTGTGTAGTTCCATAGCAGGGGAGAGCAGCAGGGACACCCAGAGCAGGATGTTTCTCATCCTAAGTGTCTGGCTACTGAGTCTCCCATGCTGGGGCTTACACATGGAGCTTCTCGTTCCGCAGTGTCGGTGCCAGCTGTATCTTCCTGGAGGTGGTGGACAGAGGCTGGAATGTTGTAGAGGCAGCTGTGGTAGATTTATCCCCAAGAGCTTTGCTGCAGTTAATGGCCTTCAGAAGCTGGAGAGCCACTGTGCTACCTGGTGACCAAGGCCACCAGTGCATCCCACACATGGCTTGTCACAGTGTTACCCCAAGCACTGACATGAGTGATTCTGAGCTGTGGTTTGCTTTTCACATTGCTCTGAAGTGTTGAAAGAGGATCAAAAGGTAATTTCCTTACCTGAGCTCATGAAGTGACCCCACTACATCCTATATGCAACTTCCAGGAGGACTGGGGATAAATTAAATGCTTGTGAGATATGCAAAATGCTAAACCATGATTTGCAGTCCTTCCCAAGAACATCTTTTGTCTAGTCACAGCATTTACTGTGACTTAGGTCAATTGTCAGCATGAGGGGAAAAAATAAATCCAATTCCTGTACTAATTGGCAGCCTCAACTAAGTGGAATTAGAGCCATAAAGACTGGACTCTCTCATTCTGATTGTCAGAGCAGAGATGCCCTGGTGGGGATGGGGATCTTCCACAGGTTGAAGTCTTCCCCAGGGGGTGCAGCTGCTTCTTCAGTAGAAGAATATAAGTACAGGAGGGTGGGAAGAAGGTGTGGGGGTCTGGCAAGCAGAAACCTGTTCCTGAGCCAGCCATGCTGAAAGAGTAAAAGGGAAAAATACCCAGGATCACTCTCAAGGGAAGAATTTTAAAAGATCCCACCTAAGTATGACAGAGCAAATAGAAAAATAGTAGGTGAGTGGATAAGCTAAACACAAGGGGAGAGAGAAGGATTCTTCATCATCAGGAGAAGGGGACACAGGAATATGGATAAACAGAATATGGATAAACTAGAGCTGTGGCTTATTTCTGCTGCAGCTTCTCCTCCCCCTCTCTTCCTCCTATGTGTTTTGCGTGAGGGTGCAGCACAGTAACCTGACACAAGCTTGAAATAAAGAGTATTGGGGGACAATCTGTCTGAAAAATACCCCTCTGCCAAAAAAAAAAACCTCTTAAATATGATGATCAAAGTGTTCAGGTATTAACAGATGAGAATGGTTTATGAATCTGGATTAGCTCTGAATCCATCTGAGTATTTTTAAACCTCTAAGACTGAAAGCTATAAACCTTCCTAAGAGAAATGCCATTTATTTTAAAATGAGCAGCAAAATCTTGATTAATTGAGTTGCAAAAGAAATGGATCTAAAAACAGGCACTGGAGGAACATGAGTGCATTATGCATTTGGGTTTTGCTTTTGGAAGAATTCAAAACCAGATCTTGTTGCCAATGCTGATCCGAAAATATGATATTCCAAGCCTGAATTTGGGTGTCCATAGACACAGGGAGGGATTGTCCAGGTCACTATTCCTGTGACATTTTCTCAGGACCAGGACCATCACCATGGCTCTGGTCAGCTGGCTGAGAAGTTCTTCCCTGCTGAAGTCCAAGCAGAAGTTGTCTCCAGTATCAAAACAGAAGTGCTCTGTTGGTTTCCCTGTGTGGCTTTGGGGTGCCCAGGGTGTGCCCCTGCTTGGAGGGATGCTGTGGCCTGGGACAAATTCTGCTGTGCAGTGTCTCAGTCAAGCCACATGGTGGTTTGGCCACACAGAGAGCAGCAGGAACAGAGGCAAGGAACGTTGCCTTGTTCTTCTTCTATGACCTTACGTCTGCATTTATAAAGAAAAAAAAAAAAAGGGCAAATTAATTGTGAACATGAATTCCTGTGAAGTGTTGCTTTCACACCTCCAACCTGTCTGTCTGGAAACGGCCTTTCCAGGGGGAGGTTTGGTTGGCTCCTTTTATTTGCCTTCTCTGACTCACGGGAGTCACTTGCACCCACTCGATCCCGCCTGCGCTGTGGCACTGCTGGACAGAAGCACTGGCGAGTGAAAGGCAGGGATCTGCTGGAGCTAGGAGTGTTTCTGATAAGGTCACGAGCAGCTGATTTCTCCTTTGCATTGCTTCTTTGGATGTTTTTAAGCTAAATACACATCCGAGTCATGCTGATCAGTAAAGGGCATCTTCAAAACCAAATTTACACACTTCTACCACATCTTAAAATCTTCTGTATCTTTCTTTATGTTCATGAATCACAAATCAACTTGTTCCATCTCCAGGTCTAAGCCTACGCTTCAGCCTCCTGCATCTCTGCTTAGAGGGTACCCTTTTTCCTTCCTATGCCTCTCCCTTCACACAATTTTGCATTTTTTGTGGGGGCCAAACTGCTTCCTAACTATTCATTTTTGTATTTTTAAGGCCAGCTTCTAACTTCTCTCCCTGCTAGTCAAGCCTCACAGTTATATTCTTTCCCCCTCCTTATAAAAAACAGTTTCCTATTTTGCCATGGCTGTTTTTAGCCATCCTCTGGGATGTCTAAAACTTTGTAGATACCGGAGCCTCTTCTCTGCTTCCAACTACTTTCCTTTCCTCCACTGAATATGCAGCTTTTCAGATGAATTTGTTCACTCTTGAGCACTTCATGTCTCTCTTGCATCCCCTCCACTGACTCCCTCTTACCCATCACTTTGGTTATAACTTTGCCATGTCTCATCATCAGCACATAACTCCATCTCCTGCTTGCTCTTGCTGCACTGGCTGGAGGTCTGCACCACAGTACCTGGATAGTCACATTAATCACTTCCTGCCAGTCTGCTACTCCTCCCTCCAGTCTCTGCCTGGGACACCCACCCCAGACTTCCTGGTCAGCTCCATTCTTCTTCCTGTTAGCTCTCACCTGAGCATTTTCTTTCCCAGAGAGCTGATAGCAATGCACACTGACAGGTGGCCAGTACACAAATAAGTGAACAATGCTGCAGACTTGTTGCTGTCTTAATTTTTCAGTGCCCCCATTCCTGGTGTTCCTTTGTCTATAAAGCACACCATGATTTGAGTGCTACATAATTATAGCTGCAATTAAGCATCCTATTCAGAGGCTGCATTGCTGGTTCCTCACTGTTTTCTTTAGCCAGAGCTTCCATTCAGGATTTGGCTCATCTGCAAAGGGACTCTACAGCTGTCTTTCTTCATTTCTTCCCCCCACCTCCTGCAGGAGAAAGCAAAGAAAATGCAGATCACGTTGGTTTGAGGTTTCATTTTTTAAGCTCTTCTCTATACCTGCCCTATGAAGTAGAGTAGTACTTTCCTAATTTTAGAGGATGGGAACTGAGGCACAGCAGATGACTTGGCCGAGGCCCCTCAGGGTAGCTCAGCTGAATTGCACCCAGTTTGAGTCCCTGCCTGTATAGGTGTTGAAAGAGCAAGAGACCAGGGTCAGCACTATTTCTTACAGGAAACTGCCTAAAAAGTGCTGCCCTGTGAAGAGGAGCAGACAGGGAAAACAGCTAAAGGTCTTTCTGTGCCTGCTCAGTCAGCAAATACCTCGCTGCAAGACATGAGCCTGTGAACGTGGTTGTTCCTTTCTGCTCTCTTCAGAGGATTCTCTTACCTATTTACTCTCACATGCGAGTGGGAGGCCAGAAGCTCTCAGAGACTCATTTGCAGCAATTCTCCAGTTCTGCAGCTAGGTTTTCTCCCTGAGGCGGTGTAATGTGACAGAAAGGGAGCTTCTGAAGGCATTTCTTCATCCTCCGGATTGCAGTCTGTCACTGCTGCTGCAGAAGTGACACACCTGCCTGCCAGCGCCTGCAGCTCTTTGGGCTGCTGCTGGAGGGTGAACGGGGAAGGCAGGAGCTTCTTCCTCTCCACCCTGAAATCCCCTTGTTTCGGGCTTTTTTGCTCTGCCAGTACTTGGACATGACTAATGCAGCCATTCCTGTGCTGACTTGGCAGCCCTTGCAAATGGCATTTCAGACTCGGGACAAGAGGAGCACGGCTCGCTGTGCACGTAGCACAAACAAACTCCTGGATGCTGATCCAGAGAGGAGAGTCAAGAAGGTGCAATCTCCACCAAGCCTTGTGAGTCTTGCTGTGGTGCCAGCCAGCACGGGGAAGGAGGATAGTGTTTAATAACAACCGTGGCACAGGCGCCTATTTATTTACTCTTCTATTTCAGGACAGCAAAGGCCTGTCACCTCAGACTAACCTGCAGCTGACACAGCAAGAAATGGAAAACACTCTCTTGTATCCTCCATCACATAAACAATTAGTTGTCTTTGCACAACTAATTTTTAAGGAGTTGCAGCTTTTTTTGGAAGTAAAAAAAAACCACCAAACCCCCCCCGCCCCCTCCAAAGAACAAATCAAATCAAAACAAAAAAACTTCAAAAATTAGTATGGTTGAACCAGAGACATTTTGGTAAATCATGTTGGGTTTTTTTGGAGGATACCACTCCTCACAAAAAGACTTCTACTATACAGCCCTTGAACACTGTATCACAAAATGATATGTATTTTAATATCGGCCCCTGTTTTTACTCCTATTTTGAATGTAGATGGTAACTGTTGTTCAGCAAAATAAGATGTAGGTGAGAGGAAAAGCATCAGGATTTTGTTCCTAAAGAGCCCAGCACTCAAATGTTTATAATGAGAGCTTGTAGCAGTTTATGGCGCACGAGAAACACTGCTGGGAAATTTATCAAAGAATGTATCATGAGGTGGGCTATTTAGGGACTGAAATTACATAGGAAGGACGGGCAAGAGAGATGTGTGCTCAGGACAAGCACAGTCGCAATTAATGCTAAATATAAGGTGTCATATCTTTATTTAATGCACAGCCTGCGCTGCCTCGCAGAGGAAAGTTAAGCAATTAGGCCTAAATAACCAGATTATACGTGGGAGGTGTTTGAAGACATTTGAAACACTGTAATAGGGTTGGGGGAGGGTTACAACAAGAGGTAATATTTCCTGATAGGTTAGTTTACATCCTTTGGGAAACATTCTGGAAGCGGGCCAGAGAGTAAGCAAGGCCTTAAGCAGGCCTTGGCCTGGGACCTCCCCCAGAGAGGCGAAAGCAAAGAGCCGCAGCCCTGGCTGTGCACTCGCAGCCCCTGCAGCAGGTAATCCCCAGGAACTAAACAAACCCAGCCTAGCTCTCTGTGCGATTGCAGCTGCCTCAGCACAATGCAAACTCAGCCTTCCCTTGTCCTGTTCCTCTCCAGCCAGTGCTGAGGGCAGAGAGGAAAACCTGTGCCCAAACAATAATGACTCTCTTTTGGAGCAGAAACTGGGATTCACTCCTTGATCCCAGAGGGGCAGGGCCAGGTGCAAGTCTTTTCCCCACTCTGCCTGACAAGTTTCTTCTTCTCTGGTCCTGAAGAGTTGGATTGACTCTGTGGCAGAGAGGGCAGGTTGTTTGCACAGCTCTTTTTACTCCTCTGAGGCGAGGCTGTCAGCTGGAGGATCGGGGGAAATCAAAAGGAACCGAATCATCTGGCCTTATAAAAGCTCCAGATCAGGAAAAGACTTGATTGGAATACACTGATGTGAGAATGGGGAGTGGGGATGCCATGGGACACGTACTTGCTTTGGGAAGGGGTCTCTCTCACCTTCTGCAAAGCTCCTTGCCCCTATTTATTCTATCAACACACAGACAACATTTTGTCCTCTAGGGTGAGAGGTGGGGACTAAACATTTCATCACAACAAAGTGAAAATAATCTCTGCTGCCTTTGCTTGGATGTGGGAAATACTCCCTTGCTTTTAAATACAAAACTATACATATATTTGTGAACCTACTGTTGCTTTCATGTGGGAGCCTTAGGTGAACACAAAAGACTACATTGTGCAGCTACAAATGAACAGAGCACCCAGGATTAAAGAGATTTTATTTAGCCCCACATGAAATAGCAGAGCTGATGGCAGCCTCTGGTACAGAAAAAAAAAAAAAAAAACCAACCAACAAGTAATTTAGTGAGGATTGGAACTAAGACAGTCACATCTCCTGTATATTTGTATATTGTGGTTGATTGACCATGGTGTCTAAGATGGCAGAAAATTAATTTGAAGCTCTTCCTCCAGATCAAGCATTTATTAGCATTCTCAATTTTATGGAATATTTGAAATCTAATAAGGCATGAACCACATTGTAACTTGCACTGTCGGGGACTGTGATAGAGTCTCTTTTTGCTATCAGGCCTGTTATTTTTCATAAATCTTTACGGATGTAATTACACTTCTGCCAAACTTGTTTGAAATCAGACAGTGGGCTTAAAAGTTTATTGGAGACATGGACAGACAGGCAGACAGGCACAGACACCATGACCATGTAAGTCTCATTTCCATCAGAAATAAGGCTAAAAGAACTTACATGGAAATTAATTTTTAAAGGAGACGTGATAGGCAGAGGAGTAGACCTTGCAAAGCGTAATTTCAAATTTTAAGTGAATTTCATGCTAGGAAAAGCTATGGAAGACACTCTGGAATACTAAAAGTATCTCTTTTACCTAAAGGAGAGGAGCAGCACAGGAGGAGCTGCAGTGGCCCACCTGATCCTTGTTTTTTTAAACTAACACTGAGGGCAGGTGATTACTTAGAGAGAGGAAACAAGGGGCAGCTTCAGAAGCTCTGTCCCCTATGGTTTTTCTGCATGTGAGCACTTAGGGCTAATCACAGATGTAAAGCACTGTAAATGCCTCTGAATGTTTGTATTTCACCACTTCCTTTGACTTTGTCCTTATTTCCTTGCTCATTCCCTGCCAGCTCTGTCCCTGGGTTGCAGTGGGGAAGCTCTGCTCCTTATCCTTTGTGTATGCAATCCACAGTGGGGCCGGAATCTTGATTAGGGCCCCTAGAAACGATCACACACCTCGCAAAAACTGTAATTTAACATTACAGCCCCCAGTCTCTGGTGTGATGCGTGTGGCCATTTATTCATGCTCCCAGCCAGAGACTGGAAGCAGGGCTGTTTTACTCCCAGCTCTGACACCAGCCTGCTGGGCAGCCTCTGGCACGTCACACTGTCATCTTCCCCTCTGTAAGCTGGGTACCCCACACCGCCTGCTTTTCTGGAGTTGCTGGGCTGGCTACCATCTCTCTGCAGCCTACAGGCCACTGCCTGTGGCCACCATGGTGCACTGCCGACCTCCCTGGCCCCAGTTGTGTTCTCCTCTTCCTCAGGCTGCCAAGTCTTAAAAAGGGGGGCAAAAAGTCTTAAATAGAGTTTTGCTTTTGCACCCCAAAATACACCTGGGGGCCAGGCCTGGTTCTCCTCCAAGGACTGCAGTCAGGACACTGATGCCAGCCGTGCCACGGTGTTGTCCTAAATCTGGATTCTTTCACCCAGTGGGGAACACACAGAGTTGAGCTACTTGATTTTATTTCATGTTTGCGCAGAGATGGGTGCAAAGTGATAAATCCACAAAGCCAGGAAGCGTATTTATACACACATACACCATGCATACATACACAAGCATATTTATACAATCCTATTCAGGCAATATTTGCATAATGAATCTACATCACTACCTGGCTCAGCTACTACTGCCTTCTCTTTCCCCACCTCGGTTTAAAGGCACAGGGTATTCCAAACTCATGTGTTCAGTGGGTGAGGGTCTTCCCTCAGAGGTGCGGTTTTCCCATTTCAATGCACAAGTTCACTCTTAGGATGCAATTTCACAAGTTAGTTAAACATTTCTATCCCGCATCCCTCGAAGCCGGTTTAGGCTGCCACATGACCAGCCTCTTCCCTTTATCTTTTAGATCGCATCCTGCATCTCTTAGGTCAGGTTGTTCTCCTTTCCGCAGAAATAGTTCTCCCCGCAACTCGTGCCCCCGTCCCCGGGGGCCACGCAGGAGCCTGTGAGAGGGGCCGGGCGGCGGGGACAGCCGTGTCCCCGGGGCCCGGGGGAGCGGCCGGGCCGCCCCACCCGTCGGGGCGGGCTCGGGCAAGCCAGGTGAGGCGGGCCCGGCCCTGCCTCTCCCTCCTGCCGCAGCCTCCTGCCCTCGCTCCTGGCCGGCGCTGCGCTGGGGGTGCCGGCGGCATGGCGGAGTCCCAGGTGCTGCTGCTGGACGAGCTGCACGTCAACGAGAAGGTGACGGAGGCCCAGGCCCGCTTCTACTACAGCGAGGAGCAGCGCCGAGCCCTGGAGGCGCTGGTGACCCGCGGCGAGGCCGCGTACCGGGAGGCGCTGAGGAAGGAGCAGCTCCGCGATTTCCTCTCCGGCCGGGAGCTGCAGGACCTGCGGGGCGGCTGGCGGGGCTACGACGACCCCCGGGAGGGCGGCAAGGTGGCGCGGGGGCCTGGCGGCGAGACCCTCTCGCTGGCCTACTGGCCCGAGTGCTCGGACACCGAGGTGCCCCCGCTGGACTTGGGCTGGACCGACAAGACGTTCTACCGTGGCATCAGCCGCGTGTCCCTCTTCACGCACCCGCGCAAGGAGGAGAGCGCGCCGCACCTGAAGGAGGTGGTGCGGGAGATGATCCAGCAGGCGCAGAAGGTACGGACCGGCCCTCGACGGGCCGGGCCAGCCCTGCCGCCCTCACTCGGGCCGAGGGTCTGGCTCGGGGCACGGGGTGGAAGGCGGGCGAGAGCCCTCGCTCTGGCCATGCAGTGGTCGGCGTCCGTCAGGCAGGGCTTTCCCTGCGCCTCGTTGCCAGTCGTGTTACGCTTTGCCAAAGGTGATGCCTGTGATGGGCTGAAACCTCTGCGCACCCCACCCGTGGTTCGCGTTGTCCTGTCCCGGCCTCATTCCCGGGTTCAGAGGAAGACAGGTCGCGATGCTGTTACAGCCACCCCTACTTGGTGCGTGCAGGTGTCCCTAGATAAAGACAGAGCAGTGTGTTCGTTATGGGATGGTGTTTTTTGGGTTTATTTTTTGTGGTCTCAACACCGTCCAGCCTGAGCTGCGAGTAGACAAAGTTCAGGCAATATGAGGCTGCTCCTCCCCTTTATCTTTTCCCTGGAAATGACTGATGGTGGTGACAGGGCGCCTCTGGCAAGGAAGCAACCCAGCCACGATGCTACAAGAGCTTGCTTTGAACAGGTGGGGGCAATCACGAGGTTTTTCGTCACCCACCCCGGATGTGGGTGAAGTTCCCGGGGAAGACCACCCAGGAAAAGATCTCCGTCAGAGCTGACACACCCCTTGGGTAAAGGGGAGAACAGCCTAAGAAACTTCATCCCTGCGCTTAGTTTTGCAGCTTTCTGGTTTTTCTGCTTTATAATTCAGCCGTCGTTTCCTCCTCCACCTGTTCCCCTCTGCCAGCACACACTGTATGCACCACTTTTACAGACTTGTTCAAACCGAATCTGCCGGGAAACAGAAAACTTTCCAGAGAGGCATTAATCTGGGTGATCTTCTCAGCTCCCTGTTCTCAGAAATTGTGCACACCCTGTAATTCTGTTCAGTGACTGGTGTGATCAGTCACTTAGAAGACAGAAGCTGTAAAATCCTTACACTCTGATGTAGTGCACCTTCACCTCCTCTTTGCACTGCTACAAATGCTTCTATAGACTGTTCAAGAACTGGGAAAGTTTGTTTCTTTCAATAGCTGTGCCTGGCACCTAGAAATAATTAATTCCTTTGTAGATTTTTTTTTTTTTCACTGACTGGACAAACTATGCCCCTCCCAACCAGAAGCTGGTTTCATGTTTAACAGCCATTTGAGTGTTTAATGGTCCTTTTCGTAGATAACTATGCCTATTGTGTTCGGCTGAGCTGGCCCTGGCAAAAAAGTCTCCAGATAGAAGCTTTTTAATCAGCAAATGAGAGTAGGGGGTTGTTGGGTTTGTTTTTTTCTGAGGGGGGGGGGGGGGGGTTCAAAACAGGTACTGGTAATATGTGGCACATGGCTGTGGGTGGCTTATCATCAGTATTTTACAAACATATGTTAATTAAGCTACCTAGCTGCAATGAGGTTAGCAAGCATTAACTTGCCAATCTTAAAATTCCCGTGAAGAGCTAGGCACACCTATGGGCCCTACAGATAAGTTTATTTTCCATAGGATTGGAAGAGAAATGGGGAAAACCTCTTGCAGGGGTAGACACTCATGCTCCGACTTGCTGTGCTTGGGAACGCTCCTAGGTGATGTTGACAGATCACCAGCTGTGACAGGGGTTTAAGATGGCAAACACAGCAAGCAACAGGCGTTGCCCATGGGAAGTTTTGACTGCTGTTCTCAATGGTCCCCCGTCTTGGAAAGAAGCCTGGACTGACCCAAGGCCCCACAGCCTGGAGGGAGCCACCCCTTCACTTTGCAAAGCCAGTACAGGCAATTAATGGTTTGCCCAGGATGGGGTGTAATTTCTGCAGTCATTACACTCATTGCAAATGGTGGGGATGGAGAGAAAAGAAGTTCCTGCTTCTGCTGTCCATTCCCTCCGTGGATGTTCTTACTTCAAATGAATATTATTTGGCATCCTTTCTCCTAAATAGCCCATCCATACCACTGTGTACAGGGGGAGAAGGAGCATAGCAGGCCTGAGTTAATGCATGAACTGTTCATGCCTTTAACTGTAAGTTTGCCTGTATATGGAGTTGTTCAGAAACAAAGTGGTACAAGTTCACTGTATTTTAATTTTTAGAGATTCTGGTAACATTCCTGTTACATTCCTGCTGGGAAGGGAGAGCCAAGTCAGGACCTGAAATCCTGCCTAGTAGAAGTTACTGTGGGACTTAGTATGATGTAACTCCAGCACAGTTCACCTCTATCAGGAACTTACATGTTAATGATGAGCATTAATACAATGTCAGCTCTTTTTTCTTTCTCTAACAAAGGCAAGCTGGTGTAAGCACTGTTGACAGAAGGAGCCTGACAGAGCAGATGTGTTGGTTGTTGTTGGCCGTACAAGCAGGGACTCAGCAGAGATTCAGCAGATGCAGTGGGGGATGTTTACTGTGGCATCACTTTCCCAAAAGCCATTTGTTCAAGGGCATTTTTCACAGGAAAGAGGTCTCTGGGGAGAATTATTCCCTCTTCCTTAGGGGATTCCTACAAGAGAGCTGCTCCTTTTCCAAGCATCAAGTGAAGAAAGTCCTACAGTGTGATTCAGTATTTAGCTCCATTCACACCTGTATATGCCATCCCCAGCCCAGATGGGCTTATTGCTGTGATTCCCAGCACCTGGGAAATTAAAATTTAGACAACTGTATCCCCAGCATACTGTCAGCATGGCTGCTCTGACCTGGCAAGCTGATATTATGCAGAGGGACTAGAAAAACAGTAGTTTCCTCCATTGATAACCTTTAAAATTTTGAGAATAACTCGGGCAGAAAAATTAATAGGTATTTCTAATGGTGTAAAAGATACATGTTTTGTCTTTCTCTCTCTTTCTGTAAGATCAGCATTAAAGTTACCCATAACCTTCTTGGTTTTGTTGTTACTCATCCTATAAATGTTCAGGCTTGTCTCTCACGTCAGTGAAACCTTTTGTTTTTATGTAAAATCTGTGCCTGGAAAGAAGGATTAGTTTTATACCAGAAAAACAATACATGCGAAGAGAGGGAATGATCATTTTGCCTCCAAATCTTGAATACACTCAGTCCCTTTCTGAGAAATATGAGGTGTTTATGTTTGAGCCCAATAAATCATTCCTTGAGAAGCCAGTCCTGAGAGCAGACTTTTCACAGGGATTTGGGGGAAAAAAAAGGAAAATAGAATTCTTGTTTTCTACCCTATGTGTCATGGCTGAGGATGCAGGCCCTAATTCCTCTGCACATTCAGTCTTCCATTAGACACCTTCAGGTAAGGTGTTAAAGCTGTGTTTTCAGTGGTTTTTTTCAATCTATTTTCAGTGTTCTTCATTTAAGTGTGTCCTTACAGAGACAATGGAAGTTTCTCAATACAGAGGAAAAGCTAGATATTTGCTTTGGCATTCCTCAGGCTGCTAAAATAAGTTACTTTCATCCAGAGAAGGAGAACACTCATAGACATTTAATAAATTCCTTCCAAAGTGCAGCAGCTAACCCAGAAAATTACAAATATTGGTAATGCTTGGGCATATACCTCCCTGTACTTTTGTCTCCCTATGGAGGCCTCTCCTCCATTATCTGGTATCAGTGCTCTCCTTTATTTTGCACCAGTGGGATGGGCCTTCCTTTCAGTTCCTGTTGGAACTCAGGACATCCCTTTGGGAGTCCGGAGTTGCCGGGACCCCTGCCAGGGGGCTCAGAGACCCTGGCACACAGCCCAGAACACCAGTGGGTTTGATTATGAACCGTGGAGCAAATTGCCACCTTTACATGAAGATCTAAAAGCCACAGCAGTTTAAATAATGTAATAATAAAGTTATCACAGGGTGTAAATGTAGGTTTTGGGATTTTTAGTATAGAGGTTTTTGGGGACAAGATGGAGGGATTTGGGCATATCTAGCCTTTCTTCTTCTTCTTCTCTACCTTCATCTTCAGTGGTGATGTTGGCACTTTTAGATTGGTTTAGAGTAGAAGCTCACTGTCTAACATAGATGATAGGTATTGGAAAGTAATTGCAAATATTGTACACGTAGTTTTTACTCTATAAAGATAACACCGCCCTAGGGGCAGGCAGAGTGCCTCTGACTGTCCCGCTGAGTGGAGCTCGGCAGGACAGGAGAAAGAATTTTATAGATAAGATACAATAAACAACCTTGAGACTGAGAAATGAAGAGCTCTGACTCCTTCTTCAAGCGCCTGGCTGGGAAAAGAGACTTTCAAACTTTTCTCAGGGTCACTCTGACCAGCTAGAGACCCCGACAAGTTCCTAATATTTATTCAGTTGTCTGTCTGCCATCTTCTTGTTTCCAGATTATTGCAGTGGTCATGGATGTGTTTACGGACCGGGACATCTTCCGCGATATCGTCGATGCAGCGTATAAGCGCTGGATCCCAGTCTATATCATCCTGGATGAGGAGGGTGTCAAGCTCTTCCTGGAAATGTGCAGATGCCTTGACCTCAGTGACTTGCAGATCCGGGTAAGGTATTCAGTACTAAACCATTATGTCCTGCAGGTCACTGGCCTTTTGAGTTGTAGTGAATCTTGCAACTTGCTTGGACCAGCAAACACATCTCTTCTTCCCTAAAAGTCATCCTACCACAACACTTAAAGTGATGGAACACAGAGGGGTAATGGTGTGGCTTGAAAATAAAAAGGAAAGAAAAAGGAAATATTTGGATTTTTTTTGCCTTTCACCCAAGGAAGGGATCTGTGTAGTTTCCTGGCTCTTATGACCTAAAAATTCCTGTTTGGGGAGAAAATTATCAGAGAAAATTCCTATAGGTCTTCTATGTGAGGATTCAAACTAGAATTCAAACTGGAGTTCCAGGTAGCTCTTGGAGTTGTCTGCATGGATCCCTCTTACAGGACACATACATTCTGTGAAATCAAGACTTTCCTTCCCAACAGTGGTTGTCCAGGAGTGAATGAGCTTGTAGTCCTCCTGTAGGACAACTTAAAGGAGAATTTAAGGGATTGAGGGCCACAGCTGCTGCCCAGTCCCATACCAGAGTGTGCCTTCATACCGTGCATGCAGCACAGCAGTCAGTCTAGCTTGCCTGGCAGAAGCAGCCTCAGAGGGATCTCACTCCATTACATACAGACTGAAATAATTTGTGTATTTCTTGTTAGTATTGTATTCTTTCCTTCCCCCCCATCTTTTCAGTCACTGTTGCTACTACAGACTTGTTCTAAATCCTGAAAGAAGTTGCTAGGTTGGAAACAACCTATGGGATGCCAGACTCACTTGTCTGTGATCCAACTGTTCTGTGCAGTGGCGGTGGAAAAAGAGCTTTTTTCCTGGAGGAGGGGTGGATTTTCCTTAAGCACTCAATTAATAGTTTAAAAAACCCCAAAATACAACCAAAACTCAAAAGCTCTAAGATTATAGAGTCTCATATTAATCATTTTAGGAGAACCATCTTAAATCTGAAAATTGCCTGCATATATCTGAAGAGTTCTCTGTGAACTACCACTCTGCTCTGAGTTTCATCAAAAAAGACATCCAGCTGAGAAGTTTTCCCTTTTTTCCAAAACAGTGGTGGAAGTTCCTTCCCTCTGGTATCTTTGAAAGCAAGACACAGACCTCATTATAACAGACGTGTTTCAAGTGCCAGTGGTATTGTGTGTCCTAGGCTTGTATCTCTTTGGTACATAATTGTGAAATCACAGCAGTAGTTCCATCTGCTCTGGTACCAGTTTCTCAGTACTTTTCTTACTGTGTCATCATGTACAGCAATGATGTCTTCAGTACTACAATATTTTAGCTCCTGGACAGACTGAATGAAAAGATGTCCTGGCATTTTAGAAAGAGTTGTGTTGGTATTGGAGAGCTGAGTTCCTTTCAGTCTTCCATTTCTGTCTCTAAAGCAGTCCCCTTCTGCTCGTCCTCTTATCCTTCTACTCAGGCTTGATACTCCTAAACCAGTGATCCCAGTGATGTGCTACAGCAGTGCCTAGGTCCTGCAGCAGTCCAGTTGTATGGCTCTCTCTAAGGAGGTGCAGTTTGAACTGATGCAATCAAAAGAAGGAGAAAATGTTTTGTGTCCCTTCTGTGATTCCATTCTTTCATGGCAACCCATGCTATGTTTTCCTTTAGACATCTTCAGCCAAAAATAGTACAAGCTAAGTTGAAGCAAGTCCACAGAGAAGAAATTTTTAACATCTTTTGACCTAGTTGTTCACTATTCTGCAAAGCTTCAGCCTGCAGATTGCTATCCTTCAAATTTTCCCCCTCTTTTCCAAGGTATCTCATACTGGCCCTTAAATTCCCCTGACGGTTGTTATCTTTTTTTCCAGTATGGCTTAGGTATTTTTTTAGTCTTGCTAAGGTCAATGCAGTTAATTCCTGTATATGGTTCAGTGGAATGACCAGGGAGATTCTTCATGGAATGGGGAAACAAGTCATTTGCCTCTCAAGGAAGATGGTCTCTTAGTATCTCACCCAGAGCTGCCTTGGATGTGCCTGTGCTGCTGCTTGGGTCAGTGTAGCAGAAACCATCATGTAGGGATTTCCCTGACAACAGGCTTTGGAGACCCAAGGAAGCTCTGGCAAAGTTAAGGTTTCCCCGTGAGGACTCCCCACAGCCCTTCTTCTTTGGTGTAATGTGCCAAGGGTTGAAGATCCAGATTTAATGCAAGAGAGTAAGCTGGGCCTCCAGTCTTGGTCAGCAGAATCATTTTGTCCCGTGTTGTTTGATCAGAGAAGATACTGAAATTGCTGAGGAAACTCTCTTTCACCCATTTCTTATCTACCGTCTTTCTCCTGACATCTGCTTTGATGTCTGAGTTTCTCCCACAGATTTTTAGCAACAGGGAAAATGTTAACTCCTTTTTGAATTACCATTTTGCTTTATTCTAGAAGATTTTCACCAGTTTTCACCAGACGTAGTTTGCCAGCAAAGGAGTTGCATACTCTTCTTTCCTGCCCTTCTGCCCACCTTTCCTTTGGAATGCTTGTGCGAGGTACAGAGGATGGGGTTTTTTTTTCTCTCAGGAAGTTGCAGCCACATGAGAGATAACTCTAAGGTTTAGAGACAAATTCTGATCCCAGGGGGAGAGAGATGATGCACTACCGTGAACTGCAGTGTCACAATGTTTATTCTGTCTTCTGTCACCACCAGATACTCATTTTGTTCTGTGTTTTCTGCTCTTTTGGTCCCGTTGCCCTGTTCATCCAATGCAAAGCGAATACTTCAGCAATCCTAATACAGGGAGGTTTACTGGTAACATTGGGTTTTGCCCTTTGTCTATGTACAGGGATGGAAATTTTCACAAAATTCTTGGCTATTGTATTCTTTTTGTAGAGATGGCAAGGTATCATGATCTGCTGACAGTCTCATGGGAGGGAAACTGCTGTAGGAAGACAGTACCTCACCCTGCAAAGAGTAAAAGTTCTTAACCAACTCCAAGCATGAAATGAGAAAACCTCCATTTTTGTCTGAATGCCAGAGCTCACCAGAAGTGTATTTAAATTCAATCATCAGAGCATTCATGGTTTGTTCATAAGAGCATGCCTTGTGTGTGTGAGTCATATGGCTTTGTGAGCCTACAGGACATGGTTTGTCAGACTTCTGTTGTGTTTGACATAAGACTGTTCTACAGAGATCACAGTGAATCAGAATTCTCATAGACACTGAATTCATAGCCCCTCAGAAATTCTCTTTTTTCAGGACCTGAGGGTGAATGTTCTCCCCAGTTTTTAGATAGGTGGTTTTTGTCCTCATGTTTCTTTTAACCCCGACCACAGTAACAGATACTCCTGCCCAAAGACAGAGAGTTCTCCTAGAGTTCCAAACAAGCCCAGGGAATGATTTGTCTGCAGGAAGTTCACCTTCACTTTAATTTTTGCATTCATTTTCCTAGCATGTAAGAAGTTTCTCCTTTCACTTCAGAAAGCCTAAAAAGCTTCTCTCTAAGAAACTTTTGGAATTTCATTTCAGTATTTTATGGGTTTCATCATTGACTCCTACCTGAGATGAGAGAGGGGTGGAATGTGATGTGTAGCAGTGCTGTTGGTTTTTTAATGGTCTGCTGGAGTATTCTTCTAGACTACTTGTGACCTTCTGAGAATGGGAGCTTGCAAGGCTCTCTTTTTGTAAAGACACAGATAATACTCAGTAATTATCTTGGTAGGCCACGTCCCAGCTAGCTGCATTCCATTCTGTTCTACCTGAATGCTTGCAAGTTACACTATTTTGTCAATAACCATTCCCTTTCCAAAACTGTCCAGGGCAAACAGAGGATTTCCTGGTTCTAAGAGGGAAGGTACACATAGGTGGAAGCAGTTACATCTCCCTTTAGGGTCTGTCTTTAGTATTCCCCCTACTCAGCCCCAGTTTGTAAGCACTATGGCCTAGGTCTGTCAAGTCAGTCACAGCATTACTGACTTTGTAAATTGGGTCTAATTTAGCTTTCTAAATTCAGAGTGAGGTTTAAAAGTGTCACAATAAAGCAAGGAAGACCAGTTCCTTACTATTTGTATTAGGATGCTCTGTCAGGCTTGACTGTTACCAGTCATATTGAGTTGTAGCCAGGGAGATGTTAGTCACTGCTTTTGCTGAGGAGTGGTGCAAGTCTGTGGAAAGGAAATATAGAAATTTAATGCAGACTGCATCTCCCATAAGCCAGGATATTACAGAACAAACCTTAAGCAGGCTTCTGCAACAATACAGATCTGGAGGAGTCACTTCTATCTGGTGAGCTAACTGGTCCTCTACTCAAAATATTTGTTACTACTATAACTCTAGTGCCTCCTGAAAATGCCTGCAGTCTCACTTCATTTATATTTGTCTCTCCTCTTTTGTTATTGTGCAGTCTTTGGTACATGAACCCAGTCTCGTTCTTCCTCTGTAGGTTGACTTAGCAGTCTACAAATGTTCCAAGATCCTTCAAGGCAGAAAATTGTATACAAATAACCTGTTAAGTGACTTGATGTTTTTATGACTTTGTGCTTGTTTTCTGCATTTCAAGATGTATTAATGCACTCCTGTACCTATTTTATTCAAAGAGGTTTATGTGCTCAGCTGTTCAGTTCTATCCCCTCTGCTCCTTTCTGAGTGTTACATACAGCTCACTTACTGCAGAAATTCAAGTGTGCTTTCTTTCCACCACAAGAAGGTGATAGAACATACAAACACAATAAGATCCACACTTGTTATATGCTGGGAAACTTTCTGCTCACACAGACTGATGCTTCTTGATTCACAGGGGAAGGTATCACAGTCAGAGCTGTTGACTGACTTCTTGTCTTGTGCAGTCAGCATAGCATGATTTGGCAAATCCCACATCCAGCATTAATCAGCAAGGAAAAAAAATATTTCAGGTGATCAGCCAGCCAAATTCAAATGTTATTTTAATTACTGGAAAGGGCACCATTTCTCCTGTGCTCTACCCAACCTGTCTTCAGCATCCCATACATATGACTCACTGCTAGGCCTTGGGCAAGCCACTTCATCTTTTTCTGTCTTAGGCTCCTCATCTTTAAAATGGAGTAATAATACTTTCAGCAGTGTTGGGAGCATTAATTAGCTAATGCCCACACAGGACTCCAGACAGATCAAGCAACAGCTGAATGCAAAACAGTGCTATCATCAGTTACTGTTAGTCAGAATTTGTATTTCCACTGCTGTATTCTAGTGGGGGAAATAGCAGCAGATTCAAAAGGCAGGAGTTGTGTTCAGAAAAACAGCTTTTGAAAGAAATCTGCATTCTTATAATCACTCATTCCTGCATGCTGATTTCAGTAGCCTATCAGTATTTAAGCTGTTTATAGTAATAGGACTTGGCTCTTTGTGGGATCTGAGGCTGTGCTAGCATTAGCCAAATCCTCCTGATTCTTCTGCTCTGCAGATGGGGAAGAATGAAGCAAAGGTGAATTGACTTTCCCAGAACATCACAGGGAGCAGTATAAGAACTGCAATTACACCTGGAACTATCTGACTCCCAGCCCTGGATTTATGACTCCAGTTCACAGTACCTTTTAGCTTTTCATTCTTAAGGAATACTTACATAAAAATATAGTGGAATGAAGAAAATTGTCTAGATTTGTGTGTCAGAGTGACAAGATAATTTGCTCCAAACTTACACTGACATTCAGTGTTTTTGGATTTGGGGGGAGGAGAGGGGGAATGTTTCATGTTAGACACTTTGGGAGTTCAGTCTTGTGCAGCCAGGACCCATGAGCAGAGTAACACTCAGTCAGTGCAAATATATCCTTATAGTATGCACGGGCACACATCTATTGTTGAAAATTATGTAACCCTAACTTTGTGGTTTTTCTGTGTCTGGTAGAGCTTTGTTTCATTACTTGTAGGTTTGCTGACAAAATGTGAGATGGGAGATGTGAGGTTTGGGGAGAAGTATTCTCTAACTACTTCCATTCGTTTTATGAAAATATTCTTCTTCCTCATCTTCAGAAATTCTTCTTCGCTGATCTATTTGGGACATTAGTAGAGACACTTATCTGAAAGCATTGTCTTGCCAGTGGCTCAAGTGAATAGCTAAAGACAGCAGGCAGGGTTTTGATGATGTTGACCCCTTGGACAGCTATAAACTGTCCAAGATGGAGAGGAGTGACCTGTGTAGACAGGGGATGACAACAGGACTTACAGCACTATGCTCTCCTTTGCAGCCCTTCTGGTGGCTGATACAAAATGAGCTATAGTCCCAGAAGTAGTGAGACAATGTGAGTGACATCTTAACACTTGGAGCTGGCAATTATCTAATTTTCTGCCCTATTTATTGTGACATTTTGTCTTTTCACCTCCCTGCTAGAATGTCCGCATACGCTCTGTGACAGGAGTTGGGTTCTACATGCCATCAGGGAAGATCAAAGGCACACTGGCATCCCGATTCCTGATGGTGGATGGTGAAAAAGTGGCCACTGGATCATACAGGTGGGTTACTCTTGTTTAAGGCATTAAGGCATTTATTTAAAGAAGGGTCATCACTTTGCTTGAGAGTCTTCTTCACACATCACCCCCCTTCTATCCCAGCTTCTGTTATCTGTGTGGCATCTGTAGAAACTGGAGTGGGACAACAAAGAAGGTGGCATAGAGCCCTTCTTCAGAGAATGGAACATACATACATGCTGGCATACCTTTTCAGAAGGCTAGAGACAGTTCCACACTGCATCAGGAAGGGGTCTGCAAGGACTCCCCACCAGTCCCTGTACTCAGTTCTCTTCAGTGAGGTTTTCAGTCCAGAGACTCTTCCTGTTGATGCAGTGCTGCTTGTTTAAAAGGGTAAACTTGCTTGTATAAAAGGGTAAACTGTCCTTCAGAGTTTCAGGGCCTTTTCTCCCAAATCTGATCTACATGTCTGAAGAAGAACAATAATGTTGTGTCATATATCCATTGGGGCCCATCTGGCCAAGGATATGAGGGCAAATGGCATAATGCTACATATTCCCCTGTAGTGTCTTAGGTTTTGTTAGGTGGGCTGGGTCAAGTATGCACCCCAAAATCTAATGTCAGGTTCTGTTTCCTCCTCTTAGCTTCACATGGACTTCATCTCACATTGACAGAAACATCCTGCTAGTCTTGACAGGACAGCACGTGGAGATGTTTGACATTGAGTTTCGTGAGCTCTACGCCATCTCAGAGGAAGTTAATTTATACAAGGAACTGGGTATTGCTAACCCATTCCTCCTTGGAATTGGGAAGCCAGGCTTTCATTCCTCCACCGTGGCTCGGAAGTTCATTAACCCAAAGTATGGTTTAGTAGCAGGGGCAACCCGTGGTGATATGATGCTCTGGGCTTCACGGCACAGGCAAGACAATCAGGGAAACATGGAAAAGGAGGAAACAAGTGAGTCAAAGAAACGGTTAAATCAGTTCCTGAATGACTTAGTCACATTGGAGCAAGTATTCCCAGAAATAGATCCACCTCTGGAGAACTTGAACAAGCTGAATCGGAGCCCCCAGAAACTGTTGTCCCGGCTCCACGTGGACCTGAGAAATAAATCCAAATCCAGAGAGTCTATTCGTGACATAAAGAAGGAAGATGCTCAGGGCAATGGAAAGCAAGGAAAGCGGTTTGCCAGTGGGCTTTTCAGTCGCAAGGCCAAGCGCTCTCCAGGCTCAAGCATTGAGGCCAATTCTTTTGCCAGTGAAGGACATTCAGGAGAAGACCTTGGTAACATGAAACTGGAATATGAGAGGCTCAGCATTGGCCATGCTAGTGTTCGGAGCGCTGGGGGCAACTCAGGTAAAACCTTTTGCCAGCATACTCTGCTTTCTGTGTCCCTTGCTCTGAGCTTGGCTGATTGATGCAAGCATACCCACTATAGCCACTTGTGAGTAGATCCTCTCATTTCCTCTGAATCAAAATAGGCAAGAACAAAGGGTAGAAATTGTATCAAAAGATACAGGCAATATAAGTTTAAAGCAATTTAATGGCAGTCTTACTGTAAGGTTGGTACTTCTCATGTGGATGTTTCTCATACTTTTGAGCAGCAAAGGGAGAGGAAGGGGAACGTTGCCTTGTGTAAAACAGTGCTCAGTCCATGAAGTCCATTTGCCTTATAAACAGCAGCACTATATTCTCTATTGTCTTGTCTAGCAGGCCACAGACAGATTTTCAGTGTAATCCCTTCCTTTTCTCATTAGAGTTTAGGCAGGTGTATTTCCTATGACAAATTTCTGGTGGAGAAGAGAGGAAAACATGCTTATGTTGAGGTGAGGAGACAAGAAGTGGAGGAAAGGGTGCAAGTCGTTTTAATTTGCTCCTTTACCTCCTTCTGAAATGGGGGAGAAGGTAATGAAAATGGAAGTTACAAAGTAGGTCACTAGATCTCAACTTTTCTTTCTTTCCTAATGCACGATTGATATTTTCATTAAGTCCTTTGAAGGCTTCAGTCAGTTAAAGACACAAATGTTAAAGATTTCTAATGGGTTATGGGTTCATAGCTACCTCCTCAACATTTAATATGTTTTGTGAGATTGAAGTAAATCTTTGGACTATTCATCCTGGTTGTCTTCCTCTCAGTGAGCTGTGTTGGGTGTCAATACATCCTGCACCATCAGGAAAATAAACTAATTGCAAGGAGAAAATTTCTCCTCCACTTGTCTGTCCAGAGACCATTCTGTGCTCTGATGAATGCAAAATGCAGATATAGAGAAACTGAATTCCTTTTCAGTTGCCATGATGTGAAGTGGAAAGATGTTCTTTTGGGACCAAGAAGAAAAGCAAGGTATTGGGATGGTCAACAACAATGATTAATTAGGTTCCTGGAAATATTTCTGGCTAAATGAGGGACAGACCCAAAAATGCCAAATGAACACAAGAAAGAGGAATTGTAAGAAGGAATAGCTAATTTATTTAAGACTGCAGTAGATCCATTTTAGAATCTGGATTTGACATCTGGGAGGCAGAAGTAAACCCTGGTCTAAAGAGGTCCTCTCTCCAAGTAAGTCTTGAGCACAGACATTATGTGCTGGTGGGCCCCATTCTTCAAGGCCAGGAAAAGCAAAATCGGTGAGGACCTGCGGGGAGATGGATGGGCATTTCCATTGGCAGGAATGGAGCTGAGTGCTTGCACTACCCTCTAGTGACAGAAGGAGAGAATTGTGTCATCTCTGATTCATCAGCACTTGGCAGTATCAAGATTCTCACTGTCACCTGTTTCAAAGCAGCCAGCCTGGCATTCCCACAACGTCCTGATGAAATCAGGCCCAGCTTAAGACACAAGATGTTGATGTCTTTGGCTGGGCACTGCACCCTGCTGGGGCATTGCACCATCCGGGCAGCAGGGATGTCCCTATTCCTCCTAACACAGTGGATCTGTGCCAGACAGTCTGATGCTTGGTCTAGAGCATTTCCACCAATACATTACCATGCTATTATGTTCAGGTTTTATTTATTGCCACTGTTACTTCCTGCAGACTGCCAATTCTTTCAATAAGGGGGAAGGAAGAATTGAGAACAGGTCCAGGGAAGGTGCTGAGGTCCAGCACACCATTCTTCCCCCTGTGCTTTTTCTGACCTCATAAATCTTTCCAGTGAGTCCTTGCTAGTATTTTTTGGTTTATGCAAATTGGGAATGCCTATTCATGGTGACAGTGGGGGACTCCATAGCTTTTGAAGTATGGTGTAAGTAGACTTTGTCCATCTGGTGTCATCAAAGGCTGAAGGAAGATCATGGATTGTGTGTTGCTTTTGAAATAAATCACTCTCTTGTGAGAGAAAACTTCTCTAGTCTAATAGTCCCAAAGTGGCATATGAACAGAGATGGTAGAGGGCACGTTAGATAGATGAAGACTCATGAGGAACAGAAAAGGATTTAATAAAAAATTCTTAAACACAGCCATGGAATAGAGTTCCAGCCTCACTATAAAGATAGGAGGCACTTTGTTCTTGGGTAACTTTAGGGCTGACTTAATTTGAAAAGTTTGTCTTTGAGCAAAGCTAGTAAAAACTGGTGCTGTGATATTCTGGGTGACAGAAGGGAGGGAAGAAGTGGAAATGAGAGGGTACTTGGTATGCAGGCAGGTTAGGATGCAATTATTCAGAGCTTCACGGTTTGAAATAGCTGCCCTTAGCTTTTGTAAAGATTAAACAGCACACCTAAGCCCCATGGGCCTGCCTGTGCACACATCCTCCAAAGTCACTATTAATTCTCTGGCACCACGGAGACACATCCCACCTTGCAAATGCATGGAGAGACCAGATCCACACCCCAGCAGCTCATGCAGTAGTTGAAAGACATTATTCAAGCAGGCTAAAAGTCAGATTCAGTCTTGTAGGAGCAAAAAGTGATGAAGAGAATCTGAGCTTGGAAGGAAAATGGTGGAAGTGTGTGCTGTGATGGAGTCTGAAAATCTGATGCAGTTTTTACAGGCTGGAAAAGGATTCCTATGAGTCAGACCTGGGAGTCTGGAAAATACAAGGGCTCCAGATAGAAAGTAATGTCCCAAACTAAGTTTCTGAATTAACACCCTGAGGTGTTGTCCTAGCACACGGCAAGTTGTACATTGTCTTAAAAGGTTTTCTCAAACCACATCATGAAATTAACAGAACCCTTGGATTTCACTGTTGCCGGCTGAGGAACACAAAAGCAGCTCTGAACTTGACCAGAATCTTGTTAATTTTAAGCTGCTGCTGGGCATACTGTGGTCAGCAAAGACAGTGACTTCTGTGTGCAGTTTCTGGGAAACGCTGCAAAAGTCTGAAAGCTCTGTGCCTTCAGAAGGAAGGCGCAGACTTTTTGGTTAGTGTTCGCCTTTGGAAGAAGCAAAGTGGGCTTGTTCAGATGGGTCTGCTGTCCTGAGGTGCTCCGTGCATCGACTTCATTCCTCATGAGCAGTGGTTGCAAAATACACACACTTAGTAGAAGGATTTGTGTTTCAGTTTTGTGTGCTTCTTGCAGCAAGAAATGGAATTCATGCTGGGCACTGCAATGGCATTGAAATAGCTGCTTAGTTATCACGTGTTTTTCTGCCAAAATAAGATCATGGAAGGGTAGTAACTGGAATTTTCAGCCCCTTTTCTAAAGAGAAAGAGGGAAACGTTGTTGGGTACATAAAAGGAAGATGTTTGCTCTAACTGTAGTGGGATATGTAGAAAAAGGTCAGAAGACAAGAGTAGAAAGTGACAAGAACAAAAGGGCTGGGAGTTGAAATTAAGCAGAGAAGCACAGACATCTTTCAAAAAAGCATGAGGGTCTTGAATATGATGCAGATAGGGAAGGAAAGAGGGGTGGATAGGAGATAGGAGTAATGATAATACTGTCATGCAGGATGTGTCAGAGGGGGACAGGTAGAATGAAATGCCACAGGGAGCTGTGGGGAGGAAGCAGTAGCACACACAGCAGCCACAGAAGTGAGGGCAGGGTGCAGTGCAACCTCCCAGGTGAACATCAAGAAGATGCAGTGTGGAAGAAAGTGGAGAGAAGGAGGGGGACAAAAGAGAATTCTTCTCTTCCCCATCACCTACAGGTAAGGGCAGCATTGATCAAATACCCACAAGCAAGACAGTGACATTAAAAATTATTCACTTGAAGCCCAATTCAGAGACAGTGCTTGGGTTGAATGCTCCCTACTCTTAGCAAGGCTGAGACTTCTCAGTGGCATGTCACCATGACCTGTGGCAGTTTTCCCTGTCTGTTTTCACTCTGAACTGGCATCTGGCTCCAAGTGCTTGGGAGATGCACATGTATCTTCCTTCTGTACAAATACATGAGTGGGGCCTGCCTGTGTTCAGAGTGATTCCAAGCCATGTGGCAGCCCCTGTCAGCTCCTGCTGCCCTGGGCCAGAGTCATGCAAGCTTTACTGAGCTCACATGAGCTCCCTTACTTGCAAAAGCCTCTGAGCACACTTTTGTACAGTGCTTGAAACAGATATGCTGGGGCATCCAGATGAACATCTGGCTGTAATGATGGACACCAGACAGAAGTGCAAGCACTGAAAGGTACAGATACTGGGAACAGAAGAAATTCATAGAGTAAGCAGTGAAAAAACCTAGGATTATAAAAAACTGGAGGCAGCATACTCTGCCACTTTAGTGAGAGACCTTGAGGCCTTGGGATTTGTCTTGCAAAGGCAGTGTTGGAAACACTGGCACTAGAGATGTTTGAAACAAAATGTGGAAAAAAACCTCTACTGAGAATGTGTGTGGGTATCAAATGAATGAGATGACCTTGGGTTTTCAGGATTTTTTCCATACCTCAATCTTTGGAAAACTTCTCACCCAAGGCATGACCAGACTATTTATCAGTGCCAGCTGGGACCTAATGAAGCTGGACTTGGGTACAAGCCAAAGCTTGTAGAACTACTTCTCCAGTGGTTTTCTCTACAATATACTCTGCATTTGATCTTATTTTAATGTTTCTTCATTTCACTGCAGCAGAAAAAAAACCATGATAGAGTGCAGAATAATGTAGGTCTAACAAGGTGTATAGTAAAAAATGAGAGTGAAGCATGAGTCCAAACTTTATCCAGGGCTTATTTACATAACATTAACACTACTTTAACTTCTTTTCCTTCCAGGTAACCTGAATCCAAACTCCACTATGAGCGATAAAAACAAACAATCTACCTGTGTGTTATCTTGATTGGGAAGGATTGTCTGGAGGACTAAAGACTGAATCACAAGCTGGAACAGTAACTTCTTGATTGATTTTGAACCTACAGCCATATCCTCATGCAGTGATCTGTAAAGCCACTGCAGGTCCTGGATGCATCTGGCACCCCTGGCTAAAGCACATTTACTGGGTGACGAGCAGACTTTGGATAGTTGGTCCCTTAAATGAGGGTTAGTGATGAATGTATTAGTCCATGTCTATGTGCACACATATTTTGTATATAAAAACAACTGTGATGACTGGTCTCAGAGCTTGCTCTGTGCCCAGAGAAATGCAGGAGATTTTCTGACTTACTTGTGCTGCTACTTCGGTCTGTCTGGCTGCAGACTTGGAATCACTGTGTTGCATTGTTTACTCTACTGCACTGCAAAAATGTATTGATCTGACTGGCTGTAAGGCTGAATTCAATCGAAGTGGCAAAATCTGGGTGAAATAAGGATGTTTACAGACAGTGGAGCAATCCTTTGTCCGTAAGGAGTCTTCCTGTAGATTCCTGTTGTTACTGGCCCAGGCAGAAATGAGTGGTCTGGGAGAAGACTTTAGCTAACAGTAGCCTACAGAGCAGTATCAGAACTGTTTCACATCCTAAATGTAACAGTTGAACAAAGTGATTTAGCAAGAATGTGGCAAAGTGGAAAAATGGAATACAGGGCAATGTTTAACATACACTTGAGACTGGGTCAGGAGAAATGCCTGATAAGGGGCCTGGGCAGGGTCTGGGAGCAATAACACAGACTTCAGGGGCTGTGACGAAATCCTCGTTGTTGCTAATTCAGCAATACTTTTACCATTCATGGAAACCAAATGATTAAGGAGCACATCTTTGAGGGTTGAAAGAGGAAGCAGAGGAGGCATGCAACCTTTTCAAATGTCCTTTTTTTTTTTTTTTTTTTAAAGTTAACCTTTCCAGAATCTAAATCATGCTAAAACTGAGAGCTTTGATCCATAAGAAGCATTGTGTGCAATCAGACCAAAGGCCATTTGATCTGCTGTTCTGCCTCTGAGAATAGCCTGTAACAGGTGATCACAGAAGCATAAAATACAAGGCTTGTATATACAGAGGTCTTTCTCTGACACCATTCCAGCAGTCTGTGGACTTTCTCAGCTTTCTGGCAGTTCCTTCTGGACCTGGTCTTAATGAATGCACTTAGTCCCTTTCTAAAAATCCTTTTTTACTTTTGGCCTCCAAAGTGTTCTGTGGTACCAAACCCTAAATTCAGTGTGTGTACAAAAAAGAACTGCTGTTAGGCTGTTTTAATGGTTTCTTTGATGATTACCTCCTAGCTACTATGGGATCTAACTGGCATTTCTGTCCTCTTGTTCACTCTCCTTTTTCCAGTTCTGCTCACTAACAGAGTGGATAAACAGATTGTTTTTGTCTCTACAGTGGGCAGATTGACATTTCACTCTGCTTTCTTGCCATTTAAATTACATATCCTGCTGTCATAAGTAAATCCTCTTGTGATACCTAAAAAAATTAGATCCTAGTTATTAGAAGAGACCTGAAAACTAACGTGCCTACTTGCCAAAAAGTATTTAAACATCAGAAAACCACAGGTTTAGTTTTCTTACTTTTTGTTTAGAGAAACCATCTGGGTTTTTAGCTGCACAACAAATTCACAGCAAAGGCAATTGATGCACTCCCAACACAGAAGCAGCTGATGGAAAGGCTCTTTCAGGTGCTGGGTTGCAGTAGAGGTTGTTACTCTCTACTGCAAAATACAAACAGCTGTCTGTAGTTGATGGTAAAATGCAATTGATTGATTCACTGATTGATTAATTGCCTTTCCTTGAAGTATATTTAATTTGAATGGGAAGCAGGTCCATTTTGCTCCATTTACCCTTCAGAATGTCTTGAGATGCTAAGATACCAAAGGTATTGTGCCCTCTGTTAAACATACTCATCCTCATTCCATGGGTTAAATGCTTGCTAGCCTATATAATATATTCTATATAGCCTTCTGGGAATCAGCTGTAGTTTTACAGCTGGGTCTGCCAGCTCATATTATGAACAGTGTTTCATAAAGTTGTTCCTGGTAATGGGGAAAAAAAGAGGTGTTGGAAATGACACCTCCACTTGGATGGAGAAGTGACTTGATAGCTGAGTTATCCTGTTGGCTTTGTATGTGTAGCTCATGTGCCTAAAGCTACTCACTGTGTTTGCAGGATTCTTGAAAGTGGTATGATTTTGCCATACTTTGTTTACCACTCTGCAGACATTTGGGAGACTTTTTTTTTGTATTTATTTCACTTTGTTAGCAAAGATCAGATATAAATTTATTAGGCCAATGTTGTTCTACTTCTTGTTCTGAAAAGAACAGTGTCTGGTGCTTCCTTTTCCTCCCAGGCTTTTAAAATATTTATTTTTTTAATTGTGCAATAGGTTAATTAACTAATTAGCACCATGTTGATATATATGGTCAGGTTTTCCAGGAAGTCCTTTATCTCCTTGTTGCTTCATCCTGGGTGACTTCACAAATAGTCCAAGGCTGATTTCACCTGTCCTTCCCTTCCTTCCTCACTTACACATTAGTGTGTTTTACTTTCTCTTCCCTAGGGTGGATGTCAGAGCTCTTTTCTTTAACCTGTCAACTAACAGGATATCCTTTCCAGAGAAAGTCTCTTATCTGCTTGTCTTCTTTGTTGCCACACCAGTTCCTGAAAGAGAATGTTCACTTGTTTTCAGATTCTTTCCGTGGAAGTCAGTCTCATGCCTTGACTCCAGGGGCTAGTAGAATTCCTTAGGCTTATCACACACTGCTTAATTATTTAATTTGAGAGAACAAACTTGCTTTTTTGCATGATAGAAATCTGCTCCTTAAACTCAGCGTGACTCTGAGGACGCACACAGCCTTGTTGATCCAGAGTGGAGGTTTCAGGCTCTGGTGGAACTAGTTCTTCCCTGAAGATAAAATCTGCTGAACTTGGCCTATTTACCTGCTCCTATGGCAACAGAAGTGAGTCTGTGTGAGGTGACCACATTTATTTTGACTAGTTTTTGCTAATTGTGGTTCTTGATGAGTGCTGGAAACCTGGGGCTGTGACCTGTAAAATGAATTTCTCTTGCTCTCCAGATAAAATGTGGTTGATGGTGCTGGGGGTCACAGGGGCAAAGAGCAGTGCTTAGCAATTGTGATGGAAGTCTGCCAGTAGAGGATGAAGGGATGAAGGTCAGCAGTCTTCAAATAAGCTGTCACTTGGTGCTTGCCCAAGATGTCCCCTCTTGTAATCAAGTCACCAAGCTCCCGAGGGGGTTGGAAAGACGGGAATTGTTCTGTTGCTACTCAGAAGAGCCAGATTAGCTCTCTTTGGCATCTGTACCCTGACCCTGTACAATCCCAAGAGGATTCCTGTCTTCTGGATCTCTTTCCCTCTTTGGCTGGTCTGTGTGGAGCACCATAGGGCCTACAGCTGTGGTCCTTGTTTTGGACAGAAAGTAACAAAGCTGGGGCTCATGGCTCTCTCTGACTGCAATGGTGAGTGGTTCAGAAAGAGCCACTTGGCTGAATGTGTGCCTTCTGTGTTTCTTTTGGTACGAGTTTGTATATTTAATGTATATGTGTCCAGTTAATTATGTGGGAGACCTTTTCTAAGTCAAACAAATAAACTGTATAGTGTGTTACGTTTAGGCACTGTGTTCATCGTGTCACTTGTAATTTCTCTGCTACAGTTCCTGGACTGGGGGCATTTTTCTCATTTATTTGTCAAGAACCTGTACTGTCTGGATTAGAACGGGTTTCTGTGTAACTGGTGAACTTCTTTGTTCAGTGTTTGATGGTATTTGCTAAAAGAAATGTGGGCAGCTAAATTCTCCACAAGTTCAGTGTTTTGTGGCTCTGAGTACCTTAAGAGAGTCTAATTCATTCCTGCTTTCTTGGTGCTGGAGTAGGCTGCAGCACATGTCCACTTTAGTTGTTTGAGGGGGTTTTTTGTTGTTGTTGTTTGGTTGGTTTTTGTTTTGTTTTTTTAAATTACTTTGCAGCTGAAATATATCTTGCTGCAGCTATAAATGCATTTGACAAAGTGCCACCTTGGTTTTCCTTTCCATCTTTCTTCTATAATTTGTACCCATCAGCAATGACATTTAATTTATGAAACTGAGTCCCTGTGCTACATTTGAGTTTTACCTGGTACAATGTAATCCTTGACATTTAAGTAACTCTCAATCTCTTGTTTCCCATGTTCCCTTTGTTTGCGTGTACAAAAACCCATTTTAAAATTCCTGACCATGTTTCAGAATAAATCCAGCCTCTATTTTACTTTTGGGCATTAGTGTACATAAAAAAGTATTTGCAGTAAACAAAATCATCATCTTTCAGTGTTTTAAATCCATGTAGCAATTGCATTTGTACTGCTTAAGAGGAGTCTGCCCTATCCAAGCTAGTTTCACAGGGTATCTCAGGCTCTGTGGATCCTGAGCTGCTTTCTTTATAGCAATAACACCACCATGACTTTCTGCCTTTTCTTTTTCTCTTTTGGGGAGGTTCTCCAAGAAAGAAAGATAAGACTGTCCTTCCCCTCCTTTCTCTGCTACTTTAATACTGCACTCTTGTTTTTTGACACTTTTGTCTGTGCTCTGGCAAAACCAGGGGGCAGTCCAGGACTGAATGACCTCTTTGTGTCTCTGGAACTTATGTCCCCTCTCCTTAGCCTGCTGAAGAAATGCAAATTTGGAAATCCTTGTTAATAAGCAAGGCTTAGGAAAAGTAGAGTCAGTGACTATAGGAACCAACTTGGAAGAGAAACCTATGGATGTAGATGAAATGGTAAAGCCTTTATGCCTCTTGCAAGGTTGGCACAGGTTTACCTAATTCTTTGCACAACACATATTTCTCATCCTTCTTGCAAGTCTGGGCATGTGTGCTCGGGGAGTTTGGTTACAGAAAACCACAGCATGACATACAGCACTCAGCATCCAAATGTGGGCAAATTTGCAGGGCTTTTCAGCAAGATAAGGAAGTAAGAGAGTAGGTGGAAGTGTCTGCACAAGAACTTAGGGGCACCATGGCTTCTGTATCCTAAACTCATCACATAAGATGTTAATGTCTTGAGATTTAGAGATGTTTCTAATTCTACTCCTTTCTACCTTTCCGGTTTATCTGTCTGTAATATCAACTTCAGCCTTTCATCTGACTTGTCAGGTTTTATTTTCTTTTTCTAAAACATTAGAAATGTCACTGGTAGGAGATCTGTAGGCATAAAACAGCCCTCCTGCCTGCCTTGGGTAGAAAGCAGCAACTTCTAGATGACAGAGTGCTGAATGCAACGATTTTATAAACTGGACAATTTTTTAATAGAGGCTGAAATTTCACTGGACGTGTGAAATTGCACATAACCAGGAAAACACAACCAAAAGAATTTGTGCAGAAAGCACAGAGGCAAAATACAACATTTGCATAATAACGATTGTGGATATTACAGAGAGCTTGAAACCTAGACCATAAAAAATGAGAGCTGATTTCAGTGCATTTACAGCCAGTAGCACAGGGAAGGATCAGGGAGGTCAGGTTAAGGATATTTATATTTGTGAGTATTGACTCTCTTCAGGGGAGCCTTTGTCTTTTTACTTTTATTTAAAGCAAAAGAGCCTCTGAGTTGCAAATTTCCAACGTGTAAGAAAGAAAAGTATGTTGCACCAATGGGCTGTGGACTGATCAGCAATTTGCATAGGCTTGGGGGTGGATTAGGCACATGCCTCCTGCGTGTTGAATGAACACCCATGTTTCTTCAGCTATTTGATTTCCCAGACTGGAGTGGCTTTTCTAGCAAGGATGCAATGGGGCTTTTTCTAGCTCTCTGCAATGAGACCAACAGCCAGTTGATTGCAGGATGCAGCACTAATATCAAGATGCTACTGAGATACTTTTGTTTGAAAGTGCCCAGGGGGTAAGATATATGAGCTAAATGGACGTGAGAACACGGGGTAACAAAGGAACAGGAACATGTCTGTGAGATCTGGCTGCTGGAACCCATTGGATTCTGTTTCTCCTGAGCTGGCTACAGACTCATGGCAGGATGGAGAATGGGGGTGGGGAAAGACTGAGCACACAGGAGAGCAGTATGCTAACTGCAGAGCTGGATCCTACACCAAGCATTAGAAACAAAGGCTATGTCCTTCACACCATCAGCATGTGTAGAATAGCAATGTCAGTTGTCTATGACAGCAGGGTTGCAGCAGCACTGGTCTGGGGTTTACACACTTGGGATTGTGAGGAGTATAAATGTTCTAGCTCTAGAGGGTTTATAGAGGCAGACCTTTGTGTCTGAGGTTCCCCCTAGGATGCAAGAAAAGGTAAGTGCTGCTGCTTGGATATAAAGGGCAGAACCCTATTTGCCCCTACTTGCATTGCTTGGTGGGTGTTGTGGTTAAGAAACAACGCAGCAGGGGCTATTTTATTATTGTTATGCTCTGGCTTTTCTGAAACTTCACTATTAGTGGAAAGGTACCTGGGATGAAACTTTTTTTGGAGGGGATGCTTCCTCAAAGAAAGATTATTTAAAAGAAAAAGCTAGCTCCCTGAGAAATTACAATATATTTGGTGAAACTGTGTGAAACCTTAACGTGTAGGTGCTAGACAACCTTGGGAAAAGGGCACTTACTTCAAGTGTTTGAAAAGAAAAGCTATTTAAACTTTGAAGGAGCTATTGGTTTTATTGTTGCAATATTTATGATCCTCTCTTTATAGGTCATGCAACCATTTCCTTCGTTAGCCTTAATCTCCTACCAGAAAATCTTTCCCTTGGCTGACAGTCCCCTTGTACTGAGCACTCGCACTACAGAAACAGAAAACAGCAAATCTAAACAAAACGTGATCATCTATAGCTGCCTTGCTAAGTGCACAACACATCTGCAGAAGGATCAATTGCTCTGATTTAGCACGGCCATTAGTGACATTTTGCCACTGAAAGGTAGAAAATGTCTCTGTTGAGTGTCCTGAGGTATACCAGCAATAATCATAGACATTAGAAATGGGAAAGGTCACTAGGTCATCTAGTCCATTGCCGCAGTACAATGCAAGGCAATTCACCAATATAACTTTTCTAGGACTTGGTAAATTGTGCTACCACTTGTTTGATGTTCTCCTTCAAAGTCTAACAAATCTCATAGGAAGGAAGTTAAAAAAAATCTTTGGAGAGCTGCAGTAGGCGGGTGTTCCGACGGACATTGCACTGAAATAATGACCTGTCTCCTAGTTTATCAAAGCACCTGCCATTGCCCTTTTACAATGAGGAGGACACTGTAATATATTCACTTCCTTTGTTCTGTATTTATGACTGCAGCATTTCAACAAATCAAAGTTTTCTGGAAGGAAAAGTTGGGACTATCTCTACTGGTTTCTCACCAGTTTCTACATCACTTTTAAAGATGTTGATTCAGCCACAGAGCTAAAGTTAGGCTTCTGCAAAGCCATATTCATTTCCCTACCCCCAGTGGGGTTACTCTGGATGTAAACTGGAGTTACTGACAACCCAGTATGACCAACAGCTTCCTCTTTGCATCCAAGGAGACAGACTCACAAGAACAAAGAGAGAGACAGACAAGCACAGGCGCCAGCTACAGATGCTGCACCCTGCAGCCAAAATGAGGGTGTTGTTCCAGGCAGGTTCCATCTTGTTTCAAAATCTTCCACATAAGTAGTGCTTGGTATAAGTAATTGGGAATTCACCCATGCACAGCAATGTTGCTAACATGAGGACACCCTTGGAAATGCTGTAGGGTGTTTGCATTGAATATTGCTGCAAAAGCAATTGCTGCAACAGAAAGTCTTCTGGAGGAGTTGGGTTCCCTCAATAAACACAGATTCCTTGTTTTCTTGAACACCTCTCTGGTCTGGAATATCATGGAAAAGAAGCTTAAATGCATATTTACCTTGCTCTTTGAGCATTAGCACTATCCTGTGGAAGCAGGACCATAGGTTACAACAGATACCAGGCCTAGATTAGGCTCTGTAAGATCCTCAGTGACAATAAGCAATCCAGCAGCAGAAATTAAGTGTGGTCTAAGCAGAGGAAGAAAACAGACTAGAACTGAGCTGCAGAGGGCCCTTGAGAGAGAACACACTTTCTTTTAAGCAAGGTCTTTGAATCCAGAACTGCAGTCATAAAAGAACATTTTACTCTCTTTTAGGAAACTAACCTCAGTATAATGTTGACTTTCCTCTACCAATCCAAAAGTCTCTTTAGGGCAAGACTAGGAGAAGAGCCCGGGGTTTATCTGAAGCGAGGAAGAGAGAACCTGGTGTTTTTAGAAGGGCCCTTTGTGCTTGATGTGAAATCCACTGGAATTTTGATCACCTTTCCTTCCTCATGCAAAAGAAAATAGGACAGCAGACCAAATACTGTTGTAGCTCCTGAGCAAATGCATCTTTTTTCTTCAGTGGTGCCTGCACACAATCCATGTGTCCAAAAATATCATCTCCCAGTACCAGGAGGTCCAGTAATTGTTCCCAGGCGTGGTCCTGAGGGCTTTGCCCACAGAGCCCCACCTTGAACTCCCAGGAACTGATCCCATGGCAGGCACGGGGAAGCTGCTGGCAAATTTCCCTTGAGGAGGTGACACAGAAAGCCATACTCACAAACCTGGGTTGACTTTGCTGCTAACTGTTGCAGAAGCAGAGCTGGGACAGTGAGTGAGTCATGGGGTTTGCAGGTAATCAGCTTTGAGTAGTAAAGAAAAAAGAGCTTGGCTCACCCAGCGTGGCTGCTCTTTGTTCCCAAGCTGCTGGAGGCAAAATCACGGGAGCAGCTCCTGCCGCCTTCCTGAGGGTTCACACCACCCCACACAGGGGTGACTCTGGGCCATTTTGCTTCACAGCCCTCCCTCCTGGCATTCACAGCCCGCTGCTGTCATCCTCTCCCTTCTGCCTCCCCACACAGCTCTCTCTGCAGGGTCTTGGCCAGGGTCACACTGCAGCTGATGGGGCGAGGAGCACAGCGCAGCTCCGGAGAGCTGTGTGTGAGGACAGAACACGCCCTTCTGCACACAGTGCTGGTCCATGATCCAAGAAACCTTCCAAAGAGCTTCCCACTCTCTGCCACATAAGATCCCCACATTTTTTCCCAGCATCACGTTCATTCTGTAACCACATTTTTCTACCAATCTCAGTTTTATGATGTCTTTCAGCAGATTTTTTCCTCTGTCTTATTGATGATGGTCCCTTCCAGAATTATTCTCGCTTTTTGTCCTCGGGTCCTGCCACCCTGGACTCTGACCCTTTTGCAAGAGTCGGTGAGCTGCCCAGTTAAAACTCAGATATGCTTGGAGTTTCTGGTGAGTTTTTTGTTGTTTTGGTTTTTATAAAGATCTAACTGGATTCTTCCCCATGAAACACCAGTTTTGGAAACTTTGGGAAGGAAGCCATGAAGGGGGAATAATAATATAACGACATTCTAAAGTGTATGACAGTAGTAGTTATACTGTATCTTTGAATTCCTAATCAAAACTGATAGTAACTTTTGTGGTTTGGAGGGGGGTTTTGGGTTTGTTTGTTTGTTTTGTGGTTTTGTTGTTGTTGTTTTGTTGTTTTTGTTGTTTTCTGCCTGAGCTGCCTGGAGGAGGCACAATTTTCCATATATTAGGAAAGGAAGCTTTACTTTTCCTCCTCAGGTTTTCTGCCCTGTTTTTTCCATGCACAGTAACATTACCCCATCCCACAGTAACTTTTCAGTCTGTCCCCTGCTCTGCAGGTGCCATCCTCGTTTCCTCATCTGCTTTTCTGGTAGAGCATTATTCCTGCTCACTGTGTCCAGCTCAGCAGACCAAAGGAAGGCAGATGCTTTGCTGTTGGTATTGCTTTCAGTGCTGCTGACAAGTGCAGACAGCACTGTGCTTTTCTGCTAGGGATAGTTTCACTCCCAGACTGAGGAGAAATGGCAGCCATTCTGCTTGCTTTGATCTCATTAATAATAAAGGACAACGGGAGCCCTTTTGAATATGAGGAAAAAGCTCGAGTTAAAAAATTAAACAGCATACTCAATTAATTTAGAACCACAGCAAAGCCTTGGAAAGCTGCCATCTTAAATTACTACACAGATACAACTCCCAGGAAATAATAATAATAATAATCATCTAAGAAAGAAAAAATAATCCCGTGGTCTTGCTGTGCTAATAAGAGTTTGCTATAGAAGGACAGGTGGGAGCTTTCTCCAGCATCACCATTGATCACACCTGTGTGGTATTTCCCTTTTGCAAGAGCAAGGGCATATATATATTTCCTCTAGCACAGGGAAGGAACTAGCAGGAATGTGCTCAGCCCTCTTTTTTCTTCAAAACCTGATTTTTCTGTTGGGATGGAGCTGGATGACATAAATGGGTACATAAATGATGTTATAATTGCTTTCCTATCGATACTTTATTTTCCATTTAGATTCAGCTAAAGGGGACTCAAAACAGTTTTGCACAGGCTGCTACTGCTGTTGAGTATCATAGCTGCAACCAAGTTGGTGGAATGGGAAGGTTAAAAGTTAATTAAAATCTTGTCTGAAGAGCTGCACTTCTTCTAGCCTCAGTATAACTGCTAGCTGATAACTCCTGTACACATGCTGGTTCACTTTCAGGACTGAAAATAGCGGGGAAAAAAAGGCAAAAAGGGACTGCCTAGAAGATTACAATATTTTTCAAAACATTTTCCTAATAGTCTGTTTTTTTCATTAAAAAACCTCCACATGTTAGCATTGTTTTGCTGAAAATAGCTGTATTTAAAATAGTTTCAAATAATGTTAATGAAGCATTGTTTTAATTTTGCCTTCAGGAAAAACCAAACGAAGTCATATCATGAATTATTCTCTATTTAAAACCACTGCCATCATATTAACAATTTTTTCCCCTTTAGCTGTGGGCTGACAAAATTCTTTCTCCCTTTTCCTTCCAACAATATAATGCGAGCATGACAGCAAAACAAATTGAAACTTCTGCTAAGCACTTTGCCCAAGACGTGCATGAACTGCTCTTGTTTCTACTGCAGCTGCATGTCTTTCCTGGGTATGACACATAAAAATAGGTAATGTCAAAATAAGTCTACTATATTAAGAACAGTTAGAGATGTGGAGGTGTCTGACTGGGACTTAAAGCTCAGGTCCTGAGCACTCACAGTCATTAAAGATATTTTTACAGTTTTTTGTAAAGCAGGAATGTTAGCACTGATCACGTGACTAACATACAAATTTGAAAATTACATCTGACATCTCCCTAATTTCCTCTTGCTATTTAACTTAATTCTAGTATTCATTACTTTCTTTTTACTTAAATTGCTCTTTTGTGTTTCTTCTTTGCAGTTATGGGTGGCTTAGAAAGGAAAAAATAATCATGTTGAAATCTGCTCTTCTCTATTTTAAACACAAATTCCTTTTTTCTATCCTGATTTTTACAGCTCCCAGGCATATGAAGTATTACTTCTTCTCTCTTGCTTGTTCTCTGAAAAGTTCCTTGAAGGATGCACAAGAATGGCTGAGAAAACTTCTCACCACTCAATTGAAGGAAATAGGAAATGCTAAATCTTTAGCAGGTATCTCTGCTGAAAGCAATTAGGATAAATATTTTTAAATAAGGATAGTAGGAATTTAAACAGGATCAAAATCTTTGTAAATATTTATGTTTTATTCCCCTCGTATATTGATGCCATATGCCTGCTGAAACTTCCCTGAAGTCTTCTAGGAAAAGGATGGATTAAAAAGCAGCTTCCAGGGGAAAGATGTAAGTAAGAAAATAATCTAATCAGCCTGTGTTTATATAAAACAAGAGAACATCAATTCTTTTATTACTTTTTCTATAAATCATCTTTTAAACAATGGCAATCTTCTTTTTCAGTGCTGCCTGCATTTTAGATACAGATAAAGTACAGCATTGTATCACATGTTAAATGTTACATTTCACATGAAAACGCTTGAACATAGGACACCATAAAGAGCATCAGCACTCAGTTGACTGTGGCTTTCCAAAAAGTAACCTTTCTCCTAATCACCATGCAGGTAAGTAGTTGGGTCCTTTCTGTGTCCACAAGACAGCTGCTGCTTAGTGCATCCAAAGCAGAAAAAAGGGCAGGGTTAGCAAAGACCTTTTCTAAAAATATCAGTATTCAGTGACTGACTATCCAGTGTTCATTCGGGTACATTGATTTAAAAACCTAGCAAGCCTATTAAAAAATCATGTCATAGAACTTTTGGAAATAATAAACCAGTGTCAAAACCCCTGACTACTAATTCCAAATATCAAAGCTGTTTCTAAATTCTTGTCCTCTCTCATTCCTGCATCCAGAACTGTGGTAAGTTGGCAGCATCTTTGTTTAGAGAAGTACCTTCATGCAAGCTTTTTCTTGACTGTCGCCCTGTCAGATGCAGTATTTATAACAAATAAACTTAATTTTAAAAAAGAAGAGATTATGTATTTTCATAACCCAAGAGTGAAAAGGCTGTGGAATTGACCCAGTTGAAGTCTGTCTGTCTCTCTGGCTACAGTCTGTGAGGTTTGATACTTGAGATGTCTGCAGGCAGGGTCCCAGCCTGATTCTGCAGGAGCAAAAGGGAACACTCATACTGCAGTGAGACCAAAGCTATAATGGTTTTTCTCATCATTTCTCTATCAGAAAGGAAAGACTTTCACCCAAAGAAATCCAACCTTTCTCAGCACCTGGGAAGGCAGCACAGTGGTAGTGCAATACTGACATCCAGTGGATGAAAGAATGCACTGTCACTGTCCAACTCAGTCCCATTTTTGGATAGGACTGGTAGTGGAGAGGTATGAAAGCAACAGGAAGAACTATTTTGTTCCTAAGTGCTTGGGCTTTATGAGAACCAGAACCTGTCTGGGAGCTGTGATTCCTTCCAAATCCACAGGTGAACCTGGGTGGGAACTCCTGAGTCATCCATTATAACTTTACACAAACCAACAAAATGTGCTTTCTTTCTACAGCTCAAATTTGTTTTGTAGTGTGAAACTACAGGGTCAGTGGAAAGTGGTATCTTTTGCTCCTGTATGCACACCAAAACGGTAAGCAAAACATGGGAAGAACTACTCACAAAATAACACCAATAAGGGGAAAGATAATTTAAACATGGGAAATTATTTTTTGGTTTTTTACTTATAGCAAAGACAGGGTCAGCATCTTAGACAGATCTTTCTCTCCCAAAGCGTGCAACCTGTATTCTTGGTGTGTTAGTGATTTCTGCTTACAACGTGAAAATTCCATGTGGATAGACAGGATACAGACAGTTCCCACACATTGAATAAACAATGAGGAAGAGAGGCAAAGTGCATCCAAAAGTTATATTACTAATTCATATTGATTTGTATAGAGCCTTTTGTATTCCTTACAGCACCACAGTAACAGGTATGTACACATCCAGTATGAAATCTTATTCATATTAATGGGGCTCTTTTACCACCAATCAATGCAAAAATCAATTACATTACTGAATGGTGAAGCCATCCAAAGATTCACTGCTCTTTACTGACTTGTGTAGCCTGAGTTTACAGGGATCTTGTCTGCTGTCTGTGCCACCAGCACACCAGACAGCTTTGCTGCGCTAGCAGCTGTCCCTCCTCCTTCCTGCTGGTGACTAACCTGTGAAGGGCTCTGTGGCTCTTCCAAGACAAGAGCACGTTTTCCCCAAACACCCACAGACCCATTTACTAAGGTGACAGGCACATCACATCCCTAGAGTTCTGTGTTCAGCTGCTCCAGGGCCCTGCTGGTCAGGTTGTAACAGGATTCTCCCGAGGAGATCAAATGGAAACGTTGCACTTGCTCACAGCCCTGGGCAAGGAGAGGAAGTGACACTCATCAATGGAACAGCAGCCCTCAAATATGCTGGAGAATAAGGAGAATGAGATCGAGCATAGAAATTAGGTACAAGGAAAAGCTCTAGCACCCAGTTTATCCTCCACAGGCGTCTGCTATCCATGCACTCCCCTCAGTGCTGTCACAATGCTCCTCTGGCCCTGCTCTTCCGCTCTGCTAATCCTTGGTGCCATGCGGTTCCGGCTTATGCACCTCCTGTTTTGTCCTTGCCGTTCTGCGCTCCAGCAGCGCTGCCGCCCGCCTGCTCTGCAGCCCGGGGCCAACGCTGCTCATCCCGGCCTTCACGCCGTCTCCCAGGGAAGCGTTCCCGGGCCCGCTCCTGCCTCAGGCTCGCACCCTCCACCCCGCAGTTTCTGGCTGAGCCCACTGCAGGAATAATGAAGATCAGCGTGTATTTGTAACGACTGCATTTAGGAATGACGCCACGGTCACCCCAAGTGCCTTTCCCACAAGTTCTCCCGGTCGCGGGCCTCCGTCACGTGCGCAGCTGCCCGGGCCACGTGGGGCGCGGCGGGCACGCGCCATCACCCCGCCCACCGTCCTCCCTCCATGGAGATTGACAGTGAAATCAACCAATCAAATACACAGCCCTGCCTTTCCCCACCCCCCATCTCATGGTTGCTGTGTCATCCGGCGGGTGACATCAGGGGGCGGTCTCCGGTTGGCTGCGCAGGCGTCGGCTAACAGCCAATGAGCTTCGCGAGCTGCACGAGTGACACAATTGCTGCCCAATAGCTGTCGTGCGTGCACGCGGAGGGGCGGGGCGAAGCGGAGATGTCGCTGGGGGCGGCAGGCAGTGTGGCGTTGGTGCTGTGTCGCGGCGCCGCTGAGCGGCCACCGCCGCGGCCATACGCGCTATTGCCTGTGCCCGTCACGGCGCCCCGCCCGTGCACCCGCACCTGAGTGCACAAACTGACGTAACCTCGCCTCGGCTGAGGAGGGTCCCAGGGGCCGCCGAGGAGCGCGGCTCGGTGGGCGGGTGTCCGCGCTGTTACGGTGTAACGGGCACATTCGTTCTCTAATGGAGTCGGAGGGTGCGACCCACAGCCCAATCCGTAGGGCGGAAGGGCGGGACAAGTAGAAGCGGGCGAGCGAGTGCCCCATTTAAGGGGCAAATCTCGCAGCTAACTGGCAGAGGAAGAAGGGGCGGGAGCCAGTGAGGGATGTGAAGGGGGGGGGCAGCGCTAACCGGTGACAGCCAGCAAATGCCGCCAATCGGTGGGCGTGTAGTGACGCGAGAACCCAATCAAAAGCGCCGATAGGCGGTGCTCCTCTGTGATTGACGTGCATCCTGGCTAATGAACGGAGAGATCCCCGAGACTCTTCCCAATGGGCAGCGTGAAGGGGCGGAAAGGGGAGCGGAAGGAGAAGACGAGCAGGCAGAACGACCAATCAGCGCGGGGGTCGGCGGGGCGCCATCCAATGGGCGGTGCGAGGGGCGGCGCGGGGGCGTGTCCCGGTGTGTTTGGGTTCGTGCTCCTCGGGGGAGGGAGAGACGGCGGCGAGGAAAGTTTGGTTTTGGTTTTTTTTTTTCCCCCCCCCGGTGGTGTTTTTTTGGCGGCGCCGGCGGAGCGGGGGGGGGGGTAGGCTTTTCGCAGCTTCTTCGCCTTTTGCTTCCTGGGGTTCGTGTTTCCCGGGCGGGCGGAGCCGCCCCCGGCACTGAGAAGAACGGGGGCTCAGCGCACCGCGGCGGCGCCTCGGCGGTGAGTGCGGGACGAGCCCCCCACCTATTCCCCATCCCAGCTCCCGCCGCGGGACTCCCTGGGAGCCCTTCCCGCCCTGCGGACCCTCGCACCGCCTCTCAGGGGCCTCTGGCGCCGGGCCGCGGTGCCGCGGGGCGGGGGAGGGACGGGGGGGCCGGGCCGGCGGGAGGGGCCCCGAGCGGCGGCGGCTCAAGGGCGCTGCCCCGGCGCGGAGCGGCCGCTGCTCCCGCCCGACCCCGCCGAGTGCCTGTCCCGGGGCACAGCCGGGCGAGCGCTGCCCCCTCCTCGCCTCACGTGGGGCCGCCGTTCGCCGCGGCTGCGCCCCGGTGCCCCCCACCGCCCCCTCCCGCTCCACACAGGGCCCCGGGGAAGAGCCGCCCGCCCGCCGGATCACCCAGGCCGGGCAGGAGGTACGGCGGCGGAAACACTCCGAGGAGCCCTTGTGTGGATGGGGAAAAAAAGTGCTGTAGTGTGGGGACAGAGCCGAGGTTGCATTGGTACCACTGCAAAACGCGCTGGTTGAGTGGAACGTGATGCTGGTGAAAATGTGTGTGTACACATGATGGGTGGGTGGGAAGAGTGACCGTGTTCAGAGGTGTGTCCTAGGGGGAAAAAAAGTTTCCCCAGCTGTTTGTAGCAAAATGAGGGAATATTTGTTTCTGGAGACGTTTCGCTGGCTGTGGATAAGTGCTGCTTGCAGCGTGGTATCTTGCAAGCTCAAATCCGCTTCATGAAAGTGCATGTAGGAGGATCTACTACAGCATACAGCTGAGGCTTGTTGAATAAACCGAAGACTCAACAAAGTGTTTGCCTCGCTAAAGTAGGGATGCTCACTGATGTAAACAGTGCTTGTTTTTCCACGGTAACGTTTCACTAACGTTAGCGATCATTTGTAAAAATATCTCTTTGTAAAGTTAACCTTTTTACAATCCATTAATTACTATTTTTAAATAATGACTTGCTGGAGTTCAGCTTACAACCTCTGCAAAAGGTACAACGTTGTCGTTGACGTCTACAAACGTTGTCACATTTACAACCTCTACAAAACCTGTGACTTTTTCTGCAAAATAGTCGGTAGGTCTTTGGGGGTTGTACAGCTCTGTATTTAAAAGGTCTGTTTTACCTGGTGTTTTCCAGTAATACCGCTATCCGTATGAATGGATTTTGGAAATTAGTTCCTGCTACAAGTGTTGTAGAGGTGATAACTTTGGTTCATAGGGTTATTAAATATGTGCACAAGTTCAAGCAGCTTTGTAGTTAGGTTGTCCACAGTGAAGTTATTCGGCAGTGCCCTCCTCTCCTGCGGTGACTCTCTAAGGGTGCAGATTCCTTGGAATGCGCGCTGTTGAGATGGGAGTGAATGCTCTCATCTGCTGCATTATCCAAGGCCCCGAGCTAAAAGATAACCTCCAGTTTGTCTGCCGAGCCGTGGATGTTGCAGGGTCTGCTGGGTAGATGTTTCTCAGGGGAGGGGTTTGCAGGGGTGACTTTTCACCTGAGTTTTACTGAGTTGCAGATGTAACTAGACAATTCCTCAGTGAAGAAATCACCCTGCAAAAAGTTGAGGCTGGAGATGGGGAAGGGAGCCCAGAGAGGTGTTAGCTGTGTGTTAGATTTTCTGCTGTGAGGTTTTGGGGCAGTAAGGTACAGGCACATCTGTTTTGGTAGTGAGTAGGTGAGGTCATCATTCGACATATGTTTAGCTATATTGCATGTGTGCTGATGGGCAAAATGTCATTGGGATGCTTACAGGGAATCACCTGAATCCTGTAATATGGAAGTCCCGGTAAAAATGTGATGATAAGCCAGTCAGTGTCTCTTGATTAGGCAGACTTTTGAATTAATGCATTATTCCAGTTTCTGTATACCTGCAAATTTAGCTAGAGATCTACACTTTCATTTCAATAATAAGTTCAAACGTTTGGACATAGAAGTCTTGACAAAGTTTTATCTGCCAGGGTTTGTGTGATTGAATAGTCCAGTAAAACATTTAGGTTGAGTGTACGTCATGGTTTTGCTTGGTGATACTTATTTCATCATTAAAACCTGCTGTTGGAGTATGACTTCAGAGGAGGAAGCTTCAGGAGAGAATTTCGTGTAGCTCTGAGGTAGTGTATTTTACCTTAGATCTGCCTCCTATCATAGCAAGTAAGAAATTAGGAATTAATTTTTGCAGAATAATGCATAATAAAAATCATATGTAGAGATAACTGCATCTAGAACAGAATAGCTGCAGCCAGAATGCTGGAAATAATTGAAGGACTGCTATAAAATTAGTGATTTGAAAATATGTTCAAACAGGGTTTGTTCTCAGGGGTTTTTGAGTGTGGTTTTTTTTTTTTTTTTTTTTTTATCCCCTCTGGTAAAGCTGATGTACTTCTGCTCACAGAAGAGATTGGATTTACAATTAAGCAGTATGAACTGGAGATCATAGAATAAGTCTAAGAAGCTTAGTTATTGACTTGAATGTGTTTATTAATAGTCTGCTTAATGGTTTGGTTACTCTATTTCCATTTTCTGCAAAATGCTTGGATGCAGAGTCTGTTGTAGTCACTTACTGCCATTATTGTGTTTATTTTCTTGGAAACCTTTATACATAAATATTGTCTGCTTTGTGTAGTAATAACAACTAACAGTCCTTTCCCAGTTTCTTTGCAATGGCTTTCCTCAGTCACTGCTCATAGTGCTGCTATCCGATTCACAAATTCTGCAGTGTTTCTACTTAGAGCATACCTAGCATTTTACAGCTATTTGGTTATCATTAGTTGTTCTTCTTCACTCAGCCTTAATGTATGTGTAGTTTGGGTCAGTAGATGAGTTTTTTTGTGAAGAACTGACATTGTTTGTTTTCATAGGATAAACTAAGCGTGTTTGACACATAGATAAAGGAGGGAAGTATCTGATGCTAGCACATATGTACCACTGTTTTTTCTTTAAAACTAAAAGTTTTCTGTCACCTCAGTGCTTATAAAATGCATTTGCTCTGGATTTGCTTTTAATGGTGTGTTTCTTCCTTTTTCAGAAATTTTAATAATGAAATGTTTCATTGTGTTAGGGAAAGAATAACAAGGGAATGTCAGTCTTCAGTTCTAATTGCAAGAACCCAGCACAGAGATGTTGAGCAGACAGTAACATGCATTTCTAACGGTTTGACCAGTTGTGGTAGAAAATACATATATTCTTGCTAACAGTCTTCCTTAGCTTAGCATTTACTGTCTTTTTATTTTCAGATAAAACATATATAGTAAGGTTGCTTGTTCTTGATACCAAACAGTGTGTGGAATATGGACTGAAGAATTCATGTTACTTTCTTGTGAATCCAAACTAAACTTCTGGCTACTATCTGCTAACAAAAATAGGGGCGCTTTTTAGTACTTGGGCCAGCTGTCACTGTCAGACAAGTAGTTGCCTGCTGGTATTTCAGCTTGCGAGGTGACCGAGGTGACCGGGGTGAGAGTAATCAGGATATTCTGTTTGCCGTTCCCTAGCCCTTTCAGCGGATAATAAAGCTCTTATACTTCCTTACATTTCTCTTCTGTTCATGCCTTCTTTGTGTTGCACTGCTACTCATTATTTTTTATTTCTTCAGGGAAGTAAACATGCTTTGCTGTAAGGCGTTGGTGTCACTTATTTTTTTCTCCTCTAGAGCAGTAGGCAGTGAGTATGTTAAATTTGTTTTTTCCCTTTGCCTTCTTATAGCGGTTAGAGGGAGAGGGTGTTTTTGCACTTATTATGGTTTGCATTATGTTGTAGGGGAATGTTCTGAGGTTTTTAAGTTTTCATCAGCGTGAGGGTTGTGGTTGGAGTTTGGATGTTCTCTGTGTTTACCATGTAGTGAGCTATGGAGATGACCTTTTCCAGTTTCAGCTAGTCAGTACGGATTGCGTTTCTGGGCCCTGCCAGCTTTAGTAGTTCTGAAATTGGATATCGTGCATGTATTTCCTGATTTAATGTCTGTGGATCAGAAAAAACTCAATAGTTCCTCTGTGAGAAAATCTGGGAAGCAAGTTAATGTTCTATCTGAGACTTACACTGTTTAAATTTTTAAAAATATCTACCTTAAAAAGTAAAATGGATCTGAAAGCAGCTCTTAGCCAGTTTAGCTTTTAAATCTGTCGAGCAACATCCTCCTTGTCAGGAGAAGTGGGAGGTATCATAAGGCAGAACGTGTGCTGTGTGGTACAGGATACTGGTCACAATAAATGTGTAAAAAATAACCTTGAAGTTGGTGTATTTTGACCATTTTAGACAGAAGATGGGAGGCTAGAAAGCTAATCAGCAGATGAAAGGATAAGAAGCAAAGTTGCAAAACAAAGAGTTGATAATTTTAGATAGCCTGACAGAGGATTAGTCAAAAGGTGATACAATGATATCATGTTGCTTGTATGAGGGGAAGTCCTCTAATCCATCTAAATGAGTAATGAGGTAAAAGTCATTGATGTTTTTACTAGCATTTAATTTCTATACTTTTATCATGACTCTTGAAAGTGTCATGAAAAGTTCTATAAAGAAAAGCAACCTGGCAGAATTTTTCAGTAGTGTATTGGGTTTTTCATTAGTAAAGTCTGTTCTGTAACAGGAGAAACTTCTGCCCTTTGATTTGGTAGTAGTCTACAAAGAATGTAGTTTTTGCAAATACTGTTAGCTTTCTTCTCTTAAGTTTGAAGATTTTTCAGATTCTAGCCTCTATTTTGCTTGTTGGAAATGCTTCTTCCTGTTCCTCTGATCATCTTGTATCCTGGGGCTGCAGGGGTTTTTTTCCCTGCTCGAGTCCCTCCTGTTTTCTTACCACAAACACTGGTTGAACCTGCAGTTCTCTAATGCGTTGTTCATGTGGCAAAAGCAGACTTTGTGAGAGAGTTTCACTAGTTCAAATAAATGTATGATTTTAAATCCAGAAGCTGAATGTTTGGAAAGGTTTTTGCTGCCCTTCTTGTTTTAGGACTGGTCTGATAGGTCTCCACATGGTCAGAACTAAGGAACTGCTGGGCTGCTCCATGGCAATCTCATTACCAACTTCCCTGGCCCTGTGACCTCTCTGCATAAGTCTCACAACAGTACCGCATGAGTGGTAGGAAAGATAGGAAACCCACCTCTGGGGAACAGAAGGAGCCCTTCAGGGTCTTGCCAGTCTACTGTGGATAAATCTGTTTTGGCCTTAGGGTGATCCATCGATGATAATGGGAGTAGGTCCTCTCCTTTCACTGGTTCATACAGCCAAGAGACACAAATTACTCAGCACTGTGGTGTCAGTGTCCTCTAGTTAGGAACTTCTGTGTCTTAGGAGCTGAAGAGAGCCAGGTTTTAACCTATGTTTAAAGGTTCTTTCCTGGACATTTGAGAACCTTTTAGCTCTCTCCTGGCACATTTGGTGATCCTTAGAAATAATCTGATCTCTCTTTCTGGAGAAGATGGAAGTGCCACAGAGTACATTTTCTTATTAAAGCTGACAGAATATTCTGCTTTTTATACAGCAGTACAGTAACTTTGTGATTTAAACGCTTTTCCAGAAGTTAGATTTTGCAGAAGATTAAATCACCTATACACTCACTTTACCATACAGTGAAACAGTATTTCAGACCTCTGAGGTTTCTGTTGATTGCACAGTGTGACTTGAGAAACCATAAGTTAATAGTATTAGAGGGTGCAGCTAGCATGAGGAATGATGAGGAACTTGGAAAGAAGTGTTAGGTTATTCTGATTTTAAAAATTTGCCTCTGAGATAGAGGAAGAGAGTGTGTCCCCTCACCCCAAGTTCTTACAAAGATCAAAATATACTTCAGAACAAATTATGATCCATGCTTGATCTGAAGCAGCCCAAAATCCCTTCAGGAGAGAAGGCCATAGTACATACTGCTCTAAATAGTTGCTTTAAAGCATTTTCAGCTACTTTTATGGGGTTTAGTATCTTTCTTTGTGACCCTCTCTGGGATTTTTATGTATTGAGATTTTTCCTGGATGTAATAATAGCATTCTTACATTGCTGTACATATAACAGTTTCAGTCTGTTTTGGGAATGTGTTTATTCTGATAACGATGTTTGGGGGTTTTATTTTGGAGGTTTTGTTTTTTTTTTAAGTTCCACTTAACTGCTTCAAGTAAGGAGCCAAAAAAAGAGTGCTTTGGCACCAATGTGTGTCTATGCAGGATATTTTACTGTCACAACCATTGTAATTTAAATTCTTATCCTTCCATATGTATTTGGATTCTGAAAAAAATATTTTAAATTAAATTTTTAGTATTTTTGTTTGTCAAATGGCTGAGATTCTGCACTATCAGGTTTGAGTTGTGTTGTATCAGATGCCTATGCTGGCAAATTAAAATGCAGATGAGTCTTCTTTTGAAGAGAACAAAAATGAGAGAGTCAAGCCACAGTGCTTATTTGTGACTGTTCATTAAGATTCATACCATTTTTCATTGACGCTGCAAAAAAAATCAATACTTAACATTTCTCACATTTGAAATGGATTCTCACATTTAAAATGGATCTTGTCTTTACTGTTCCCTATAATACTATAGTATTTCCCTGCCCCTCATAATAAGTGTCTTTTTTTGGTGATTTCCTACAGGCTCAGCTCTTGGTTTTCCTATCCCTTCATGGCAAGGTGCGATAGTAAAGCTAAAATTGAGTTTTTATTATTTTATCTGTGCTTTTTGTTTGGATAAATGTTTGTGTGCTTAAGGATCTGCTTGTCTACTTTCTGCAGCTGGTGTGGTGGCAGCCTGAATAACAGGTGTAGATTTTAGTTGTTGTTCAATGTTTCTGTTATATTTAATAAAAGCTATGGGGAAGTTGCCTATGTTTCTGATGGCACTCACTTTGCTAAATTATACTTGAAAGGGGGAAGATGTATTTTATTGCAAAGCTAGGCTGTTACACACATTTTTAAAACTCCATAGTTGTAGATTAGCTGCCTATAATTTTCTTTGCTTGGCCCTTTTAATTTTTAGAGTACTCAGAGACACATTCTGATAATACTTTGTTGGAAGTTAACTGCTCTGGTTCTTTCATATTCATATTCTTTCATATTCTGGTTCTTTCATATTCAAAGTCCAACTTTCTCTTCCCTGTCCCTGGCAATTTATGTATTGTGGAAAATAGATTCATATTGAGAGAAGCTTCCTGTTGATTGAAAACTAAATTAGACTGTGGAGAAAACAGATAGAAGTCCCATTGTATCAAATACTTTTTAACATTGTCTAATAAGCAAAGGAACAGCTCCTGACAGTGTTACATTGTGGTGGCCTGAGGGCAAGAATACAGTGACATAACTAGTCCCTTCCCTCTCCAGCCCTAACCCTGTACTTAACCAACGCTGGGTAATGTTGCTTTCACCAGTTGAAGGTAAATAGATAAACTGGTGCTGCCTTGTGTATGGATACTGTATATCAGCTTATCTCAACCCTGCCACAGCTGGGTACGTAAATAAACTGAAAGTAACTTTAGTATGACAAAGTTTGGACAAAAAAATAAGTGAAATTTTTGTGTTACTGCATTTCAAATTTAATAAAGGATGAACAAAAAGTAACTTGTAAGTGAAGAACATTCAAAACTAGGAGCAAATTTCAAATGTTAGGTTTTTAAATGTGGTGTGAGAGCTTGACAGTGAAAATCAGTTGTCATGTAGTTCAATTAGGTAGCCTAAAGGCAGACTTTTATGGTTTTGGTTGCAATAGTGGACTGGGTTACTTTTCTTTTAAATGCCAGTTTCAGAGGAAATAAGGTGAGAAAGTTGAAGAACTCTTTTTGTGCCAAAAGACAGAACACTTAGGGCCCTGACCTCACACATAGTTGAGCAGGTCTGAAGCTCTTCTCACATGTAGTTCCAAATTCAGTAGTACTAACTAAACATGTTCAGCAAAGACTGCAGTGTTGAGGACTAGCATTGTATCAGTAATAATTTGCATTGTGTTTTTAAATTTATAAATTAGCCATAAGAATGAGTGTGTTGCCTCATTTCTTTGAAGAAAAAGCTTTGTTGAATATAAAACAGATTTTTGAAAATTAGCTTCCTGTTCCTTTCTTAGGTGCCGAAATAGCTGAAAAGTACAATTCAGACTGATGTCATGCTATAAATATTGATGAAGTTCTATCTGGCAGCTGGTTATGTTCAAAGTTGGTGTTTGCAATTATAGTTTAGAATTATTTGCTTAACAGCTCAGCATTTGTTTTCTTTGACAATAATAGTGCTGAGATCTTGGACTTCCCTGCATGTATAATCATGTTAGTGAGAAGTCAAACCGTCCTTGTATAAGAGAACCTCTCTGTTATTAATCATTAGAAGTGAGATAAATATGGAACATTATTTTGGAAAATTTCAGGGTGTAAGCTATAAAAGAGCGAAGTTTAAAAAGCAGAAGAAGCAGATTGTGACTTAAGCTTCATTCTCCATCTCAATCCCCTGGCCTTCCTCCCCTGGCTGTGTCCTGGCTCAGCCTGGCCATAATCTTCTGCCCGAGGCTGCGTTACAGGGCGCAGTGCCGGGACCTAGAGCCTTTCTCAGGCAGCAGGGGATGCTTGTCTGCCTTCATGGCTGCTGGAAGTCTTAGCACCAGTATTGCCGTGCCGGTGTGAATTCCTTAACAACGCAGCTCTTATTGTAAAAGCAAACAAAGCCAAAGGATAGTTTAACACAGGAAACTTTGATACTCTTCTAATTAAATAGAGGAGGATGGTAAGAACTAGATAGTTTAAAAGGCACGGTATCTTCCAATCCTGTCCTGCATCCGAATGATTTTCAGTGATGTTGTCTTTAGCTCTTGTAATTGCTGCTGTCAGTGAATAAGCACCATTCCCCCTTTCCTCTGCACAAGGCTGCTTACCACTTTATCAGTTTTAATTTAGTTACTGCTGCTGGGTTTGATAAACATACTGCTGTATGGGGCTTGATGAGTGTTACTGGGGGTTTGAAAGGAAACCTTCGATCTTGAGTTGACTTTAGCGGTATGAATAATCTGACAGGATGATTCTCTTGGGATTATCAGCAGTACAGGAGTTATTTATAGCTTTCAGGTTTAAAGTTGAGCTGTTGAGAAGCTGGCTTCTCACTCATCACAACGTTTTGCTTAAGATGGAGAAAAATGCTTCATGTCTCTGGTCTAGTATAACATCCACTCTTCACCTGTTCTTAGAAAACTCTGGTCCTCAGTATTCTGAAGACTTTGTCACTTTGCAAATTCCCTGAAATAAAGGCTTGGTTGTTGCTTTTCGTTTGGTTTTTTTTAAGTGATAATTTGTTTCCAACTTTGCAAAACGAATGTCTTGAGTGGGTTAAACTTTAGTATGGAGTGTAAAAAGCAGCTGGTATTCTCAGCTCACTGTGTTTTAATTCCTTGCTGCTCCAGGTATCACCATAACTCTTATTCTGATGCTGGCTGCCCAGAAGATGCCATCAGTCAGTTAAGACACAGTACTCCAAACAACCTCAGTTTGATAGTTTCCATAAATGTTGTGGTGTAGAGTGTTGAAGGCCTTGAAGAGGAAAAAGTAGAAATATTTTTGAGGGCATTTTGTTACATACGTATATTGTATCTACACACATATATGTGTATATGTACATAAATGTGTGTGTATATATGCTTCAGTCACAGTGAAAATACAGGGTGGAACAAAGCACAAAGGACTTTGGAAAACTTAACCACTTGGCAGCCTTTGGCTGATAATAGTTGGGATGTAATATTGATTACAGTTGAGAAATGATGTGTAGTGTATATAGTGTACAATAGGTTGCTGTAGCAAAGTGAGGACAAATACCTTTTATGTTCACTGTAACCTTTAATGGATTCTTTAGCCTAACCAATATGAAAAGAAAAGAAGAGGGGTTTGTGCTGCTTTGTACAGTAGAGAGTGGCAAAATGTGTAAGCAAAACATTTTTCGAAATAAGCTTTTCAGTTTACTTTTCCTTAACTGGGAGGAGAAACATTTAGCACCTTAAATGTTGTTTATGTAAATGGTTTGGAACACTGGGAAGGTGATGATGAAGTATTCTGTCCTTATGTTTCAAGACTGTCTTCAGACTCAAAGGCTAGAGCCAGGATTTTCTAAATTTAAAGTCTGAGTTAGGACCATTTGATAATTATCCCTTTGCATATTTCCCATGTCTCCCTTAACGATGAATCAAAAAGGGTGACGTTGTTTAATAAGAAACAAATTCATTAATGATTGGATTTTCTTGAGCAGATCGTGTTGTGTAGTTGTCCTTTTTAAACCCCATGGCATCTTCAGGAGCACTCTGTTTTATGAAATGTTTTGTATTTGAGTTGTTCATGTAAAAAGACTTAAGTGCTGTGAAAAGAGGCTTATGTTTTGTTTATATAGGTTTTTAGCTTCTTTTTGGTCCTTCTGTTCTCATGTTACTTTAGAAGAGCAGTACAGAGTAATGTATCTATTCCAAGTTACAGCTATTTATCTTGTTAAAAGTACTTGTGTCATATCTACATGAACAGCTGAAATATTTTCCATGTGTTACCAAAAACATCAGCGCAAAGAATTAAATACAGAAGAATATAGGAAGTTGTGCAGCCAATGCTAAATTAAACATAATGGACACCCTTTCTCATGTCATGTTTTGCCGTAGAACACCACAGTGATTTTGTGGGATATGTGACTGCCCTTCCTGAATATTCCTCTGGATTTTTTTTTCCATGAGAGGTTGAGGATTTCTGCCTTTTCCCATTCCTCCCAGCTGCTTTGTTTAGAGTGATATCTTTAGTTCGTTTTTCCTTGAAGTACTAATCCTTCCTGGATTTCCTTCCACCTAAGTAATGCAAAGAGATTGTTCTAAACCATGTGAAATAAAGAGGTTGCAAATCCTGTTCTCAAACATCAGTAGTGTCTCTCCTTCTACCAAATTACTTGGTTACAAGTTATATTTCCATCTCCAGCCTTGAAAAGTGAACGGAGAATTACCATAACAGTGAGACCAGGGTTGTCCTGGGTAATTTTTATAGTAAATCAGGACTGCTGCTGTGCTGTAGATGAAAAACCATGAGATACTTCTGTGTTGTTTTGAAGTTGTGAATGACTTGAAGCCAAATTCCCATATCCTAATTGATTATGTGATGTTTTTGTTTATTTACGTCAGCAGCTGATTTTTTGTTCATTTTTTGATGATGTTTTAAGACAGCTTGAGGCCTTTTGAGCAGAGCGTGCTCTTGGTTGCTTTATCAGAATTACCCCACAGCATAAGTCAGAACCAAGTTCAAAATTTAAGTTTGCATCTGTAAAACCTTTGCTTACTAGCAAAGGGACAGGTAAACCACTGTGGCAGGTAAGACTCCCTTTTATCACCACATGTATTTTCTAGTCAGAAATTGTTTGAATGGAAATCATGCCCAGAAAGCTCTTAGTTAATGCTAGAAGATCAGGAAAAAAAAAATAAACTCAGTTTATGGCAGTTAGTCCAATGACAGGAATGCTTTGTTCCTGAATAATGCTGTACATTAAGGAGTAGTAGCCGACAAAATGATGCAGTGAATTTAGAAAAGTGCCGCTTGTTCATATCTGTTACAACAAACCTGAATAATGGCAACTGGAATAATTTAGATTTTAGTGATGTTAACTTGGATGTATAATAAGGTAAGCTGGTGGTTCTGGACTTCTTTTAATTCCTGGAAGTTGGTTATGTTTTGCAAAACCAAAACTGAAGTATTTAATACTAGCTGTGGTTAAGACAGATTATGTATGATTTGAAATGGGCAAGATTGTAAGCCAGTGCAGTGCTGCTGTGTTACTCTTTCAAAATAGGATTAAATACCTGACAATTGGTAGGTATGGGATTCATTTTTACACATAATATTTAATATTCAGGAGTTAATGTAGAATTATGTAATCTCTTCCCTTGACTGCAAGGAAACTCGCTTATGTCTGTTCTCTCAGTTCCTGTACAAGAAACCAGTTTCACTGCACATTTTTCCCAGTTGTGAATAGAAATTATGTTTCTAGAGCCTCCTACTGTTCTGTTGTATCTCATAGTCAGTAGGAGATTCTCTCACACATGCTACCAGTGTTTACTGTTTTTCCAGATTTGGATGGGAGGTTGTGGGGAGAATTTTAAGAAAATATTTTCCTGATGGCAGCCTATTCCTTTCATTTCTGTGCCCCTAGGTTTGCTGAGCTTTGGAGACAGCTTACTTTTGGTTTTATATTTGTTTTAAATTTACTAATAACCGCAGCTGACTGACATTTTAATTTTTTTTTTGTCTCCTTTTAGGGTTTTGTTTTTGCACTGAATGTAGCCAGGACGGATCCTTGTGGGCTTTGGCAGCCCTTGGAAACTGTCAAAGGTAAAAGTCGACCAAAGCTCAGTATTGTGATCTTGAAAGTTGGAGGTGAGAAGAGCAATAGCCTATGCTGGTTCTTAAGATAATGTAGGATGTAGATCTGTATTCATGTGCTTTCTAGTGGGTTATTTCCTGTGGGTTTGTGTGTGAAGTTTGTGTTACTGCCTGATGTGATTTGTTTCTTTAAGCTGAAGTTGGTATGTATGATGTATCATTTTCTTTAAAAATTAGTTAATTTGTGTTGAGATTTTTTTAACTCACTGGAATTGGTAACTGATTATTTCCTATAAGCAATAAAGTTATAGTCAAAGGTTTTCTATCTTCTGAATGCTCTTGCTTTCAGAACAACTTGCATTTAAAGTGACAAAAAATACCCTCCTCTTCTTCTTCTGTATGTTAAATTTTATGTTGCTTTTGTACCTTCTTAACAGACTCAATGTAATACAATGCTTTAGCAATTAAATACAATATGGTTGGATCATGTGTTAAAAATGAACATTTTGTCTGTACCTAGGGGCTGGTGTGTCGATACAATTGTGTCAAACAAGCACAGTCTCATCTAAGACGCTGTTCAGTCAAGTAGTGCCTTGTTCTAGCTGCTCTTGTTTCAAGTATGCCATGTACACGAGATCACTGCCTTGGAAGAGCACTGGTGTGCCTGTTTTGCTTTGTGAGAGTTTAGAACCTACCTTCAATTTCTGCTTATTGTCTGTAATGGTGACATTTGGCGCAGCCTTACTGTCCTTCAGGGAGTTTCTAGTGGGCCATATCCAATTTAGACTTGGGAATTCACAGGAATCACGATTGGTTGTACATTAATAACTGCTTCTCTCACAGCTGCACTCTTTAGAAGCTTGAAGTAGGTTTTTTCTTCATTATCTGATGAGGAACAGATTTCCTCTTTAGTCCATATTTGATTCCTGCTGCCAATTTTAAAAAAAAAAGTGTTGCTGCATGAAAGACCCTTGAATTAGACAAGGTGCTTAGTCCCAGTGATGCCTGTTTGCTGAAACCAAATTTGAAATTATTGGAATTCCAGCTATTGTATTTTTCCATGCTGGACCTTTCTATGTTGAGAGAAAATTAGGCCTAGAGGAAGTATCTTGTTCATTGCTATTGGTTTTCAGGGATTGATAAGCATATGGAAATTTTGTTCAAGTTTTGCTTGCCAGAGTGTGTTAGAATGCAGTAGTGCAGAGATGATATCCATAAGGACACTGCACTGTTCTGCTTACACTGAGTGGCTGGTAGCTACATCTCTCATGGTGATCCCAGAGGACAAAACGAGTGCATCTTTGCTGAAGAAAGACATGAAGCAAAAATAGGACTAAAAATCAAACTGGATTGTCCCAAAACCATTCTGTTTAATGGCAGGGCAGTATTGCAGTAGGCATTAAAGTTGGTAAGAAATCCTGCTGGTTCATATTAATAAATGCTTTAACCTTTGAGTATAGATTTTCATCAGTGTAGTACATTTTAAAAAGTTAAAAGTCGTTCCTAAGTTTAGACGTGCATTTGCTACATCGTATATGGGCATACCAGTGCATTGCTATTTGTCAGGCCTTCCTTGGTGTTACCTTACTCCAGTTGAAGTTAGTTAATTTTTCTGAAGGATATCAGGTAAATAAAAAATTGAGGGATTTCAGTCCCATTTCAAGTAGTTTGGGTGGATATATGCAAGGGTAGAAGAGGATTATCTTACTTTTGACCTTTTCCAGGAGTGACTTTCTTGATAGGTGTTGGATCTGAAAATCTAAATGGGCTGTCTGTAAACTTTCTTTTTATCACCTGGGAACTTGACATATCACATTAAGTATTAAATATAAGTAAACAAATGCCTTTAGGCTTTTGGCATTTTCCTGATCCTACAGGATGCTACTACAAATTCTTACTTCCCGTCCATCCTCCATGTATAAAATAAATGACCCTGTTTGTTGCCTTCAGGACTCTTCTCAGAAGCTGGTGAGGTGAAGAGGGGAATGTCTGTAACATGGAATAATTATGTTATTTCTTCATGTGCTGGCAAAAAGCAGTCTCTGTTAGCTAAGAAGTCACCCTCAGCTGTAAATGACTGCTACAAAAGCCTGCCACAGAGGTACGGATTCAGAAATCTTGGTGTCTCCTTTTGGCAGTAAATAATCTTGCAGTGCACCATTCTTGTGCCAGTGGCTAAGAGAATCAATGATTCATGTATGCAGAAGAACATAAAAATTATTGAATTGATGTTTGGTCTCCTGAAAGAGCCCAGAAGCAAATGCAATGAAGTATAAAAAAAACCCCAAACCTAGCAATAGAAGAACAGTGTTCAGCAAAACTTCCTCTTGCAACACCTTTTGTAGCCTGTGGCTTAGGATCTTCCTGCACCAGCTAAAAATTTTTGTTGGTGGATTTTCTTTCTTTCTTGTGAAGTTTTCTAGTCAATTACTGAGCCTTTTAAAACTTATACCTTTTTACCATCCCATGTGAGTGAGTTCACTCAAAGTATTGTATGACATATTACATGGTTTTTTAAAATATTAAAGCAAATAAATCATTAATTATGGGATAAATTAAGAGAGAAAATAGAAGTTGTAAAAAAGAAAATGCAATGGAGAAGAGTTTATTCATTCAATTTCCTACTCTAATCTCTGAGTTCTGGATAGTTCCAGTGTATTTAATCTCTTGTCTGTGTAAGAGCTTGCTTTTCTTTGTCCTTGTAGCCTTTCCATTTTTAAAAATTTCCTAGTTCTACTGACCTTTTCTTTCCTGCTTTGAGATGCACTGGTTGGTAGTTTTTTTTGTCTTCTTCCAGGAGTAGTATATAAAAACTGGAGTAAAATACTGCCAATTCCTCTGGTAGTGAGGGATCTCAGAAGATAAAACACGTCAGTTTTTCAAAGGCTTATGTTTGAGTTCTTCAAGCATTCTGAATGAAAAGTGACTTCCCCTTGCAGTGTTCTTGGTCTGACCTTTCTGGTCTTGTTTTATATGTAAGTTTTTTTTTTTAATGCTTCTGTAGCTCAAGTTCATTCTTGCTTGTTTCTCTGACTTCAAGGCCAGGTAAGTGCCACAGAAATCCTTCTGGCCAAAACTGTTTTGGCTGTTAGACATCAGACTGTCTGTCTAACAAAAATCTGAGGAGCTTCCCAATTACTTGACTCTGACACTGCGAAATCATGCTCCAAAACTCCCAGCTCTGAAAGTTCTGGAGTGGGTTTTAGAAGCTGAGCATGGCAAAGAAGTACCATGGACAGGGACTGCCCAGCCTGGCCTCCTCCACTCTTGGTGCGGAACAAAGAGCTAGAAACATTTGTTATAGGCAGGAGGATCTTGGCATAGATGTCATGATTAGCATTTGATACCTCTGATTTTTGATTATGCCCTGAAGGCAGAATGTTTAACTGAGGATTTGGGTAAGAGTTTGATTTTTCTCCTCACTCCTTCTTTTCCCAGAAAAGGAAATTACTATGCTCTAAGTCTTTACAACTCTTGTGTCTTGTGCTAGAGTATATGATATTACTGAATGTAGCAGCTTATTGGTTGTAAGATTTAGTAAGTTGTATGTAACCTTTTGTAGCTTCAGGCCCTTAATGTTTGTTCTTGTTCTTCACTCCTTGAGTCAACCATGACAGATGTTGTTTTACCTACGTGCAGCATAACAGAGGAGGTTGGAGTGCAGATAGCCTTACACTCTGAACAGGCATTAACAGGGAAGTGAAGGAGGTGCATCATTTAGAAGCTTTCTGTTGTCAGTTTCCAGGCTTGGAATTGCTGCTGTGAATGTGGCAGTAAGCAGTTCTGTAGCTGAGGTGCAGAAGTAGAGAATCTTCAAAATGGATGTTAAATGCTGGTGCAGCTGAAGAGTTACATAATCTTGAGAGGGACAACTGTTAAAGGCCAACAACTCTTGGCTTTGAGAGAATTCTTAATTCAGTGTACTCAGTGAGCCCTTACTTTCCATATATCTGGAATGTTAGAGATCTGGTCATGCCTTATGTCTTGCATTTTAAGTGTTAGAGATTCCTGCTGGATTTATGCTGGTACTGGTGCATTTGATCTCTTAAATTGATTAATTTGATCCATTATCCCTGAAAGATGGCTCATCCTCTGGAGTAGAAGACATTCTAATCTTAAACACCAAAGTCTCCCTAATTGTATTTCATCCTTCCATAAGTTACTTTACAATTTGAAGAATGTAGTTTGGGGGTGCAGATTTTGTTCAGTTGGAACTGCACTGATACTGTCAAACAAACCTGAAAATAGATTACCTAGTAGTGTTGATATTAGAAACACTGGGATCTGTTGACCTGGGTTAAATTGTAAATGCTAGCCTGAAGATGAATGACTTTATATGTCCCCTGAACCATTTAGATTCTAGGATGTGTTTATTTTTAGAATGAAGTCAAGGAAAAAATCTGAAAGTAAGACTTCAGAGGTACTGTGAGATCACTGGAAGTCTTAACAATTGTTCAAACTAATAACCTTTAGATTGTCTTTAAGCTGAGTCTTTAAAGCTTATATTTGCACAAAAGCTTTTTCCTAGTAAAGAATTCCTCAGCTCTGGTCTGTGTGATCGTTCCTTGCTGACTTTAATGACTAAAATCAGTGACTACATTAAATACTCAGCAGTGACACTTTAAAGTTAAAAAGAAAGGATATTACTGTTAAGTGCTTTTTTTCCTTTTAATTAAGTAGTTTTGTCTTATTCTGAATTACAGTTCTCGTTTGTGTAAAACATTTCAGCAAATATGTGCAGAATGGCAGCATTAAAGGTCATAGCCTAGAATTGTTGTTTATGTGCACTGCAATCTCACATAACATTGTTAAAGGCAGAAAAAGAATTGTTTTTAAAATATATCTTTGTTGTTTATCTTTTAGGCAGTATTTTGCATTTCTGCAGAGCTTTGCACAGATCCTGTTCCCATGCAAACTGATGAGGGAGAAATACTGGAGGAAGGCAGTCCCAAGGTCAGTGAGGTAAATACCCCACTGTGTTTTGGAGGGAGAAAAGCTTGTTTGGCTGAAAGGGGGGAGGGGTGGGGTACACAGAGTGAACTTCTACTGGTGGTGGTATTTTTAATAAGTACCTTCATGTAGATACTTATTATTTATTGTCATGGAGATGCTTTAAAAATTAAACTTTGAAAAACCTTTAGAAAGATGAGGGTTTTGCTACCCACTAAGGATTGGAACATGTGTTTTCAAGCACTTCCAGGAAGGAAAGAGAAAACTTGTAAAAAGATACTAACCCTGATAGAATTTAATTTGTGATAACTGGAAGGACTTTCTTTCCTACTCTCTGAACTAACTTGAGGAATTAGACATGTGGGCCCTTACGTGTTGGTGTCTGTGGAGTACTGACTGACCTATAATGAAGGTGTGCTGCTTTTTGTTTCCTTGTACTTGCCAGCATGTGCTGTGTTGTGAGGCTGGATTGTGTGTTGCTTTTGAAGGCACCTCTGATTCTCAGCATACCTTGTTGGGACAGGAGCATGTGAAGTATTCTGTTGAACACAATGCTGTGTCCTGCTTTTTGCCTTCTTCCTGAAGATGCAAATGTTAAGGTGTGAATTACTTTGGTTTTCATAATGGCATAGTCACTGGCATACTCTTCTGAAGGTTTATAAATACAGTTTATAATCCTGACTGCTCAATGAGTTAATGTCAACATTGCACTTGATCTGTGTTTTAAACATGCTCCTTACATTTCATGAAAATCTGAATCATTGTTAGTTTGCTTGAAGCTTTGTGTAAGAGAGAGACTGAGAAATTAAAACTAGAAGACTAAAGTTAAAATCTGTTTCCTAGGTAGACCTTTGGAGAGATGCTTTCATTGTTTTAGGATATAAGAAAAAACATTTTTTTAGCTGTAAGCACCAAGTTAGGAAGTGAGTGAGTAAGTAATTATTAGAGAAAGGACTTGGCAATTGTGCTGCATGTACTTTAGATGTGTTAATTTTAAATAGCTTTGAAGGAAGGTTGGCTCTAGATTAGGAGCTGAAAAATGAGAACATATCAGTGGATGTACTCGCAGTAATCCAGGTTATTGAACACATCTTTTGACAAGGATGTGATTACAGGTTTCAGCAGGGAATAGACATGAGAGAGGAAACATCACAGTGCAAATAATTACTGATTATAGCACAGTTATTGGTGCCTTCTCTTCACCACACAGAGAGGATCTTTGCTCTGTGTGTGAACACACATTCATGTGTATACAAACAGGTGCCTGTGTGTATATTTATGGATACACAGCTTTCTTTTTTTTATTGCCTCTGTGGCAGGAAGTAGATGGAAGTGACTGTCTCTTCCTCCAGTGAAGGATATGCTTTTCTTTGGCGTACTTAATTCTGGATATAATGGTGAATATTGTATATCTGCTCCAAAAATTGAATGAGCTTAAATTTAAAACCAAATTCTTTATACTGACTTCAAATACCTAAATGTGTATGAATTATTGCTTTGAAACAATTGTTGTGGGAGATCGGGAATTGTGCATCTGGTATTTAGTGTTATTAATAAATTACTATATAGGATCAGTCAATATTAAGCAAAAAAAGTGATGACTGCATCTAGTCCTTCACTGCATTCTGTGATGTACAGGACTACTCACTGAAGTCTGTTTTTCAGTGGTTCTTCAATCTGTAAATGATGATTCTCTTTCTCAGGAGAGTTTTGTATCTATAACAGTTGAAGGTTTGTCGTAGAAAATTTTAGGCAAATTATATTTCACTATGTTGTCTAGTATCATTGAAATGAGTCCCTTAATTTACAAATGTTTACCTGATCTAGTAACCTATTTTCATAAAGATACATTTTCCTATGAAATACCTTTTTAGATATGCAGTAATGTAGTCCAGTTTTTTCCTTTTGTCAGGTTATTTCCCCATCCCTCCCCACCCACTCCCAACTTTTTCAGGCAGGAGACATGAGGTATACTTGAATGAAGTATTCTGAAAGAGATGAGAGCAAAATCATCTTCTGTGGAGATACCATGAATATCGGGATATAAAGATTTGGATACTGCAAGAATTAATGTTTTTATCAAACCAGCCTGAAAATAACCTAAAAAGTTTTACATGAAGATTCTATCATAGAGCGGAACATAAATGATATGTCATGCTGTATGCTTATGAACTGGTTTGGTTCTATAACTTTCTCAGATTTTCTGTCATCCTAGACTGTATAGTATTTTGAGACATTTTGGTCAAGACTTGAAGGTAAAAGGAGATTTCCTCTGGTTTTGAAGAAAAAATTATATTATGCCTTATCTTATGTAGAGCTGAGCAAGTCACTTTAAAGCCTAAATATTTATGGCCTTGAAACTAATTTACACTGTGGAAGGTATGATCAGAAAATTTAAGCCCTGCAGTCAGACATCATGAATAATGATCTTCTTGCTTGACTCCTAATAACCTTGCGAGACAGTTGTAAAGTCAGCTCTTGAAATGAGTGGCAAACTCAGTGGCAACTCACTGGAAATTAAGCTTAAGGATGGTTATTGATGGACTCAGTTCCCACCTTAGTGTTTATTTCTACCACTGTTGTTCATGTATAGATTTTTATTTGATTAGTGATTTAATTTTTTAATATTGTAGTTGTTGAGTTGTGCTCATGTTCTCAATTTTGCATACACTTTCTTTAAAATGGCCTCAGCATGGTAAAGACAGCTGGCGCCTGTCAATAGCATGCTCTTGATTCCAATAATTACCTAATGTTAGTGCTATACAGAGAGGAAGCAACCTGTGCAGAAGTCAGTTATTTCAAATGAGTATATGGGTTTTAAAAATTAATTTAGTTTTGGCAGATGTGGAAGTCTTATTTGATAATAATATCCAGTCTATTTTATCCAAATGACCTGCTAGTGAGTATCATACCATGAAGTATCCTTTTACTTTTTAGAATAGTTTGGGATGGGCTGTCTGGTTTTTGGCTTTTCAGGGTCTCTCTTCTTCCTTTCAAAAAAAAAAAAAAAAAAAAAAAGAATCATATAATTGTTAGAGTTGGAAGAGACCTCCAAAATCATTGAGTCCAAGCTTTGAATACCACCATGAGGTGGCAAAGGCTCACCAGTGGGGTACAATCAAGGGAATTTTGCAGGACTGATCTCTTCAGAACTGTGAATCCAAACAAGACCCTCATGGTGTTCTCCCCAGTCATGTTTGCTGGAGCTGCTAGTGGGAGGCGGGAAGCTCTGGGTCATTCTGGTTCCCTGATACGAAAGTGAAATCTTCTGCTATCTCTCCATTGCAGCAAGAGGAAAAGAAAGCCAGTGTTTGTGCTTGGAACCTTATACCCTTTATTATTATTAGGATTATGATTTTTATTTTTAATTCTATTTTGTGGTAGCTAATTAGCTACTAACAGTTGCTAGGCTTTTTCCATTAACAACCTTGGTACTCTGACAATATCAACAAGGGCTGAACTTCTTGTTTGTGACTGATTTCAACTGGTTGTTCCATCAGTTAAGGATTACTGCACAGGCAATGCTTAAACTTGGTTTCTTAGTTGTTCCTTTGCTGTAAAATATTGCAGGAGGAAGCTAAAATTTTATGCCTGATTTGAAGTACTTTTAGATTTCTTTCAATGTTGGCAGGAGTTTTGAGCTTATGCAGAAAACTTCTTTATCAAAAAATGCAATTAAAATGCTCATGTTAAATGTAGAATTTCTCGCTCTCCTCCTAGCTGTTCCTTCAAGCCTATGAATTCAGAGTGAGTGAGGGATTTTGACTAAAGTAATTTATAGAAAGGTATTGATGAATCGTGGTTTTGCTTTAGTGTTGTAGAAGGGAAAAGAGGAAAAATATATGGTTCTGCCATTTTAATGTTTTGTATACTAAAAATCTAGGTATACAAAATTTTGATTAAAAATATGACTGCACAGGACATTTAATAACACTTAATTCCTAATAAGAACAGGAAAAGGGGGAAGATTCTATATTGTATGGTGTTATGTAAATGTAATTTTATTCAAAGTTTTCATTAGTATTTATAGAAATAATTATTGAACTGAATTGATAGGCCAGGAATTAGACTACTTTTTCATACTTTGGCTCTTTGAAAACCAGTGGCACAGACACTGAGGCTTGTCCTGTTTTTCAGTCTCACTGTTCGGTGCCACTTACAAGCTGTCTTGAGGCCACCCGTTAATCCTTATTTTATTTCAAGTTGCTACACTGTTCATATCTGTCAATGTGAATCTTTCCCTTACAATATTGAAAACTGCCTGCTCTCAACCTGGTTAATTCTTACTTTTCTTGCCTCTTGGTGTCTAATTGTGAACTAGCACTTACCTTCTCTTTAAATCACTCTTCAGAACTCTGTTGGCACTGGCAATGTTTTGTTGTGGTGTTTGGTTTTTTGTTGTTTTTATTTTTCTATTCTGAAGCATGCACACAGATGATAAAAAGGTTAAAAAGTATGTGACTCAAGTATCTAAACACTTGCTTTTACTTCATGCATGTTGAGAATAAAGGAACACAAGCCTATGTTAAGTTAGGTGTTTTTATATTTATAAGCAGAATCTTAAAATTCGTAAGGCAGTGTTGTTAGGAGTTCTCTTTCCTAAAAGCAGGAATGTTCCATCACTGCATTTATGGGTAAGGTATGCTCAGTTCCTGATGTGGATGTTACATAATGATGACAATAGTACAAAAGGTAGGCTGATGCTTTCATTTTGTGGGATTTAGAATTAATATAATGAAAAAAAACCCCCTTAGTTAAGTAATTCAACTTAGAGCATCCAAAACCTTGATGCCTGTATGTCTGGGGCTTACAATCCTACTCAGTGACACAGAACTGGGTTTCAATTCAGATAGCACGAAATAATTTAAAACATTCAGGCCAATACAGTAATGAAATAAACAGTCTGCTTTGTAAGTCTAATTATAAAAAATATGTTTTCCAGTCTAGTACTGCCTGGTACAGGGTGCTTTCAGATGATGGTTCCCTGCAGGCTGAATCCCTGCACTCTTGGAAAATTTTGGCTTGTTACAAGAGATGAGCTTTCAACCTCATTGTACTTTCTTGTGAGTACCTGACAGTTCTGAGTAGGTTATAGTTTACTCACGTAGCTGTTCCTTCTCCATTGGATCCATGACAGTAGGCTTTGGGTTTTTTATTTAGTTATTTTATTTTTCATGCCCACTGCTGAGTTACTTGTGGAGCTTCGAGCATTTCTCTGCCCTGATACACAGGGTATATTTCCATTATTTTTCTGGAACATGAGTTGTAGGAGCAGCTAGTCTTTGTAAAGCTGACTTACAACTGTACTAAGTTCCTGGAGTCTTTGCATGAAGTATCTTATATAGTCTTTGAAAAGAAGAGAGGTATTCTGTCTAACAAGACAATTTATGCTTCCCCCAAAATGTAGCAGCTTAAGAACTAGGAGGACAAAGAATTTTTCACAACAGAAACTGATGTCACCTCCATGCTCTGCTAGCTTCATTTAGTTAACCTTAAAAAGCTACAGCTGTTGAGGAGTATAATTTCAAACCCAAAATATTTGCATATCATGTATTGAAATAAAAATCCATTAACCTCTCAGTAAAGGATTAATTTACTTAAAATTCCTTTTAATTACATGTTAAAAAAGCTTGTAGAAATTTTATGACATAGTTCTCTTGTTTTAAGGATAAATTAACATAGTCTGTTAAGGGAAGCAGAAATTCTGGGTTAGTTTCCCTCTAGAACGTCAACACTTTGACCAGAAAAAGAAAAAGCATGTAGTGTTTTGTAGCGTTCCTACAAAACACCATAGGCTTGGAGCTCTCTACATGGGGAAGAAAAACCAAGCAAACCTGCTTCTTAGTTTATAACTTGAAATTTCAAAATTTCAAGGCATTGTAACAGAGAGCAATAATTATGGTATGGGGTCTAACCCTACCTGGCAACTAAGCACCACACTGCTGCTCATCCACTCCTGCTCCTGCAGTGAGATGGAGGGGTAGGATTGCAAGGGTAAAAGGCAGACAATATGGGGAGTGAGATAACGGCAGTGTAATAATCTGGGGGGGGGAAACCCAAACCAGTAACTAAGAGGAGAGGAAAAGAAAGCCTGTGAAAGAGCAAATGATGCAAAAGGAAAAGAATTGCTTGCTGCCAAACAGTTGATGCCCAGCCAGTCTCTGAGCAATGTTAGCCCCAGCCAACTTCCATACACGCCCTCATTCACTCAGTTTTCGTGCTGAGCATGATGCCGTGTAGTGTGGAGTATCCCTTTGGACAGCTGTGGTAAGTTGTCCTGGCTGTGTCTGCCCCCTCTGGCTTCTTGTGCACCCCTGGCCTGCTCACTGGTGGGGTGGTGTGAGAAACAGAAGAGGCCTTGATGCTCTGTGAGCCCTGCTCAGCAGTTACAGAAACAATCCTGTGTTATCAGCACTGCTTCCAGCACAAATCCAAAACACAGTCCTCTACCAGCTACTATCTGGAAATGTAGCTCAATCCCAACCAAAACCAGTACAGTATCAGGGTTCACTACAAAAAAAACAGTTATAAATAAGGTAAAATTGTTGAGGACTTTGCAAAAAGGAACATGGAATTAGTACTACTTGAACTATTGTAAAGGAATGCTGTTGATAGCCTAGGTGCTTGGACACTTTAAAAAAAAATTCAGGATCAAGTTCAGGATTCTTCGAGTTGGGTGTACTGTTTTTTACAAAGGCAAGATGGATTGCTCATTTGAAACCCACTTATCCATAGTGAAGACTGCTAAAATATAGATGCTGAACTGAAAGATGACTCTGTGTTTTCTAATCTCAAAATACCCTGAAGTGCTTTTGAATTACAAAAGAGAAGGTTAACACAATGATGTATTTTCTTTCTCTTGGAAAATACCATCATGTGCCAAGGTGACTTTGAGATCTGTAAGAACTGTCACCATATGTTCTTTGATCCAGTCTTTTCATATGTACAGTTCATGTGGAGGAAGTGTACTGGTGTGGTATGTGTGCAGTGAACAGGTGTGTGTCTCATTTCTAAAGGAAAAAACCCTTCAGTCTTAAAACATTCAGTTTAAAAACTCATCTTTTCCATTCTTTTAAAGGTTCTTTCTTTTTAATACATTAGTTTTTTCTCAACCAATAGCATCTCTTCTTCAGTTGTGTACAGCAGTTTATAATACGTTGCAAAGCAGACAAAAAAACAGATATTTGCTTAAAGATTGAAAAAGTGGTTCTGCATTTGAGAGCTTATGTGGTATAGTCCCACTATGATGTGAATGACAATCAGGGATATTGATTTGTGGCTTTGCTTACAAAGCATCTCTTCTTATGCAGGTGTACTATTGGCACACAATTTGAGGGCTTTCTGCCTTTTCAGAATGTTGCCTTTTGATCTCTTTCCATTTGGTACTGGCTTTAGAGAATTGTTGGCAGTGGTTGTAGTCCCATGTGAATTGTGACAGAGTTCTTTATAATTGGTAACTTTATATGAAGTCTTACACATGTGGAAGTATTGATGAGTGTTTTCAATTTTCCTGTCTTATGGCAGACTTGAGGGGGGGATAGGTATTTGGGGAGAAATTTGAGCCGGGGGCATTAAAGCCTATTCTACCCTACTTTAAAAACCTTAAATTACTTTAGAAATAATTTGTATAATGTTAGTTTGGCTGAATCATTGAAAGGTGTAAAATTCATTGTAAAATTCATTGGTCTTGTTGACTTTGTGCATTTGCAAGACTGTATATTTGCATGACCCTAAAGCGACTGTTTCCTTTTCATTTTGTGAACTAGATGGGTATGAATTTTTTTCACTTCCTCAATTTTTTTTTTTTTCATTCATTGGGTGTGGAAGAAGTGCATGTGAGTTTGATGGGAAGAGTGTGGGTTGTTATTCTTGTGATGGTAGTAGTAAAAAATAGTAGTGATGGTTTTCGGCATTCAAGTACATAAGAGGCTGATTGGACAACTAAGGGCACTGGAATTCTGCACAAACATATTGTGTGATATCGGTTCCCCTGAAGGGTAAAAGCAACATTAAAAACATGTCAGCATTTCCTGGCTCTTGTTTGAAGTCACTGAAGCATTTGAGCAGTAGGCAAGAGGGTGTATCACAAGAGGGGAGAGTGCAGTAGTTGTCTACAGACTCAGAAGAGTGGAACTAGGTTAAGAAATATTTAGAGGTACTTTGAAATCATATTGGTTGGTTTCTACAGATACAGTTTCCACATGTAATTCCCAGATAAATAATGTATTCCCATGGCATCTAAAGGTTTGTTGGGGATTTTTTGAGGACAAGTTGTAGAAAAGCCCAGGCTCTGCTTCCAGAGATGAGTGGCTATGGTAATACTTTGGTGGTCTGTCAGATAGCTAATCTTTCTAATAATCTTGATAAATTTGGAAAAATTTTAAAAGCAAGCAGCAGTGTCAGTGGCTCCCCTGTGACTAAAATTAATTTGGATTTGCATTCTGGTAACTGGAGAAACTGGAAAGCAGCTGTGTGCTGTGGGTGTGGATAGCCTGTATTCCTTCTTCTTTTTGACAGTGATCAAAAGTGGATGCCTAATACAGACCTAAGGCAGGGTTAATATATACATATAACAGACTTGTTCTCAGCCTCCAGCTGTTGAGGAACTTTCTGGGCCACTGTCAATTTCTATGTGTTTAGACCACACAACAGATTTCTGTGAACATAAAAAAGAAAGTTCTTCTTTCTGTTGTTTGTCTGTCTGGTCTTAAGGCGGAATAACTTCAGCACCAATTTATGTGTGCCTGGCTTATGTCACTTTCAGTCATTCCTCACAAACATCTGCAAAAAGTATTTGTGGCAGTGAAGGTGATTAAATGTGTAGTGCAAAAGTGTAATTTAGTTTTCTATAATTCTGATTATCACCTGCTTTCTTAAGCCTTTGAAAATTCTTTTAGCAGTTCATACCTGTTGTCCTTTTGTGGCAATGCATCGTCTAGATTTCCAAATCCAGGTGGAGGAAAGTTAATATCTTTTCTCTTTTCTGTGTCAGGGTGGTTAACAATGTGTGTATCAGAATATCAGCTACTTACAGATGCCAGCTTAAACTGCTATAACTTGTTCATTTGTGTCTGCACTGTAAATAGGAAATTGACTGTAAAATGAGTTGGCTAAATAGAGTCATTGGGTTGCACTGGGTGAGAGTGACTTCTGAAAGTGCTGGTGGGGGTGAACTGTTCAAGGGCTTTTGGGTCAGATGTGTCCCCAAAATGGAAAGTGTAAAAGGTAGCCAAAGTTAGCAAGAATTCATGGCTTGTGAAATGCTTTTGCTCTTTAGCTGAAGAATAATATAAAAGGTTAATTAAATAAAGTTGGGGATTTTTTTTGTCGTACTAAATTCATATTTTCCTGGGCTCCATCCATGCTATCTATATGCAGAACACACTATAAAATGGATGGAGTGTATGGATGCAGCACACTAAAAAATGGATCATCAGGAGTGGAGCAGGAAAAGAAAAGCACTTTTGCTTAAATTCAGAATGCTTTATTCATTTTTTTGTGTCTGAGATGGTTGAATTATTATTCAAAGCTGCCTTGGCAGCTTCAGAGTTGGAGTTTTCAGATGGTATTTCTGGATATCCTGTCATACCGTGACTTGAGTGACTTTAACATCTTCAGTGGTTGACATAAGGTAGAACTGTATCTTGCTGCAAACAGCTAGGTGGTTTAAATTGCTTTCAGAGCAAGATATATATATATATATATATATATATATATATATATATATATATATATGCGCGCACACACGTGTTTTAACACTGTATTTTAAATACTTAGCTATTGTATTTTAAATCCTAAGCAGCTTAGTCATACATTAAAAAATAATACATTTTTTATTAAGTAAACTTTTGTATTTGTACAGTATGAACGTGGCTGGGATCCCAACCTTTTTAGCATTTCCAAAGTGTGACTGTTGTTTTTATGGTATTTATAAAACTGCTAAAGCTTAGCAGGGAACTCATGCTAAGCTGCTGGGTATTTCACAGAATATTAGTTAACAAACATCTTAAATATTACATAGAAAGTGAGCCATAGGTTATTTCTGCAGTTATGTAGTGACTATTTGGTGACAGCTGAAACTAAAAGCAAAACTTCTGGTCTTTAACCACTGCTGCAGCTTTTGTGCTTGTTTAGCTGTAGCATAAATTACATATTCTGAGTTCCATAGGTTAATGATGAACTGAGTTCCCACTGACAACCTGTCCTGCTGTTCTATGTGGATGATGCATGTTTTAATGATTATTTTTGTTAACAAGTTGGCATTTCTTCTAGTTAAAGTACCATTAAGCTGCATATAACAAACACCAGTAGCAGATTAGTAACTTTTGAATGTAATTACTGTGATCTAAGTGTGTTAGCATTCAGAATGATTAGCAGGGAGTTCTGAATGTGAAGTGTGATTTAGCCGAGGGATTATGTTAGTAAGTTTTCACTTCTCCTGTAACTAACAGAAAACCAGTCAGGACTGTGTGATGGCAATAACATTGAAATGCTTCATCTAGATGCTGCTGAAAAGCTTCAAGGAAATACTGATTAGGCTTAGGAGATGGTTCACATATTTTGGTGGTGATTTTTATATATCAAGACTATGCTTTGGTAAAATGGAGGGAAAAAAAGGTAGACGTATGTTCAAGTGAAAATTTAGTTCCATCACAATGGTGCACAATACCACAAAGTCCTGAAAGAAACCAAAAATTCAGCCACTATTTCATGCATACCTTGTCTTTAAGACTTTCCTCTGTGTGATTCAGAAAAATACTCGGTGCTTTCTCATTTTAGGAGCTGTTTTTTCTTTCTTTTTCATTTTTTTTTTAAGTTTAAATCACAAATTCTAAGGGTTTTTTTAATGCATTTCGTTTGTGTACCGAATTTAAGATTTTATCCAAGAAGTACATTTTGAGACTAATTTTGCTAAACAATTTGTGCTATTCTATGTGTATTTTGAAATGCTAGCTCAACACTAATTTATTCCTAAAAAATTATTAGTGTTAGCAGCTAAATTGCATTTTTATTAAAAGAAGTTAAATTAAAAATTTAATTAATCTGTTCCTAGTGAGTAAAATTTTCCCTAGTGCAGTTTGTCCAAAGTGCTTTTAATGAAGCCAGGCAGAGAGGTGACTCAGCCTTCCTTTCATTTGTAGTAGTGATTACATTTCTGTCAGACCTCAAATGGTCCCTGAGATTTCTTTTTTTTGTAGCACAGCTTCCACCACTGTTAACAGTAGTGACCAGTGACTAATTGATTGGATTTCGAGGACTAGGCTGTGCAACTCTCCTTAAAACAACTATTAGTGAGACAAAATAAGTGCTGATGGCCTGTTTACAATAGTGAGGGTGCTGGCTGATGATTGGGAGGGACGTTGGTGTTAAAGCAGTAGTTGTGACAAACCATCGGATTTGTCACTCTTTAGCTGGGCCTGGGGTAGGCTGTGTGCAAATCACTTCACTTAAAGCACGGGAAGTAGATGGCCACAACCTGCAGAAAGCAGCATTTGACCTTGGCTGGTCCCCACCAGTGTCTGGTCACGTGCTAGATAAAGCTTTGGTGTTGTGTCTGCTTGGGATGCTAGTCAGTGAAAAATTTGGAGTCTTCATCTCCTGGCTGGCTCAAGTCCTTTTGGGGGTTTTTGTTTGTTTGTTTGTTTGGAGTTTTTTGTTTGTTTAGGGTTTTTTAATTGTTGGTTTGGTTGGTTGGGGGTTTTTTGTTTGTGGAGGGGTACTTGTTTTGGTTTTTAAGTAGGCAATAAACTGGCTTTGAAAAGGATCTGTGGAAGGAGTAGGAAAAGGTGATAGCTCTCTGATGAAGTTACACTAGTACATTTCTTTGTACTGGTGAAGACAAGAAGGCTGTTAAAATTAATAGCTTTTCATCATAAGTAAAGGATTTCTCACAAATAACTATTTTTTTTCCCTGAGAAAATGCTTGGTGTCTCTTAAGCTCAGTTCGTCTTTGGTAGGCTAGGATAGCTAATGCAAGAGTTGAACTTGTTAGGAAAATGTTAGGGATGGGGATTCAGGAAAGATGAGGCTTTTGCCCTTGAAACTTTCTGACCCTTCAGAGTGTTGCTGACTTTATCTAGGAGATAAGGTTTACTCGTTAATCAAATCCACTAGGGTCTCGTTGAAGATATTTTTGGAAAGAGTAGTATGAAACTGTAGTAACAGGTGTTGCACTTCTGGACAGAAAAATATAATAGTTTATTACATGGAAGCTCATGATAAATTTCATTTTCTAAAAGTCAAGTATTGTGCGTCTAATAATGAATAGATTTTCTTAAATAAAATACATTGCCTTTTATTATTTAGAACACTCAATATATTAATTTGTGTTGAAATTTGGATATTCACAAGTGCCTGGATTTTTGGAAAAGCTTTTAAATAATAAAATACAGAGTTCAACAACTGGCAGAGCCTTTAAAAAAAAAAAAGTTTTCTATTGAATTCCTCCCCTGCTGTTTCAGGGTCTATTTCTGGTTCCTACTTCCAGCTGCCAGAATCTTGAAGCTTTCTCCATTGCTTGCCAGTAGAAACAGGTGTGGCGTTCTTCCTTTGATCCCTCCTCTTGGAATCAATGGCTCCCTCTGCAGTCCTCTTAAGAGAAGCTAAAGTGTTTCAGATCCTCTGCCATTCCACCTTTTCTCCTTTCCTTGGGAGCAGTACAAGAGATCCAGGAGCTCTGTCTTAGCTCCACTTTCCATTCTTTTTCAACGTATTGAGGACAACTGCGTTTCCTACATATGCTGTGAGTCAAGAGATACTCAAGGCTTAGAAAGCAGCACCTTTTCCAAATGCTGCAGTGAGCCCGATCTGGTGAGGCTGCTGGATGCTGTGGATGGCTGGAACTTAACTGGAGCCCAGAGCTCTTTAAAAAAAGACTCAAAGAGTGCTGAATGGGTTAGGGTGATGACAGAATGAAGGGAAACTGAGAGACTTGTGGGGAAGAAATGTGCCTAGGAATTGTATAAGAACTGTGGGTGGAGGAGAAAAAGAAGAATGTTCTCAGTTAACTGTGGCTCTTATGTGCTGTTCCTCTCTTCAGTTCATCCTCAGATAGTCAATCAAAAACTTAATCAAAAACTTGAAATACCACATTCTCGTTCTTTCTGTGTTATGATGTCATTACTGTTATTGGGAAAATAAGACCTCAGCATTTTAATTTTGAAGTATTTTTTAATCTTTAATTAACAGATAGCTGGGCCTAAGAACAAACTTTATGAATATGTAAGCAATGCTTTTTAAATTTTATTGTTATTTTATTTCCTCATAATTTGTTTTCAGAAGGCTCTTTGTCAGATACATATCTTTGAATTAAGATTAACTACCCAATAAAGTGATGTTTAAATATTGCAAGAAGATGTAAATGGGTAGTACTTTATGAGCTTCTAGAAATTTTAGACCATTAAATAAGCTGTGCATCACTTTCTAGCAAAAATTTTAAAACCTGCAGAATTCCAAGTGAAAAAAAGAGATCACTGATCATCAAATTGTTTAACATGTGCAGGCAAACACAAAAAAGTTACAATCAAGGTTCTGCAAATAGAGGAAGGCAGAAATTGCTGCACTGGATCAAGCCTGTTGAATGATCTTTATAAATTACTTCTCCTTTCACTTAGTGAAAGTATTGTCATTGCTAGAAACAGAAAAGCTTATACTGCTATTGTTTCTAATCCTCTAATACACAGATAAATCTTTGTACCTATAGGTACATAAACCATAAAACCTGCAAAGACTTGTGAAATTCAGTGTTGCAATTTCTTTGTTCAAGAACTAATTTTTTGTCTGCTTAGCAGTACATTTTCTCTGTGTATCCTCTTACAGGTGTTCTTTTGAGAGTGAGTTGGGTTTTATTTACATTGTAATAGCAAAGGGGTGATGTTTCTTACAATACTGTCATGCTGCCTTTTTTTGTTTATGCCTCAGTGCTGTTTTGTCTTGCATTGAGGGAGATTTGCAGGCCAAATGCTGAATTTTATTTGTATGAAATCTCCCCTTTGCCTACACTGTTCTCTACTCTGAGCTCTCATGTTTTTGGAGTGTTGAGAAAGAGGTTTGAGTCTTCATTGTCCCTGCTCATAGACACTATTCTAAAAGAGGGCGTACTATAGATCTGCTGCAGACTTTTCAGTGTTTCTTTCTTCAGCATAACTTATTTTTTCTTGGTGGTGGTTTTATTTTGTTGAGGTTTTTTTGATTATGCAACTTTTAAAGATATTTTTCTTAGACTTTTCCAGATCAAAGTGCAGGTTCTTGCTGGGTTGGCAATTCAGTAGGGGTTTTTGTCATGTGTGATATCTCTCAGTATTAAACTGAATCTGTTCTGTGTTCATAGGATTGCTGGGAAATTCAGGTTCAAAAGGACCTTCCAAGGTCTTTAATCTGACCTCCTGCTCAAAACAGGGTCACCTGGGAGGTCAGACCATGTTGTGAGGGATTTTACCTAGTCAGTCCATTAAAAACTTGAAACAAGGAGTCAGCAAAACTACTCTAGGCTCTCTGTTCCAGTCCATGACTGTCCTCATGGTGAAAATTAATTACCTTGTGTCCATTCTGGGCTTACCTAGTTTGAGCATGGTCTCACTGCTTCTTGTCCTGTCACGGGTACCCCTGTGGTGAGCCTTAATGCTTGCTGACCTCCTTGTAGGTACAGACTCTTGCTTTTAAGGTCTGCCCAAAGCCTTCTCTTCTGCAGGCTGAATCAGCCCAGCTCCCTCTGCTTTTACTCGCAGGACGAGTGTTCTGGCTCCTTGGTGGCTACTGTGTCCATGTTCTGGGTGTGCTTCTTGTATTGTGGGGGCCCAAAAGGAGGTGCAGTAGACCATGTCTGGAATAATAAGCTCTGAGTAGAGGTGGCAATCAGTTCCCTCATCTACTGGCAAGGCTCTTCTTAATAAAGCCTGGGATGCTGGTGACCTTTCCTGACAAGGCACACTGCTGGCACGTGATCAGATTGCATTGTGCCAAGACCTTTTCCATGGAACTGCTCCCCAGCCGCTCATCAGCCTGTATTGTTGCCAGGGCCTCTCAGGTGCAAGTGTTTTGTGTTTGTCCTGTCTGAATTCCTACAAATCCTATAGGGACCACTCCTCCAGGCTGTCTAGGTCCATCTGAATGGCAGCCCTGTATTTAGGCTTGTTGATTGATCCTCTTCAGCCCGGTTAAACTTTATCTTAAAATTCTGACTAGAATATACCTTGCTGGCCCTGCAAGGCATTGGTTAAGATATTTAATGGACTTGTCCTAGACTCCTGCAGCACTTCCCTTGATACCATCCTCTAGGCAGCATACAGTACTTTGTCCTCTGAGCCTGACCAGCCACATGTTTCCTACAAGTTAGTTGTTTATCCATTCTCAAAAGAGATATTTTCTCGTTAACTAAAAGTCAATTCCTTGACCCTCCCATGAGTTTTTTTAGTGTGTTGATGCGTTTTATTATTATCTTTATTTATCAATGAGACCCTAGCAATTAATCCTTGTTTATTGTATAGTTTCTGTTCCTGCGTACTTCCTCATTCAGTGATTAATTTTTTTGTGACCTTCTTGTGTCTGTGCTGTTGTGCCATATCTTCTACAGTTTTTTAATTATGCATATTTTAGTAATTTCAGATACTTCTGTCTACTGTCTGAAGTACAGCAAACTGATTTAACATTTCTTAAAGCAGATAGGGTTCTCTAGTTGTTTTAAAAGAGATTGTGCCTGGACCGACAATGTTGTTCTTAGCTCAGGTCCTTTATTATTTGTCATTTTTTGCCCACTTCTCTTTGAGATGAAACTTTGATAGATAAGCATGCTGGAACTGAGAAGTCCCTAGGGTTCTTCATAAAAAATTCATAATAAAGCAACAGTTCTATCAGCAGTACTTCAGTGATTGACTTGTTCTGGTGGTGGTCTACAAGATGTTTCAGTTCTCAAATTTCCTGATTATCATCTAACAAAGTAATTTCCCATTCTTGTATTTTTGATGGATTTAAAATCATTGCCTTTTACACTTCCTTTTTTTTTTTTTTTTTTTAATGATACCTCTTTTTCTACAGCTTCATTATATTGAATTTCTGTTTTATATAGGAATCTTGTTAGTTTAGCACTAAATATGCTGTATGTAGTGCCTCTACTCCCAAAGGTTGTATTTCATCTTCCCAGTACTGGCCACAAACTGTTTCCTTGCTTACCATTCCTGTTGAATTGTGCTTGTCTCATACCAGCAACAGGCTAAAATACCTCCTGTGTAAGAGTAATCCTTAAACATTTACTCTCACTTACAGAACCATGCTGTTTTGCAGTGTGGCCACAAATCTGTAACTATTTTATCCATTGACACACTTGATGTTTCAGCATTTTCAACAACAGAATTAAGTGGAATGGATGTCTTTCTCTTTAGCTAGACAGGTGTCAGTCCAGCTGTTAGAGCTCTTGTGAATCAGGTATGGACTGAAGTACAAATAGATTTGTGTATCTGATATGGGAATATATGGATAAAAGTCCAACTTATTTAATAACTGTAAATAAAAATGTTCTTGTTTTCAAACATTGCTTTTACATGCAAATACTATTTGGACTGGGAGACATGGGGGTACATGTTTACAAATGTGTATTTACACATATTTGATTGACTGTCTGTCTTATGGATGTCATTGGCACCTTACAGTTCCCCACTTTGTTGGTTTGTTCATGGTTTTGCTTAGGGCTGTGCCTGGGCAGTCAAATAACATAATTTCCTGTATCCTTGTTAGATGTCCATATGCAGACTTCAGGGTTTTGAAAGTATTTTTGACCTGACAAAAGTTTTAATGTACAAACAAATAAATTTGACTCTTTGGGGGGGGGGGGGGGGGGGCAGGGGCACAAGGGGAAGTGGCTGATGGATTTTGGTTTGGTTTGGGGGGGGGGTTTGCCCCTTCAAAGACTGACTAACTGACTGAATAGTGCTTCTCTCCTTTTTCCAGATCAATGTAGTGGCATGGATTTGTGTGTGATTATGATTGAGTTCTTTTTTGTGTGCCTCGTTGACTATTGCAGTGAAACCTGTTTGCTGGCTTCATATGAAGTAGAGCATTGCTAACTGTATCTGGATGTTTATATAAAATACTAATTGCATGTGTTGAATTTTTTGTATAAAGAGAAGAATGTTTTTGCTACCTGTGCAAGAACTTCTGGCTGAATTAAGTGATTAAATGAAGAGTGCATAATTAATGAGTGAGCAAATAAAATGTAATTCTTCTTTCTCTCCAAAGAAAGTACTGAAAATCTATGCTAAAATTGATATTTTAAAAGCAAACAATTAAACATTAGACTTCCTTACTGCCCTTGGAATCTTCTAACAAGAGAGCCAAAGGAAATGCCTACCTTATGTTGTCATTGGAACAGCATTTATTTGAGGTTTCCTTAGGCCTCTTTTTTACCCTGCTAACTAAGCTGCATGTGCAGTTAAAGTCTTTTTTCAAAGAAAAGTTATTTTTCACAAGAAGTACTCTGCTTTTGCAGCAATTTCTTTCTGTGCTTAATAAGTTTCTTCTAAAATTTTTATTCTTTTCCAGACATGTTGATAAACCTTTTTTTTTTTCATTCCTGCTTTATACATAGGGGAAAAGTGGTAGAAATAATACTTAGAATGACAAGGGAAGCCCTTAACAAAGCAGAACTTAAAACCTATGTACCTTGACTGATAGTATTCTGCTATAGCCATTAAACCATTCTTTCTCCTTGCAAGATTTTTCTGAAATTTGTGCTATGAAATGATACCATAGCAATGGGGTTGGAGATGTACATATGTTGCTAAGAAACTACATGATCTGTTCTGGACCAGCCACTGTGGTAAACTGGCTCTTCTAAGTTGTTGCATATGAAAAGGGCCACTTTAGGTGATGTGCGTTTTGCTCCACCGATTTCTGACCTGCAATGCTTGCCTTTGCAGATGGAACATGAGGATTTTGTAATGGAGGGGCATGGCAAGACTCCACCTCCTGGTGAAGAAAACAAACAGTGAGTCACACGTTTATTTAAAAAGGGCCTTACTGTAGTAAATGGTGTGAAGCACTCTCATTTAAGCGTGTTGGGAACATTGGTTGGTTGCTTGGTGCCCACCGTTTTGGTTCCTCAAATATCCATATATATATATATATATATATATATATATATATATATATATAAAATAGTGGATAGTGGCTGAAAAAAAAAAAGAGGCAGGATGCTGATTTGCCTTATATGTAAAAGCATAGACATATGCATTGCAATTTCAAAACATGAATCAGAAATAGTTGTAAAAGGGATAATCATTCTGGAAGCTTGGCACTGACGTAATGAGTTTGTACATGAAGTTTTCATACAGCTGCTCTTCACTGAAATAATGTGAAATGTGAAAGAAGCATGGCCTTCCTTTTGGTGTGCATATGGCAGATTGGTCTTCTTTGAGCCATATTTCTTTAGAATGCATTTTAATAAAGGATCAAAATTTGCAAACAAAATGCTCTTTTGAGGATGAGCAATATAAGATGCTGGTACACAGAGCTTTAAGGAAAGCGGCTTGATTAGAGAAGAAAATTACTGATTTCTGTTAGGAGAAGGCTTTTTGATATGATTTCAAACTGAAATCCAAACTGGTTGGACTTTTTCCCTGGGTTTTTGTTCAGATAGGGAGAACAGAGCCTTATCCTAGAAGTACTTCAGTGATGGTTGTATTCTTTGTTCTTCTCATTAGTTAATGCAATAATAATTCAATTTTGATACCGTAATTAATTTTTTCTTTTCCTGTCATTTGGAGCAAACAGGAAGGTGGTCTTTGGAAAATCTAGATCACAGAACTCTTTTTTTTCCTAAGCCTAACTGGATGTCTCTTCATGAGAATTTCTTGTTCATCTTCACTACACTTGTTGCAGAAAGGCTGGGATGTGGCTTGGGGTGAAGGTCTACTTTGCCTCCTAGATAAGCTGGCAACTGTAAGTGCACTGCATCTGTGACAGTGAGAAACCATTTCTGAGGTAGGCAAGTTGAGGTCAGCAGAGTTCTAGTGCTGAACATGCACATTTTTTCCATCATGGACATGAGCCAAACTTCTCAAAGTAATTGTTGTTATTTCTGTCTATTCAGACTGAGCAACTTACTGTGGTACCAAGAGATACCAAAGTTGTCGAAGTAGAAACTTTCAGAAAGTTCCAGAAGAAAAATTTGAGCAGAAATAAAAAGTAGGAGTTATATTTCTGCTCTCCTGAATTGTTTCTTTATATATCTAGTAGTTTAATGAAATACATTATCAGAGTGAGTAATATGAGGGATGTTGTAGATGTTGTATTGGATTTGCCATAGCCTTGTGTTTATTTGGTGTCTTATTTTAAGTGCAAATGGAAACTAGAATTACTTTGGAGTTGATCTGTTTTTTAACTGGAGCTTTTCAAGTGGCTTGAAACATTATCTCACTTGAAATCCCTGGTTATTAAAGAATATGAGGTTAGTGATAGGTGGTATTTTTAATTTTTAACTAATAAATTTGGGCTCAGCTGGCATCTGGAACCTTGTCATACAGATTCTGCTGTAGGAGTATAATTCTTAATAATATTTTGATTGAAGTCTAAAGGTGCAATTTTAGTAATGCAAGAGTTGAAGGTAGTTGTTTTATGCAACTAATACTAGCATAATGCCAGCAAAATTCAATTGTGGTTATTGCTTCTAAATTTGAATCAATCACTTGAATATTTCTCTATCCACAGGATCAAATTTTCAGCTAACTAACAAAATTGTCTGCCTTGACAGAGTTTACCTCTTGTCATAAGAGAAGGAAGAAAAACAATCTGAAATTACTTATTTGTATTATTACTTACTTGCAGTGGGGATTAGCTGGACATCAACATACTGGACTGGGTATTTGAAAGAGGACAGAGAGGAACTCTGGAGCATCTCACAGAGGAGAAGCAGAGAAAGCTGTGGCTGTTTAGTCTTGAGATAAGAAAACTTGGGGAGGATATTATTATCCATGTGTATAGGTATCTGATGAGGAGACTAATGAAGACGGAACCAGATTCTTCACAGTGGTGCCTGGTGGAGCGGCAAGAAGCCATTGGCATAAACTGAAATACAGGAAGCTCCACTCAAACACAAGGGAAAAAATTTTCTTTTTTTACTGTTAAACACGGTCAGACCTTTAGAAGAGGTCACCCAGAAAATTTGGGCCTTCATAGCCCTTTAAGTGACTCAAAACTCAGCTAAGCACAACCCTAATTCTGCTTCAGCCTGCTCTAGTTAACCATGCTTTGAGCAAAGGCACGGGATTGATGGTCTCAGAGGTCCCATCCATCTGCAGTGATTCTGTGATTTGGTGTACCCATGTCTACTGTTGTCCTCCTAGTTGGTTTGAAATAAAATTGGAGCTTGTTAGTGAAAGGTTTGAATGTAAGTTTGAACGTGGTGTTTCTAATTCAAGTGTTCTCTACAGAAATAGCTAATCCACTGAAGATACTTCCTTCCCTTTCCAGCTGTCGTTAGACTTAGTAGAATTTACTGCCTCTGTAGCTATGCAGATGGAATGGTTTTTCTTTGACTGCTTCTAATTTACTTTTCAGGAAAGTTGGGCATTGTAATTTAATTGCCTTTCATTAGGCAGCCTGATCTGGGTAGCTCTGCACTGAGATTACTGAGGAAGTGTTCAGAAGAGATGGTTTCAGATGGTGAACTGGCACCAGAGTTCCAGAGTAGCCTCCCAGTGTTGACCTCCTAGGAAAGCTCTGCAAATTTCTTACTATTTATCTGCATTTCTGTGGGCTCAGAGCTTTACTGGACAATGAAAGAACAGAAATAAAAATAGGCTTCTGAGAAACTTTGAATGGATGCAATAGTTCTTACCTAGCCACGGTTTCATGTGAAATTTCCTTTGCTAAAGTATAGCTTCAAAACTGAATACAAGGAGCCAGCATCCATGGATGATTTCTGGCACTTTATGAAACAGATTACTTCCCAGTTTGACTCAGGGATATAAAAACTTGGCATTTTTGCCTTCTAGTATTAAACATATACACAAAAAATGCAAACAAACCCAGCAACAACAAAAAACCCTGCTGCAATGTTGTGAGCCTTTTTTCTGCTGTACTGAACATTTCTTTTGGACAGATACTGAAGTTACAGCATTTTAAGATTTTTAATTGAACTGTAGGTGATACCTGAGAAGTGCTGTCTTCTGATACCTGTCACCTTTATGGAAAGGATTTACCTGGTTAAACTGTACACAAGGTCTTCAGAAATCTTCAACTGATCTTTTACAATATGGATATAATTTATTTCAATTTAAGCTAATTACGAGGAAGTTACCTATTCAAAATCCTTAGTACAATTGGGAACTGGAATGGCCACAGTCATCTCAGTCCTATGAAAGATTTGCAGTTTATGTGCAGTGCATATGTCACAAAGGTGTCATGGTTGTGCAACAGTCAAGTGATTGATGCTAAAAGCTGAACTTGAGAAGAAGTGAGCCTGCTGGGGCTGCTGGAGTGGATCGTGGCCATCGTACACCATGCTCCTGCTCTGGCTGAGGGCCAGTGACTCCTTGATAAATTGTTACTTCCCAGTTTTTGTGTACTCTGTAACCTCCTTAGCTGTCTGGCATGGGATATAGCTGTGTGTTATGCTAGGTCATACCATTTTGTTATGGGGCTAATATGTTTGGTAAGAAACCCATTTCCTTTCTCCCTCCCTCCCTTCCTCCCTCCCTTCCTCCCTCCCTTCCTTCCTCCCTCCCTTCCTTCCTTCCGCCCTTCCTTCCTTCTGCCCCTTCCTTCCTTCTGCCCCTTCCTTCCTTCTGCCCCTTCCTTCCTTCTGCCCCTTCCTTCCTTCTGCCCCTTCCTCCCTTCCTTCCTCCCTTCCTTCCTCCCTTCCTTCCTCCCTTCCTTCCTCCCGCCCCTCCCTTCCTTCCCTCCTTCCGCCCTTCCGTCCTTCCCTCCCTTCCTCCTTCCTTCCCTCCTTCCCTCCCTCCCTCCCTATGAAGAAAGATGTCATTATGTTTAATTACAGGTGAACATTTTGTTAGAGGTATTCTCTCATATTTTCATCCTTTACAACTGGCATGCTTAGGAAGTAAATATTATCTCCCTCCACAAAATACTTACATAGCAGCCTATAGTGCTCTTATCAATTGTAATAAGGCTTTTACTTTGCTACTGCTGGAGAAAAGATTAAGAGCAAATGGGATCCAGAAACATCTTTCCAAAACAGTCAAACTTCTGTTGATGAGCATGGGGCAGGCACAGGGGCAGGAAGAAGAATTCTGCTCAAGTCCTTAAATTGAGGTTCTGCTCTTATCTCTAGCAGCATTAATTAGCAACTCTGCTTGTGCTAATAAATTACCACCTGCTGTCACAAGCAGAAATGTATGCACCCTAATGAGTGAAAGGGACTGGGTAATGAAAAACTACTCATTTTTATAAGATAAATGTAAATGTTTTACTCTTCCTAGCTGGCACATGGAGAGGTCTGTTTGACAGTAGCTATTCAGACAAAAAGTGAGCCAAGTTCATACTCACATTTAGTAGGAAGGTAAGCCAAGCTGCCACTGCTGTTTGAAGTACCTCAGCTGGCTATTCCCTACCTGCAGTTTCGTAGTAATGGGAGAGAAAAGTCTTCAACTATCTTGGCAATTTGTACATCTGGAAGTGATTCACATTGTAAGAAAGGTATCAAAACAAGATAATTTCTGTAATTTAGAAAGTGTCATTGGTTAGACCTACTGAATAGGCTTTTATCTGGCTTGATAGTTAAATGTGCTGATTCTGAGGCAAGGGTTTTTAATGAAACCGTCCAAAATTGCAGTAATACCAGGATGAGATTGGAACCGCTGAGCATCACAAAATTGTTTAACATTTGGTAATAGTATCTTATTTTTCTTTGACATTTCAGCAGGAAGGTTCAATGTCTTCATGGGTTTGTGTGACACTACAGTTAAAAGAAAATAGTACCTAAATTGGCCTAACCTGGAAACAGGAATTACTCCAAAAGTCACCTTGTCCAGTATTGTGTCCAAAGGGAGGGGTGGGGTGGAGGGGCCGATTTGAAGGTTAAATTTAACTTCTAAGTTGTATCAGGCTTCTCGGGTTTATTTGAGAGCTTTTCTGGACAGTCTGTTGCAATATTAATCACCCTCACAGTGAAGAAAATTTCCTAATGTTCAGTAAGAATTTATGATCATTGCCTTTCATCTTTGAATGTGTGTATCTGAACATGGCCTAGTCTTCATTAAAACTTACCACTGTGTTCACTTATGCAGCAGAATAGCTCCCACCTCCCCCGGCTTAGTTTTGCTGTGGAAAAACTAAGTGAAATCAAAAAGCCAGTTTACAGGCCAGTCCATGTGTTGCTGGAAACTATAAAAAGACTGCAGTGGTATATCCTGAAGTTGTCTGGTTTGGCTGATGAGAATGATAGACATTGTTATGAACTACTGCAATGTTCTTTTGAACGGTTGAAATTCCACAAAGGTCCCTAGCATAGCTTCTGTTCCTTTGGGATAAAACATTGTTCTTACCAAATGTAAAGTAAACAGTTAGCTAAAAGCTTGTGTAACAGGGGGTTTGTTTGATGTTTTAAGGACATTCAATATTACAGAAGATTTTGAGGCTTGCCTTGAGTGCCATTACACTTCTTAAATTTACTGGCGGTACTGACCTCAGCAGAGGTTGGTTTTTGTCAGAAGATCCGTGCTTTGATTTTCAAAGTAGTATCCAAATCCTAATTCAGATTATCAGCTCAGATTTGAGGTACCTAAATTTGTGTATCAACCCAAATTCTATGAAATTAATGGCAAGTTATTTCTTGAATTACATTCAAGACTTATGTAAAGGCATAGCTGTCTTTATACTGCTTATTGTTCCTGTGTGTAGAATAACTAGCCAGTTAAAGAAAAGTCCCCAAACATTTAAGTCCTCTGTCTGGGATCCTAACAAGTCCCCACAGGGAGATGTGGGATGTCTGTGTTGGCTGTAGCAGACCTCTCTGTCACAGGCTGTTGCAGTTCTGTTCGTGTGTCAGACTGGCCTTCAGACCCAGTGGTAACTCAGACTTTCTCTGATACCAGCATGTCAGTAGGATAGTTCTAACTTCTTTCTTTTGTACCCTTAGAGATGTGATAGGGTATTTAAGGGTGTGAGACCACTAGACTAAAACCAAATGAAAACTGGTCCAGCTAAGGATTAAGGAATATTTTCATCACCTTCATACTGTACAGATGTTTTTAATCCATACAATGGAGTGAGTGACAGGACAAGTTTGCATCTGAAAGCAAGTTTACCTGTGTGTTTAATGGGTCCTGAGACACAGAGAAAAGAATTGTCCTTTGTTTTGCAACTAAGTGGGTAGAAATGAAGGAAACAGGAGCAGAATCTGTATCTGTAGAGGCAGCTGTATTTCACCTGCGACTTGTAAGTCAAAAAAGTTACAGAAGCTGACTTGCACCCTTACAATGTAGTACTTCTGAACAATATGCAGAATTTATACACAAGCACTTTAAAATGGCAAAAGCTTCATTGTCTTCCATATTTTACCAGTTCAGTGTTATACTTAAATGTTTTGAAGTTTTTGTACTTAAAGTTTTAAGTATTACCCACAGGAGGACTCTTGTCTGAATATTCTAAGCAAAAATATTTTAAAACTAGGCATTTGCTTCTGAAAGTTAGACTTGAAAAGGTTTTCAGTTGTCATTTCGTAATTTTTAAGACTCCACATTTCATGTCCTCAGTGATTTGATATTTTTTTTTTTTCCTTTAAAATCATGAGCAAATGCAGACCTTTCATACACCTCAGCTAACCTACAGCTTTGTGTATTGCTGTTTTGCAAGTATTTTCTTAATATGTGGAAAGAAACGGAAGCCAGATGACCGACCGTTAAGGAAAAAAAGGAAGTCACACAGAAAAAAAGTCAACTTTGGAAGTGAAGCTCCCACTTATTATCACAATGTGTTTAGTCTACACCACTGCTGAATATTGAGAGAGGAAAATATTTTGGGCAGTGTACATTCTAAGTGTGAATGCTTTGGCACTTCTTTGCTGAGGATTTTATGCTGCTCTCTTCCAGACGTCTTGTGGTGAAAACAGGCTAGTTTGTTTGGGCTCTCCCCGTGCCCCAAGATCTGCATTTGTCCTGTGTAGGAAGTGCACAGTGCCTGCTTCTGAATTTGCAGTCTCATCTGATCAAATGACTACTTCACACTTGTCTTAGTGAAAATGTATTTTCCATTCCAGATTGCTTGATTTTATAAGTATGATACTGCAAAATACCCATGGTGTCACATATCCTTGATACTTTGGTTGTTATCTGAAGTTATTCCAGTTAGTAGTAATTGTGATTGCTAGTGGAACGGAGGATATCCTGATTTGCTGCTGTCTTACAGAGCTTAATGTACTTTGAAGGGGAGTATTTGTATACTGATCAAATTCCTAAAATCCCAAAGCCTCTGTATTCCAGACACCACCACCCACTTCTCCACTTATTCCTGTCCTCTAGTCCCTTTCCAGGAATTCCAGGAAAGACTATCTGTTGGACACTCTATTGACATCTGGAGTTCCTTGTCCAAGGAGTTGGGGGTTTCTGAGTCTGTTTGATTAGTGGCTGTTCCTTTTTTCTCTCTCCCAAAGTTGCTGACTTCCTCAGGAGGTGCTGGAATAACTGCCCTCCAATGTATCATTTATATGGACGGTTGAACATTGCTCTCTTTTCAGCTTTTTGTCGCTATTTAGATGGCAGCATTTGGATGACACCTACCATGGGATTCAGCTAACAGACTTAAAGAATAGCAAGCAAAATCATCTAAGGTATAGTGGTAGACTTGGCAGTGCTGGGTTGATGGTTGAACTTGATGGTCTTGAAGGTCTTTTCCAACCTAAATATGATTCTATACTATTCTTTTAATAATTTTTGAGTCCTTTCTAAATTAGCATTTTGTCTATATTCTTATTGTAAAAATACAGTTTAGATTAATTTCTGTAGTACCTATGCCAAGTTAGTGCCACTAATTTTGATTTGCTAAGGATTTAGTTTTTGGACTGCTAGCATAAGTCAGTGGCATCATAAATGTGTATGAAGTACAATCCTAAAATTTTTTCCCCTTTTTGCATCAAATTTAAGATGCTCACTGCTTTTTTCTCTGCTTCATTCTCTCTCAAAAAAAAAAAAAATCATCCTTTTTTTGGTATTTTTTGCGTGTACACCCACAGTGGTTGAATGGTTGATTCTTCCCTTCAAGGAGATGAAGGAAGGAAAGGGGGAAAAAGCACTACTGCTTTTATGTTGTAAATGAGTTTGTGATCTTTTTGTTTGTGTGGAAGAAATAGAAATTTTGATGACTATGTACTGTGACTTAGGTATACCAGAGGTTAAAGTAGAGAAAGAACCGTGACCATTTACCTAAGATGCAGATACTAGCCTTGATGAAGTGACCATTATTGGTTAAAGAAAGGGAGATAAGGAAAAAAAACAAGCTCTTTATTTCCATGGAAAAGATGTGACTTACTTTGTATGACTAAAAATATTGTGCTATGTGATAAACATGGTATGAATTAAAAACTTGTTTACAGAGATATTTTGCAGGTCTTGAACTGCATTGCTCCTCTGGCATGCTGTGATCTGGAGAGCTGCTATGATTTCTTTTCCTCCTACCTAAATAGATTGAATTTGCTGGACTCTTTGCCCTAAGTCAAAGTTGTTCATATTTGGGAGTCATACTGTTTTTTGGGTTACTGCATGCATTTGAATATTTGTGACAGTTACAGCTTGTAGAATTTTCTGCCTGGATAGCCAGCTGTTCCTTTCCTGACATTTCAAACTGAAGGACTGTACATGAAGGCAAATTACTCAGGGAAGATGTTCAAGTCACTTGGAAAGATCCATTTACAGATTTTTGCAGCAATAAATAGTGTTTTTATTTTAAAAAAGTCAAATTAGGGAAGTCCTCTCTTACAGTAATTCACTCAAAATACATTCTTTTCATATTCTGCTTTTACTTTGGGTGTTTTGTTTTGGGCTGGCTTGCTTTTATTATTATTATTTAACTTAGCATATTATGGTTCCTTTAATGAGAACAAAGGAAAATGGGTTGGTGCCAGCTTCAACTAAGATGCCAGAAATTCCTTTGCTCAAGAGGTTTCCGGCCCAGTGATTGAACTCCCATGCTAAAACTAAAGACAAGTTAGAAAAATTTGCAGCAAGATAGTGGGCTATCTCACCAAAAATAAATTTAAAAAAAAAAAAAAAAAACCCAGAACAATAAAAACCACTAAGCGCAGCATAGCTTCTTTTTAGCTAGGGGGGAAAAAAAATTGAACTAGAATAAGACTTCCAGTCCAAAAATCTTCCTTGTCTTTTCTGAGATATCCTAAAAGAACTTATAAGAAATCTGCTTTTATTAGAGTTCAGGAGCATGTCTAAAGGCACTGTATAAAGAAGGGGTCCTCTTGTGGTAAAGTGTTTGTAGACATGAAAGAAGTTTTTTCTTAAATATTCTAACCTGGTCAGATGAAAAAGCTTGGTGTTATTTAAAATGTGTAAAGCTCCAAGGCTTAAACAGGGTGAAGGAAGGTTTTAATGAATGAAATTACTATTCCTTTTGAAATTTGTAGTAACAGCTATGGTTGATGGAAAGTCAGTTGGATCAGTCATGTAACTGGCATGGTAATTTGCATGCTGTAAATAACAATTAGAAAGCAACACTTGCTGTATCTCTGGGTGGGATGACACACTATACCCTTTCCCTGAATGTCCGTTTATTTGAAAGATGCATGGAAGTGTTTGGGGCCAGGCTGGATGTGACTTTGAGCAGTCTGGTCTGGTGGGAAGTGTCCCTGCCCACAGCAGAGGGGCTGGAGCCAGATGATCTTTAAAGGGCCTTTCTGAGCAAAACCATTCTATGATTCTCTTTTCACTCTAATTCATATAATTGCATTAAACAGATAGCTGTCTCCCATTTCATTGATATGTTGGCAGTTTACAGGATTTTAGGAACCTGTTAGAATAGAACTATAGCCTTCTAAATCAAGATGCTTCTGGGTTGATAATGAGCAGGTTAAAGAAATTCTAAGAATATTAATTTACACAAGTTTTGTTGCATGTTATGTTACTGGAAAGTACTTATTTAATGTCCAAGGATATGGATATAAAGACTCGATCAACATTTAGATGTAGATAATCATTGGTGGGAGATGATCTTGGGGGTTAATTCTTTCAGTTCCTAGAGTAGTTAAGTCTCATGCAATGCCTTTTCATGTCTTTATCTTTTCCAAATAAGTTTGGAGTCTGTTGTCCAGTTCTGGTTGAGTGAGGCAGAGGAGTAAGAAACTATAATATAATTATCCTTATATTAAACTTCTGTAGCTTCCTAGAGAGCAGACCAAAATTGATTTCTTCACTAACAGAAGGGTTTCAGGACAAGACAAATAATTATCTGTTCTGGTTATGTCTTCTAACGGCTAACCATGTGTGTGCTTTGGGATTAGCTGCAGTATATGCTAGTTTTTGCCCAGACACTGAAAGAGGTGAAAACATTTTATGGGAAGAGCTCAGCATAGAGCTCAATATACTGTTAGAACCTTGGCATCAAAGGAGAACTGGCTGTGCAGGAAGCTGGGATTAGTGTGGAAAGTAGAGGTGCAGTGATGTGTGACAGAGATTCGTAGGAAATGAGCTTTCAGTTCTGTTGTTCACCCAACAACTTTGTTAAAAGCCAGATTGAAAGCTTTCTCTTTCTCCAGTCTGGAAAGGGCATTTGGGGAATTGAAGAAGTGGAGGCTTAGTGGTAGATTATTTGTAGGCTGAACAGTGAGGGAGAGTATTGCAGCAGATTGAGGAAAAATTAGGTGGAAAAGCGAGTGTTTGCAAAATTTGGTGAATAAAGTTTTCCTTCTGACTCTTTATCTTTTCCTGAGCACTTCATTAATGTATAGGGTCAGAACTTGGTTTGGGCTTGAAGTCATGTGTCATTCTTAAACTGAAGTTTTCAGACCTTGTATTCTTTCTTTTGTTCCTGGCAAAATATGAATGAGGTCTGAGCTTAGTATGACTCCAAAGCAGTGTTGCAGTATAAGTTTTGAATAATAATAATAATAATAACAGTAATAATTCCTAAAATGTGTTGATAGGTGCCTTTGTGTAAGGGATGCAAAAGCTGCTGTAACCTTTTCAGAAACCAAACAAGCTTTTCCTATGTTGGATGGTTTTAGTCATGGTAGTTTTCTTTGAAGAAAGTATTTACATTATACTTTTGATTACTATAATTAAAAACCACTGCCAGCCTGGTTTTCACAATTCTGCAGCATAAAATATCTCGCTATTTACTAAGTGTGGAAGGGGAGGACCCCAAAGAGTTATGCTTGGTGGGATTGTAATCCCAAGCAGTTGGACTGCTGGCAACTGGCTGGGGAAGTGGTGAGTAATCTGTAATCTGCCTCCAGTTATCTTGCATCTCTTGCTGCACCCCACTTCTGGGGCTGGAAGAGGGAGATCTGGAGAAATCGAACTGATGAGCTGCAGTAGGGTAGAGGGCACATAGGCTTCCGTTCACTTTGACAATAAAATCTGCCTTTTTTCCTCTAATATTTGAGGAGTCAAACTTCAACAGCAGTAGAAAGGACAGTAGGTGACAAGGCATTCATGCTATGAGAAGCTTGTTAATATTTGAGGTTTCTGCTGAGGAGCTGTGTTAGTAGGAGATTAATTGATTTTTCCACTGTCATGGTATCAGTTATGAAGAACTTTCTAGGGAAAAAAATAAGTCTTATATTTATTGCCAGGGGTGTATAGGCAGTATAGAAAGCCCAGTGGGTGGGGTCCAGTGTTGGGATGATGAGGGTGCAGCCTTCAAAGTAAGATATGACATCAAACCGTAGGACTTTGAGCCCAAACAAAATGCCAGCTCATGAAAGAGGGAGTTTTGCGTATGGACTGGGATGAACTCAGATCCTTTTAAATCTGAGTAAAGAGCTACAGGTCAGACAGACCAGGTCTCCTTTGTGAGATGACAGCTGGAGGGTGTGGATACCTCTGTTCCAGTGGACACTGGAGCATGTCTGTGTACATAATATTGAAGCCTAATTGCTTGATTTTTATTGATAGGTCATCAAAAAGAATGAGCTCTTACTAGAACCACAGTACAGCTTAATATGAATAAAAAAACCTATTCCTCTCCTGCCTCAGTTGAGATACTAGTGCAGGGAATCCACGATTGTAAGCATCTCTCTTAATGTGCGTGTATATGTCTGCTTATACTGGATACTGTCCTCATAGGAGCACTGTGAGGCTTCATTAAAGATTTTAAAGTGCTTTATGATCCTCCAGTGGAAGGAGCTTAGAAATGAACTGTTTGTAATCAGATAAGTTAGTAGCACATAACAAGACTATAACCTATTAACACTGCCTATTAACAGCCTGTTGGCATCAGAATAATTAATGGTTAGGTTTTTGAAATGCAGTTGCCCTCTGAAAAGAAAGGTGCAGGTTTTGGATATGCTGTGTATTTTATGCTTTACTCCATTGTCTTCTGCACTATTGTGATGCATAACAAACAAACAAAACTCAACAAACCTCCCAAATCAAACAAAAATGCAAAACCTTTCTGTTAGCAATCTTAATCAAAATGCCAGCAAGACTAGGTAAAGAATTTATGCCTTTCAAATGGTAGTTTAATGGAAAAAATTTAATTAAAGCTACAGTTATTCAAGAATTACCCCTACTAGCCTCTCTAAATATTTTTGGTTCACTGATAATTTGCTTACTTTCTGATTTAAAAAGCTTTGTCAATAGAACGTTGGCAAGGTGAAAATTTATAGCAATTATTTCAACTTGGATACACAGCAACTCAAGTGAGTGCTTGCTTCTCAAAGTCATCACAGTATTATCAGCTCCTTGAAGTAAAGGCTTCCAGGACTTCAGAATGGAGAGCTGGCAAGCCCTAGTGAAGTTAAGAGGATTTTTAGGTCTCAATAAAACAATTTGGCTTTTGAGAAAGAATAAAATTGTCTGTAGCTTAATGCATACTGTCATAGTCAGTGTGAACACGCATAGAACATGTAGCTGCAGTACTTTATGTATTTTTTCAAGAGGGGGTAGCTGTTCCATAGATGTGCATTTACATTTGCTTTTATGCAGCTGTGTGAATCAGATGCCTAGCAGTTGGTTTGGATTTTGTGATTAGGAATTTAAAGTGATTGTGGTGTTCTGTTTGGGTTTTGCCACAAATAAGATGTTCCCTGAGTTTTCACCACATCTCCTAAATTGCTATGTTTGGATTGGACCAGCCACAAAACACTCCAATCTGCTACATCCAGCAGGGCAATTCTCTGCTTTGGTTTAGGCAGAGCAACCTGAGCAGTTATATCCAGCTGCTTTTATTTAATGAAGCACCCCAAAAAGCAACTCACATTAGCTATTGCCAGAGTTTCTTGAGCCTCAGAGACAAATGGATACAGTGCAGGCTGTAGTCCTGTTGAAAAAATCCTGTCAGTGGCAGAATCCCCACTTGAGTTTCTGTACTTTATCATGAAGGTTGGAGCAAAACATGTCAGAACCAGAGCTGCACTAGCCTTGCATGGCCTCCTGCAGAGGCCAATGGCTTACGTTCTGTAATAATACATACTAATAATTTTTATTCTCATTCATAAGATGTGCAGCTTCTGCCCCCCTCACATTAATTCCTTTGGAGTGCCCTCCCATGGATCTCCAAGTTAGTTTCATTCTATGGTATTGTCATGAATGGGTGATTTAGATGCTTAAAGAATTCCTGTCAAAGGTATTGGCAAAAGCACCGTGTCTGTGACAGAGTTTAAGATGGGTTTGCATAACACTCAGGCACATGGTGTGATTCTTAGGGTGGCTTGTGCAGGGCCAAGCCCAGGAACTGGGCTTTTTTTCCTCCAACTCGGAGTATTCCTTACTACCTGGATGAAGCATAGCAAGGAAAATCAGATCATAATCAATTTGAAGAAATTTGTGCAGGGACTGGGAACACAAACAAAAAAGGGAGACCCATTAAATCACGAGATTCAGAGTGGACCCACTTGCCAGACTTAACCTCCCACTTGATCAGTGGTTTTATGTCTAAAGGATTTAGCAGCACTTAATCTTTGGCTAATTTTACACAGAATGATTAAGTAGAAGTTACTGTAAGCACAGCAGCAGTGTACCTGTAGGTCTGAGATGGCAGTATTCATACTATACTTGCTGTAGCATATTTAAAGCAATTTGCACACACCCAGACACAAACTCTGTACCAAGGCGTACATGTTACAAGTTCTCCTGGTGTTCAGGTGTGTTTTGACTTTTTTACTTTCTACATCGTTACGTTGCATTAGCGTACAGAATTAAAAACTTGTATATTTTAAGGGTTCGATCCTGAGGGTGCTCCCAAGAGCTTCCCGAGCGAGCTGTCAGTTCCCTCCGCAGGCATGGTTCCATTACAAAGTCAGCTCCAGCATTGCCTACCTGTGTTGGGCTGACTCAGGAGCAAGTCTCCTCACAGCAGGATCATACTCGCGTCACCATATCCTTTTGCTGAACTGTATTCTTTACTGTTTCTGCACATTCAGGGTAACATCTGGAAACATCCCGCAGATTTTTTTTTTAATGTTACAAGATGCTGGGATTCTCTGTTTCAGCCGCTGTTAGAGCGGTTATCTACGGAAATGGCTGGGAAGAGGCTGTGGAGTGTCTGCCTAAGGGCTGAGTTGCAGCCTGCGACTTTAAGCCGGCACGGCAGCCGGAGAGACCGAGTTTGCTCTGCTGTCCTGCGGGTGTTCCCGTGTCTGGACCTTGATCTCGGGTTTATGCGTGCGTGTGCTGTGGGCGGTCTGGTTACAGACTGGATTAACTTTGGTCTGAGCGTGACTCCGGTCCTTGAGTCAAGAGGGCGTTGTGCTTAAAATGGGGGTTCCTGCAAGCGAGCGCTGGGGTCGATGTTCCCGGTGCACCGCAGAGCCGCGCGCGTGGCTGGAGGGACTTAACATTCACCATTCGCCGCTTGTCGGCTCTGCAGCCCTTATGTGGAATTAGCATAGTTGGCTGCTGTCTTTTTAGCCGGTTTTAAAGAGAGCAGCTCCATCTGGGCCGCCCTCCGTACTCTCGGGGCTCCCCACCGTACCCTCCCTGGGCCCCGTCTCTGCCCGGCGGGGGAGGCCGGCCCGGTGCGGGCAGGGCAGGGCGCTGTCCCTTTAAGGCGGGGGGCGGGGCGGGCCCGGGCGGTGAGTGACAGCGCGCGCGGGGTCACGTGAGCCGCCCGTATTTGAAGGTCACAAAAAAGCTGCTTCCTTTAGAGAGAGCAAGAGGGAGCGAGAGGGAGGGAGCGAGAGGAGAGAGCGAGGGAGCGCAGCCAAAATGGCCGACGGAGCGTCTGCTGGGTTCTGAACGTTTGAAATAAAAAAAAAAAAGAGAGAGCAAAAAAAGAAAAAATTAACAAAAAAGGAAAAAAAAAGCTAAACAAAAAAAGCAAAAACACAAAACCATTTTTGGATTTTTTTTTTCATTTCCATTTCTACCTTGTATGCCTCAACTCGCTGGATTTAAGCACTGCTGCACTTTATGAGGTTAGTGGTACGTTTATGTTTTATTGTTTTTACCTATCAGTTGATTTCTTTTAAGAGCCTGAGCTGACCGTTTCCATCCGTGGCTTGGCAGAGGTGCCTTTTCTAGCACAAAGACTTGCTTCGGATCTTGTCTGCTTGTACGTGTACGGCACTTTTAGTGGATTTTTTGGGGTTTTTAGAAGGAGCTCTCCGTACAAGTGCGGTGTGGTTTTGGAAGATATTTGTAATTTAAAACACGTAGGCAAATTACAGAAGATCGTTTGTATTTTTCGAGCTGGTGAAGTACAAGATAGTGCTGAAAATCTTGTTTTATTTAAATAGAGGCTTTTTAGAGACTTCTTCTCCACAGCACCCGGAGCTCTTAAATCTGCTGCAAAAATTTGCATGTATAAAACCGGGCTCGCATTCTTTCTGCTGCTGGGTCGGAGCGGGGCCGGCCGGGGCCGTGCCTCCCGCGGGCGCAGGGACGGAGCCTCCCCGGCGAGGCGCGGGGAGCGCTGCGGGGGCCGCGGCTCCGGCCGGGCCCGGCGCTGCCGCGGGGCTCCCGCGCGGGCTCGGCCGGGGCTGGCGGCCCATCCGGCGTGCGCCAGGTATTCAGGAATGTGCGGGATGCTGGCCACTGCCGGGGTTTTGTGTTCTACGGGAAGCGAGCGATCATCTCCACCTTAGTAAGTGTAGGCAAAGGGCTGCGCTTTCTCGCTTTTTTTTTTTCCCCCCAGCCTTCTGTGTTGCTAAAAATTTAAATCCGAGTTATTTTTGCAACTCCCTCCAGAACCAAGCAGAAAATTAAAGGGAAATAGCTGGAGCTTGCTTTTTGAGAACAGGCCCCTCCTCCTGCATTGTAAGAGTGTGATGTAATGCTCCTTTCTGTGGGGTTAAATGAAAAAATTTCCGTGGTGGTGTACATTATATTTCACCCCTTCCTCACAGGCATTGCGTTGTGATATTTTTTGTAGCTGAACATGTAAGCAGCAGATAATTCTGCAAATAATCGTGTGACTGTATTCCACATTGCAGTGTTTTAGCGTAATGATTGTGGTTAGCAGATCAACTTTGTAAACCTGAAAGATGGCTCATATTTTATATTTCTTTGTGGCCTTACATGCATACAGTTAAACACAAATGGAGGAGACAGATTTCAATAAGCTTATTGAAAATGTAGCTGGCTGTTGTCGTTATAGTCTTGTACATAGTGGGACTTTTTTTTTTTCCTGCGCTGGCGCTAGCAAATATTCAAAATAATTCTGCAGTGTGTTGTTTCTCATGGAAATTAGGAGATGGTATCTTTGGAGTTTTCTTTTTTAATTTTAAATTAGAAGAAGCCAATAAAAGAGAGCTCTGCTCAAATTTTATGTAGTGTTTTTTGCTGGTAATTTCGGTCATTAAGCATTGAGTAGTTAATACATGTGTTACTTCAGTTAATACATGAAGTAACACATACCCTTTGCTTAGCGTTAATGAACTTACTAGATTCCAGCCTCATGTTACTGGTAGGTATCTGAGGAAATGCTATAAAAACGTTCTGTGTCTTTGACATGATATACTCTGATGGCTTTTGTTACTCAAAACCTTCTTGAGCTCAGTGGAGATCTGGATGTAGCTAAAATATGTTGAATTTACCTGTTGATTGACAAGCAATCATTAGACAATTAGAACTGTTTTCAAATGCAGTCTAAAGTATTCTTTAGGAGCATTCTCAGATTTGTTGCTTACTGGACCGAAACATCAGTTACTGCAGTTGATGTGATAATTGCTGTAGAATGGCATGGCTGAACTGATGAAATAAAGACAACTCAAGTTGTGTCCTGAACTGGCAGTATTGTAGAGTGTAGTCTTCCCAGAATCTGCACTTCAGAACAGTACTTGCCTTTTCTGTGTATTTTTTTTGCTTTCGTGCCTTACTGCCTACGTTACACACTTGCAGAATGTGTAGATGTTTGCACATTTAGCTTGGTGGTTAAGGTGATGGAATACAGGGTGGCTCCCAATAACTGCTACTGCTCCTAGCTACAGAAGCTGTTGTGGGTCAGACAAAAGGCAGCTATTGAGAATAATAGAAATCATTCCAATAAGGAGACTGTCAAACATTTGAGCAGCTTTGTGAGACTGTAATTGTGAATAGGAAAGACCAATTAAAATAATTCCTCTTACAAATATGCATTTGACCCCTCAGATCTCACTGCGGGGTGTGTTGAGTACTGTGCAGTCTGTGCAACCATAGGATTTTAAGTGTGAATCTGGGCAATTCACAACGCTGTTTGTATTCAGTGCATTCCTGCAGTACAGCGGGGAACAAAACACTTAAATTTGAGAGACCTGACTTGAGTTGCAATTTCTAGATCAGTTTGAAGTTTAAAGAGGCATGGGGGCAGGGGAAGTTTTTTTGCTTCGTTCAGTTTGCAGTGACGATGCTGAGTTCAGAAGCTTTATTAAATTTTTCTGTTTGCATTTGCATATCAATTGTTGTTGGTATCTACAGGAATCACTCCCTTTCCAAAGCAGACTGTTTTAGTAGGTTGAAAGCTACAGTGAAGTCTGTAGTCAGCAGAACCCCTGGAGATTTTTGCACTACATCTAAGAGATTCTTGAGAAATAATTGACAAGTAAAGCCTTATTACCATTGAGCTTCAATATACAGGAGTCTGCAGTTCTAATGGGAAAAAATTCAGGGAAAACAAATGACTGAAAGATCAGTATGCTTAGTTTCAGTTGCTTTTCTTTTAGCCTCTTTCTCTCCTGCTGAGAAGGAGAAAAAGAAACTTTGTAAGATCATGCAGTCTTTGCCAACTGATTTCAGCTGAACTTAACCTTTTTAAGATTTTTGTTTCTTACTTATTAATAGGTGGCTTAGGAGAGGAGAAAGTGTCAAATTTATGAGGAAAAAATCCAAAGAAATAGAGTATTTCTGGAAGATAATTTTTATCCACAAGTTTCCTAGTATCCCTTTAGAAACTTGTCATGTATCTTGAAACAGAGTTCTTTAATTCTGGTCATTATGGATATGCATTTCTTTTGGACCAGGGTGGAAGGTGAAAAGTTTAACTTACAGTTTATTTTGAACAATATTTCTTGGCAGCTGCACCCTTGGTACTCTCTTCAGCTGGTAGTAGTTCATAACTGAAAAGTTTCAGCGGTTTTTCCTTTAATTGATTAGGAAGCTGTCTACTGCCTTCCTAAGAGCTGTTTCACCTTGTTAAGTATTGGTTTCCTGGTTAAACAGCTCAAGATTTGAGGCAAGAAAATAAGATACAAAGGATGTTTACCTCCAAGGGCCTGTATGTCATGTCCTGTCAAGGGAATCAGATGTGAGTATCAGGGTTCTAGTTTTGTTACCTTAGATTTCAAGTAGCTAAACTGTAAATATTGGACTAACATTATTGCTCCAGAATTAATGATGTAAAATTCAGGTTAGATTAATATAAAGATGTATTTCTTCTGAAATCTTTAGTTGCTAGTGTAATGCTAGCATTAGCAGTCTTACATGGTATGTTTGCATGTGCCATATTTCAAATATTGGACAAACAAATTGCTTGAAGTTGGGTGTCAAGATAACAGGTTTTGGCCATTTCAGCATTAAAGGCAAATATGGAGCTATCATGGAGGTAAATACTATATATTGAGAATATTTCTATTTTGTTGTTGTGATGGTGCCATAATTGCTCTTCAGAACACAGGAGGAATGGTGCCTTTTTGTATTTGTGGAGAATTCCAACTCCAGAGCACAGGTTTAGCACTGCTTAAGTTCTCCTTACACATAGGCTTCCTACTAAAGAGCACGACAGGGGGTTTTGTTTTTGTTTGGTTGGGGTTTTGTTTATTTTGGTAGGTTTGGGGGTTTTTTCTTGCTGATACAAAACATATATTCTGGGAGCAGCATGAATATATGCAAACCCTGATTTTTTAAATTTTTTTTTTGGGCCATCAGCATACTTCTGAAGGGAATTCCTAAGGTTCGTGGATATTGTCATTTTAAAGGCTGTTTTCCTGTCTGTATACAGTATGCTGGCATTACAGTTTAGGGATGAAATGCCCTGCTGTTACTACAATTGTATATTTTTAATAATTTCTGAGAAGTTGTGTCTTAAGAACTGGTTGATGTGATATTTGGGTGTTATAGCCTGAGTAAATTGAAGGACTTCTCATTCATAATATTGTACTTTAAGGACTACTTTTAATTAGCCTGTTAAGTCAAGTGGGAAAACATAACACAAGATACAACCCTTGGAGTTTTTTCAGATACCTAAGAGGAGATAAATAAAACACAAGATGTACTTTAAAGACAGAACAAACCAAAATGGCTTAAACACCATGGAAAAATGTGTGCTAATACATCTGGAGATAGTGAGGGCAGTTCTGTTAGAAAAACAGTAAGAATGAAAGTTGACTGCTGCTCCTTACAGTGCTACCATTTGTGTCTGAACTCAATCAAATGGATGTTTGTATATGTTAGGCAGAGAAAATCATCTAAAAATGCGTTGACACTGATAGGTGGAAAAATGCTTAAAAGTAGAAAGCATGTTTATATTACTAAAAAAGTGTGTTAAATTGAGACTTTTAGAAGTGAAATGTGACCTTGGAATTTACTTCAACAAAATCGAAGCAAGGCATCAGGATACGATTGTGTTTGATTTCATGCCAGCAGGGGAGTTCTTCTCTTAGGATGGGATCTGTGAGGTCACATTTTAGCAGTGGGGGACATCAACAAATTTTGAGGTAGCTCAAATAAGGCCAGCAAGAAATAATACAGGGAGGTAGTCCAGCAGAAAAACTCTTCATCTTTTTAATGCTTATTTTCATAGATACATTCTCTGCAAACAAAGTAGTTGTCTAATTTGTGTTAGAAGAGCAGCATTTTGACATAGAGCTCCATCGTAGTTGGGTGTGCTTTGAACAGCATAGTTACTTCAGCAACTAAAAAGCAGAAAGATATGAATTTTTTAAATCAAGGTGACCATTCTTTTTTCGTTCCTTAAAATTACATGAAACCCCACTGTGCATGTTAAAGTTATAAGGGAAGCATGCTCAACTTTCCCAGTGTGCTTAGCAGATGTAGAGTTAAGGCTTCCTGAAGTACAGGTCTGAGTATAGCAGCTGAATAGATTTGCACTAAAGCATAATATTGCTTTACTTTCTGAATCAGAGAAGAAGTACTTCTTTAAAAAATAAAACAGCAGGAAGATTACTTCTGGTATTCTCAGTGGGGCTTTTTTTCCCCTTTTTAAGCACAGCATTTGCTGAATAACATAGTCATAATTCTGCTGTCCACTTGTAATGTCAGTAGCTGTCGGGCACAGCCTCTGTGTGCATAGAAAAGTGGCAAAACTTAAACTGCAGTGAAACTGCTGGAATTGGGGTTTTTAAAACGGCTTTTGTAGATTGAGTTTTTTTGAGCTAGTTGACCTATATGAAAATAGGAAAGGTTAAATGTATAATCTGTTCATGCCACTTAACCATTAATTAGAGTTGAGCTTAATTGTCCCATTTTACATGTGCTCTGTGGCAAATATACATGAATGTGTTGTCATTCTGGTTCATTGTATGCTTGTGAGCTTAGCTGTGCATGAGCGATCCAGTTTTCCAGGATGCAGTGTCCTGTGTCACTTAAACCTTCCTTAAAATAAGTCTTCAGTATTTTCTTCTACTTTTTTCCCCCTGATTTGAATTTTAGTGTTGGTGGTGGAAGACATTGCAACTTAATATTAGGGTGCTAATGTAGCAGCGTTTGTGCTCTTGTTGCAGCTTCTGTATTAGTATTTATATTTTTAATTGTATATAATTTTGATTAAGCAATCATGTCAGATTCAGGGTCTGATTTAAAACACATGGTTCTAATTCTGTGTTGGTTCTCTAGATATACTTGACTGCAAAACAGCTTTTTTTAGCAAGAGGTTGGCTACCACTGAGAACTTCACCAACTAAAGTGAAACTGAAATATTTTGATACATCACTTAGCCCGTGAAATATACAGCATGTTTGTGCTCAGCCTTTTGCTGAGCAATTCATAGGGAGGATGATTTGATCACAACATACAAGTGAATTTTGGTATTATAATGCTTGGAAATCCTAATCTGGTAGGTCTTGCTGGATTTTTCCAGGCTGTTCTGCTTCTTACTTGGAGAGAGTTTGAGGACAATAAAAGTGAAAATGGCTACCTTCTATATGCAGGGGAGGAGAGGGCAGAGGGTATCAAAACTTTTGTTTTCCTAGCTTATTCCTATGTACACTGAAACCCAGTTGTCCTGTGAAGCAGAAAATAGTAGATTGTTTCCTTCCCATGTGAATTTTTAAAAATGAATTCTTCTATATCCTAGTTAAGACTATATAAATAAACCTTTCCTATTTTGTTAGATTTTACTTGGGTACCATTAGTGTTATTACCTCACTGTTTTAGTCAAGGGGTCTTCTATGATAAATATTAAAAAAATACAAAATAGTGCACTTAAAACTGGTTAAAAATATGGCACGTGGAAATGAAGGATGTCCTGTTGAGGTTATATATATGTCATTTTATATCTAGCTCTGTTTTTCTTTGCGGATGTTATTACACGTTTAGGTGCGCTGGTGGGAACCTAAATGTGGGCTAGGTTCAAATTGCCTCTAAAAATGCTTGGTTAACCTGAAGTAAAGCCCCAAAAGCTTTTTTCAGCCTGGTATAAAAGAAGATTCCAGCTGGTGCTACCAAAGTCAGTTGTAGCAATATTAATGGGAATTTAAAATTAAAAAGCCTTGTGTTAGAGAGTCAAGATTTCTGTTCCTTTGCAGGTAATGTTCACATTATCTGCTTGATACATAGCAACCAGACCAAGCAGTGCTGACAGAGAGAAAGATGGAGATGTGAGAATCCTAAGCCTTACATGCAGATAATTTTTCAGCTGTTGGAACCAGTTTAGTCTTCTTGTGCAAAAGCTATCTGAATTTGCATTTAACCACCTCATCTTACATGGTAGCTGTTCTGGAATGGCGACTTCTGGTTAAGTCCTTGAATGACTGTTTTTATCACAAAATAACACATTATTCTGCATCAAATTAACTCTGCTGTGTTATTAATTAGGAGGTAGTTTTGCTCTACATTTGCCATTACTATAAATAAAATATATATCCTGAGACAAAAAACTGTAGGAAGTGTGGTTTTACCAGATTCTAGGTATAACAAGATGAAAAAGGCAAAAGCAGACAAAAGCTGAACTTTGAGAGCTTAGAATTTACTTTTGCAGCTTAATGTACCCTAAAGCCTCAGTTGCAGAGTTCTTTAAGCTAGCTTGCTGTAGTTGGACCATTGAAAACCAAACATGTTAATTTTTGGAAAGTCAGCCTGTCTTGATAAAGTTTTGGGGACAAGATTGTTTCTCAGATGTGGATTTAAAGGTGACTGTTTTAAAGATGAGCTGTATTTGCATGTTACTTGCTCAGAAAAGGCTGTAACATTTTGGTGCAGTCCAGGTAATGTGAAGTGAAACTCTCCTACCATGGACTTGCCAAGTATAAGGTCAGCTTAAATTTATGTAACTTCTCTTGATCTTTTTCTTGAAAAAACTTACCTTTTAAAAGATGCTTCAGCTATTGTTAGGTAACTTGCTTAAGCTTAAATGCTTCTTCTCCTTTACATTCTTAGGCCATTCTTCTGTTGTTTAGGCAATATTCTCAATATTAGTTGTGATTGTTTTAGCTTGAGCATTGCTTGCTCTATTTGTTTCATGCTAAACTGTTAAAAACAGGCTTAATCACTGGATCAGTGCATTAAAAAGAACAAGGTTGCAGGTAGCTCTACATTGTAAGTTGAATTATAGCATGTAACTCAATTTCATTTTTTGAAAGAAACTATGAAATGATTGTCTCTTTTCCAGCTCACTACATATTCTTCTGTTTGCGTGTGTCTGATACAGGTGTGTGTATGCATATATGTAATAAGTGCATGTTGGCAGTTACTACAGTTAAAAACCACCAGGTATCAACTGACAGGTGGAGACTTCTTGGCAGGGCATTGGTGTTCAGTACACAATAAAAATGGCTCTCAAAGTCAGTTCGAGTTTTGTGTTTGGGAAGAGCCTGCACAAACGAAGCAAATGCCTTTCTGTAAGGTAAGTGTACAGACATTAGAGGAGCAGCAGAGAAATCCAGAGGCCACACAGAAAGTCAGAGGCAGAGCCAAACTTGAACTCAGAAGTTCCTGGCTTGTGGCCTGGGGCTGAAGCCAGTCATAGACAGCTGTATTGAATTGTGAATAGAATGATGCCTTTTTTTTTTTTTTTTCCTTCATGGATTTAAGGGAACAAAGCTGATTTAACTGAAATCATAATGTGGGTAAAGAGATGGAATTGTGTAATTTCCCTTTCTCAAAATTCAAGTGCTAAAACTTTGGTGTTAAAAGTTGGTTCAGCATTTGTGGGTGTTTCCACTTGCCAAGGAGCGTGATTAACATAGCTGGGTCACAAATTGTGACAAATCCTAGTGCAGTGCCTTGAGGTCAGACTAAGGGCTTTTTCTGAGTGTAGAGGAATTCAGGTTTAAAAGCTACTGCTCTGCATGCTACCTTGAGAAATACTAATGACATAAAGAAAATGCCCTGAAATTTTATTTTCTTTGATGTTTTAAAATATAAGTGAAAGCCTAGTTCAGAGACAGTCTGCCTGAAGTTGGCTGTTTATTTAAAAATTCACATTCTGTATTAACACTTGTAGAGTTTTTAATGAGGCTTTAAACATTGTTATCCTTCAGTGCAGTATGAAAGAAGTGAGAACCTGCTGTAGGTTTGCTGCCTGGTATTTTTTCCTTCCTGAGGTAAAAGCTTGGAGTAGCTTCTATTGAATGTATGGGCAGCTCTGGAGGAGCTCCCTTTAGGAAGAGGGCTTTGATCTAAAATATTGTTGAACAATATTAATGAACATCACCATTATGAATTATTTTTCTTTGCTGTTAAAAGTCTTGATGGGTATTTTAAAGTCTATTTCACAGTAAAAGGGACTTCTTTTCCATGCAAAATGTCATGAATAGCAAGGTCTAGTTGCAAAGTAGTTTTTCTTTTTACGTGGGGTACTTTCATTAATCTGTGTGCTGTGTCTTGCTAACTGAGGCTTTATGCAAATGTACAGTAAGATTATTTTCCTAAATTATGAATATGGAACTCAGCCAGAGAATAAAAACAATACCAAAAAAATGCAGAACCAAACAAAACACTGAGGTGGGTTTTGTTTGCTTACCAGGAAGTTAGTTTCATTTTGTTTGTTGAAAGTAACAAAAACGCTAAATAGCTTTAAAAAGAAATCTCAAGTATCAAAAGCTTAGCAGTAAAATATCTCACTCCTGAGGAGTTGAAGCACTGATGTCTCCAGGTGTGTGCAGTGTGACTGTGCCTCATTCTTTGGAAAGAATTGACTCTGAGTGGTGTGCACTTTGAGGATGCAACTAAAAATTTCATTAGTAGTTAATGAAAATCAGAATAATTAATTTGAGTATTACAGTGATCTGCTTTTTTACTCACCCTCCTTTTTTATGCACTGTCGTGGTTTAAACCCAATGAGCAACCAAGCGCCACACAACCACTTGCTCCAAACCAAGCCCCGTGGAAAATCCTTTGAGTTTCCCTTTTGATTTCAGCTGTTTGAGTGTTTACAAGTCCCACTTGCCTTCAGCTGTGGCTTCAGAAGACATTTAAACTGGGTTTGTCAGGTTTGTTGCATAAGCCTGGACCACTTCAGAGGTAGGTTTTGTTGTGGCAGGTCTTGCTTTATTCACCTATTACAGCTGGTAATGTATTGTAGATAAACTGTATAGTTCTTGCCAGCAGGTCTTCCAGAAATACTGTAGCCATCTAGTGATCAGTTGCTGAGTTTGGGGTTGCTACCCAGTCATCAGCGGTAACAGTGTTATGGGCTAGATTCTGCAGTGGTGAGTTTGAGACCCAGATGAGCTTGTTTCATTGTGAGCTGTGTTGCCCCTTAATTTAAGTTGGTAGCATAGCTTCAGTGGCTGAATAAAGTTTACCTGAGTCTCGTGTTAAAACAAGATGTTAGCTAAGGGTAAGCATATAAAAGGCTGGTTTAACTAAGAATGTTTCCAGTGAAGCCAAATGTTTTGGGTTTTTTTTTCTTTTATACTCTTTAGAAAGGACATAAGAAAAAGTTGGGTAACTCTCACTTGGTGCGCTTCCCCATTTAGGTCGATCATGTGTCGGTCACATTTACTGATAACCGTAAATCCAGCTGGCACCTCCAGCTTAGCAGGTAGGTTTGATTAAAGCAGAAGGTCTGGTCTTTCACTTAAAATTTGGAATTTTAAATGCTTACATGAGTGACTGAATTCTGTATTGCTTCTACTATAAGGTCATGCTAATTTTCTGCTATGTAGCATTAACCATTTATCCAAAACAGTGGCTTCTCAGAAAGACAGATGCTTTGCACTGGCAGTACGCATGGAAGCATCAATAAGCTGACAAATTAGATTTGAGGTTCTAGTGTTTAAAGGGCTTTTCTTTCATCAGGAAGTAGTCTCCTACATCAGCTTACGTATTTTAACCTTCAACTTTATATAGCAGCAAAGAGTTGACGTGTCTTTGTGCAGAGCTACCTTTCTTAAAGAGGATCAAGAGAAGGTTTAAGTGAATAGATTAGAAGTGCAGTGTTTTGTGGAATGGTGAATGTCTGACATCTGTGTCATGATCATACACTCCTTTTGTCTAGAGCCTAAAAAAAGGAAACTGCTGTGTTGCACACTCGTGACATTTATTGCTTGTAGATAGGAGGGGGTAGTTGTTAATTAAAGATAGGAGTCATCAGATCTTCTGTCAGCAGAGGTCAGAATTATATTCATCACTGGAAAGATGCTGAACTTAGGTGGATCTGTGTGCTGAATGCTTTTCTGATTTAGCTGTTTCTGTTAGGACCGATGCTGAAAATGAGTGCACACTTCTAACCTCTTAGAAGTAAAGAATGTCTGTTACTCATTGAAGATTATAGGCTGTGAGTTTTATGCATTTATTTCTTTGACATCAATGAACATGAAAAATGTGTGGTTTTGATTAAAAATAATCTTGCGTGATGCAATAAGGCAAAAAGTAACCTTAAAGTAGCAGACACTACTTGGATGGAGAATTTAAGAAGACAAATCAGCTTAATCTTGGTACTTGAGAAATATGTTAAATGCTAAAATTTCATTTATATCACTATCATTTTTACCTCACTTTTTCTCTTGTAACTTAGCATTTTTATTTTCTGTGTACCGTTGTGGTCATGTTCTTCTGTAATCTCTGAGGTGGCAGTTCAGTGGTTTCCTCATTCTGGATTGTCTTACTTTAGAATTTCCTTCTTCTGTAATAGAAAAAGAGAGGGGCCATGCCTGGAAGATTATCCATAGCCATGTTGTATGTGGTCTGCAATTCCCATCATCGTAGAATTTTTGTATGTTGAGGCAATTTTCTGACAAGAATTTCCATGTTGTGTAGGAATGCAGCCTTTCTGGAATAGAGATGCTTGGTTTACAAGAGAAATTTCTTTGATAGAAACATTTTCTAACTAACTACACATTACTATCTCTTTGAGTGTGAATGGACACTGATTTTTGTAAGCAAGATGTGTATTCAGTCCTCATTGATTATTTAATATTTTAAAAAATTTAAGTTATCTTAAACTACTGTATTCAAAAGCAGGAGATACATAGCCTTGAAGTTAGAAATCAGTCTGGTACTCTATCTGTGAATGGCATAAGGAGCAAGTAAAATTCATCACTTAAACTGTAAATTAGAATTCCTGGAAAGAGAAAAGGAATGAGAACCCTCAATCAAGATTTCGGAAATCTTGTCTACTGCACTCAATGCAAATAGGAAAGGCTCTCAGATGATTGACTCCTGAGATTGGGCAGGCACCAATTCCATAGGAACCGCAGCCATGGTTAAAAGAAATTCTTTCCTGGTGGGAGACTACCCTTAGGTTAGACAAATGCCTGAGGATACAGTGAACACTGTTCATTTAAACTTTCTAATGTCATTGCTTAAGAAATAAGGAAATTATTGTTTATTTAGCAATTAATAAGAGCTGCATGTCTAGACTAGGTGGTTTAATCTATGCTTTTATTTCTAGAAGGCCTGAAATAAAGTTAACTTTTTAAACAAAAAATGCAGCTGGAGATTGGTGCACAGTATCAGGACTATAAAAATGGATGAATCAAAAATAGCCTAACAGATCAGTTACTGTGAGAGGTGGCAATCATGTCTGCTTATTAATGGACTATTTTCTAGAACTTATTTTGTTTCTGCCTCATAACTGTTGTGGCTAGTTAATTTAAAATAAACTGTTAAACAGGTATGGTTATGTGGCCTGCAGAACGCTGTTCTCCTCCCTCTTACAGTCTTTTTGAAGTGAAGAAGAGACATTTCTATGGTTTTCTAAGTTACGCTGTATGGGTGTCTCAAGCCATCTGCACAGGTAATGGGTAAGGTGGCACTGCAGTGTGAAGCAGAGGCCTGTGTTTTCCAGTCTAAGTCTGGAAGGTGTGTGATTTAGGGTGGCAAGACTTTACTGTAATGCACTGGCTGCTGCTTGTGATGATTTTGTTCCATGGATTCTAGTAACTTCCTGGTTTAATTCTTTTAAAAAACATTTGACTAAGCAGTGATATTTCTAGTGGTAACTGTGGTGTTAACCTGATTTATCCTTGGAGTGGTCTCTTTAAAAATGTATAATGATAATCAGTCAGTTGCAGTTTTCTGTGGCCTTACAAAGCTATTGAGTGAACTTGTAATATCCTTCCTGATAATGCTTTCTATGGAGTACTGACGGCTGTCTTAGCTTTCCAAACATAGCTTGCCAAGAACATGAGGAAAAATTACAGCTTTAAAACCTTCAAAGAGTGAGGCATTTCTACATTTTGTACATCTTACATTTTGTACATTTTCTTATGTACATTATGTGCACATAAGGTGTGTTTGTATGCATGTGAAAAAGAAGTGGTATTTTTTTCTTTGCCAAGTGTGGAAACTGATATTTATTTGCTTTCTGAATCACACTGTGAAAGTTTTCCTAGGAGGTTGCTAAAATAGAAGGAGTTTTCCTTGATACATACTCAGTCATATCATAACATGTAAATGTATAGGATATGCTTAGGAATTTAATTTTGGCCTTTAGAATTATTGCTAAAGAATTTGTTCATCACGGGGAAAGAAGGATGCATAGCTAATGTCAAATCTGGTGTTCTTCAAAAGCACAGCAGCAATTTTGAGTCTTTGAAATTTAGGGAAGTGTATAGTAATGCCACTTGTACTCACCATTATGTTTTGGTGGTCTGTGTCTTTTCCACTGCTTTTTACAGTATCTCTGCAAATAGCAAACCAGTAGATTATGGTGAGCTTTGATGTGATGCTGTTAACTGGGAAGAGTGATCAGCTTTGCATGTGAGTGATGAGTTTCCAGTTGAGGATAGACAAAAATTAGGCTATAGATATTGAGAGTGCAAGTGGTGGTTGTAGATGCTGCGTTCCTTGGTGAAGGTATGTGGTTCCTTATGCTGTTCTGAGATCTCAGGTAATCATTTTCTTAGAATGCCAGATCACATCTTTGTCCTCAAAACTCAAGTGATTATATGAGGACATATAATGAGTTTGGAAAGGCTTTGAATTTTTTGGCTGCTTAAGTAGCTTCACAAGGAAGGATTTTTGGTTTCTTACAGTTCAGAACAAGTCACATCTTGCACTTCTTCTATGTTGTTTTCATTTTTCCCATTTCCTGCACAGAGTTTCTTTATAATTCTCTCGTTTTCATTCTGCATGCCAATGAATAATTTCAGATTACGTCTTAATAAGGCACGAGTCATGACATGGAGTATTGAGTTGTGATGTTTTGAATAATTTATTGATCTCATTTTTGAATGAAAAATGACTAATGAAGAGGATGGGCCAGCAGGTTGCAATAAGAAGGGTGAAAAGCAGCCTCTGGGGATGAAATGCCTCCACATAAGGCTCTGCAAAGTATCTCTGTGCTTACCATATAACCTAAGCATCAAACACAGTCAATTTTCAGTGCCTCCGAGATCTTGCTGCTTCAGAAGTAGATGTCAAGTCTAGCATATCTCTTTATTTTGAGCTAATTCAGCAGAATAAAGTTCAGTTTTCTTCAGTGTTTGAGAGTGTATCAGATTTCTTAGTAAGAGCCACACCTTCCGTTTATTCACTTAGATTTTAGGAGGAAGTCTCATGCTTTGGCCTACAGAAAGTCTGTAGGAATGCAGCAGAGAGAAGACTTTAATTCCCTTGTGATTTACCTAGTTTCTTGAGCAGGGTGTGCAGTCTGTCGTCCTCATTGAGGATCTAATGAGATCTGATCCCTGCCTGTCAGCCTTTTAACAGCAGATGCAAGCTCCCAAACAAGAAGAGGGCATGGTGTATTAGCAAAATGACTCACTTCAGTGTTGTGTGCATCTTACAAATATTGCTCCATCCTATGAATGGTGCAGTGCATCTGATTCTAAAAGCCATTTGAAGGGCATGATTTATGTGATTTGTCAAGGTAGCTTTTATCAGTGTTTAAATCTTCATACAAAAGTGGGGAAGGAGGAAGTTTATATCCATATTGTAAAGAAACCTTGAAATGCATGCCAGAGTTGATATATGACAGAACAGTATTTTAATTACATACCTAGAGTGGTAAATGTATTTAAGCTTCCCCCCCCCCCACTCTGAAACACCTGGCTTGCACATTAACATTGCTGTTTTACCAGATTTTAGTTTATCACCTGTGGTTACCTCTAGGCAACAACTATTGAATAGTAGCTTTACAAAGTAGAGTGATTTATTGATACAGTAAATACTGTATCTCTTTACTACTGGCACAGGGAATCCTGACCTTATTTAGTCTGCAGTGGAATCTTGATGACCTTACTACAACCATGGTCTGTAACAGTATAGTTGTAACTCCTTTCTTTGTATACATGCAGTCCTCCATGACTTTGAGTGACTCATAGAAGTGTGAGAATATGCTGCAATACAATTAGACACTTTACGCAGGATATCCCATACTAGATGAAAGCTAGGGATCAGCAGCTTTGTGAAGGTAATGAAACTTTACTGAGTACTGGCTAAGATCATATATCTGTGCTTTTCCAGATGTGAAGAGCTGCATGTGTAATGGCTGTGTCTGGAGTAGGTCTGTTTGTCTGGAGGGCACATGATACTATCACTGTCAGTAAAGCTTCTGTAGCTGCAGACTGAGAGGCTGCTCCCTCTTGGCTTCCAGATATGTTGGGATACCTCTCAGCAGTATTTGATTTTGAACTTGGTCCTACTTCTGAGTGGCAGTGAGTTGATGAGACTCTTCAAGACTTTTTTTGTTGAGGACTGGGTGATTTGTTTAACTCTGGAAAACTCAGCAACTTTGGGCTATTGGTTTTTGAAGTATTAGTTGGGGTGGAAGGCCATTTATCGAAGCCAAGCTGTTATATTTCATCAGTCCTCTGTTGAAGGCATAATGCTTGAATGATAACACAAACTGTGTTAAGGAGCTGCTGTCCCATGTAATGAGTAGGAAAAATTGCTTTGTGTGATGAAAGCTGTGTACCAAATACAATACTGAATTGCTCTCTGGTTTTGTGCTATAGGAGAACTTGAGATAAAGTTTTACGGATGATACACACCTTTATTGCCCAGAGACTTAGGTTTTCTGTTGCCAGATTGTCCTTTTGAAAGGGTGAAAAAATCCAAAACATGATATCCAGGCATTCATTCAGTAGCCAAATGAAAATTATACTTTGTTATGTAAAACACAAAACACAAACATGTTTTCCATTCGGCCAACTAACTCTTTGTCAGCCTTCACCAAATCTTGTTATTTTGGTGTAAAGGAATATTGGTTGTTGAACTATTAAGAATATTTTTAAAAAATAATAACCTGTGGAAAACCTGAAGGGCTGTTGGAGGTGACATCTGAATTACATAATTTTTCTTTTAACTTCTTGGTTAAAATTGCAACAACAGTCTCCTTTTCTCATACAGAGTTCACTGCAAAGTGAATCTACAAATATTTTTAGCACAGCTTGTTTTGTCTTTCTCCAAAGCAGAAGTATTTTTTGCTGACATTAATGTCAGATTCTCTTTTCTTGGAGGGGAAAAATGCGTAATGAAAATTAAACTGAATTTAAAGTGAATTTTTAACAGGAGTTCAGAGCTTGTCATCTTGGGGGGTTTTCAGTAGGTTAACAACAATTTTAAGAAATACAAAAATTAATTTCACTTCTGTCATTAAAGTCTGCAAATGTGGCAGTACATAGAAGCAATTAATTTGAGTATGTTTTATTGTGGTCAGCTTTCACAGTAAAACTATCAGTGTTATGGATTGGTTTCTTGTAGTTACAGCCATTGGAAAGAGAAAACAATTGCAAAAGTCATGTTTGTCGCAGGTCAGATGTGGACATGTTATATGAAGTTGTAAGATCACTGAGTACTCACTTAAGTGATTAATCCATTATAGTTTGTAAAAACAGTATACTTTATCGGACTTGTGGTTATTTCTTTAGAGAATGGATATTGAGTTCTTAAAAAAAAATCTGGTATTTTGTTTCCTTAATTATTGGAGTATATGATTGAATGTTAGGAAGTAGCTTACTTGCAGTTGTGAGGTCTGAATTCATATTTGAATTGTGTCTGAGCTCAATATCACTGGGTAATTTTAATTTACCAAAGAATATCCCACTAAGTTATCTTCACTAAGGAAAGTTGCCAAACAAAATTTTTAAATTTTTAAAAAGTCTCGTGAGAACTGTTTGCTATGTTTGGAGGAAGAGAGAGTTACTGTCTTCCTAAGAATGCTGCCTGAAATTTAGTGTGGTCTTTGCAGGATTGCACATGACCAGGTTTTATAGTAATGTGTTGGTGATCAAGGGCTCTTCACATCACATTTGGGGTATTAATTATGTCCTTGTTTCTAATGGAGTGTTCCTTAATGGCAAGAGCCGTTTCTCTCCATACTGCTGACTGGTCCTGTGGCTTTGAACATAGTTATTTATTCTTTGCTTGGGTTTACTCATGTGCAGAATTAAGTTTTACATACTTCTTAGTGTTGTTGCAATGCTTAATTAATATTTATAAAGGCCTTTGACATCCTGTGATGAAAGGAACTCTGCAAGTGTTCAGTAGGTATTATTTTATTAGCGAAAATGCAGGAGGAGTCAGAAGGATACCAGTTTTGAATTCAGAGTGAGCAATGGAGTCGTTCTGTAACCTTGAGCAGGTCGTGCTGTCTCTTGTTTTGTAACATATCCTGGGAAAGCTCTGTTTTGCAGCATGTGTTATTAAATGCTATTCTTTCCTCCCCCAAGTCCATTCTAAGGGAAAAAAGGTAAAAAGTAAATAAACATACACACTTTTCTGAGCTGCTAAACGTAGCAGGTATTTCTTAAGGAAATAGATCATTAACGGGGGCAGAGGGTGAGAAGGGAGTGGATGCAACAGCTGCATTTCAGAGTCAACATGAGAACTTAAGTGTGTGTTACCTGCTTGCAGACCAGACTGGATTTTGCCTGTAACAGATCTCTCTCATTTGGGTTCAGTATGCACTGTGCTTAACTGCAACTCCCTGTGAAGGGACTGTATATAGTCCTAATTGCGTTCTGAGAGCTCTCTAATCCATGGTACTTGGCTGGTAAACAAGTTCTTTCTTCAGACTGAATATTGTCTGTATTTGAGCTTTGTGATTGTCAAGATTGATAGTTCTTACAGCATCATGTATTTGACTATTGCATAATAATATAAATCTCAGTCACTTGTGAGGTTTTTTCCTCAACTGACAGAGGAAGGTTATGATTACATACTGTCATTAAAATGACAAGATAGTGAGGAACTTTAGAAAAGCATACATCTGTTTTAAGACTGAGCCAGCTAGACATTTGCCTAATTATATAAGGCACAATAACATTAAATAGTTATTTGCCATGCTTCGCACATGCAAATACAGGGTTTATTTCCTACATGGTGCTCTATCTGCATTTTGCATGTTGCACAAAACGCATAGGGGTGTAGTTTAGAACAAGGGGCATCAAAACTTTTATTTGAAGTACTTTAGCAAGGTGAACAGCTTGCCCAGTGAAGTGTGAGGCATAGCCGAATGCAAGTGCCAGTTTATGCTTGTGCAGTACAGTGGATTCAAATTGAAAGCACCTGCATCTTTGTCCTGCTTTATTGCAGTCTGGCTGGACAGCTTTGTTCCTGGGGGCTTTTTACTTGTCTTTAGTCCTGCTTCTGCTCTCAGCTCAGCTGGCCTAAGGATGAAGAGGAACAGTGTTTGTCTCTACTGAGAATAAACAGTGGTTTGTAGTCTTCAAGAACAGCAGTTAATAAAACCCCCATGCTTTATATGACCCTAGTTATAAGCCTTAATTTATGGAGCGTGCCTTGTAGTAATGGAATATCAAGAATTTACCTGCCTGGCTTCAGCTGAATATGCTGAACATATATTTAGGTAGATTTGTTCCAAGATGGAGTAATTTGGTGAGATTTACACAGTATTTTCCAGACCTGCAAAATACGTTCCTTGCTTCTGCCTTTAACTTAGATTTCCTGATATGGATCATGACAGGCCTGAAAGTTTGTAACTGAATATTTGCAGCAAGTAACTGAATGAATTTTCTTACCTGTTAAAAATAAATATTGCCTCAGGTAATAAATGGAGTGGAAAATACAAACCTTAATACCTTCGCCAAGAAAATCTGAGCAAGCTGTACAGAGTTGTTTGAACTTCTAATACATTTAAAAAACAACCTTAACTTGCTGGTTCTTCCACCTTGACCTACAACCAATGAATAATAACTTAGTGTGGAAAGCCTTGTTCTTAAGTTCACACTGATAAAATTAAATACATTCTACCTTTAGTATTCTGATTTAGTATAATTAAAATAATGACTTACAGTTTGATAAATGTTATTTTCATTACTACAGTGCCCTGAAGCACTGCATGTGGAAAATTTTATAATATTACACAGATCTGGAGGTATGCAATGTGTTTGTCAGACTATTAACTTGCATAAAGTGTTTTGGTTTTTATAGCATATAAATTTAGAGCGTTTCTTTGGAAACTGAATAAAAGTAAGCAATCAGATTCCTTCCAAAATGAAATGTAAATTATACCACTATGCAACTGTGAGGGTATCTTTATAATATCCCCATGCAGGTAGAATTCAAGCATATTGCCATTCAGTAGAAGCTGCCTGTAAGCAGTATGACTGTGTCTGGGCTTGGTTTGGTGAGGGATTTTTTCCCAGTAAATTAACAGTCACTAAATAGAAACTGCTTCACTGATAGTTATATTTTAATTTTTTTCTTGATCTGAAGTGCCATATCATGAACGTTAAGAAAGCCTCCAGTATTTTCAAGTGTGTTAGAAAAGTTGAACGAGTAATACTGTACTAATGTTGTCTGATGTTTTCTTTATTTTCACCTTCCCCTACAATTCGGTTCTTTATCTGTAGATAGTCTGGATCTTTACCAGGATGGCTTTTAGGTCCTGAGGTTTTATTGACTGAGAAACACAAATATATAAATGTCAAAGTTTCAAATAAATATAACTACTTGTTAAAGATTCTGTATAATCTAGTTTTTTACTGTCTGTGCAGCCTCTTCTGGTGCCACAAATGATGCTCTGGCAGAACATGTTTCATTTTATTAAACTGTATTATCCTTATTCAGTATTTTTTTCTGAGATGTCACATTCTGACATTAAAACAAGTGTCATAATTGTTGTGTGCACTGTGGCATAGTTACCTTACTATGGGAAATAGATAAATTTCCTGCGACTTTTTTTGATGTTGGAAAATAATTATTTTCTTGGCATTTAAAATAGAAGTTTGTAATCTAAGAAAGTACTGAGCTCTTTTGTTAAAATCAAGTTTCTGCTGTAGTCAGGTTATAGTAAGTATTATTTTAATAGCATTTCTCATACATACCTACAAGAATGCACTACTAAGGTGGCAATAATACTTGTGTCCCAGTTTGTAACGTGTTCAAAGCCCCAGTAAGACATTGGCAGAGCTGCCAGTAGAGGTTTGAGCCTCACTTGTGGAATTGATCTGGGCTGCTGAATGCAGCGGTGTCCTGGTACAGCCCTGGAGTGGAGGGTAGCTCATTTAGCTACCTGCTGCAGTACTTCTGCAGAGGATGTGTCAGTAATTAGTTTCCTGCTCACTGGACCACTAAGTACAGAACTATGTTTTTGTTCTACTCCAGTACATTTTTTTTGAGGAAGTATTCCAGAGCTGCATTTCCAGCTGGTGACACAGAGCTGGTACTGGTCAGCAGTGCCAAGTGCACTGGCAGCAGGGCAGTCTGGTGCTGGTCATGTTCAACATCTGTTTTAATGATGTTGGGATGGAAGAAACCCTCGGCACCTTTGCAGGTGATATCAAACGAGGCTGAGAGGTTGACTCCTCTGGAGATTAAGGTTGCCATTCAAGGGAAACACAGTAGGCTGGAGAAAAGGGCCTGACAAACCTCTTGAAATTTAACAATTGTAGCTGGAACGTACTACACGTGTGTCAAAAGAACCCCCTGCTATAGCACAGGCTGGACATCCACTGACTAGACTGTAGCTCTGCAGAAACAACACCTGAAGGTCCTGCAAAAGAAAAAGGAGAATGTGAATCAGCGGGGTGTCCTTGCTATGAAGAAACCAGCCATGTGCTGTGCTGTATTAGCAGGGATATAGCCAGTGGGTCAGGAGAAGGGATTCAACACTTTTGAAGTCCATCTTTAACATAGTGTGTCCAGTTTTGGTTCTCATAGAGGGAAGACATTGATCTTGAGGATTGCCAGCTCTCTCTTCCCTGTGAAATAACTGACGTGTCCTTGTAGCAGGCACGGGTTCGTTCTTGATTTTATTCTAGTAGCTGTTACCCTTTTACTGGCCCATGCTGTTTCTTGTGGCTGTCAGAATGACACAGGTTTTTTTCTTGACGAACACTTATAGGTTATGCAGGTTTCTACAAATGTGAGTCATTTTTAGAGGAAAAGAAGGCTTTTTGATCATCACATAAAATCTTGAAGTCCTGTAAGGAACTGTGTCTTGCCAAAAGGATGTCCTGATAGGATACATTACAGGACATCTTAATTATAGGCAAATTTCTGACCTCATGTTTTGCCACTCTTGAGCTAATTTTACCACATTTCACTGTTGTCTGAACACACTTTACTTGTGTCTTTAGTGTGCATGATTGTGCATGCTATGAAATAATAATTATAGATCTGCAAGAGCTCCAAAGTGTTTGAAGCTTGAAGTAGGGGAGAAAACTTGCTCAGTTCTTACATTTTAGAATTTTGGCTATAGCTCTCCATTTTCTTAAAGCTTTCCTTTTTATCAGTTGGCTAACATGTAGGAAGTTTAGATTGTATCTGGAAGCCTGGTTTTTAGTATATCAATAGATAGATATTGTACAGCTGCAAAGAGTAATTCTGCTTAAAGGAGTGCAAGCAAGAAATAGAGAATTTTTTTTAAAAATCGTTTTTATCTTTTTAACATATTTCACGATTTTCTGGTAAACAGATGACTCTTAAAACTGAAATTGCCCCCTTCAGTTGCTGAAGTGCTGAGAAAAAGCCTCAATTTCTGTGAGCATTTGTTGTTGTACTGTAGGCCTTATATCATCCACTTCTTTAAAGTAAAGAGCCCTTTATGCTCAGTTGTTGTCTCTCTATAAATAATTCTGCATAGGTGTATAGAATATTTATAGAACACACCACAAAGATATAGATAGATAGCGGTGTATATAGATACACCACAAAATTCTATATATAGAATACACTACAAAGAATTAATTTCACTCTGTTAACAAGTGTAATAACAGTTGGTAAGGAGCATTCCTTTAGAGCAGTGTCCCTTGAGCTAAGTCAGTGTGCTGATGCTGTGAGGTTGGTGGTTATCTCCAGCAGCACCCGGTTGCTGATGCTGTGCTGCGATAAAGGCCTATCACCTGGGCCAGCCGCTGTTCAGAGCACGCAGCTTTCTCACTCTGACGCTGTTCTGGTTTTCAGCCAAAGAGAAGAAAAAGCAGCTTACTCTTGAAAAGGAATAATCTTCTGAAAATGCTGCTTTAGAGCTCTTCTAAAAGCGCCCTTTCTAAAGTCTTTTTATTTAATACATGGTGAGTGTATGTTGTGTTTGTATAAAATCCACAGCTTTCACTGGGAGAGAGAGGACAGGCTTTTATCTTACATATGGTGTATATACTATTTACACATGTTGCAAATATAAAAGTCCTAATTTCACACTCTGACGGGCTGAGTTCTGCTGTCATGATTTCACTTAGATTCAGAAAGTGTGGGACAATAATCCTTTTACTAGATGGCCAATTTTGAACTGAGCAGTTTATCTCTTGCCTCGTTATTGCAGTTCTTCAGTGATGCTGTGAATTTCTGTCTCACTTCAAGGAAACAAATAATTTTTTTTCCCCTCTTTGAACTTTTTATACCCTAGGTCTTCAGGAATGCTATTCTGAAGGATCAGTTGTTTTTCCTTATAAACATCAGAAATCACTTGGCCTAAAGTAATTTCATATTCCATTTTTGTTAGTTCGGCCTAAAGACTGACTTTTGAAATGGCTATCTCCCATGTAAGCATATTTTGTATGGCTGTCTAATCTATGCATGCAAGCATTGCCTAATAAGAAAGAAGGCTGTGATGTTGTTGAAAGTGTTTTAACTTTTTTTAAGGTAAAATGTATTAATCCCATTTTGACTCTTTTGATCAGCAAGATCATAACTCTTTATTTACATGGCTTAGTCTAGTGGAAGTAATTTTACCTGTTAGGAATGTAGGGTCTGTCAGCCCTGGAATTTATTCCATGCTGTGTTACATCTTGCTTCTGTTTGATGTTTTCTTTAAATGCACTGGAGCACACTTGCGTGTTTGTACATGCCACACTCTTCTCATGCTGCTGAAATAATGAAGCATGCCTGTTAAGTGGGATATGTTAAATGAAAGTGAAGTAAACTTGTAAGGATTTCTATGCTCCAGTTGTGGTGCATTTAATTTTGCTTCATTTTTAATCTCTGACATTCAGCTTCCTGATATGATTTAAAAGCTTGCATCCATCTTTAAAGCTGTAGACTGCCAGTGTTCAATGCTGCAGCAATAAGGGCTTGCACCTCAAAGAACTCACTTGGGAGGTGGTAATATGCCTTTTCTTCATTGCTTATAACCCTTAATTCTAATCATCTTACTCTTTTTAGCGCATTACTGTGAGTTGAATTTGCTTCCCATACACTCAGCTAAGTTCCAGAGAAAGTCCAAACAAGTGAAGGTCAAGGACAGACCTTGATAAAGAGAAATAAAGTGGAAGAAAATGAAAACCACTTGCCCATGGCAGCAGCAAGGTGTTTGTGAAATAGCACTGTTGAAGACATTTCACTTAGCTGTAAGAGATTTTGTCCCTGTATGAATTGAGGGGACCTTCTGTCGTGGAACTTGCACCTGGACTTGAGCTTGTTAAAAGCTGTTTTGCAACACATCTGAGACACCAGTGTGTGATGCCCAATTCTGCTGGTATCCAGGCTGTATAACTTACCACAATACCGAGAAAACTTTCAGCAGTGTTGAGAAGTTAGGGGCTTGTAGTTAGTGTTCACTTGAAATCCTTTTGCTTCAAATCTTGACCAATATTGGGTACCTTATTGTTGGATAAATTTCTGGTTTAATCAAGTTTTGAGTCTTTCCGTCTGTTTCCAAAAGACTTGAAATATATTTGTGGTCTGATAGTTTGGATCACTAGAGGCTTATCTGTAAGAAAGAGCTCAGGTTTTTAATAGCTCAGGTTTTGCTTCTAAGTGACAGTGGTCTGTGCATGCAAATCATTCTCTGCTTATGGTGAAGACCTTTAGCTCTGGCTAGTTGTGGCTGATGGCTTGAGGGAAAATTTAGCGGTTGTTGATGTCACAGCTATATAGATAGAAAAGTACTTCTGGTCCTGCAAGTGTAGTTTCAGAATCCCAGTGTTCTGCAAGAAGCTGCACAAGTTGTCTCGCAATTTGGAAGCCGGTTTGTAAATTGCCCTATGCTTGTCACAACACAGAGGACAGGGTGCACCTGTAGAAGCTTATTGCCACTCCTGTGTCATAGTGGAGCTAACTCAAGTTGACTGCACTGAAATGAGGTAAAGTGTGAGGTCAGGAGTAGGGAAGAGGACTCACAGTACTGGTAGTGCACATCTTCACCTGTGAGGAACTTCCAAACTCTCACACCATGGTCCTGTGGTGATGCAAAAGGAACTGGGAGTTGCATGCCCTAAAGTGCCATTCTAGGAGTTTTCATTTCTTACATTTCACTTGTACATTTTTTTGTGCAGTTTTAGTTTGAGGGTGACCTTAGAGGATTATGGGGTTTGTGTAGACTAATGCTGTATGACGCTTTATCTCTGCCTATCCAAGTGTGTTGGCAGCAGATAGTGTGCAATGTGTTGCACATCATCTCGTTTCACAGTTCAGCTTGTGACAGCAAGAGCTTTGAAGGCAACTTCTGTCCTCTACCTGTGCCTTAAGCCCATCATGTTGTCAGAACAACTCTCTAAAATAGAATTTTCTGGAAAAATTAGTATTAGAATTTTACAGGAAATTAACAATTTTCTAAACAGCTTAATTGTTTTGAGGGGAAACACTTTTTTTGAATGTCTGGTTTTGCCTTATTTTTTTCCCCCCCCTGAAATGGATGTTTTAATAACATGGACTTCACAACTGTTTTCTGTTACGTCTCTAGTTAATTAGTGGAAAAAAATCCTTTTCTCTAAAATAATTTCTTTTGACTTAGCCAGAATAGGTTGTTTTAAGAATATAGATAAGGTGTCATGCATCATAGATACTGGGTTTATTTGGTTTTGGGTTTTTTTAGAGTGAAGGTAACGTTTTGGATTACAGTTTACAGTTTCTCATGATTTTGTAAACTGTTAATATGCCTTACTTTAAGTACTTGGAATTAAAATCTGTAATATGCTTTTTAAATACTTTTCAGTTATGTTGATTCTAAGATTTTGTGGGAGATCTTAAAGTGCTATTAGCTAATATTTTTAGATCAACACATGCTTTCTTGAAAAAAAAAACTAGATTAAAAAGCTGGCTGCTGATTGCTGTTTAGCTGACTTCCTCTTAAAGGTTGTGGTGTGTCCCTGTTCCCATTACAGTGTGCTCATAACAAAACCCGGAACCACACCCCATTGTATTACTCTAAATTCACTCTGCTTGGAGTTGATGGGTTTTCTCCCCATGTTGATCTCCTCAGTGTGAGCAGCTGTTTACTGTAAAGCACATGATGGACCCTGGGTTTTCAACAGGCCAGGAAGAACTGCCTTTTGGCTAATGAGATGCTAATGGTCAGCATTATCTCTGGAATAAATCGAGGAAGTGATTGAAAGCTTTGTTGAATTTCTCAGAACATTTAACACTGCGAGTTAAACTTGCATTCAAAAAGTATCTCGCATCCAGCTGAAGAAGAAAATCATTGATCATAAAACAAGTGTTAGTGAAATGCATTGAAGGGTAGAATTGGGAAGACAGTGCTCGTGATACCCAGAATAACAATACTTACCCTTCTAGTTCAGTGAGCTTTCACCGTGGTTGTACATTGTTAGTGTGTCTGTAGCATCTGTTCTTGCTCTGTCATCTGGAAAGTGTAACTCTGTACCTCTGACGTGTTTGGGAGGTTTCGCTCACTCATACGTGTGATGTAGCCCAAGTGTTCACATAGGTCCCTTCCACCTTAGTAGAGCTTACATGAATTGAAGCCTAAATCAAGTTTTGGTAAATGAAGGAAACCAAGTGTTGGTTGCTGCTGTATTGTGGTTGTTGAGGATGCACCCAATGGAATATTAAATCTCTACTAAAAGAGCAGAAGGGGAGGTCGTCATGCAAAGCAAAAGGGCTTCTCTGCAGCCTTAGTCCACATAGATCAAAAACCAAGGCAGCAGCAATAGCAATCTCCATGTCCTAAATTTATCACAAAGGCAGACCATAACTAGGTGATTACTTTCAGGCTATGGATCTTTTGTCCTGGAATCCTTTTAGGGCAGCATGTCTCTGTAAGCCATAGTTTCAGCTGTGATTGTGAATGTGGTTCTTTTCACTTTCTTTTCTATTCCTTTCTCATCTGCTCACAAAAGTAAGGAAAGTGCTTTTAAGTAGAAAGCTGCCTGTGTGCCAAGCAGTTAATGGAAGTCATTTGGTATTTTGATCCTACCATTTTTCAGCAGCTCTTTTGAGACATCTCCTTTTACATTTGCCTGCTGCAAGAAAGTTTTTTGGAAATATTGTATAGTTGTAACTTGCACGGCAGCCCAAAAGGCATACATAGCTTGACAAGATGAAAGTAGTAAACATAATTTGAAGTCATAGCAACTTTGAATGATGAGGGTGTCACAGGAGAGCTTTTTCATCTTGCTCACAATCTGTGGGTCAAAGAAAATGAAAACGTCTGTCTCAGTGCTAAGACAGGCAGTGCAAAGTACACCAAGCTCCCCTGTGCTTCACTGAAAAAAGTGTAGTAATTGCATTTGGGGGTAACCTCAGGATGTTATTTCTAAGGACTCTCTTGCCCTTATCAATTTTATCCATCCATGAAGAAGAGGAGCGCAGCTTCAGGCAACCACGAAGTAATTTATTACTCTTTATAGGACCTTGATCATTTAGAGAGTTCTTGGAAGTCCTCAATCAGGAACCGATTAATACGTAGCATCTCAAAATAATTTTGTAGGAATCAGTTGTGTAAATGTCTCGTTGCACTCTGACTTTGGAGTAATTAGTGAAAATGAAAAGAATGCCATTTGTTTTACCTTTACTGTATAGATGCAATTCAAGGAAAAGTCTGCACAACATGACAGCAAAGCCAACTCAACTCTTTCTTTAAACTGTGGTCAAAAAAGTCCTTTGATTTAGGTGTAAATACAAGAAATTGTTCAGTACTATTATAAACTCTGGTTTTGTTTTTAATACTGTTTTGATTTTTATAAAATTTTCTTCTTAAACATTGTTGATTATAGCTGTTAGTTGGTTCCCATTTGTAGAGTCTCTGATCCTACTCCTCATCTGTCGAATCATCTTTTTACATCAATGATCTTTGTCTTAATCTTTCCCTATAAAAAGAAATTACTCCAAGTAAGCTGGAAACTTGGCCTTAAATTTCTCTATAAGGAGGTGAAGAGAATTGGTTAACAAAAATGTGATTCACCATAGAAACAGCTCAGCCAATAGTATGTATGCAGTAAATTAACTATTCCATGGTACTTTCATATTTAATAAAGAACATAGCAACAAGATGATGGCTTGACAACAATAGCAGCTGCATGTTTTTTTTTCCTTTTTTTGAAAGAATGTTCTTGTGGGAAAAAATAGATTCCCTGGAACGTAATTTATATTACAAGTTTCATCACAGAAATTCTGTGGGTGGATACAATAGCTTAGAAATTAAATTAGAGATTTGTATAATAAATGATAGGTTTGATTTGATGTGACACTTCTAGTCTCTTACAAGTGACATAGCTACAGGCAATAGAATAATCTCTTCCCCTTGTGAAGATAAATGTTGTATCAGACCAAACTATCTTATATTAAATTACAACTTCCCTTTTTATTTTTTTACCATATGAAAAGATTGATGAGACTCTTCGTTAAGTAATAGCATGACCCAATTATAGGAGTACTCTGGCCAAAATGTTTTGAAGATATTTTCTATTATCAGGCGTGTGATTAATTTATGTAGGAAGCTGCCATAACAGACCTGATCTGAAAAAAGGAATTTTCCTTTTTGCATTGTGTGGCATGATTGTGGCCATACTGAGCTAGAAGGTGCTTTTCTTATCACAATTTGACAGATACCCTCAGATAGAAATGAAGTATGATAAGAGGAATCTGATAACTTGACTGTCTTTCTTGCAGGGAAGAGGTTTATAGTATGTGTGGCTCTTATGCAACTTGATTGTACTCAGACCATTGTTTTTCATGTCTTGGCAGAGAGAAGGAGCAAGAAAGGGAAGAACAGTTAATGGAAGACAAGAAAAGGAAGAAAGAGGATAAGAAAAAGAAGGACTCTGCTCAGAAGGTGGGTTTTGATATTTGAATTCTTTTATCTAGCTGAAACATAAATAGTATTGGTGGTAATAAGGTGTTAAATTGTTTGTATTTGAACTTAAAAATTGATTGCTTAGAGTGGTGCTTCTTTGAAGACACTTTTTTGCATCATTTTCCTGGAAGTGAAGTGTTTAACTTGGATATTTCTTCTCCTTAAAGTGCTATGTAAAATAAAAATTTTTTTGATACATAGCATTTAAGTTACTTAATATGGCTTCTTTGGATCTCCCTCTACACAACTGCTACTTGTTTGAGGTGTTTGTGGATTGAAGTACTGATGGGCTTTTGCAATTCTTGCAGTAAAACTGAGTAAATATTTATTAGAGCAGGAAGATCCTTTTTTTTAATCATTAAGGAAGTTTATATGAAATATTTACAACTGAAGATTCCATTTATGTTTTTTGCTAAGTATTACTTGCATTTTACATTTTCTGTAGCTAATAGTGCTTTTGCTGAAGTCTGCCAGTTCAAGTCTGAGTTGTGGAGAATTTGTAAGTCACCAAAAATTGGTTCTGCTAAGAAAACAAGTTTAAAACTTGGTGTACTAGAAGGTCTGTGTTTTGTAAAACACATCTGGCAGATTCTAGAATAATCATTCTAGGAGTTAACTTGACATAGGAGCTTGAGTCTCTTAGCACGTTATCCATGCTTTTTACCAGTAAAATCTTTCCGGGCCTCCCAGTATAGGATAGGTGCGACCACCCTGGAGCAAGTCCAGCAAAATGCCTTTAATGTGATTAAGGGACTGGAGGATCTGACAAATGAGGAGAGGTTGGGAGTGTTATGACTGTTCCTCCTGGAGCAGAGCAGGCTCAGGGGATCTCATCAATGTATGTTAAATCTTTGTGGAAGGGAGTAAAAAGATGGAGGCAGACTCTTCTCCACGGTGCCCGGTGGCAAAGCATAAGGTTTTATGTACATATTGAAAGTCTGCCTAATCATAAAAAGACTCCTTTTTTGTGTGTGTACATGGCTGGGCAACCCTTGGAACAGGTTTTCCAGAGGGGTTGTGGTGCCTCTGTCTGTAGATGCTCAAAACTGAGTTTCGCGTGGTCCTGTGCAATCCAGTTTTGATTATTTTGTTTCGACTTGAGAAGTCTCTTGGGGCCAGGGGGAGGACAGGTGTGGGAACTGCGGATTAGATTTCCAGAGGCTGTTCCTTCCAATGTCAGTGATTATGTGAAACTGAGAGCAAAAGGCTTTACTTTCTTTCAGTACTCTGTTTTTCAGTTTCTTCAGTAACAGATCAGGTGATGAAAGATCACAGGTGTTCACTCTTAAGTTCTGTGGGTTTCTGCTGAGAACAAACAGCACCAACTTCAGTTAAATCTTGGTTTATTCAGAGTCTTTCTTAATCTGGCTTTTTCACCACTTTGAGTCTCTCAGTTTTAACTGGGTGCGGCTAAATGTGTGTCAGTTGTCTTCATCCAGATGATACATCCCCAAATAACAGTGCAAAAGAGCAGTTTCTACAGATAAGGTCTCTTCACTGTCTTTTTGCCTCGGTGTTGGTGCTGTTTAATGTTCAAGTACCAAAAACATATGTAGAAACCAGAAAGAGCAGACCCTTATGAATAAAGAGTAAAGACTTGAGGATTATGTGCTGATATTCAGTGATAAAAGGGAAACTTGAAAAGGCTGTACTGATCATCTTGATAACAGTGCTGTGTTTACTGAGGAATTGGTGCTTTGAATACAAGAGATTTGCCAGCTTTCCTGTGTGGTCTCTCACCTAGTAAATTGCTCAATACATATTCTGCCATACTCTCAGGAAGGGTAAAGACTAAGTAATTTAATCTCCTAGAAGCCAAACTTGACAGTAGTAGCTGGAGATAGGTAAGAAGAATAGCAAAGCAGGCAGCCAAATGGACAAAACATAAATGTGTGTGTTGATTCTTTGGGGCTGTAGAGGTGTTCACCAAATAAGCAGCAATGATTTCAGGCTACCATTTTTAAGCTAAGTTTGTTTACCACGAAACAATTGTTCTGTCTGGATCATCTGAAAGTTAAAAAATAAAGTTTAAAAAAAAATCTCTTTACGGGAAGTTATACAAGCAAGTTCACAGCTTAAATATACGTGTAGTTGGTGTCCAGGGAGCTGTTTGGTAGCTCCTCAGAAGGCTGAGATTTATTCCAGCTTCCCATTCACTGTGGCTGCTCCCACCCTGCTGATGCTCATAGGTTGCCCATAGAGAGATGACAGATACAAATATGAGACATTGTCATACTTTTTTCAGCTTTTGAATTTTAGATGAAAGCACTCACAAAACCAGATCGTTTTGACTAGGAGAGGGACATTATAGGCAGGAGGTTTTTTTTTTGTTTTTTTTTTGTCTAAAGTAATTTGTGTTTATCATTTATAATTTTTCAAGGATTCAGTTAAATGGTTTTTATCCAAGTAGACAAGTTCCTAATTTACCAAATGTGTCTACTGTTGACTATAGTAAACTTATCAGCGTTACCAGATTGTGTTAATTAATATTTTTTCCCTTTTTCCTTTAGTAGCCAAGCATCAGGGTCATTTAAGTGTGTAACAGAATTTTCAGCTGTTACAGAAGTTGATGTAATTTGATGCATACAGGATTTTTCATGAGTGAAGTTGAAAATTGATGTATGACTTGGTACAGACATGGTTCTGGTATGGATACATTTTTATTGTCCTTGAGGCTTTGGGATAGTGTATGTCTGTGAGGTTACCATGCTTAAGATTTTTGTATTTTAGTAAATGTTCCACTTAGCATACTGCAGTTTTCATCTTTCCAAAGTAAACAATACCATAGCAGTTTAGTGCAGTTTGTGTTTTTATTCTTTACCATACAAAGGAGTTCTGGCTTGGTTAGTTTCAACTGCTTTTTACTTGTTCTTTCATTCTATACTGTTGCTGTGTGCTTTCCAGAAATATGGACTAGTTCAGCAATTTCTTTTAAGAATAGGTGTCATAGAACCTGACACATGATGATCTTTAGGGTTTTTTCATTATTGTGTAGTGGAACTCATGATGGACAGGTTCAAAAAATGCTACAATACACATTATTCCAGAGACTATACCAGTGATGTGTTTGTCACTGCTGTAGCTTGAAATCTGCTATGCTGAAACAACGTAGTGTACAGATACAAATACAAACCCATATTGAGTTTGTTGGCCAGCATGAATGCTCATTTCAGTCATTGATTTCTTGTTGCTTTCAGTAGATTTACTTTATAGGTGTTACTGGTACTCTTTGTAAGTGTGGAAATGAATCCAGTAAGGTTTAGAGTTACTTCTCCTTGGAAGAGATGTTCCAGGAAAGGTGAAATGGGAAGATGGCAGAGAGACAGACTGCTGTGGTTACTTCAGGCCCCAACAGTCTACCGTAAGGATACTCTCAACAGAAGGAAGGCTTTGTTATTCTTTAACTGAAATACTTCATCTCCAAACAGTAATGTTGTAGCGCATGTTTATTTGTGCTTTGGAAGCCCATGTTTGGGATGAGGAGGAGGATTGAGTACTTAAAATCATGAGTGAAGTATTATTGTTAGTGCCAAGACTTTTGCATCAGGCAGAGTTGTTATAGCAGTTGTAGTACTTTGAAAACCTTCAATATATGTGTGTATATATAACTAGGAAAACTATTTAGACTTTTGTAGTTAATCAGTTGGTTGTTTTCATAGAACAACAAATTCTGTTCTTTTGCTAATATAGTATGGTTGTGATGTAGCACAACATGTTCAATGTTTGTTTTGCACTGCTGAAAACTCTATTTACATTCTTGCTCTTAATTTGCAGGTCACAGATCAAAAAACCAAAGGTAAGAATCTTTGATCCTAAGGATACTTTTATTGACTTGAGCCAAGATTCAGATCTTTACCAAAACTGTTAGAAAAGGAGGGGGACATATGAGTAAAGATGAAACACTGAATATGAGTATTCAGAAGAAATAAGTTGAGGTGATTAAAATGGAGAAGCTACAACTATTCTGCAGATGTGTTGTCAGCATCAAAATACTTGAAGAAAAAATGAGGATTGTGGATGAGATAGGTTAGCTGAAATACTCAGTTCTCTGTTTTACAACGGTTTTAGACAAATAACCAAGACTGAAACCACCTTTGTAAAGGGCATGAAAGACAACAAAAGTACTGCTTATAGCGAGGTACCAAAATGAATGAAAATTACTTGGGTTTGGAAACTTAAATTCAGGCACATAAAAAAAGTTCAATTGAGGAGGCAGGACCGATGAGTGAGGATCTTGAAAGTTGAACTGTTGTCATTTCACTGTTGTAAAAATATATTTAATCTTGCTTTGGGTATCAGTTTTTGATAAATTTTGTGGGGAAATTGCCATTAGTGAAAGAAAAGCACTAAAATAGTAACTTGATTTTATGGCTAACAAGAACTTCTTGAGGTATGGGCAATGAAGACTATCTAGAGAAATCAGAAAAACCTTAAAAAATAAAATGTGGCGAATTGTGCATTCATGTTGCCAAAGAGAGACCCACTTGTGTTGATCTCACATTTGTAAGAGTAAAAGGTTTACTAATTGTGCTTAGTTTGACTAGAGTCTCTTGAGCAAATTTTGTAATGGTGTTAGCTCCTCAAGGATTTTTGGTTTTTTTCTTCGGTACATAATAGTCCTCAGGAGGAGCTTGTCTTTGCTTATAGGAGCACCTGGTGACCAGCAGAGCAACCTTAAGTGAACCAAATACAGTTGCTCTGTGTAGGACTGTCTTTTGGGTGAGAGTCAGCTATTACTCCATTACTGGAGAGCAGCGCAGACAACTCGTATTTCTTACCACTGAATCCGAAAGGAGGCAGGTTATTTCCCATCTTTCTGTTTGTTTGTGGCTGTGCGGCCTAGTAAACAGGTGAAAACTTGGGTTCTGATTTCAGATTTCCCATAAACATGATGTTGCATAACAATCCAAAAACCAGTTGATGGTCGGGAAGGTGGAGCCATTACATTTGACTGCTCATATTTTAAAATTAGTCACTGTCTAGGGTATATTCTTTGCCAGCTTTACATTTGCAGGAAGTTTTGGGCTTAGAGCAAAATTGATGAACATAGAGTTCCATCCTAGACTACAGAGTTGCACATGGAAGCAAAAAGGTCTGCTGCTACTGCTTGTTCCTGCTTCTTTAAGTTGTTCTTGGTTGTTGAGAAGGTGGAAGCTGCACAGTATTTAAGAGATTAAATAATGAAAGCAAAGAGTCACAGTGAGTTCTTGTAGCTAGCACAGATTTGAGTGGAAAAACTTCTGATTTTCATCCTTCCTGTTTTTCAGTGCCCGAAGTGACGAAACCAAGTTTAAGCCAACCAGTGGCTGCCAGCCCACTTGGCAACTCTCCATCGCCACCAGTCAATGGTGGCAACAATGCCAAAAGGGTGGCAGTGCCGAACGGACAACCGCCAAGCGCCGCCCGCTACATGCCTCGGGAGGTGCCGCCGCGATTCCGTTGCCAGCAGGACCACAAAGTGTTACTGAAACGTGGGCAGCCCCCTCCGCCATCCTGCATGCTCCTTGGGGGTGGAGCAGGGCCTCCCTCCCCAGCAGCACCCGGAGCAAACCCAAACAACGCACAACCAGTGACAGGAGCACTGCTGCAGAGCGACAGTGGGACTGCAACAGGCAAGTGATGATAATAAATGATATTAAAGGAAGGTGTTGGTGCATGGCAGAAGAGGGATGGCTGAAATTGTACATAAGCCTGTCATTATATAGCAAAACTCAGGTTGCTTTTGGGGAGCTTCTACTGTTTCAGTGTACAGGCTTCTGTTGGCAGCAATGGATATAATTTTTACTACTAGATGGAACGAGAGGTTTAATTTTTTCAAGTATGTTTTGAGTGGTTTTAATTGGTTGCTGAAATGTTCTGCAGCAAGGTAAATGCGAGGCATAAATAAACAGCATTTTATGGTTGTCACTGAGTAGTTCCTAATGGCTCTTCAGGTTTCTTTGACATGAATTTCCTGGCTTGTCACATTTTTGTATCATCTCGTAAAACAGGAATGTAGATGCCAGGTCTGCAAAGGGTAGGTGTCTGTCACATCTTGTCTGGATGAAACACAAAGATGACCTGTTGCTCCTCACTTCTGTTTTTTTGGTAGTAATCTTATTTTTTATACTCAAATAAGCCTTTTTGTACAAGTGGTGACTGTTCTGTTTTCACTTTTCCATTCGTTTTGTATTCCAGAAGATAAATTGATTTTAGGGTTTTCTGGTGAGCATGGGGAAGTTAAAGCCGCTCCTGAATTTTTTAGACCCTTGGTGAATTGCAGTAGCTGTAATATTTCTTTTTTAATTATAATAGCAGAACAAACAAAAGTCCACTCAAAATATCTGCCTTCTAAAGAAAGACTTAGGTGACCTGCAAAGTCGAGGACAGCTTCAATTCTAACAATAAGGATTTTTTAAAAAGAAATATTAAATACCTGAAGGTCGAGAAGAAGAAAATAACAATACCAGTATTTCTGAGTTTTCTTTGAAAATCATGCCAGATCAATTGGATCATGTTTTTTTACCATCGTGGAAATCAAACTTTTTTTAGTTCTCTGTTGTTTGGAATTAAAAGCAGGTGACTTGTACAGAATGAAGTGAGCTAGGTGGGATGGCTGTCCTTATTAAATAGGATTCTAGAAAAAATAATAATTCTATTTGTTTTGTGATTTCACTCACTACTTGAATTCATTTGTAGTGAATCCCTGTTTGACAGAGTATTTATCTTGTCTTTGATAATTGCTGTTTAAAAAAGGAGAAGGTGAATGTCTAACTACAATGGCAGAATTTTTCCTTATCAGTTTAAAAACAGATGTCTTGGAAAGAAGTTATTTTTCTAAAACACCTGAAACAAAACATGCACTGAAGTCTATGGTTCCTATATAAAATCCCAGTGCTGGTATGCCTTCACAAGTATTATAGTAGACTGACTAAGAAAAATTTGTATTATTGAAGCATTCTAAAAGTTTTCAAAACTTCTCATGAGCAACGTTTTTTTGCTGTTGGGTGTACTATATGAGGACCATTTTGAAGTATTTTGAGAGGCTCCTTAAGTTGTATGTATTTATTTGACACTTAATATTTGTTTTTCTGAGGTTGAGATTTGGTATTACACATTCTCATATTTTTACACTTCATTTAATGGTGTATTAACAACTAGGAGGTTACATGGCTGTATTATCCAGTGGTTAGTTGCATTATCCTGATGTAAGTCAGGAGTGCCAGCAAAGATATGGGTCCTTGAGACCTGCCTCACCCCATGCATTTTTCTGCACCATAACGAGTTAACTGGGCTGGGGATCTGACTTGCATTACAATTAAATCAGGATTGTTTTTAAAGCCAATTTCAGTCTAGATGGCTTTTACCCATTCACCCAACTGAATATCAGTGAGAGCAGAGATGCTAGCATGTGAGAGTGTAGGTGTTCCAGAGGAGTGGGAATGAGCAGGTGAACGAGAGAGACACTGGGGCTGTCTTAGCTGATTCATCAAAGTGTTTATGGAAGCGCAGTGTTACCGGCCTCGTACATCGCTGATCCCACCTCACACCTGGCTGCTGACAAACTGAACTTCAGTTTTGGCCCAGTTTGCTCGAGCATGTATGCACTGATGCTGTGGTTAGATTCATACCACATGAAAGGAAACAAAAGCAGGTTCCCAATGGAAAAGATCATGCAGCTTACCTACTTGCTCACATTCTTATATTCACCAGATGGTCATAGGTGGTGTTGGTGAGGATTTAATACTAAAAGTCAACACGTAATCCTTCTTCACATTGACATTTTTCTACCAGGATTGAAATTTTTCTGGCAAATCTAGTGCCCTGAAAGATGACACCAAGTATACTATTGTCTCATACCAATGCAGGAAACTGAGATGATGAGTGTTCTATGTAATTCTTCCAATACCGATGGTAATTCAGAACATACAAAACAGTTTTGGACAAAAAGGTTGACATTTTATTGGTGAAAGTCTTTCAATAGTTATGATTATTGCCACTGTCAAAAACAGCAAGGGAAGGCTGGTTTCATAAAACAATCCATTAAATTGTGTCTTAGCATGCTATATGTGAGCAAGCACCCCAGTCTTAATACTTTTAGAACATCTTCACAGAAATTAAATGTTCTGTTAAATTCACTGATTTGAAGAACTTGCTAAGTTCAGAGCTGCCTATGCATCATTCATTGGCTGAACCATTTCTAAGTTCAAAACATTGCAACCTTGCAGTCTTTTGAGCTTGTCTTTGTCTGTCCTCTTTAAGTTCTTCCTGTGATCTGAGTAATCAGAAAGTTTTTTAATTGGAAGGAAAAAAAAAAGGGTTACTCTGTGCTAAAAAGATAGACGGATAAAAATATCAGTGGAGTCATACTTCCTTGCTATTGTTCAGTTTGCATTTGAGGTTAAAGCAACAGAAGGAACAGAATGTACTTGGGAACTGCTTGATCTTTTTGGATCTTGGTGGGTGGGACTTAGTGGTTGAAGACAAACTACTGTTCGTCAATATTCAAAGCTTACAAGGGAGTTTTAACCTTTGCTGTAAAGTCTGGATCCTCATTGGTGGCCCTTAGTGAAGGGTGATCCGGAAGGCATTCATTGGATGTTCATTGTTTAAGCTAATGAACTGGAAGCCTCAGACAGGCACTGAAAGCTGATCTTATCTTCTGTTGCAAGTATTAGCAACCAGAAATTGTGGTCTTTACTTTGGAATATATAACATAGAAATTGAGTCTGGGAGGGGAGTTACCCAGTTTTTTCAGCTGTTGGCCGTATTTTCATGGAAGCAGTCATATGAGCTGGCACTGGTAGTATACATTCATTTATGAATACTGCTGCAGCTGTTACTATGGAGTTTATGCTCTGCAAATGGGATAACTGATATAATAAATCTGATGTTCTGTGCTTGTAAATAATCCAGATTACTAATGACCTTTTTGGGTGTTTTGTTGGTTTATTTTCTTTTAGATTCAGCAATTGGAGGTGCTGCTGCTTCAAATTATGCAAATTCCACTTGGGGTCCTGGAGCCTCCTCCAACAGCGGCACCAACGCCAACCCAACTCACATCTGGGACAAGGTGATTGTAGACGGGTCTGACATGGAAGAGTGGCCTTGTATTGCCAGCAAAGATGCTGAGTCTTCTTCCGAAAACAACACCGATAACAACAGTGCCTCGAACCCTGGCTTGGAGAAGAACGCTCTGCCAGGAAGCACCACTAGTAACAAAGGAAAAGGAAGCCAGTGCCAGTCTGGAAGCGCTGGAAACGAATGTAATCTTGGGGCCTGGAAATCTGATCCCAAGGCTAAATCTGTTCAATCTTCCAACCCTGCTGCCGAGAGTAACAATGGACTAGGTAATTGGAGGAACTTGAGTGGACAAGACAGAATCAGTCCCGGTTCTGGTTTCAGCAACTTTAACCCAAATAGCAACCCATCTGCTTGGCCAGCACTGGTTCAAGAGGGCAATTCTAGGAAAGGAACTCTGGAATCTGATAGTGGTAGCTCCAATGCACAGATTAGCACAGTAGGTCAGACCTCTAGGGAACAGCAGTCAAAGATGGAAAATGCGGGTGTTAACTTTGTCTCTGGCAGAGAACAGGCTCAAATTCATAACACTGATGGACCAAAAAATGGAAACACTAACTCCTTGAACTTAAGTTCACCAAACCCTATGGAGAATAAGGGAATGCCCTTTGAAATGGGCTTGGGGAACCCTTCCAGGAGCACTGACATCCCTTCTCAAAGCACTGGAGAAAGAAAGACTGGGAGTGTTGGGTCTTGGGGTACAGCTAGGGGGTCTTCTGGAACTGAAACAGTCTCTGGGCAGAGCAATTCTGGAAACCATGGGAACAATGGAAAGGATAGAGAGGACTCCTGGAAAGGAGCTTCTGTTCAAAAATCTAATGGGTCAAGAAGTGATTCTTGGGATAACAATAACAGGTCTACGGGTGGTGGGTCTTGGAACTTTGGCCCTCAGCATGCAAATGAAAGCAAATGGGGTGAAGGGAACAAATTAACATCTGGGGTCTCTCAGGGAGAATGGAAACAGCTGTCTGGGTCTGATGAACTGAAGATTGGAGAGTGGAGTGGTCCAAACCAACCAAATTCTAGCACTGGAGCATGGGACAATCAAAAAGGCCACCCTCTTCCTGAAAACCAAGGCAATTCCCAGGCTCCCTGTTGGGGAAGATCTTCCAGCTCTGCAGGAAGTGAGGTTGGAGGTCAAAGCACTGGAAGCAACCACAAAGCGGGAAGTAGTGACAGTCACAATTCTGGACGTCGATCATACAGGCCTACGCATCCTGACTGCCAGGCAGTCCTGCAGACTTTGCTGAGCAGGACTGACTTGGACCCCCGAGTGCTTTCAAACACCGGCTGGGGCCAGACTCAAATTAAGCAAGATACCGTGTGGGATATTGAAGAGATGCCACGACCCGAGGGGAAGTCTGATAAAGGAACTGAGGGGTGGGAGAGCTCTGCCACACAGACAAAGAACTCAGGGGGCTGGGGTGACGTACCCAGCCAAAGCAATCAAAACAAGTCTGGATGGGGTGAGCTCTCAACCCCAACGGAGTGGAAGGACCCCAAAAATACTGGAGGATGGAATGACTATAAGAACTCCAATTCTTCTAACTGGGGAGGAGGAAGGCAAGAAGAAAAATCGTCTTCCTCTTGGAATGACAGCTCCAGTAAGGATCAGGGGTGGGGTGGACGGCAAAGTAATCAAGGATGGTCTTCTGGAAAGAACGGTTGGGGAGAGGAAGTTGACCAAACAAAAAACAGTAACTGGGAAAGTGCAGGAAACAAGCCAGTGTCTGGTTGGGGTGAAGGTGGGCAAAATGAGATTGGAACTTGGGGTAATGGTGCAAATACAAGCTCTGCTTCAAAGGGTGGATGGGACGATTGTAAAAGAACTTCAACATGGAACGAGACGGGTCGACAGCCCAACTCCTGGAACAAGCAGCAGCAACAGCACCAGCAGCAACAGCAGGAGTCTTCTGGTTCCTGGGGTCCACCGCCCCAAACTCCGAGTAATGGGCGGCCTCCAAACCCAAACTGGAACAATGGACCACAGCCAGCTGCCCCCAAAGAGGAGGAGCCTAGTGGCTGGGAAGAACCTTCTCCACAGTCAATCAGTCGAAAAATGGATATTGATGATGGCACTTCAGCATGGGGAGATCCTAGCAGTTATAACTACAAGAATGTGAATCTGTGGGACAAGAACTCACAAGGAGGACAGGCCCCACGGGAGCAGAGCCTGCCTACTCCAATGACTAGCAAATCACAAGCATCAGGTACTAGTCTTGTTCCTTTTTTCAGCAAGCTCCTATATTTGCTTGTAACCGTAATGCATAAGAGAGGTGCTTGTAGCCACTAATTCTTGGTCGTTTTATTCTATAAAGAAAACAAAATTCTTATTTGAATATTTGGTTCTGTGTTTAGTGTCTTTAAAATTTGAATCCATCAGTCCTCTGCTTGTTATGCTTCAGTAACTGTGATCTGAATACTGGTCACCTTGCCAGGAAAGGAAATGTTTGTTAGCTGGCAAATCTGCATATTCAACTTGAGCTCTGCAGAACAGGTTAAATTAGACAATCAAAAACCTTTAAGACTGAGTCCAGCCATAAACTTAATAAGCCCAGCACTGCTCAGTCCATCACTTATCTGTGTTCCTCAGTGCAAAATCTGCAGGTTTTATAAATATCTCCAGGGATGGTGACTCAACCCCTTCCCTGGGCAGCCTGTTCCAGTGCTGGACAATCCTTTTGGTGAAAAGTCTTTCCTAATATCCATTTGAAACCTGCCCTGGTGCAACTTGAGGCCATTTCCTCTTGTCCTATTTCTTGTTACTTGGGAAAAGAGACTGCCCCCAGTGTGGCTACAGCCTGCATTCACTTATTTGGAGAGAGCAGTAAGGTCTTCCCTGAGCTTCTCTTTCTCTGGAGTAAATAGCATTTTTTATATTTAATTATTAGAGAAATGGGGAGAAAATCTTTACTTATTTTTAGTCAAAAACATTTTGCTCTGAAACACTCGGTTAACACTTGAAATTTAATATGTCTGTGACAGTTTTTTTTTTTAGTCATGTTTGGCTTTGCTGTATGATAAAGAATACTTTGAGAAATATTCTCTTCTTTGAAATAAGGACAAGAAAAAGTTACATAGCCTGGAAATGTATTAAGAAATTGTTGTTATATAGTCTTCTCCTCTGACTCAAAGACACTTTAAAGAATTCTGTCTTGATATAATATGTACTGCAAATATGTCCTATTGTCAGTATATAAAACCCTAAGTTAGATGCTTGTAATTAGTCACAAAAGTTCACAGATAGGAGGACAGTATTACATGATGGGTTCATGTTTAATCTAGGAGGAGAGTATTACTCATCATAGCATTCTCTTCCTTTTCATCCCTGGAGGTCAGTGCCCACTCTAAATTAGTTGTGAATGATTGTCAATTCTCTTGCACCCACACTACTGAGAACCCGGAGTTCTCAACAAGATGAAAAAAGCAGTAAATTAAAGAAGTGGTGCTGCACTGCAGTAAACAGTTCATTGTCTGAATAGTCTGTAATGAAACCTCTTTCTCCTTTGTGCAGTCTGGAGCAAAAGCACTCCACCTGCTCCAGATAATGGTACGTCTGCCTGGGGTGAGCCGAATGAAACCAGTCCCGGGTGGGGTGAAGTAGATGATCCAGGAGCATCGACTACAGGCTGGGGGAATGCACCTTCCAACGCCCCGAATGCCATGAAATCTAGTGAGTATGGGCCAGATAACAGTTTTTTTGCAATTGCCTTGGAGATTTTTGTGTCTGGCCTTTTGACATAGGTCACCTGTGGAGGAATTGTTATCTGAGACCTAAAAGCAGTGTTGAATATTTTTAATGGGGTTTTGATGGATGAGTATAAAGTGTTTGTAAATGACTGAAACTCTGTCTTTTAAGGTAGGAAATTTTTTACTAACTAAGCAATTAAATGAGCAGCTCTGATTCTGGAAATGCTGAAACACAGTAAGGAAAAATGTATTTTTCTCTTTTTCTCTGGCTGCCTACTTGTTACATGATAAGTCACCTTTTCTGATCGTATCTGGAAAAGGCACACACATTACTGACAAATTTCACTGTGGAGGCCATTGCATCATTATCTATGCTTTGACAGTGTATCCTGGCTTTGAATGTTTTTTGGTTTTTTTTAATTGTGTGAGAAAAATTGTAACACTTAAGAACTGCACTTTGTAGTAGAACCTAAATGCCTACCATGGTGTCTTTCCTGTATGAGATGTTGAAATATTTTGAAAATTTACTTCAGAGTTAAAATTTTGCTATATTAAAGAGTTTTTGTGGGTATTATTCTTGATGATGTAAGTGGTTTGTATCATTTTTATTTCACTCTTTTAAAGGAAAAAACAACAAACAAAAGAAATGTTATTGCCAAAGTCAATAACATTTGGATGTGAAGTTTCCTGCAGAAACTACTGATGATACGCCAGTCTTACTGAATGTGACTTGATGATACCCACTGTAAAACTGTTTCCAGCCCAGATGTTGCTATTGCAACATGTAATAGTTTGAAATGAAGTGCCGTGTAGATATGCTGTTGGGTCATTCTCCCTTTCTCCTGTACCAATTAAATAATTTGGCCATTTCTGAAACACAAAAGCTTGCTTCCTTAGTGTTACTGTTACAGCAGGCTTTTGTGGATGAGAGGCTTCCCATGCCTGCTGCACAGACTTGGCATTTTGAGGATGCTAAGCTGATTTTAGATGACAGTCTTCTTTTATCTATAAAAAGATACCTAAATATGACCAAAATAAGAACTTCTGAAACTGATCCATTGAAAATTCTGTTGATTGGTTAATGCTTAATACAGTCCTTTAATACTGTACATGGTCACTTGCTTGCCATGACTAGTCTTCATGTGTGCCATAACCCAAGAACTGCAAACTATACATGCTGTTCTGTATGTGAACAAAATCTAGGGACAGGATACAGACCAGCTGTGATCAGAAAAAGGAAAAAATCATTTTGGAGCTAAAGAAGGAAGCATAGATCCAGTATCTACCTGTTTAAAAAGTACCTTTACGTAGTTCTGCCAGCATTGCGTAAGAATATTCTGGCGGAAGTTTCATGTTCAAGAGTCCTAGAGAGCTGTCAGTGCAGAAGAATAATCTCTGGTCATGTAGTAGCATAGTATATATTTAAGCACTGTCACGAGAAATAAATTAAAGCTGCAGGGACTACCCAGTATAACTTTTCCAGGATGTGTTCTTGATTCTGTAGTCATAATACTTTATTGTAGCCTTTTTTGTGTAAGTAGCAGAATTAAAGGGCCATGAGGTAGATTTTTTGCACTTGGACCAGTATGTTTCATAAGCAGCCCTCAGTTTTAGTACCCAATTGAACAGACTTTAAAAAGCTGTTTCCTCTAAAATATCTGAGTATTTATTTATGATGCATTTTAGGGTATCTCTTAAACCACCATAAAATGCTGCTGTACTTATTTTCATTGTGGTCAGGGTAGAGATTCCCATGGTAGACTAATTGCAATTCCTGACTTTTTTATATTCAGACATGTCAGGTGTTTGCCTTCAGATTCTACTTAGTTGTTATTCATAAAAGTTGTTTTTGTAATTTTATGGAAGAGTGTAGGGCAAGGGGAGTATTAAGGTTTTAAACTGAGTGAAGTATTAATTGATAAACCACCTGAACCAGAGTCTTCAGCACCCCTGGTTTTTGTGTGTGCTTTGAAGGCTTTCATTTGCACTCAAAAATAGTTGGTTGCCTTTTAAATGCAGCTGTATCTGTATAAGAGGTCCCTATTGCTATTATATCTTTAAAGGTTTGACATTTCTTTAAAATAGTTGCACAACATGACATGTGAACGTGCCACCAAATCTCTTGGGTTTTGGAATTCATGCACAAGTTTTTACAGCTGTTAGAGTGAAGACACATTTTTGAATTTTTTTTTAATTCCTTTGCGATTCTGATGATCTCAGTTAATGTTGCAGTGTCACATCACCAGCTGCATGGTTTTGTAGACTGCTTTTGAGCTTTTTTTTTTGTTTGTTTTTCTAAAGGTTCTAAATCTATGCAAGATGGCTGGGGAGAGAGTGATGGGCCAGTGACAGGAACACGTCATTCCAGCTGGGAAGAGGAGGAGGAGGGAGGAGTCTGGAACACAGCAGGCTCTCAGGGAAGCAGTTCCTCCCACAACTCAACAAGCTGGGGACAAGGAGGAAAGAAAACACAAATGAAGGTAAAATGCTTGAATGACTCATTACTACTCTGTTGTCTGAAAACAGTCTGACTGATATGTTAGAGCAATATGTAGTTATTTTTTAAGAAGGTTTCGCAGAGTTACAGCAAGGTGCCTCTTAAACTAGTGTAAAAAAAGGGAGGTTTTTGGATTTGCTTTAATATATTACACCTGTTATGACTAATAAATCTTCCAGTGGGTGTCAAATTCTTTTGGTTTGTAAGCTCCACAGCCATTACTAAATGAAAATAAGTATCCCAAGGCTGTTTCTCTTCTCTTGCTGACACATCTTAGTTAGGCTGCTGCCGTTGTTCTTGCATAGCCTGCTGAAGTTTGCATTCCACAGTCCCTTTGGCACATGAGCTTCTTATTTCTAACTGTTGGATTTATGTCTGACTTATGTTTGTTGTTGTTGACATTTGGCCTCAAACAGGAGCAGGAACTTGGCTGTAGTCCTGGGTAAATTTCTTTTTAAGGTTTGTTTGCATTGAAGTTCCTTAGTACAGTAACACTTGTTACTGTACTAATATTAGAAGGACTGTGCTGGGTCTGCTTCTCATGAAGTGGGTAGGGCAGACTCAAAAGGCAAGGCGCAGCAGTTTCCTGAGACATGGAAGTACTACTGTGGTATGGTAGGGAGTTTCACAATTCATGTTTTGCAGAAATTATTTTCAAGGGCTTTTTTTTTTCTCACTTAAGGTTTTATTTTAACAAAAACACCAAAACAACTGAAAAATTTTTCACTGTTGAACTGTGTTAGTATTGGTTTTGGTGGTCTCTAAATTACACTAAGACCAGAGAGAGACTCTGGTCAGCACAGTGCCTCTGCAAGAGACACCATGCTAAATGGAAGAAAGGAAGAAATCTGCCTCTGAATGCACTGGATTAAAGAATGTATTAAAATGTAACAGAAATAAAAATAAACAATGTTTGCAAAGCTTTCCAGATTGCAGAATGAAACTGAAAGTGTGATAAACATTCTACATGACACTGTTCAGCCAGTTTGGAATATCTAACAGTGGGCATTTGTACAAGGCGCAGTATTTGGTAAATATTTCCAAACATGTAAATACTTGGAGTTATCTTTTCAGGAGATTAATTTCTCTGGTACCAGAATTTTTTTTTTAAACCTGTCAAGGATAAAGAATTTAAGGAATCAAGAAGTTTCTTAAAAACATTTTACTCCTTTTTTTTTTTCAGTGTGCATTAAAAGGAGGAAATAGTGATTCGTGGATGAACCCTTTATCCAAACAGTTTTCAAATATGGGCTTGCTAGTAAGTAAATTTTTTTTTTAAAGAAAGTGCAACTTTGTGAAAGAGCTGTAAGCTTTAAATAAGTCAAAATATCAACTGTTTCACAGTTATTTATCTACATCTGCTGTGCTGGGATGTTGATTGTAATACCTGTAGTAGCTGGCTCAGAATGGCTTCTTAGAAAAACCCTAAATCTACTTTGTTTCCTAAAGATACTTTATGATAGCTACTGCTCTGAGGTTGCAGTTTTCTTGTAAGTAATAGATTTGTGAGGGGGATGTGTGTTTTCTTGTTTTGTTTGGTTGGTTTTGGGGTGGGAGGATTGTTGCTTTTTAGTGTGGGGTGGTTTTATGTTGCTTTGGTTTTGGGTTTGGGTTTTTAAATTTTATTTTCATAACATGCTGTTTAGAGCACTCAAGATAGAGGCTCCTGCCTGTAGTGTCAGACATCTGTGATCAGTCCAAGGTATTAATTCTGAATCTCGTCCACCTATCAGAAAAGGAGATTTACAGCTCTGTGTCTGTCTTGGCTGAATTTATATTTGAAGTACAGCAGGGTCTTTTTAGAAAAAAAGGGCTAATTATGCATCCATAAGTAAAGATTGTTTGGTAAAGTGAATAAATAAATATCATGGAGAAAAGGACAGAGCTGTAGGGAAGTATTTCAAAAATAATTCTGTATAATTTTTTCTATAAAGGAACTTCGGACAGGCTAATTTGTAAAATATTTTGCAGAATATTGTGCCAGTTGTCATCCTGTGAAGCAGGAATACTATGTAATACTGGCTAGCAGACTATAACAATACAGAGTTTGTGTGAGAAGTCTCAAGCACAAGCTAACACTGACATGCTTAAGATTGGTTTGCAATGTCTTTTGGCTCTCAAGCTCTACTTCAGTTTGCTAGACAGTAGATGCTTCTGAAAGCTATGTCCCAGACTGCCAACTGAAGAATCCCATGGCAATACATTTCAAGATTTGATGGCATGACAGGTCATGAGGATGAGCTGTCATTTTGGCCACTATTTTCAGTGTTTTGTCGCTCAGCCTCTGAAACACAAGGCCAGAGGTTTATTTATGGAGCAGCTGTCTGTCCATCTTCCTCCATCTGTGTGTCTGCTTTCACATGGGTAAATATGCCACGCACAGCCTTAGGGGGTTGAGGCAAGGTGTGTCCAGGGTGATATCAGAAACCCTCGTGTTCAGTTTTAGTTTAAAGTAAAACTTTCATTAGCACAAGCATGTTCTTTCTGCATTCTTCCTTTCTGAAATATTTCTCAGCATTGAATAGAAGTCAGAACTGAATTGTGGTTTTTTTTTTTCCCCAGAGTCAAACTGACGACATTCCAGGCAGTAAGATGGACTTGTCTGTAGGTGCGTATATTTTAATTGCAATGCATCTGAAATGTGAGATCACCTGTAGTGTTTTTATGAGGATGGCCTGCTGTACTCTGGAAGGGTTTGATTCTTAGTTTTAGCACTCCTCATAATATAAGGGTAGAGTAAAAAGCATCTTGCATCTTGTCTGTAAGCTTTGACTCTGATGTGCAAGATAAGGATGTATACCTGTACAGAGCAGAGCTATAACTTGGGGCAGTGACATCTTTAGGACTGTTTTAATCTTTTAAGTTTGTATTCATTGTTACTGTTTCAAGAAAGTGAAAATCTTTTTCATTTGATGGTAGAGTTTCCCTCCTGCTAGTAGGACATCCCATTTACTACAGCTTGGTGGAGGTGATGTGAGGGGAAAAAAATTTATCTTCTCTCATGGATTTCTTCAGTTGCATGCCTCAGGCTATTACAAATTACTTTTCAGTAGAACCGGGTTTTATGTTCTGGATAGCTTCACCACAATTGCTACACAGCTTAAGCATCATGGACTGTGTGGTACCAAAGGTAGAACTGTGGTAGTCAAGACTTACTTGCATCTAATGCCTGGTCTGGATTTAGTATTCAAATACAATCCAGAAAGATGCAGTGTCTCTCAGCTTAGAATCCATTACATTCTTAAATTTCTGTCACGCTTCATAGAGGATTCAGTTGTTGATTTTTTCTAAAATTGCTGTCTTCTCTGAAGTAGTGAAGGATCTCAGTCAGAGATTATAAGAATGTTTGTTTATTTATATGGTACGATACAGTTTTGTGAAAGGTAACAATTTTTTGATCTCTCAGTTTGGCCTCATGCATCCTCCCTAGAACTCGGGCTCTGATTGTATCATGCTTCTCTAAAGAATGTCTAGGTGGAGATCAGTCACCATCATGGGTGTTCAGTTCTCGCCTGCCTTCAGATGCTGCTGGTAAAAAACAGATCTAAGCATATACAAATGAAGAGGATGGTAGCCTGGATTATGTTGATTGTAGCTCTCTTAGTTTCTTATCTCCAAATTAAGGATCCAATGGAACTTTCAAGGGCCATTGGAGCTTCTGAGGAGGTGACTGCTGCTCAGAATATCCTGTGAAAGGGTGCAGCAAGGCTGCATCTTTTACCTTGATACGTTGCTCTTCTTTAAGTTTCGTGTGCCCATTAATGGTGGCATCCCTTGATCTTAGGTAGAGCCATTTATTATGGCTTGTATTCTCTTTCAAAGGCAGAGAATAAAACAGATGTTCGTAGGTTTTTCTGTTCTGTATTTAGCAGTTTTGCTCTTGTTGCTTATGGCATTTGTTTGTGGAAAGCTATAAGCTGTTTTGCTCGGCCCAGGTCTACTTCTAAACTTTAAAAGTTGGACTTACTTATGACGTAGGCTTGTTCTTCAACTTGTTTTCACTCAGGATTACAGCATACCATGTTTTTCTGACAGATAACTGCCAGCATGATGTTTTCCTAGTTCATGGATAAATGCACAGAGTTAAATCTGTGCTTGGAGACCACATATGTCAAAGAAAACTTTAGCTTTAGTATGATTAGATCATCATGCACTGTCAGTAATTCTTACTGTGTTGGTCACAGACTCCTTGTTTGAAAGCGTGTTCCCTTTATTTCAAGTGCTAGAGTAATACTTTTATTTACTGACCAAGACGGAAAAGAGATGGATTGATAACATGTCTGAGGCAGATGTACTTCTTTTCTTCTTCTGTCAAATCTCTTTAATGGATAGCTTTGAAAATAGGATGTAATTTTTCTTTTCCCCATTGAAATATTTCCTATTCTGTAAGTTCTGAGACCTAAAGTTTGCTACAGTAAAGTAGCTTGTCAGAACCACTTAATATTTTGTACTTTCTTTTCCCCTGTTTGACAGTCACCTTTGTCTGTTTTTTAATATATTAGTTAAAACCTCTGCAGATCAGAGTTCTCAAATCACCTGTAAATACTGAGAAATGAATTAAAATTTTCTATTTCTAAATTACATTACAAATGTAATTTGTGCAGCTGGCTGTTGCAAATATGTTACAAAGCTGTAACTTATGTAGCATTCAGGTGAAGCAGCTCAATATCTAAGTGCATGTGGTTGCTCAATAGGCTTGGATGATGTAAATTTATGGTAAATGTATAAAATCAGTATCTTAAAAATGTTTTTGTGGTCAAGGAGAAAATGTTTCAAATTATTTTCTTCATTTGGGTTACCCCACTCTGTGTATGTATTTTCACTGTGTTGAGTCTCTTGTTGGCAAATGTTTTGGGTAACTTTGCTCAGCAGCAGTTTGTGTCTCCGACTTCCCAGTGCAGGATCATATTATATAATTCTACATGGAATTCAGGCTTCTTTTTCTTCTTTTTCTTTAAGCTCTGTGCATGTGGTGGGGAAAGATGTACTTACTAGAAGTTTTTTCCCACACTAGGGAATGAATGTCATCTTCTAAGTCCTTGTTTGATTTTGCATTTTCAGTGTTTTTCTCAACTCTTAATAGTGGGAGAAATCCAAGAACTGATAGGATCTTTTTTTTATGAAGATGGTGTAACTTTTAACCTCTTCTATGATTCTGCATATAAAGAATTTAGGGCTTCATATTTATTCATACACACAAGTGTTTTTGCCTACTGTAGAGGGTAATTCAGACTTTTCACAGTTTGTCAGTTGCCTTGCACTACATAAGGTAAAGCTATTCTTTAGACCCCTCCATTATTTATAGCTTTAGCTGACAAGTTCAAAAGACTCACACGACTCATTTCAAGGTTGCATTAGAATTTTCTGTGAATGGGATAAAGTAATGCAATCCTTTCTCTCAGTGAGGCCTTGTTTATATTGAAGTTTAAGCAGCTGCCTCAGCACTAAGTGACATGCAAATCTGTGCTTCAGGCCTTCAGAGGTACTCTTTTAATGATCTCTGTGTTTTACAAGGCATCATTGAGTAATGTTTGAGGAGTTGATTGGATCATCAGGATAACCAGAGAGACGGAAGACTGTTTCTGTGGCTTAGTCATCTTGTGTTGGCATTGACCCAGTTTCATTTCAGACAGTGATGCAACTATGCCTCGCTTTCAGTTTCTTTTCAAGCAACTAATGGCCAGGGCTTCCTGTGTGGAATTAAAGCACACGAGCCTTTTAGTGCACATTGCTGGCATTGTGTGCAGTGGTTTGATGTAGGTATTGACAGCACTGAGCTGTTCATGACACTTTGTGAGTGCTTTTGCAGAGCCTGTTGTAGCTTTCAGGATGTGTTAGAAAGGGATCAGAGAAACACAAGCTCATCCAGGTCAGTATGACTCCAGTTATAAGCTAAGATATGTAGGTGATTTGTCAACTGTCTTGTGATAAATGATGTTGAAGGCATCTGAGAAGATAAAGCTGGATCAGCTTTGAAAGCTGTGTGGGTAAGAAAACCCCATGCAGTTAGTGGTCTGTTTCATAGCTTCTTGGCTATGAAGATGCTACGGCATCGCTGTGAATATTAATAGGTTGGAACTGGACATTAAGAAGAGATGCTGGATTTAAGAAGCTTTTTCAAAAAACACTGTCTTGAAGGTGTTAAAGTGATTAGCTGTCTGCTCTGATGAAGGTTCAGGGTTTTGTCAGTGGTAGGGTAGGTTATCACCAACTTCCTTTGGAAAAGTCAAAGATTTTCTTGTTAATTGTGCTGACATGTTTTTTAAATGATTCTTGGAAAGACCATCTGTGCTACTGACTAAACAGTATTCTTTAAAACTAAAAATACCAATAAAGCTCATTTCTATCACATCAGTATTTTAAAACAAAGATGTTTTCCATCTACTTCATAGCAATATGCATCCAATAGCTTACAGGTACCACATCTGACCAAAAAGATTGTTCCTTGGCAGCAGTTCAGTATGCAAGGTGGAAAACTTCTTCCAGTCAGCTCTTTGGCTGTTGATAAAGCTTTTAGAGAAAATCGGTGTCTTGTTCACCACGTATGTTTCAGTTTGGTTCAACTGTTATTGACATCTCATACTTCAGCAGGTTACTGACTAAACAATGGCAGGAGACTTTAGAGGGTGTTTGAGAAGTGTCTGTGTTACTCGTGTTATTGTGTGCAGGATGAAGGAGATTGGTTGTCTGTCGGATGTTACAATATACGTGTTGGTGTTTTGTATTTAAGAATTAAGTTCATGTGACTGTAGAACAACCTTGACCAAATAATGTGCATGTGACCAAATTTTTCAAATTATCTCAAATAATTTCTCAGTGTCAAACCCAGCAGAAGCTCAGCAGAATACATGGAGAACTTAAATAGTAGTCTTTCTACATACTGAATCCCAAAAAATTACAGTGCAGGTTTTGGGAGACATAGAGAACTAGGTATTAATTAATATAATTAGTTGAAATGTTTATGTTTTTATCTCTACATAAATTTTGATAAATACTTCACATTAAACTCTGTAAAGTAAATTGGCATGTTCAGTGTTAAATGAAACTTCCTACATTTATTTTTCAGCACTTTTAATACCAACTGTAGCTGTGCTAAAATGTAAGACAGATGTAATTAATACCTTGATTTTAAAGAGTATTTCTTAGGCTGTGATCCTGCTGTCATTAGATTATTTGCACTAATTTTTTTTTTTTTTTTTTACAGGTGGTCTCCCAGATAAGAAGTTTGAGGTAGATAAACGAGCTGTGAATCTCGGGGATTTTAATGACATGATGAGAAAGGATCGATCTGGGTTCCGTCCACCTAATTCCAAAGACATGGGAACCACAGATAGTGGGCCTTATTTTGAGAAGGTGAGAGAAATATCTTTAGACAAATTAATATCAACCTCTTTGTTCAAGATCCCAGTTTCTACCCTAGTTGTCCGCAGGTGCTAGATATTGAATAACCCTGATTGAGCTCACTAGTGAAAGGTGTGGGGTAGTTTTATTGGTAGAAGGAATGTGTGTATAAAACAGGTGTCAGATGTGCATTGACAGAGAAAATTGGAGAGTGAGGCTTTTTCTTCCAGAATAGACTGGTTTTGATGTCGACAAATGGCTTTATTTTTTCTTGGAAGGGTAAACTACTGGTAGCAATAAAATTCATTATGGGTTTCATCATGATGATTCTTTTGGCTACTAACTGCAGTCATGTATTGCAATGAAAATTGATCGAGATCTAAGTAAATATAAGTAATCACAGTCTTCTGAATATTTTTCTTCTTTCATGTCTGGCATTTACTGGAAACACCCTTTCTAAATTCCACAACCCCTTATGCTGTATGTCCGTGTACTGTAAGCTTCTGTACGACATCTGTTTCTCTGTGACATCTGTTGTATGTTATGATAGTGTTTCTTTCATATCCTTGCCTATTTTAAACAGAAGCTTTCACTGTTATTATCAAATATTAATTGCTTCACATTATGAATTGGAGAGTGTCCAATAGATGCAGAATGCTCTAGGGCTGTTTTGGGTTTTTTTTAGATACAGTTTATCACATGTACAATGGAAAACAAATTTGGTTTAAAAATTCTGAAGGCGTGTTAACTGTCTAGGAATTTTTTAACTCCTCCATTTTGGTATAACAAGCCAAAAAGCAGTTTTGTCAACTCCCTCTGGTGGCATAATTAATAAATATCATGAGCAAAGCTAATGCGTTTCCTAACAAATTATGCTGGTAGGTGTGTGCTAACATTAGGAATGCGTTCAAGATTTGTTTGCTTCTGTAGTGGTAATAGCCACTATCAGAAATGAATTTCAAGAGAGTTCAAAATGTATTTTTAAAAAGAAAACTCAAGAGTATCTTCTTGGACCAAAATCTTAACTGTCGAGTGGTCATTTGAATCAGAAGTTTTGTCCTTTTATCTGCTATTACAAATTAACTTTGCTTCTTCCTAGTCACTCACCATCCCTCTTTCTCTCCTCTTGCATTCTGTTGCTTCACTAACCAACTCCTGCTGTTGGCTAACTGCTGCTTCAGCTGACTTTGCCTTTCTCCAATCAAGATGGGTGCCTTGGGGATGAGGCTCCCTGCTCTCCCTTCTCCCCTTCTCCCAGCTACAAGCTGTCTCCCTCTGGTTCCACACTATCCAACGTCGGCCTTGGGGCAATCGGCTCAGGGCTCAGTCCCCAAAACTTCGCTGCTAGACAAGTAAGCAGGCCACCTTATAAGATGCATTGTTATAAGGCTGCAACCTGGGCTTAATCCTGGTTAGTTGGTTGCTTGCATTTGTTTTTCTGCTGAATAGGTTAAATTGTTGATGGAAATTTCAGCTGTCTCAGGCCATTGGGAATCAGTCCACTTTGGTTCCTAGCATCAGAACATACTTGGTCTGGTTTTGTTGGCTTCTTCCTAAATTGCAGTGCAGCAGCAGGTGGATGTGCTTTTCAGAAGCCGTGAAGTTAGTGGTATCCTTTATTTTCGTTGCTGGTTTAAAACCTGGTTAGAGGCTGTTGATTTGCCTCATCAAACCAAACACTGAAGTTTTTCGGACTCCACGCAAAGACCTTGTATGTAGGAATGAGCCTGCAAAAAGTTGCAGTGATTTAGCATTGTGCCTGTTCCCTTCTGCCTTCCTCACAGTTCAAAGTAAGGATTCATTTGGTAGCCTTTAAAAATTCTTGAAGTAGCAATATTTTTGTGTACAGGGAAATAGTGGGGAAGTAGTTAAGTGATTAACAGCAGTTTGGAAGAATTTCTGGTGTTTATGTTTTGCATTATTCTAGAAGAAAATACTTTAGGAATACCAGGAAATGAAAGAATAGTACCTAATTATTGCAGCTGGTCTAGCTTATGTAGTCATATGCCTAACATGATGGTGTTTCTTTGTGTTGTCTTTCTGTTTCTATGTGACACAGTGTTGAACATCAGATTAAGTCCAAAATTTGCAGGCATGTTGTTGATCTCAGTGTGCAGACCTCTTGTTATAGAGAGGAGTTACAGAGAGGGCTCAAAGTAGAACTGCAGCTTCAAGGCCTCTCAAAAATTTTAATGTGTAGTTGACTCCATCTGGCTCTTTCCAGAATAAAACCTCTTGTCTTTTGGGGATTTTTGTTAGCCTTCCTGCATGCTTAGAAGTTGCTTCTGAGTGAGAAGATAATTTAGGTGGAGGGGGATGCAGGTGAATGAGGCAATCCATTGTGCTGCCAGTGTAGAAAGCAGGAGGAGAGACTTGTGTTTGAGCAAAAGGATAGCAGAAAATGCACAGTATTAATGGTAGGAGTATTATGCACAGTGTTATGATAGGATTTTTGAATTCCTGGTATATAATGAAAGGAAAGGTTGTAGTGAAGGCTTGCACAATCTCAGTTTGGAATTATGATGGATTTATGTTGGGTGCAGCAATGCTGGCATGGACAGGCAGAATAGGGAATGATGGCTGAAGAGTGGAAAATGCACTCTTCAGAACCTCAGGTATCTGAGGGTCACAGGCTCCCTGATAGCAGGAGATGGGAAATTCTGAGGGTCTTGAAACTGAAAAGTCAAATTCATGGCATATAAGGATCCTTTGGAGTATGAGCTTCAGCTTTTAGAAGCAAGAGAGTGTAGCTTAGTTAGTGTAGGAGACTGTTGATAACATTTCTTGCTTTTTTTGAAAAATGTTACCAAAAAATGTCTGCTCAAGAGGCTGAAATCATGAAACATAATCACAAGTTTTCTTGGGTCTTGTTCATGCATTAGGGTTTATTGCAGAAGTTGCTTATAAATCAATAAATACTTCTCATTAAAAAACTCAAACAGCAATATTCTTGTATTCGAAAACAAACCATTGAAAAAGACCCACACAACTATTTTTCTCACTTGGAAATTTTCTTCTTCAGATTTAGTGGGAGAAAAGGGGAGGGAAAATAGCTTCAACATTCTAGATTTGAATTTCATGGCAGAAGGGAAATTTTTGAAATTTGAATTCTAAAATAGTATTAGTTAATGAAAGGCCTGCAGAGGAAAAAAAAATAGCCTTGTGAGTGATATCTCAGCAATCTACTCAGGAAAAGTAGCTGTCTTCTCTAAAATGGGGGACTAGAATTCATATTGATAGAGTCTTGCCATGCTTTTAAGCCAGTTGGAATGGAGTTTTTAGTTTGTTGTATGTACTCCAAGTTTCCATTTCCCAATACGTAAAGTGTAAAATATTAAAACATTAGATTTGTCGTGTCTTGAAGTAAGTAGATAAGCATGACCCTTCAGTGTTAGAGGAGAAACAACCTGCATCTCAAAAATATAGTACAGTGGCTTTAACCCAGGTAGAATATTACTGATTTTAGCCAAACGTCTGTAATTCTAAGGCAACTCTGTTTAAAGTCAGTAACTTGGCTCATTGTTACTGATATGTAGTTATTAGCATAGAAATCCATGATCCTGCAAGATTCATCTTCTCACTACTGCTTTAATTTTATAGGGTGGCAATCATGGTTTGTTTGGAAACAGCACAGCACAATCGAGGGGCATGCACACACCAGTGCAGCCACTAAATCCTTCCCCCAATATCCGGGCGCAAGTGCCTCCCCAATTCCTTTCTCCCCAGGTAAGGAATTTATAGCAACTGATTACTTGTAAAAGTAGAGCTACAGCCTTCAGAGCACATCATTGAGGTTACTGATACACCTGTCTTGGTCTCAATTTGATGTTAAGAAACTGAAAAACTGGGTAAGATGAAAACATTAAAATTCATAGTGAAAGTATTTAAAATGCAGTGCAGAAGCATTAGCAATCTATCTTATTCCAAGGCAGTTGATGGTAAATGCTTGCTACCAGTATTTTTAAACCTCACAAGTGAATTTGGGAATCCTGTGTCTTATATAGGCTTTTGCAAAGTATTTTTAAACAACAAATAAACGTGAAAGCTTAAAGTGTTTCTGAAGTGTGACAGGTTGCTTAATTTTTTTTTAAGTAGTCTTGTCTTGTGCTTCCTGTCCCCCCCAAAAGAGAGGTTTGATGAAGGGGCTGCATGTTACATTTACATTGCAGAGCTTACTTTGCAGACCTCAGGGTCTCCAAATGTACAAGTTTACCTTTTGCTTTGGACTTGGTGAACAGTTCTTGAGATTCTCTTGAATTGCACTTGTGTAACTCTCCAGTAATGCAGGGAGAAATGGGGGAATTCTTCTCCACCTACTCCTGTCTTTTGCTGTATCTTATTCAATGTACAAAGAGATTAACTCTTTCTGTGAGGCACTGTTTCTTTGCTCCAGTGACTGCCTGAATGCCTTTCTTTTCCTTTGTCAAGCAGTACATTTTTAATGTGTTAAAGCAGTACTGTGATTACTGGTTAGTTGCCTATATATCAGCATTTAAATTTAGTACAGTCTCTAGCACCTGATTGGCTGGGGGAATAACCTTTGTGTGTGTGTCTGCATCTGCACATGTAATTCTGTATGCTGTCAATCAAGTGAGGTATTCACTCTGCCCAGGTTATAGATTGTGCATGTTTAAATGTGATGTGTTAATAAATCTGTAATGTCTTTCCCAGAACACCATTGACGATTGGTGTCATGCTTGTTCCTGTATAGAAATACTTGTGCTTCACAATCTTTTCCTCGTAGCAGTGCGTTCAGGATATGTAACTGCTTTTCATGCAGGTTTCAGCCTCCATGCTCAAACAGTTTCCCAACAGTGGCTTGAATCCTGGTCTTTTCAATATGGGCCCCCAGCTTTCTCCACAACAAATTGCCATGCTGAGCCAGCTTCCACAGATTCCCCAGTTTCAATTAGTAAGTAGCTAGTAATTTTGTGAGACAAGACAGTTTGAAAATTGTCTGCTGAGTTTTCTTTTTATGCTTATTCTAATTCTGTTTTGTTCTACTGATGTTATTTTGGGCAAGTGTTCCGTCTTTGCTATATGGGGTAGTAAAGTTCTGCTAGAAGGCAGCAGATAAACCAAATAGGCCCATGTAATTATTGTGGATTACAGTGGGTTAGTAATGACTCCAAGCCGTGTTTTTGTACAGAAGGCAGTTGTTTGTTGATTTTTCACGAAGTTTTCTTCAGACTTACAGTCATAGTGATGGTAATAAAGCAGGTACAAGTAATTCTGTTGCACAGTGTTAAATTAGAAACATTTAACATTTAAGTGAGGGATGTGGCATTCTTCTAAGGCATTCATTGTCATTTTATTTGAGTGAGTGGAATGAGAAACAGTTTACCTAAGTTCTGAGCAAAGCGTTTGCTAGTGAATAGCTCCTGGCAGTTATATTTTGCTTGATGAGCTCCTTATTTTCACTCTTCCCACCCCTCCTTATCTTGTAGGCTTGTCAGCTCCTCCTTCAGCAGCAGCAGCAGCAACAGCTGTTACAGAGCCAGAGAAAGTTATCTCAAGCTGTGCGACAACAGCAGGAGCAACAGGTGTGTGGCACTGCTTTTGTCAGTCGTATGAAGTATGAAGTTTGCTGGGGAAATGCAGTCTGCAGTAGAGATGGTGCTGGCTTCAGTAATGTCATCTGCTCCCTTCACAGTGCACTTTTTGGAGAGCAGGGTCTTTTGTATCTCCTTTAATTCACTGTTTCTTTATGTTTACTAGAATTTGCATTGCAGTATAGCATAGATGAAGCAGTTTTTTCTTCCATTTGCAGATTGCTCGTATGGTGAGTGCCCTCCAGCAGCAGCAGCAGAGGCAGCCTGGCATGAAGCATTCGCCATCCCACCCTGTTGGGCCTAAGCCACATTTAGACAGCATGGTACCCAATCCTTTGAATGTGGGTCTCTCAGATTTACAGACCAAAGGGCAGATACCTGGATACGGTTCAGGTGGTAAGTGCTCTGTGGAAGTAGGTTTGGTGCATTGCCTGTAGCCTCCCTATTATTAATATGGTAATTGTGTTAGTCACTTATGTCTGGGTCCAGAAATGAGTAATTTATGTATAAGCATTAGAGCAAAGGTTATGATAAGTGTCAACTTCGAATCACATTGCATTATTGTTCGTTGCGTGGGAAGAAGACAAACCTAAGAAGAAAGCATATCATGGCATATGATATAACACACTTATTTGGAAGTTGCCCATTGAACATACCTTTTGCTGCTGTTGATTTCTTTTTCCCACCTTTTTCTTATGATTGCAATGACTCCCCATTTAAAGATGCTTAAAAACAAAACAGAAGATGACAATTAAGTTTTGTTTTGTTTGTTTGTTTCACAGGCTTTGGCTCAAGCGGCATAGATTATGGCATGGTGGGAGGGAAAGAGGCTGGAACAGAATCCCGCTTTAAGCAGTGGACTATGATGGAAGGGCTGCCCTCTGTGGCTTCACAAGATGCCAATATGCACAAAAATGGTGAGAGGGGGAATTTTGGGAATGCCCTTGTAGGATCATCTCACCAGAGGTGAAATAGTTTAGATCAAACTGTCTTCCCTCACCAGTATGCATCTTAAATAATTTTGCGTTAATACATCATACTCCTGAAGATCCCAACCTTTGCCAAGTGTAAATGTATGTTTTTAATGCTGCAGGTGCAATAGTGCCCCCTGGAAAGGCTCGCGGAGGATCGCCCTACAACCAGTTTGACATAATCCAGGGCGACCCGCTCAGCAGCCACGCAGGCCCTGCTGGTGATAGTTGGTTACCTGCCAAATCTCCACCAACAAACAAGATCGGAAGTAAATCCAGCAATGCCAGCTGGCCTCCAGGTATTACATCAGGGCAGGGGGGTTGTGTGCTCACTTTAGGATAGATGTGCTGGACCTTTCCTCACCATACTTACTTAAATAGCCATTGCAACGAAAATACTTGAGTGGCTTAGCCTATCTTGGTTTTGAAATTTCTTCCACATTAAAATAGAACATAAATGTTGAATTTCCAGTAAAAAATGCTGGGCTAAATATGAACTAACTGCTGAATTGCCTGTGTAGTGTTTGGTTTTTGTTAGGTGAACTCCTGTCTTCTGTGGTTTTGTGACTTTACGTTTACAGAAAATTTCATGAAAACATATGTTCATAGCATACACAGCAACATCTCCCTTCTTTTGTACTGATTCCTTATTTCTGCTGTGTTAGACTGACACAGTGTAAAAATTGATAGGGTGGAATCAAAGAAAGATGTGAAGTGGGGCTTTTTTGTAGGGCTTTTTTATGATGGTGGGAACACCACATTGTTGTGGTTCACCTTTGTTCATGTCACATAAAGGGTAGAAGAGTGTTGCAACGCTTCAGTTATGCTCAGGAATCTTGTGGCTTGGGTAGAAGTCTCTTGCTTTTGGGATGGCAGGCTGGTGCACATTTTTCAAGTTTTGTAGTTTCACTGGCAAAATTTTATGTTTCTGCTAGAAAACTTTCTAGGAAAAGTACATATATATTTGAACACACACATAATTTTCTATATAAAACATTCATTTTAATAGAGTGGTGTCCTTGAAGTTGCGCAGATTAATCACCAATGCTGTTCAGCAAATAGTGGGTGCTGTGATTTTTCTCCTGTCTGGAAGACAGTTGCATTCCAGGAGAACATTACTAACTCAAGCACAAAAAAGTAAAAGTCCAGGTACATCTCTTGGATGAAGCAGTAGCACAGACCTTGCATCAGAAAGCCTAGGAATCTCTGTGACAGATATAACTGCAGGAAATCTAGAAAATGCAGTTGAAGATTTTTGAGGAAAGCCCTCAGTGTCTAACTCCAGCGAGAAAACATCTTCTGATGAGCTAACAGAGCTAAAGAATTAGTTCTCTCAAAAACATCTGCACATCCACAAATTTTCATACTGCTCACTGTATTCTGTAGAGGTATGTTTGTGTTACACTTCTGTCAGCCTGGTTGTTAAGTATGGAGCTTTTTGGACTGGAGTTGCTGTTCATGATGCCAGAAACTCCCAAAATGTAATCTTTAATCAGACTTTACTCCCAGACTCATTGTTGCTGAACTCAGTCGCCATTCCCCTGTATTATACTAAGACTGTACTGCTCAGAATGTTAAAGAGACACGTGAGGATCAGATCTGCCATGTTTCCAAGTTTTGGAGCAGTCACTGGCTTTGGCAAGGTTCTTGGTGCCAAAACTGTTACAATTAAAAGCTAAAAAAAGTTTAAAAGCTTGACAGCTACTCTTTGCCCCTTGTTGATATCGTAGACCTTCCGTAGTGATATCTGTAGTCCCATTGTCAGTGATAAGTAAATTTTTTTGTTGCTGACTGCCTCACCACGGTGAGAGGATAAATGAAGTTCACAAATTCTGAACATAAAATTTCACTGAGATCCTCAGTACCATCCCTCATTTCTTGTGTGAGTAGCCCAAGACTATGATTGCAGCCCTCATGTAACAGATCCCTGGTTTTGGCAGGTGGCATTTATTCAGTTATTGCTGTTTCAGTCTTACAAGATCCATAGGCTGCTGGGACAAATTACTCTTCCATGACCATCAGCCGCTTGAGCTGTCTCATAGTCTAACTTGTGGACTTCATTGTCAAGGAAAACTGAAATCAAGATCTACCTTATCAATACAACACCCCTGATGAAGAATGAAGACCTGAAATGGCTTTACCTTCTAGGTTCTTCTCTGCAAGCTTGTAGATGAGGTCCACTGTCAGTTCCTGGCATGGAGATAGAATTCTTCCTCCCAGTGCTGGAAAAAAAGTTAACAAAAATGAGTTTGCAAGAGAAAACCTCTTTTAGTAGGTGCATTTTTCCTTTGAATGAAAACAGTGGTCACTCAGCACTTACCCTGACTACACCTTTCACATTTTCCTCCTAAATGCCATCTGCTGCAGAAATTCTGCTGTTCAAGAGAGCAGTATTGTTCAGCACAAAGATAAATGAAGTGGTGCCCAGTCAAACTGATATCACAGCTGGAGGTGAGAGCAAGTTTTGCTGCATTGGTGAGGGCTATGTCGTTTGGTTATGTTGCACAGACTTGCATACTTAGGTCGTACTTAGGCTGTAATTTTCCATTCAAGATCAGCCATGCTTCCAGCAAACTGCCCTGGATGTGTCTGCCATATTTTTCACTATAATCTTATGTTTGAACTTTTTGAGAGGACCTTTCATATATCAGTGGAGAAGGCATTTCATGTCTTCTTTACTGCCTAGAAGTAAAAGAGCATGTTTGTAGACAAGAGTTGGTGAATGTGCATGGTAATGACTATCAGCCCCAAAGGAGAGTCTGGAAATTTGTCAGTGTGCTGTAGTTCAAGGAAATGCTTTTCCAGACCAGGGTTACACTGATCAGTGAATGTGTTCATAAACAATAATACCCCTGATTGCTGGAGCCTGGTTTGTATAGTCATTAACCTTTTGATTAGGGCTTTCTGTGCACTTAATTTTCAGTCTCAAAAATTCTCAGAATCTTTGCAAATAGAAGACTTAGACTTACTTTTTTTTTTCTCTCTAAACAACATCTAATTTCCAGGTACTAACCTTATGTTCATGGATTCTTTGTCTCAGAACAGAGAAGATATTTTGAGTAGACCCAAGAGCTGTATTGCTTCTTCCTTAACAAAAGGGAGATCCTGCTTGTCAGGGTATGGCAGTATTTTGGTAGTAGCTGAGCAGAGTCCTTCCATGATGCAGTGCTGATTGCTGATAAAGTGTTGATACCTGGATTATTTTATTGAGTTATTAAAGACTGGGAGACGTAACTGATGTTTATAAAATCATGAAGCCAGTAAATAAGATAAATGCAGACTTGTAATTCCATGACTCCTGCAATGCTAGAGCCATGGTGCAAATGCTGAAATTAACAGGATATACATTTTAAATAGATGAGAGCTTTTTTTCCATCAGGAGTGGTGAACTTTCAGGTTATGTTGCTTTCACAGCTTCTTGAGACAGATGATACTAGCCAGTTGAAACAGTGAGTGGATAAAATGATGGAAAAATAGTTTCACAAGCTGGTGCTAGTAGATAGAGGGTATTTCTGCCATCTAAGTTAGGATGCTGTGGATGCTGGGAGAGTATGAGGCCAGTAGTCCACAGATAGTGGCCAGGTTTGTGCTCTGTCCCTTAATGGTATTACTCCTACTGCTGTTGGCAAGACACTGGACTAGATGGACCATAGTTCTGACCCAGTGGGGCATTTCTTTGTCTTCTCTCAGATTCTCCCGTGCATTATCACAGTCTAATACTGCCCTTGCTGTGGCAATAATTTGAACCAGTAGTATCATATTTTCTTCTGTATTTGTCTGTGAAAGTCATAGTCTTGACTATAAATCTTCATTACAAAGGTGACTGAAATGAACCCTTCCATGCCAGGTTCATTCTACATTGCTTCATTCTAGAGAGTGCATCTTGGATCCTGCTTTTAATAATGAATATTTAATTACACTCAAATATTCTGTTATTAATTATTTCCAAAATTCAGGTTGGGATTCTGTATCCAGGACTTGTATCTGCAAGGGATGAATCTGCCACCTTTGCACTCCTCTCACACTTAGACAAATTGTCACATAGTATATGAAGTTCTTTACTTGTTTTTGTGTTTGTCAGTTTTACTTTTGCACCACTGCTTCTAGAACTGGCCACAGCACTTTATTCATTGAAGGAGCCAAGTTACTGATCTTTCTTAGAGTAACTGGAGTCTTTGTGTGTTCATATTTAATATAATTCATCCTCTTGTCTTAAAATTCTGGCATGCCTAGAGCTATAGTTCAAACTAAAGCATGATAAGTATATGCTATCTCATTATGAAGCATGAAGAATGTCAATGAGTATATCCATTGCTTTTACCACAAGGCATCTCACCTCAGTATTGATAGGTAATGTATAAAGTGTGTGTGTACATACAGTGGGATGTGTCAAATGTATTTCCAAACTGCTAAGGTAGGTAGCCTTTCCTGGAGAAAGGCTTCTGCACACACACCAAGTATGTATTGAGAATCTAATCTTAAACATCTTATATGGAAATTGTTAAAACTGTTGAAACCTCATCTGAATGTAGCAAAGCAGAGGCGCTTAAAGGGTTACTGGATGCCCTTGTACCACTTTTTTTGTAGTGTAGACTTGTATTCATATGAAACCAGAGCTAGTGCTGTGGGAGGAACTGTGAAATAGATTAGGATTCTAACATGCAGTCTTTTTTTTGCCCCTAAGGAATGGTGTAGAAGACTGTTGTTTACCATCCTGAAATACCTTCAGCAGTTACTCCTAGTAAATAACATTTCCCTGATTGCATCTAATTCCTTTTTCTCTCCTGTCCCAGAGTTCCAACCAGGAGTGCCATGGAAAGGTATACAAAACATTGACCCTGAATCTGATCCCTATGTGACCCCTGGAAGTGTGCTGGGGGGGACAGCCACATCTCCCATTGTAGATACTGACCACCAACTTCTGCGGGACAACACCACAGGTAAAACAGTGCACATCTGGTCTGTGATGATCAGTCACTCTGATGACTCAGGATTGTTGCGGGCGAACAGTCTATTGCATTTGTCTGAAAAGGAAGCTGCCTGCCTTTGCACTGTGGCTGGAAGCGCCTGAAAGCTTGGCATTGCTACAGTTGTGGCTCTCTTGAGGTTTAATGGTGTTACAGAAACTCTGTGAACTTGGTCTCCTCTTTCTCTCTCTTTGATAGGGTCTAATTCTTCCCTCAACACCTCGCTGCCTTCACCTGGTGCCTGGCCCTACAGTGCCTCTGACAATTCCTTCACCAACGTTCATAGCACTTCAGGTATGCAGGCTTTGAAACTTAACCAGACAAAGCATTTTTCATTTAGCACTAGTCCATTGTTGTTCCACTTGGAGTATTTAGTCCATCATGTGTAACAGTGACTTGGGAAGACAAACACCATAACTCTGAATATAACCCCCTCCTTCCTCTTCCCCCCACCCTTTATATGCTGGGCATTACTCCATCTAGTATGGAGTATCCCTTTGCACCACTGGGGTCAGCTGTCCTAGCCGTGTTTCCTCATACCTTCTTGTGCACACTCATCCCTCCTGCTGGTGGGAGGATGTGAGAAACAGAAACAGCCTTGATGCTGTGTAAGCACTCCTCAGCAATATAACTAAATCATCTGTATTTATCCATGCTGTTCATGATACCTTGTGAAGGCTGACCTAAAACAGAGGCTAGGCGGAGTTAAAGAATTAAGTAGGTATTTATTAAAAGGCCTCAATGGATACACCTTGGGCAGTACAAGAGCCCAGCCCAGCCAGGGCTACACCCAAAATGAACCCAAAATGGTCACAAAAATGGATGACCAGTCACGAGGTCTCTCACTTGTCTAAGTTCTGGTCCATTTGCATATTGAAGTTAATTGTCCAGTTACAGCTTTAGCCCATGCAGTCCCAGCCTTCTTGTTTTTCTCTCTTCAGTCCACGTTGTTTATGCTCTTGGGCCTGAAATTTGGGTCGATTGTCTTTGGTCCCAAGCTAGGGAAAGGAATTGTTTTTTCTAGTTACTCTGTGAAGAGAGCTTACCATCTCTTAATATGAAGCTCAGAACTACACACTAAAGCAGTACAGAATCTGAAAAATATAAAAGCTAAAACCTAAGGTGTCACTACCAGCACAAATCCAAAACACAGCCCCATACCAAGTACTACAAAGGTAATTGACTCTCCCCCAGCTAAAACCAGCATATTATGCAAGTTAAAGAATGAGTAGTAGAAAGCAGCAGATGCAAAAGAAAAGATAAAAACAGTGCATGTACAGTCTGTTTACATGTCATAACTTTAAAAATATTACCTGCTTATGTATGTGCTAGTAAGGGTGAGTGATTTTATTTACTTTAGGACATGGGAGTGCTGTGAAGGGAATGTTTTTGTCTTGCCTTTTATAGCACTCATCATTCCCTGAAATCTGGACAGTGAAGACATTTGGTCCTCTTGCTTTTAATGGTTGGCCTGTATATATAAACTTAAATATATGTCTCAGATCCTTCATAAGAAGGTCTCCACAGCTTTCTGGTTGAAAGCTGTTTCTGTACACACTTCGCTGTGAAGTGCTGGAAATACTTGCTCCTGATGAACCATTTGGATTTTAAGCTTCTTTCAAATACCAGAATTTTTTCTTGAAGACATCATTGTCTTGACAATTACTTAAAAATGAAGCATTGTGTATAAATAACAGAGGTGATGAACAGAGCTGAGAGCTACATCTGGCTTGAACTTCAGGTTTTTTTCATCATACTGAATGGAAGCTGTGTTCAGGCGTTACCTCAGTGTCTTCACCAAATGTGTTGAAAGTGCTCTTTAGTCCTTAAGAAAAGCTGAGTTCCTGCTGCTGATTTGTAGGCTGACTTTGGTTTGAAGCAGTGTATGTAGCATTCTAGTGACATAGAAGGTTCCTCTGTTATAGCCTGTGGAAAGGAGTGACATCTGGCAACTTCTTGCCTTTGCTTAATTTTTGTCTAGCACATAAGAAAGACTGAAGAGATAAAAATATTGCAGTCATAGTCAAATTGAGGAAATGAGACTGCTGACACATACCAATTTCTTTTTGTCTGCTGGACACAAGTGTTTTAGAGTCAGAGAGCCAATCATCTGAACTGAAAATTTAGAATTCACTTGTCTGTAAAGCAGAGTCCAGTGAAAGCAGGTTTTTAAGCACTTTTGAAAGGTTAATGCTTGAAACCTGCATGGTACTGACCATTTCTGTGTCATGGAAATACAGAGATCTAGCTGTAAATTGAAGCATGCTTATACATGCTGAAAGCTTTATGATCTTGGTTTCCAGATGTGTTATTTTGTGGTGCCCTGGCATACCATAAATCTGTGCTTTTTCACTTTATTTCAAATTTCATTCACCACCGTCTGCTGGTGACTGAAGTAAATGCACGTATTTGCACACATGTACATGAGAGTCACGATTAAGGTAATGACTGACACAGCCTTTCCCCCCGCCCCGTCTGTGTTGGCTGGTTCTCAGTGCAGAACAATGAGGAATTTTCAAGGAATTAGGACTTTTGAAATGTCCCTTGGTGTCAGAAGTTGTGGGAGAATTTGCAGTCTGCCTTCTTTTAAAAATTGGTTTAGGCAGAGCTTGCAAATATTCCTGACCAATAGTGGTGTTTTGGGGAGTGCTTTTTTTTTTTTTCTCTCTTTTATTGCATTTCTTTATAAAGAGTTCTTAAAATGTGTTAGGGATATCCACTATAGGTCTTCTAACAGGCACCTGCCTATTAATACTTTCTATTAAAAAAAAAAAAAAAAAGCACTACAAGATTGTGCTGTGTCCAGCCATCACACAGCTAAGCAGCCTTCTCTATGCAGTACTGCTGTGTCAACATTGTGTGAGCTTTGCGACTCTCAAGAAAGCTTTGATCTTGTAGGGAGGACATCTTTGGAGGCAGCATTAGCTTAGTAGACCAGGAATGGTGAATACTCCTTTCAATGCTCTGCAGGTTTTTTTTTACGTGAAGAAGGTTCAGTTTCATTAAAGGTCGGTAGTGCCAAAACTTCTAAGAAAGTTTCAGATTAAATGTAGTGTGAACATAAAAGTTGTAGTTCATCTAACTAATGATGTGTAACATACTGCAAACAGCTACATTATCATAAAGGATCCTGTTATATTACTTTTTTTAAATCAGCATATGTAAAATAAGCAAATATTAACTTACATGTAGCATGGGGGTTTTTTGGTGTGATAAATTAACTGCTGTATGGTCCTGTGTTTTGTGCTTGTCTCCAATATAAATGCAGTCAAAAGACTTGGTGTGATAGGACAGGTACTTAATCTCACACGTTTCTCTAATATATGCAATTTCTTTAATCTTCCAGCAAAATTCAGTGATTACAAATCAACGTGGTCCCCAGATCCCATAGGACACAATCCCACTCATCTCTCCAACAAGATGTGGAAAAACCATATTTCCTCAAGGAACACTACAGGGCTGCCCCGCCCACCTCCTGGCCTGACCAACCCCAAACCATCATCTCCATGGAACAGCACAGCACCCCGATCGGTCAGGGGCTGGGGGGCACAGGACTCAAGGCTTGGCTCTGGTGAGAACAAACCAACTGGTAGCATCACTGTTCAGACCTGAGCAGTGTATGTTTTACAGCACCAGTGGTGTGGAGGAAGGAAAGTTGCAGTTGTCTGGTAATAAGAAAAAAGAGAGTTTCTTCTTGAAATGGAAATCTGCTGTCAGTAGTTGGGGCAGTGGGGGTGGAATCCTAGGTCCTGCTGCAGGGAATGAGTGAAGAAGGGCTGAGAGCTGCCAGAAGAGAATATTTGCTACAGAGGGCCTTTCAAGACTAGATCCTTGCTGTGTGAGAGAAACTCCTGAAAGATAAAATCTAGTAAAATTAATCTTGATGTGAACTGCGAGCAAAGGTGTAATTTTGTTTTCAGGACTGAAGATTAGACTTTCATGCTTTAACAGGGCTCGTAATGCTGATTTTTTTTTCTGAAAGACCTAACTGTCAAGAAAGATGGTTTTTCTTTGTATCAAATCTGTCTTGATTGCTCTGTCTTATAATTTGCAGCATCTACTTGGAGTGATGGTGGCTCAGTTCGTCCTAGCTACTGGCTGGTTCTTCACAATCTCACTCCACAGGTATTTTCTGTGGTTGTTTCTGGGGACTTGTTTGCTTTAGCAAGGATTTGTGAATTATTCAGTTGTTTCTTTTTGAATAAAATCTGACAAAATCAGATTTGTCAGCATATGTAACATATTTCTACTAAACTGAGCTGCAGTCTGAATGGTTTTTCTATTGTAATCTCTTCAGCTAATTTTAAGAAGCTAAGGTTTTGCAATGTGACTGTTAAAACATTTCTTTACTTAAGAGTTACAAAAAATAATTGAACAGAAAGATTTTTCTTAGAAGTGAAGGTGAATTTCATTACTATAATGTGAAATGGTTTATAGCTGTTCTTTGGGATGTTGTCAATAAGAAATTTGATGTAAGTGCCGGTTTTCACTTTACTGTTTCCATAGTGAAACCACAGAATTTTTCCAGCGCTCCTGCCAAAACCAGTCTAGTTAGGTTATTTCTGCAAGTATTCTCAAAGCTTGCTGCCATTCCAAATGAATTCTGTGAAGGTCTTGGTTTCAGCATTCCTAATTAGTATTCAAGGCCTAGGAACAGCTTATATGATTATCAGCAGCATCCTGAGGTCTAGACAGAGAGTCCCCTCTTCAGCCAGATAATTTACCCTGTTTCTACAGTCTGCAAGAAAGGGTTGATGTGAAAGGAAAAGCTGAGATCTCCAGCACATGACCCAAAATGGCGAGCTGTGCTCCTTCTGTAAAAAAGACTGTTTACCTTGATGTGAAGGAAGAAGTAGAGTGAGGAAAAAGCACAGTTCTAAGTCTGGCTTGTGTAAAATACTTCAATGCTGCTTTAGGAATTATTTAGTGGAAGAAGAATATATTTTGGAGTTGTTTAAGTTAGTAGGAAAGAGAAACAGATCATAACTGTTTCATTATGGATTCTCTCTTTATTGTGGATCAGTACACTGGAGAGAGAAGTGTAAAGGTTCAGATGGATTCGTAGACTCATAGAATGGTTAGGCTTGGAAGGAACTGTATGTTCATTTCAAGGTTCTCTGTTTTAACCTTGACCATACCACCACACAACTTCCTTTTCCCTCATTTGAAGATATATTATAAAATAGGGGGGAAAGAAGGAAGAAAGTAGCACTTCCTTATGTATTTGCACATACGGATCCCATTCGTATGTCCATGTCCCTGTGGCACACCAGAACTTCTGTCACCTTTGCTTTCTTCCCACTGCTTTCATCTGTTTTTCTTTCTGAGAGCCGCATATTTTTCAATTACTGTGACGAAGTCAGGATTAAAGTATGTTTGGAGAAATAATTACAAACATCCGTTTCATCCTGGCTGTTCTTCCTCAGATTGATGGGTCAACCTTGAGGACGATCTGCATGCAGCATGGCCCACTGCTGACATTCCATCTGAACCTGACCCAGGGCACCGCCCTCATCCGATATAACACCAAACAGGAGGCGGCCAAGGCCCAGACTGCACTGCACATGTAAGCAAGGTTTTGAGACAGAAATCTTTAAGGGTGTGGGATTGGTGGTGTAAGCCCCTAAAATTTCTGTATTTTACTAGTCTCCTGAATTCCTAAGCCTTTTAACCTGTTCTTCGTCCTTGTTTGAAAGGTGGTGTATGTGCATTTACCTATGTGGTATAGGCACTTTTATTGCTCTTGGTGGTAACGTTCAGAACCTCAGTTTAAATTTATTAAGATTTTGTTCAGGCACAACTGAATGTTGGGGCAAGGGGGTTGGGGAGTTTTTGTTTTGTTTTGTTTTTTCCCCATACAAAATGGAAGTTCTTTTCTTTTGGGTGAGCTTCACCGTCATAAACAGCTGAAGTTTTCCATGTCCACTCCATTGTAGCAATGTAGCTGATACCTCCCTTTTTTTGGTCACCTATTAGTGTTGTTCCTGTGCTGTCTGAATCCCTGGCCCTTACCTTTTGACTCTAACTAATTTTTTTTCTGTTGTACCTTGCCCTGTAGGTGTGTGTTGGGAAACACTACCATCCTGGCTGAGTTTGCTACAGATGAAGAGGTTAGTCGCTTTTTGGCACAAGCTCAGCCCCCTACACCTGCAGCAACTCCGAGTGCACCCGCAGCGGGCTGGCAATCCCTGGAGACAGGACAGAACCAGACAGATCCAGTTGGACCTGCTTTGAATCTCTTTGGTGGGTCAACAGGGCTTGGGCAGTGGAGCAGTGGTGGCGGCGGCGGCAGCAGTGGGGGTGATCTCACTGGCGCTTCATTGTGGGGGCCCCCAAACTATTCTTCAAGCTTGTGGGGGGTCCCAAGCGTAGAGGATCCACACCGAATGGGCAGCCCTGCTCCCTTACTACCTGGAGACCTTCTGGGAGGAGGGTCGGATTCAATCTGAACTTAGAACTTTCAACTCTGACCTCGTGACCTTTTTTGGAACAGCAGCAGCACTAACTTGACCTTTTTCGTTTTTTTCAACTTGCAATAAATACATTTATAAAAGGAAAAAAGAAAACGGAGAAAGAAAAAAAGGTGGGTCATTGACAGACTGTCTGAGCACATAGTTGCCTCCCTTATATAACTTCAGTTTTTTCGTTTGGAATATGAATCCAAAAAGAGAACATATCACTCTTGAAATACTTGAATCGTGAACGCCAACTTAGAAAGACAATGTGAAGCAAGTACACATACCATTTAAATTTAAACAGAAAAAATTAAAAAAATTAGTTTCTAGTTTTTCACTTTTTCATGTTATACGGAAGTTGTTGCTAAGAAACATATATACTGAAAAAATAGCTTTTTAACTTTGTTTGCACTGGGTGTGTTTCCGTCCTTAGGTCTACCATGTTGGGTTGGGGTTGGGGAGGGGTTCAAAAGAATAAGGGGGGGGGGAAGACTTGACGGAGCCTCACTTTAAAAACAAAAATAAAAACAAAAAAAAACCTAGAAAAAAAAATTTAAAAATTAAAAACCCACAAAAAAAAACAAAACAGAAAAAACAAACAAAACAAAAAAACCAACACTTTGTGATTGGCTGGTTGATAACTACCAGTGTGTTCTGGCACATGTAACTGCCCACGTGTGCTTGTTTCTGTGTGAGTGCGTGTGCACATGTTTGTGTGTGTGCATTTTTTTCTCTATATATATAATCTTGAAACGCTGCATTGCTGATGGTCTACGGGCTGGCTGGCCATCTGCATGTCTTGATTCTGAAAGCAAGACAGACATGGTGGAGTCCTTGTGGCTGAAGCGGAATCCAGTTGGGCTGGATTAAAATTTGTCAGTAGGTTTTTTTAAATTTGTTTTAGCAGGGTGCTAGCTCAAATCTGCAGATCATAAAGAGTGGATAATTGCTTCCTAGCCCTTGTTCTAACCCTGTGGTAGAGCAGAACACTGCCATATCCAGAGGATTTGATGAGAGGGGAAACAATGTTGTCATTTGAGTAACAGTATCTTTATTTATGTCTGCATGTGGGGTTTTTGTACTGAATGAACCCTAGAGTGTTTGTTATATAATGCAAGCCATTTATTTCTTCCAACAAGGGGAAAAGAGGAGGAAATAAGACATTGCCATTTTTTGTGCAGATAGACAAATGTTCTTTTTCAGTCTCTTGCAAGCTTCAGTACCTTTAATAAAGAGTGTTTCTTTTCTCCCCTAAACTTAAATAAGCACCTGTACTCATTCTGGAGAAATCCATCAAAAGCTTGAAAATCCAGCCCAACCAAATTAGCCTTTTAGTTGATTTACTGCTTCTGTTAAAACTGACAAAAAACTAAATGGTGTCAGCAAAGTGCCGGCCAGCCTGCCTCATCTCCTGAAAGCACATGCAGCTAACTCCTTCCTGCGTCCTTCATGGTGAGCGTTACCTGTGCCAGGCCTTGGTGTCATTACAGCACCAGACCATCACTGACAGAAACGTTTACTTACGAATGTTCTTAAACCAGTGTGTACTTCAAAGGTTTCCTTTTGTTTCTCTGTGTTGTGTTTTTTTCCTGTGTACGTGGTTTTGCTTAGGGAGGTATATAACTAGCAAAGACTTTTTTTTTTAAAGAAGTATTGCACCTTTTTGTTTTTTGTTTTTACTTTTTTTCTGTACTGTTGCTTTTTAATTTCTGTATTTAAGGAAAGGTTTGGGGTTTTTTTAGCATCAGTGTAGTAATACTCTGGGCAGGATAGGGGTGACCTATAATCCACAGTGATAGCCAGTGTGTGCGTGCATGTGTGCGCTGGGAACAAAACTTTTAAGACCTGTTGTTGTGAGAAGAGTTGTACTAGACTTGAAGGAACATCCCTTGACACAAAGCAGGAAGCTTTTTGTGGGGTGGGGCCGGGGGAAGAGGGAAGAGAGATGCCGGTACTTTTCCCATAAGTGCTAGGACTTCCATGCAGCATTGTCCAGCTGTTACACTGTCTAACAAAGTGCTGACCTTCTGTACCAGCACATACCTGTCCATTCCAGCCCTCAGGAGGAGTAGTGCTTTATCACCTGGTGGAGGGGGGCAGATAGGGGAGTCTGTTTCTTCAACTTTTTCATTGAAGGATATGACCATGTCTAATGCATTTAACTCGTGGGTTTGGTGGGCAGAAGCAAAAACAGATGCAAGTCATGGGTGGGGGGGGGGAGGTTGGTGCGTGTGTGTGTGTGTGTATGTATGTGTGTGTGTGTGTATGCCTGTGTGCTGGGGGTGGGAGGGAAGGGCTAGGGAATTAAATGGCTGTTTAATTTAATTTGCCCTTTCTATGTAAGCCCCAATGTCACAAGGAAGACTGAGGGAAATGCTGCATATACACATGCCTGTAGATTTGTATGCAAAGCGTTATGTGGTAAAAAAGTATGAGTAGGTTTGTATTTGTTTAGTGAACTGGAGTATGCAGCATACTCTGGCCCCTTTGGAAAATACTTTCCTATCATGTCTCCTCCACCTGTCCCACCATGCACAAAGAAACAAAGTGCTCTCTTTCAGCTCCTGCTAGCTGGCTAGTAACCCTCGTGTTCAGGCATCTGTACAGCTTTGTTTCTGCTCAAAGACCAAGCACGCTCGGACACGCAGAGCAGGTTCTTAAAAGTCCTGTGCCAGCAGTACTTCCTAGTGAAGCACCTTTGGCCTGAGCAAGCCAGTATCTGTTCTGTCACATGATTTGCTATACATGCTGGTTCATTGCTGTGTTCCACCCTCACTTCTCTCTCCCAACCTGCCCTAAGGTCCCTTTTCCTGCACTTTGGGCTAGTTGACTTCATTGCGATACTACGGTGAAAGCCGGGTGCTAGAGCCCCTCTTGTTTACAAGACATAATGAGGGATTTGAAATATTTAAAAAGAAAAGCTAAATTGTTCTTCCATTGTAAGCTTAAAGGGAAAAAAATTAAAACGTACAAAAAAAAAAAAGACCAAAAAGTGCATATATATATTTTAGATGAAGACTAACTCTGGGAGCATTTAACAGTGTTTTTGTTTTTATTTTAACATTTTATTTTCCTGCTTTAAATTTGCAAGCATTCTCAGGAATTCTAGGGTAGGAAGCCAGTTTTTTGAAGATGGTTTATTTAACCTTATCCTAGATAGATGGCTGTTTCTTGTTGATAAACTTTTACAAGTTCCTGAATCTTCAAAATGTTTGAAAGTTTTTACTTTAAAATAAAAATGCTAAAAAAAAAATAAAAAGAAAAAGAAAAAAAGAAAAAATCTCCAAATGTTACTGTCAAGCGAGGGATCAAGAATTTTAAAGACTTTCTAAATTTAAATACATTAAGAAAGCTTCTCAATATCAGCAACAGGAATTAACAGGAATTCATTGCAATCTTAAACAATTTGTGGGAGAAGGGTTATCATTTATTGTGCGTTGTTACTCATGCAGACGTGTGCAGTTGCATGGAGAAGAGAAGTGTGTGAATGGAAACCTACTATTCCCTCTCAATTGAAACTAAATAAAAATATTCTTCCAAGCACCTTTTTGAAGCAGAGTGAAAGTATAAACCTTATTAAAATGCAGTAGAGTTTAACTGAAAGAATCCTTGGTTAGGACGACTAGCAGGAAATACACGATGGTGCTTCTTTGAACCACTTCTGAGCAGTGCTAAAGAAAGCCAGTGCTGACAGAATACTCAGTAATGAAGTCGTTTTAGTAACCTGCCTTTTTCAGTACAGAAAAAAAAAAGAATATGGAAAAACTCCATGGAAATGTACATTGGAAATCAACTTCCCTGTTTTCAGCTACTTGGTCAGTTTAATTCCCCACTTGGAGATTTGCTGCTTGCTTTTCTTCATCCACCCCACCTCCCAGTCTTTCCGTTTCATTTTATATGAGGGAAATAGCTGTTAATCTCCTCTGTTCACCCTGTTGCTGCTGGCTGTCAGGGCTTACAGTCTTGAACTTAAAAGTTCAGTGTTGGGATGGCCAACTTCTGCCTCCCAGCTCTAGGGGTCAGGGGCTTACTCGGCCTGAAACGGCTCGGCTCAAACCACAAAAACCGCGCTAGTGCCTTGTTACATGCACCCACATGCCCTACAGTAGGGGAGGGGAGGGAAGGCGAGGCAAAGTGAGGCAGTGTAGCCACTTCATGGAAATAGATGTGCCCATTCTTAAGGGAAGAAGAGCATGCCCGCGTGAGCAAGTCGTGCAATGAGTTACTTAATAGTAGTTAAGTTGTTGTTGTTGTTGTTGTTATTATTAATAAAAGAAATCAGATGCCAAATTCTGTCTTTCTCATAGCAGCTGCCCAGTGTTTTCATGTTGTGCTGCGTGTGCATGTGAGTCTATTGAAAATAATGCATCAGTAGTAATAATAATGTGCTTTAAAAATCCTGTCGTGGGCCAGTAGAAGGAGGCTTTACTTAGGAAGTTTAGGATTCTATTATATTTTATTTTATTGGGTTTTTTTTAGTGAGAGAATTTGAGTGCTTTGCCAGAAGCTGTGTTTTATCAAATCAGCAGTGTCCTAAAAGAGAGGAAAAAACCATAGCAATTAGTCAAAAAAGCTGACAGACTTGACATTCACTTGAAAGTGGATTGTGACTGACTGCTGAAGGGTTGACAGTCATAAGTTTCAGCAGTCTGCTGGGTCCAAACCTATTGTAGTACAACAGTCTGCTCCTCGTTTCCTGAATGTGCATCCTGTAAGTGTTAGTGACTGTCTCCTCAGTGACAGTTTCCCTACATTGTCAAAGTTACATTAATCTATATTCCAGCTACAGTTGACCGATCTGTGGGGCTTAGTCACAGCCCTCCCAACCATTGCAAGGGGCATCTGAGAATTGTGCTAACCAGACTCAGCTGCTGGGGACACCCATTGCTTAATGTTGTAAACATTCTGCTACCATTTGAGCTCCTAACAGTGAAAAGTCAGCAGGAATTGATGGTAGGGTATTTCTGGGCTCTTACAAAACTGTTCCCAGGAGGGAGTCATTGGCAGCATCTTTAGGCATGTTGGCAAGGTAGGGAGAAGAGGCTGGGGAAAGCACAGATTGGATTAGACTAAGGGCATCTCTTTCCAGATAAAAATCCTTGCTTACCCTACCTTGCAGTGTCTATCAAGCTGAGAGCTTTTAATCTGTTTGATAATTCTTTGCTCTATTTGAGGATTTTGTCTTTGCAGTGACAAGAGTCTAGCAAGCAAAGCTGTGGTACAGCTCAGAAGCCTGTGTTTAGACTTCTGACATTTGCTTTGGAATACTTGCCATCTTTTCCCAGTGTTTTTATGTTTCTACCTGGACACTTGCCTAGCAGTCTTGAGAGCAGGGTTTTTATTGGTTTGGGGTTTTTTTTTTATAATCACAGGGTGTCAGGTTTTTCTTATGTATTTTTTTTAATTGTACTTCACATTAAGTGGCTTTTGTAATGAGTAAGAATGTTAAGCCAAGTATGTTTTTACCTCTGCAATATAAACAGGTTGTTTTCAAAAAACTTGGTGGGATAACCACCTCAAAGATTAAGTAACAATTTAAAATTTATATTAAGTTGACCTCTTTTTTTTCCATGAAATTTCTAAGCATTTATTCCTTAGAACTTTTGCCCTATTTTTTTCTTCTTAAAAATGCTGCCACATCTTCCACTGTGTCCTAATAGTTCATCCAAATAGTACTGTAGTTTTTTGGGGGGGAAATTTTGGTTACATTGTGTTTTTTGCTTCATAATTAAGATGTCGCTCTTAAGTTCCTTATTTTGTTTGTGCATATTGTTTGCCTATTGACTTTTAAGAGGAGCACTGTTTGTATATCTGAGGTACCCAAATTTGAAAAGCCTGGTCAATGAAATGAGCTGGATCAGGGTTAACATAGCAGATGAGGACCTGTTGTGTTTCCAGTGTGTGTTGCATATAATGCCTTCACTGTAAATCATGTGACCTTAGTATCTAGGTTCTCAAATGGATTGAAATGCAGGTTTTGTGGAGGCTGGTTAACATCTCAGGGTAATAGTCCTGATTGAGTAGAAGGTAGGGGTTTTTTTTCTAAAGATGTAAAGTTCCCTTAACAGAAGCAGCTTTCTTAATTGTAAATATGTGTGCATGCTTTATGGGCAGGAAAGTAATACCAAGACAACTACGTTGAAATTAATTTTAAGAGAAAAAAAAAATGCTGTTGACATGCAGCTTTGGTCCTGAACCTGAAGCAACATACACAGAATCCGTTGGTTTGTCTAAATGGATTTTGCACACAATATAATTTCAGGTCTATTGTTTTTGCCAGTGCTTTGCAGTTTTAGGAACTGATACTGTTAGATCATATGGTCATCCCAATGTGATCAAAATACAGATATCTAAAACCCAAACTTTCTTCCCCTTTATCTCCAGTACTAGGCTTCCACCTGTGGCAGAAGGATGGTAACAGTAATGGGGAGCAATATGTGAAGGTTCCCAGTGTAGACAGAGTTGGTACTCCCTGTTGTCCTGGATTTACATCCAAACCTAAACCACAAAGCAGCTGTTAGGCTGTAGTAGACCTGTTGATTGGACTAAGTGACAGGAGCCAAACTGGAGATCTTTAGCAGCCGTGCCTAGTCCATGTCCTTCACAACGTTCTGCAGAAGCGTCCCATCACTGTAAATACCAGTGTTGCTGAATTTTACCAAAGTTCCCTTGCAGTAGATAATAGGAAACAGGTCCATTTTGTAGTGGCTCATCAAACAGAGCTTTGCCTACAGTAGACTTTAAGGGTCTGTCTACATTTCTGTCAAAATTGAGTCAGGATCCTGTTTAAAATTATAGCACTCTATTTTGTGGTGTTACGTGACCTTAAACTTTGTGGTGTAGTAATTGTAGCTTCTGATCCTTGTATGAAAAGTGATTTAAGGTTTCATCTGTGCTACAAAAAGCACCATAGCTCCTGGTGGGTTGGAGCCTACTTTTAAAACTTGTCAGGCCACAGTAGATGCAGTTTCATCTGTAGCGCGCAGCAAACAACATCTGTTTGCATTAACAGTTTGCCTGCGCGTTGCTTTTCATCGAGCTATGCAGGAAAGCTTTTCTCTAGAAGTCTCCCAGAGTCCTAGCAAGCTTCTAGCAAATCAAGTGCCCTCTGCAAAAGAGCCATTTTTGCCCTGTTTGTGTGATAGTTGGGACTGGTGACATTCAGCAGTGTTAGGGTTCCTGTAAACTTTGTAGTGAGAAAGGGAGTTTTTTGACTTGGTTTTGACAGCCTCTCTGTAAAGTAATACAGAGCACTCCAGGGAAAAAGAACAAAAAAAGGGAAGAATGCATGGTGCCAGCCAGCGTTAAGTATTGAAGTATTTTAGCAGCAAATATTCTTGACTGTGGTGGGCAGAGGGGAAGAGACTGGAGTGCGCAGTAGAAGGAGGCCGTGTTCGGCAAGCAACGTTTCCTTGAGCGCTGAATGCCTCTTCTTGGCTGTTAATGTGTGTTGTTACCTTTGCAGCTCTAACTTCCTCATTTTTTTATGTTTGTTTTTATTAATTGAGACAAGGTGGAAGCTCCTCCTGTTTCAGATGAAACACAACCAACCATAAGTGATCATTTTCTTCATCAGTTTCTGTTGAGGTTGCACAGCTTTTTAGGATAGCTATTTTAGTGACATGGTTATGATATTATGTGCTTTCTTTCCCTTCCCTCTCCCTGCCAGATCTGGCTTACACTTTCTATACAAGGCGCTGTGTGGGTTTTTTTGTTTTGTTTTGGGGACATGTGGAAAAGAAGCAAAACGAAGTGAAAATGCAAGCCAAGGTAGAACAGCCTTACTTTAGGGGGTAGCCTTACAACAGAGCTTTATAGTGAGTGTGCTGTATTCCAAAATATGTAAGCCAAAAACAAACAAAAAAAAGCATTCATTTATGCAAAAAAAAATTAAAAGAGGTGTTTAAAGACTTCTTTAATATGTACCTTCTAAAGGTGGAGTAAGGTCTCACCAAGTGATATGTTGTTGTGATACTTCTTGCTGGGTCAGTAGGAATGGGTCGGGGTATAAGCGCTTAACGTTTCCTCCTATGTTTTTACAAGCAGTAAGTTAAATGTGGTGTTTATGAATGTGCCTTTGTGAGTATAGTGACTGTCTAATTGAGGAGACCACTTGGGCTGGAGGGGAGACAAGGGTCAATTTATTCTTTCAAGAGGTCAGACATTGAGATTGCAGCCCACTGGTCCCTTTTGACAAGCAGCATCATTGGCTGGTCTCTACACTGCACAATACGTATTCATATGTGGTAGAGATTTGGGGGGGGGGGGGGTGCAAAGGGATGTCATGTGATGCACACAGAAGCTGTTGATAGTTTTAGGCTAGTCTGCGTTGCAGGTTGAGTTTGTATATGTATTATGTGGCTTCTCTTTATGTTTGTGTGCATGTGTGTGAGTGCGTGTGGCTTTGGTTTTTTGTAAGCACTGGAGAATTTGAACACAGTGATGTTTGAGACAAATTTATATATGTAGAGAAGATGATGTTTTGTAGCTTCTGTTAAATAGTGGGTGCAGGCACACTTTTACCCTCTCTGCCCGTGTCCTGATAAGCAAAACAGGAAATTTTTTTTCAACCCTTCAACTTCCAGCACACTTAACGTTGCCATTTAAATGAACAGGGTATTACACAAGAAGAAAAACAAAAGTTTTTGAAATGGTAAGGTAGAAGTGTTTAAAAGGAAAAAAATCTGAAGTAATTTTTTGTTTATTCAAAGCTGTTTGTAGCTAAACATGGGAATCTGCAGTGTCTCCTTCCATTTGTTTTTTTTTTCCCCTAATAATTCACCTCTTCGTCCCACCCAAAACATGAGGTGTACAAGATCAAGAGCTGTTGTTGTAGCGCTTTGTAATTCCCACCCTGAAAAGAAACTCCAGTGGGATCCCTCAGCTCTATTCAGGAAGACAAAGAGAGGAGAGACTCTGCAGTTTTCTTTGCTTCGCTCTCATTCCTCTCTAATGGCCTTGAAATGTATTATTATGCAAATGTGAATTTTGATACTGAACTTAAGAAGAGGTTGTTTGTTCTTTTTTCAAAAAAAAAAAAAAGGTCCCATATGTGGTCAGCATTGCTTCTTTATTTTGTAAGTGAATTGTAAACTATGCATTCTACAAAGGGGGTGCAGGGGACAAAGATACTTTGCTAAACTGTTCAGGAGTTTCTGTGTCCATGGCATACCCATTATAGTTTGGGGAAGTGGGGAAGTGATAACTTTGAATTAAGAAGGAATTGATAACAGCCTTTCTTTTGTCAGAAGCTGGCCAATTGATAACTGGGCAGAGATTTGAGTAACCAATGTTGGCTACAAAACAAAATCAGCTCTCAGCCTTGCACAGGGTGAGTTCAGCCACACAGTGTTAACCCAGGGCCTAAAGGGTGAATGGGACACCAGGTCTACCTGGGGAATATCTACCACCTCCTGTGCTCTGGCCCTCGTTAAGCTCAGGAAACCCACTGCCACAGGCACTGGGTTTTTTTGATTTACTACTCGTTTTCCATTTCAGCAGTCCTTGTGCTCTTCCAGGAGAATTGGAATATGGCTAGTCCTTGATATCCACGCTTCCTTATCCCTAACATTTTCTTGGCTGCTGTTTCTGGTATTCTTCATGCAGTGACAGAGCAGCTGTGGGCAGGATGGTGGAGACAGTGCTTTCTTTCTAGTGCTGATCAAAGCCCAGCTATGAGGACTGTGTATTTTCAATGTCAGCAGCTACTGGTGTTTTGTTGTCTGGTGTTGCTGCCAGTGACTTAGCGCTAATGGTGACAGTATCTGACATTTTAGGGCAAGTAGACTGATATGTATACCAGGTCCCCTCTATTTAAAAGGAACTATCCTATTTTTATTATAAGGTGGTATCATAATGATCATTAGAAAAGATTTACTTCCTCACATCTCTGAAATGTAATCATTGTGAATTATGTGCATTCCTTGAGGCTTGCTGAGCTTCCAGGAAGAGTCTCCTCAGAAAAAAAAAAGTAGATCTCACTGCTCTCTCCATCATTATAATAGGGACCTTTTGACTTGACTTTTTCCTTTGTCCATGGTGAACCATGGTACTGGCATTATCTTAGGTGTAATATCATAAACTGAGATATTATCCTGCCTGTATTCAGTGTTTTCATGCAGCAATTTTATTTTTGTTGACATTCACAGTACTGTAATAGGTAATAGACTTGATGATCACTCTCGCATCTGTGCCTGCCTTGCAGATGTGATCTTATCAGGGTTCCACTCTGTCAGAATGCCTTTTAAAAAAACAAAACAAAAAAAATCAGAAGCTTAGACTCATTCATAAAAATACCTCGTGGTACATTTTCCCTTCTGATGTAACCTTTTAAATCTTAGTTTTTCCTTCTAATCTTGATGGGCTTTTATTTCCATCTGTTATCTCCTTTGTAAAAAGATATTTGAACTAGTGGTTTGGAGCACAGGTTTGGGAAGCCTGAAACTCCTGAATTTTAACATTGGCCATTACTCTTCCCTTGCCTTGGGCAAGTCATTTAACTACTTTGCCTTTGTTTTTTCATCTGTAAAGCGGGGTTGTTAATAATACTTACCTACCTCACAGGGGTTTTGTGAGGATCAACTTGTAATGTTTGTTAAGTGCTTTAAAGAAAAAAGCATGATAGAAGTATTATGAGATTTTCACAGCAAGATCACTAGTTCTTTTTACATTCTTTGCTTGCGTGGAGGGGGAGATAACCTTTTTGATTTTCTTAAATTATTCAATCCATTAGACACTCAGATCCTAAATGATAGAAGTTGATAGAGATTCAGTTACTCGTACTCTTCAGTCTTTATGCCTGTTTCCATCTTCTCTTCTTTATATAGTTATGCCAGTGTTGCTACAGGTCACATGTCTCCAGTACTTTTAGGTAAGCTTCAACATGGAATCAGCAAGCTCAAAGTACTTCATTCACCAGACCACCAAATCAGAAAAAGTTAGTGTACTTCTCTCTGCCATTAAATGGCAGTTTTGGTAATGTCATCTTTCAAGTAGACACATCTTTTCCTGCCATCAGGAAGGGGAGGTGGTGGTGCGTAGTTCCAGAGAGGGGACTGTAAGATGAAGAACCTGGCCACTTTATGCTGCTGCTCCAGGGATGAAGGGCAGAGTAGCTTCCTTTGTCCTTCCCTGAGTTAATTTCAGTGTGCTACCAGTCACACTTCAAATGCAGTGTCTCTTCTTGTTGTCCACAACATACAGAAGCCATCACCTGCCAACAGAACGTAGGAACAGAGAGAATGATTCTAGATGCTGCTTGTGTATATGCCTTACAACTCTCCCAAAATGTCTCTGGGAGGGTGGTGGGGGATGAGGTCTTCATTGGGTAAATCCCACAGCTGTCAGGGAACCTCTGCTACTTTCTCCCCTCTTAATCACTTGGTCCCTGTTTCTTCTTTCTTGGATGTGCGTCTCAGGGATGTGCATATGAGCCCATGCCTCTTAGAATTTGGCGTTTGAAATATCAAGAACATGGTTTCTGTACCTGAAACCCTTCTGTCTGACACTCCCTGGTCCTCTCTGTCCTGCGTTGCTCCCCGTGGCCTTAGGAACATCTCTCCACTGTTGCCCTACGCCACCCTCTCCATCTCTGCCAGTAATCAAGGTGAAGTGTGTACAGTGATTCTGCAGAGAAAGAAGCTGAAGTGATGCAAGTGCACCTGTGGCATTTACACACAGAGGTATCATGGTTTTCTGCCACATCTGCTCTAAAGCCTGCAGAACATCTGATGCCTAGTGCTTTTTCTTTCTCATCTAAAAAGCAGAACAAACAGCAGTATAAATCTGATGATGGTAATTCTGCAATGTTTACTTTGAACTAAATGCTAAGTATTGTCCTCAAAGAACCAAAAAAACACCCACCTTCTAACAAAAATAACCAAATGTAATCTTCCTGGGTGCGGAAGAGGAAAGGGGAGGAGGAAAAGCAGACAGGGGAGCGTTCTGATCTATTTTCATCTCCACTGCTCGGCTGGAGGTGTGAAATGCTGCTTGGAGTTCCACAAACATAAGGGATTATGTTTACAAAGGTAAATGCCTTCTACCTGTTCAGGAAACTGGCTACTGGTGGGCATCGGGAGTTTGGCACGTTTCTCTTCTTTGCAAACAAGTAATAGGAGAAGGGTGTGTCTGGAAGAGGAATGGAGAAACAGATTCATTTCATCTAGTCTTGGTAAAATAATGCCCCCTTTTTCTCTCCTTACAGAATGGAGGGATGAGGTGGCTGAATAGAAAATCAATGATGTCCAAAATGGCTGGATTAGAAAAGGCAGCTTTTCTACTTTGCACATAAATAGGTAACAGGAAGGTACAGCTAAAGTCCTCTTGCCTGAAACACTGTCCCCCAGAAGCAGACGTTGTAATAATAAAAATAGTGGCTGTGTGTATATTGATGCTATTTGCAAGTTACCTGTAAGTGTTTATTTTTTTTCTTATACTTGAAATGGCTTCCTTTACTAAACCCTTACCGTAGTTCTGGTTTCTCCCCTCTTTCTATAGTGGGCAGTAAGGAAAATTACAGGACAAATGGGGAGAATGTAGAGGAGATGACGCAATGTCTTGCTTATCCAGGTTTCATCTTAATTTCCATCCCATGTTCTCAGAAATGTTTGAACTTCCTAAGGGTTTTCCATGGACACAGAAACTCAGCACTTTAGAAGGTGCTCTTGTAAGGCTGGCTGCCCCCTTTTCCTCCTTTTCTATATTTTTATTTTACTTTTAGTATAGTGGTACTTAAGATCACTGGTTCACTTAAAAAGAAGAAAAAAAACCAATAAAATGTTTAAACTCTACTAATGTACAAATAAGCTGAAATGTTGCATTTTATGTGTATTTTTGCCATAGCAGGTACTGTATTTCTCATGCTGGATTTAGAAAAAAAAAAAAAAAGAAAAAAAAAGAAAAAAACAAACAAAAGGGTGACGTTTTATTGGAGTGTGACAAGTTAAGAGTAATAAAGAATTAAGTCGTCGTCATTTCATTGAAACTGAGAGATGGTGTAATACTTATATATAAGTTTTCTGAAGGTTTTTTTTGGGCTTTTAAACAGCTTTTTTGGTTTTTTGTTTTCGGTTTTTTTTCTTTTTTTTGGTTTGTTTTTTTTGTTTGTTTGTTTGTTTCTTTTGAAAGATATGATTGTATTATGTGCAACTCAGTTGCTTACAATATAACTACAAACTATTTTTGGGTTCCTGGAAAAAAAGAAAAAAAAATACTAATAAATGTGTTTGGCTGCTAAGCATTTAAATCTCGTGTTTTGTGCACGTTTTGTGTCCCGCGGCCGTGTCGGGCTCCCTGCGGCCGCGTTGGCCTCCGGGCACGGGGGGGCGCCGGGCCCGCCGCGGGCGCGGGGCGGGGCGGGGCGGGCGCGCTGAGGCCGCGGGGCGGGGCCTCTGCCCGCCCTTATCCCGCGCCGCCCGCGCGCCCCGCGGCTCCCCTGCGCCGCTGCCGCCGCCGCTGCCATGGCGGCCCCCGGAGAGGAGCAGGACGTGATGGCGCGGTACCGCTCCCCGCTGGTGTCGCGGTACGCCAGCGCCGAGATGGCCTACAACTTCAGCGAGAGGAAGAAGTTCAGCACCTGGCGCCGCCTCTGGCTCTACCTCGCCCAGGCTGAGAAGGTAACAGCGGGACGGGCGCAGAGGGCAGAGCGGCCCGGGGCGGGGGGAGCGTGGTGCCGGGGCGTCTTCGCGTCCCGATTCCCTTAAGGGCTCTGACGGATGAGGGGCCGGGAATCGGCCGTACCTTCCCGGAGCTACCGTCGGGAAACCGACCAGAGTGACTTTCCAGGCGCCCCTTTGGCGCGTTCCGGGGAGCAGCGGGGCGCGAGGGGCTCTGCGAGTTCAGGGTTATCCGGCCCTCTGTACACAATCCCTCCTGTCGCCCCTTAGCAAATCATTTCTTCTCGCCTCGGACCCTCCCCCTTGCACTTTTGCCTGCACTGTAAGATTGGTTCTGTAAAAGCTCTGCTAAGCAATCTTTGGTGAGGGGTTGCCTTTGAGCAAACAGCGATGTCCTTCCCAAGCGCTCCGCTGTTTGCTTTCCAGGAGGTGTGAGGGGTGAGTCCACTGTCCATTCAATCCGATGGCTGGCTGTCCGTGCCAGCTGGACCACCCCCTGCATCTGTGGCCATTTGTTGTCAGACAGCCCTTTTTTTCCGAGATAAGTTTACTTTTGGCCAAAGTGAGCAGTACATTTACCCCGCAAGTAGTTGTGATGTTTCCCGTAGGCTGAGTGCTGCAAAAAAAAAAATAATACCACAAAAGATTGGGTCCTGTGTATTATTAATTCAGCTATTAGGAAGCAGCAACTGAGAGTATGTCCATATGATTGCAAGCTGTTGTGTTAGTCGAGGATGTGAAGTTGAGTTTTTTAACGTGCACTGGAAGCTGAACTTTTTGACTTTGACTCTGGTCCTAATTAGGGATACGTGTACAGCTATTATTACATCTTAATTGAGGCACAGTCAGTTTTTAAGTTGCACTGATTTGATTCCTTATGACTCTTACCAGGTTTTTGACAGTGAAAAAACTGTAATGTGTTCCCCCCGCCAAAAAAAAACCACCCAAAGAAAAAAGGCACAAAACCACCCCACTTTCTGACAGAATGGCTTTAGCTTTCACACTCAATAGGAGTCTGTTTGTTTTGTAGAAAGTCCAATTTCTGTTTTCAAAGCCCTGGGATTGTTAGAAGCAATTCAAGCTCTAGGTCTGGCTGTTACTATGAGTGCAAAGGCAGAGAAGTACCATGCTGGAGAATGAACACACAGTGCACAATGTCATTACCATGTTCCTTCTCCATGCATGGATAGTATCACTACAGCAGCATTGTCAATAATATGCTGACCAAATGTGATGTTTCAGAAGCTGAAGATGCAATTATACAGCTCTGCTAAATAGGAGTCACCTTCCAAAGTACTGCATGCCTGATTTTGTCACAGTTCAGGTGCTGGAGAGAGAAGGCTGCAAATCTCATCTGGCATAGAAAGTGTCAGTGCTATGAATGCATGCTTGAGAAGTTTTGCATGATCAAAGCATGTTAATTTAAACATAATTGTATTGATTCCATCAGATAATCATCACTTTTACTTCTGTTCCAGAACAGAATATGTGAGTTGCCCAACAGGAGAAAGCAATCTGCTTGGAAGAACCAGTTTGGGGCTTTTAGGTTTTCATTCCCAAGCCCTGAATTCTGGGCTACCCCATCTATTGGCCCTTGCTCTGCCTCACATTGCCGCCCCAGACTTTTGTTCCCAGAAGGTAGAGATAGGTCTTACAATTTCTTAAGCTCTCTTTTCATAGTGGGAAGAGGGAGACTACTATTTTTATCTGGCTTCTCATTCCAGAACAGTTTGTAATCTAATGTCAGCTCGGGACTAAAAAGAAGGAAGAGTCAGCTACTTCCAGCACCTGTTATCTCTGTCAGTGGTCAGTTAGTTACACGTACAAACAGTTTCTTTAGGTTCCTTATAGAAGATGCATAGAATTTCTATGAAAATGAATACCCACCCAAAAAACAGGTAATAAATGAACTATGGCAATTTACTGCAGCACATGTCCTCACTTCCAAGACATTCATATGTTGCTTCGTGGGTCATGTTTTTGAAGATACATAGCTTATCTTTTCAGATACATTAAAAACCAAACAGTAACAAATGAACTGTGGGCAATACTTACTTTTGTCTTCTGATAAATCAGATCTAGGAAGGTCTAATCTTAGGTTTTCTTAAAGTTGCAGGGAGTAGTAAGAAGACATGCAGCTTAGTGATAAAATTTTAGGTAAAGTATAGGGCCAGGCAGATGGCTTCAGTATTCACTCTACTTAATAGGTGAAATTTTCAAGTGGTCCACTTGGAGTATGTGAGATAAGACTGGAAGAATTATTTCAGTAGAGACTGAATTTGGCGGAAAGTCTATACACCTTTCAGCAGGCAATAGCAGGAGTTTGAAAGAGCAGGCTTAGCACAGTGTGGGATTAGTAAGAAAAACTTCTATTTTCCCAACTGACAGTATTTAAAGTTTGGTTTAAGAGCTGAGGTGTCTGAATTTATATCCATCCCAAAACACTATTTTAATTTTTTGCATAAATTCCTTTGTATTATGATTCTTCTGTTAACACTTTTTATCTTGAACTCTTGACTTAATTGTGTTTGAAAGCCAAGTACAAATTTCTTGGAGCTCTCCCTTTTCGTAGAAGTAGCTTTGACATCCTGCAGCATCAAACTGACAATATGTTTTGCACATATGAAATATAAATGTTTTCTCTCTTTCTTAGTAACTGTCCATCTGTTTTTTCTGTCCTGTTCAAGTTTCATTGTTTTTCTGTCATATGTTCTTTATACCATGGACAACCCGGTGTTCTCATTCTGTGTGCCGGAGCTGTCATCTGCCTGTTCTGCCCCATCCTTTAGGAAAAGTGATGAGCAGTCAGAAATGTTGGAGTATCAAAATACTGGGACAGTCTCAGAAAAATGACACCCTAAAAGCACAGTCCAGAGAGTTCATCACTGACTTCACTAACCTGTGGTGCTTTGGGGAAAACCTTGTGTTCTTCCTTATGTAGTTTTCCTGCTTGGTTTTCTTAGGTACACGGGTTTGAAGGATGTTTGTTTTCTTCCTGAGGTACTGTCAGTATCAGCAAAAGCTCATAGGGAAGAGACTCGCACATTGTTTGTGGACAGATGAGAACATCATTTGTCTTGGCACTACCCTGCCTTGCATGTCTCCTACATCAAGTCGTCCCTTTTGGGGGTTATTTCTTTCCTCTCTGTATGACTGTGTGCTGTGGTCAGCTTTTCCCAAAGGATCACAGATGTCTGAGCAAGGCATGAGATTTTAATCTTGGCGCAAGAATTATTGCCTGCTGAGCTGCCGGTGCTTTTAGGCAGTTGCAGTCTATAACAGTGCACCTCAAAGGCAGCAGTTGGGGGCCAGGTGCTTTTCCCCATTTTGCTGGACACTCACAGGTATGTATATGCTTGTGGCAGTGTAAGTTTGGGTGCTAATTATCTGATGAGGTCCTTGAGAACACATCTGCTTCACTTGCTGTCTGCTTCAGTTCTAGGTTCCATATCTGCAAACCATTTTTTCAGTCAGTTTGATTCTGAACAGAACCAATTTTTTAAATACTTTGAAACCTGGAAGCCTCCTGGTTGATGATTTCTCATTACTCATGCACAGGACAATAGTATTTTAATTTGGAAAAGGCAGTAACACCAAGTTCATTGTGAGACTTTTAATTTCTCAGTATCACGAAAAGACATTTTTCTCATCTTAGTGGGTTGCACCAGTGTATAATCTGTGGATGGATATCTTTGTTTTTAAGTCAGCTTGCTAAAAAGCTCTAGCAGTTAGTTTGGATATGAACTAGGAGCGTTCATCTCCTTCTTCGAGATCAAGTAACTGATTTCACAAGGTTTCATATTCAGTCTGAGATGAGGTACTACAGGGCTTTTGAAAAGGTACAAACATATAAAATATATACACCTTTCAGTATGTTTTAAGCCCCCTATTTACAGTTGTGAAGGTTTAGTTGTGATCCAGAGAGTTTTTCCTGACACAAGCTATTTAGTCACATGTTAGCTGTATTTTTCTTTACCCAAAAGGTAAACTTCATTAAAAGACGTTAAATATACTATTTTTATATCACTTTTCCCCATGTACTTTAATTTTTGTAGTTTTCACAGGAATGTTACATGATTGAGGAAGGTACGAAGCCCAAGGGGAACATCTGAGAATGAACACTGTCCTGTCGTATTGGAAAAGGCTGGAGAGCCCTAGAATGAAAGCATTTGCTGTTACAGCTCGTTTCTACCAAATTGTCACACTTCTGGCAGATGTCAGACAGGAGTAAATTATTTGAACAGCTTCTGTCTCAGTTTGTTGGTAAAGAGAAAATGCAATGAAAGTTCTTTTCTCCTTGCAGTCGCTTGGGCTTTCAATCACTGATGAGCAGATACGGGAGATGGAAGCAAATCTGGACAACATTGACTTCAGGATGGCAGCGGAGGAGGAGAAGAAGCTGCGTCACGATGTGATGGCCCACGTGCACACCTTCGCCCACTGCTGTCCGAAAGCTGCAGCCATCATCCACCTTGGAGCAACTTCCTGCTACGTAGGGGATAACACGGTAATAGTGTATTTCCAGTTCCCTGCCTGCAGAGCTGGGTAAAACAAAGCTACAGCTGTTTATTTTATAGCTCTTTATAAAATATTACATGGATTTTTCAGTCATTTTTGTTGATTCTACTGTTGAAGTTAATTCGGTTCTTTAACGTGGCTACCCTAGGGAAGCAAGTTCCACTTGCCTTCTTTCTTCTGATGTGAAGTAAAATCTGTCTGGAAACTGTTCCCTCTGCTTGCATGTTAAATGTTCAAGGAGATAAGAGGGGAGTTGCAAACAGATGAAAAAACATGTGAGCTCTGTGATTTATCAGTTACCCCCCTGTGACAAGAGTTCACTGACTTACAGAACAAGGTTCATGAGCTTTCATTTGCTGCTTGGAACCCCTGCATAATTCAGGGGAAAACAAGCTTTTCAGTAGAGAAGAGAATGGATGAGTGTGTAAAGTGAAAAAGGAAGTACTACCGTTCTACAGAACTGTAAAATACTTGTGAAGAACCTCATCTACAATGGAGTGCAAACTGAAGCCTTATTTCTCAGAATATGTTGCTGTTCCACTGTTCAAGCCATTGCAACTTCATAGCTGCTTTTGTTGCATAAAAAGCTGCTGTGTGATTATTTTTTCTCTTCTCCTTTGCAAACCTTTTTAGCTTTTGGGTAATATCACCTTCCTTGTGACACCTGTGCCCAGCTGTACCTCAGTTTCAAAAGGAGTAAAGACAACTGGTGCCTCATCAGCCCGCTTACTTTCCTGCTGTCTTTAGCCTACAGTGCCTGTATTTTCCACTTGGGACCATATGATTTAGTCTGTCATTCCATGGGCAGTCCCAAGACTTCAAAATAATCATTCACAGGTACTTGGTGGAATCAGGTCTTGCACCACTTACGACTTTCCATGGACAGTATAAAAGGAGCAATGGTGGATCCAGCATTTTTGTAATAAGCAAGTTCAGTGCAAGCTCTATTACAAGAAGGAAAGCAAATCATTTAAGAGGAGACTTTTGAATCAACAAAGCGTAATCTGTGTCCTCTCTGAGAGAAACTGTTATGTCTGGTCCTTTAAACATGGCCCAAAGTTCCTTTCTTTGCTTCTTTCAGGATTTGATTGTCCTCCGTGATGGGCTTAACCTCCTGCTACCCAAGGTGAGAAGGTGGTTCTGCAGTGTCTCAGAACTGGGGAGCACTCATGTCCTTTGCATAGCCTGTTTAACTTGGATTTTCCTAAACCTTTGTGGGAAACTAGGAGGAGTTGTCTGTCTGGGTTGTTCTCAAAAAAGTGAAGTTCCCTTCCTTTCCTTTCTCAAGTCTTTTCCCAGAGCTTTTCGGCTCACAGTGGGAATTATAAGCAGCTCCTTGTTTATCTGTGCCACAGGTACTACATAGCAATATAATTGTATTGCTTTCAGGATTATCTTAGTCTTATCCTTAGCTATATTCCTAGGAGTCTGTCAGCATTCAAGAAACTATATAATTCTCTGAGGTCAAATAGAGCAGGAGTGTAGTGCAGTGGTGTCTATCTGACCTGAATGAGTTGGCATCCAATTTGCCCTGGACTGTACGTGTGTCAGTTACACCCCAAGCAGCTTTATTTCTGACCAATTCCAGGAATAAAGAAAATACCCAAGGATGAAGCAACTGCAGGATTGGGTTGGACATGAAGATTTGACTAGTTTGAGCTCAAATCCAATGACATGTGTGAGCTCTTGCTTGAGTCTTGTAGCAAGGAGAAATTGCATGCATGCCCTGAAAAACTGAAACACACCATATTCTACAGTTGGAGGGGGCTGCCCAGTTGCCCCTCAAGGTCCCTCCCTGCACAGTGGTTTCCCTCCCCTTTTTCTCACAATATTGTGCTTAAGCATGTGAACTTCTGCTGTGTTGTTTGGGGTTATTTCCTCTCTTATTCCACCTCTTTTCTATCCTTCCTGCTTCCACCAGCTCGCAAGGGTGATCAGCCGGCTGGCCGACTTTGCTGAGAAGTATGCTGACATGCCTGCTTTGGGCTTCACTCACTACCAGTAAGTAGCCATCAGCCTTTGCTTTCTTTTTGTTGTCTGTGCTTTGATGAAATTGACCTGCTAGTGCTCTTTTGCCATCCTTTTTCCCGTCTCTGACCAGTTGGTGGTTCAGAAAAGGCACATGTGCCTGACTCCAGGCTTGCTCAGGAAATTGGACTGTTGCTTTGACTAGCTGTCAGCAGTTGCTTCAACACAGCTTCATATAGAGGATGACTTCCCGGAAAACACAGATGTGCATGTTCTGGGCTGTTTCAAAAAAGCGTGACTGGGAATTGCACTAAGCCTGTCTTCCAGTCAGATTTTCCACTGCAGCCTAGAAAGTTTTGTTAATGGCTGCTTGTTACTACAGATGCTGAGTCAAAGGATAATGAGATGTGGGTGGTTCTGTTCTTGGGGTAGTTTAATCTCCTGCTTCATGAAGACTGTTTTCAGAAGCAATAAACTATACCATGAGCTAAGCCTGGGTCTTCTACCCCAGTGATATGGAGCAGCAGAGGCAGGGAAGTTAAGCACAGGTCGTGTCAGACTTGGCGTCTGGCACTTCAGCATTTCTTCCAAAGGACAGTGAAAGCATCAGGTCAGGTCTCTGATCTATCATCTTGCTGTATATGCAGTGTCAGTTCCGTCAGCTCTAGTCCTACAGCCCTCCTCATCTACAGCTCTTTGGAGGAGTATCTCTGCTAATTTTATTTGGGCTTTTGGAAAGAGGATAGAGGAGTGTTCAAGAAGTGTATACAAGGTGAAATCATAATTGGTGTCTCAGCCTTTTCTGTGTCATTTGTCAGCAGGACCTTTACTCCATTCACAATCATGTCCATGTTTTCCCTAGCCTTCCCTTTTCCTGCTTATGTACTTGCAGAGGCCTGTCTTGTTGCCTTTCACATCCCATGCTAAATTCATCCAGGTGGGTTTTGGCTTTCCTTGCCCCGTCTCTGCAGTGTTGAATAGTTTCTTTGTATTCCTCCTGGATCGCCTGTCCCTGCTTCCAGATCTTACGAGCTTCCTTTCTATGTCTGAGCTTAATCAGGAGCACATTGTTCGTGTGTGTATGGTTTTTTGAAGCAGTATAGAGTTTTTCTTTGGAGTTCGTGTGGATAATATTTCACTTTCTGGAAAGTGATTTCCAGAAACACCCATTTTTGCCTCAAAGCATTTTCAGGGGGACCAAAGTGTAGCTGAAGCTTGCAGTTACTTATTCCAAGGTAGAGGTCTTACAAGCAGTGTTGGCTGACAGCATTGTTGAAGTGTGTTTGCCCAGAGGCTGAGGAACAGGTCTTTATAAATAAGAAGGAAAGGTTCCTGAGAGGAATAATTTAAAATCACAAGTGAATGCGGATGGCTCTGTGCTGAGAAGTTCACACCAGTGCTGTAAGTCAGGCAGGGTGCCCCCCATGCGCTGGGTGAGCAGAACTGGGGTGGGGGACAGATGCACTCCCAGTCTGGCACAGCCCCTGCAGGCCGGCAGGGGGCGCCCGCCTGGCACTTGGACACAGAATTGCTGTTTTCTGGTGATGTAATTCCATCTAATTCCTGAAAGGAATGATTACATCTTCAGTACCATTTACTGCTGATATTGATACATCCTTCTGCCTAAGCCAAATCCTGTTAATTTCTGCTCAAATGAGTCAATATAACTGAATCTGTAGGGAACTCTTAATGGCAAGCTCAGCAATGAAGTGTGGTGCTTGGGCAAATCCTCAGTAAGTCATGTTGTGTTCTTGATTGTTTTTAGACCTGCCCAGCTCACCACTGTGGGGAAACGCTGCTGCTTGTGGATTCAAGACTTGTGCATGGACCTGCAGAACCTGGAGCGGGCTCGGGATGACCTGCGCTTCCGGGGTGTGAAAGGCACCACTGGCACCCAAGCCAGCTTCTTGCAGCTCTTTGAGGGAGACCACAGTAAAGTACGTCAGACAGCCCAGGGTGCAGACGTACAGTCTTGGCAGTTTTCTGCTCTGGAATGCTGTTTTCTTTGAGGGAACATGGAAATTCTCGCATTAAATTTACAAAGTCACCCTGATCCCTCTGGGGCTCATTGACAAGGCTCTTTGAAAGTAAGCAGCATTTGGGAAGGGATGTTTCACAGAAAGTAGAAGATTTTTTGACAGTAAACTGAGAAAAGCAAAGACCATTTTTACTCTTGATGAGTTGTATTTTGAGCTCTGTTGTTTTTTTTTTTTTTTCACTTCACCCCAAGGTTGAAGAACTGGACAGATTAGTAACTGAGAAGGCAGGATTCAAGCGGTATGTAACACACATTCTTAGCAGTGTGTGACTCCTGCTGGTAGTGTTGGCCCAGGTTCCCTTGGCTGCCAAACCAACATCTGTGCTGCTGTTCACTTATCCCCCTTGCCATCTTCCATTCCCAGTTGCATTTTCCTGCATGAAACTTCATCTCGTAAATAGGCCACTTCTTCTTGTCTCCCTGTCAAAGCACAGCTGTCCCTTTTCCCCTGTTTACCTCTCTCCCACCTGTGTGCTGCCCCAAGAAACTGACAGCCTGAATCCAAAGTTGTTCTCATCCGAGCAGAATGACAGCCCTCCACTTCAAGAGCCATGTCACTGCTTGCTCAAAGTCTTGCAGGATTGTTGTGTCTGGCTGCAGCACTCAACTTCTGTGCTTATTTCTAGGGCTTACATGGTCACGGGGCAGACCTACAGTCGCAAGGTGGATATTGGAGTCCTGGCTGTGCTGGCCAGTCTGGGGGCTTCTATACACAAGGTGAGCACTCTGGTTGTATACATTGGGAAGAGGGAGAAATGTTTCAGATCTTGAAGAAAAGGTGCTTTGGTGCAGAATGCTCTGCTCAAGAAATATCGGTGTTCCTTGTTCAGCTGTCGTCTTTGTGATCGTGAAAATTCACCACTGGGTACATGCCTGATACTTAAATCTCAAAGATCTTAAAACCAGTGACAAATAAAGCAAGTTAACTGAGCAGATTCTAAAATGGGTTAACAACTCCCACACCAGATATTAGTCTAATCTATGCTAAATTGATCCAATTAGAGTAAATGTCTTTCCTAGTGGTGTATGAGTTCTTAAATTTCACCATTTCCTCCTAGTTAATTGCCTTTCTGATAATGGTGTTCTTCTCTCTGTCCTTGTGGATTCTTTTCATTGATTTATCTCTGTTCCCTCCTCCTTCCTCTTGGGCTAAAGTGATCAGTGGTATTTTCTTCTGTTTTAGTTTTTTCCCAGTTCAGTGAGCACACATTATCTGTGTTTGAAAATCACTATGCAAGTTTGTTATGCATTTTCAGTGTTCTCTTCTGATCTGTCTTCCATTCCCTGCAAACATTTGCCCTTGTTGGAGTCCTGTTCCCATCTAATCCAGTGGACATGCTGCTTTCTGTCTTGTCTTGACAAACATCTTTAGGCCAGGAAGTATGATTGCAGTATCAATTTTTTTGTCCAATTTTCCACTGCCCCCAGTTTACTTTTTGCACATAGACACAAAGATTCTCCAAGAGCACAAACACTAAGGTACATTGGTGGGTGTCAGTTTGGTTCTGTTTTGTTAATTTTTCATGCTTGCTTTCTAGATTTGCACTGACATTCGTCTTTTGGCCAACCTGAAGGAGATAGAGGAGCCTTTTGAGAAAGACCAGATTGGTAAGGGATGAGAGAATTTTCCTGGACTGGCATACATGTCTTTTCATTTATGTTGGTGTGGCCTTTTAAAGAAACTTAGAAATGTCACTGACAGAATTTGCTTTAAATTAACTGGAGTTGACATTGTTAGTATTTTCAATCCTTTTAAAAGAAAAAGACAGGAAGGGAGGAGGGAAGGAAAAAGAAAAAACACCTTACCTAAAGGTTTCTGAAGGATTTCTACCCAAAGGATATTAATTAATTAAAATCAGATTTGTATTTGTGCCCAGATTTGTGTTTGTGGGGAGAGCAGGAGTAGCCATGTGTGTCTCATTGCTAAGAGAGGCACACCTGGATCTGAGGCGTGCTTCATGTTTTCCTGTCCTCATGAGGCTGACTGGAAAGTAGGTTTTGAGCCCACCTAGCATTTTGATCTTTATAAGCAAACAAATTAGGAACAATGAAACTAGGGTGGACCCTTGCACCCTTGCCAGAAGAACACCAATGATGTGATTCTGACACTGTTAGAAAAGGAAAAGGAAATGTAGCATTTTGGCCCTTGGCTGAAAGAAAGTTTGGGTCCCTTAAATAGTTGTATAGAATTGAATCAGTGAATTAAGGCTTAGTCCTGTCTGGTACTTGTACCATTCTACATTCTGTGGATGATTTTAATACCCATTAACTAGAGCAACAGGCAGCAGTGTAAGCATCTGACTTGGAAGGACAGTGTTACTAAGCAGATGGAGGCTCCAACAGTGCTAAGATTGCCATGGGTAGCCTATAGAGATGGTGCTAAAAACTACATTTAAAAGTACAACTATTTGTCCCTTTTATGTGGTAGTACTTCTGTTTTGCAGAATTGCAAAAATGTAATCTCACTTTTTCTTTGCCCACATTTAGATGTTTCTGATCTAAAGGGGAAAATGGTGGTGTCATTTTTGTTATTATAGAAAATTGTTGTATTTTGAAGCTTTAGTCAAAACTACGATGTCGCCCTGTTTTTTTAAGATTTTCTAAGCTTTCTGGTGTTTACATTCTTGTAACAAACTGTCTCACACACTTTCTGTAAATAACTTACTGTTTTGCATTCTTTTATGGAAGAAGAGAAATTAGATAAGACTGTTCATTTGTCCAGTGTCATTGGAGAGGTGGCACTGTCACCCTCCAATCCACTGTCACTTTTAGAGAACTGTAAATGTTAGAGTCAGAAAATAAACTTCCCCTTTTTTTCCCCTTGAGAGCAGCAGCGTGTGCCCTCGCGTTGTTTCGTGTCCTGTAGTGACACTATGATTCCTGACACATTTTTCTTTCCTGGGGGAGGACCTTCATCTCTTCTCCCTGCATGCAGCACTCCTTCTGTTGCCCCGTTTGCATCCCTGTTCCTGCTTTGCCAGGCTCAAGTGCAATGCCCTACAAGAGGAACCCGATGCGTTCGGAGCGCTGCTGCAGCCTCGCGCGGCACCTGATGACGCTGGTGATGGATCCCCTGCAGACGGCCGCCGTGCAGTGGTTTGAGCGAACGCTGGATGACAGTGCCAACAGGTCTGTTCACATCCTGCTCTGCAGGTGGCCTTGTGCAGAAAGGTCCTCTGGCCTCTGCAGAAAATACTGCCTTTAAACTAAACCCACAAGATACCACCTTGACAAAAAGCAGTCTCAATAGAACCTAGAGACTACAAACTGGCTTCCTCTGTACCATCAGATAAAAACTGTCGGGTTCTTTTTAATGTCAAGATCTTCTGTAAAGTAAACCAGCAGTGAAAGGGAGGGATACAGAAGCCAAGGTGATAAATTGCTTTCATAGTCTTCCTGTTTCAATAGCACAGTATTACAGTACTCACATTTCTCAAATTCTCCTCCTTATTTTGGATGCAGTTTTTTTGATCCTGCTTTTTTTTTTCACTTCTTCGAGAATTGTCCAATACCTTAACCCTCCAAATAATCTAAAAAAACATATTTTAATTTTGAAAAATATTCTTTACAAGAATTAGTCAGACTCTGGAGAAAGAGCACAATTACTCTACTTTTTAAAAAGTTTCATGAAAATCTGTGCAGGTCTTTAGAATATTGGTCAGCCAATTTTGCTTTGTTTTATAATTCTAAATTGCAACTATTTTGAGTTTAGCAGAAGTTATCTACAATTATTTTCAAGTAAATTACAGCAATTAAATTCAATGCTTCCATCTTCTGTTTGGTACTAAATTGCATAAAGCTCATACCTGCCTTTGAAATGTTTTAGTTTCAAAGCCATATTCTGTTGCAGAATTTGATCTCTTAGAATCTTAGAAATCTCTAGACTTCTAAGGTATGGCTCCTGTGAGACAATGAACAGCAGCAGTTTTGGCTTAATTAATGCTAGATTAGCATTAACATTGCTGACAAGAATGTTATTTTTAAAATGTCTCCACAAATGTAATACCTGCATAGCATTTCCTGAAAAAATAGAGGATTTTTTCCCAGGGGGACCTTACTCCACAGCTGCTACTCTCATTAAAGAGCTGCATAGGCAGCAGAAAACAATGTAAATTTAAGAAATTGCATACTGGTTGATATGGTGTGTTTGTTTCCCAATAGATACCAAATGTTGAGAGATGTACTGGAATGTTTAAAATTTTATTTTCATCTCATCTAATAGAAAGACTAATCTGTCCACTTCATTAACCAGTTATAAAAATCTGTGCTCTTGTTAAAGCTACAGTGTTTTGAAGAACAAGCCAGAGAAAGTTCAATCAATCTACAATCCAGCAAAGTTGTTTTAAGGCACTGTGATAGAATTGGAGGGCTTAGATGTAGCACAAGGTTCAAGAACTAGAATATTTTAAAAGATGACAGTTTAGGATGGGCGAGGGCCTGCTGTCACAGATGTGTGATGCTGTGTTTGCTGCCTTGTGATGCAGAGCATTTTGCCTGATACAGCTGAGGCCCCACTACTCCTCTTGTTTCCCTCCTTTGCTTTTTGTCAGGAGCCTTCTTTTGTGACCAGGAGCTGGTTTCCTGGAGGAAGTCCTCACCAAATGCATGGATCCCCTTGGAAATTCCCCAGTGAGCACAGCCAGGCACAGCATGAGCATGCAGCATGTCTTACTGCTGGAGGGTAGGATCAGTGGTAGACACTTCAGCAAAGAACACATAGGGGAAGATCCTGTAGATTGCTGCCCTGTTTCCTGTCTGTGTAAGCACTGAATTATCCTGGAGCTTTCTGTGTGTGCCTTCACCCTTTTCCCTCTCTACTGACCAAAAAGGAAAAAAAAAAAAAAAAAAAAAAAGAACAGCTCTAGTGTTAGGCCCCAGTAATGCTATGTAGAGCATTATTTACAGCAGCTGAAGTATCTGAGGTGGGCTGGAATGGCTTTGTTGCTGACCAGGGCTCTGGGTATGTGTGTCCCATAGGCGCGTCTGTCTGGCTGAGGCTTTCCTCACAGCTGACATCATTCTGAGTACACTGCAGAATGTCTCCGAGGGACTTGTGGTGTATCCAAAGGTAAAGCAGGAGATAATGGACCTCCTTGGTAATGCTACAAGTATGCCAAAGTGTACAGAAATGCTCCCACTCCAAGAATTAGGTTTTTATGTTAGTTCAAATGGTTTCTGAATTTTGCTCTATTCTTGCCATATTCTCACTGTTGTAAGGACATATATTAGGGACCTATTGTGAGGCCAGTAACAGAGTAAATACAAAACTTGTCACAAAGGATATTTTTCCCTGAATTACAGAACAGATCTGTAGAACTTAGCAGCAAAAGATACTGTCTAGACAGATCTCATCCAGTCCTGGAACTTACTACAGGTTAAAAAAAAAAACTATTGGACATATTTTCAAACTAATGTCTCATACAAGATATGGCTTCTAAGTATTATCAACTTCAATATCTGGATTTCCAGAGCTAAGTTCAAAATGACAATGTGTCTTTGCATCATGGGGACAAATTTTTTATCAGGGCCTGTTATAATAGGACAAGGGGTAATGGTTTTAAAGTGACAGAGGGACAATTCAGATGACAGAGGAAAGAAGTTTTATTACAAAGAGGGTGGTGAAACACTGGAATAGGTTACCCAGAGAGGTGGTGGATGCCACATCACTGGAAACATTCAGCATCAGGTTGGACAGGGCTCTGAGCAACCTGATCTCATTGCAGATGTCACCGCTCATTGCAGGTGGTTGAACTAGATGGCCTTTAAAGGTCCCTTCCAACCCAAACTTTTCTGTGATTCTGTCACCATTGTCCAGTCACAGAGATTCAAGGGGAGAAGAAAAAAAACTTCACTGCAAAGTTTTCAGTCGTCTATAGACTTTCTATAACGCTGTTTCTTTTTTCCTGTTTTTTTGGTTGTTTTTTTTTTTTTTTTTTGTGTGTGTGTGTGTGTGTGTTTAAGGTGATTGAGAGAAGGATCCGGCAGGAGCTGCCATTCATGGCCACAGAGAATATAATCATGGCAATGGTGAAGGCTGGAGGCAATCGTCAGGTACAAATGAAGTGTCCAAATTACCTTTGTTTACAGCCTGGTGTTTGTCTCCTGAGAAACAAATGTATCTGGGCTCTTGTCCTGTCTCACCTTTCTCTGCTTTTCACCTGCTCCCACAGAGTTATTACACTGGTGCTGCAAAGCCAGACTCTGCTCTCTGAGGGTAGAGCACTCGTGGAGATCCCTGTTTTCTGTTAGGAACACTGTGTGTTTGGGCTAATCTGGCTGGCTGTGCTGGAGAAGAGGGAGACCTATTTTTATGTTTGATACTAGTAGGCGTTTTCCTTTTTTAAGTGTTTGAAGGATCTTGGAACACAGGCCAGGCTTCTTTAAATGGAACATGTTGGCAGTTGGCTACCTTATAAATTAAAAGAGGATGAATCAGTACTGTGAACAAAAAAAGCAAGTAAGACCATTCTGAATCACTCATTCCTGTGTCATTCTTCCCTAACTCAGTCCAGTATATTAACCACTTTGTTCATAGTCCTTCATTCAGCTTCCTGTGTTCAAGCAAACTGTAATTAAGTATTTTCCTTAGTAAATAAACCCAGACACAATTAGATTATATTTCCCTATCATTTCATTTCTCTGTTCAGGTCAAAATTGATAATCGAAATTCCATCTTAATGAAACACCTTTTTTTCATTTACCTTTTAGATAATAATTTTTCCTTCTATGATTATTTCCACATCAAGGATAGAAGTGAAACTTGCAAGAACAATGAAAGGGTTTGAAAGAAGCTTTGAGCAGAATATATGTTGTTTCAGTTTTCTGAAACAGTTGTGGCAAGTCACCCATTCTATTAGTGAGGAAACATTCTTTTTTCCCCTGTTTGTTTCTGATGTCAGTGGGTCAGTGAGTAAGCTTCCTGACTATGCATTATTATTAAATGCATTAAGGGTCACATCATGTGAATCACATTCTGTGATTCATTTGTCTCTTGTTGACCTGCCTTCTTCCTGGTGCTGTTTAATTACATACCCATAGGGCTTAGTACCTTTGTAGAAGGTGTTCATATTCACATTCATATGTTCTGGTTTTGTGTTCTGGGAACTTTGGAACAGCACATTTTCTAGGCTTTCCCGCCTCATAGCACTAAAACTCACTTCATTTCCCCTCTACTAAACAGATCCCTCCCCTAAATATGCAGAAGATAGATGTGTTCACCTGAGGCAGGTCAGTGGTGAAGCAAAATGACATTTGGATAGAGGAAGCAGGATTATTTTTGTCCTAATTGTAGATCAAGGATAATACATTTAAGGAGAAGATCCCTGCCTAGCTGTAAATGCAGTCACATGGCTGTATTTTAGGACCAGCATGGCAATATCTGATTTTGCAGGTGATGCCTGACTACATTTGGGTTCCCTTGTTCTTACCAGTTGATTCCAAAGGAATGGGTTTTTTCCCTCAGTCTATCCTTATGTAGGCCATGGTTTGCAAAGTCTCACTGCTTGTTAAGTTGGACAGATTCTTTTCTTTTCCCTTTTCAAAATCTGTAGAGGTTTTACATTATTTACAATTGGGAAGAAAAAAAAAACCAACCAAACCCTAGAACGACTCCTAAGAGTATTTGGGAAATTTGAAGAAGTATAAATTATTCCAGTGTCATTAGTTTATGTTATAGTTCAGCAGGGAATGTATGTGACATTCAGACTGTTTTAGCCTCCAAGGGCAGGTGTGAAAGGATGAAGAAAATCTTCTTTTAATGTAGTGGCACGTGAAGTACTGCAGTCAAAACTGCATCTTCTTTTTGCACTCTCCAGGGCAATACACTTAGATATTTTTTCCTCCCACCCAAGTTGGTGATATGTGATATGAACGTGTGCTGTCAATAGCAATGACTTTTTTCTTTTTCCATATTCCTCTCCCTGTACTTACAGGATTGCCATGAGAAAATTCGTGTTCTCTCTCAGCAAGCAGCAGCTGTTGTGAAACAGGAAGGGGGTGATAATGACTTCATTGCCCGTGTCCGTGCTGATCCTTACTTCAGCCCTATCCATAAACAACTTGAAAGCCTGTTGGATCCCTCCTCCTTCACTGGACGTGCTCCTCAACAGGTAAAGCAGTGGAAAGAGGCTGTGGGTTGTAATGCAATGTGTAGTTTAATCCTGCCTGCTTTTGTGTCTAATATGTACACTGTTTGCTACAGAGTGTACATATTATCTAACTCTAGCTGTACTACTAAGGAGAAGACACATTTTTCTCCTTTGATTTCCTTGGCTTTCTTGTCTTTCTTCCCTGTGGCTTCACACTTCTGACCCTGGACATACCAGACTGTTGGGTGTCTTTGTGAAAGAGAGACCCCAGTGAGATAAGCAGGTCCAAATGGGGAGGAGGAGGCAAGTCCTTTTCCTAATTTTATTTTTCTCATCTTGAACAGGTGGCAAAGTTCCTGAAGGAGGAGGTTCGACCGGCACTGATTCCATACCAAAGCAAGATGGGTGGGAAAGTTGAACTGGCACTTTAGGTATAGTCTGCAAATGTGTGTGGGTACAGGAAGATAATAAAAGCCTTATTGACCCAGGTCTATTTACTGTGTCATGTTATTTTGGTTCTCTACAGTACATTTAGCCCCCAGAGCTTAGAGCCACGTTGATTCCAGATGGGCTTTTCATTCTTTGTTTGCTGTTTGATGGAGGTCAAGCCTCCGTCTATAGTGTGCTGAGTTACTGAGAAACGCTCAGTTGTGACAAGGTAACCTAATCACAGCACCTTCATTGGCCCCTCACAGAGCACTGCCAGCTGTTAAAGAGCAATGCCTGGTGCTGCCTGACATTCATGTAGGACTTACTTGTTGAGGAGCAGAGGTAAGGGGAACTGAGCCCACCCCATTTTCATCTTTCTTTCCGTGCCCTGAAACTTCGTCCACAGGTGTCTCAAAAGTTGACAAGTTTGTCCCGGCTTTCAGAGTACTGTGACTTGGGGAGCAAACTGGCCAAAATATTAGAAATCGTGAAAGAGGAAGGACATGGAACTTCATAGCTCATCAAACTGGTGCTCCTTCAGTGCTCCTTTCCTAGTTTAATACTGTAGCTGTGGCTCTGTAGCTTCTGAAAATCATATTTACAGGTGTTGGTAAGAAACCAGTCATTGTGTTCTGGTTGTGATTGTGGTCCTTGGCTGTAGGTGCTTGATAATGAGTGGCAGGTGGACTCTGGCATGTGAAAGTTGTTCTCTACTATAAGTTTTGTCTGATAAGGAAAGAAAAAAGATACTGAAATTCACTGAATGCCAGAGAAATTTAAGAGCTTCAGTTTTATTTCTGACATGAATGATCTGTTTTGTAATGTCTGTGCTTTACTGGATGTTTAGTAGTGGATCAAATTCTTTTCCCTTTGACTTAATCTGGAATAATTCTTCTTCCAGTGTTATTATATCACAGAGCATTTCTTCTGCTTCAGTGCAGTAGAAAAGCTCTCTCTCTGGCCTCTTATTTATTCAGACCCTCAGAGCTGACTTAATAAGGATTACTTGATGATTTCTGAAGTGTGGTTGCTCAAGAGAATTTAAAAAAGCAGAACTAACTGAAAGAGGCTACCTGCTGTCCTTCAGGTCATCATTGTTGAAAGAGGTTTTAAAAATACTGTATGTTTCAATAAGGCTTGTCTTTATTAAGTAGTTAAGAGCAGTGGGAAGCTTCAGGCTGTGATCTTCTTCCATCAAGATTGCTCTGGCTTTACCTTGCCCCTAGAATATGGCATTCAAAATGTCTCAAACATTTGCGAGTTTGATGGTGTTTAAAACATTTTGGTTGCTTGTGCTATTAACATTTAATTAGCCATCTGTTTGAAAAGGATAACTCTAACTGAACCCTCGTCATTTTCAGGCTATTACTCAAACCGATATAGCCAAGAAAGTAAACAGACAGATGCATAAGTCCTCCTTTTTTGGTCCTCTTTCCTCCTTACAAAAAACCAAGCAACCCTGTCTGGAGAGGAGGAACAGTATCTTTTCTCATCATTGGAAATAAATATTTGTCAGGTAGAGGCTGCCAGCTGTGAGCTATTGGACTTGTTTTCCTGGAAATTCTAAAATGAGTAACAGTGGTACAGAGGAAAAGTAATCCTAGAAAACTGGCATGATAAATCCTTAAGGAGACTTCCCCTCCTTGGTTTGGGTCCTGACTTTCTACTTTCCTGCAGAGTTGGCAGTGGCAACAGCCAGAGATGTAATTCTCCCCTCTGCTTGGTTGTTGGGAGGAGGTCAGCAGGCAGTGCTTCAGGAGCAGCTCTCAACCTTTCAGCTCTTTATTCTCCCCCTGTACTCAGCATTGGTGAGGCCACACCTGTGTCCAGTTCTGAGCCCCTCAGTTCAGAAAGGACAGTGACGTGCTGGAGCAAATCCAGAGAGGGGCAGCAAAGCTGGTGTAGAGTCTAGAGCACAGATGTGATGAGCTGCGAGAGCTGGTGTTGTTTATCCTGCAGAGAAGGATGTTTGGGGGGTTTGTCACTCCCTAAAACTACCTGGAAGTAGGGTGTAGCCAGGTGGGGGTCAGCCTCTTCTCCCAGGCAACCAGCAACAGGACAAGAGGCATAGCCTTAAGCTGGACCAGGGGCGGTTCAGGTCGGGCGTTCAGAGGAATTTCACAGAAAGGTTGATTAGACAGAGCGGTGGAATCTCCGTCCCTGGGGTTGTTTAAGGAAAGACTGGACGTGGCACTCAGTGCCATGGGCTGGTTGACATGGTGGAGTTCGGTCAGACCGTGGACTCCACGATCTCAGAGAGCTTCTCCAACCTAATTCTGTGATTCCGTGACCGCATCGTGAGGCCGATCACGCTTTGGGCCATTCGGTGCACGTCCCTGCAGCCCGAGCCGAGCGGGGCCATCCCGCCGCCTCTCCGCGCCTGCCGGGCCGCGCCTCCCGGCCTACAGCCCCCGCCGCGCCACGCGCCGCCTCCCGCGCATGCGCCCCGGCAGCGGCGTGTGGGGCCGCCGGGTCGGGGCCGGGCGCCCGCCCTGAGGGGACGGCGGTGGCGGCAGCAGGTGGGTGCCGGGGCAGGTGCGTGCCGGGGCGGGCGGGGACCGCCCTTCGTCCCCCGGGGCTCTCAGCCCCGGTCCGGGGGCGCTCCCCAGGAGCGGCTGCGCCACCTGTGCGGCGCCCCCCGCGCACACCTCACCCCGGCACCCCCCTGCCCTGCTGGCCTCTCGGGCGGAGCGGGGGCCGAGGCTGCCGGGGCGGCCTCGCTGCTGCGGCTGCGTGCGGGGCGGGGGTGCGCGGCCGCGGCTCCGCTCGCCGGGCTGGGGCGCGGGAGCAGGGAGGGACCCCGGCCCGAGGAAGGCTCCGCGCACCGGCCGCGCTGACGCAGGGTCTGGCTCCGGGGAGTGACTCACGCTGTGCTTCCCCACCTGCGCTGCCCGGGGCACGTTCTCCCTGCGCCCCGCTTCCCCCGGCTGGGCTCCCCCTGCTCCCCGGGACGTGCCTCTCCTCTAACCCGCCTCTTCTCGTGCCCGCCGTGGCTGCGACTCCCGGGGGTCCTGCTCTGCCATACTCATCTGCTCTCCACGCCTGCGCCTTTTCGGAGGTGCCCCGGAGGAGAGACAGTCTGTCTCCTGTCTGGCTGGGTGGAAGGAGCAGTCACGAAACACAGATGGAAATATGGCAGTATCCTCTAGGCAATGGGCACAGATAGACGTGCTGCAGGCCCTGTGATTGTCAGCTGTAATAAATGTTAGAAGGAGAGCAGGAGGCAGATGTAATTCTTCGTACCTGCTGATGTAAATCCAAGGAAGCAAAGAGCCACAGTCACGCGGATTTAAATCTCGTTGCAGGCAGTGGCTGTGGGCTCCGGGACGGCTCTTGATGTCTCTTCACAGAACTGGTAAGGGCGGGACAAAAAAAAAAATTCTATGTGTGGCTTTGCTTCCTTCTCAATTTTTTTGAGGGATGCTGAATTTAAGCAGGTGCTTTCCTTCTAAACAAGTCCGTTTCAGTGTTGGTGTGTGGGGGTTTTATGTGATGTCATAGCTTCCTACTTCACGATGTCTCAGCTCTACTCTTCATGGCTTGCTGTGATTTTTATTTTTTAAGAGGGGAAGTGGGAATAGAGGAAGAACAGTGTCTTGAGGAAATGGAGGATCCTTTAGTGCAAATAGATGTGAGAGCGAAGCAGCCTTACTGGAATTGCGATCAGTGGGTTTTTAGTAGTGCAAGACTGGATCTTAAAATCACTCAAGAGGGAACTGCCAGCCTAGCAGGAGTTGGGGCAATGCTGTGATTTTGCTGAGCTGTTATCAGGATACAGTTGCTTGCTGGATAATCTGAATTCTAGATTAGTTTTTCAGCTGCTATGGAGTCTGGAGTGGTGGCCTGGAAAGAAACAGCCCCTGGAACAAAATTCAATTTCATTCTTTATTTCTGGATTCACACCATGTGTGTGTGACTGTCCCTATGCAGAAACGAAGGCTGAATTTCTACTCTGGAGAATTCATAAAGTAAAAGGGAAGGAAGAGTCTGAGAAGAGGCATGACATGTAATTGAAGAGGTCAGGGTGGGGACTGGTTGTGTCATGTTAATACAGTGTTCATTCTGTATTTAACAGATTGAAATGACAAATACTGCCTATTTTAATTCCTGTTTATGATAACATTTTGATAATGTGGTTTGATATTCTTCAGGAGATGTCATTCATAGTGACTCTTCTTCTGAAGAAGGATGAAGGGAATTCCTAAGGGGCAGCAGAGAGGAGGGGCATATTTCTGGAGGAATTGCACTGATCAGGGAATGATAGAATTGAGGTGAGGAAAGTACTGCACACTTGCTCAGGACTGAAATAATTCTCCAGTTTTAGGGGTCTCTGCTAATGTTGTTTAGGTTTTTCTTCTTTGCTGTGCATTTAACCTGTCACTTTCCCATAAGGTGGGATCTTCTGCCAGTCTCAGTGTTCTAAAGAACCTTGATGATATTAAAAGGCAGGTAATAATCAAAATATTTGGCTTTTAAAAATTAATGTCTTACCTAAGGTGACATGGTAGCAGTAGAGATTATTGGTTAAGAGGTCTATGTGAGAGCTGCCAGTCTTAGTCCCATTCTTGGAGAATTGATTGGTGTGTTGCAAAATTGCTTCCCATGTTTGGTATTTGGGATGCTTTGACAAAGGAATTGGTGATACCGTGTTTGAGGCAATAACTGTTTTGGAAATGGTTGGAATGCTGCCTCTTCCTGGCTGTTACTTGCAAACTTCTCACATCAGAACACATCAGAAGTAAGGAAAACTTTTAAGAAATAAATCCCAAGGAGTATTGCAACTTTATCTCAGTGGTAAAGTTAAGGTGCTTTATATTTTGGTGTATGTGGTCCTACAGCTTTTCTAGCTAAATCAGCAATGACCCTTGCTGGTGATCTGTATCACGCTGGTTATTCTAGATCCTACCCTAATTCAAATGGATAAGATACAGAGAATTTGCAACTGTCCAGTAGGAGGAGGTAAACAAACAGCTTCATTCTGTTGTGGATATGGTGTCCTAAGTGTCCCTTAAGAAATGGAGAGGTTTTGGTACTTCAGGTTTGTGTCCTCAGCCACATAAAGACTTGTCTAAACTTCTTTCTCTGCCACTTTTATCCCAAGGTCAAGGGTTTTGATACATAAAACTTACACAGGTTGAGTATCTGGGAGTGCTGGGGAAAATCCCACTTGTCAGCTGTGTTAGTGTTGGCACCCTGTGGGGAAGAGAAGGATGTTGTCTTGCCACGTTTGTTTTGTCTTTGAGGAGGTCTCAGATTCCTGACTTAAGGAAAACGCCCTGGAAGAAATGCAAGCGCGGCTTGTGTTATGAGATAGGTGAAGAGAAGAGAGTGTTGGGAAGAACACAGGAGCATTTACAGAACTGGTGGACATTACCATAATAATTGGTATTAGCATGCCTACAAGAACTGTTGTTACTGCCCAGTAAGTGCTGTCTGGGAAGTATGTGATGATTTGGAGAATAGAAAGAAAGTCCGTAACCTGACAGTTCTTTTTTCTCTGGAGAAGAAATCTTCCTGATCCACAGAAACAGGAAATATCAGAGGTTTTGTCTTGTTTTGTTACAAATGTTAACAATCCTTGTAAGTTTTGCTTTTTTTCCTCTTAAGTTATCTGTGCACATAAATTTCTGCAGGAGCAAGGTCTAAGTAGTCCAACATGACATGCTAGATAAGAGCTTTGCAAACAGTCTTGAGAGGTGTTTTGAGTGTTACTAATCTCTTCAGAAAGTTGACTCCTGTAAAGACAAAGCCCTGAAGGAAAAGTTTTGAATGCTGTGGGATTTACTTTCTTAAAAGCCATTTTCTGAAGCTGAATGAAACAAGACCAGCTTAGAGTCCTTTGAAGTGAAACTTTTTTTTTTTTTTTTTTTTTTTTTTTTTTTTTTTTTTTTTGCGAATACTGGAGCAAATAGTAACAAAACAGAGCTGGAGGAGAGTGACCTGAAACAAGCCTTTCCTGTGCTTCACCAAGGTCATAGCAAACCATGACAGCAAAACCTCTGCCAGTCCTCTGAGGCCCTAACAAGGAAGAGCCATTGTTCAGGCCCTTGTTCCAGTGTCACTGGAAGCAGTAGGATGAGACCAGCTTGAGAATCAAACTTCCACCTGGGTGAGCCTACAGGGCTGGTGGTGGAGACAGCCTCGGGTGGCACTGCTTGTCACCACTCAGGACAGGGGTGTGATACAAAAGACCTCGTAATACCTGACTTTAAATAACTGTCAGTAGTGTCTTTTATCCTTTCTTTGGTTGGTACAGCCCCACATCTCTATCAGGAATATTTTCTTTCAAGTTTCTGTATTCAAATGAAACTGGACAGTTGTGATTGATTGCTTTCCACAGACATCTCATAGCTTACAGTTTTGCAATGGACCAGAAGGTAAACAACTCTTCTGAAAATTTTTTGGGAAAACAAATTTCTGTAGAGCTCTGCAGAAGTGCCTTGTTCCTGCACTGTGCTTATTTGGGAGAAAATTCCCATGTATTGTGCAGTACTTGACTCTCATGGAAGATATGTTTAGACACTAATGAGAAACCTTTGATTTATATTTGCATAGTGGTGTTTCACAGGGAATTGCCTTCACCCTAAGCCTTGAAGACTGGAGTGACTGCAGGCCTGCCTTTTTTGGCACATACAGGTTTTCTTGCCTCTGTGTTGAAAGCAAGGAGAATTTTGCTGTGCAGTGAGAGTGAGCACCATGCTAGTTTGTACCCTGGCCTCTCTCTCTAACTTCATTTTATGCAGATAGAAAACCTCTAAACAGTTGTTTCTGTACTCGACTGTAATCTTCCTGTGTGAGTTGCAAGGAGCACTCTCTATTCCTGTCACATATCTTTCCACCACTCAAATAATGGGAGTACTGGTAAAGGGGAAACTCCTCCTCTTCCTCTGATCCCAAGGGTCTTGGCTAACAAGAGGTTCTCCACAGAGGTGCAGTTCATGCTTAGCTGGCATTCTGTTTGCTTTGGAGCCAGGTAAATAAAAGGCAGTTCTGCTCTGGAAATAAAATATCTGTTGATGTGTAGGATATCTGCAATCTCCATAAGCAGGTGTTACGTAGGGGTGTTTCTGAGACAGGGCTGACGCATTGAACTGTGGTTGGGAAGTCCATCTGTGATCTGTCTGTCCAGTGCATAAGCAGTAGGAAGCAGGATCTGCTTTTTCACATCCTTATTTTCAAAATGGAGATGTAAAGGGAACAAATCTGCAAGTTACTTGTTTTGTTCCTTTTGTGTAAACTGATAGTTTCTGTAGTTCAGCAGCTTCAGCTCCACGGGAGCTCTCTCTGTCACTGCAGCAGGTGTTGCTGGACCGCCAGCCGTGCAAGGAGCAGAGCTGTTACATGGAAGTATCTTTTAGTTACATTTCCACATAGGGCAGGAATCTACAAGGTGTTTTATGGCAGGAGACACAGAGTTCCAGTTTACTTTTTGCTGTCTCTGTTGCTCTTAATAGTGCCTGAGGCAGCTGGGAGGAAACACTTTGCCCTGCCACATTCCTGCTGTCAGTATGTGATCCCAGTTGATGACTGGGCAGCACTGGAGTCCTGGGTGGTGCCTCTGCAGTCAGTGGTGTAACCTCGCAGCAGCTTGCCTGCCTGGCTCTGCAAGCCTCCCCCTCGCTGCTCTCCAGGTCTCTCATCCCCCTTTTGAGACCTGCCCTAAGCTTGTGGTTCATCTCTGGTTCACTTCCAGTACTACAGGTGGGGTGAGGGCAGTTCAAGTTCCCAGCTCTTCATTCCCAGTCATGTAGAGAGGAAGCCTGAAGGCCACCTCAGCACTTCCAGCTTGCATTTGTACATGTTGTTCAACAGCCAAAGCAGTGAAAGCAGTGTGAGGCTGGTCTGGTTTGTAAGCCTCAGACTGGAAGTTAGAGATGAGCCAGGTTCACTAACACCATATTGACTCCTTAGTCAGTGTCTGTGTCCGTGTCTCTGTGGGATTCCACATTTTTTACAAAGCCAGGCTGTCAGGGTGTGGGGGACAGGAGCTCTGCATCTTGTCTGCCCCCCTTGGTCAGGTGTGTGGCCGCTCTTTGCTCACTCGTGTATTTGTCTGTGAAGCTGGAGTTCTCTTCTGACTCTGTGAGCAAAGCAAATATTGACTTGTGGACTAATGGCATTTGCAGCTCCAGGATATTCCTTTGCCTGACTTGAGGGAGACGCTGGTGGGGGAAGGGAAGGAAGGCCAAGGGCATCCTGCTGAGAGTTCCCTTGGACATTTCATTGAGCAAATCAGGATTATAATTTGGAAAATGTCAGTTTTCTGGTTGTGAGAAGACAAAATTGAACTACCTGGTTCAGTACAGAGCTTTTGTCTGATACCTGAGAGAGGGAGATGTTAAATTGGACACAATCTACTTGGGATTTCAGAAGCTGAGCTGGAAGAAGCTTCTAGAACTACACCTACGTGCATAGCCTCCTGATGGGTGCTGTGACTTTCAATCACTTCTCTCTCTTCCAAAACTTACTTTCTTAATAAAGGAAGAGAAGGGAGAACAGTGGAAAGCAGCTGACAATCCAGAGGTGGCAGTGGGATTTACTGCATACACTGTTGCTTTCTGTTCATTAAACATATAGGAAAACAGACTTTTTCCCATGCTAGCTTACTGCCAGAAGAGGTGTTGTAACTGTCAGAACAGAGGTGCAGTTCTTGTAACAGCAAATGAAAATAATTCTAGAAAGAATTGTTATGCTTATTCTGTTCTTTCTGATGATGCTCAGTGGAGGTTCCTGCATAGTTACTGGTTGTGAAGTTTTCAGGAGACAAAAACATTGCTTGGTAAAATGTTTGTCTTCTGCACAGTCTGCTAGAGGTATGCTGCCTTTTCGGTGGATTTTTTTTTTTTTTTTAATCAGTAGGGGAAGAGCACTCTTGGGAAGGAGTTTCTGTCCCAAAATAAAGGTCCTACTGAAAGGCTCCAGACAGTGTCATTTTGTGCTTAGCACATCCAGGCCCTACCACCAGAGGCTTAGGTGGAAATCACCTAAGCAAAAGCAGGTAAAACACAGGCAGCAGGAGATTGCTGTCTGGTGTTTGCCAGGAGCCAGCTAACTGAAATCTCTCATACTACAGCTGTGGAGAAGAATCAGTGTGTCCAGGGGAGGCACACTATTTCCAAGTGGAAGTAAATTTGCAGGACTCCTTTGCAAACATCAAATTCTAAAGGACGCCTGCACTAGAAATTAAACTAATTGGATATAATGCTGCATGGTGTGCGTTTGCAACTCCAACAAAGGTGTTGCAGGTGGAGTTCTTCAAATGGCTGTACCTGAGGCTGACTACATGCTTCTATTGTAGCCTTATTTTTCAGGTACGTCACACCTGTGTTCCTTCAGGCTGGAAACAATTGTGGTGTGATGTTGTTCTGATTTTTTAAGATTTTCTAAGCCTTCTGATGTTTACATTCTTGTAACGAACTTTCTCACACACTTTCTGTAAATAACTTATTGTTTTGCGTTCTTTTATAGAAGAAGAGAAATTTGATAGACTGTTAGTTTGTCCAGTGTCATTGGAGAGGTGGCACTGTCACCCTCCAATCCACTGTCACTTTTAAAAAACTATAAATGTTAAAATCAAAAACTAAACTTCCCTTTTCTTCACCTTGAAAGCAGCAGTGTATACATTTGTGTTGTTTTGTATCCTGTAATAACAGTGTGATTTGTTTTGGGTTCTGAATTCAAAAAGTAAATCTGTGATTAGCAGGTACTATTTGCATTTTAGCAAAAAATACATTTCTTTCAAAATATGAGGACTACCTGTTGTGTGACCACAATTGCTTCATACCAGAAACTTAAATTGCCTTTAAACATGGGAGATTGCTCCTTAATGCTTGGGTTAAACTGGTTTTAATTTTGTACTACTGAGGGTTTGGGAGTTGCCATTAATATTTGTTGGATCTGATGTATTTTTTCCTTTGTATTTCTTACTGTTGTTTTTTTTCAGAAGTGTGTACATTTGAAATAACAGCAATTTCACACATGTGGTTTCACAAGCTTTGTGGAGCCCCTTTTGTTACTTGCTATCTCCTGGCTAGGAGAGATTAGAGAGTTGCTTTAGGTTTATATCCCTCAGTCAAAGGAAAGACCTTACTATGTCAATCCCACGTATCAGATCTCCTCTTCCTCCTCCTGGCTCACACTAGATGGTGCCTGGCTGTGTCAGGGAGCCTGCTTCCCAGTTCCTGTGATGCTGGAGGGGCTGATTCAGTGGCCTCAGCACCTTCTCTTGGAGACACCTGGCTCTGAGGGCAGTGTCCAGGGCAGTGTCTCCATGTGCCACAGCAGGAGCCTTGGCGCCTTCCCTTGGTGTGATTCCTGCTGCTCACCCTGCCCTTCTGCACAGCCATGTCAGCAGCAAGGTGAGCCTCACGCTCTCTCTGGCCTCTGTCCCAGATGGGTGCTTTCAGAAGGTTTCTATGGGAACCAGGGGCAGGAAAAACCTGCCCACCAAGTTCAGTGCTCAAATGTCAGGGACAGGAGAGCAGGCAGGGGAGTGATCCCCAGCAAGGTGGGGGCCAGGGCGTGATGACGTGGACAAGGGAGGGTGTTCCATCTGCTGCACAAGGAGAGACTCACTGAGCACTCTCCTGCCCCATTTCCAAGCAGTGTGGTTAATTCCCTTTTTATGGGTTTTTTTCTCAGACACATGCCTGACACCCTGGCCTGCTCCTCCACAGCAGGTTGTGTCAGCAGTGGTTGTACATGCAATGGAGGTTAATAGTGGCTGAGGGGAATCTCTGCTCACAAGCTCAAGGCACTGAGGCTGGATTCAGAGCACAGGCAATGACAAGCATGGCAGATGTACCACGTGTGACTGAATTCCTAATAAAAGCCATTGGAAACAGGGTTTACTGGGCTGAGAGAAAGCAGGGGAGGAGGACACCTTGCAGGCTCAGGAACAGCCATGGTTGCAAGGCAGTGAAAAAAGCATCAAAATACATCCACAGCAATGTCGAAAGGGAAGTAAGTAATGTCAGCCAGTTTACCTACTTGGAGTGCATGCTCTGTGTGTTCCCATGTAATATGAGCATGCAGATACTCATTTTGTCATTGTTGCTATGTCTTCGACTACTAAGGGAAGAGTTGGTGCTAAGGGAGCAAATGGGACTGGAGTGTAGGGAAGAACACACAAACATTTACAGAACTCATGGACATGCAACTGACCATCCTGTGGACAACACTGCTTCTCAGAAACAAAAGCTGAATTTTATTTTTTTGTTTGTTTGTGATTCTTTTTGCTGTAAGCATTAGTGTCAGAATGGATCAGTGTGTCTGTTCATCCTTGCTGGCGTTTCTCAGTCAGAGAGCTGTTTAGATCCATAAGGAGGAAACCTTATCATTTGTGTTCCCAGACACAGATGTTTTTTATGCTTTTGCAGTGGTGTGCAGCTGCTTATCTTGGAGTGCTGTAGCAAGTCACTTCCTGGCTGCAGGTGCTCACTGGAAAGTTCACGGAGATGCAAAGGCAGTATAACCTTGTACTAATCAGAACTGTGAAACAACTTGGATAGGGCCTGTGGGATGAATCCCTGGGTTCCTCCTTTTAGCAGCTTACAGTCATAAGTAGCTTTAATGAAAAGGGAAGCTGGAAAAGCCATCCTAGGTGTGCAAATGTTAGTTTCTCCCAGGTTCTTTCCCAAGGAAGTGTGAGTGACTGATCTATCCCAGCACTGGCTTAATCTGCTTGGTAGAGGTGGCTTTTGCTGTCTCCCACACACAAATTGTAAGGTTGATTTTAAAGTCCAGAATCTCTCTGATTACTGAAGTATCCCATTGTTTTCCTGGAAATCCCCATAGAAATCCCCATAAAAATATGCTGCTAACTAGTGTCAGGAAAGCTAGGAGGGGAGCTCTATTGCCTGATCTAGTTCAGAGGAGCCTGGTTCGTGACTCATTGCAGAGGTACTTGATAGTGTCTTGTCCACATCCACGATGCTTCAGGGACTTGTATTCTGCAGCCCTACACACTTTACTCCTGTGCTTTGTGGTGCTACTCCTAAAGCTTCTTTTGGACTTAGAGCATCTAATGATTACCCCTTAAACCCTTTTCACCACTCCTGTCCCTTCTCCATGGTCAGTGTCTTCAGAAAATGATGATGTGTGGGGTATTTTCTTAGTTTACACCATTAAATAAAGGACACACAATATGAAATGGAAAAGGTGTTAAAAGTTGACTTGTTTTTTTGACATTCTTTCAACCAGTAATGCTGTTATTTCCACAAGAAATATGGCAAATTACAGTGTGCTCTTTCTAGCTGGTCAGTAGGTAAGAAACCAAAAGGAAATTCCAGTCTCTGGAATTTATTTCTTGTATATTAAGGAATTTCATTTTCACATGAGGAAGTTGCATGTGAGGGGTCTGTCAGTCCCCCACCATGTTCTCAGATGTTAATTGAATTCTCTCATCACCCTTTTTGTCTTCTTATAACAGGAGTGTAACATCTCACCTCCGTGGACAGCATTTCTGGACCTGCTGACATCTGTGCCACTCAGCCTTGCCTAGTGCAATGTCAGGTGAGCACACAGAAGGTGACACAGTATCCTCTCATTTCCTTGCTTGCTCTGTCTTCAGCTGAAACTTCATAACAAAGGTTTCTGGTTCCAAGAGACATTCTTTACAGTGAACATACTTTCTGGTCAGATTGAGAGAGAGGAAACTTTGTGACCCAGGAGCATTTTCACTCAGGGTGAGCTCAGTTCCTTCTTTTACAATGTAGAAGCTTTTTCAGACATTGAACAGAGAGGAAGAAGAAGGTTGAAATGTGTTCTGCCTTCCCCATTTTTCCTTAAGATATGCTTGATTCTGTTCTGCCCCCAACACTTCCCCCAAAGTGAGTGGCTCACAATGTCTGTGAGAGATTTTTGCTGTACAATGGTAGCTCTAGGATAGGCAGAATGCTGAAGAATAACTGGAGTTCAGTTGTGGACTTCTGAGATAGAAGCTATGCTAAAACCAGGTGGTCTTCTTAGGGAAGCCAACTTTCCTACCCTGTACTTTTTTCTAGACTGACCTTCCTGGTCCAGCTGGTTATTTCAGGGCACATAACCCAGGGGGAGACTATGCTTCAAGGCCAAGTAGACCTTTGTCTTGCTGACAGAACAACAGAAGACTTTCTATTTTTTATCTGCTTCAATTGCAAGACGTGATGTCTGCTTGTATGCCAAGGGAAGCTGTTCCCTGGGACTCTACCTGAGAGTGGGAGGGTGTTTGTCTTGAACACAAAATATCAAGGTTATAGGCATACTTTCATTGCTGCTTCTCTCTATACATGATCTGACAATATTCCAGCCCATTGGGGAAAAAAGGGAGCCGTTGAGCATCTTTCTGAGGGCTCTGATTTTTCATTCTGGTGCCTGAGTGACAGTTTCAGGGAACTCTGGAGTTCTGCTGGTGCTGGTCCATAGAAGGAATTTACTTCTGCAAAATAATATTTATTTGGTGATAATACCCCTGGCTTGTTGCTGATCACATAGCTTTTCCAAGCAGGGGAGTGATCATGTGATGCCATGGAACTATTTCTCTTCCCTAAGAATTGCTTTCTTAGAGATAACTTCATTTGGCCCTTTTGCCTCTTTTGCTCAATAAAAAAGAACAAAACCATCTGAAATTACTGGCTTCCCTGGTGAAGTGGGAACTGTCTCAATGTTTAGAGTAGCAGTAGCAACAAACTGATGAGTGAGTCCTTCCCGTGCTGGAACAGTCTGTATGGAGTGTGTATCTTCCAAGGGTGTTCTTCCAGGTTTTCACTGCTATATGTTGATCTCTTTCTGTTTAGGCCATCACACTCCCTCTGCTGGGGGTCCCTTCTCAGCACTCACACCCAGCATTTGGCCTCAGGAGATCCTGGCAAAATACACACAGGTACAGTGTGGGACAGGGTGAGGATGTTCTCTGGATCTGCAAAAGTAGAGGGGAACCTGGTGTTTTCTGGTGGTCTCTGAAAGCCATAGGGAAAAGGAGAGAGAGGTGCACTTTCCCTCCAGTGCTTTGGTTATGGAGGTTTGTGGTTGCATCCTGGCTTTTGCAAGAGGATCTTGCAGAGCACAAAGAAACTTCTGTGAATTATTTCCCTGCTGTTTTGCAACTATTGCTCCACTGTAAAAATGTTGACACTCTCAGGGAGCCTCTGTCATCCTCATGCTACTCTGGGTGGCTTGTGCATGGCAGGAAGTGCTTGTCACCAGGTGGGTAACACAGGAAGGAAGGAAGCAGCCATGGAATTTTGTAATTTAGCCACAGTGTTTGCTGAAAGCAGATTAAAGCTTTTTTTGGAGGTATGTGGGCAGTGCTTCTTGCTTCTTAGGTGCTGCCTGGTTGCAGTGCTTGCAAGAGTCCCCCACAGGAGGTGCAGGTGGGCTTGCAGGAAAGGGGAGAGAGCAGTAGGTATTTACACCAAAAAGAATCCTGGAGGTAATCTCCAGTGTGCATCCCCCAGTACGCCCCAATGCCAACCATGAGCGCAGATGAAGAAGGTTGAGATCTGGGTCATGGACCTTAACTTTCTTTGGCCTGTAATTTGGACTTGCATCACAGGTGCAAATCCCAGTTTTGCCTGCTGCCTTTCGAAGGAAATTTGAGAGCAACAGGCAGAAGATGGAGTGGTGCAGGGAGCTGAGTCTGCAGTGTGTGTGCAGCGGTAACAGGAAGGACGGCTGTCTATTAGTGATGCAGGCAGTAGAGACCACTTTAGCTGGTGTGTGTATATTCCTCAGTCCATGAGGAGAGCTGTGCTCTGATCTTGATAAGATGCTGAGCTCAAGTCCTGCTGGGAAAAATTGTCTAGTTATTTTCTCTGGAAAAGTCAAAATGGGAATGGCAGGCAACGTCCCCTCAGCTGGGGATTGTGGTGGGAGGCTCTAAAAATTAAAGGGCGAGAGGTCTAGTTGCTCAAAGGGCACAGAGTGGGTAGTGGTGGGATGAGGCAATATCTATGTGTCTCTGTATGGTTACAAGTGATAAAATGCTGAAAATGTCTGTTTTCCTTCCTCACATCTCCCAGAAAGAAGAATCCGTCGAGCAGCCAGAGTTCCGCTATGATGAATTCGGTTTCCGAGTTGACAAGGAAGGTAAAAACCAGTCCCATCCCTCCCACTTGCATTGTGTTCAGCCCTTCCCATGCTTTCAAGTGTGGGAGGATTTTGCAACCATTCTGTGCTAAGTCTTGTCTACCCACCTGTTTCTATATCCTGCCATTTGTAATCAAGTGCATTAGATGTGCTGGCTTTATGGAAGTCCAGAGCATAAGCTGTGCAGCAGTCATTTCCATCCCCTTATGCTGTGCCATGGGGAAGAGGGAGAAAATTTCCATTACCAGCTGCATTCTGGAGAAGAGCATCTTTCCCCTTTCACAGTGGGATCTCCATTGTGTTCAGTAGCACTGCAAGGGCTGATAGCAGGCACAGTAAAATGTGCTGTCTGCTGAAAAACTCATGGCCGAGAAGAGTGGTGGTGTGTTCTGCCCACCTGAGCAAAGTGTAGGGCAAAAACCTACATCCTAGTTTTTCTGCAAGCTATGGAAGCAGACAACCAAATTGAAGGAGGCATGGAGTGCTGTTGAAGCTGAGCATTAAAGTACAACAGCTGGCTGCCTTAGCAAAGAGGAAGAGAAAGAAGTAGGAGATGTAGGAATTGTTTCATGTGCTCTGGGGGTCATTCCCAGGGCTCAGGCTATATAGTGTAAAGGCAGAAGTTGTTTGCATGTGTGCCCTGAGGCACCTTGAGTCATAGAGGATCCTCTTTGAAGCAATGACCTGAAGATAAGGACAGAACACAGTCATTTTTTTTCAGCCAGAACATCTGTGCATTATAAAATCATCAGAAAGATTTGGAGCGCGTTGCTGGGATGTATTATATGATGAAGGACAGAGTGCCTTATGTCAAACCTGTCCTTGTGCTAAAGTATCTTATTTTTGGAAGCCAGCCTCAGGTTAAAGTACTCTCTCATTGTGAATTTGGAAGTGTCCTTATTAAAGGATTTTGGTGATTAAAAATCCCCAAAGTTAACATTTTGCACCTCATTACTTCCATGAGCATAAAGCTTCTGCTTTCCAGCTCTGAGGCTTGCTATGCTTTTGTCAGGCTGATTTCCAGATCCATACAAAACTCAGCAGGATGACTGCTGCCAGGATCTTGTTTAATTCCAGCCACATTGTGGTCTAAATCATGAGTAAGTAGAGACTAGAAGCATGCCGACTGCTTCTTTAGTTCTCAAGGTCCCAAGCCTTTTGCTTATGACCATAAAATTTGCTGCATGGAGTGGGCAGTTAGAAACCAACCTTTGCCTTTCCATGCTCTGACTGAAAGATATGAATGTTTTGAATGGGCTTTTTTCAGATGGCCATCCTATTCCCCACCCTGCCATGTGTTCATTTCCTCTCCTGCTCCCTCCCTCACTTGTTTCCATTCCTTTCTCTTCCCTTTGCTGAAGCAGATGGTGCTGAGCCGAACTCCAGCAAGCTTCTGGGGGTCCCACTGACAGAGGAGCCACAGCAGAGGCTCAAGTGGCAGGCTCATCTGGAATTTACACACAACCATGATGTGGGTGACCTCACCTGGGACAAAATTGAGGTCACCCTGCCACATTCAGACAAGCTGCGCTCCTTGGTGCTGGCTGGCATCCCACATAGCATGAGGCCACAGGTGAGAGTGCTGCCTGTTCTGGGCAGGCACTCCTGCCTGGAGTGAGAGATCATGGAATGGGATCTCTTGAGATGGCAGTTGAGAGGGTGCCAGATTATGGCTTTCTATGGCCAAGTGATTCCTGTCTCTGTTCACCCTGTCCCCCCAGCTGTGGATGCGCCTTTCAGGGGCTTTGCAGAAGAAGAGGAACTCAGAGATGTCGTATCGAGATATTGTGAAAAACAGCTCTAACGATGAAACCATTGCTGCCAAACAGGTAGGAGATCCTTTGAGTGCTGAGTGGGAAGAAGAGCAAGATTTGCTGTGTGAGGAGCGTGGGGTGTCTGCCTGACACCTGCAGGAGGGGCAGTTGGGAGGATGTGTGGTTAAATCCTGCTAAAGCTTAATCCTGTGGGGCATATTTCTCCTCTGTTTTGTTGGAAAAATAATTGTTTAGCTCTGCTCTTTCCAAGGACAGCAGGTTTAGAAAACCTGTGGCAGCAGCTCTCTGGCTGCAGAGAGCAACTTTTCCAGGCCTTTCTGGGAAAAGGCTGTGAGAAGATCAGAGAAAAGAATGAGAAACAATTCTTATCTTAACTTGCTGCACCTGTTGTTGTGAACGTGTGGAATGTGTTATGGAGATTGGTTTACCAAAGGGTGGTTTCCTAATTAGCCAATGGTGATGGTGTTTTAATTAAAGGACCAGTCAAGTACACGTGTATCATAACTGTCTATAAAAGCAATGGGTTTCTTAACAAAGACAGATTGATCAGCCCTCTGTGAATCATGGAGTCAGTGCTAATTATTACCTAGTGAGGGCCCATTGCCGATATCTGGTGACTGCCGACTTGTACTGCAGCCTAGGCTGAAGGTGGGGGGCCTCCCTGCCACGATAAGAAAAATGCTGCAGTTGCATCTCAGCAAACATCCTCATGGTCGCTGAGGGAAGGGAAGGATGAAAGGCTGACAGATGCAACTCTGTTGAGATTGTGGCAGCTGCTCTCAGGGCCTGTCTTTGTTCCCTCCAACACAAAGTTTTTGAACATCTATGAAAGACTATTAAAGAGTGTTTTCCCTCTTCCTTTGACCTCACGGATTTGGTCATGTTTTTGGTTTTTCTCTGGAATACGTTCGTTGAGGAGCCATGCTTGAAATCCAAGCAGATGTAATTCCCATCTAATGTATGTTTCCTATTGTCAGTAGTGAAATTAGGATCTGAGTTTAGGCGAGTATTTCTAGGGATTTGGCAAGCCACTGTCTGCACTGGCATTTTCCTACATGTCAGTGAAGGCTGTTAAACTGACCCCAGATGCTTGGACAGGGACATCTTCTTTGTTGCCTCAGGACTTATGGGTGCGTGTGGGGAGGCAGAGTTCCCTGAGGCGGGGGGCAGGGGGAAGTGCAGAGAGCTGAAGGCAGTTTTTCAGATGCTGCAGTCTGACTCTGTCCTTGTTTATGGCTGCCTTACAGATTGAAAAGGACTTGCTACGCACAATGCCCAGCAACGCCTGCTTCTCCAACATGAACAGCATCGGGGTGCCACGGCTGCGCAGGATACTACGGGGACTTGCCTGGCTCTACCCTGACATTGGATATTGTCAGGGCACTGGCATGGTAACCTGCTTTCAGAGTGTCTTTGTGATAGGGATCAGTTTGTCTCTGGCTGCTACACCAGAGCATGAATGATTTGAGGTAGTGCTGCCAGATACTGTGGTCTCCAGGTGAGCTGAAGAGAAATCTCTTCCACCTGGAATACTTCTCCTAAGGAAGGAATAGCAAAGTAGCACCATACATCCAAAGATACAGAAGACTTTGATCCATCTGTTGGGGAGGGGGCAGTCATTATACTGAGGAGAGATCCCTTCAGTGGAGACTGCAGTAGAGCTCCTGCAGAAGGAAGATTTTTGTCACCTAGATACTGGTCCATCTCTCCATGTGAGAAAGTGGGGAAAGAGTTCTACTCTTAGAACATACAGTTTTTCTCTACTCTCTACCGTAAGAGTTCCCTCTTAGAACATGCAGTTTTTCTTCCCTCAAAATCTTAGGTGGCTGCTTCTCTGCTGCTCTTCTTGGAGGAGGAAGATGCCTTCTGGATGATGTGTGCTATCATTGAGGAATTGGTTCCTGCCTCCTACTTCAGCACCACCCTCATGGGTGTGCAGACAGACCAGCGTGTCCTGCGGCAGCTCATCGTACAGTACCTGCCCCGCCTGGACAAGCTGCTTCAGGAGCACGACATTGGTAAAAGTGTGCCCTAGAAATTTCTTGCCAGGGTGACATGCAGACAAAGAGCATTGTTCTTTTTCACAAAGGGGAGCATCAGGGAGAGAAGCAAACCTCCTGAAACTGGAGGCAATGCATGGAGGGAAGCCCTTAGGAGAGTCCACCTTCACTGGCTGACTGACTTCCTCTGTTGTGATTATTTTCCATGTCTCTGTTCACAGAGCTCTCCCTGATCACCTTGCACTGGTTCCTCACCTCTTTTGCTAGTGTTGTCCACATCAAGCTGCTGCTGCGTATTTGGGACCTCTTCTTCTACGAGGGCTCTCTGGTGCTGTTCCAAGTCACTTTGGGCATGCTAAGTATGAAGGTAATTCCTAGCTCCTGTCCCGCCTTTACTGTACTTCAGTGTTTAATTTTGAGATTTAGGGCCAAGAAGGTTTTGTATTCTCTTGCTGTATGTGTTTTGGAAGTGTGTTAGGGAAGATGACATCCTGCTGCCATCAGAACTGGAGGCTGTGAAAAACTTCTAAAGCACTTCACAGAAATTAGAGATTGCTGTTTCCTGTGCATATCTCATTTGTTGCCACATAATTAAACCTCATCAGGTGCCACCCTCTAATCAGTCTAGGTCCAAACCTGAGGATCCATCTCATCTAAATTTAAACTGAGATACCTTTTGATTTTGCACAGTCTGGGAGGAAAGAGAAAGCCAAAGTTGTGATCATCTGGCAGGTTTTGGATGGCATTGCTTGAATGCTTTAAGAGATGACTGCATTTGATTTTTTTCTTTTCTATGTGAAAAACAATTTTGTATTCAGTTACTCAGTTTGCTGTGTGAAGGGCAAGGGTGATCCTGATGGGAGTAAGGGGGAGGTGGAGCACAGTTTGACATGGTGCTCTAGAGTACAGCTCCCATTCTCTTATCCTTAGCAAGATCCCTGCTATGACTAGTCCCAGTGGTTGGTGCAGGACAGGTTTGAGTTTGGTTTTCTGTGCTGATTTGATTTCTTTCAATGGTGAATGCTGCGATTCAAAAAAATGCCAGCTAGAATTCTGGGAGGAGAGTGCAGTAGAGCAGTAGAAGATGCTGTTCCCCTGTCAAAAGTAGCTAGGACTTTTCCTGTGGAAGGTTTTTTTAATGGAATTTTCTAGTTGTACCTGCCCAGTCTGTACACAGAATGTAAAACTGCATCTAGCAGCCTCAGGAGCACAGCTGTCATGTTTACCCCTCCATGAGGTAAAAATGCTGTGTTGTTGCAGGAGGATGAGCTGATCCAGTCGGAGAACTCTGCCTCGATCTTCAACACGCTGTCAGACATCCCGAGCCAGATTGAAGACGCAGATGTGTTGCTGCGAGAGGCCATGCGCGTGGCTGGCTCCCTGACCGACGTGGCAGTGGAGACTCAGCGCCGCAAACACCTGGCCTACCTCATCGCTGAGCAGGGGCAGCTGCTCAACTCCAGCACCACTGTCAACAACCTATCCAAAGTGGGTGCACAGAGTCCCTTTTTACCATTCCTTACAGATTCCCACCTAATTACGGTTTGGGAGCAGAAGGTCCTCCTGTTTGAGAGGATTTTGGGTTCCAGGATAATTGTTACCCAGTGAAGAAAGTGTACTGGGAAGTCCTGTATCAATTACATGCTGCCCGTTCTGTCCTGGTTGATAAATCCCCAGATGAAAGGGATATTAGCACTGATTGTAATTATCATTCATGAGAGTGAAGATGAAATGTGATGCATTTCATTAACGGAAACTAAAAGAAACAACATCTGCTTTTGGCAGAATTTTCTTGAAGCACGCAGAGTAGGAACTGAATTTAATCCATTAGTAAAAAACTGGTACACTAAAATAACCTTGGAAGGTAGAGTCAAAAAACAGCAGCAGCTGCTTTTGAGGAGCCAAATTAAAAATACACCAGTGTTTAATCTTAGACTAAAATCTACAGTTGCAGACAAGACACTCAGGCAATTCTAAAATGTAATACCCATCCACTTAGAAATTTATATGCAATTACATGCTGGACTGCTTTTTGCAACAAATAGAATTAGAGTTAAAATTATTTACATGGATTGTGGTTGATTCTTGAACTTCAATTATGCTTTTGTAATAATTACGGTATAAATAACCTGTTGCACTTGGAGCAGTTGGAGCAGTAAAGCAGATTCAATGTGTTAGGTCAGTGTGTTAGACAACGTGTCTAAAACTGACGGTTCACTGGCCTGCCCCTTCTAGTGGTAGCTGTCAGGACCCCTTGCCCGGAGCTGACTGGTGTGGTGGGTTGCTTTATTTTATTTCTGAAATCTGTCCTGATGTGTGCACTTTGTTCTCTGTTCCCTCTCCCACAGATTGTGCGACGCAGGACTCAGCGCAGGAAATCCGGCATCACCTCTCTGCTTTTCGGTAAGGACAATCCCGTGCCTTTCGTGTCTAGCTGGTGGCTATAGCAGCTTAGGAAGGAGGGGAGCAGGCAAAGCAGGGAAATATTGGGACAGAGGGATTAGAGAGAAGGGAGTCAGAACTGAAGGATAAGAGCAAAGAAGTGCAGTTTACCACTTGATTTCTTTGATCTGAGCTCAAAAAGTAAATTTTAGATGAGACAGTCCATGAATAGTGGACCAACAGGAGGTGCAGATCAGCCCAGCTGTAATATCCTTCTTGCACTGATCAACAGGTCAAACACATTTTCTGGCAGACCTTATGCAGTCCACAGGCTGGATGTGGTACTCTCTGATCTTACTCTGCTCAGTTCAGGAACATTTCTGAAGATCTGAGACAGGGCAGGATGCCAAGTGTGTCACCCATCAAAATTATAAATGAAAGCATCATTATGTTTTCCCTTACTTCTTCTGAGAGTTTGATGTTGTGACTTCAACAACAAGGGGAAGTCTTGCTTTTGACTCTTAATTTTCTTCACTTATGAGCCAAGCCAACATATGTCTAGAAAGGGCACAGTCAGGATAGCATTTGCAAGGGTTTAAGAGTAACTTATTTCTTGACTCCATAAGAGCCCTTTCTGCTGTAAGCCTCAGTGTCATCACCCTACTTGAAATTAGCTAGCCTTCTTGAAATTGCCTCATGTCACCACAGGAATTGTTTTTCCGGAAGAAGACAACATACTGAATTTACAGGGCTCAAACAGTGTTCCTGTTGTTGTTGAAATGGCCTGAATAAATCTAAAAATGGGCTTTACTGGTCTTTCCAGAGAGGAGCTTTTCTGATGTTCTCCAGGAAGCTGATATATTGTCATGGATTTCCTACAAGCACATAGAGCATTACATAGAAAAAGTATGGTGGAATAGCCATGATTCTGTAAAGTCAAGCATGAGAAGTGAAGAAACACAGGAAAGTTGTTTGTGCAATCTAAACTCAGAGCTTTTGTATGTAATGTTATCATACAGTTGGTACAGACTGAACTGGCAGGGAGCTTGGCTGCCACACACACCTTTCTTGTGTCTTAGTCTCCTTGACAGTTTGAGTATTTTTGTGAATCTGATAGTGAGTTATGCACTTGCACAAAGATAAAATTTAAGTTCAAGTTGCAAAATATATCAGTGGTAGAACAGAGATAATTGATAGGGTTTTATCATTTTAGTGGGGCTTCTGTACAGTGACCATCACATGTTTCACCTAACATTATTCTTAGTATTTAAATGTTGGTTAAAACTGAGAAGTTGTCATCCTGCAGCAGTTGACCACAATGGAAAAATTCAGCCCAAGTGAGAGGAAGGAAAGCTTGTATGTGATAAATTCACCCTCTACTGAGAACTGACAATCAATCCTAAATGTAAAGTCTGCTGCCTGTGATAGTTACTGTGTAGAACTGGTTCTTAGCCCTCATCTGGGAGGGAAGGAGAACTTACCCAGAGCTTAATTCTTCTTCCTTAGAGTGAGTTCAGATGTGGTAATAACTTGAGCAGGAGTCATAGAACCACAGGAGCACTGTTTAGAAGAGACCTCTCAGTGTCTGTATTCCAGTGTCTCCTGCTTGAAGCAGACTCTTGCTCATGCTAGATTGGGTTGGACAGGGCTTTGTGTAGTTGAGATTCAAAGAGTTGAACCAGATTTACAATGCAGGAAGAGAAAGAAATAATGAAAGATTGGTAGAGAGCAGAACATGCAAGAGGTGTTTTCCTGTTGTGCAGGCATTGCAGCAAGGGAATGCAGAAGAGCTCCTCCTGTGCAGAGCTGTGCAGTCATCAGTCTTTGCAGGCTCAAAGTAGAGCCTGCTCACATGCGGCTGATTGTGCAGTGTGGTTTCCTGTTTGGAAATGTGGGTGTTGAAGTTTGAAAGTGTACATGTTGAGTGCAGTGAGGTGAGTCTGGGGGACACGCCAGCTGCTTTCCTCTGTACCATGCCCACTCTAAGGTGGGAGAGTGTGGAACTTGCTCCTCATATCTCCTGCTTGTGTTTGGCTGGGATTGATCTGAGTACAGAAGGAAGAGGGAAGAGCATGGTGTTTTGGCCATATGGGACTGAGAGATGACAGAAAGAATCAATGATCTATGTAAATGAGAGCAGCCCACAGAGCTGGTGTAGCTGTGGTTTAGTTTCTTCTCTAGTCTCATTCTATTTTAGCAGCATGAAATTTCTGGGAACCCCCGACGTCTACGTGCTCACCTATCTATTTTCAGTCTCTGCATCTCTGAATAGTGAGGGTTCTGGCATGCTCTGTACCTACCCTTGGATACAGAGGAGGAGATTTTGTTATTTCTTTATTGCTTGGACTGGGAGTAACTATGCCCCACAGTTTTTCTGAAGCAAAGTTCAGTTTTCTCCTAAGCTCTGTGTATCTGATGTATCTCAAATAATTTAATGTAGCAAATAGAAAACAATTATAAACATAATTTTATATCTAATTTTGTGCTTTTATTTATGTTTCTAAAGTTTGGGTCTTTTTAATTAGGATCACATGATTAAGAGATACTCTTAATCACTTTCCAATTAGCAGAAGCTTAATGTGTATATAGCTGTTGCAGCAGCTGTAGCTCAGGCCACGCTTTATTCATACAGTTTTCTATAACGCTGCTACAAGATAAGCAGAGTACTAATTTGCTAGCCAATGATTTACTCAGCTCCTGAATAAAAGCTGTGTTTGTACAAACATTGGAGTTCAGTGAAAAAATGTATCAGTGTAAATGTTAATTTTGTTAATCAAGCTACCACATCTTCAGTATATTATAGAGGGAGCAAAACTAGATATATGAAAGTACACTTCAGATTTAATACAAAACATTTTTTTTTAAAAATAAGCAAATGATTCATTGTTTCCAAACATCATGTACCCAATGTTTAAGGCATTTAGATACATTAACTGTCTAAAGAATCCATCCCATCAGGTATCTTTTTGCATAAGGTAATAGACATAGGCTGTCAAAACTCCTGGGGAGATTAGTGATAGATAATAGATGCTTTGGTAACTTTTACTTTGGGCTCATGACCATTTCTGTACACCCCAAACATTTGAAGTCTGGCTCTTAAGGAGTTTGAGGTCTCTTGTGGCTCTGACTTCATGACTGGCACAGGAAAGTGGGCTGTCTTGGTTTTTCAGATCTTTTCTAAGACTCGGTGAAGAATGTGCTCTCAGCCTGTGAGTTATACAAATATCAGAAGTAATGCAACCAAAACCTGAATCATTTTCAAGAGAACTTCAGTTGAAGGGAATTATTGCAAGTTCCCCAGTCTTGTGTCCCACCTTTCAGCTGACTATATATTATAGACACTTCTCTAAAGTAGTACCTTGGTATACTAGAGTTTCCCAGACAGATCAGAGATGACATATTCCAGTTCCATATGCGGTTTGAAATATCATCTCCTTAAAATTTGATGCTGTCAAATTTGTATGTACTATTTACATTATTGACTAGATTGGCAGTAAGTACCTGCCTTAGTTTAGGTACTTCTGATGTTAGGCTTTTTTGGTTTCTTCAGAACCAGTAATTTCTAACAGTAATAAAAACTAAATACCATGTACTTGCTTCACTTCCCTTGTCTTCCCTCTGGCTGCATGGGCTCCACCAGGGGATGATGATCTGGAGGCACTGAAAGCCAAGAATATCAAGCAGACAGAGCTGGTGGCTGACCTGCGTGAGGCCATCCTCCAGGTGGCACGGCACTTCCAGTGTGTGGATCCCAAGAACTGCATAATTGTGAGTGGAAACAGCTGGATCTGCATTGCTGTGTGCTCCAGGCTTGGGTTTTGAGTGTTCAACACAGGACAGGGCTGTTCAAATGCTCTCAAAGGGTGGGCTTGAGAAAGAACAAGCTAGGTGTAATGGCTGGAGGGTGAGGCTTGCTTAATCCATCTGTGGTGGAGGGCTGTGCTGAGAGGTTGTCTGCCGTCTAGGAGCAGGAAAAGGTTTGGGAACAGGGGCAGGCAGGCTTTGGCAGATAGCTGGGAGTCACCTGTGGACTTTGATTCTTCTCTGCTCTCCTGTGTGTGCCTGCTAGGATCTGACCCCAGATTACAGCATGGAGAGCCACCAGCGGGACCACGAGACCTACGTGGCCTGTTCCCGCAACCGGCGCCGCCGAGCCAAGGCACTGCTGGATTTTGAGCGCCATGACGACGATGAGCTGGGCTTCCGCAAGAACGACATCATCACGGTGTGTCAGCCTGGGGACAGGCACCGGGGGGACAAGCAGACCCAGCTTGTTTGGGATGCTGTGCTACCTCTCCTGCAGGGAAGAAGGGAGGAGATAAGCTCAGAGCCCAGTCAGGAGCTCAAGAGAAGCAGCTGGTGCTCCTAGGGACTGCCTGGGAATGAGGCAGTGTGTTCCTGGGGGTGTTGTCCTGTGGGTCTTTGTCAATGCCACCACAAAGTCCCTTTCCTGGCTGTTGTACAGCTGTGCAAAAGGTGGATTTGGTCCAACCCAAGTCCCAGTTTAACACTGCATACTGAATTGTAAAAGCATCCATTTGCATTTAATTGTGAGCATCCCATCTAAAACTGGGGAGAAGAGGATGTTTGCAGTAGCTTTGTGCCCTTGAAGGCCCTGGGCTATGTGAGAAGACAACATTGGCAAAGCACTTGAGAACAAAGCAGTTCCTCATTGTGGATACACAGCCAGACAGCTGTACCCCTCCTGCCACTGCAACCTCTTCAACTGGTATTTTCCACTCCCTCTTTTTCAGATCATTTCCCAGAAGGATGAGCACTGTTGGGTGGGAGAGCTGAATGGACTGAGAGGTGAGAACAGGATGGGTTGCACTGGGGAGAGTGGGGCCAGATGCAGAGCATCAATTCATCTACAACTGCTCTGGCACCAAAGGCTCTGGCAGGTACCCAGAGTGTCTGCCAGGGGCAAAGGAAATGTATGAGAGCAGTCATGCAGCAGTGACCTGGTCACTTCTTGCAAGCAGTAGGTTTTGGCTCCATCCTCCTGGCATGGGGTGGTTGGGTGCATGTCACCACTGCTGCGTGTGGGCAGTGTCCTGCAACTGGCTTTCTTGTGCAGCTGCCTTAGTTACTGTGATTTTGAGGCATCTTGCTTCCTTCTTTTGTGGTAGGCCCTATGAACTCTGATTTTTTTCTCAGCTCCCACTGGGCTTTGTGTAAGGACTTCTCAGTATCTTTGTCAGGCTCATCTCTTTGTTCACTCTTTGTAGGTTGGTTTCCTGCAAAATTCGTGGAGATCTTGGATGAGCGGAGTAAAGAGGTACTTAAAAACCCCACAATTACAAAAAAACTTCACATTTAAAAAAAGGGTTATGTCATAACTAAAAAGAAACAGGTGAAAAGAGCAATTGATTTCCCTCTTTCAGTCTGTTTGCTTTCTCTGGCCACTGGATGCTTTGTGATGTGATTAGGCAGCTTATCTTCCTAAATCTGTTTACTCAAATTCCTCATGCTGACCAAGTGGAGAGTGAGGGCCCCAGAGGGCTGCCGAGGCACCTATGTGTGATGCCAGGCATTGCAAGGACCCTAGAGATGAGGAAGCAGGGCAGTGTTTCTGTCTGCTCCCAGCTGCCTGTGTTCTTTTACTCCTTTGAGGCTGTACCTATGAATCCTGCTCATGCTTTGTGATCATGACAGTAAATTCTTCCCAAGCAGTTGTGCCCAAGGAGACAGTCTGTTTTAGTTCCTCTTACAGCTGGCAGTGATAGGATGGCACTTATCTATTGCAGCTACTTCAATACGTCCTCAACATTCAGGTAGTGTGTATGAGACAAACATCAGCAGCTGTTGACCTAAGCACTTTTCAGGAGAAGTGGAGAAGGCCTGGTTCTCTCTCTTCTCAGCATTTGGGAAGTGAGGAAGAGCTGACAGGCTGACCCAAGTCCCCCTAGAGGAGCCCCCAGAGAGATGTCAGTATTGACCTATCGCTTCTTTCCCCTTCTCTCAGGGTTGGCTCCTTAGATGCAGATGACCTCTCTGTGCACAAAAATGTCCTGCACTGCTGTGTTTCTGCTCCTAACTGTGGAAACAGAGAGGATCCCACGTATGGGAGTGTTAGCAGTGTGTCAGAGAGCCAGTGATACCTCAAAGCGGTGTTCCCCCTGACCTGGAAATTCCTATTTGGTTCTGTTTGTCTTGACTTTTAGCAGCTTACAGAGTCCCAGAGATCCTCAGTGCAAGTCCCTCTCCACACCTTAGCTCAGTCAGCATCACACCATCACATTCCTATGTGCTGAATGCTGCCAGGGTGATGCTGGGGTCACTTGTAGGGTCGCCTGGGCACCACCTAAACACAAAGGTCTCCAGAGATCCCCTGCAGTGGCACAGAACATGGGGCCTTATGCAAGAGCATGGCAGATAGAGGCAGGGAGGAGGGGTTTCTGGTGGGCACTTGGGAGTAGAATTGGTCTGTGCAGAGGTGTAGGTGAGTGGACCACCTCCATGCTCTGCCCCCTGAGAGCTGGCTCTTCCTGTTCCTCAGTACTCCATCGCTGGAGATGACTCTGTCACAGAGGGAGTGACAGATTTGGTGCGAGGCACACTCTGTCCAGCATTGAAGTCCATATTTGAACATGGATTGAAGAAGCCATCTCTTCTGGGGGGAGCCTGCCACCCTTGGCTGTTCATTGAAGAGGTGAGATGTCCCAGTTCCTTTCATGGGGCAGTGTTGCCAGAGGGCTGAGGTGGCAGGTTTAGGGCAGGTATGCTGAGTGTTCCTCTGCTCCTCCAGGCTGCAAGCCGGGAAGTGGAACGGGACTTTGACTCCGTGTATTCTCGACTTGTGCTCTGCAAGACTTACAGGTCTGTGCCCTGTTCCTCCATGCTCATTAAACTGATGCTGCTCTGTACCTTGGCAAGGTTCACGGTCTGCCCCATGCTCCTGTGGGTGTGGTGTCAGCAGGCTGCTGTGCCTGTGCTGACCTGGGGCTGGCAGTGGCTCTTGTCCCCTCCCCTGGCCCCTGTGTTTTATTCTGGGTCTGTATCTGGCTCTTGTGGCTGCGGGGGCACCTCTGGGCTCAGCGGTAGCATGAGAGCTGTTGGGGTATGAAGCAGGAAAGGCCTGCATATGCTCGGGGTGACTGGAGCTAGCTGGATCTCTGCTGTGATTTTTACAGGCTTGATGAAGATGGCAAAGTCCTCACTCCAGAGGAGCTGCTTTACAGGGTGAGTGCTGCCCCAAGCCCAGCCAGAGCCCAGCTCCTACTTTGGGGACGTTTCCTGTGGAGACTGTTGGAGGGAAATGCAGAGTCTCCCAGACCTTCTCTTAGCCCCTCTGGTGGTAGCAGGGGGCACTGGTGGGGGTGGGAGCACCAGGGAGGGCAGCATTTGGCTGTGTTGCTAAAGTGGCTGCCCAGCAGTAACCACACCTTCCCTCCCTGCAGGCGGTTCAGGCTGTGAACATGACACACGATGCTGCACATGCACAGATGGATGTGAAGCTTCGTTCTCTTATCTGTGTTGGACTCAAGTGAGTCATCTGGCCCTGGCATCCTCGGCATTTTGGCTGCAAAGAGCTTGGGAAGGGACAGAGTGGGCTTAAGAGCAGCAGTGGTTTCAGTCTTAGGCCACAGCATTTTTTTTTCCCCCTCTCACTGCAGCCACTGGGAGAGACTTGTTCCTTGTGCATTGTGCTGGCCTGATTCCTAGCTGGAAGAAGGAGCTCACACAAGCTTACGGGGTTATCCTGTTCCCACAGGGCTGGGGATGGGGGTCGAGGCTTGGGCTGAAAAGAGATTACCCCAGAGGGATAGGGTTTCTTTCCCTGGCTGCAGCTGAGTAACAAGCCTATACCCCATTGTTGCAGCGAGCAGGTGCTGCATTTGTGGCTGGAGGTGCTGTGCTCAAGCTTGCAGACCGTAGAGAAGTGGTTCCATCCCTGGTCGTTCCTGCGCAGTCCTGGCTGGGTGCAGATCAAATGTGAGCTGAGGTGAGTGTCCCCATGGCATGTCCCCGTGCCAGTGTCTGGAATAGATTTCCCCCTCCTCTGCAGGAGGTGGCCCTCACTATGGCTGGGTTTGGGCCCTCTCCAGTGAGTTGCAGCATGGGCTGCCCAGACATCCCAGCCACAGAGATTTCCTGCTGTATGCTGATGCAGCAGGAAATCTCTGGACAGTTTATCGTGAGGCACTGTGCCTGCCTGATCCAAGAGCAGAACTTGGATCCTGGGGTCCTGTTGTGACAAGCAGGCAGCCTTTGCCTGCCTCCTGCTGTACACCTACTCTGATGGAGAGTCTGCATTTTCAACCCCACTGCTCTCCATGTCCTTTGACAGGCGCTCTAAGTCCGAGCAGGGAATGTCCTAGGGAGACAGTTGGACAGTCATTGGCTGGGAAGGAGTCAGTCACCTGCTGACTCCCTGGTTAGGTGAGGGGCTGAAAGCAGCTTTAGTGCCTGAGCTCTCACAAGGCCGTCACTTGGAGCCCAGGGCACACATCCCTGGGGCTCCAGGCATCCATGCCCCAGCCCTCCTGCACTCTGCAAAGCCAGATCAAGTCCCAGGGAGCTGGAAGGCAAAGCCCCTGCCATCACCACTTCCCGAGCCTGGTTCCTGCTGTCGTTCAATGGAAGCTGGCTTTTGTATGCACCACCACTTGCCTCAGGCCGCAGTGGGAGCATCTGTAACCAGAGCAGCCCTGTGTGTGCACACTTCAGGGTGTCATGTTCTCAGCCTGCTGCTGAATGGGCGGGGTTTCTGCCACCTCTGGGCTGCCATGTCCCACAGCATGGGGGCAGTGCCAGTCAGGCACAGTCCCACACGAGTGGGACTAGTTCATGTCTTATGTCCTGCCTCTCCCAGCCAGAAAGGGAGCGCCCCGTGCCAGCCCCTTTGAACACTTCTGCTGCAGGACACTTCTCTTGCTCCAGGGAGAGGGAGGGTGCTGCAGGATTCTGAGGTGCTGCAGGAAGGGGTCTGCTTTCTGGAGAGGAACCTGCCATCTGCAGCCCTCAGCCAGGCGTGTCTGCAGTCCCCAGGAGCCCGGGGCTGCCCGTGCCTCCCTGTGCTGCTGCACCAGGCTCTGTAGGGGCTGCACTTGAGTCACATCTTCAAGCTCCTTCTTCCAGCCTGGCCTGGGAGGATGTGAAGCCCAGCAAGGAGGGAATAAGTGACTGCTGCTGTCTTTTCAACACCATCAAACAAGGAATTTCATCCTTGTAAGTTTAGTGGCATGCCAGGACAAGCTGGGGAGACAGTGTATTTGTGTGCCTGGAGCAGCAGTTGTGGGCAAAGGCTGGGAGTGTGGTCTGGGGGGTCCATATTAACATTGCACTCTTCTGGTTTTGTTGCAGAGTCCTCGGCAAATTTGCTTTCAGCCTCTCTCAGGACTGGGAGCTGCCAATAAAGAGGGAGGTGAGTAGGTGGCATCTCTCATTCTTTCACTCAGCCAGAGGCTTCACTTACTGCCTCCCTCTCCCAGCTTTGTGCTTCAGCCCATCATCTGCCTCCTCTGGAGCCAGCTCCAGAGGCTGTGGATGGGGCTGCTTTCCAGCAGCTGCAGCAGGAGCTGTGGGGCAGTGGTGGCAGAGGGGGCTGCCTGCCCTGCCCAGCTGAGGCAGAGGGAAGTGTCAGGCTCCCTTTCCCTGATGCTCTCCAAACCAAAGGCCAGCTGTGCAGAGGTGGGAAGTGCAGGAAGCTGCTCTGGGTGCCAGAGCCTCGGTATGCTCAGGCTCTGCCCGCAGACACAACCTCTCCTTTCCTGGGCATGGTGCACTGACCTGGGTCTCTGTGTCATCCTGCAGGAGAAGGAGAAGAAGCCACTGAAGGAAGGGGTGCAGGACATGCTTGTGAAGCACCATCTCTTCAGCTGGGACATAGATGGGTGACCTCCACCCCGCCCCATCCTGGGGACCTTCTGGATGGCCACACTCATCTCTTCTACTCCCTCATGTCTCACGCCCTGCCCTTCCCCACCCCACCCACTTGTATCTGTGACAAAATCCCCCCCAGGGGCTGCCAAACCACCTGGGACAGATGGAGCAGTGCCAGGAGGCTGAGCTGCAGGCCAGAGGGGGCTGATGGTTGAGGGTGATGCTGCAAAGGGACAAGTGTGTTCTGGCTACTAAAAGCAAGTGCCCCCTCCAGCTTTCCGCATCTCTGCCACCCCTATCTTCTGCTATTCTCAGCCCTGTCTCCCCGCCAGTGCTCTGGGGAGCAGCCTGGCTGGAGCCATTGTGCCCTGCCCCATGGACTAGCAGTCACGTGTGGAGATATGAGTGTGTCTGTGGCTGGAGCTGTGGGGGGGAGGTGGCCCTTTAGGGGTGGCTTTGATCCATGAGAGCTGGTGCCATTGACAGTTGGCACTGCAGCTGCATGTGGAATTGGGCTGGTGAGAGACTCACTGCCATACAGCAGCAGAGAGAGCACATCCCCTCCCCATGGCAGCCAAGGGCTCCCCTCTGCTGGGGGACACAGCAGAGTTCCTTTGACTTGGAGCTAAGAAGGGAGAACTGGCATCAGTTTCATCCCACATCCCTGGCACTGGTGTGGGGTGTTGACAGGAGTTGCCCAAATTTACCAGCCTGTTACCACTGTAACAGCCTTAGGGGATGGTCATTGTCTACTCTGGGAGCAGACAAAAACCACCTCTCCTCTAAACAAGAGTGTTTCATGCTGTCCTTTTAGTCTCGAGATGATTTTTACTGTTAACCAAAAAGCTGTAAATTTACTCCAGGAACATGTATATTTTGGCATCGTTGCAGCTCAGGACAAGGTTTAGGTTGGAGCTGGCTCAGGGAGACCTACTCGTCCTCCTCACCCTGCAATGGCAACGGGGACATGGGTCAGGAGTGGAGAATTGCTGCTTTGTGGTGGTGGCTCTGGATACAGAGTCTGTGACTTTCTACTGAAAGCGCTTGTCTGTGAGCACAAACTACTGATGGGATGACACTAGATTCTTACTTTCCTTTATTTGGTGGGTTTGTAAATAAAAACTGCGTCTTGGGAGAGTTCTGGGCTTTGTGGGGTTTTTTTGACAGGGCCAGGACTTGGTTTAGTTTTTCCTTTCTGCCATTTGACTGAGGGAACTCCTTCCACTGGAGCAGCCCACAAGGTCAGGCAGCCGCCAGGGCAGAGCCAGTTCTGCTGTCAGCAGTGGCAGCCCTGCCTCGCCTCTGTGCCACCAGCCCTAAGAGCAGATTCACAGCAGAGCCTGAAAAAGACAGAAATACTGGAAACTACCGGTTGTAGGGACACTGCAGAGGAAGGACCCTTAGGAAAGGCAGAGGGGCTAGCAGAAAGCAGGGCTGGGTGGTGGGGACAGCAGTGTTGTCTGTAGAAGTGTCTGGAATAAGCAGGTGTAGGCTGAGCTGCAGAGTGGGACAGTAACAGGGCACGGGCCCTTGGGAGAACTGTGTTTAGAAGTCCAAGCTTGTGGGAGGGTGGAAGTTGCAGCATATATTCTGAAAGTGACTGTCTTCAGTGAAAGTAATTCCTTTGGAATGTGGCTGCAGAAGGGGCAGTGTCATCTCATCACCACCTTCAGTCTAGACCAGCCTGCTGGGCCGGGGGAGATAAATAGGTGTCCCTTCTAAAACCTGCTTCTGGTTGCAGGGTAGGTAATTTCCATACACTGGGGGAATCTTCCTGCAGCTGAGAAGGATGAGCCACAACCACTTAAGCTGCTTTTTTCAGGTTTGAGAAAGACACAGAGGGATCACCCACCCTTAGCTGAAAAAGGCAGAATGGCCCCAAGCCCTCCCACCAGCATAGCAGAGAAGTTTTTGAGAACCTGGCTGTTTGGAATTTTTTTAATAAAATGGATTTTTTTTTCTTCAAATATTTGTAACTGAAAAAATAATTCAATTTAAAGATCCATTCTCTCCCCCATTAACTTGTCACTTTTATCCTTTTCCAGTTGAATACTCGCTCTGGATCTGATGCCCCAGCACCATCTGACTGTGATGGTGCTGATCACCCCTCGCCAGTGGCTGCATAGTGGAAGGGAGAGTGCGTGCTAGTCAAATACACATTACAAACAAGTAGTGGTTACAGCAGAAAGATTCAGGATTACATTCAAGGTAGAGGCAGAACATCAGACTTCGTTTTTCCCAACGGGTGCAAAAATGTACATCCAGGGGAATACCTCTTCCAACAAAGAACTATTGAACTATTATTCAAAGAAATAATAGTAAGAAAGCAGAGAACTGGGCAAGCCTGCTCTGGGCACTGCTTGGGGAAAAGACTTTCTAACATTTCTGGGGCTGAGGTACCACCTTTCCCTCTGCCCACAGGCACAGGGCTAGCACTCGCTCTCCTGGCAGAAGCCCCTTGTGCAGAGGGGCTCCCACAGGTCAGCCAGGCTCCTCAGGACATGAGGCTCATGGTTCTGTATCCTCTGGGCTCCTTGAAGCTCTTCAGCCAATGCAAGTATGTTGGGCAAAGTCAGGGTCATTAAATTCCTACAGTTTCACACCTGGATGGGTGAAGGTGAAAGGGAGCAGCTGTGAGCTCAGCCTTCCACCAGCAATCTCTGGGAAGGGCTACACTGTTACCAGGCATTGGCATCTCTCTGCCAATCACTGGAATACCTGGCTCAGGGCAGGGAACCATCACTAGGTCAGGTCAGGACTGCAGCTGGAGTGCTCCCACCTTCCTCTAGGAACTCACTGCACTTTATTGATAATTTCCTTCTTTATTTAATAGCTGCAGAATTGTAATTATTTGTACCAAAGAAATCTCACAGTTGGTTTTCGTGGGGGCTACTGCAACTATGGGCTGAAGAACCTGATTTTGCTCGAGTCTGACAAACGGGCAGCCTCACATTTTCCCCCTAGCATCTTGGAGTTCCTCCCATTCCCCCCCATACTTTCCTCATTAGAAACTCCTTGCCTCCTGTCCCCACAGCTGGGCAGAGGTGGTGAAAGCTCTGTAAGGTGATTGCTAAGTACTCTCTGCTCCCAGTGAGCACCTGGGCTGCGCCAGGAGAGAATTCCGGGAGGGCTCAGGAGGATAAAGGGGGTGCTCACCAGGCTTTTATTCTGATTTTTAGGATGTGACGCTGTAGCTAGAGGAACAGAAAGCCTGTGGGGAAGGGGATAGGGGGGTGGTGTCCTCCCCAACCCAGACACTGAGGGAGGCAGATAAGAGGCTCCAACTTGCTTACAGCTCAGGGCCAGAGGAGAGGAGGGGAAAGAAAGGAAGCTGCCAGCAGGCTCCCCCTGCTAATGATTAAGAAAGTGGCTCCCCATGCAGTTAACAAGCAAAGGGCTCAGGAAAGCAGGAGTATCTCCCAGCTGCAAACAGGCATGACCCCACCCAGCTGCCAGTTCAGTGGCTGAGGGAGAGCACATTGTGCAGGGTTGGCATTTACCTGCCTCACCATGGAGCAGAGGTACCAGCACCCCTGTGGCACAGCCTCTCCCTGGGAAGAGGACCAGGTACCAAAGTTGCAGGGAAGCAGCACGTGGCTCACAGCTACCCCTCCCCAGCCAGAAGCTCTGCAGCCCAGTGTGGGGGAAAGGTGGGGACAGCATCCTCAAGGAGATACTGAGAAGGATGGCAGTTGATCTTCTCATTGCCTGAGCAGGTCAGTACCTCAGTCTGCATCACTTCAGAAGCCACATCTTCCCCCACGTCACTCAGCATGAGCAGCCTTGACCCAGCTCAGGGCCAAAGCAGGGACATCCTTGTGGCGAGGTGGCCACATCCACGTAAGTCACGTCCCACATGCTCAGTGTGGCTGTGAGTTACTACTGACACAGGAATTCTAAAGTAACAGCATAAGAGTGAGCCACAGGCCTGGTGCTCCACCACAGAGTCCTGCCCAAGGAATAGCATCGTCATGGCTTTGAGGTCCTGGGGGCTTGTCCACCCACTCCTCAGTCTGCAGTTGCCCCAAGGCACCAGCCTGGGGCCCTACAGGGACACAGGGCACCAGCTCAAAGTAAGCAGCCATTTACTTATGCCTTTTACCCTGTGGGACTGGAGGGAAGGAAGAGCAGAGGTCAGCTGTTCAATTCTTGCTTTCAGGCTCCTCCCCAGAAAGGGACCCTCACAGTCACTGAGCCAGGACCTGCGCTGTGCCACACAACACCACTCTTGTAGTCCCACTTCCCTGTCCTTGCCTGTGGGGTCCAACATCCATTTCCAGCTGCTGCTTTCCACTGGGGCACGTGCTACAGTGAGGCACCAACACAGAGAAGGCAGAGACAGATTGCACATGGCCCCCAGTGATATGTTACTGATTGCCAGCTGTGCCCCTCGCCCGCTCCCCAGGACACACAGGCGCTTTCGTGTCCCTGCCCAGGCTGACTGCCCTACTCACCTGGGGATGTCATGAGTGCAGTGGAAGCTGGGTGCAATGGGCTGTGCCTGACAGCAGTTTTAACATATAAGGACCTGATTTTAGCACCTTAAAAAAACTATTTTGCAGCCCAAAGTGAGTGAAGCTAGCAGGCAGGCCTCTGCCAAGCTCAGCAATATTTGGGAAACCAGCTTAGACAGTACCAGGTTGGTGGGGAGCCCTGGTTCCCTTTGGCTACATTTAGAGAAGGTGCCTGTTCTGCCCAGCTCCTCCCAGCCCTGTGGCAGATCAGACCCTCCCCTGAGAGATGGCAGGTGGTGCAGAAGGCAGCTGCTCTGGGCCCCAGCCAGCCCTCCTGCCTTTGTGTCCTGCTCCAGAGGTAGAATCCCTTTCCACAACCGTTAAGACCAACCGTGCTGGGGCAGCACAACCCCCTTTATCCACCAATCCCAGGATGGAGCAGAGTGCTGCTTCTGGAAACAGCTCAGGCCCAGTCATGCTCTGTCCCACGTGAGGGAACAATGTGCTGCCATTGCTCCTGCCTGGAGGAACAGGGGCTGCTGGCTCTGCTCTCACCCCAGCTGGGCCAGGCTGTGTGGAGTGGGCAGGAGGCTGCCAGCCCCACAGCTCCTCCTGCCTCTTGTCCCCCCAGCAGCCATTCTCCCTGCCCTGGCCTGGCCCACTGCTGGCTTCACGCAGGAAGGACACTGTTAGGGGAGGAGTACAAATAATAGGAGCTCGTTCTTCTTTTTTTTTTGGTTGACTGGCCTCTTCCCTCTGCATGCCTGTGCCCTCCCACTCCCATTCCCTTCAGTCTCTGCTCACAGAATTACAAGCAAGAATCCCAGTGCAGCTGCAGATCGTGTCCATCAAGAAAGTCTGTGGAAAAGAGGCTGGGAGCCGTGGTGCTCAGGGGAGCCAGGCTCATGACAGAACCCCCTGGCAGCTCTAGCCAGTCCATGCTGTCCAAGTTAGCCTCAGCCAGATCCAGGGCTATGCCCCCAGACGGCTCGTGAGCAAAGTGCAATTCCGAGGTGTCCATGGGTGAAGGCGGGTGGTCCAGGATGGCCGAGCTGCTCAGCATCTCACTGTGGAGATCATCAATGAGGGACAGGGGCTCGGGCCCATCGTGGCCTGCCGTCAGCAGCGGGAGGCCGGTGCTGCTCTCCAGGAAGTCCTCCAGCCGGCCCACGAGCACCGGCTGCCCCAGGGACACCGGCACCGCCAGCTCCGAGGAGTGGCTGCTGCTGGGCGGTGGGGAACAGGCCGGGGCCACAGGCGGTTCTTTCCCAGCTGGGGATGACTGATCCTTGAAGTCAGCAGAAATCTCTGTAGAGGGAACAAACAGGCCAGGTAAGGAAAAGTCTGGCTGAACACCAGAAGAATCCCTCCTACCCACCAGGCCACAGACACCCGCCAGACTAAGCCATCACTGACCACCAGCTGGGATGAGGAAACAGCCAGTGCCCGTGCTTGCCTCGCTATGGGGAGTTTTCAGCCCACCTCCCCAAAATCCCATCAGTATCTGCCAGTGCTAAAGATGCTGGAAGGGACACTGGAGAAGAGAGTGAAGCCATGACAGACTCTTCCCCTCAGTGCTCTGCAATCCCCAGACTCAGACCCAGGGACTGTGGGAAATGCTGGCTTTGTCTCCTTACCTCCACTTTCAATGAGGATATCAAACAGGTCGTCCATCTGCTGGCTGGAACAGCCATTCTCCTGGGGAGAGCAAGTGCAGGATTAGCTTCCTATTTACCAGGGGAACTTCCACCTCCAGCAACACCCTTGGCTGCTGGCTCTCCTTGCCCCATGGATGGGGCTGTTTTCTAGCAAGAATGAGCACATCATGACAACAGTCTTCTGTAACCCAGGCTGTTACTGGCTGGGAAAGTATGGTCAGCAACGACAATGAATGGCTTGGGATTTTTAACCTGTGATTTAGGTTTGGCCCAAACCCTCCAGAGGAAGTTCAATGAGAAAGGTGCAGTGGTGTCTCCATTCCCTATCACTGGCCCACATCAAGGAACTAAGTAGATTTACAATGGTAACTTTTCATCTGCTCTCCAAGGAAACCAGGGAGAGTAACAGCTCTCACCTGGGCCTTTGGCTGTTGCTTCATGGCCTCTTCATAGCCTGGTGGTGGCTCTTTCATTGGGACCGAGGGAAGCGGAAGAGGAGGTGGAGGAGTTCCAAAAAGCGGCGTGTGCTGTTGCTGCTCCAGGTCCATCTGGGAGGGGGAAGGCGCAGCAGGAGAGCCAGGCTGCGATGAGGACTGTTTAGAATGAAGGCAGAAGAGGGAATGAATGCAAATGAGGGAAAAGTCTACATCAACTCCTGTCTCACAGCTCATTTGAGAGACCATCACCTCTGCCTGTGAGCACTGCACAGCAGTCTGCACTTCTCTGCCCACAGCAGCCTGCCTCCTTCCCTGGACTCTGTGCCCTATGCCCTGACTGCAGGGGAAGAAGACAAATTTCCCCTCGACTCACAGCTGGAAATCTTTAGTTGATTTTTCCAATGCTAAAGCAGCCACACCACAAACCACCTCCTCACTTCTCCTGGACAGGGAGAGCCTCATCTATCTAAGCAGGGGATTCCTGCAGCACTTTGGAGGGAAAGGGCATTTCCCTTGTGTGTTCAGCCTACTCTGTGCAATATATCCAGGGCCTGTCTTCTACCCACCTCCCTGTACACTACTTTGGAGTCACAAGCCAGCTTCACTTAGCAGCAACTTTCACAGCCTACTGGTGGGTGGAGAGCACCAGAGCACTCAGCAGCACCAGAGCTCCAAAGGAAACCCCAAGTGTTGCAGGAAGTGGTGCTCATGACTCAGCTTTACCAGATGAATCAGCACATAACTGCCCATAAGAAGGAGGATCAGACCTTTCTCTCTACAGCAACTATGCATGACCCACACAGAAACTCGCTCCCCTCGAGCAGCAAACCCTGGGCAGCAGCTGAATGCCACTTTCAACACGGGTACATATTGATGCCTTTGCCCATCCTGCTCATCTGTTCTGTGACCCACAGGCAGAGGAGTGACCCCAGACCAGCTCTGCTGGGGTCCACTCTTCCTGAGGAGGGCTGGAAAACTGTTGCACAGGCCACTGGGGTGTGCTGGGAGGGTACCTTTTTTGACACACTGGGTGGGCTGGTTTTACCAGAAGTACCAATTCTCAGCAACTGCTTACAGAAACCATCGGGGAAGAAAGGCTGCAGATTTGGAGGTGCTGAGAAAGACAATTTGGTGTAGGCCAGCTGCCCTGTGACCACCTGCAGACCTGGCTTTTGACCCCACAGGGAGGCAAAAGAATTGGAAGAGTCAGTACAGACACCTCTGCAGCACAAAGGCTAAGGAACTCCAAGGAAAAAGGTGCCTTTATTTACCTTCTCCACTTTCTCCAAGGTCTCAAAGCAAACCAAGGCACTGACCCTTTGCAAAGTAGATTTCTCACTCTAAATATCCTAGAAATTACTTCTCTCTTCATACCCTTTCCAGGAACTGACTCAGAAATTATCCTCCAAGCTCTAAAAACTCTTAATCATCTTTCTGTACCTTATCTTAATTACAGTTTAGAGAGACAACTAAGCAAGCTAGAAAGGGTTGAGATGTACAGCATAGCCTCTTTACAGCCAGCACCTGGAGAGAGTTAAAGTCAGAGGTGCTCTCTTTCCTGAAGCAGTACACCACTTGACAAAGTGGTGATTAACTGGCATGCTCATGGCAGGGGAATGGAAATGACAGCACGCTCAACAGTACCAGGGACTAAAAGGTCACAGCCCTTTTACTCTTACCCTCTGAGCTCACATGCCCCTTCAGCAGCAGCCACACCAGCCACACCACCCTCTCTCCATGCAGCAGCCCACTCTTCTGTTCAGCAGCAGTCCTTCAAGAATCCGGAACACCCCTGTGAATCAAGGCTGCCTACTCCAGCCCCTCGTTTTTACTCCACAGACAACACCCACTGGAATGTGGTACATTTGTACCCACTGCCTGTGGGTACAAACACTGGCAGCAGGCAAAGAAAACCAAGGGAGAAAAGTGAGCAGGCAGTGAGCTACCTTAGATTGGTTTGGTCCTCTGGGCTGCTGCTGCTGCTGCTGCTGCGTGGGGTGCTGAGGGCTGTTTGCAGGTACCTGACACGGCAGCTGGCTGGAAGTTTTAGCGGGTGATGATTGTACGCTCTGGAAAGAAAAGGGTATCCAGGTTATTCCCCAGACATGACCCTGACACAGGGCTTAGGCTTCTTACAGGATTTATAATTTGTTTTTTCCCCACTCTTTATTCTTTATGAAATTCCATCCTTCTCTTTTCCTGAGCAGAGAAATCAGACCAGATGCGATTGAGAGTCCTAAGAGAGGAGGCAGTACCAGCCTAAATCCCTGGGCTACACATGACACACCTCAAGGACTGCCAGACCTGACAGGAGCTGTGCTCTTGCAGAGCAGCAGTGGAGCTCAGGTGAGACACTCTGCTGCCGACATTTCACCTGCTATGCAGCAAACACAGCCTGCTCAGTGCCTGTCACTAATGGCAGACACTGCCACTTGCTCTGCAGAAAGTGCAAGAAATGTATCAGCAGAGAATGAAAATTATCTTTGATGTCATGGAAGGTGCTGAGGTTTGACTTATGCCATCAAAGTTGGGCATATTTATCCCTTCCTGGAAGGAACACTCGGAACACTTCTGTTAAGTGCTGAGCTCATGCCAGCAGGGGATTCGTAAATCATCTCTGATGAAAGACTCTGTTAACACTGGAATACTGACATGCATTAAAACAAAGAGCAGCCAAAAAGCAAACAGTCTGCTCCCAGGGTCTGATTTCACCTCTTGGTAGATAAGATGACCCATCTATCACTCCAACTACGAGCTCTACAGTTAAGGACAAGAGGTGAAATACACTCTGCTCATTTTACTACCACAAGCATAGTTGTTAAAAAACAGCGAACTGTGGCAACAAACCCTTGTAGTCCAAGCCCAAAGTCCTGCCTGACAAAAGGCAGAACCATGTGTTTGGAAGAATGCTGAACAGCCTGTGATGCACAGAGCCAATCATGCATTGCTGTACACAGCTCATCATTGTCAAATTCCAGTCTTTTTGCCAAAGATCTGCTTACACTGCTCTGTTTTACAAAGCCATGACCTATCAACCACTGCAGTGAGCAACTCAGCCCTTTCAGTATTTACTGTACTGAATCTCCACCCCGTGAGGCCATCCTATGGTAACCTGAGTGGGACAAGGAGAGAGGAACCCAACCGCCCACAGCAGTGATGGGATCCAACCCTTGCCTACCTGCAAGGGTGGGCAGCTGCTCCCTGCCATCCCGTGGGGAGAGAGGCCCTGCCTCTCGGTGCTCTGCTTGGTCACGGTGAGGACAATGTGGGTCCCTGTGGAGTCAGTGATGAGGGTGGGGGGAGGGGTGCCCTTGATGAGGGTGCTCCCTTGCTGGCCAAGGATAAGCCGCGGGCTGTGGGACTGGCACGGCGGCTCTGCCTCCTCCTGCTTCACCATCACGGCTTTCTTTGGCACTGGGCTTGGATTTGAAGTGTCCATTTGGCTAGTGGTTGGTGCAGGGCTGAATTGGTCTGTTTGGCCACTGGATTGCTTTGCACACTGGCAACTCAGGAAACCATTTTCACTCTTGACCTGGGCGCCAAACGCTCCTGGTTTGGAGGCGAGGGCTGTTCCTTCTCCCGCGGCTGCTGGGGCTGGCTGTGACTGCTGGGAGCGCTTCTCCTGCTCCAGCTGCAGCCTAAGCATCTCCACCAGCTGCTGCTTCTGTTTCAGCATGCGGGTGAGTTCCTCAATCTGCTTGTCCTTCTCCTGCAGCATCTGGTCTTTGTCCCTAACTTCTGCGTCTCTGCTGTTACCACCACCACACCACTCTGACTTGGGTGCCACATTTATGCTGCAGGAAGCGGACTTGGAGCTTTCTTCCTTCACCAAGAACTGCACTGGAGACGTCTGCAAGGTAAGCTGAGTCAAAGGTGAAGTCACCATCTCTCCAAAGGTATCTCCAGTGCCCGAGTTTTCATCCCCTGTACTCATTTGCGAGCGCTCAGAAGGAGTTGGAGAAACAGGAGGAGTTGAGCCTGTGCTCCCAAACTTCATCACGCTGCCACCAGTAACTGTGGCCACAACTACTTCTGCTGGTGCAATGCCAGTGGTGACCAGGGCTGGCCCTGTGCTCAGCCTGGCAGTTGGGAAGGCCACCACCACTTCAGCAGCTTTAGGGAGGACAGCTGCTGTGCTGGGCTTGGGAGTGGGGGTTGTTTGGCCAGCTGCACCGTTCTGCTCTTGGTAAGCTCGGAGACGCTCAATCAGGTCCGTCTTTGTGCCTGAGACAGGCAAGGCCCTCAACTTTAGCTCCTGCTTCAGCTCTGCTACCTGAGAAGGGGGGAAGGAAGAGGGCAACATTAAGAGAACTTCTAACTGAACAACTATCAGTTAGATATCAGCAGCCACATTGTTCAGTACTGCCCGCTGACAATGGCAGAAAGGGTCTGTTCAGCTTCACAGGGCATTTACCTTCATCTCATCCAGGTTGGCAGGTAGAGGGCCAGGCTTGCCCACCGCAGCATTACTGTTTTGTCTCATTAGCCCACTAGAACCAGAAGATACTGAAGGTGTGCTGCTGACTGTGGCAGAGAGATTGCGTACGGCAGGGGCACTGGCACCACTCTGCTGCTCTCCTGGAGGCCTGCAGGAAAAGAAAGAACACAGACATCAAAACTACAGTAGAAAGACACCAGAGGCCCTCAGTGTCCACAAACATACACGTTCAGAAACGTCTGGGTCACTAGTGCTGCCCAGACTCTGAAGCACACCAATGCTCTCGACTGCATCCATGCCCCTTGCTGGGCCAACCAACTCCCTTCAGCTGCTTTTGTTTGATTCATCTCACACCGGCTCTTTTTGAGGCCCTCTGGAACCTACAAGGCTGAGTGTGTCACACTGTCACACCCAGCAGCCACCCCTCACACCAAGAACACCAGGTCTCAGGTAGGAGTGCTGCTAAGTGCTTGCTAAGGGACCTGCCACTGTGGACCCGTACTTAGGTGGGGCTGGCAGGATGGTCTGATAGTTGTAGTGCTGCTGCTGCTGGTTGAGGATCTGAAGCTGGAGAAAGAGCTGCTGTTGCTGCAGTATTTTGGCATAAGATGAATCCATGGGAGGAGCTCCCTTGTCCTGCTTTTGGTCCGGGGGAATATACTGATGATACTTAAGCTTCTTGACTTTCGGCTTCAACTCCTTGGCTTTTTTACTGCGCTGAGACTTCTCACTAGCAGACTTGGGCTGGCTTTGCTATTTGGAAGAAAAGGAGGAAGCAAGTTAGAAAGGAAATACTGATATAATGTAATACCCCACGTAAACTAGAACACACGCTGGGATTTTAATTCTGAAATTTTCTAGTTTGTTCACCTCAGGGTCTTTCCATGCTTCTCTAACTGAGACATTACAGACACCGCACTGGCAGCAGATTATGCCGCAGCATAAGCTGCTCTATACATGCTGTAATACATGCTGTAAGCATGTATTATGTATTATAGCTTCCCAGCACACCAGATCATTTGCTCATTCAGTGCAGACTCATTGACTCTAACTGTAGATAACACTGATTGTTTCAAAACATTTTGCATTCAGCATCCGTTTTATAGAAGATGAATACACCATGGAACAGAAAACCCCATTAAATATGTTACCACTAGTGTCAGACGAAGAGACTAGTGAGAAATGTTTCCTCCCTTTGCATCTGTTAATCTAATACTTCCAACTCAAAACCTGCTTAAAAGCAACCTTCTTATCTTCCTTCAGACTACAACAATGAAGACATCAGCCAAAATAGTACCTTAATGAGTGTTGGAGGGGGCTTGGCAGCAGTAAGAGCCACTCCATTGGTAAGACTAGGGGGCAGAAGAGGTGGAGGTGGCAGTGGTGGAGGTGGCTGCTCAGGTAGGAAAAGAGTTTCACTGGAGTCTGCACTAATCTGCAACTGGGATGAACCCTGCAGGGACAGAAAAAGGCATAATGAATACACACAAGAGGAGGGAAATAGTTTAACAGAGTGCAGGAAATGTCCACTTAGAAAGAAGGAGCATGGGCTTCAAATTTTTAATCAGATGCTTTTAATGCACTGCTTCAGCTGTCCCTAAAAAGCAGTACAACTTCTTAGGGCAGAAAAGGAATCAAAATCCAACACTTGTATCTCCCAGCATTTCCTGCTGGGATCAGTTGCACATAGGCTGTATCCCCAAGCAATGGCTGCCCACTTCCCCACAAGGCACCACCATGAGGGTTTGTGAATAACCAGAGGAGGACGTCACTGACAGCACACGGAGCTAAGACCCCTTGTGAAATCTCACAGACTGTACCTCCAAGGGAAGCCTTAGTCTCACTTTTTAGGCTCCTCTGCCACAAATCAGCATGAAGCTGCAGGGCACTGCAGGAGGCCTCCACATTCTCACCTGAGCTAGTGATGTACCAGTGGTGCTAGGGAGAGGCTCACAAATCCGGGAGTCCATCGGCGATGGGACAGAGCCTTGGGACTCATGGCTGGCCGGCTGCTCTGGGGAGAGGGCATCACTGCTGTCCTCATCAAAGGAGGAATTGTCTGCAACCTTTGGGTAGTTCACCTGTCCAACTAAACACACAAACATCAATTGTGGTCTCTAAAGTGGAATAAGAAATTACTTGGCTTGACACTTTTACAAAGACAATGATGGCATGGAGAGAGCTGTGCTTAAAGCACCAGCTAAAAATGAGAGAACAGAGTCCAAAGCGGATCAGGTTTAAGTGTTTACATTCATTGGGGTGAACCATTTCCCTGGCTTCCTAGCCAGGCAAGATCAGTGAGTGTAAGAAGAGATACTCAGGTCTGCTCAAACCCAGCTCAGTGGCATGGCTTATTTCACTATAATCTGGCACCAAAGAAGAAGACTGGACAGTATAAAGTTGAATCATGGCTTCTTTGGTGTTCATCCTGTATGGTAGAAGGCAGAATCTTTTGGATTCTTCTGTCTTGGAAGACAGAATCCCAAACTGTCTTCTAGTCTTACAAGCAATAAGGGCTATGGATTAAGTGATGGCCCTGGCTGCTAATAGCATTTCTGTCTATCTACATGCTCAGTAGATAAATTCAAATGAATGTACACTTGTAATGTACCAAAGTTTTCTTAGACTACATTTTCTCAAATTAATCCTGCTAAGCAGGGAAATACTGTCACTTGAACCTCACCTAAAATCAAGAGGAACCCAGAGATGTACTCTGCTCCGTCAGTAGGAAGCCACATCTCTTATGCTTCAGTTCACAAGTTCACCCTTCCTCAACTACTTCCTGCTCAATAGTGAAGCCAGGCTCTCTCACAACACTGTCCTTTTCCTTTCTTATGGAAAGTATTCCATCTTGCTCACAGTTGTGTCCCATTTGTCTTTACAGTAGCTGTGCGTGTTTGAGGGGATGAATAACCACAGACACACAGACTGCTCAGTCTGGGGAGACAGGAAAGAGCACTGCTGAGGCAGAGGGAAGGCCATTCCTCTGCATTCCTTTCAGCCCTTGGAATGGCACTGGCATGATTTACATCTGTTCTGGTTTATTTTTAAAGGGGTTGAATCCTCTGAAGTTTTTGAGTTCACAGACATCTTTTGTTTCATCACACCTGTTTGTATTCTGTCTCCCCTCCTGATCTAAGTCAGTGGGTTCTTCCTGACCAACACTGTTGACATGTTATACTGAGAGAGGGATTTTAAGGAGACAATCTAGGGAATACAATCTTCAACAGCCTTTCAAGTCTTTAGGGTATACAACTGCTTTCATATTATTCTGGAATGTCCACATTCCCTATAATTTAATGTCTGGCATTATCTGGGCCAGAGAGAGAATCTACTGAATCCTTGGGCTGAAAGCCTGTGATTCTGGGCCAGGAAAATGAGACCAGCCAGGGGATTGCACTCTCTTAGACATGCAGGTGAACTAATAGGTAATCACAGCCACGTGTGGAAAATGCCCTCCACAAAGATCCTCCTCTGACCTTACCAATAATAGCTTCCTTCAGGCTCGATTCTACAGGCAAGATGTTCTTCTCCACCAGCTCCATGGGCCCTGGCCTCTGCGCTATCTTCTCATTGAGGTCATCTGCCAGTCTGGCTCTCTTCAGCTTCAGCTGCTTAGCCTGCAAGGAGGGTTCAGCTGAGGTCTCTGTTTGGGGGAAAGTAAATAAAATGGCATCAATCCAACAATGGTCAACCCATGCCCTTCAGCAGTATTTCAATTCTATTCAGAAAGGCAACTGTAGATAACAGTAGGTAACTGTACAGAAAAATAGCTGATAGATAGCAACAGGTAACTATGCACTATAAAGATATGACAGATGTTATGCATATTTAGGTTACAAAGATAACTACAGTAGCCCTTCTGACAAATTCACTGTTCTCAAACTGATGCCACCCAATTCTCGTTCAACTTTTGCCCCTGGTTGTGCCCCAAGCTTGGTGCTCAGCAGCAGCATAGCACTCCCTCTCTGAAGCTGAGGTTTGTTATTAATCAGATCAAATCTGCCTCAATCCCTCTTGGACATTTTACAGCGTCTTCCCTTAGCAGAAGAGCAATCCACGGTCACTCTATTTCACTGCTGCTCACCTATACAAAACTGCACAATTTGAATTCACACAACAAACTTTTCTGAGAATAATTCTGAGCAAGCAGAGTTGAACCCCTCTCAAGGAATCACGCAACAGGCATGATCTTCTGCCCGTTCCCAAGTGGAAGGAAGCTTTGGAGGTCAGAGGCAAAGCTGTTAAAAAAGTTACAATAAACTTTACTGTTGATCTTTTCATATTCAGCACTTGCCATACCTTCCAGAATGTGCATCCTAACCAGCTCTGATCTCTCTGGCCGGGAGCGGATTTTGCGTTTCAGATAGTCCTCTGTCTGCAGCAAAAACAGACAAGCAAGAACCACTTTCAGCTGACTGGACACAGGAGTGAGGGACTCTTGAACAGCACAATGAAAAGAAACAACCATCTGCAGCTGTTATGAGATCTAAATAAGCACAAAATGGAGAAGGGACCTATGTCCTGTCCCAGTGCACCCAGAGAATGAGCTTACTCTAAAGATGACCTTCTATTGTAATTACCTCAGTCAATTGTGCAACGCTGCCCCAGAGAACAGAAACTGGGAAGGACTTCCTCAGGAGCTGAAGTCCTCTTTTCCTGTTGTATGCACCACCACTAGCTTGTGTCAGGGAAACATCCATGAGATTTCTTTTTACATGAAAGATAAATGCTGGATAACACTGGCTCCACTGTTCACAGAAAATACTTTCATGTACTGCTGGCATTCAGGGCTGACTTGTGGTTTGGGCATACTTTTTAATTTGATTAAAGATAAAATTTGTTAAGCTAAAGACCCCAGGTCCCTTGGGGGGCAGAATCTAAATGCTGTGACAAGGCTTATTTCACTTCCAGAGCTGCTTTTAGCTCTGTCTTTGGAGAAAATGCTATGGAGCAAAGTACAGAGATGACCCTGACAGGATGAACATGTTACACTGCTGAGGAATGGGAATCTGGAAGCAGCAGGTAATAGACTGGTAAGTACTGGACATCAGGATGGGCCTTCACAGAAAATAAATAATAAAGTCAGTCAGAAAACTGCACCATAGTTGCTCAGCTGCCCACATAAAAATATTAACTTAGTAAGGTTTTAGGAAAAAAAGAGAAATAAGCAAAAGCCTTTTGGTCACTGGTCTTAATGCAAAGTCCCCTGTTGCAATCCTTCCACAGTTTAAATGGCTTCCCTTACAGTTCTTAATCACAGCTGTTATTTTTTTTTTTTTTACTTATGTTGATTTCACTTTTAAAACAAAACTTAGTCATAACAAGTTTCATTCCACTGTAGGCTAATCAGAAAAAAATATCCCCAGAGGCCTTTTGAGGAACAGAAATTATCAAGAAACTCCCCAGTTAGAAAAGGTGGCACATGAAGTATGATGCCTGGCTTCCTCTTTCTGTAGAGCCAGAACTCTGTGATTTCAGTGTCACAAGATTTTGGAGGGATCCTTTCTATCCAATTTTCAATTTTTTTAGTCTCCTAGGTAAAAATTGCATGTGCAGGTAACAGAGAAACTTTCCTCAAAGGTGGAACTGAGCTCCACATGATAAGAGCATTTAATAGCATTTAAGGGCAAAACAAATACCATAAAAATAAAAATGTCGAGTGCCTGGACAGTGGGGAAGAAGAGTATCAGCCACTTCCAGAGAGATGATTCTAGGGAAAATCAGGCACCATTTTCAATGGGCTTTAGGCATAACTAGCTCACTGAGGGTTAACCAGCATCACATGCAAGCTGCAGAACAGCCCATCTAATACACCTCTGCCTACAGAAAGCTGTGTTACAGCAGAATATGAACACTTCCCTTCTGCATCTCATTAACAGCTACAGGATGCCCAAAACACAAGACATACTATTCCTGACTCTTCCAAAACAATAAAGATTATATTGCATCTTACCCTGGCACGCTCCAAACTCTTTCTTTGTTCATGAAATGCAGCTGGACTTTTCAGAGCTGTGGAGAGGAAAAGCATTTAGAGAATGAATTAGAATGATGGAAGTTCTCTCACTGCACAACCCTTCAGGCCAACTAAGTTAACAAACACACCACAGCAACTGCCTCCTGCATCTTCCAACACACCGAGGCACATCCCCAGCTGGTACAAAGCAGTGGAAAGTGCCATACTGCATCTGACAGCACAGGGACACAGGAACTGAGCTGAAATTTCTGTGGGCCACTGAAGTGTCTAACAAGTGTCTACAAGTACACTCCTAGTCAAACAAATCACTGTTCCCAAAGCTGGCTCCAAGAACAGGATTCAGAAACAACCCCCCAAAAAAGCCTTTTTCAAGCTTCAATAGAGAGTAGGATATCCAGGAACCTTGTGGGAATGGCTCTGAAACATTGAAGAGGTCAAACTGTTGGAAGGATGGGGGACAATGCTAATGAACTGTAAATCCCCTTTACTATCTTTTAATGTCAAAGGAAGCTGCAAGTCTTTCCTGAATCTGGGCCTGTGTTTTGTACACATGCAAGGACTGGCTGCAAACCCTGAGGGTCCACAGGACACATTTACTGCTCCCTGAAAGAGAAATTACTGTGAGAACAGGGGCCCTTGGAGAGAAAAGTACATCTGTCTATTGACAGAAAACAACAGCTTGAGGAATTAACTTCGGCTCTCCACAGAAAAGACCTTCTCACCCCCTTGGGCCCTGTTTAAAACCAGAGCCAAAATGGATCAGGTTTTAAGAAACTGATCCTCTGCTGTCCAGGACCACACTAACCCTGGAGGAATCTCTCACTCTGCCTGGCTCCTCTGGAGCACACAAAGCTCACGTCCCACAGTAAAACCAGAGCAGGGGGATGATGGTGACAGTAGCTCCTCACGGTTTCCCTGAAGCTGCAACTAGCTTGTTTTTTTTTAAAAAACGACCAGACTGTGGTTTGTATTAAGTAGCTGAAGGGAGCCTAATAATTTCTTTTCATATTTCTAAAATACTCATATCTTAAACCATCTGAATTACCATCCAGCTAAACACAAAACTTAAAAGAACTTCAGCTTTAAAGATACGTTGCAAGTCTTTTGAAGACAGAAAACTCAGCTCATAGAGTTAGTAACTCTAAAGTGTTGCATCTAGGTCCTATGAAAAACAGTCTGCTGATACTATTTTTCACTTAAGACCAGTGATTATTTCTCAAATACAAGTCCATAATGCCATCTCAAAAGACTTAAAAAATAAAAGCCCCTGTATAAATGTAATGTAAGAAACTACTTCTAACATATGTGGAGCCTTCCACACCCTTTCTTACAGAATGAAATGGAGGAGCCACAGAAAGTTTTAAGACAAATTCTGTGAAATATAGAGTCCTTCTGATACCAAAACTATTTTTTGCCTTTTCTTTTATATACCTTTTATATAACTTTTATGTATTCTCAGTATTCTTAGGATGTATACTTGTAATTCTTTAAGTCTGATAATTGAGCATTGTCCTAGTATTCTGTTAGGAGACCAAACATCCTAAAGGCCTTGCAGCTGGAGGCTGGAAAGCCCTCCAAAAGCTATCTTGGGAAACCAAGGTCCTCCCTAGAACATATCCTGTCAACTGGAGATTTGGCCCATCCAGGGGGGAATTCCTCAGATGGGGGAGTATCACACACATCCAGGCCTCCCACTGGGGCATCCTTGTATGATATGCTAATTTGTAAGGCCTATAAACTGTATATGTAAATATGTATACACACACACACACATATATATATATGTATATATATAAATTGTGTGTGTGTATTGCGGCGCACCCGCCTCGGTGAAGTGGTGCACCATAAGGATCCTTATTAAAATACTGAGGTAAAAAACCTTTGTCCCTTAACTGTGTCTGCCTCTCAATTTTTTAAGACCAGTGAAAGGCATCACCTCTGGGTTCACATCAATAGGGTAAGAAGAATTCAGTCCACATGGCAGGAATTCCGAGCATGCCAGGTATCGTAGATGGGATTTGGACTACAGAAGTGAATGAGGAATAATTTGTAGAATAAATTAACAATAACTGAAAACCACAGTGAGTATGTAAATAGACCCCTACAACAATGGGGCAAATAGTTCCTGCTCAGATTAGTTCCACAAATCTGGTTACAGAGAGAAATCACCAGAGAAAGTTACACAAGCTGTGAAATGCACTTTGAGATAAACCAGAGACAAACCAGGGATATTGTTTTGCAATAACTACAAAAATAAGGCAAAAAATTTCCCCATCTAGCTAAGGCACCAACAAGGCCTCAGCTGATGCCTGCAATGAGGTGTCCTGGGCAGCCTGACCATGGCACTCCAATGAAGAGCAAGGAACAAACAATACTCTTTTCAAGTCGAATGAGCTGCTTGTGAATACACACGTGCTTGAGCCTGAATGTGCTTTCCTTTCTTTGTGGGCACCTCACACAAAAGCAAAATAAAAGCTCATGTCCACTTGGGCAAAGATAGCAAGCAACACTTAAATCTGCATAAACATCTACCCTGGAGACAAGCAAAGCAGGATTCATCTTGAGTCTTCAAAAGCTCTCTACCAGAATGTGCAGACACAGCAGTAATTCTTTACTCTCCCCTTCCTGCCTACCTCTGCTGTCAGTATGAGGCAGCAGATGAACTTTAAGTGACATTTCCCTGAGAACAGCTAATGGTCAGAAAAGCCAACTGCAGGAGTTCAGCTGGTGTCACAGGTAGTCCAGGAAAACTCTTGCATACAGAAGAACAAAGCAAGAAGAGGATCTCTGAGTAGGAAAAAGAAAACCACATATGCATTTATTGGTAACACATAGGCATTTATTAATGCAGAGCTGCTACAGGAATAATCTTGTAAAGAACACTTCCAGTCTCTCATGGCTAGTTCTCTGAAACGTGCACTGGGATGTAGCTCTCTGGGCTGGCAATATGACAGAGGACTTCATATCTGACCTCTGAAAATGTCAGGAGGGCACAAATCCTTCACTGCTTCCCTCAGCAATCTAGGATGAGGTTGATATGTCAAAACAGGGTGTCTATTGTAAAATCATATTCAGTTTGAAGTTAACTAATCCTTGCACATTTTTTGGCTTTGAAACGACTACTTAGCCCAGAGCTGCGGATCAACTCTGTTAACTTTACTACAGCAAATGAAAAAAGGGAAAAATATAATCCTGTGCAGAACTCTGAAGCAATAAGGCTCTGGGTGAGCTCTAAAGGAGTCCCTAAAGTGCAGATATGCCCCTTTTCCAGCTCCTACCACTGCCCTTCCCAGCCACTTAGCACTGATCTCTGCAAAACTGTTCCTGTGCCTCATAACCCATGTGGCTCGCTCACCAGAGTGCTGCTCCATCCATTCCACTCAAAGCTATCCAAACTGACAAAACTCTACCATCCTCAGCCATGTCAGTGTATGTGAATGAGTGGCTGAGCGGCTGGAGCAGAACCCGTGCAAGCCATGGGGGTGTGGGGCAGCATTCCCACTCTGTCCACAGCCCTTAGGACCTGAAGCATCAGATATAACCACAGAGGGTTGGGGATGAGGAAACTCCAATCACCTGATGCTTTCTGACTGCATAAAATACACTAAACTATTCCTTACAGTAGTTTGTCTAACCTGTTCTTGGAGACCTCTCATGAAAAAATGTAATATTATTGCAGAGAAATTATCCCACTACACAAATGTTTTTACTATTTAAAAACCTTTCTGAATGTCTAACTTATATTTTCCTTCCTACTATTTACACTCTTTGTTCTCCACCTTACCTGCAAACATCACAGAGAACGATTTATTTTCTTCCTCTTTGCATCTATCCCTTTTGAAAACTTTGGTTCTCCTGCAATCTTCTGATATACAAAATGACAAAGGCAGTTGCTTCAACCTTCCCTTGCAGGTAACATTATCCAGACCTTTGCTTGTTTAGTCTCTTTTGGACTCCTTCCATTTAAGGTGCATTTTTGTTGAAGACTAGTGTCCAGAACTGGGTATATATTCCAGCCTAGGCTTTACTGGCACTTATAGAGATAAATGATTCTTCAATAACACTTCTCAGCCATGTGCCCCAGCCAGTTTGCCTTGTTTGTCTCACAATCCACGAAAGGTCTCCAGTCCTCTTCTGCAGCCACTCTTCATCCTCAACTCAAGACACTGACTAGGTGTTACAAAATGTAAACATTCTGCCTTTTTCTTTCATTTTATTCCATAGTTGTTGGCTTCTCCAAACATTGGGAGTCCCAGTCCTGTCCTCCCTCCAGTCTACTAACCTGGAGCTTAATAAATAGACAAACTGTTCCTTTGTTTACATCAAATCACTGAAAACACTAAATTGCGTCAAACACTGATTTTCTCCCTTCCCATCCCACCCAGCAGCCCTGCTCAACTCAACCTCCCAGTCTGACACCAAGCCTTTATCCCAATCCTGTTCCTTCACAAGTTGCATAGGCAGCTTCAGTAGTCCTAGCTTGCTTCCAAAACATCAGGAAAGGCTGTTTCAAGCACCTTACTAAACCCAAGCAGTGCAAAAACACATTTAATACCCTGAATTCCCTGGGAAGCATTTCAACAAATATTTAGTCTGCTGGTAGATCCAGCTTCAGTAATGATCTCCCTTTCCTCTTTTTCCACGTCCCATGTGTTTCTGCCTTGCCGTTGATGCTCCAATTGTACTGCACAGGGAGCTCTATGGAAGTGTTGCCATAAAGTATCTCCTGCACCTCTCCATGGCACCTGCCCCCCTCCAAACTTAACCTGAATCCCTGATCTAACTGTCCAGCTACCTTTGAGTGAGCCCTGATGAGAACAGAGTGCTGCCAGAGGGAAAAAACCACCGAACTTGCCAAACTACAACAGCAGTATGAGCTGTTGGGTTTTTGTTTTCCACTGTATGCAGAAAAGAAATAGTTGACAATGCAGAAGTAACTTCTGCAATGCCTAATTTCAGTTAGATTACCACCTGCCTGCCTTTTGATTTTATTTCTACATGGTATGTACATGACATTTTCAACCTCAGTAACCTGCAGTTCCACTTTCTGCCCTCATTCCTGTGCCTAGGTCTGGGACAAAGCATGTCAGCCCTTGGTTGTGCTGACAAAATCATCTGTGGACTCTGACCACAGTTGTTTTGAAAGAGTTATTTAAACCTGGATTGGCATGCTGGTTTACAGCACAGCTCTACAAATAATGGTGTCAGCAAAGCTGAGCACAACTGCCCTGCCAGACAAAGTCAGAAATGAGAGGCTGAGTTTAAGGCCAGCACTGTAGCAGGAGCCCCATCCTGCTGAACCATGGCCCCCACATCTTCAGATTGCCCCATCCACCACAGGAAAACAGCCTGGTGTTACAAATGGCCCAACAAGCACTAAAAAAGGCTCAGTGATAGATGGGGCAATAGCATCACCCATGGGGCTGGGGACAGCACAGTCCAGCAGGTGACCTCCACTGAGCTGTTCACACTTTTGTTGTACCTGGACAACTGTGGCAGTTTGTAACATCTGCTGTTAGAAGGATGAGTTTTACCCCTCACCTTTAGATGACTGACAGCAGGAATTGATTTTCTTGCCACAGATGGGCTGACTAGCAAGGATCTCTTGAAATTCCTGTCACAAACATCCTATTTCTTTAGTCTCTCTGCTGCCTGCTGTGGAGCATTTTGAGGCTTCATCTCGGGAATTCCTGAAGCATTAGCATCTTTGTGGCCACACCCTCAGCTACCATGAGAAACCTCCCTGCAAATCAATGATGCAACTGTTCTGTGCCTCCACCCTGCTTCAAAAACGTTGCAGCTATACACTGCAACTGTGTTCTTGCATCTGACTCCCAAAACCAAGCAGCAACACACAAGACCATCTACATTCACCTTTCCATACAAAGCCCAGAGATGGAAGTTGCTATTTTCACTTCAAAGCAATGTATTAATTCCCATGAAACAGGGTGCAAAACTACAATGCCTGAGTTCAGTGTTCCAGTAGTCCAAGCCACATTTTGCAGATGGCAAAGTGCAAATGAATCACAGAACCACAGAATGGTTTGGGTTGGAAAAAACCTTAAAGATCATGTAGTTCCAAGCCCCCTGCTATGGTTCCACTAGACCAGACTGCTCCAAGTCCCATCCAGCCAGGCCTTGACACACTGCTGCAAAGCATCAAACAGCTGCTGCTATAAACAACAGACCGAATCAAGGATCAGGAATTGAACCCAAATCTTCAACATAACAGCAGAGACAAAAAGCTGAGCAAAATGGCCCAAACATTTCTGTTCAGGTTGTACCCTGCAGTGTACAAAAGCAGATTTCAGCCATGCAAAGCTTTCAAAGATATTCATATGCAGACCTCCGAGTTCCTGTCACCTAGTGTGAGAAATAAGTGGAATGAGAAGCACACTGAGACACTCTAAGAATGAAACACAGCAGGGGAAGAGGACTGACCCAACTGCTGAGAAAAAGAGGTCAAAATACCCATATACCCTGCATTTGCTTATACAGCTGACAGAAGACACTGAGGTTTGCACGGAACCAAACAGAGGGAAGAAAGAAAGGCAAAAGGATCTGCACAGATCCCCACAGCTCAAGTGTCTTGTGGGAAGCAGAGGCTGCAAAGCCCTCTGTAATCAGTAAATCACTACTCAAGGCTATCAGACTTGTAGACTGACAGAGGAGAGGAAGCACATGAGCTTTCCTTGGCCTTAGTATCTAGCTCATCATAGACAACGAGGTGATATTTGAACTGCAAATCAGTTGGTAAGACAACACACAATGTTTATAGAAAGGCTACAGCTAAATTCAGAATACTGAGTCAAATACTTTGCTCCTCAGTTAGACTCATTCCTAAGGGAAAGGAAAAACCTTCCTTTGCTATGACGAAGAGACATATCCAAACCCAAACTCAGACATGCTGATTTAATTCAGAATGGCAGAAGGCCTTCTGCTGCAGCTATTCAGCCCTGCTCTCAACCAAAGTCTGGTTTCTCTCTCTTGTTTACTATGCTTTCGTAAAAAGATGAGATAAAGTGCTGCAAATAGGCTCGATGGCTTCCGCTGTCGGTTGAGGGTGGGGCTCCCACCCATAGGATTTGCTAAGAGACACAGAACTCGAACCACAGAGCGAGGAAGTTTTAGCACTTTCTTCCTCCCTTCATCTTCAGCCCATTTTCAAAAAGCATTTCTCACAGCATGGAAGAAAAAGGTATTAAAAAACTGGGTCACATGCACAGAAGGGGTTGTCATCCTGCCAGTGGGGCAGTGTCAAAGAGCTGCTGCTGTGTGCTGCAGAAATATGAAAAGGGGCTGGAGAATACACAGCTGAGAGAAGAGAAGAGAAGAGAGATCTCCATCAGCATCCTTTTCTCCATTTGCAGCTCTGGGGAGTTTCTCATTCAGGACACAGAACTGATCACACTTTAGAATTCTTGATACCATACCTCAACGCTGGTAAATGACCTCGGATTAAGGCGAACATACGAGTATCACGTTAAAGATAGGAAAAGAAGCCACAACTGGTAAATCATGATTATTGAAATCCCAAAATACATAAACTCAGGAAATTAAAAATTAAGACTGTCATAAAAAAGTCAATGCAAATATGTTTATGAAGGTAAGAAACACATCTTTGGCATTCAAACAAATGCAGCCTGCCCTTCAGTGACACCCTTCAATGAGAATGTTATTGTGATTGAAGGATTATGTTCCTAGTCCCAAACAGAAGAAAGACTGGAGAAAGGCTCCTTCCCACATCACTGCTGTTGCCAGCACTGCCAAAGCACAGCATCACAGATACAGGGCTGCAGCTTGCAGCAGCACTGCCCAGCTATTCAGTCAACAGAGACACACACAGAAAACTGCAGCCAAATGAAGTCCCTGTTAGCAGATTGCTTGGTGAGCCCCAGGCTGCTGTGGAAGCCAGGGCTGAGGTCCTGCCTCCCTGACACCCTGCCGCAGAGAGCCCCCTTCTCCTGGCTCAACATCCTGAACCTGCACAGCTCATGCAGCTGTTTTGCCCAAGAAGAGCCATTTCCAGCTCCCTGCGTTGGGCTTGCCCTGGCTGCAGAAGCACACAGGCAGGGAACTGTGGTACCCTGCCTCAGCTCGCTCACCATGGAGACACCCACCAGCTGAGCAGCATCCAACACCTGCAGCAGGCCCTGCTCCAGAGCCCACTTTCAGCAAGACTGACAGTAACTTTAGTACAGCAGAATCCCACTGATGATGCAGCTGAAGTTTAAGGTTTTCATTAACTGTGTGAAAAGCCCAAAGGTTTGTCACAGTAAACATGAAATTACTGGCAGAAAGGACTAAGATTTTTCCAAGGCCTAACACTGAGTTAATTTAAAATCTAACATATGTGCAATTTCTCAGAAAGTTCATCTTCTTTAGAAGCAAAATGGAAATTGTCACCCATGGTAACAGTTATCAGATCTGTGGATGACTATGGCTATGGCTTTGTGTCAAAAAACACTTACAGCAAATACAAATGATGTATAATCTGCTCCATCCATCACCATTAACACTTGGCATTCAAAAGACACTACCTAATTCCTGAAATAAAAAATGGCAAAGCTTCATTATAATCAGGATTATACCACCTCCAAACTGGAAAGGAAAAGGGACACAAGGAACTTCTACCAGGAACCCTTTGATCCATGCATTCGTGGACCAGACTTCATGCCTGTGCCTTGCATGGATAACTGGCCTTTGCAAACTCTTCTGATAACTTTCCAGAGTGCCCAGGGTGAGAAAGGTATGGGGTCACAAAAAGGAGAGACCATTCCCTGACAACACGTAAGAATGAAGCTGAAACAACTGTGGGAACAAGAAGGGAAAAAACTGTATTGCCTATCAGACTTTACTCCCCTGAACGATTACATTTCTCTTACAACTGGCAGAAGACAAATCTTCTATCCTTCCTTCTATCAAGGACCAAAAGCAGCCTATCAAACACCTAAGTATGGTCTTCCTTCTACAGCTTCAGAAAGGCAAACAGCACATTTCCATCCTAACACAATGAACTTTATTACTCCAACCGTGTCTTATTAATCACAGATCATATAAATGCATGGAAAACACACTCAGACAGATATCTAAAAATAAAAGCAAAGCAGATGCAGTTATTAGTCCTCTGACAATGAGACTCTCAGCTTAAATGTACAGACTGCCTTCTTCACACAAAGCTTGAAGGCTTTGAAATTGTGCTCTAAGAAAAATTATCGAATTCAAATAACCACCAATTTTTCCTTGGAGACAAGTTATAGGTATACAATCAAATTAAAATAAAACCAGTTACAGGTTTCTGTGCAACACACCAGAAACAGAAAAAAATGTAGAGGACAGCTGCAAAGGTCCTCTCCATTTTCTTTTTTTAATTTTTTTTTTTTTTTTTTTAAATACTTGCTTAGTGTTCCAGTCTTACTCTCAGGGCATGATACTGAGCATATTAAAAGTCTAGCTGCAGCTTTATTTACAGTCCACATATATGCTTTTAACTCCTTGTCCTAAATGAAACTACAGTTCCAGCTTAAAAGCATGAAAGAGAAGCAGCTGCCAATGTGCAGAACAGCAGACATAAAATGGCACCGAAGTGAAAACTTGTATTTTTGCTTTATTACTATAAATAGATTCCATAAAACTGCAGGAATGTCACTACAAAGATCTGGTATGTAAAGTGGTGAGAGAATGACGGGAACACGTTACGTAGCAGGAAGAGATATTTCAGGGTGTTAAAGCAATGGGTTTAGCTGCAGCTCTAATAGAACACTCCACAACCTTGAAATGTCGGATTGTGGCCACACTGCAACAGTTCCAAGCCAGTAGAACTCCACCCAGGTACAGCAATCCATCTATCCTGGCCCTTATGGAGAAGACAAAATATATCTGAGGCAGGAAGGATTGCCCCTGAAGTCACCATCATGATGGCAGCTGTACTGCACCTGTAGGTTACTGTCATGTTCCAACAGCTTGCTGCCTCTCCTTTCTCTGACAAACACAGAAAGATGCTCCTACTTCCCAATTAACAGTTTATAAAACTTTTATAAACTTATAAAACTTTTATAAGTTTTATAAAACTTTTATAAAACTTATAAAAGTTTTAAAACTTTTATAAGTTTTAAAACCAATTTATAAAACTTTTTTTTGTTTTTGTTTTATTTCTGACATTTAGTATGTTCTACAGTAGCTATTGTATGTAACAGGAACCAAAGGTTGACACACCAAAGGTTCAATTAGCATACACACACTAAATCAACAAGATTTATAATTAGAAATAAGAATAAATAAGAAAATATTACCGTCAATAATAATTAGAGAGCCATGCAGCAATAAAGCTAGAAGTGCATAATTTTCAAGTATTGAAAAAATTATTTTTTCTAAACTAGAAGTGGTTAGACTATCAGGTAAAGGCTAAAGCAGAAATCGCATTTTTAGCCACCCTACACAAACACAAGTGTGGATGTATGGCCAAATCTTGGGGTTGAGATGTTGAAGTCTAGAGACATGATTTAACCTTAGAAATTCACATGTGGCAAGCAGTTTGCTTCCCAAATTCAGTATCTCACAGATCCTTAGGTTTTTGTGATGGTAGCTGTGCTGGATGCAGAAGACCAGCTACTACAAACTTTGTCTAGATGATGATCAACGCTGATATGCCAAAGCATAACCTGTGTTCTGTACTCTTAAATCACCAGCTGTCTCCAGTAAATAGTAATTCCTTCAAAAATCATTCTAAGCAATGTCTCACAGACTCCCAAAAAAGCAAATACTGCATTTTAGTTTTATAACAAATATTCTGTCCACTAACCCTATTGCTAATAAAAAATGCAGCAAGTGATATGGAAGGCCTAATGAGATGATAATCATTAGACTGCCTGCTGTATTACAGTAATTTCCAACCATGTGCCATGTTGGAATTGAACCATGGCACGCTCCCCTCAAGGAGTCTGAGGATAAAATACACTCTTGTACTCTGAAATAAGCTCCACATCCAGCAGGCTGCACGTCCCAGCAGAAAGTGCATCAGAGTGTTGGTAGCACAGACCTAGGGCATGGAAACACCTCAGAACCTGTTAAAGCCCCCCCAGTTGGAACCTCCATGCACAAATTCCATCCTCTTTGGATCTACACACAGCCACGTGTTCTGCATCCCAGAACACAAACATACAGAGGAGTTGGATGTGGGCACAAAAACTGGCAAGTATCAGATACACTGAAGTGAAAAAGAAGCTCCTGGAAATTCTCAGCCTGTACAGCAGCCTCCTTCCAGCTTCCAGTGCAGGCAATGCCCTTTTCAAAGCACGCCTGTGTCATTTTTCAGAGACTCACACAGCACTACAGAGAAACACAAGGCACATTCCCAGAAATTATCTACTTCTGCTCCGCCTGCTTGGATAGATGTGATGGTCAAAACAGCTTTCCTGCAGGATTGTGCCATATGACAACCTTGCATTCTTTCCTGTGTTTAGTGTTTGCAGCCAGAAGCCAAAGACCACAATCCCAATGGATAAAACTAATGGCATGTGAAGCTTTAAATCTTGCAAAAGAAAAAAAGAGCCACATATTTTGCATAACAGAGTATTGCTACATTTGCCAAATGTCTTTCCACTAAAAATTTTTTCTGTTTTAGTTGAAGATACTTTCCACATAACTTTCTACTCAGATGTGCATTAGCTACTGTTTTAAACAGTCTTCAAGAGTGAAAAATGGGGTGTTTGATATTCCCCCCAAAAACCTTGCAATAGCCATAACCTTTAAATTTGATACTAAAAAATGACAACATCTGACTGTTCTTCTACAGCACAACAGAGTTCAAAGAGTTGAGCACAGACAGCAGATTTTGTATAACTTGTATTTTATGAGGACAAGAAGATGAAAATCATCTCTGCACAGCTACAAAAAAAATGCAAATAGCAAAAAGGCTTGTCTATTTGCACTGTTAGAAAATAGGCCAAAACCTGAATAAACATAAAAATCCAGCTCTCCTTTTTTCAAGATACTGTCATTCTAACTCAGATCACAGATATGTCAGCTGCATGTAAAGACCTGCTTCCCACCATTTTTCTAAGGGCAATTGAGAATTTTAATCTTGAACTAATGAATCCTGCTACTAGTAAAAGGTTACACAAAATGGTAACAGAAAGCAAGAAGAATTAATGAAGCACAAAATGCAATTATTTTGAATCCTCTTTCACTGCCTGTAAATGCTTTATTTCTTACTACAATACACTCATCTTTCAGAGGAGCAAAGCCCCACTGTAGGTGGCTGGTGGGTTGGGAAGGTTAAGTGAGATTAAGTGTACTTGGTAAAAAAATGTTGAAACATTTGCCTTTCCACTCTATCATATAAACAAAATTCCACATGGGACAAAGTAAGCAATTCACAGCTCTGTTATGAACAAGCACAGCAGGAGTAGCGTGACTCTCACTCTCACTTAAGGGTGACACAAACGTGTCATCTCCCACTCCTCATATTTACAGCGTCCAAAAACCTTGTGCTGATGGAAGTCTGCAATGAAATTTCTCTTTTAGGGCACCAATTTGCAGAATAAATTTTATGTGGGGTTTAGATTCAGTCAGGAGAACCAAAGGTACCCAAGGGGAGTTTGCACAGTACCATAGCTTGTAATGTAAAACAAAACCTTTCACTTCTCCCACACTTGGCTCAGGGATATTTCCATGGCTGTTTGCCTCAAGCTGTACAGGAGCTGATTTGTATCACAGGCTAATCCAAAGGAACACAGAGGAAAGCACAGTAAGAGCAAAACAGAAACCAGTCGATGCTGAGGAAGTGACATCCCCACTCTGGATGTGAAGGTGCATCGGAGGTGTGGTGCCAGACGAGCTGTAGTCTGCTCCCATGGGCTGAATGCATATTAGCTCTAGGCAGAATATTTTCCACTTTACTTTCATTCCAATTTAATCCTGCTCTCAAACTTCATTTTATGGTGCAAAGCAAGGCACAGCAGGCAGGTGCAATCAGGGGCTTCCCTTCAAAAACACATTCCTGATACAAGCTGTAATGCAGATAGAACTGCAACCATCACAGTTCTCTCAAGAGTGTTAAGACTCTCCAGATGGAAAATAAAGGAAAGAAAATAAGCCAACCAGAAACTGACATGGAAAAAGCACTCCAGATCTTTTAGTTCAGCATCAAAGCATCCTCTGGATTCCAACTTTTATACTTTTGTTGAATCATCATGAAGGACTGTGTGGGGCTTGGTTCCTGGCTAACAAACTCAAGAAAGACACACAAGTCCAGCACAGCCATGTCCAGCAGCAGATGACAGCAGAACAAGATTAAGTACCTCAGTGTTTTCACAGACAAGAGGTACAGGCCAGACAGAAGTAAGGAAGAAGGAATACAGGATACTTGCATATTCCCAGCAGTAAAAAAAGTCTATTCTGGAACTCCTGAAAGTAGATGTAGAGCTGTCATGGTGCTGAGATGCCTTCTGGAGGAACATGGCCCCTAGTCATCCTCTGTAATTCTCAAGTTAAAAATGGAAATTTTTTTTTTTCTTTACGTATCACAATTTATCTCACATCTGATCTTCTCTTCAAAAACTGCCCAGGCAAATTGCATTTTAAACATTTCCCTATGTGTGGTTATTTCCAGCTGGCAGGTATGGGTAAATGATACCATCACTTGGGAGAAACCAATTTCAAATCATGTTTAGAACAGATGTGTAAAGTGGGTTTTCTCCACTGCAGAAAGGACCTTTTAATGTGGTGCCAGTATTTTCACAAAGCGTTTTTCTTTGGTCCATCACAAAATTCACATGTAAGAGATATAAATGAAGCAATGAAGGGCACAAATCTGCAAAGACTAGCAATTTACACTATGTTTTAAATAAATCTAAGACTCACTAATTATTCTGGATGCCATACTTGAATTACTTGCAAGGGCCTCATTTTCAAAAGGCCTGGAAAACAGACCCCTCTCAGGAATCACAAGTTTGGCCAGGCACACTTTGAAGAAAGCCAGTACTGAACATAAGTTAATAAAGTATTTGCATACACATCCACCTAAAGCAGGACACCACAAAGAAGTCAGGAACACTTTCTTCTGAGAAGCATTAGTAAAAAGGCAGTCACTGGGACACTAGTCTTTCATCCAAAAGCAAGTAGGTGTATTCTGTAGAAGCTTGTATACAAGCTCCTCAGATTAAAAAATAGACAACAGGTATGATATATCCAGACAGGACAATCTTTTCTTTTTGCCTTGGTAACACAATTCTAAGCAGGGGTCCCAGAAACCTCTTAAAGAACATTACTGCCATCCTGCAAGCCACTTCAGCTGACAGAGTGCTGCTGACAGGTTCTCTTCATTCAGACAGAGAGCTGACAGTCTAACCTTCAGCCCTCAGCAAAGTCTAAGTCACAGCACTGTGTCATATTACAGTGTGCATCCCAGAAACAGAAGTGAGAAAATCCTCATTACTACACCATCTTCAAGTAAAGCTTCTGAAACAGGGCAGCAGCAAAGCTTTTGAAAGAAGAAAATACATATCTGATCTACTGCATTTTACTACAGCGTGAAACTGAGAGGACCTCAAAAATAATACATTTGCTGTGTGGTCTTGCTTCAATTTGTTACCTCTAAGTCTACCATCTAGCTCAGAGGTACCAAAGCATGACAAAACTTATTTGTCGCCTTGTTTGCATTTTTGGGGGAAGGAGGGGAGCAAAACAGAAAAATACTTTGTCCAACACTGATCTGACACTGAAAGCTTGGCTTTAGGGTAGATCCTGTTTACCCAGGAAAGTACATGTTCTCTGTCTGCACAGATTTTGCCTTTCCCTGCAAGAAGGGCAATGACTGATGCCCATAGAGCTCATTCTAGCTGTTTTCTAGCTACAAACATAAAAGAGGGTCCCTTGTTGGTTAACATCTTGTACACTATGCCTGGTTTTGGTCAGTTTATGGAAAGCTACAAGTGCCTCAGAGGTCTGGGGAGCTGCCACACTGTAAAAACAGAAACTGCAGAGGCAGGAAGCCTGTTAAAAGAGTGATTACAGGCATGGGTCAAGTATCTAAGGCACTTCTGACATAGTATGTTCTCCAGAAGACTGTGCACTGAGATGAAACACAAGCCTCGTTCTGCAGTACAGTTACACTTGCAGCCACAGCTCTCTTCCTCAGTAGCGGAGGTGGCACCAACACTTCAGAAGGACCAGGCTGGGTGGGACAGGGTGGGGCTCCTACAGATGATGTTTTCCATGCAGAAGCAGAGAACCTGACCTTTTGAATCATATGGGGCCCATTCCCCACCAAAAAACACGCATAAAACCAGCAGGGCAAAGAACTGAAGTGGTACTTACGCGGCATGATCCCTTGGCTCACCAACTCCTCCCGCGTGCGTCGCTGCTGGAGCTTCAACTGCAGCACTGCACAGCAGAGAGAAGGGAAAGAAGGAAACCCATCAGTGCGAGAAACAACTGAAGAGACATTTTCAAATGCATCTTGTTTTCTTCTTTGGATGCCAAGGCACTGGTGAGCAGAAGAAGGAAAAGACCCCCCCTCCCACCCTGCTGCCCTGCCCTGCTGCAATTGCAGAAGTGGCCCCCAGCAGTCAGGTTTCCGTAGGCTGCTGCAGCCAGTGGGAGAGGAAGTTGCGCAGGTCTTGGCAGGGTGATAAAAATCCACAAAGCCAGGCCTGTTTCTCAGTTCTTTCTAGAGCACCAACTGCTTTCCAAACCATTAATATTAAAAAACAAACAAAGAGAAACACCAGCTGACAGTCCTCCAATAAACACGGAGTGACACCCCAGCTGCTAATGACTCCTGAAAACTCTAATTACTGTGTGCAGATTAAACGATATGTCAAAATTGTTGGTCGTTACTCTAAATTACAAGGCTGATTTCCTTCCTCAGCTCAGAAATTCACCTTCAGAAATGTCTTGTGAAAGTGAAATACTGTGGATACATCTAGAAGTGTCCTTCCACTACAAAAGGAATCCCCTTATCACTAGAATTTTGCCTATTTATTTTAGCATAACAGAACATATTCATGACCTGTGTGAAATGCAATTAGCTGAAGGTTTTTTTAGTGCAAATCCCTGGAATAGTAATAATTTCAACATTTAGATTATAAGAGCAGCTTCCCTTTAAACTGTACAATCAAAGCAACATTCTAGATTCTTCTTACAGTCAAGGACACCTTCCATATGAAAGCAACCTTTCAAAACTGAAGAAAAAACTCACATGAATGTGACACACATCTCAAAATAGGACATCCTGAGTATCACTGAATCCCATTTGCAATCAAGCCCAAACTCCTAAGCATGCTCAATGTAAAACATTATAAAATGAATGGCAATGCATCTCATCTCCCCTGTTTTAATTTGAATTTCTCTTATGCCTTTTTTATAGCCCACATAATGAAAGTCCACACGAATGTTGTGGAACCACTACAGAGCAAAACTACTCTACAGCAATCTCATTATAATCCTTATGTCTCCTTTCTTAAGTACTTTGTTTGTCCAGTACAGTAATTTCATACATTATATCCAAATTTGCACTGTACACTCCCTAAACTAGAGATCAAAAAATTTAAGAAGATGCCACTTTGTCTACTTACAGACATCACCACATTTTACCCGTTTTTTTCAACCTCCTATCTGCAGCTGGCATTTCACTAAGATACATCTTCCAATACGGGTTCTGGTCTTCATATGTATAAAAAAAAGAGATCCATCTCTTCCTTTCTGTGGTTGTTTCCATAGCACCTAATCACCCTCACTTAAATCACATTTAATTTTCTTCTTGGATTTTTCTGGCTTCCACATCCATTGACTCCTGATGTACCTTTCTCTGAAACTGTTTATGACAGTGAGAGGAGTACCTCCTACCAGTGGAAATACCTCTGTGCACACAGTGTGCAAACAAGTTATCTCTCTTCTGTTTCTCAAGACAAACTATGATTTCTTCATATATGCATCCTGGGCAGGAAACTACTTTCTTTTAGTACATGGAAGTGAGAGAGGGGAGGAGGATGTACAGAGCACCATGGTAATTCTGTGTGGGATCAGCCAAGAGCCAGAAGGAGGAGGAGGGAACAGAGAGGGGAAGGAACAGGCCCTTCATTTGGCTGTGAAACTGCAAACAGAAGTGGTAGCTCTAGACTCTTCCTCCCACCCAGCATGAGATCGCACTTCAACTTCTGTGCTAGTGTGAGGGCTAGCACAGCTCACAGGCAGCCTGCTCACAGAGCTTCTCATTTGCTGGGCTCCTTTTGAGGTTATCAAACCCAAATCTTGATCTAACACCTGGCACTTGATCTGACAGCTTGCTGAGAGAGACAGTGTCAAACCTCTCACTCTGCCCATCACCTCTCACATCCCCCTGACTGGTGGCTGGACTCACGGACAGAGACCACAGCCCAGTCAAAACAGGCACCAGTTCTTACAGGAGTGAGTTGAAGAGGATGACCACATAGCCAGGAGCTGCGTGGAACAACCTGGAGCCCTGGTATTTGCCAGCACTGAAGGTGGGAACTGGACTTCATTCTTCCAACAGCACACTGCCACTAAGTGATTTCTGCCCCATTAGGAGCGGCCCATTGAATCTCTCAGTGCATGGACTTACTTCCCCTACTGAGCCCACATATCCATACCCTAAATTAGCACATCTTACTAAATGTATACTGGCAAGGCACAACCCATAGCAGCAGGCCCACCTCCCCAGCAGACAATCTCATTATTACTCCTGTCTCTGTTTACACATCTAGTAAGGTATGTTCGCTCTTTCTGCCACTTACTTGCTACAACCATCTACCTTCCCTCACATTTCTAACCACACCTACTGTTTCCCTTTCACCTCCCAGCCAGGGATTTTCAGCTAAAACCTCCCCACACAGGTGTGGCTGGCATTTCTTGCTCCTGGGTGCACATCTGTATTGTCACCCATATTAATGTGCATTTTGCTCAAATGTCTCAGTTTGCCTAAATGATCTAAACTTTTTTTTTTTAATGTCACGATTTATTCCTCCACTAGTATTTGTTCTGTCCACACTGTTACAGCCTCTTGCATCTGTTTCCAGACTGCACCAGGTTGAGCTCAACCAGAAATACTTTTCTGCTTTCTATGACTACAACCAGTTCTTAATCCAATTAAGCAGTACTTCATTAAATTCAAATATACTTCCTAAAATTAAAATACACTGTGCTACTAAGTTAAAGATGTATAAAAACCTGTTGCACCTAGACAAAACCCCTAGCAATCACATTTCACTTATCCAAATGACAGAGTCACATTTGAGCAGACCTGATTTCACAAACTGAAAAGCTGATCAGTGTGATTATACTGCTATTCTTATACCACCTGAATTCTTGATCAAATTTTCCATCTTTTTTTTCCTGGAACTGACAGCAGATGAGCCATTCTTTACTCACTCATCCTTTGTCAGCAGTGATGCAAAACACTCTCGGTCTTTTGCTCTTCTGAAGTCCCCCTGCTCTTCCCATATTTATTAAAAATTACTCTCAGTCAGACTGCTAGAAACCTCATCAAATGACTTTAAATTCCCCTCCTGACTGCAGCCTCCCTTACAAATTTTCTAAAGATATCTTATTTCTGTATTAGTTACCATCTACTACCTGTTTTCTCCACCCATTATATGCACCTTTTATTTTTAAACCCTATGTCCCTTCACAGTAAGAAACTACCAACTGTCAAGAGACCCAAACTGAAGAACAGGGGAAAAAAAGTAATTTTCAGGACCCTTTTTATAAGCACTAAGTAATTCCTAGGATTTGCGAATGTATATACATACGTATTAAGCACAAGTTATAATCAGCCATAAAGTACTTTTTTTCCCAATACAGATTATTTTTGGCAGGGAGGAGGGCAAAAAGGATTATTTCAGTTCACTCCTAAATACATTTTGGCTTAACTAAGTACTTGGAGTTCCCAATGCCATTTCATATATTTAGGAGATCACCTGTTTACATGTTCAAGTGTGTGAATCCTATATATAGATTAACAGATGTCCCATGCACCAGTCCAAGGCTGTTGTACATGGAGCTCAGCCAAAGGTCTAGAACGACCAGAGAAATACAAAGCTGCTCTAGGACAGAATGAAGTGTAAGTCTTTCAGTAACTAATGGACAATGTTCTGTTTCCTTTATCCCTGTACTTAACCTGTAAATTAATTTTCAAATTAAGAATAAATCAGGTCATACAAAGAGCAGTGTATAACTGCTGGCCAGAAAATAAGTTCCAAATTGGTGCCCTTCTACTATATGTAATATTTTGTGGGATTTGTATCCCTGTCAGATTTTCCCACTCAAAGGCGGGCATAACTTATTTCACAAGTATGAAATGTTCCCAATTAAATTTTGAACAGTGTTTTCATATCACTAATGGACCATTCCAAGAATTAGTAAAACATTCCAGAGAAATCTGGGGGCTAGGATGGAGGACCACTGCCAGCAGTTTAAGAAGGGAAGGGGAGAACTGCAATGGTGGGAGATGTATTAAACGCCAAATAATAGTGTGATACAGCTACTACCAACAGAGTCACCCTATTAGTAAGTACAGCAAGTCATGATCATTTTGTGTTTGTCTTAGCACAGAACTTTCTCAACAAGGAACCCACAGGTATATTCCAGGACCAGCTACTCACAGCTGGTGGCAGCTCAGATTTAACAGTATATAATTAATATAAAGAGCTTGTACCCATAGGGGCACTTTCAGGATAGCTCCAACTCTAGTGGTAGTTCAGGGGTGCATTAGTAGTAAGCAGAAGCAAGAACAAATATCTATGATGAGCTAAGTTGTTTTTTGCAGCTCACTACCTAAATCCACAGAGCATGCCTGCCCTTCTATTTCTAAATCATTTCATTAAGTAGTGTGACTAGAACTACTGCAGAAACTAGACTGCAGATTCTGCATCTCAGCATTTCAACAGAGAAAAATAAACTTCAAATCTCTTTTCAAAGACTGTCTCATATACCAGGACAGGTGTGTGACAAGAAATTAATAAAATACCCTGTATTTCCTGTTTTTAAAAACTAGCAAGAAGAAGCGCACGGCTGTGAGCTGCAGCTTGTGGTGAGACCTTGTGCACGTTACATTGAACACAGACTTACTACCAAAGGGACTCTGAGCTCACATTTCTGCAGAACCTTTCCTGCCAGGAATCCCAAGCGATACTTAAGGTCACCCAACCAAGGTAATGATTAAGCACAGCCATATGGTGCATTACACCTGGGACAGCATGAGCAGCGGTGCAGATCAGGAAGGAAGGAAGGCTGCTAGAGCCAAAGGAAGCCCTGTAGAGGGACTGAAGGAGGCAGAACTCCCTGGAATTTGGGCTGGGATACCCATGCAAAATGGGAGAGTGCAAGACACAAACTGAGTGTTAACAAGAAAGGCTGTGTGCTCACAGACGTGATTGATCACTTTTGTAAATTCAGCGAAAGCAGTCTGCCTGACAGAAGAATTCATCCTTGCAACGCAATAAATAGACCATGTGATCAGGAAGCAAAACTACTGAGGAACAAGTGAAATTAGCCCAACTTCATTATCTAAGTCCAGGAAAGTGCAAGCGTAAGTAAAGACAGTAAAAAGCAATTTAATGCTCATTTATTTGTACATTGTTCAGCACCTCTGGAGAGCCCATTGTGAAAGCACTGAGTGGCTACAGCATCCTCTTAACTCACCAGGAAGCACTAATACAGCATGAGCTGCAATAGGAACTTGCCAGTTAGTTGAACACCTCTACCTTCCTGTAGTGTCAAAGGAATTTCAGGAGAATTTTCACTGGCCTAGCACTGAGCAGGTGTGACCAGGTTTCCTTTGTGAGAGTCAGAGACTATGGACTGAGGAGATGTGGCTCTAGGCTACCATTTGCAGCCCACGTATCTTTCCAATTTTTCAGTCCAATTTGTATAACACCATATGCAAGCAACTTAATTATAATATGCAACAATAAAAGACTACTCTGATGACACAGAGTATTTGCTGAACAAAACTGGCACAGCTGTTTGTGCAGAACTGGGGCCTCTACCTCAAATATCACAGTGCCATGTAACCACTGCTCTGAAGGATGAAGCCACCTTTCCACTTACAACTCAGCCAGCCGCCCTTCTAATTACACTAAGGTGAGAATTTTTTTCCTACTTTCTGATTAAATAGTCACATTTAACCAGAAGCAAATGCCAAAGTCAGCTTTTGAATATGCAGCACACCAGCTGTTCTTTCTGTGGAAGCTATATCCTACTGAATTCAGTCCCTTGGAGATGTGGTAAGAAAACCTTTCCCTCACACCAAAAAATGGTCTCTGAGCATTTTTCAGCTGTGCCAGCTTACAAAACAAATGCTGACTTGCATTAGATTTTTTCATGCTTCAGCAGGAAGCCAGATTAGATTCACCAGCAAGGGCAGCATCTGTAAAACTCCAGTTGCAACACACCTTTCAGTGCAGAAGCAGCCAAGGGCTGTTAGTGTAGCAAACTACGTGGAGGGTCCACAAGAAGGTGTAAGGAAAAAACCAGCTGTGATAGTTTGTGATCAGTGAGTGAGAATACAACGGTAAAATTAATTTTCAATCTTAAATTACTGAGGTGGATTACTTTTTCTGTTTTAGAGCTGCATCTTTCTGATGCTGTTGACAACATACCCCGCACCACACAGAACGTGCTAGAATGGGGGTTACCAACAAAGAAAAGCAAACTTTTTGGGCCTTTTTTAAAGGCAATTTTCTGAGCCTAACAGCATTTTAATCCACTAAATCCATTTTATTCCCCACTGCTGATGGGGAATACATGCTGGCTTTGCATTTAAGCAGACTGTGCAGTTAACAGAGAAGCATTTAAGTGAAGCAGACTGTAAATGACACCCAAACTGCAGGGATTATATGACAGTTTGCTACCCTGGGAAGGGGATGCCAAAAATTCATGTCCCTCTGTGGGGTGAAGGAGAAGCAGCAGACACACTGTTGATCCTCACAATTTGCAAGCATTCCACTGCTGTTGGGAGCAGCAGCCATAAGGTTCTGTTCATGTCAATGCATTTTAAAGAATAGCTTGAAGCAAGTCTACACAAAGGGAGAGTTAAGCAGGAGTTTATTTCTTTACTGTTTGAGACTATCTCACAATCCACTATGTCTTTTCTCTACTGAAGCAGCAAGGGCTGCTATTAAAATGCAGGCAGCTTCCTCTGCTCTTCCTTAGCAACCATGCTAGGGAGAAAATGGAGTTTGGAAGGGTAAAGAATAGAGAGAAAATTTGGTTTGGTCTCTTCAACCGTTACAACAACCTTTCACACTCGTGGCAAAAGCCACTTATTTATATTCATGCTGTGGTCTTCCCTCTGTGAGAAGTAGGACTGGGACCACTCTCCCTGCACCCAGAGAGGAGGTCTGTGAACAGGAAGCAAAACTGGGATCAGAAGCAGTTCCATACTGCAGGTTCTGAGAGTGATGAAAGAATATTTTTTCACAGAAATGCAGAAATCAGCACATCCTGCTGCAACATGCTGAGATGGAAAGGTGTCTTGGACCAGTTTGGGGAACACTGCATCAGAGGCAGTTCTCTTACAGGAAACTTGAACCTTTTTTCATTACCACCTCTTATTTCTTATCCTCTTAGGAAGCTTATGAAAGCATTGAACATTTGTAGAGATGAGAACAGGAGTATGATTCTGCCTGAGGTAGACCTAAACCCTCTATCAAGTGACTCTTAAAAAACAGAAGAGTTTCTTCACCTCCAAAGCCACAACTTCCAAAGTACTTCACAGTGGATGTGCTAGCAATAATCCAAGGATGCAGTGGAGGGCATATCACACCAGAGCTGGTTTTTACTATCCAGCACTTCTAAAAGCCTTCAGGCTCTCAAATGCCCAGCAGCTTTAAAAAGCAGCTGAAAAGTACAGAAAAAAGAGTGACTGGTCAATTAAGAACACAAAAAGACAAGGAAAAGAGAAAATGAACTGACTGTCACTCTCAGAACAAGAAGGACTTGTTTCTTGATAAAATCACACTCTTCAAAGCTTCTACAGCTCAAAATACTCTTGGGTCATATAAAATCATTAACATGGCATGCAGCTTACACATGCCTGTTGATGGTCTACATGAGCAAATTCCAGAAGACTGGTTTTGGCTAAAAGCAAAAAAAAACAGCTTCAGGGCAATATTTCTTTATTGTTGGGAGGATGCCACTGGAAGAGAAATATGAAATAGGAAAAATATTAAAAGATGTTTTCAAAGGATGATGAAATACTCTATTATCTTTTAATGAGTGAATGTTATGAGGCATTAAGTAGTTCTTTTAGTGGAGACAAATACAGATTCTTTGATACAGCTAATTTAGCAGAATCAAAAATCCCAACCTGCAGAGGAAAGTGTTCCCCAAAGAATATGAAATCAGAAGCACACAGTCAAAAGTAAAAGGATCTATTTCCATTCTCATATTACCACAAGGTAGTAGGCTCACACAGAGCACAGAACAACATGCTACTTCAGCAAGCCATTTTTGAGGCTTAATATCAAATTTGATAAATGCAGACATCACATTAATGTTAATTAAAAACTGTACTTAGAGGATAAAACCAGCATTTACAGCAATTTTAGCTTTGTTAGGACACAGCACTATAAAACAAAATCAGTAGCACCATCCAACTACCAAGACATGACATGATCTAAGATCCAGACAGGACAGAATAGATACTCCAAGGCTCAAGTCAGCATTGGCTTTGGCGGTAAAATGTGGAGATCCCAGCGGAAGAACCAGTTCCTAGCCTTAGAAGTTTACTTGGTTTCTTCTGAGATCTGGTCTCAATATTGCACACAATTGAATGTGCTTATTTCACAGGAGTTACTCATGTATATGACTCCAAATAAATGTAAACTTGATTGTTACCATCAAAGTTATACTGAATTTTGCAGGATTCTTTTCATGCTTATTTAAAATTAAGACTAGCAGTTGCTGTGCATTTTACAGTATTTACCTTTACCTTCTTCCTTCATGACTTAACTCCTGCCACTTCCATTAAACATTTAAGATTTAGGGGGAGTTAAAGCCATTTTATTCACTGCTACTTTTAATGCAATGCCAGTGCTGTCTTCTTTGATACTAAAATTTTAAAACCAGACACGTGTGCTACTATTAGTACAGCAGTGTTTCTACTGAACACATAGAAGCCCACTCTTAACCATCAAATCTTGGTACAGCTATAATCCATCTCAGCACTTGCTGAAACTGTTAAAATACAACTTTAAGAAATTCACCTGGAATACATGTAACATGGTATATTTAGTAAGATATGCAACATGTAAAAATGCACAACAAGCTTGTCAACAGGAAAAGTTGGTTTGCTTTCTATGCAAGGTACTGATTCTTATAAAATCATTTTGTCTCAGTAGTACTGGCTAGGTGAAAACTAAGCATGTGAGTAACTAGGCACATATCCATATCCATGGAATCTGGCCACCATGCATGATCCAACAAGATGACCTGTAACAAAATACCTAGGTGGAAAGGTCTACCTAAAATTGACCCTGGTATCATAATACAGTAAATATTAACTGTAATCAGTACTTGTTGATGCCATCTATATATCCATTGTTACTATTTATAGCTGATAGAGAATTCTTGAGGAGGGAAAAACACAGAGAATTTCCCACTTCCCTGTGTAAACTTGAGTCAGTCTATAGTGATTCGTATTTTTCCCTGAAACAATGAACAAAGAGGAACTAACACTGCCCTTAACCAGCGTGCAAAGAAGACTCTAGAAAGAAATGCTCCCAGATAATTTAATATGACATGGCAGATGGGGACAAATGAAGAAAAAAGAAGGAATGGGTAGATATATCCTGACAATTAGATCTACAGCTGTCTACTAAGGTGACAGTACAAAAGGCAAGCTACACAAGGGAAACACAAGTTCAAACCCTTTAAATTTTTTTTTTGTTGGAAAGATAATAGTATCTCTAAAAGAAGAAAGAGCTCCATTTCATTTTCCATAAAGGTGATACATGGGAGTTGTTTATATTTTTTTCCAAAAACTATACAGAATTTAAAAAACAAATGTTTTGAAGTATGTCAGAATCTGAACAATTTTTCATTGTATTTAAAACCCTGAGTTCAAGGGATGTGTTTTTGTGGGTTTCTTGCAAGCAGAAAGAAAATCAAGCACTGAGACAGTGCCCAGACACATCCATAAAACACATGATTGATTAGATATGTTTATAACACTAAAATTGATGAGCAAATCTTTCCATGCCCCTTGCAGCAAAGGAGATATGGTCAAATATTTTTCCTTCATAATTCGCCTCCCGTCCTTCAATTTCTACTACAGCAGAGTGCTCCAGTGCACAAAGAGCCCCACAGATCAAGGTCACAAACTTCCTCAAACATTTCTGAGAGACTGGGTTTGGCCCAGTGATTCAGCCTTCCTTCTGCCTCAGGGCACCCTCTACAGAGAGAGGCTGAAAGTTCCCTTCACAGGAATCACCCCATGGTCAAGACACCGCAGAATTTCTGTGGCAAAATTTCAGCTGGGACACCTCAACATATGAGCTGTGTTGTGGGGTTTTCCACTAAAACATGGAATGATTCTCTATTTCCAAGACCATTTCGGATTTTTAACCACCTCAAGATCTTTGGTTTACTGAAACCAAATGCAAATGAGAGCGAATGTGTTCTACCACAAGTAGTAGAAAAAATTACTTAGAAGTTTGCAAATTTAAATATAAAACCAGCAGTTCTTAAAAGTAATAATTAACTAGTTATACAGGGAACTCAGAAAGCTGGGCCTTATAATTGTAAATCAGCTAGCTTGAGCATCTCCCAGCTTCAGCTGGTTCACTGTGCTGACAGTTACTATGTGGGACCTGAAATAAAAGTGGTTTTGTCCAAGGTGCATATTACATGCACAAGGAAGACTCAGAGCATTCCCTATCTAGTCAGCATTCCTTTCACCAGCTTCTATCCAAGCCCCAGCATTCTCTCTTAGCAAGAATTTCAGGTGGATACTACCAGGAATTACCATATTTCTTTAACTCGTGGTAGTTAAAAACATCTTTGCTGTTTTTTCAAAGACTGTAAAGAACACTGGCCACAGTCATGAGGTCATCTGAGGTTCAAATAAAGATGGCCTCTGCACTCCAACAGTCTGACACCTTCTTTATTGTCTAAGTACAAATTCTACTAGAATTCTGTTGCTACTTGTAAAAAAAGAAATCAGTTCCTCCACAGGAGCCCAGTGTGGAAGCTGATCCCCAGATTTTGCATTACACATAAAAAGCACATCAAAGTCCCTCAGAATCTTTCCACTGATGGTACAACATCTATCTACAGCTTTTACCTCCTTTCTCAATGGATACTTAGTTTCTTTCAAAACTTTGGACTACACATCTCCAGGACTGACAGTTGTGGGTTTTGCCATGAGGGAAGATCCACAGCACTGAACAATTTGAGCTATGAGGCTTAATGTGCTATCAGAGCTATAAATACTTAAATAATATCATTCTGTGTAAAAGATCAATCAGCAAACCAAAAAAAAACCTAGCAGTCCAGAATGGCCTGCATGACCACTGGCTTCAGACTGGTGGACAAATTCTGCAGATGTTTAAAGTGTTACTGCTGGCTCAGTCTCCTGCTGAAGGGCACAGAGGGGACTGCCAGCAGCAGCAGGTCACACACACTTCAAGATTCTCTCCAGCTGGTAATGGAGGTGGGCTTTCACTCACATCCTGCACAACAGCAGGGCAAGGGCAGCCCCCTTTCCCTTCTGTGGCTCCCTCCAGCACTGAGGAAGGAGGTGGCTGCAGGGGACAGCATTTGCAGCTGTAGTTAAGATTCACTGTCACATGTCAGTCCTGAAGATACAATCCTCTACACTGCCTGCAGCCAATGTGACAGACATTATTAGCAGCAGTAAAAGAGTCTCTCAGAGAGACACAAAGGTATGGTTAGTTTAGCATCTACTTCTAAAATGTTGTCTTCTTCTTCTGAAAAGGGAGAATTTCCCATCAGAGTGTGAAAAGGGGCTGCAAGCAGCCTTAGAAGGACCTTCACACCTAAGCGTAACACAGAAAGAGGCATGAAGGCTTAGGAAGGTGAAAGCAACTAAACATCCACCAAAATAAGAAACAGAAATACACAGCAATTGCAGGGACAGGTTACATGTTGCTTGCAATATGGATCAAATTATGCAACAGCAGCTTCTGGCTTCCAGCAGTGCTGTGAGATTTGCAGAGGTGAGGAACCAAAGATCATACCTACTGCCACATTCCTTTCCTACAAAAACACAGCTGTAGTCTCCATGCACTTACTGCTGGAGAGACATGGAGCAGCAGGAAGGGACAGAAGCTCCACAGAGAGGAAGTCAAAACTGGATCTCTTCCTTCCATCACCCAGAGAGCATCACTCAGCACTGCCCCCAGCAACCCAGCTGGGCAGCACAGTGTTTGTGCCTGACAAGTGTTTCAGTGAGGAAGGTTACCAAAAAGATGTTAAACGTGTCAGCTGGTACAGCAGTTGTTAAGGGAAATACCCTCAGAATGGTGACAGGCCTTTGAGCTGCCTTTGGGGACAGAGACCACAGAACAAGATCTTTACAAGCATGATTGCAACAGATGATTCCTGTCCCTGTGATGGAGAAAGGTCCATCATAGGCGATTCCACTGAAAACTCTTTAAAATATGTATTTTTAGAAAAGGTTTTCTCTACAGCTATTTATTTTGAAAGCCAGTTTTTAAAATAAGATTGTCAAGAAAGCACCAACTTTCACAGTCAATTTTGCAAAGAATTTATGTCCCAAAGCAATATATCCTCTTCCTTATCACCAACTTCTTTCACATTTCTTGTTAGCTGCATCAGGCCAATATAATTTTAGATGGCAAAACTGCAGGCTGGAAAGTTCAAACCTTTGTTCACTTTAAAGAATGCTGATTATATTATTTGCACCATAAACTCTGACAGAAGATCACCTGCACATTTCTTCTACCCATCTCACCTCTCCTGAATACACTGAGGAGCAAAAAAATTTTGTAGTTCTTCTTAGCAGCCACCATATTGCAACTACTGCAGGTCTGCTCTTAGTTAGGAGAGATATCAGGTTAGTAAATATTACATAATGCCAGGGAAAAACATCACATCTACTCTACTAGCCCAAGTAAAAGGAAGAAACTATGAATTCTGCTCCATGTTAATGCCCTTGGGCAGATGATGCATCCTGAGGAGCCTTCTGCAAGAAAAAGCAGCACAGTCTGCCCCACAGGCTCACTACACATTTTAATTGGATAAGCCTAAGCCACATCAGGAGTCATATCCATTTTCTACCATAGGCTGCAGAGGTTCTTGCCAAAAAATGTGCTGCTTCTACACTTTGGATTGAAATTTATTGATGCAGCAGGTGACAAAATCAGTAATTCAATGCTCAGAAAAGACAGGAGATATGGGAGTTGGGGCACGAAGTGAAAGATCTGAGCAGGCACTTATTTTTGGTATAGATGTTGTTGATCAATGACTTGCAGGTGTGACTGCACGATGAAAAATCAGAGGTAAGCACTGACAGATCTTGTGGATGATAAAAGTACCAAGATAAGATTTACACAGGCAGCCTGAGATGGATCCAAAAGCAGAAGGAAAACCACTCCCGTCACTGACCCTCATCTTTGGGTAAGGACTCCGAAAGCTCTTCCTGGATGCAAAGAAAACAGTTTGAGCTCCATTTTCAAAAAGAGCAGCTGCTTTTCAACAGCTCCTGGGGAAGTCTAAGCATCAGTCACTTGCTGTTTAAAAGTATAAATAGAGATGTTTTCTTGAAAAAAGAAACAACAGATAATTATGAAAAAAAATCAAAAATCTGAAAGCCACTCAAGTGTTTCCAAGCTTTATTAATATGTGTCCCAGTTGCTGGGATTATCAGTACCTCAGCACCACTGCCACTCAATGTGAAGCTCAATTCCACTGTGAAGAAAATTCAGTTGACAGGGCAGGAAAGTACTTACTGGAAATTTTACTTGGTATCATTACCAGTTCAAAGCATTGCCTGCATAAATGCTACTGACAGCTGTACTCATCGCACCACACCCAGTTTCTACTCTTTTTTGTTTTCTGCATGTGTTGAGTCCTTCCATCTCTTACTCTTGCAGGTCCAAGTCTGCAATTCTTTCTTTTTACTATTACTCTGCACTACAGAAAGCACTGTAATAGCCATTTTTGACAAATTAAGTAGATCACAGTGTGGTAAACAAGTTAGCCTCTGTCCCTCTCTCCCTCCTCTTCCCATTCCCAGCATGAAAATAGCTAGGGCTAAAGCAACAGCTGGGGATCATTACACTGACAGGAATAGTTTAGTAAACTGCAAGAGGGGAAAACATGTCATATCCAAAAAAATCAAAAACACATTAGAGCATCAGGACTGAAAAAACATGTCAATTCAGCTCCAGGGATAATGCTATGACTCTTCTTTCACTGATAACAACTGACTTACAAAAACCTTGGTCATTCAGCATTAACCCTTTTCCCCAAGCTTCCCACTCATGTCACAGAGTTAACAAATACCCTGAAACACCTCTAGTCCTCACAGCCAAATGAGGCACACTGGCTATTAAGCAAAAATAAATTTAAATTGAGTCAACTTCAAGCCACTTCACATAAATATATCATTATCTTACCTTCACTGCACCTCTTACTTTTAAGCATAATCACAGGCTGGGGTTGCAGCAAGAGGATACAGGGAGTGTGCTGTGCCTCTGGATCTGCCATAAGAAATGCCACAGCAGATCAGCTCCCCGTACATTCAACACATTTTCTGTGTTTTAATGTGTCAGAGCACTATTTGCATAAATAATTCCAAACAGTGGGATGCATTAGGCCATAATTCAGAAAGGCATCTGTGTGTTTTGTGACTGGTTTCTGACACTGCTTATCCACGAATCTGCATCGCTCACACATGTCCCCACAGCAACTTCAGGTCCACTCTGAAGCAGGAAGACACAGATCACCCTTTACAGAAAAATGTCACCCTGCATTCCTGTGAGATGCCTTGGGTGCAGGGGCTGCCCTCTTGCTGGGGATCTCCTTGGGACTGAGAGCTTCCAAGTCTACTCAGGCAGGTTTCCTGACCCCTCCTGGATGAGGTGGGGCCAGGGCCAGCTGGACCTTCAGGTGCTGCAGGTGTAATAACAATAAGGTCTAGATTACTCCTGAAGAAAGTTAAATGCTAACAAGCACTTGCACGACTCCTGATCTCTTCAAAGTACTGAACAGATATTAATAGTTTAATCAAAGGCTAAGCTAACTCAAATTACCTCCCATTTGCTGTGGACCAGGAATGTGCACACAGTTCGTGCAGATCAGATGGCATGCAGGAACTTGTTCCTGTGTCTGGGCCCTGAGATACAAATCTTGGAAAAAGACAGGTGAGTTTCACTGTCAGGCCCCGAGTCACACTGAATGTTTTTGAAGGGAGGACTTGCCAAAAAAAAAAAAAAAAAAAAAAAAGTGTTTCATTTAAGAGCATAGAGCACAGATGTACAGAGATGTAGTACAGAAGTGGAAAAGTTGGAATTTAGTTTTGGAAGTACTTAATTCTAAGCTAAACTCATGTGAATGCTAACTGGGTTTTGAGTAGCTTTCTGCAATTCCCTCTTCGTATCTCTCATGAGGGGCTACCATACTGTTGTGTTAACTGATCTAGGAACTGCAAACTGGGCTCTAGTATTTGAAGATTAAAGCATTCCAAGGCATTCTTGAATAGAAAACATGTTTATGGATTCCTGAATTCTAGGAACTTTGCAAACAACTGCCCTAACACATACTTTGAAAAATACAAGCTTAAGTTCTTTGGCTTCTGCATGTCAAATCCATTTCTGAGTAGAAAGGATTGCCATTTCCCAAACTTCAATGTCAAGTCCTAATTTAAAAAAAAAAAAAAAAAAAAAAAGAAATAAATCAGATTTAGGAGACATCTGTTTTCCAGAAATCAGGAAGCAAGATATAGTCTATTCCAGATAGCTGCTTCTCATGGGAATCATTAAGAGAATAGATGAGCATTGTCAGCACATAGACAGCCCTTATTTGTCCTGTTTTATTAAGAGTGAGGAAGGGAAATGCATGCTTTTCCTGTCTTGGTGACAATGAAACGAAGCTGTCCCATTTTTAGGGGGACCAAAATCTAAGGCACAACAGTCATCACTCTCACTCAATGCTAATTCTGTACTTCCATAGGGGTTTACACATGGATGCATCTGTTCCTCTGCTGCCCGTAAGAACTGGCTCTGCAAAATACAGTGCATGCTACAGAATGAATGCAACAGGCATCCTGAGACTGCAGGAGACTTGAATGGAACAGCAGCAAACCTAAAGTGTTTTTATTTTCTTCATCTGGCAGGAAAGAAGCTGGCAGCATCTATTTCTCTTTCCTAACCTTCATTGGTAGCTGGTGGAAAGCAGCTTTCCTTATCACATGTGACATTAGAGCATCATGGATTAGCCATGGGGTAGGCTGATGGTACTGCTGGACTTTGCAGAGTCAACAAAGCTTTTCCAATAACCAGAATTATGCAAGATTTCAATGGCCTTAATTCACTTCAACGTGAGACAGCAACAAACCTTTTTATATTGATTAAAGTAAGAATTGCTTTTTCCTTGTACATGTTATCCCACTGTACAGCTTGTGATATTTAGTGATTGGATGAAAGATGTATCCTGGTACATCCAAATGCTAAGTGCTCACCTTCTGTGAAAACCAATGCTTGCAAATACAGGACAGATGCAAGTTCTGGCTTTTTTTTAAATTTTGGGTTGTTTTTGTCCTCTGAAGATTGATGTGCTGCAGCTCTGTGTCTCCAAAGCAGATAAAGAAATCTGGGAACACTGCCTATACTAATGGATTTATAACTCCTGAACTTGAATTTGAGGACTGGGACTTCAGTTTTCCCTCTCCATGTTTTTTCAACAAAGAATATTCCAATGAAAACATGCAACAAAAATAGTAATATTTTTAAAAATTAACAACAAGCTAGCTCTTGATAGATGTTCAATAGGCTTGGTAGGGGAAGTGACAACTGGGGGCAGAAACCTAACAGTCTTGTCTGGCAGCTCCAGCAGGCCTAAACTTTGTATCAGAGAAAAATCCTCTAAATGCAACTGCTAAAATCCTCTTCCACACACTGGCCATCTTCACGCAACCAACATGGCCTTATTCTATCTGGATTATTGTCCTCAACACCTACCCCTCCTTTATCTTGCTTTGCTGTGCAAAATGTCAGAAAGTTGTTTTCCCCTCCTTTCAGATGACATTACTCACTCTTAAAATCAGTCATCACCTTATTCTGAGGCCTCTGTACTCCAGATCTTTGTTTCCTTCTGCAAGTTCCTACTAAAATTTCACTTGCAGATAGACAGATCTAGTATTTCTGATAAAACATAAACTTTGCTGCTTGCCATTGGCTTTCTGTGATGTTCTGCCATTCTTCTCTGTAATCTTTTCCCAGTTCCTGTTTGTTGATATTTATAATGCTGTGCACTATGAATGGATCACTTTTTTCATCTTCTCAATCTTTTTCAATCCCTCTAGATCCTCTTCTTTCCTTTTAGATATCACTCCCTGGAATCTGACCTCTTTCTGTCTACATAGTATTTTAGAATTGTTAAATCCTCATTTAAAAAATCACACATATTTGCAGAATACTATCAAAACAAAATCACATTTAGATATATACACAACACTCCTTGCACACTCTCAAAACAAGAACATAAAGACACTTGAAACAGGGTACTCTTATCTTCTTCAAGGCACAGTTGCCACTCCAGAACAAGCCTTTACACCTTTAATGAAACAGCCTTAAAACCTTGCTCACAAGAGGCCTACAGACGTAGGAGAGAAGAAGAAATTTTAAGTTTGAAACCAAAACTTCCAAATGCAATTGTCTCAAGATCCCAGCACTGCAAGTCACTTCATACAGAGCTCCAGGCTGCTCGAGTGACATGCTTGAATGCCCTTAGGGACAAGAGGTCACAGAGTCAGTGGGAAACCCAAAATCTGGAGTACTGCCCAGAAAGCAAAAACCAGGCAATATGCAAGAGTGGAAAAAAACCACAACACCATAAGAAAAAAAAAAAATTCAAAATAAAACCCCCACAAATGAATTATACAGCGCCTACAACAAAGAGAGCAGAGCCTGCTAACCTTCTCGTAGGCTGTGGTAGGAATCCTGAAACGCGCCTGAACAGCTCTTGCCTTGCTTTGACACAGTCTCTGCGAGCGGCACAATCCCGACATAGGCAGGCTGCAGTGTCTTGGCTTTATCCAACATATTAGAGGCAATCCCTGGACCTGAAGGCAGATTCTGTAACACAGGAGGCGTCCAGGAGGTGGAAGGGGTGCTTAATCCTCACAAGAGACCCAACTGCAATCCCTCTCTACCAGGTTTCGGTCACTGCACCAAGCGGTAGAGCAGAAAAAAAAATCAGTTTACTGCTGGATTCCAAGGCTGTGCTTGCATCAGAACAGAGAGGTTCTGTAGGCACAGACAAAGCCTGACAGCCAACATCTAAAGACTGAAACCAGCAAGGCTCTTGGCAAAGATTTTCTCCCTACGATCTCAAAGCTCAAACAGAAAGTTCAGTGTTTCAGCAAGCAGCTATAAGGATTCGGGCACCCAAATGCAGAGCACTGCTTATCAACAGATGCGTGGACTTCTTTGTGAGGCCACTTGCTGTAACAGCCAACCTCATTCACCCAAAATAGTGAACAGTTGGTTTCTCTACTCACACTGCAGACACCTGCCAGACAGGCAATATCATGTGATAGAGCAGAGCCCTCTCTCCCCCTGCATCTCCCGACTGTCAGCACGCTGTGCACACACTAGGAGAATACCCCTGCTCTGAGTGCAGAAGCCACATGCTTTTTCTCCCTTCTTGCTTAAACCCTTAGAAACAAGAGCATTAGCTGTGGAGAAAGCTAAACTGATAATCCAAGAAACAGAGTCTTCATATGCATTGGACCTGAGACCACACACAGGTAAGAGCAGGCTACTTCTGTGCAAGCACATATTCTCACCCCTTCTTCCCTTAAATCCCTAAATCCCTTCTCCCAACCTAGCAGAAACACCTACCTGAACATAATCTGCAGCCCCAAATCCATAACCCTCTACTGCAAGCACTAGAACTTCAGAATCTGTGTTTGTACAGGGGCAGCCACCTCATCTTCAGCACATTTCATGTGTATCATGAACAGATGCCACATGGCTGACAAATTTTGGTTATACACACTGCCCAGCATGGTGCTAGAATTGGAAGTGGCCAGAGAAAGCCACGTTCCCTCTGAGCAACAACCAGGAGGCACTCTCACCACCAGTACAGGTGGTAGCTATGTTGGTTTTTAATTTTGCATCATAAGCAATGCAATGAAGTCTGGGGTTAAAAAAAAAAAAAATTAAAAAAAAAGAGAGAGAGAGAGAGAGAGAGATGTCCAATGATTACACATACCTAAAAAAAGTATTCTTGTTCTCTTTCCAGAAAAAAAAAAAAAAAAAAAGGAATAGTAATGAGTGTCATCCTACAAACCTGGAACAAAGATAACCACATGGACATTACAAAAATAAAAAGATGAATACTCTAAACACTACAGGAACAGTTTCCAATTCATATTATGTTCCCATCCCAATCAAGACAAAATTTTCTCATTTCCAAACAGTCTGAGAAGCATTCAAGCCATTTTATAAAGCAAGGCTGGAATTACAATCAGGGGAAAAATGTCTCTAATAATGAAAGTAATATCTAAGAAAAGTAGTGTTCAACCAAATGCTAGATGGCATCAGTGACATTTCTGAGTACTTTCAACAGTACTCTTCTTACTTTGAAATGTTCAACCTTCAGCCAGGAAAGAATCCACATTCCAATCTTCCCATGAGTAGAAAATACACCTTTGGTGATAATATAAAGCTCTGTAATTGCAATACTCTTGAATTACCGCCATATACTCAACAGAAATTTTCATCTTAATTTTAGGAGTTGTAAAAGTCAGGTTGAAGGTTCAGTCTCACAGTGAACTTTAGCCAGTAAGGTCAAATTACTGCATAAACAGAAGAGCCTGGTTTTGTGTGAGCATTATTAGCAGTCACGGCACTGTGGAGAGCTGCCTTGGGAAAGAGAGCCAGCACACCACAAGAGGTCTAAAGACAGGATGAAGGAGGAGATAAAGGAACACATTGTCCAGATCTCCCCTTTCAGCAGCAACACAAAACTGCACATTGAGGCAGGCCTGATACTCTGAGCAGAGAGGTTCCGTAACTGTAATAACTAAAAAACAATTATCCAGTGCCAGACCCAGTTCTACTTTCCCTGGCAAGCATATACCATCTGGATGGTAAAAGTGACAAGACTCAGCTACAGAGGTCAGAACTTATTATTATTTTGCCAGCCAGGGCCTCTGAGCTAGCAGGTCACTACAGCATACAAAACCTGAGAAACCTGAGCAGGCTACTCATGGAGCAAACCTGCCAGTACCCAGGTATTGCCAAAGCAGCCCTAAGACATTGTCCAGGTTCTGATGAAGAAAACTTTAAGAACTGATGAAGATCTAATCCTTTCAATGTATTATTGCAGAACAGCAGATATGTACAGACACACCTCTCTTTTTTCCTGTGCAGAAAACAGCTTGGATAGAAAAACACTTGACTGGCTCAATGGTAGTTAGGTAAATCTTTTATTTGCTGAGGAAGATATTCTAAAATTTTGTCTTACAGTATCAAATTTGTCCCATAGCATTATTTAGTGTTCTAAAAGAAGGAGCAATCATCCACATTATCTGGGCCACAGCGCTCCAAAGAGGACATGGATAATGTCCCCCATGCTGTGAGAAGATAAACTCCAGAGGGCCTAGACTGGAGGATACCTTCAACACACGAGCAAGCACTTGTGGGTTTTCTCCTTGCAAAACATGGAATCTAAGAGATAAGTAAAGGACAAGAGCAACCTGTCTTGTATAAAACACTGATACCATTTTCACTTGTTTATAAACATAAAAAAAGTTTTTAAAAGTTTAATTTGTTTTACTGGATCCTGATGTACTGGTAAGAGATCTGAAAGTCTGATCAGCAATCACATGGACAGAAATATCAATGCACTGTAAGAAGTAACTTTGACAGTTACCCTGGAAATCAGCAGGGTAGACTGGAAAACCCATTTCACAGCAGACGTAGAATTCCAACAGCAGTTCCAGTTGCTTAACAATCCAGAAAAGTAGGATCAACCCCACTAATGCACACCCAACATTCAGTGTCTTGAACAACTTTTACTGTGGAATTGGCAGAAGAGCTGTTGGCAAAACAATCACCTTTACCAAGGGCCCCTAAGTATTTGCCACAGATTTTTCATCTGAAAAACATCAGGCCCAGTTTTCATAATCTATCCATGAGACATGAATTGAGCTGTACATCCTTTGACTTTCAAGTGTGAAATAAGACACAGAATGTGGGGATGTATTCTTCCTCAAGATGCTGCATGAGGTGCACACAGGCTTGCACAGATACTGCTGCTCCTTCTGGAGGGCATGGAACGCAGCACTTGCACTTGAGGTACCACTCAAAGTAGTGAGTAGATAGTGGTACCTCAAATGCACACAAATTTTAATGCATTCATTTCTTGTATCTATCTTCAAAAGCCAGGGGAAGGGAGAGAGGGGCACACTAATCTTAACATGGGGCAGACCTTGGATGAGCTCAGCTGTAACACAAAACTGCATCATTAGTTTCTTTCCCCTAAAAAATACTGCATTTTTAAATTCAAATGATTAAGCAGATAGAAAATCTGTTCATAATCTCCACCACCACCTTCAAATGGGCATTTTTCTCCTCTTTTCACCTCCAGTCCTCTCTGCAGTTCAATGCAGGTTCTCCTCTTTCCCCCAGTAATAATGTTCTCACAGGACACAACACGTGCAATGATCCGCATGCACATAATTTAGTGATGAAATATAAACAATGTACTGCTAAAAACTTACTCAGGCAACATAAGAGAGATCTCAGCCAAGGTCTAAGCCAGATAAATCCTGAGAAAGAAGTATGAGCCCACTACATTTGAAGATCTGAGATTTCTAGCAAGTAGGCAAAAGTTAGGAAAACAATAGAATGCTGCACTACATCACTTTGAAGTTTTGATGTCTTACAACTGAATTAATTTTATAGTTCAAAATAAATGCAGACTGCACACTGACACTTGTGTTGCTTATTTCTCAGCTAGGGATCAGCTATGTAATGTGAGTTCACTGTAGATATTCCCAGGATCCACCAACAATGCCTCCCACCAACAATGACCTTTAGGAAGAGGAAGAAAAGCGAGGCTGGGAGCACCGAACATTTTTGCTTCTCCAGTTCTCAGGAAGAGCCTGAAATTTACCTACTCTTATGTTTTCAACCAGCTGGTGACAGCTAGTGCTGCCATTCAGCTTTCAGAAAACTCCTAGACATGACAGGTAGCCAAAGCTAAGCCACCATGCAGATGTAAAAATAGGTCACAGCAGCAGGAATCATGCCTGGGAACCTGGACTTTTGTTGTAGCTTTTGAGCAGCTCTTCAGTCCTCCAACCCACTCTGGGATATACCACCACCCCTGCTTTTGGCAAGTTGGCTGTCATTGAGCTGTAATTACTGTGAGTTGAAAGCATAAAAATAACTGCTGCACAGGGTGGAAAACCTATCAGATGATGTCAAGGCGAGTTTTGAGCCCTCCCTTCCCCCCACCTCCCCCCCTCCACTTCCTTTCCTATGTCACTTTCTCATTACCTCACTGTCTCTAATTCTGAAAGTGCTTCTCTCTGCATCTTTCAGCTGTCAAAGTGAACTTTACACAGCAGCTAGAGCCAAATCAACCCCCAGCCCATATATAAACTCTGCCACCCACTCCATTCCTTGGGATTCAGCCAAGATGTCAGTTTGCCTTTCCCTGAAACCATGCAGCACATGAAATCCTCGATCCCTATCTGCAAAACACTGGACCAAGAAGAATCAGTTGAGCCCAAGGAATGCAACTCTGATCTGCATTTGATTAACTCCATAGATAAGCAGTTTCCAACCAGCAAGGCAAGTCAACATGGTAAGTGAGGTGTGGAAAGGCAGCAGCAGCAATCCCATCCCCCTCTGCTAAGAATGAGTAACTCAGCCCTGCCTCGCTCCCAGGCTCTGCAGACCTAAGGAGCAAAGTGTGCCACAACAAAGCCAAAACTTTTGATTTTCCCACCTCTCCCCTCCCTAGATCAGGAGCTCAGATGTCAGTACTGCAAAGGGACTCCAGAAATATTGCTACAAGGGCTGAAAAGAGGGAAAATACGGAGGAAGGGAAGCAAAGATGTTGGTTCACTTATGGACCATGCTTCTCCTCCTTCCTCCCTCCAGGACCCAGTGCACTGAGCAAGCTGGGTGTGATAAAGAGAAGGAAATGGTCCAGAGGTCTGTAATACTCCAGATCATATGCAAACAAAAGCATTATGTAGCACATGCTCCTGACACTACTACATGTGAGGGTAACATCTGCTCAGAAGGTGTCACCTAAGAAAATGGTGCAACTTTTAAAGACAAGGTGGTTAATTTACTTGGATTTTCTTCAGAAAACCACTGAGAGCAGTTCTGTCAATTCTGTGCTCTAAAAAGCTGCATATACACTCCTTGACTACAAAAAGGTGTTGCCAAGGAGAGATTCCGAGCCCAGAGATGAAGAAATGGTGGATTCTCTGACCAAAGCAGTGGAAGGACTCTGTCCATGACCGAAAACTTCACAGTAGAGGGTAGACAAAAGCAGAGGGATTAAGAGAAAGAAGTTTTACAACCAGTTCCCAAACAACTACAGCCCACTGAGGATTTAAGCCCAACAAAAACAAGCAAGTAAATTAAAAACACATATCCAAGTATAACTTATTTGTTATTTTTACCATTTTGGTTGATAAATTCTGGTTAGATGCAAACACTGTTGCATACCTCTTTATAGTTCAAAGCTACTAGCCCTTCCTCAAGTTACCACCCCGTTGTGAGCCCCCAGAACTGGTTGTATGAATGCTCTCACTCTGTTCCAGTGCAAAGTTAGAAAGATTAGCTCAAATTACCTTGGCTAAGCCAACGGGCTTCACAGTGAGAGCTCACACATCAAGAACCACATCTCAAATGTGGGGTGAGTATCTCCAGTGCAGGGCCTTAACTGAGAGCTGCTTCAGCTGGAATCACAACAGAATTCCATATATTCCTTTAGTTCAGCTATCACCCATCTTGCTGTAAAATAATTACTTGGACCAAAGGAAGTAACAGTTCCTTGCTCTTACCTAAGAGCAATAGTTTACTTGTTATAAAAGAGTCAGAGGTTTCAAGGCAGAGACAGTCACTCAAGGTTCAAGTTAAAATTGCTCTTATCAGCTTTCCTGCCTACAGTTAATCTGTTAATTCACCCACATGCTCCCCAAATAACTTCACCTTCTCCAGGGGTAGGCAGATGTGCTCACATAGGTGCAGATGTGCATTTCCCCACCCCCACCACTGCCCAGGAGCAGGAGCACTCAGAGGTTGCAGAAATCACACACACAGAATGACAGAGAATACTGTGTTGGAAGGGACCCACCAGGAGCATCGAGTCCAACTCTTAAGTGAACAGCAATGACATGTGAGTATACACTGTGACCAGAGGAGAACACTGAGCACAAGACTTTTCAAAACATTTCAAAACATTTCCTCTTACAGATATTCCAGACTTTAATTTAAACCACTATGAACAAGTGAAAACAGCAAAGTCCATAACATTTGATTTTGCTCTCAAGAGCAGAAAAACAGAGGAAGTTCTGGCTGCCAGACCAAGGGGGTTAGTGAGCAGGATAGAGTGGAAAAGGAAACAATTTGAATTTGTCTTAAAACAGCAAATTGGTTTTAGGAGGGAGTAACTGGGAAAGGACAGGAGGAAGATACCCTTCCCCTCATGTTAAGGCATGTCTAAGAGTTTGAGAAGTTATGTCACTAATTCCTGTGGTTGTTGAGCAAAAGCTATCCTGTACTTCTCTCCCACATCCTTTAAACGTCTGGCAATAAAAGGTTTCTTCTCTATCAAACCCTCCTACTTACTGCACTTACTGCACAAGAGGGTTACCTGCAAACACTTGGAAAATGCAGCCTATTTTTAAAGTACCTAAACAAGAGAGGGAACAGCCAGGCTGTACTCTGTGCTCACACACTGCTTGTGGAAGGATTAGCAAACCCTTCATTTACTTCTCAGCTTATACTAGCAGAATTGCTACTAGGTAAACCTTCATTACAGGACTGACTTCTGCCCAGAAAGCTACTTCCTTCTCCAAACACACTGGTTACATGGGCAGTAATAATACTGTTGAGGCTTAATGTGACCATTATTCTTGGTTAATCTGACACAGATTGCTATTAAAGGTTATGGTTGCAGAAGTTTTCTTCACAACTCAAAAGAAACTGCACTAATGGAGATATAATTCTAAAAAGACCATAAACCATCCCATTCATTTAATAAATTAGTAGCCAACCCTAATCATTTTAAATGTGGGTTTTTTCAACTCTTAACTTTTTCTCTAAAAGTGGTTCAAGTCCTTTGTCACAATCAGGTAGTAATAGAGGCTTGGTTGAGGTAAAGTAGGAGACCGAGCTTTACGATACCTCTAAACCAATTCAGTGGGCAGCTGCCAGTAAAAGCAGTGGCCTCCTTTTCCCTCATCATGGATGCTCATCTCACCTCACAGTAGAAAACTGCTACTGTCAGGATTATTTGAGGTAGGAAACAAATTTCTCTTTATAATGTATAGTATAATGTATAATGTGTAGTTCTTGCATTGCCAAAAATCTGTATATCACCTCCAACATCAAATGCTCAAACTCGTCCTTTAGTGCTGAAATTCAGCTATTCCCTGGATATATCAATGCCAATCTCAAGCTCTCATGGTGGCTTCAACAACTGCATTTGTTTCCAGTATAAAAATGTAGTGTGTTTGAGTTTTAATCTATAGCTGCAACATAAAATGAGCCTGAGACAATGTCAAGGCAAAACAACCATGATATGGTTAAACTCATGACATGGACACACTGATCCTGGAAAGAACCTCCAGGGTCTTGTATGGATTCATCCCCCCTCCACACATGCAGACCTTTCAGACCTTAAGTGAAACATAAAGCACAAATCTCAAAAAGGGGACAATTTTAGACTAGATTTGGGATAGTTTTTACCTGGATGCTGCTAAATTACTCAGCTTTTGATTAGCAAGAAAAATATTCTTGTCATGTTATGGTGGAAGAAGTCCTTTAATGCTTAAATGGGACTCACTTGCCTATCACTTTATGAAGATGCAGTTTTGACAGTACTACCATTCCTTTTCCATGGACTCCATTTTTAATTGAATCCCATTCTGCATCAACCAAACCACAGGTTTACTTTCCTTTATCTAAAGGGAGGGGGGGAAAGATACAGGCATCCTTTACAAGGAGCACGATTACTTTTAAAACAAATTTTATCTCATATTCAAGATTTCTGGTAATGTCAGCCATGAAAGCAAAGAAAAAAGGCAAGTAGCTGTGAGGGTGTACCCTCTCCCCAGCAAAACCTGTCAATCTTAGAAGTTTTAATCACCAGCTGGCCTAAAAGCATTGGAAGGCACGTAGCCTAAGAGCATATAATTGTAAAGAAAACTGTGCTTGGAACATGATGTTCTGATTCAGACATCAGCTTTCTGTTCCGCCTGCCTCCTCCTAAATCTGTAAGTTCACCTGAAACAATATGCAGAGAAGTCTCTTCAGTCACAATTTTCCATTAGCTGCCTCACACCCCTTTAAGATCTTCCTTTCTTGCTTCGGTATAAGGTACCAAAACTTATCAGTCAGAACCTCACATTTATGGATTCTAATCAATTCAAATCTATGAAAAAAACCATTTTGGTTGGATAAACTAGGTTAAAACAAGTAGAGAGATTTACATATAACACAGAGTCTGTCTGTCAGAATGGAATTAGAAATCCCTGTCTCCTCCCGTCCTTGGCTACCGAATCTATTTTATGAATCCAGACACAAGAGAGGGACCATTAAGGTGGGACTGCGTAAAAGCAAACAGGTGGAGGATCTAATGGAATAGACAAACATGCAAAGGGAAAAGATATGGTTTTTAGATGGCTGCCAGTTGTGATGATCTGGCAGAACTTGGCTGCTCGCTGCCAGTACATCTAACAGCCAGCTAAACAGAAGTCACATGTGAACTCTTTAGAACAAAACCAATTGTAACAGAACAGACATTGCCATATGCTTACTTTTAGCAACTATGCTACAGTAAGGCCAGAACTGACTATGAATTCACAATTCTCTCCTATCAGAAAATATTTTTCCCTGGGCATGACAGCAAATCTGTCTTTAGGTTTCAGCTACAGTGTGCAGAGACAGACGTGGTGTAAGAGAAGAGAGCAGTGGATACTGTCTGCCTGTCTGTCCTGACTCAGTGAGGCTTTGACACTGCCTCCTGCAAAATCCTCCAGAGAAACTGATGAAGTAAGTCTAAGCCAGCTGAGGAGACCGTGAGGTGGACTGAAAACTGACTGGCTGGGCCAGGAGGGTGCAGCAGCACAGACTGGGGGCTAAGTGGCTGCAAAGCAGCTTGGCAGAAAAGGGCCTGGGGATCCCACTGGACACCAAGTTGAACACGAGACAGCCATGTGCCTTGGACAAGGAAGGCTAAGGAAGGCATCCTTGGCTGCACTAGGAGGAATGTTCCCAGCAGACCAAGGGAGATGATCTTACTCTGCTCAGCCCTGATGAGGCCACCCCTGCAGTGCTGGCTCTAGTACAAGAGAGCCATGGCCGTACTACAGAGCTTATCCATCTAAAAACCTGAAGGAATGGTACAAAGGACACAGAGCCAGACTCCTCTCAAACGTTACCCAGTGACGGCATCAGAGTCAATGGGCACAAACTGGAACACAGGAGGTTCCCTAAAACATCAGGAAAGAATTTTTTTATTGTGAGTGAAACTGAGCACTGGCACAGGTTGCCCAGAGATATTCAAAAGTCATCTGAACACAGTCCTAGGCAACTGGCTCTAGGGGAACCTGCTTGAGCATGGGAGTTGGAGAAGACGACATTCCAACTTCAGCCATCTGTGAGAGATGTGTAACCACCCCTTTTTCCAGGGACTTGTCTCTTCATAGATAGGTAACAACCTCAGAGTAAAATCAAAGCAAATTCTAACATGACAAACCTCGTACTGGGGAAATGATCATATTTTTAATATTCTCCTAAGAATCACTTACTTCTAATTTAATTCTTAATAGTTTGAGTCTATAATGCACTGTATATTATTCTGTGGTGGCCAATCTTTTCTGTCTCTTGGACTTACTGCTCAGCCACTGCCACCATTATAGGCTCCATGACCTAGAGTTCAGTAGTTTTCTCACCCTACTTACAATTTCTGAGCTGGAAGTGTTTATCTGCTTCCTCAGCTTCACTGTTCAGTACGGAGTTTAAGTGTTATTACCCAAGCCAGATGAAAGAATCTAGCATTATGCTCTCATCATTCCTTCTTTTTGAGGGCTCGAGGTTTCATAAGAAAGTTCAGTGAGTTAATTAGAGTCACTGATCCATCAGAAAAGTGAAGGGGTTTTAATGGCTTTGTTTTCAAAAGAGAATTAGACTCCTCACAAGAAAGTCCAATTGTCCAAGCTAGCTGGGGCCAAGCAGTAGGTGCACTCAGCTGCTACTGCTGCTGCAAAACAGGAGTGAAGGAAAAGTACAATCCCTTCTCCTCCCTTCCACTGGTCACAACAAATCATTGGGACAATTAATTTAAACTGTTTTGTGTTATTTCACTCTTGAGACAAGCTTCTTCATTTTTGTTTCAATTTAATATCTTTATTTTAGTTTACCATAAAGATATTGGGTCCCAAGAGACAGAGCTGCCACATTTCTGTTTGGAATATCTTGAAGATAAACACACAGGCATGTGCTGTGTATAGACAGCCAGAGCATGTGAAATAAAATCAACACTCTGTGGGCACATCAGGATTACTCTTTGTACTACAAGCACACTAGATACTTAATTAGCACAACAGCTTCATGATATGTCAGATTTATTATGATTATGCTGCAGAAATGTTTGGGACTTCTGAACGTCTTCTTCCCTCTCAGTTAATGGAGTGCAGTTGCAGCAGGGCAGCCAGACATCTGGAAATTCTGCAGAAGTGTTAGAACAACCCTCATGGTCCAGGATGGGAGGAGGCAGAAGGAAAAAAGTGGGCAGTCTGGGAAAATAGGACAGATACAAGGAGTAGTATCTGCTATTAAATCTACCCCGTGGAAATTAGGTTCCCACCACAATTTAGGCCCCTGGCTCTCCACAACCAACTTCTGTTATAAAGTTCTGTTATAAAGGAATAAAACTATGCACAGCCAGCCTCCTGATACAAGTTAGAAAGAAGTACTCAAGTACTTGACAATGCCAGAATTATGATCTTAGGACATTTTTCTCCACTAAGTCCTCCCACACTTTTCCGTTTTCTGCTCCCAGTTCTTCTCTCCTCTCCCCCTAAATCAGTTACTCACCATTTTTCACTAAAGAAATTATTTTCCCCCCTGCTAACTCTCCAAATTAGTTGCTACTCAAAATTCTAAATCAAGCTCTGCAATCTCCTGTCCCAATTAAATCAAAGGAAAGAGTAGCTCACATAAATAACATTTGCAAGATCCAGTTTTAGCTTCTAGATTTTGCAGCAAAGTTTCCAGTCCTGCTTTAGGGCCAGAAGGTTAAACATTTCTCAATGACGCAGGCTCCCTTAGCAAGAGAGAGATGAGAAAGGGGTCCAAAAAAACCTCATTCTTCCCAGGCACTAAATCAACAACCACAGCAAACAGTGATTGCCTCTCTCCAAGGAAAACTAGGAGGAGTGGAGCAGGCTCTTATTATAGGCAGCCACTTGGTCTGTCACCATAATGCAAAAGCCCAGTACAAAGAGAAGAAGAAAAATAACCGTAAGAAAAACAAATTTTTAAAAATCTCAGAATGGAGATTGTATATTGTGCACTATATAGAAATAATAATAAATTAAAAAGCAAAGAAAATTAAAATGCTGTAGGGCACTGCAAGTCTGTTAAAAATTGCTGTTCTCTTCTGGTCCATTTAAAGTTGCCAGTAATTTTCTAGCTTAAACTTAAAAGATGCCTTGACTTTTAAATAGGCTGAAATTTTCATGCCTTAGAGACCACTTTTCATACACTACATATTCCAGAATCTCATTAATCTCTCAGTTTTCAAGGTAAGATTAGCAACAGTGGTTTTTCCAAAAGGAGTCTACTGATCTGGATCTTGTTTTTACTTATTCAGAGGTAACAAAATCAGCTAAGATATACTGAAAAGTTTTCTGTTTATTTCAGTTTTTAGTGAAGGAACATAGAAGGCTCTAAGCTTTGGGAATGGTTTGCAGTAGTCAAGTTCAAGGTACTTTCTGAACCTAATGTTTTACAAGTTGCAATCTTTCATCGGTGATACCTCAGTGTCACATAGTAACTTTAATAAATCAAAACCACTCAATATATTTTTAAAAGGCATATATTTGAGTTGACATCAGTGAAGACAAAGTCCAAATCTCAAATAATGAAAAACACAGACAAGGAACAACAGCTTCATCCAGAGTATCTCCAGCAGAATTAAAAAAAAAAGAAAACAAAAATCTCCTCAGGGTCACTTATGATTACAGACTGATCAAGCCTGCTTGTGCTTCACTGGAAGCTGCAATCTCTTTATTTGGGATACGCTCATTTTTGAGGAAAAACAATCAGGGCAAAGAAAATGGAAGACTACAAAGAACTACAAATACATTTCTCAACCTACTTTTCACTTGGGTTAATTAAATAGGTTCATATCCTGTTGGGGATCCAGTGCTGTGCATAATGCCTGGGAAGCATCATTAACATTATGTAGAGGATAGGATTTAAAATAAGCATCAACTGCAGAAAGATACAAAAAAACCATTAAGCAGGTCACATTAGCAAATACTATTTTAGCACTTGCCTACTTTAGGAATATTGTAAGTAGATGCAGCTTCTTCTAGGGAGAATATTTTGCCTGCATTAAGGTTTGCATCAGTTCAACTATGAGGTTATTTGAACCGAAAGCCACTGACACATTTAATATTGAAAACTAGAAGACTTTTAAGAAAAGAGCAAAATTCTAGGACAGCTGTCCAGCATGAGTGAGAAATCTAACACTTTTTAAAGCATTGCTCAATAAATTTATGTAGGGGACTATAGGACAGGATTACTTGCAGCAGCAGGGGAGGGGGCTTTGCAACCCTGAGGAGAAATTCCAGTTCCATCGCTTTATGACTTCTTACCTACCTAAACTATTGCTACATTAGACAGCATTCTTAAACCACACCAAGGGTAATCACAAAAGGGAGCTGTGCCAATGTAATTAAACCAGTTTTCTATACTGATTTTGATGGTAAAATTCTCATGACAAAGAAATTGAGAGGAAAGGGGGGCAATATTTCTTCTATTAAGGCAAAGATTCTAGTTTCACCCCCATAAATCAGAGCTCGTGTTTCCTTAGCCACAAATGAAACCAGACCACCTCAAAACTACCAGCTGAGGTTTCTCCATTTAAAAAGACAGTTTGGAAGAAATGCCAGTCTCTCCTTGGAAGAGCCCGAAGGTCAGAACAGCAGAGGGTGCTGTAAGTCTGAACTGAGGTGCAGCAGCTCCAAAGCAAGGAGAATCCAGATGCAACATGAAGCTGTAGATTACTTTGGATTTTGGGGTGGGTTTTTTGTCGGGGTTTTTTTGTGCTGTAGGAGTCATTTGAGACTGGCAAAAGCAGACAGCAAACAGGTTAATACAAAAATTTATTGATAGTAGCTTCCACGTAATATCAAAGAATAACATCAGAGACATTTCCAAAACCTCAGGAGTTACCTACAATCCCTACCACTGATCTATACAGCTCTGGCCACACATTAGAACATTACGGATTGATTCACATGGATGCTTAGACATAAAAAAAATTATACTTTAATGTCTACAATCAAAATGTAGACTGGACTTGGATCCCATTATTAAAAAAAAAAATCCTGATTATAAACACTAATGCAAATTTCTGCTATCACACAGGCATGGAAACTCGAGCACTTTGTTAAACATTAGCCATCTCTTAAATCTGGCAAACACTGGATAGCAAGGAGTCACCAGGTAACTGGGAGACAGAACGGATGTGTGTCTGCAGTGCATCCCTTCAGGCAAAGAATGTGGTGTAATCATCATACCAGCCTAGAGAGACTCAGCATAGCACACGTTCAGATATTATCCAGAACCTAAATTAGTGGCAGGTCATGAAGATGACTATGATCTGCCTGAGCCCACAAAAAAAAAAATTATCAGTCTGAGCCTATATACATAATCAATAATAATTCCTATAAGTGTGCCTAAAGACCTCAAATAAGAACCCAATGAAAGTAATCCTTTTTCACTTCTTTTTTCCAATGCATTTGAACTATGTTCCTAAAGCAAAGCTGATTCATATTCATCATGAGTGGGTAACTCACAGAGTATGTAAATGAGTGGGTAACTCACAGAGTATGATGACAACAGCTAAGCAGGGCCCATTGTACATAATGCATTAATTTCACAGAAAGAAAGACTCTGTTTTGATTACAGTTACAACATATAAAACCTGGCATGACTTTACATGCATTTTAAACTTTTGTTTTGTTTTTAATAACAATTGGTGAATGATACCAAAAATTGCATGATGATGACAGTCTTACTGTTTACACTGGAAACTGGTTAAAATGCACACACACACACACACACACACACACCCACCCCCCTAAAGTTAATTCTCAGAAGCTGGATTTTAAAGTAAGGTGGACCCATAAGAAGGGTTATGAGACAAAGTAGTCAGTCAATAATCATTTTGTGTCTACCACATCTTTACTGTTTTAGAACAAGTACAGCCTGTCTGTGACCCCCTGCAAGTTAATCTTACTTCACAGAAGGGATAAGGGCAAAAAGCTGCCTGAATGGTTGTTTTCCTACTCTCTCTTTCTTAACCTATAGGGTAACACTTGCTGTATAAAAAGAATAAACAAAGTATTCTCAAGATGGAGAAAATAAAAATATTATTTTCAAAAGGTGATTTAATGCTTCAACAAATACTTACTACAGGGATAAAGAGAGTTCCAGGAGTTTCTTGTTTAAGGTTGTCAGTAGAAATAGGTACTGCTTAACTAAATTATTCTAATGAGTACTCTTTATTGTAGACTGTCATTCTTGACACACACACAAAAAATAGAAAAAAAGAAAAGCATCCTTTATATATTTAGTTTCAGTGCAATCCTTTAACTCTAGTTTGGCTAATACAACCACACTGTGATTTGCTTACTCAATAGTTAATCACAGGGATAAAAGGTAGCAAAAGGTTATATTCAGATCTTTCATGAATGGAATAACTCACTAATGTGCAGCTTACAGCTGTGCACTCCTCTCTCCACCTCTTATAACAGCCAAAGCAGAATTTTTTGTGCTGGAGCTGCAAACTGCACAATTTCCATATTTAAAGCTGACTTCAGGAACATCCCATTTGCTGCTTCGGAAAGAATTCCCACTGCATGATGACGATGAGGCTCACATAACTTTGTTCAGTCTTTGAATCACATGCAGGATTCTGGTTAAAAGCCAGTGAAGAGTCATTTTATCACTACTCAGAATATACACACCCAGGGAGCTGTACCAGTAACAGGGGAACTCTTTACACTCCCCAGGAACTTGCCACCCAGATACAAAAGGTTACATTTCCAAATGCCATCGATTCCAAACAGAAATCAAAAGTTCTATTTTTAAAGTAGTGATGATGCAAACTATAGAGCCAGGAATGTTCTCCCCTCAGCTCCACCCTCCATCCAAAACCAAAATCCCAATTGTGTTGATTCAAGAGCTCATTGCAATCTTGAAATTCCAAGTTGGAGGGAGGGAGGAAGAAAAGAGAAGAAAAGTAAGTTCTACTATTCAAACAAAACAAAATGCAAAAAAACTCACAACTACAAAGTCCCCTCATTAGAAAATGAAAACAACAGCAAGGAAAAAAAAAATCTTTGTAACTGATGCTTGAAAAAGACAAGATGAAGTTAGAAGGCATTTTACTGCATCAAGGAAAGGTCATTCCTCATGTACTAAAAGCCAATACTGAATTTCAAATCTATTTAAAACAGGAATGAGAACACCAACCACAAACTGCAGCTCTGACATTTGTCACTCCTGAAAGAGCTGAGGAGGGGGACATATCCCTTCTAAGAACACACAGATATGCTGTCTGTCCCCTTTCTTCCCATTAAAAGCAGTTTAGCAGCTGACATCCCTAAAGCACTTCAACTTAAATCCTATAAAGAGAGAAGAAAAAGAGCCTGGGAGTTGTGTTTTGAAAGAAAGAATGAAGGGATCAGCACTGCTTTTGCTTAAATTGAATTTAATATATCCCTAATCTGCTAAAGTAGCTCAAAAATCCAACCTTTCCCCAGAAAACGAGAGAAGTCTTGCATTTGATTCAAAATAACACTAATTTTTAGCTGAAAGAATTGTTCCTTTTTCAGAATCAGTTGGATACAAAGCAAATTAGACCACAGAAGTCAAGTTTTATCCACTACAGAGAACTAAATTATTTCTGTGCTCATTTACAGTGCTGACTTCAAAACAGCTCTTCTTTTGTTCTCTAAATATGCATGGAAAAAACCCTCTTGTTCATCTAAACCAAACTTCTGACAGTTTAGAACCACCTGTTTCTGGGTTTGCATACCTGTCTTGATATCTAATAGACTTTAAGGTTTTTTTTCAGCAGGTCAACTGAACAAACATATCAAAACCCAAAGATGCTATTCAACAGACTACCCTACACTGAACAATCTTAATTTTTTTCAGTATACTCACAGAAAGAAGATTAAAATGAGACAATTATTAACGTTCAATCTATACCAAGACAGTGCAAACAACATTGTTGTGCACTGAAACAAACCAAAGCTACCCAGAACAGCAAACAAAGGTTTTTCATAGAGCAAAACCATAAGGAAATAGAATTCATTACCAGAAGTAGCCATTTGTCCAAGTGCTAGCATCCATTAATTCTGGCAATGCACTGTTAGACTCCACATGACCCTAAGAGGCCATAACTCTTCTCCATCCATGCAAAACATTGGCAAAAAACAATCTGAAATTTAGGGTTTCTCTCTCTCTGGCTGGTTGCACCTCTGAATATGTACAGCATGCCCACTTCTGCCCAGCCACCGGGACAGAAGCCATAAAAAGGAATTTGTGACAAAACCAAATGAAATTAAAAAGAAAGTGAAATTATATTTGAAAGTTTGTTATTTGAACACAGAACTTGCATATAGAGGTCAGCAGCACACCCAAGGCTCCTGAGATTTCCCCAGTTGAATGAGTCCCTCATATGGCTGTTCAAAAACACTTAAGTGTTACTAAATTGTAGATTGTGTCCAAAATAAAGTATGCTTCTAGCACTCTTGCCTCTCCATTAAAAAAAAACAAGGAAAAGAAAACATAACATTCATCGCTCATTCCTTCAGTGGCCAGTCTGTTACAAAGCCAGGTAACAACAAAAACAATTTAGTCCACATCCTGACTGAACAGTGACCAACAGCAAAAGAATTTGCAAGATCTCTATATGGGATAATTAGATAATGAAACAAATAACAAAAAGGCTTCAGGAGAACAAAAAAAGAGGCTACATAGGGAGATTAGGTTGAAGTAGATAATGGGAAGGAAACAGCAAGCTTTTGGAATCAGCAAATAAATATAAAGAAAACAAATGATTCAGATGCTGAAAGAGTCAAGGCAGCAAAAAAGCTAAGTGACTCTTGGGGAAAAAAAACACTAAAGAGAGAGCTCCCACTGCTAAGAGCTTGGTACAGATCTGCACATCAGTTTCATTGTCAGCAGAATGAAAACACACAAACTGGCACAGGGCTGCTTCCAAAACTGCGAAACCGAATGTGGAATTTCACCCCACTGTGTATGTCTGCTTTTTGAATGATTGGAGCAGTAATACCAGTTCTTTAAAAAAGTTTAGTCGTCCAGTGAGATGTCAAATAGAGCAGTTACCTTTTTGGTCATATTTTTGCCTTTTTTTTTTTTTTTTTTTTCTGGGTCTACTGCTTTTTTGGAATGTCTTTTCAGCTTGATTTCCACTTTTACTTTTTCCTTCCTCTGCTGTCACTACTGGCATTGGTTTTTTTATTCCTCCTTTTGTTCAGTTTGACAGGTGTTTTTAATTTTTCTCTGGTTAATACAATATGCACCTCACTGTTCACATTGTTCTTGCTTCAGTTGTTCTTTGTTCTGAAGAAACAGTCTCTCTCTGCTTAAGCTATTCTACTCCCAGAAGAGTAAAGTTATAATGTCCCCCTCAGTTCTTTCTCCAAAACATTAAGAATGTTTTCTCACCTTTAGCATCAAAGGAGTTGCTTTTCATGTGCCCACCAACATGGAATACAGACACTTTGTCCTGGGTCAGCAATGGCTTCAGCTACTCCTCCTTCTTGAGTTGACTCCCATCAATACCCAAGCAGTAAATAAGCACAGCCTCATGACCTGCAGTCTTGAAGAATTTTTGGTCTATGGAGTGCAAGCTGTGTAAATTCTACCAGGGTAATTTATTTACCCAGCTTAGGCCATGATTCTCCTCTTTCTTCAGTGGATGTTTGGAAACTTTGAGGAGTTGACTGGGACAACTGTTTCCATCTTCCATTTTTCCAGTAGGGCTTCTGGAGATGAACTTCAGGATGGAGAAGATTTGAGAAGTTAAGTCTTTCCTCAGCTAAGTCATTTTCCTCATTCTAGCTCTCAACAGACAGGAGATCCAATTTCAGCCTCTGAAGTCTCAAATAGTTTGCCCAACACACAACTACCTCACTAAGCCAAACAAGCAACCAACAACAACATCTGAAGTCTCTAAATATTACAGCTGAACAAACTGGCCTCATCATCAAGTAGCTGTTTTCCTTATCTAGAAGCTTGTAATACACTTCCATTATTCAAGACAGACCTTTAAAACTTATAATGCTCATGTTCCTGTTGTCACACTCCATTTCCCCACCAATCTTGTGAATCCATTTATGTAAACATTCGCCTGCTTCTTGCTTAAGATTTGTCCAGCAGTGGCTGATCCAGAAGAGAAGAGAGTGGCTGCTGATGGAAGAGGTGCAATAAATCTGTATCCTTCATTAAGGTAAGCTAAACTTGCCAGGAAATTGCCTCAACATTACAGAATGCCACTGCATAATCTAGGACTAGGGTTAGGGGACTAAAGCAAAAGCTCCATACAAGCACTCCTTAGTGGGAGAAACTCCCACCCTCAGAATTAAATGAAAGCCTCAGGAGTTACCATAATTTGGTTACCATAATTTGGAAGAGACAAGAAACACAGCCACTTAAAGTTTTGAGAAAAAGCAATACTATTAAGAAGACAGATTTCCTAATTTTAACAAGTGTTACCTAATTTTGTCACCTTCTGAGAATATAATGCACAAATTCAGTTACAAGAACCCTGAAATAAAAATTCATGGCTGTTCTTTGGGCGGGGGGGGGGGTGAATTAAAAAACTTATTAGAAACAAAGCATATTAAAGTCAACATCTTTTTTCAGGCCTTCACATAAGAGCTTTCTTCCCAACAAAGCCAGATTAGATACTATCCTGCCATATGAATCCTGTCCAATACCAAACACCTTGTTAGTGTCTAAACCCTACCTCCAAAATTCACAAACTGCAAGAGTACAACTAGAGGAATGATGTATTACATACAAACCTCCTTCTGATTTGAGACAAACCTTCTTCTGAATTGAGACAAAGACTTTATAAGATCTAGGCCTGCCTTTCCTATCTACAAGAGGAGATACAAAAAAACCATACTGTGGTTCTCTAAACAACAAAGAATATGTCAGGACTATAAAATAAAGGTCATACAGGATCTTTAGCGACATTAAAAAATCTTCACAGATATTTTAGAAACACACAAAATTAAGTTAGGGAAATTAACACGGTCAATTCATGAAAAAAAAAAAAACTAAAAAACAAAACAAAACAAAAATACCCAAACAAAACCCAGCAATTTTGGCAGCAATTTTAGGGGAAAAAATTAAACTAAGAAATTATTGTTTTACTTGTCTTTTTCCCAGTCACTACTTAAGGAAATGAAAAAGCATTTGACTTTCAGGAACAAGTATGTCTTCACACTTTTGGCATTACCTATGTGCTGCTTTTCAGACAATGCTACCCAAGAGATTAAGAGCACACAAACCCAAACTAGGCTACTACAACCTTGTGGTCAAATTTTACCAAGGTTACAGTCTCACTTCCCATCCACAGAACAAAGGCCATTCATATCTGCATATGTATTTATTTTCATGACTACATAATGTGCTGGAGCCTCAGATAAAAACAGCCTACAGAAGTATCTCATGCTCCCATTAACAGATAATTCTCATTTGAGCATGGCTTACATGTGAGAAATGCAACCCTGTACATATCTAATGGGTGAGCATAGTATCACCAGGAGGCCACAGTACTTACAAATGAACCATGCAAACAAAATACCACTGCCATTCTCAAGGAAACAGACTTTCTAGACGTAAAAGAAATACTGGAAAGTTTCTAGTACAAGTTTTTCCCAAACTACACAATTTAAAATCTCTCCAAAGTATCAAGATTATGTTTAAATCAGAAAATATTTAACTGTAAAAACACATAAATCAGTCACAAGCTAAATGGAGGTACAAGTCCTTAGAACAAGTCTTAGCTTTGACTGAAGTTTTGTAACCTTCAAAAGCCATGTAAATTTAACACTGGAGACCAAGTAGGGAAGAAAAGAGAGATAATTTTATCTCTGATGAAGCTCTAAATTGAACAGTACTTAACATCCAAAAAGTACCCATCTGCAACCTGCACATGGAATCACCACAGTTCTCTAATTTGTCTTTATGTGAAGTCACACAGCCTCCTGGCACTTCCTATAAAGTTCAGCAACCATGATTCACTAGTAAAAATTAACCACAGGATATGTTTGGAGTGGTACCTGATTGGAGTGTTGTCATCTGCATTTCTGGTTCCAGCAGTGTCATGTTGATTCTCTTCTCAACAGTTACAAGCCCTTAAAGACCTCTCTTTATATAGACATAGATATGTTAAAGAAAAAAAATAATCCAAGAGGACCTCTCAACTTTAATCTCATTCAAAACCTGCAAGACATTTTCATCCTTCTATCAGAAAACTCTGTCTAGTGAGAAAACTCAAGTCTTTCAATATGCAGTCCTCTGCTTATGCACTACAGGCAAGCTGGAACAGCCCAAGATCAAATTACTGCTAGGAGAAAAATGAACACTCCAAGGGAGAGCAAGATGTGAAGTTTGCAGAAGGTCCGCCCCTTGATGCTCTGTAAGTGGAAGGGAGGGGGGAGGAAGGGGTCAGAGACACCAGAACTGGCAGTTTTCCCCTTTTATAAGAGGAGGATGACGTCTTGGGTAGACTTGCAATCCCCTAAGGGGCTCTGCTGATGAGGCAATTTCGTTCCAAGGACAAGGAGACCCAGTGTTAACATAAACATGCAGATATCCTCAGCTTTGAAACAACATGGCCAAAGACATATACATCCTGCTGACAGATCAGTCACTTTTCTTCAGTCTTTGCTGGTCCTTTTTCTCAATAACTAAACTACTCCCCTAATCAATTCCCCTTGATGATCACTAAACCTGAGCTACTCTAACAGATAGATGGTAGTGTCTGCTTCTTAAAAACAAAAAACCTGCCCTTTGTCATTCAGACTTTTCCTACCGTGGATCACTCCCTTCCTCTAACCAGACTAGGGTTTAAAAAAATTCAGTCTTGTTTCCCACATCCACATGATCAGTTTCAGATTATTTGGGATAGGGACAAAAATTTTACAGTCAAGTATTTATTGAGTAAAAGATAAAAATAGAATTAAGTCTTTCCTCACTGGATTATTCTAACTCCCAACAGAAAGGAAATTCAGTCTTGGTCTCTAAAGAGTCTCAAGTAATTTGCCCAACAGATAATTTAATTATCTTAACAAACTAATTCCAACACTTCTGTCCCCAGAGCATCATTCCCTTCTTTTCCATGTTTCCACAAGGCTCATCATAATTTCTCTTTAGGTCATCTAAGTAAGTAACTGCATATATTTGTACCAAGATACAGACAAACTTTTAGATTTTAAATCCCTTTTTAAGGATTTAGCAAGTCAGAATCCCTGTCCTGCCACAACAGTATGCATAAAAATTAATAGCTAGGTGTGCAAAACTGCTTAAGCCCTATTTTTTTGACCCCTCTAACATGAAATAAGTTCAGGACTTCTTTACCACTGAGATACAAGAACTCCCCAACAGCTGCTCGACTGCTGAGGGAAGAGCATGGCAGGTTTCAGCAGCATATCTTCCTTCCCACACACAAACACACCTGGAGCTTTAAAGAAGGCAGGAAAAATTAATTTAGCAGCTTTAAACAATGCAGGAAAACCCCTTAAAGTGATGATATTGTATGTATCTGGTTCTCACACTCCGTACATCAGCAGTGCGCTGTAAAAGGACAAGGATTGGCTCCTTGGGGTTTCTCTCGTACTCAAACGCCACCTTTGCACTCCCACATCTGCAGCCAGAGCAGGCAAAAATCCCAGGCCTAAAATGTTCCTTCTTGCTATGCAATCTTTATGAAAAGGAACTGCAGCAGTGCACTGTATCCTGAGCATTCAGAGACACCAGTGACAGAAATAACTCTTTACCCACCTACTCTGAACATTCATACGCATCGTAAACACAGGAAACACCCATTTTTAGCAGAAGGTACGCTTGTTTGTGTTGTGATATATGGAAATATAAAGGGAAGCAGTATGACCCAAGTGGAAGGGAAATCTTTCCTACAGTTTCCAGGAACATCACTTAACTCTCTGAAGTATGCACGTGTGCACTGTCGGTGACCATGAAGAGACAGATGGAATTTAAAGCATTAAACAGGATGTTGGTCATTTGACCAGCAAGGAAGATGAAGACTGCACTACCAGATGTATTCCAATAGATTCCTTCATTATACTTTGTGGTAATGTATTGATCATGGCAGAGTTGGGACTGCAGCTCCAGAAGTGGCTGATGCTATTCCAATAAAAATGAGTTATAGAAAGCCACACGTTACAGAAGCAGCAAAGGTCCCAAAGCTAGGATACAGCTGGCTAAGCACTAACAGCAAGTGACTATTGTGAAAGAGTGCAATCTTTCCTCCATGGAGCAGCCACTCTCTGTTTAAGTAGAACACATTGAGAATCCTGCTGAATGGCATTCTCTCTTTAAAGAGCCAGGCTTCCTTTCCCCATTACTGCCCTTAACACTCAAAACAGCAAAACCAGAAAGTGAAGTCCTCACAGACAAAACAGCTGCCCAGATCTGGGCCTGACTTGTTTAGCAAGCAGTTTAAATTCATGAAAAAGGAATGTTTTTTAAACAGCTATCAAATTGTATGTCTAACATTTATCCAGCAGCGCTGAACCTTGAAACCTCAGAGGCAAACTGAAGCAAGAGAGAAAACAGAGGAAAAACAAAAGGGAGAGTAATATTATGAGCCAGTGATTGTAAAAGGGTGTTAGTCTTGTTACCTTGATAAGGAACAAAAACTTTTTTGAGACCTTACTTGTTAAAGCTGCCTTTGGCATCATTCTTTCCAGCTCAACTATTCCCCCACCATTATTTAAAAGTTTGTTTAAAATATTTCAAGGAGATTACCCCTTCTCAGTTGTTTGGGAGCTCCCATCAGTAACAGGCCAGTCATTTCTGTCATGCTCTGGATCTCATAGCTCTATCAGAAACTTTCAGACAGCATGCTAAATTTATAGTCTCCTGGGAACACAAAGTCTTGTAACACAAATCTATCCAAGACAGACTGGTTGTTTTTGTTCTAACAACCATTCCCCTTACTCTCACACAAGAGAAAACAGCAAACCTCACTGGAATGTGTGTGAAGGACATCAGAGAAAGCTATATATTTCCTCTCTTGGTCCTTTTGCTACAACACAGACTTAATCTTCTTCACATCTAAGTTCTGGATGAGGCAGTAACCACCACTTGGTAATTAAACATAATTATGAGTCTCCAGAAGGCAGTTGTATACTAGGGAAAAAAAACCCCAACAAACCAAAAACAAGCAAAAAAACCCCACCAGGACTCAAAAACTGAGAAAATTTCAGAATATTCTCATCTCTTTAAAGCCCTCTCTTGGGAAAAAATACTATCCTTGTTTATAAGTAATCATGCCTAGCTTCTCAAATGAGTTCATGAGTCACATAATTTACTTTTTAAAATGACAGCTTATGACATGATTTTAAGAAAACATTGGTTTTGTGTTTAAAGTCAGAATAACAGGAAGACAATAATAAAATTTGTAAACCCCTTATAAAAAGTTATATTTTAAATATTTGAATCCAACTGTATTAGGTGTAATGACAATTCAAAATGGGAAAGGGATAGCAGAGGTGGGAGAGAGGAATGTATAGCCTTATAAAAGAATTATAGAAGCAAATCACCTACACAATCATTTAAAATCAAATAAAGTGCCCTAATACTCATGTATTTTAACAGTAAATGGGCATAAGAACACAGGCACTAAATTAGGTCTTTAGAACCATTTTAGACGTTCAGCTCTGCAATTTCTGAGTATAATCACCAACAGCTTACATAGCAACTATTTATCCCATGCTTTGTACAGCACTAACAGGAGTACCTTCCCATACCTAAAGCACATGCCTTTTATATGGCTTGAGTCCTACTGAAATTCCACACATTCCAACTAGAATCTCTCCCAATAACACATATGGCACTTTGTAGAAGGCAAGCATCCCAGATCAAGTAAACCCCAAACACCAGCAAGCTGGTGCAAGTTCACTCCAAACCAGTAATCATAAAATGCAACAGTTCATTGGAAAGAATGTTACCTCATCTTAAACAACCCCACAGTGAGAAGAAACCAGGAGTGTCTGAGGATTCTAACACAATGCTTTTCATAAGCCCTGCACAAAGATAACTATGAATTCTTCTGGAGAAAACAGGTCAAGAGAGAGGGTCAATAAGTTAGTGGAGCAATTATTGTCATTTCAAATGAAAGTTAAGGAGAAGAGGACTTTTTTTTTTTTTTTAGAAATGATCAAACTACCTAAGGGGTGTGTGTGTGTATGTATATATATATATATATATATATATATATATATATCACCTGGATGGGGTTTTTTTTGTTTGTTTGGGGGGTTTTTGTGGGGTTTTTTTTGTTTTTTGTTCATGCACTCATGGGGACCTGCTCTAACCCTGCCCTAAGGGCTGGGATGAGTTATCTTAGCATCTTAGTACAGGTGACTGACAAAAATCAAGATATACTGAAGAGCTTCAGATGACTCCATAATAGCCTTTTTCTGGCTTGTGTGGCAACAAATGAGTCAGTCACAGGTAATCTCTCATACTTAAAGAAAGTTGAGGTCTTGATGAACATGGGTAGAAAAGCAGAAGGAATGTAAATCTGGGGTAGAAAACTCACACTGAAGCACAAATTAAATAACTGTACCTTAAATGTCCCATTAAGCTTGATGCCTGAACAGAACATAATAATTGTGTCAAAATAGTTTACTAACACCTTACCACATAAGGTTTCCTTCCACCAAAGTGACAAAAAATTGCTTCCTAGCTATCTGTTCCAATGCTTCATACTGGAATTCTATATCCTTAATATCTTTTATTGCACTTTAATTGTGTAACTTGACAGCAGCTGTTCAGTCAAGTTATTCATGGTCTTTACACCCATGTGTCCAGGTGTACCTATCCTTCCAGGACAACGTGTAGCTGTGATAAGGAAGAATATGAAGAGAAGGCTGGATCTGAAACAAATCAAAATCAACAAGAAAACCCCCAGAAACTGCATCTGGCTGCTCTTCAGTTCAGAGAAGGGAAAAAAAAAAATTAAAAGGAATCTGCTGTCCTAGGGCATATGGCAGCATGCATATACAGGACTGCCCCTGCAGTTTTCCCATGGGATACATAATTCCATGATGCTTCACAAGCCAAAGACATTTCTATTTTAACTCAGCTAATAGTTTATGTTCCAGAACTACAGTCTGTCACAACAAACACGGTACAAACCCATGTGATATTTTTCTACAGATACCTACAGACAAGCCAAGTCTGTTTAGCAAAAGCTACAGAGTTAATCTGTTAGAAACTCTCAGCATAAGTAGTTAGTTCAGCTGTGAGTCAGCAGTGCCTGTCTAGAACTGCAAACAGGAGACCCTTTGACACAGATAGGCAGCTTCCAGCAAGTCTCCTACTTACCATCTCCTCCCCTCCCACTGCTACTCAGCTTGAATCTTCCTCATACCTTGAATTTGGCAAGTTGTCACAGAAGCAGTTTCACTGCACAAGATACCTTCTACAACCACTTTGGATTGCTCAAATGTTTAAGCAGATTGCCGTCTCAACTGGCAGATCATCTCTGAACTTTTGTAACATGTTTGAAACTGAGGACAACAACAACAAAGATACACGATATTGAAGAAAGGAGATTTAACAAGCTCAACAGCTTTCAACAGCTGTGCAACCCCAAGATAAGTGAGAAGTTCCCATTTGAAGGAAGACATTTATTAACTCAAAATGCATCAGCTAAATTCCTTAACAGCTCACTAAATTTCTTAGCAGCCCACTCAACCCAGTGTTCTTTTATGCCATAACAGTTTGCAAATAACCATATTTTTCAACAGCACTTTTCATTCCCATAATACTTTAATGAATGTACACACAAACAACACATAACAAAATATTGCAGCCTGGGACAAGAGAGCATTGTGTACCTCCTGTGTACCTCCAAAGATAAGGAATATTCAGATAATCTAGCTCAGGGACTTTGGACTTTATGCCTCGCCTGAAAAACTGCCCCTCCAGCAGTAAAATTCCCACTATTGTGCTAAGCCCTGATAAAGAATCAGCTCTGAAGAGGCCCACCTAATGAGTCATTTCCGGGAATATCCTAATTTTCTTTGGCAACAGATACGGGCAGAGGTGTTCCTTTTCAAATACCTTCAAAGTACAATTCTATTCTACCTGTTCCAGTCAAGCAGATTTGCAGCCCACAATGATACCACTTCAAAGCTGAGTCCATAAAAATAACATTACTCAGACAGAGGAAAACCATCTATTTCTGTTAAATATTTCTGAAATATCAATTTTTAATCTTATCCAAACAACTGAATCCTGTAAATTCTTTCATTCCTGTGTCAGAATATCCTTTCCTCTGACTATAACAATACCATTCAAAGTGCTGCCACAAGTTTCATTTTTCTGAAAGTTACTCTTATCTGTTCCCAGCACTAGTATCCTTTTCCCAGTGGCATCAAAAAATAAACTGCTCCTTTCCACTTCAGGATCCTAGATCATGCCTTATTGGCTAAAAAGAACCCTGTTTCCAGACAAATCACAATGTCACCTTCATGTCACCAGCTGTCAGGTGCTGGAAACAAAGGCTCATATGCTTTTCCCATGTTCCAACTCTCTATCAGTTTCACTGCTATCTCTATTAAATACCACTTGAAATCTCTCCTTGCTTTCATAACCACAAAATGCCCAAGTCTACCACTAGTTGAGATATGCTGAGATCACAGTCTACCTTGATGGCCGACATTCCAATTTTCTTCTATTTACCATCACCACATTTATCTCCACCTGTTGTATATTATCTTAGAAGACTGCAAACATTAAGGATGAAAAATTTTTTCTTCTGTTATTGTAATTTCTATCTTCTCTATTTTTTTTTGTAGATATAATTGTGATCACATAATGATGGTATAACATCATTACGTGATGGCATAACATGTATGAATGAGGAAACTCTTTTTAACCTCCTAAAAACCCAACACTTTGGGTTTAAGTTAATAAATTCTTCCAAATTGCAAAATATTGATACACCATTCAGAAAAAGGCACGGTCATTTTCTAGATAAAAAGACCCAGCCATGTTAAGTGAGATACCCCTTCAATACAAATTACTGTCCTTCAGTGCACGTATTCTAAATCATTAACCATAAGCATTATGTTTTGGCTATAAAGCCACTCTGAAGCTCCCCAGCATTTCTCATATGCTGTGTCATGCAACTCCATAAGGTCCAACACTAAGGCACACAGGACTCGACCGCCCTCAAAATCCACAGTACCCTGCAGGTGATAGCATGAATTCGGACTGCAGCAAGGCCCTCAATATTGACAAGAGTTACCAAAATATACCCCAGAAGATGAAGTGAAGGGAGATCACCAAAAGGAATTCACAAACAGAAGTCACCACTTATCAAATGGTTTCATCGCTCTCTCACAGGATGAGGCTGAACATGCGAAGGCTTTCATGGCAGTCTGGTATCCTGAGTTTCAGACACTTAACAGCCTTTCAAAGCCAAGAGTTCTGGTCACTGAGTAGCCTTGCATTTTGCCACTATATTGTAACCCACTATATAGTTGCCCATAAGACACCATCAAGTTGATAAACATGCACAGGCCATTCTCACTCTAGGATCAGAAGGCCTACTGGGACACTTCATTATTAACTCTAGGTCTTGCTTCTCCTTCCAGGAAGTCTGAAAGAAACTTTGAGACATTTGCAGTGAGAAAGTTACTCATCCTTGGCAAGTGCAGACCAACGTGACAAAGAAAAATCTACAGATGGCTACAGTCTGAAGGTGAGCTAACACTTCCTTTGACTGTCTCAGTTTTGCACAACCCAGTCACCCCAAAGCACAGGAAAGCTTTTTCTGGTATTCACCTAAAATAATAATATTAAATGCTTTATCACTTCCACAGGCACTAACATCAATCCTTCCAACAGTGTAAATACATTTTGTGAACTCTGGATCATTAGTTTTTCCTACAAAAAAACCACAGTGACAAGCAATAAAAAGCAGAGCTGTATCCAGAACATCTACCGTGACACTGCCACTTGGTGAGGACACACTACATAAGAACGCTGTACCACTTACCATTCTTCCTTTCACTGAGTGGGGGCAGGTTGGGGTTCCGGCCATGATGGAGGCTGAGGGTCAGCTCGGGCTGCAGGGAGAGCTCCTGCAGCTCATTGGCAACAGCTTCGCTCTGCGGGCTGGGGGCCGCCGAAAGGGACACCAGCACCGGCTCGTCGTCATTGTCGCCAGCCCCTCCTCCGTCCAGCCCATTCCCAGCAATGACGGAAGGGGGCAGGCACACCACCCCGGAGAAATCCACTTTGGCTTTCGTGATGGCAACCTGCAAGACAAAACAGCAAAAAATAGACCATAAACCTCACATGAGAGTCTTAGCCATATGTCCAGTTCATCATGGTGTCCTCCATGGTAGAGAGAGACAAACTGAGTTTGTGTGACCATCATCAGCTGAAATCCAATGAAACTTGCTCAACTCGGCAGTTTAAAAACTTGAAAAAACCTCCAACAGCATCACCACAGAAACCACTGATGAAACTACAGATTATTATAATTTTCTTAGAAAGGATAAGAACATTCTCAATTTTGGGTGATTTAGGAACCCAGACTGATTCACTCCAGTGAAGTCAGCCTATCTGGAACCTTGCTGAACTCTTGACTACTGTCCCTTATACCAACAATAGTGTTTTAACAACAGTCTATTTGAAATCCAGTCAGGTAAAGTAATCCTTCATAATAAACCTGGAAGGACAGCTGAGCACAACAAATGAGGATTTTCAGATAAAAATCAACTGCATGTCAAAAAATAATTCTCTTGTTCCATTCTGTCCTCCCCACTCACAATCAGTGAAAGTGAATAAAAGAAAAATATTCCACATATGCAAAAAAGCTTTTCTGTCTTAAACCTCAGCTACAGCAACCAAAATGTGCAACATATAAAGGGCTTTAATAAAATAAGTAATTTTAAAATGTTTTATTATATTTCCATAATTCTTTACATAAGTATTCAAAAGCCACTTCTATGTTCAAATTAAAATTCTTTTCTGTTCAGTAATTTAAACAGAAACAAACCAGCGGTAAGTCTCCAGTGAAATGGTTACTGTGTCAACATTTAAACAATAACGGACATTATACAAGGGCAATCATATTTGGTTTTGATTAATGAGGACGGAAATCTCCTGTTCCTTAGCATTCTGCTGTTTCAGCTCAGAAGACTCGGCTGCACTGTTGGAATTTAGCAAGTAAAAGGTACTTGCAGATGCTAACCTTCAACTTTAAAAAGATGCAGGTAAAGCAAAGTCAAAACCATCAGGATAATCCTCCAGAAACCAGCCAAAAACCATAAACTGGAAACAAGGATTTCAGCAATACAGATTTTATTAAGTATTCCCGACTTAACACTCATAATTAACCTGGATGAGTGTGACAACTTCAACACATCAATAGCTGACAAAGGAGCTCAAATAGTCACTTTCCCCACTTGCATACTTCAGTTGATAAGCACCATTTGGTCTGTAATATCCAGAACAAAGTTATAAGTGGTACAAATTCAAATATTTTTTCAGCATATATTTAAGACAACAATATAAATTCACTGGTAATGAAAACATGTTATTTCATCCATGTTGTCATACATTCATTCCCAGGACCCTATGTCATGATCTGGAGAGAAGCAAAGAAAAGAAGGGTGGAGGAAAAAAAAAAGGAAACAACAAAAACCACCAACTGAAGCTGGTGCTTGTTAAAACAAAACAAATGAGACTGAGCCAAACCTTACTGCCATACGAAGTATTTGCTTTTACTTCAGTTAACATCTGGCTAGAAAGTGCCTACTCCTTCCTTGATATTTTTCCCGTCCAAAGCAAACATGAAATCCTATCTTTTTGAAACAAAATTGTAACGGTAATCTGAAATGAGAAAAAGTTGCTATCATGCCCTTCTTTTAATAACGGATAGAGAAAACCTGAAAACAGAGACCCTTAAACCACAGACTTAAAAGAAGAGAGTTTGTACAGCACAACAACCTTTGCAAAGCCTGGAAAGAGTTAAACCCCACCAATAACAGCTGGCCTCAGGCCCTGTCCCTGTAGGATGGGAGACCTGTGGAAAGGGGCTAAACTCAGAGTAATTGCCCAGTTAGGAGGCTGGCTGGTAAGGGCTGCTGTCACCAGTCAGAGGAGCCAAAGCCAGTCTGCTTCATGGAAGGAGATGTACTGGAGACATTACACCTTGCCTGGTTCCACATGGTGGTCAGCTCATGCGGAAGCACAAGTGCAGCCAGGCCTGAAATCACAAACAGGTGACAGACATATCTAACACTCACCCCACAAAGACAGGGAACAGCAGAATTTTCAACCTTCCCTCCTCAATCTACCCTGGAAAAGAAAGATTTTCTTCCTCTTCTGAAAAGGGAAGAAAAACCCTTGACATGTCTCGAATATGCAAGATCTGCTGCAATTAGGTAAACAGCAAATGTCCCTAGGAACTTCAACATAGTGGATTTTCTTTTCAAGAGGAATTTAAAACCTGCACTATGAACTAGGAAAATGCCATGTCAAACACTTTAACAAGAGTGTTGTAAAATATAATCTGTTCCCTTAATCAGTACATTGACATTAGCCAGACTACTGAAACTGTATCATTTATGGAAAAGCAGGGTACCAAGCCACAGTAAAAGCAGTTCAGCAGAGCCAGCTACAGCACAACAAGGAGCAAGAGACCCATGCTCACACACCCTTTTGCTATGTGACCTTGAGCAACACCACACCAAAGGGTGTTAATTGGTATTGAAATTATAAACCAGAGTTTCTCCATTAAATTGTCCAATGAAACTTCATCACAGCAGCTGGACTATCTAGAATTGCACCTGGACCTGCACATTTCCTAACTCATGCAGAAAAAGACACAGATGGAAGGTATCTGAATCCTAGTTGGCATGTCAGTCGGTGTTTGTCCTACATCAAAGGAACACAGCTTAAGCAAACCTTGGCTTGACACTCATTCCTGCCCTGCCACTGTGTCCTGAATGCTGGAAGTGCTGCTTGTAGAGCCATACTGGGTGTGAACTGTATCAGAAAGCTGATTCAGCTGAAGTGGAATTTTTCATCCAGATCAATTCCTCTATACAAGGCACAGTTGAACCAGCATGGTACAGTGGAACACTACCACAAAATAAAAAAAAAATTTAAAATTTAAAAATCAACAATTTGGACAACAATTCTGTTAGCCCAAGAAGAGCTGCAGCTCAAAGGAAACAAAACTTGGATGAACCATTATGAACAATTAAAATGCATTTGGTAAGCCTGTCTTCTCCTTCCTCCACATCACCTCCCACTTCAGGCCAGCACAAGACTCTGCAATGACACACAATAAACCAGGTGTAAAAGCCAGTCTTCTGGTTCACACTCCAGCTTAGTTGGGTCCCTGGTGCAGTTCCCTGTGCAGCATCACCAGCGTTTGTGCCAGGGCTTCACAAGGACAGAACCAGCTGATACCATCAGTACATCCAAACACCCAGCCTCTTCCAAGAGAACTCTTTTTCAGATCAGAGCCAAGTTTTGGTATGGAACACATCCTCACAACTTAAAAAAGAAAAAAAGCATCCAGTCCTCAAGACTACAATAAAAGCTATACTTGGATAAGTTTGATTTAAGTTATGTTCAATTAAAAGTCTGACGAGGGCAGAGAGGGATTTGAAAGATGCTTTGAGGATTTATAAACATTCATACTACAGTATTTGGAAGTCCTGTGAAAGACATGGAATCCTTTTCTGCAAACCAACATAAGTCTGTTTCTAGACTTCCCAGACAGTTATACCACTCTATAACTGTCACCACAGAATGATCAATCAGATATTTACACACTATTGATATCTAGAACCTAATTAAAATTTTACAATGTTTGTTTTCCTGTAATTTCCAACCAGACTATAGAAACTTTCCCATAAAGAAATGTACCGTGCCATGATCTTTAAGTGAGTCATCCAGAAGCTGATGGACAGTATTAAGAGCTAGTATTTCTTATCCTCTATAAGGATTTCAGATTAAGTACCCTCAAGGATTTGTACTTGTTGCCTTACCAGGGAAAAGCTCTCTATCATGGCATTTTTCTACGTTTAGGCCAGCTGCTTCTGGGACAACAGTGGCTGTGATACCACAGATGTTCTACAGCAGCAACATCAGCTTAAGCAAGGCCCTTAAGTCCTCCAGTGTCCAGCTGCTCACTTCTGTCCCTACACTGCCCCTTCTTTGACTGAGGATTCTATTTAGCTGAAAACCAGACTTCCTGGGTATTCAATAAAATCAGTTCCCCAGTCCATTGCCAGCTACACACTTAGCTGTGCCACCATATCCATATCCAACATAAATGTTGGACAGATTAAATCATTTAATAATGCCTTAAGATGACTGCTACCAAAAGTAGCCATCCTGATTTCTTTTTTACTTCCTCGTGCCTTATTCTCCCTCAGGATAACCAAGTTTTTGTGTGGCTGGCTGGTGAGCCAGATCAGCAACAGACGCAGATTAAAATTAGTAGTGTGTGTATGACAGGTCAAATTGAACACAGATCAGTTCCTTGATCTGGTTCAGCCTGTGCTGGCTGACAGGAGGTGAGGAATGAGCAGGCTGGACTGCTCCTTTTGTTGGCAGTGCCAGTTTAGTGTCTAACCAGAGGATGTGGTTGTATGATACAGCTAAGTTGGTCAAAGCTGGCTCTTGCCAAAAGGGGAGGTCTTGGATGCATGCCTTCGTTGCTTCCCTGCGCCAACATTGGTACTTGTCTGCCCTTATGATGGGATGATTAATGGAGCTAAAATGACAGGAAAGTAATCCTAATCCCATCTCCCACTCCCAGTTTACTTTTAACTAGTTTACTGTTGGTCAGATAGGTTTCCATACTGTCTGTGTCTATTTTGTTTCCCTCTCATCTCACAGGCTTTGAGCTATCCTCCAGTGATCCTGGATGAGCAGCTTTAACAGAAATTTCTCTAAGTAATTTTGTCATATGGTAAATGTAAAGCAGAACACTGTTTTTACCAATGACTAAGCTAATCAGGTCTCCTGTGTGTTTACTGTGATATGGTGTTGCAATGGCAAGAGGATGCACTTAAACAGCTACCATGTAAAACAAGTTTCAGAGCAGTATAGTCTTTGTAGTTTGCAAGTTTGATAAAGGGAATAGTTTTCAGAAAATTCTTTATGGCTGTGGTTCTTAATCTTATACCTTGTGCATAAGGGACATGTCTTGTCTGAAATTGAAGTGTTTAAATGCCTTCAGAAGTTAGAAATGGACAAAGATTAGTTATTTACAAGCAATGTCCACTGTTTCTCTTGAGCAGATCTGTTTCCTCCCAGGTGTCATGGTTCATGCTGGTATTGTTGTGACATGGTTTGTGTTTTATAGCACCATAACTTAAAAACTCCTGGCTCCTTAGAGAATGCTATTGCCCCTGCATGATTTTGGAAATATTCACATACTCATGGTATAATTAAGATCTTGACAGTCAGTATTTAAATGAACCAAGGACTATCACCCTTCCCATACATGAAAACTCAATAACCAGAATAAAACATAGAAGAATTTTAACTTAAAATTAAAACATAAAAGAAATTTTAAAATAAGTGAGTAAAAATCAGAGAAGCACAGGGAAAAGAACACAAAACACATGCAATTCCCAAATCAAGAAAGGATACCTCTCTAAACAGCTTTCCCTTGTTTGCATTATTGGACCAAGTTGCCAGGGCAATAGCAATTTCCTACTGATTTAAGAATTGCTAAGCAACCTCCAGCACCTAACAGCAACAGCATGTGTGTGCAGCTGGGCTATTTTGAGTAGACAGGGCGTTTTTTTATTTTAAACTTATGAGCAGCCTTCTGTTAAAATATCATGCCAGCTGAGATCAGTCAGCCAAGAGGCAATCTTGGGGCAAAGTGACTTCAAGTGGACAAATCTTTGAAATGAGAGAGAAGACTGGAAGAGAATGCCATGACATGCCCAAAAGCAACTATATCCCCCAGGTCATCACAAACTAAAGGAAAAACCCAGGAGAAGTGAAGTTTACAGCAGGAGGAAGCAGAGGCATTACATTAGCTTGAAAAGTTATAACAATCAGAACAAGAGATACCTTTAGATATCAAAGTCACCAACAGGAAGACCTACAAAGGTGTATTAAAAAATTATTTCATTTCCTGTCAGTCAGCTTAACTTAGGCACACAACTGTTGGCAGAATTATTTCTCCAGTTAATTGAGAGCCAGCATGATGACACCGTCCATAAAGAATATAAAACAGAGTCAGCAGTGAGGCAAACATGACAAGGACTATAACTTGGAAGAGGTACAGTCTTGAGGACTTCTTCAGGAACCACCTTAAATTAAGAACCAAACTACGCAGACCACTAAAAAGAGGCCACCTTAGATTATGAAGTTTTATTTTAACACATAAATTCCACAAGCATTTGACTTCTGCAAAATGAATCTGTCATCAGCTTCCTTCACTTGCACAGTAATTGGGAGCAGGAATGGGCAGAGGGGCAGAAGCAGCCAAAAAGTAGCCAAATTCATTCTGGATTAGAAGCAGTGATTTGGAGGTGTAAATTGTCCGTTTAGCCACGATCACAAGCCACTGCACTGCAAAGCCTGTATTATAAAGGCAAAGACTGCAACACATGGGAATGAAGACACTGGTAAAACAGAGATGAGTACAACTTGATCTGAGCTAAAGGACCCGAATCCATATGTGTGCTGTGCCGCTAGCACTGCAGTAACAGAGGATATCTTTGAATCTTCACCCTCTCTGCTACCACCTCCAGCAAATCCAGCAGCACAAGAGTCAAAATATGCTTGGGCCAGCAAGAAATGTTATCAGACAAAAGGCATGAACAGCTGTATAGAGATGTGAGGACTTGAGGGAGAAAAGATGCATATCTTGTGCAAAGCAATCAACTGTATCATTTGTGCTGTAGACAAACACAGCCTTGCACATGATTTTAACAACCACTCATCAATTATGGTATTTCTCAAGCCCTAAATATTTCCTTCATAAAATATTAACATTTGCTTCACTCCATCCAGCAGCGATAGAAAGTTTTCAAGAGGTCTTGGAAAATCATCAATAAACATTAATTTCTCAAAGCCACAAATAGCAAGCTAAGAAATGCAATTCAACATTCCAGCTATTTTTTAAGAAATATTTTTCATTCTTCAATATGTATTTGGAGGAACTTTGTGGCTTTCAAGACCATGGAACTTTGGGTACACAGAGAACTGATAATACCAAAGCTAGTTTTGAGATTAGCAATTATATTTAGAACAAACAATCCTTGCTGGAAAAAAAATGAACTCTCCACCAAGTTCTGGAGTTCTTACTTTAGTTCAAAGCATGAATGAGGACAACATCCTTCAAATTTCAGAGGATGTTAAGCCTTAAACTGGTGAAGTTCTTTACAGACACCTAATTCTCTCAAACCTCTTCAGAGTGTTGAATGATTGATCTAGCTTGTGAGACTGAAGATGATAGCTACAGCAAAAACTGTTATTTCTTCAGAAGTCCAAAGAACAAAAGAGCAAAAAAAAGTCATGTTCAGGTGTCATGTGTCAGCGGGTACACTAATGTATTTTAGGCCTTGGTCACGATAGAGTTCAACATCATAATTGAAAGAAGAATTCAGCCTACTGCTATCAAGCTGTTGGTTCCTGCTGCTTTCCTTTTGTCTGATCTAATGACTGTGCCCCCACGGGGTGACTCAGGTCAGCCGAAGCAGCAGACGATTCACTCAGTGAAACATCAGAAGCCATTTTTTCCCGGATCAGTCGGCTGGCTGGCCGTGCCCTGTGGCTGCACAATCACCAGCTCTGATGCAAAGGAAGAAGCAGGAGTGCAAGGCTGTGCAGAGGTTTGGCCTGCCTTTGCAAGAGCAGCACTTAACTGTAATGTCAAGGAGCACACTGAAATATCTAGCAGCGGTGCCAACTTAGGCAGCCTGCTGCACATTCCCTCTCATACCTTCCTCATTGTGAGACCAGCATAAATCTTTACAGAGACAACATGTACTGGACCAGATGAAAAATAATCTAGAGAAAAACACTTCTTTCCAGGAGGATGTGTTCCCCAGAGTGGCTCACCATGGCCACAAAAACAGCTATGCCAGCAAAACAGAGGGAGCTGAGAAAGGCAGCAAGCTGTTTGAGCCTGCACTGCTGCCAAAGAAATGCAGGATGAACTGCAGTGTGTTTAGAACAGGACTGCCTGCTTTCCACCACCCTCTGACTGGCTGGCCTCCTTGCAATCACTGTCTGATGCATCTTTTAAAATTTCCTTCATGTTAAAGGCAAGGCATTCCTCCGCACCCCATAGGAGCAAGTAGTGGAAGCAATGGAATCAAAGCAAAGGCATGTGGCAGTGGATGCCAACAACCAATGGAAGCAGGGAGGCTACAGCAAACTAGAAAAGGGAGTGCTGATGATCTGCAGCCAGATGTGAGCTTTGACTTGGAAATTCACAGCTGAAAAAGTATGAAGGCACTCTTGCTGAATATGGATTTAGAGCAGACTGGGATGAGAAAGTCATTGGACAAGGAAAGCACAGGAAGTAAGGCCTCAGAAGAAAAAATACACTTTCAGACAGAAGAATTGAAATTTGTTTCTGGAACTGAATGACACAGGGCATAATAAAGTGGTGACTTAGGCATGGCAGGAAAGACAGCTCAGGGAACAAATCTAGACTAAAATAAAAGAAAATAATTTTTTAAATGTATAGATTTTTAACAGAAAAGGAAGAATTAAAACAAAGATAAAGTAGTTAAATTTCAGTCCATTCAGTTCCTGGCACAAGCACTCATTGCAGCACAAAGCAGCAGGCAAAACTGAAAACTTTGGAATCTTAAGGATTTTTTGGCAAGGTTTTTTGGCAACTTACTTTCGTGTGTCTGAGGAAGTAGTTTTACAATTTATCGAACTCAGTCTGATCACAGGCTGTGACTGAGATTGGATGCCCATATTGTATCACCACACCACGATTTGAAATTCTCACCTTCTCTCCTCCAAGCAGTGACTCTGCAGCCGTAGAGCAAGTCAATTCAGCCTGCTGTTCTGATGGAAAACTACACCTTGAAACATGCTTGTTTTCCCATTGTGATAGCAATCTGAATTCTGCAACCATAGATTACTCAGATCTCATTAAACAAACAAAAAACCCTAAACCAACAAACAAAGAAAAAAGAAACAGGGAGCAAGACCCACTGGAAAATGACAGCTTTCAGTTACCTCGTGTGAAGTACAGTGTGAAACCAAAGCCTGAAACAGTCTACAAGAAGTTTCCTGACTCCAGTGACATTCTTTAGTCATGACAGTATGAAACTGTCTATAAAAATTAAACAAATCTGAATTGATTTTTTCTCTCCTCCCCATCCATGGCCACTGGGTGTGGAATTCAAACTTCTTTGCATTTATTGGCATCTTCTAATGCAGCTACCCAGCATGACATTCATTAAGTGGAAGGCCCAGCAAGTGATTTACTAGATATTCTGTTCCCTTTTCCCCTTACAACAGCTGACTCTCCACCCTTGGAGTTCCCCACTACTGAAAATAGGTAAGAATTTTCTTCAGTGATTCATAGAGAAGCTAAGACCCATATTACTGCCTTGTTTAAGCTAACCAGTTTATTGAAAAGAAGTAGCAAGTACTCCATAACATGGAAATCTAAACAATGTGAGTAAAGAACACAGTGTAGGAATGGGGGAAATCAGAATTGCTGCTGTTCTTTGCCAATTCAAAGGATACCAAATTCAACTGCTTCTTTCTTTGAAAGTAGTCTTACTAATTGCTCAGCAGCATAGAAAAGTGCACATGTGTGCGGTTGATACTCTTGACACTATAAAGTCCTTGATGCACAGCTGTTACACTAACACAAATTTAAAATATTTTATCTCTAAACAATACTATCCCTCACTTTTAGTGACTACAAGCAATTTTCATGTCAAAACCTAAGAACAAAAGGTGCAGACTAAAGCCAGGAAAAAGAACACAACACATACCTTACTCACAGTTCCCACGGACAAACCCAGCTCACTTCCATGCCAGCAGCTCTCTCCTCAGTCACTGAAAGAGAAAACAGGACACAAATATTCAGAGATTTCAAAACAAACAACCAAACAAAACCAAACACAGCCCATTTTCTCCTTTAAAAGTGAGGTGCAAAGTCCTTTATCCGGGATTTTTTTTAAATAGAATCTTTAATTCATTTGGTACACACTAGAGAAGCTGAATTGAAATACCGTCAAGACTGCCATGCTGGTATACACACACCATGCTACTTGCAGAGCAGAACTTTTATTTTAGGACTGCTGCTTTGTCAGTTCTGAAGAATGCATTGTTTGAGATCTACTAAGGCAGAATATGCACCAAATCATATACTCAGTTCTCTAGTCCCTCTACTGAAATCATTCTTAAACATTGGATAGTAGAACTTGGAGGCTTTTACAACTAGTTTATGACACCAGATTATCCACTCACACAAAAACAGGGAAAAGATGAAAGTACCTTACAGAGATCTGTCAAGACAGCAACAGGGATCCCATTTTGGAAGAGGGGTAAAAGAATCATCCCATGCACCTTAAAAACTCATAAATGTACTGAAGTAACACTCCATTGTCTTTGGCAATACAGTTCTAAAAGGCATACACAGTTCTAAAGGGCATACACAGCAGCACCTAACTAGAAAATAATTACTTTGGAGGCTGTGGAAGACTGTTGTTTCAAATGGCAATAAAAAGAGTCAGAAGTTGCCATATGTTCACTCCTACTTCCTTAACTATCTTAAAAAAAAAAAAAAAAAAAAAAAGTCAAAAAAGTTTCAATTCCATTTCCTCCTCCGAGTTTTTCAGACTTTAGGGCTTCCTAAACCTCAGAAGCACAGAACTGCAGTCAGGATGCCAAGATATTTTGTCAAGAAGATAAAATAAAAAAGAAACAGGCACCTCCCTAAATACGAACTTCAGACCAGATGGACTTTGGACATGAGTATTACCATAGCTCCACTGAAAAGGAAAAAAAATTGTTAAAAAAATAGTATAAGCTATCTACTACTTCAACATCAGAAGGAGTAAGATCAGTTAGACTGATTAGTCTTGATGCTTGAATAATAAGCACAACACAAAATGTGAGTTTTCTGATCCCCACAAACAAAAGAATTTTATTCTGTTTACACTGTTTAGAAGGACATAAAAGTAATGAATAGCACATCTGCTTGGTCCACTCTCCTCCACTTAACTCCACTAATTTGAAGGAGAAGGGATTTATAATACTGGTACCAAAGGAAAAAAAAAATACAACAAGTAAGCACACCACTACTTCAGAAAATTCCCTCACAGGGAATGTTCCTATTTTTCTCTCAATAAAGTGTGCCAGCACACATTAATCATGGCTCTATCACAGAATCAAGGAGTCATTCTGCCACCTCTCACAGTATTTGTCATCAAGTCAATATTTAAAATTACTTACAACTACTTAATTAATTTTATGTGAGAACCCATAATAAGTAATTATTTTTCTTTAATAAAGCAGTCAAACTCATACAACTGTAATTATAACATAATAATGATGCAAGACTACACAATGAAGGATATACTTTTTACAGAATTGCAGATCCTAGATTTCCTAACAGGCAAGGCAAAAAGGCCTCAAGAAGTCAAGGAAAGTCTCCACAAAGATAGCAAACAATTAACCACTGTTAAGAGTTTGCTATTCCAACATGATGAACAAGGGACCTGAGAATTTAACAAAACAATTTTGCTGGAACCTTCTTGACAGCATTAAGCAAATAACATCACAATTTAGTTGTGATGATGTTGGTTCTTTAAATCATAAATTATAAGTGAGTGAAATTTATCATATACTAAATCTTGACTTCAGTGCAAGTTTTTGGCAGTTTGGTTTTGAGTGGGATTTTTATTTTTTAGTTTGCTGTTGTTTTGGGATTCTTTTTTTTTTTTTTTTTTTAAGACTTAGGTATCCCTGAAACCACTTTTCACAACAGGGAAGTATGGAAAAGTTAGAAATGCATTTCATTTGAAGATTTCTGCTGGCCAAACACTAATTTCCAGTAATCTTGGTTCACTGAATATTATCTTCCAATTTAGGATTGCAACAGCACTTATAAAGCTCAACTATCACCATGCTGCTCCATTTAGTTTCCAGCACTTCCACCTCAAATCCATGTTCTCCAGAGTCTCAGTTGAATCAAGACAGGTCCAACAGAGAGGGTTTTTTTGATCTGCCTGTCCTGGAACAGGGAATCTGCTAATTTTCTACAGAAGTGAAACCAATAACCAGTCAAAATAATCTCTGTATTTTCTCCAGTGCATTTTTTTCATTGCCTTAGCTTATCTACCTTTTCTGACTTTCCAACACTTCCATTAGCCTTCTGAGGAGCTTAGACATCCTTGTTCTCCCACTCAAAACTCATCCTCCCAGACATCAGACATTTTTCTTACTTTCTCTACTAAAAACTAAAGTTTTATTCCAGATACTCTGGCCAATAAAAGGTCAACTTTAAAATTTTTGGTCCCATTTGCCAACAAAGTTCCTGCTCAGCCTGAGAAAGTTAAAGTATTGCATCCTGCAATTTACTGCTTGGTCATATGAACCCCAAATAGGAGCTAACTGGCTTGCAATATGCATGAACAGTCATCTTTTTTTTTTTTTTTTTTTCCTAATATGTGTGTGCTATTAAGGTAAGAGATGCTGCAGGTATAACATATTCCTGTCGTTATTCCTATTCACTCACTTCATGGAATTTCAACCCAGCTTCAAGATGAAAAAACAGAAAACTCAGATACACCCTGCCTTCAAAATTAACAAGCCAAACTTCACAAATATTTAGCAGAACAGCCTTACAACTGTAATGAAAGACAAGCTCTTTACTGTTCCTTCTACGCTGCAGTGAGCGAGCAAAGATTAATCTGATAACTGAAACATTTTCTGGCAAAATTCCACAGTTAAACTGCTTTTGCTATTCTTTGCCCACTGCATAATCAAAACATTCCTCCAACACTCCTTTTTCCTCTCACGACAGTCAATGCAGGCAGAACTCTACTGTCCTAGATTTTCTGAAGAAAAAATAGTGTCATCTCTAAGAAATGCAGAAGTCCCATCTTGCTGATAAACTTCTCCATCCAATGGAAAAGTTTGTATGTCAGTGTTTACATGTTCAAGCCAAATGGCTGCTATTCCAGTGATTACAATGGCTTATTGCCCTCACTGGTGACCTGGAGTTTCAGCATGCCTGAACAACACAGAAACTCGCTGACATGACTCGTAACTCTGATCAGAACACAGCAATGCAGAATTCATATCCCACCCTTCCAACACCCAGACTGTCTCTCAGATGGAGGCTTTAAAAAAATTCAGAATCAAGTGATCTGCTCCTGTAAATCATATCCAACAGGACCCATGAGAGCGAATTTAGGGACAGTTACGTTAGGCCGAACATTAACATCGCCCTACCAGTCACTCAGAGAAAGCTCTCATCTGGATGCAGGTCCATCTTACACACTGGAATAGAAATTAAGTTACAGTGTGGGCTGGAATCACATAATTCTGCTGGGAAACTTCTTATCTTGCTATAAAAATCACAAGGGAGGGCAAAAATGTTGTGGGTTTTTTTTTTTTTAATCACTCAAGTAGAGACTTTCAATGTTTTTTTCCAAAAGTGTCTGCCTGAAGGAGGAAAAGCTTCCCTGTAATTGACAGAAAGTGAATCCTGTCTCATCTTTGCTCAGAGCTGTACCATCACACATATAAACAATTGCAGAGCAAACGAGTTCATCATAACATGGCTATGGTTCTGTGTAAAGGATGATCTCATCTGAGTAAGCCTAAAGAGGGTGTCAACCATATGGATCAGTTGTGCAATGAAGATATATCCTCAGCGCTCCACTAAACCACGGGAAGGGAAGGACTCAAGGAACCACACATCCCCTCCCTGGTGTGTCTATAACCAGTTGCAATTGCCATAGATTACAGGAAACATTAATTTGAGGTTGAAACAATCTGTGATGTAGACTGTCCCAGACCAAAATTAATTTCACAGAACTAGACATAACATTTCAGTCTCCTGTTCCCCTAACATGAAGATACTCTGAAGATGATGTGTAGTCAGTACATTGATTTGCCTCACCAGGAGATGGCAAAACAGGGAATTTTCTGCACTGCTTTAGGCCAGGGCCCCCTGCACTGAGGTACATACACATTTCAATATGCACCCATGGCAAGCACAGACAACAGCAGCAGCAACTCCTGACCCTGTCCAGGAGAAAGTTTTTCTTTCAGTGCCAAAAAGGCAGCCCCCAGTGATAAGCTGTTAACAAATAACATGCTGGCACACGCAGCAGCTACCATGCTTTCTCTGCTGCAGGTCCACAAAAATTCTGCTTTTCTGGATCAGCAGGGCCCAAACAAGCTGAAAAAGCGAGACCAGCTAATTAAGAAGAATAAGCAGAAGTAGTCGACACCCTAGTTTGCAGTAGGAAGCAAGAGCAGATGGATGGCATGAGGTTAAGGTACAGAAATCTCCAATTAAAAGCTCAGCCTTTAGTTTTCAAGATTTAAAAAGACTTCTGACTTCATGTTAAATCTCACCTTCTTGAAGAGATGTTATCAATATGGCTGTGTGCCTAAATCCAAAATATTTCTTCACACAAGAATAATGATGCTGCACACACACACACAAGAAAATGGGGGAGGGAAATGGAAAGGAATGCTGCACAAACTAAATTCATTACAACAATTTCTGAAATATAAACCAAACTAATTCAAACAATCACACTACCTCACTCAGTGACAAATTCTAAGATTTATCTGTGTGGAAAATAAGTGTCTTGAATAAGAAATAGGAAAGGATCAAAGGAAGTGAAATACTGTTAGCAGCTTTGTTTCTTCACATCTGAAAACAGGGTATTGGACTGAGGGCAGATACCTGTTCAAGGTGCATGCACTGCTCTGCCTCCACAAGGACAACACACATTTAGCTATCTGAAGGCTCTGACTGACCAGTGGGGCACATCTGAGGCTGGTCTTGAAAACTGTCCTCAGCCCAATGCCATTCGTTTCCCCTGAAGAAGCCATTTAACAGTGTTTGCACCCCAGAAAGCATTCAGAGGTTGGGAGGTAAAACATACATATTAACCACACACACAGCAACCCTGAAAAAGTGCACAGAGTATTTGACAAAGAAATTAGTTTCTGAATTCACACAAACTCATCCATTTCATCTAACACCCACACATAAAAGAATAATCGTAGGAACAACTTTAGACTATAGCTCCTTTTAGCTGTAGCTCTTACTAATGCACTCCTCCACTCCAGCTATGCATTCCTGCAGCTCTCCCCCATTTTTTATTGGGGGGTCTGAGGGGGAGAGGGATAGAACATGCCGAGATTAAAAATCAGGTCTCTAAGCTAGCCTAGCATGCAGCCTCACAAACTCCACATCACTACTGAGGTGACAGCACATGGTGGGGAGTGGGAAAAAAGGCAAATGGGAATATGAGCTGTTGAAGACAGCCCCACCACTAAAGAAATGTCTGTGTAACCACATCCTCTGTTTGCAGTCTCAGTTCAGTTCAGCAAATATGTCCAACAGGAAATAATTAAATTTGGCTTTCCCAGAGTAGGTGTCTGACAGTTTGAGACTGCTGAACAATTGCTTTTTCTGCTTCCTCTCCAACAGTTTCTCAGGAAAAGACATTGCCCCTCAGGACACAACTGATCCAAAAAAAAAAAAAAAAACAAAAAAATAACCAACTTTTAAGGAAGAGCTTTGTGTAACTGTAATATGATTTGTTAATTATTACCACTTTTTACATGGAGGAAGTCAGCTGTACTCCTCAAAAGGAATCTTGATCAAATGCTGAGTTATCAGTAAATAAATACACATTGAGATAGTCCAATTGTATTATCTACAACACAGGAAGGACAGCTGAGTACGGAGAGGAAAGGCAGAGTGCAGGAGTTGCTATAAATTGAGTTTTTGAGGTAAAAAGCATATAAGGAGACACTCTGCACATTCCAAATGAGTGCAACAATTAATCTTCTGATAATGTTTTGACACATCATAAGAATTCATCTGCTTTCTGCTCCAACATCCAAACCTTTTTTGTTCTGATATTTCTCTCTCTAGTCCAGCTGCTGTTTTCACCACCAAATACCATACAGGAATTTAATCATGGCTCAATAGTGAAGGAAATCCAGTAGGGATTGGTATTATTATTATTATTATTAATATTATTATCATCATCATCATATTAAATTAAAGGGTACCTTTATTGCCTGAATGTACATTTCACCTGGAGGTTCAAGGATGAAAGTCTTTGAAAAATGCTGCTTTTTTGCCATGCCAGTAGAAGTCAGCATTAAAAAAAAAACACAAGCAAGCAAGCACTCCTCCTCAAAACTAAGAGTTTCCCATTATTTCATATTCAAGAGGAGGAAAAATTAAAGACTGCTTTTGGAAATATGCCACATTCTCTTAGTTCTACGTCAAAATGTCTTCTGTACTCCCTTCCTTTGCATTTCATTTCATGATCTGCTTGTTGCCTGAAGATTTGGAAGCCTTCTCCCACAGGATGATAGGAGTGGATGGCCTCAATTAAAGAGAAATTAAAGCTGTTTCCACAACTGTGGGAACCAGCAAACACAGCACTGCTCACATTTTGTACAGAACAGTGTGATGCTCAAGAAGCTGTAACTGGCAATATTTCACTCTTTTCCAGAAATCACATTTGGTTTCTAAATTATAAGTGAGGAAGGAAAGGAGAGGGCTCAGTAAGCCAATATCTGGTAATTAAGAAGGGCAGATCTGCCTACTTGGGGAAAGCTTAAGGCATTTGCTTTTAGCCCCAAGTCTTTTTCTCCTTTCAGCAAAAAGCACGAATCTGAAGAACAGAAAAGGAGTTCACAGTCAGCTTCAGATCATACACTTATTTTAAATTCTATTATTAGATCCTATTTAATCACAATTATTAGATCACTCATTAAATCACTGCAGCAAATGGGAACAAACTGGTGTCCCTGTCATTTCATATTCAGTAATGACTGAAATATTTTTGGAAATACTTATGAAGATCTAAAGGCATTACACTTCTACCAGTTCAACAGTACGGATTTTACAGAAACCTAGTGAGGAGCTCTGTGCAAATAGCAGATGTATTTTAAAATCAGTGGTGGAAATTCATTTGTATTTTTATCTGAAAACGAACACACCAGTAAAAAACACTCTTCCAGTAAGTCAGCTATGCCACAACTAGCCCTGATGTCAAATACAAATTTAAAATAAAGACAGAATGTTGGGATATACACATCCAGCCCAGAAGAGCTACATTTTATATTTTCCAAATATTCAGAGCTGTGTCTTCAGATCCACCAAGAAACAAAAAGCACATTTTGGGTTCCGAGACACAAAAAAGAAGGTACAGACTTAAACAGAAAGATTTTTAATGTCTTCAGAATGTATTTTCTGTAGTTGGTAGATTAAACTGCACTTTCACAGCACAGGCCCTGATGCTGTCTGGACAAAAGATACCAGAAGGGGACTGCTATAAGCAGCAGCAAACCTGCACCCCTTTATTCAGCTCACTCAAGGCTCCTTTTGTAAAACAGAGCTGCACAGAACCGTATGAGCACAAAGTTTGCATGGCGCAGCGTAAGGCTACACAGATCCAGACCATAAAGGTCTCAGGAGGATTATATCCATTAACACACACACAGAACTGTCAGTTTTCAGCCGTGATCAGGGGAGACGTGAAATTACAGTCCAAGACTTCACAGTCACAGAGAGGAAGACAAACGCCTGGGACAAGCAGATGTTACCACAAACAAGCACGCAGCCACAGCACGGACAAGCATCTTCCCCGCGGGGAAATCGCCCCGCTCAAGGGAGCCCGGTGGGGGTGGCAGGACACGGCGGTGGCTGCCGCCCAAACCCCTACGAGCCCCTGGCAGCACTGCCCGGCCTCGACCGCCGGAAAGAGCCCCCAGACCCACCCCCACCGACCCGCTGAACGCCCGGGACCCTTCTCGGCGGGGAGGGGCGCAGAGCGCTCCGGGGCAGCGGGGACGCAGCGCGGGGGCTCCGGTGGGGGCGCAGCCGTGCCCCGGGGCGGGGAGGCCCCTCGGGGCGGGCCCGCGCCCACCCTCCCTCTGTCTGCCGCTGGCGCTCCCCGAGGCCGCCTCGCAGGTCCCGGCCGAGCCGGAGCTCCGCGCTCACCTGGTCACGGCTCCATCCCGCTCGCACCCGCCCGTGCCCGTCCCCGGCGGAGAAGGCGCCGCCCCCGCTCCCGCAGCCCGGCCGCGCCACCGCCGGCCGGCGCCTCGCAACCGCGGAAGCGCCCGCCCCCCGCCAGCCCCGCCAATCAGAGGGCAGAGGCGCCGGTGAGGGGCACGAGAAGCCACCAATGGATAGCGAGGACCTGGGGAAGCTAACGGGAGAGCGGGGCGTGCGCCGCCTGACTGACGGGAGGTGCAGCCAATGGAAAGGCAGAGATGAGGTCATCGCGGGCGGGGTGGAGGGGGTGGGAGCCTGCCGGGCGGGGAGGGGCGGGGCCTCGCCCTTAAAGGCGCAGCGCCGCCCTTGCGGCCCGTGTGGTGTGGGGGTGAGTCAGTGACGGAGGGGAGGGTCAGCGCCGTGGATCAGCCCGGGCGTGCTGGCGCTTCTGGGAGCTTCGGGTTCCGTGAGGAGTCAGGAATATTTTCCTTCCTTTCTCCCATGTTTTCGCCCAGCACCGCCCTCCCCTGATCCTCGGGATGGGAGTGGGGGGTTCCCGGCAGAGGCTGGATCTTAAGGGCTGCAAACTAAATGCAGCGGCGTGGTGATGGTTCAGCTTTATCGCCGGCCTGTCGCAGTCTTAAATCACGAGATAATGTTCAGCGAAGCAAGTTTACTGGAAATTAGGGATTGGCCAGCAGAACTCTTCAAATGAAATGCATTTCTAACTTGTCCACACTTTGATGTGTGAAAAGCGGTTTCAGGGGTACCCGAGTGTCAAAATCCCAGAGCAGGCAGCAGTGTGCCAGGGCCGTGCTGCTCTCACTGCCTGACCTGGGACCGAACGGGAGCTTGTCTGCCGTGGTCCTTCTCTTGGATCCCACGAAGCTTCTTGATGTGCTACAAAGCCAAGAAAATAAATGGTGCAAGTGGGTGAAATATCCATAAGGAAAACGTTGGTTAACTGCGGTGGGGCTGTGCAGAAAATAGAGGAATGATGGCATCCCTAAAGAGCAGGGCAGGCACCATAGCTGGAGTGTTACAATATCATTATAAATAGTCGGTGCACTTTACCTGCAGCGATGTTCTCACCCCTGCTTAGTGAGTCATGACGCAGACTCTAACAATGCTCTGCGAAGGATTGGCTCGCTCTGTGAAGCTGAAAAAGTTGGGATCACCTTTCAAAACAAAGAAAAGAGCGAGGTATACAATAAAAAGTGATATTAAAAGGCATCATGGGCCTTTCCTTCTTCTCTCCTACAGTCCGAGAACTGGAGGACGTGATATAACTGCAAAGCAATGTATGTGAAGTAGTTAGGAAAAAATGTTTGTGCCCTGTACAATTAATCTGCTAACTTCATGATAAGAAGCTTGATGGTACAAGTATGTTAAGAAGAACCAAATTCTTAGCCAGTTACTGCCAGTCAGCCCCTATCTTGCTCTGGTTTTCCATCCTGACATTTACAGCTTTTTGCTTTTCCTTCCCAGAGATCCAGTTCAGCTTTGGCTACACACATAAATCTTTGAAGTAACATAATTCTTCTTCCTGCTGTTTGACAGGGTTAGCCCTCCAGAGGTAGTTTAGTGAAAGAATAGAGTCAAAACCACAAAACATTCCCATGCATGATGGTATTTCTGGGAGTTTCAGGTTTAATGACAAGTCAGGAATATTTACCTTCCTTTCTCCCATGTTTTCTAACAGCTTTTTAGGGTCTGAGACAAATACTACAAATGAACGAGAAAGCATGGATGTCTTCCTGTTCTACATTGCCAGTTTTAGCAACAATGGTGCGTGGCTGATTCTTGAAATCATTTGCTTAGGAGACTTGTTGGTAGATCTGTTTACAGAACAGGGGAGGATGGATGATGTGTGCAAGGGCTTATCACAAAGTGATGGCAAAACTCACAGCTCTGCCTCTATTTCCATTTCACAAGCTGAAGTCCTACTCACTGTATCTTCCTTCAAACAGGTGAACATCCAAGAGATGGAACTGATTTACAAACTCGGCCTGTTACAGATTGTTTTCAGTAGGTACTACTATACTTTTCTAAGTTTCCAAAGGTATTTACAGGCATTGATAAATATAGAGTAGGGGAAACCATAAAGAAATAATTCTGCTTGTCCATAAAATCCTCTTGTCTTCACCAAGAACAGGAACAAATGAAGAACTCATATTACATGTGAGCTATATTTTTTGGTTTAGTTTTGAAGGTCTCATTATTTTCAGTAGCTTTCAGTTTCCTTAAGACTCATAATGAATTAATTAAATTCACATTTTATTAACAAATGCATAAGAACATCTGCAGCATTAGTAAAGGCATAAAATCAAGTCTATTAAATTACTTCCATTGGATTTAATGTTGGATGACTGTTTGCACTGAACAAAGAAGGCACCAGTGCAGTATGACAGAATACAATAGAATTCAATACAGTCACACGAGACTGTATATGTGCAGTTCTGAACTCTAGTGCATAATTACAATATCAAGTTACTTCTGGGTGCCTACCATGAACAAGCTTGGGATCTTATCCAGAAATATTTGATTTTCCTGCCCTGATGTCTTAGTCATCATTGACTTAGCATTAGATTCACTTTTGCATTTGGATTTCCTTTCTCTTTAAAGAAAACCAAGTAAGAATGGAGGGGGGGAAAAAATCAAAAGAGAACAAAGCAAAGCGTGTCCCTAAGAATGTTTTTAAAGATAAAATTTTTTAAATGGCTCAATGTGGTGCTTAACATTAAAGGCTGGATGGCCTGCAGCCATTTAAAGATGACTCTGCTTAAAACCACAAACTATTACAGAAACCCTAATAACCCAACAGCTCAGAACATGCCTAACACAGTGCCTGGGCATTAGGCTGATGGACAAACCATCTCCTGATGGAGAAAGAGCCTTGTTGGCACAGATGACTGGTCCAGCTTCATTTCTGGGGGAGTAATGAATTCTGCTATCTTGGCTTCTGACTGGTAACCTGCATCTTAGCAGCTCAGCAGGATCCCAGGTTTTCCAGTGCTTTGCACAGAGCACAGCAGCAGGTGCTCACGTGTGTGTGAACCCACAAGCCAGACTGTGCAGGGACTTCCCAGGGCTCTGGGGAAGATCGTTCCAGGGGCAGCTGGCCAAACAGGGAGGATTGCCAGCCCTGGGCTCAGCAGAGCCTGCACACCAGCTGCTGTGGCCAAGCTCCTGCAAGACCTGTGCTCAAGGGAAGCCAGCCCTGCAGCGCCTCTGCCCAGTGAGCACTGGCATGTACACGGATTCTGCCGAGCCATAATTGCCTGGATCGGGGCTGCAGCAGCCCTTACAGCAGACCAAGCACTGTCCATCCCTTGATCAGCTCAGCTTCCCTGTCTGACCTCGAGCCAGAGCCTACAATGCCCTCACAGGCTGCAGGGCAGAGGTTGAGAAGGAGGGTGTGCCAGACAACGTTGGGCACGGAAGGAATAGGACGATGCAGAAGTACTGGAGTTCAGGCCCCTGTTTGGCACACAGGAGGAGCAGTAGGCTGTGGACACTGAGGACTGGGCCCCTAATGGAAAGCTGTAAATGGTCCAGCTCTGAGCAGGCAGCTGCTGCAGCCCCTCACGGTGGTGCCACAGTCCTGCTGTGTTGGGAGCTCTTGTGAGAGCTTTAAACGGAGCAGTTGACTTCAGGGTTGCTTTGTAAAGCTAGGAGGAGATGGTGTGTTCTCAGCCTTATTTAATCAAGTCCTAACAAGCAAGGGACAATTGCAAAAAGTGCCCAACAAGATTCCTTGCCTTCAGTGAGGCCAGTTGCTTTCACTTTTTAAATTGAGCCCTGCTCTTTACATGGTTTCATTCTTTGTTTCCATGACCTGCACATCAGTGGTTGATTTCTGTCCTAAAATCCCTACAGTTTAAGTGTCTCTTGAGAAAGGAGTTGGGCAAGGACTTAAACCTCTTAGAGAGGCAGTTCAATATGTTAGAGACACTCATTTTCCTGTCTTACTAAGGATTTTCTGTTTTGAAATGGGTCAGCAGTTTCAGTTTGGTAAACACCAACGTATTTCTATTAATCTAAGTTTTGCTGGGCAAGGAATCTACCTTCCTGTGTGCCCTTTACACAAAAAGAGGATTTCACCTGCTCAGCTGCTCAAAGAAAGAGTAATATATGGGAAAAATAGAGCAAAGGAAACTGAAATCCCTTTTAAATGTCCTTTAGGGAAATATCAAACACAAGAAATTGCAATAAAGAAATTGTTTGGGGAAGTGAAGTGCTCATTAAAAAGTGTGTGGATTAGTATCAGAGTCCAGGGTTAGTAATTACTATCTTCTATCAAAGAATACACTAATCATTAACTTCAGGCTGTGCCTTCCAAGTTGTGACCCGCATCGATAGAGAAGCATTTACCGTAGTAAACAACACAGTTTACAAACTCATCGGTTCAAAAGTGCAGGGACAAAGCTACATTTTGGTTTATGAGAGGAGGTGAAGGTTGGCCATTATCTTTTGACTCCAAACGACTGGAACAGACATCTACTCGTTTCTGGGCCTTTGTAGTATTCCCTGCTTCCCTTAGATGGAGCCAAACTCACATCGTCAGGCTGCCTGTGACTCACCAGTAGTGCATGCGACTTGCCCAAAATCAGAGGAGAGCTATGCAGCAGGAGTTTGTCATGGGTCCCAAAGCCCCATTTCCTGCCCGTTCCCCTAGACTGACTTCCCAGTGCTGGGTCATTGCCTCCCAGCTCTGTTCCCACAGTGCCATGGTGACAGACAGTGACACACAAATGCACAGATCTGACACTGACTTTCCCTTTCAGCTTGAGGGGAAATGTTTTTTCAGATGTTACAATTACCTTTCTAACCACACATTATATCACACCTTTTGCTACTGGTCTATTAATCTGCACAGAGAATGGATAAGGCATTACAAAGCATCTTTTGGAGGCTTTTCCATTCCATGTCACACTGTGATCTTGGACAAAATTCTGGTCTACCAGTTCTTGTGACTGGCCTCCCACTGCAAAATGTTTGGGATCTATATGATTGCAGTGCAATGACTTGTTATAGAATTAGGAACTTCAGAGAACAGAGAGGAGGAGTCTAGAGTCTCTGCCACCTGTGAAGTGGTAGCTAAATTACAGCAATTTAATCAAAAAGCTGCATAAGGAAGACAGACACAGCTATCAGCAGAACAAGGATAAGAGAGTTACAGGGTAAGGAGTGAGCATTTCCAGTCTTTGGGAGTAAGAAACCATAGATACTCTCCTGACAGCAACTTAACGTTCTTTCCTCAATTCAAGAGCCAAGAAAGGCATCTTCACATCTGTGTTTAGAAGAATGCAAAACCACTCATGTCCCAGTAAGGGGCAAGAGTAAATATTTCCACACTGATTTTACTTACCTGGCAACAGATGTCACCACACTGGATTTGAAAGTGCTGTGGAAACATCTGAGGCAACAGAGTGCCCTTTTTCTAGCCTTTTATTTTTAAGCAAAACCACCGAACACATAATTTTCTCAAAAGACTATTACATTTAAAGGGTCTGTCTTGTTATCCTGCCATTCAGTGTTCAGACTAAATCATGATGAAGCCAAACACAGAGTCTGTGTGTTGGTAATATCCCAGTCATATAATTGTGCAACTAACTGGAGGAAAAAGCTGCATACAGTTTTATATCCCTGTCATCCTACACCTATCATGGCATTTGCAGAGGTGATTTTATCCCTTTCACAGAGGCATACAGAGTGCAGCAAGAGGCTGTGACAACCAAAGAGTTGAGAAACCTGGGAAAGGTTTTCTGGTGCCAGACCAGTCTTTGGGATGGAGCCTCCTTTTCCTTGCTGGAAGGAGGAGATGCTGGAGCCCACTCTGGTTTGGCACATCCTCTCCTGGGCTGTATTACTTCCCAGCTGCTGTTCTGACTCCAAGGTCTGCTCTCGAAGGAGTTGTGTTCTCCATCTTTCATTGCCAGAGAAGGTGCAGCTGGAGGATTTGGAAAGATGAGATTTGATCCCGACACAACCCTGGGGGTTCCCCAGAGTGGTGAGTAATCAGCATGGGGAGAGGAAGTGTGTGACACTCTCATCTTGACTTCGTTTAGATGTTTCCCATGAAGCAACAAGAGGATCTTTGGATTTCTCCTTGCAAAGCCCGGGTCTGATTTCAGCTGCGATGTCACCCTGCAAGAGCTGACTCATCCAGCAGGGCTGCAGTTCCAAGGAACACATGCAGAGGCTGGGAAAGTTCAGAGCTATTTTCAGAGCTTGGGGAGCTGCACTGTGGGGTCCCACTCTCAGAAATAGGTGCTGGACAGAGAGTGTGCTGGCTCAGTCAGTAAAACTGGACACTGCCACGACCTCACAGGCTTCACAGCAAACAGACTGTAAAGGCAGAAGATAGTAGAGGAGAATAATCACCATCCACTGGGAAAGAGTTCCTTTGGCGTTTTGATCTGACCAATCACCTTCATGTGGCTTAGCTGCATTAAATGGGAGCAGGATTTTGGCAGTGCCCAGACAAAGATGGACCCAAGGAAAATTGTGCAATACAATGCCAGAGTATGCTGATATTCACCAAAATGAGTGCAGCCTCATCTTCTGCCTCCATTTACCTTCGTCCGCTTACCTCGATCCAAGTAACACGCCTGGTATTTCCAAAATTCTCCCTAGTCTGGGTAAGGCTTGTCAACATAGCACTCAGCCTTCCAGCCTTAATAACAAGATTTATAATTCTGATAAGAAATATTTTGAAATGTGATTTAATATATATATTAAAAACAGTGGGGGAAAAAGCTCTGGAGAGAAATTATAGTATTCTGATTTATGGTTGAGAAAAGAGGGATCAAATGGAAGGGGGGAAAAATTGGATGAGTGTGTAATGTTGTCTGGGGAACAGAGCAGCAGGCTCTCTCACAAAGGCCTGATGTTCCTACAAAATAGCCAATCCAGGAATGAGTGTTCCAGATAAACAAAGAGGCACAAACATAGGAAGTAAGAACAAAATTCAAGTGGAGCTGCTTTCCACTTTCCCCTACCCCTGCTGCAGCACCACGCTGAAACTGGGCAGATGAATTTGCTCCCAGAGAAAGATGCCTTTGTGTGGCAGAGTTGCCTGTCAGGCACCAAAAGCTCCTCCAGCTGCTGGCAACGCAGCAGGAGTGCCAGGCTCCTGGCCAGGGCTCTCTGATGGAGCCCACGCAAACCAGGGAAGAGCCCGGGGGCGGTTTATGAGCACCGGGACTGCTCAGCATCTCGGGATACCAGCCCTCCTCCCCTCCTCCTGCTCCCGGGGAGCCATTTGTCAGAGCTAAATGTCTGGTTAGGGCTGATGATAAAGCATTCTCACTGAGCTGATTTCTCCAGCAATGTGTGTGATGCCAGTATGTAATGTGAGGAGGCAGCTTTGCCTGAAATATCAGGGGCATCTCATTTCATAAGAAAGGATACTGGAGAAAGGGTGTAGGTTGGAATTGAAGGACAGATATGATTAAAAGGAGGAGGATATTGCTATGCTGAATCCCCCTGTGATTTTTAGTTTACAGGGAGACATTCAGAAAAGGGAACATAATGCAAAAGCAAAAAATACCAAAGTCTGTAAAGGTGTTTTACAGTGCCCTGATTGCTCCTATACTGAATGAGGACTCAATGAACCCAAAAGGATGCCTTTTGAAGTGGGTAACAGGAGACGTGTTTATTACAGAATCAAGTTGGGTGTGTACGGGAAATGCATTATTTACTACTGAATAATGTTATTTGTGAGACTTTTGCAGACCATCATTGAGAACAAGAGTCAGTTTAAGTCTTAAGTAAGATTAGAGAGGGGGAAAAGAGGATAATCAGAGGTTGTTACTTTTGTTCTCTCATTCATGTCTGACAGATAAAATCCTATTAGCTTCAGGGCATAGAACAACCTCAGAAAGCCCATGACTAGAAGTAACTTCTTCTGTAGGCAAACTATCCTATTCTTCTCTTGAACTTTCTGGGAATAATCCTCTGCTGGTTTCTATCACAGATGGGATAGAAGCCTGCAGGGGTAATTTTTTCAGTATGTTTTTTACTGCTGGGGTATGTTAATAAAGGTATGAGCTGGAATTTCAAAGACTGTTTTCAGGCCACTTTCATTGGCAGAAGAGGCTGTTTTCAGGCCACTTTCATGTGACAGATGAAGATACAGGTAAAAGTGACTGACACATTTTTTCAACCTCTTGATTCTCTCCCAAACATAAGAAAAAAGATATTAAATCTGTATTTTGCAACTATGCTTCTTTTTTTCATAGTAACCTAGTCTTCAGAGAATCTCCTAGGTTTATATTGTCCAGCTTTGTATCTTGAGCACCATCTATTTCCAGGACATTGTCTGCATCTCTATTACTGTTTCTGCTGTAGAGAAGGAATCCAACCTTCTCTGCTGCCACCACGTTCCAGACATCTAAATCTTTGAAATCTGTCAGTGTGCGGACATTGGGCTCTGGCATGTTGAGAGACCCTATGTTTGCTCCCCCTGCTGTGGATGTCAGCAGTTCTCCAGCACCCCTGTTCTCACTGCTGCATACACAGACTGAGGTTTAGCCACTGTTTACCAATTTTCTCCCTGAGATGTTGCAAGCCCATTCTTGCTGACTGGACAATTTGCCTTCCGTGAGCACATTACCCTGGCTTGGCTCAAGGGCAGGCTTACCCTGATGATGCCAGAGGTTGTGACAGTCACTCTCCATACTCTGCCTGTGTCCTGCAGTGACCTGCACTTATCACACGCACATATTCTGAAAGATCAAGTCTCTTCTGCCCCAGCAAAGTGCCCAGCTGAGGGTGAAGTGAGCTACATGATTGCTCTAGAGAGAGTCTACTTTCCTCTGTCTGTTGGGCAGGGTGTCACTTGCTTCCATGGGTACACACACCCTCTGATTTTCATCTGCTCTTGCACCTGAAATGTGCATTTCATCCTGGGCTGTGCACTGAGCTGCCTTGTCCCTCTCTGTTCTTGGTGGGTCTTGAGAGCTGTCACTGGGTCTCTGTCAGGTCAGTGGCCAAGACAGGCGGGGACTGACCGCACACCTGCCAAGAGGCAGATAGCAAGCCAAAAAGTACAAGAATTTGATCTAAAGGGGATATAAAGGGACCTAAATAGGTGCCTAGAGTCCAGAAAGACTTCAAAAGGATGTTTGATTTTCCCGGGTGATTCCATGCTTTAAAATGTTTAAACAAAACCGATGTGTAATTTGGTCGAATGACAATATATGAAGAGAGTGATGATAATAACTCACAAAGCTTTGGAGGATAAAAATGTCAAGGAAGGAGGAGTAGTTATGGTGGTACTAGTGTGATAGCCAGGAGGACCTGAGTGGATTTGAGAAAAGGAAAATTTTGGCTCACTACTAGGAACAAAAATATAAACTAAATAAAGTGACCTAAAATAAGTAACTGTACAAAGCCTAAGAAACCAAACAAACCCTTTACTTGAAGCAGTTATTTTGGAAGAGGAAAAGTACCAGATACTACATTGAGTTCTTTGCGAGCCTCACTCTTGTTGTGGGTTTTTGTGTGGAAGCCACTTAAAGAAGCTATGGTGATAGTGGCTGCCTAAAATGGAAAGAGCCAACAATAATCACTGTTTGATTTAACAATCCCCAAAAGGGAGAGGATGAAATCCCCCAGAAGCAGTAAATTAAAACTGAGCAGAAACCTGGCATGTGGAGTAAATGACGCATACGGTGAATGGCACAATCTTCTGTTGGGCACTCCTCACAGAGGACAGACACATCAGGATTTTCCATGTCTAAAATAAAAAGCCTATAAAAAGTACTTCTTCCCATTATGGAGACAAATACATTTGACAAGAGTGATTTATCTTCTTATTACACAATTGATACTTTTTTTTTTCTTTTGTCTGTGCATGTCCTTTCCCTGTTGAGCTTTAAGTGCAGAGAAAACAAAGGTGTCTGATCTGGGTAAGAGTGTGGCATAGATGAGGGGTCTGAAACTGGGACAATATCCCTGCTTTTCACATTGACAGTGCTCTCTCTTCACTGGAGTGTCCCTGGGGTTTAGAGGATGTGATAAAGCATGTTCAGTCCAAGTGGAGGAAATGTTAAAACCTCAGACATAAATAGACATGTCTTTAAATTTAGCCACTGTGTTAGAAAATTGTAGCAGGAGCTAAACCAAATGTTTGAAGATGTGGAAATTTAAAGTCAGGCTAACAGTCAAAAACAGAGATCAAAGCTGATCTTCCCAGAGAGACTTTTCTATTTTATTAATGAAGGTTTTTCTTTTTTAAATGAAGGCTAGAAATATCTGTATATCGATGGCTGTAGCAAAACCAGGCTGGTCACTAGATCAGTGGGACAGATGCTGCAAAGGAGAGCATCCTCTTCAGCTTCATGAAGCACAGGCTCCTGCGCCAGCAGGGAGGCACAGAGCTGCTGCACCATGTTCACAGTCCATTAACCACTGGCATTTTCAGCGCATACCAAACCTCAGATCAAATAACTCTGCTGTTAGATCACGCTAAAGCGTTCCTCTGCTTATTTCTCTCTGTCACATCCCAGTTACCAGGCTGCAGGGGCACCGGTGAAAGTGGCATGTGGAAGCTTCAACTGTATAAACTTTGGTTCTTGAAACAAACAAACGTGCGATGAATGAGCACTCGTTGTTCCCTTGTTCTGTGTTTATGCTTTGGTGAGGAAGGCATAGGGTTCCTGCTGTGAAGTGGGATGACAAGTTTAAAAGGACACGGGCACGGTGCCGAGCAGCAAGTCCCTGCATCATTCAGGGGCCAGGCCGTGCAGAGCCACCACTCTTCTCCTTCCTGTCGCCCTGGCTCCGGGGATAAAGGCATCCAGCCCAGGCATACTCCATACTCACCTCTCTGCTGGCTTCTGGCCTGGGATGGCTGATGGTCGCTGGCAGGAAGGAGGCAGGAAACAGGAACGTGCTGCCATCACGGCACTCTCCATTCCCCTCCATGGTTTTGAGCTCTTGGACATTTTGTTTCGAGGGCAGCGCTCTCCGGATGTTTTCGTTCCCGTGTACGTGCAGATGTAACTCTCTGCCAAGTGATGTGCCTTTTTTTATCTGGGAAAATCCTTGCTGTGTTTTACGAGACGGACATACGAGGCCCAGGAACTACCAGCACGTACAAACGCCTGCAATCTTTCTTCAGACGGAGCCTGCGGGCCGGGTTTTTGCCGTCCCCCGAGACAGCGGAGATCAGCGCTCGCAGGGGCCCGGGCGCTGTTTGCGGCGGCGGCTCCGGCGGCCCCGGGCCAGAGCCAGAGCCCGGGCGGCGAGGGAGACGTGCCGGGACCGGGACGTGCCGGGACCGCTCTGCTCTGTCCCTGCTCGGCACAGCAGCCCCGGCTGGCTGCACGGCTGCTCTGCTGGAGAGGCTCTGTGCTACTTCTCTGCTCTGGGGCGGGGGAATGAACCGCACTGAGCCTCCGATGGTGCAGCACGCAGAGACAGCTTAAATCTCGGTTTAAATCTCCGCTCTTGTTTTGCCGCCTAGTCATGCCGTGCTGTCCCTCCCAAGCCCATCCTTCTCTCTTTTCAGATCCTGTTTATCAACCTCTTCTCCCAGATACCTATCACTGACTTTTTCCCCGTAGGACCTGATTTTTGTTTTAACCCTTTCACCGCTCTACTAATGTGCACCCAAATCCCACACTTGAACACAAATACCAGAACCCTTGAACATACTAGGGACAATGTCTCCCTAACATTATTATCATAATTCATATAACAGCATGTAACAATTACTGTAAGATATAAAACTAGTAAAATAATGCCACTTACACACTAGTATCCTACAACTGGGAGGAACAATTCCCAGGAATGCTCTATTCTGTTCAAGAATGAAGCATACTTTGGGGACATAGCGTGCCTGTGCTGAAGGAAATGGAGGAACCAAAACAGCATCGCTCTTTGTTTTTATTTAATGGCTTCTAATCTCAACAGGCTTGGAGCAGAGGGTAATAGAAAGATTAACTTCACATCTGAAGTCAGGGCATAGCTGTGTTAGAAAATCTTAATCAAAGAGGATGTGGTTTTCTTGTTATGCTAATAAAGCTTGTTTCTCTTAGGTATGGAGAAATGACTGTTGAAGCTGAAGTTTTCCTGAGGCAGTACAGGCACGCACAGACATCCAGCATAGAAATGTTCTGCCCACACCACTTGTCAACACTATCAACAACTTGAAATCAGACTCGATAAGAGGAAGGGTCAGGTAAACTCAGCCATTAGCATTTTCCTCCCTGTGCCTCTTGTTTGTCTTGCTGGGTCAGCAGTTTTATTACTAGGTGAGGCACTGGAGGAGCCACATACATGTACCTTCAGAAAGCTGCCATTATTCAGCTGTCCTTTTTGTTTTATAGCAGATGAAGCAATGTGGAAGGACAAGGGATATCCAGCAGGATGATGTGTGGTGTGGAAGGACACCTGCATCCTCTCTGAGCACCCATCTCTTTTATTGCTGCTAGTGATGTGTCCGTAACACAATCAATGGTGGCATTTGTGCTTGCCACTGAAAATATGATCATGGAACTAGCTGGACAAAGCCCAGGTCAGAATCAGCAAGAACAAATGTGACTGTGTCTTTTCTTGCTGCTCAGACATCCACATCCTGAGAAAACCCTGCACTGTCCAAAATAATGGAAGTGTTCTTATATTTGCCAGCTCAAGAGTTGTGCTATTATTGGTATCAGGAGGAAAAACACAGGTGTTAATGATGTCAGACTATCTCAGTCCCTGCTTATTTGTGTTTTGGAATGCTGTGAGCAGAGCTCCAGAACCAGTGATGCAAACGGGGTAGTCCCTGGCAGCAGAGCCCCCTTGTTGAGGAAGGGCATGGCACTTGGGGTTATCAGGGGGAAAAGACCCAGCACTGTGGCTTTATTCCTACAGCAGGGCAGTTTAACTCTGGACAGAGGTCTGAGGCCACCATCTCCTGACTCAGGTTTCTCTCTAGCAATGCTTGTGCTCCTGGAGCCATTGCTCCCCCCTGCATCTCCAGCCATTCCTTCCTTCAGCTGCACCTCAGCACAGCCACCTCCTGCACAGCACCAGGGGTCACAGAGCCACGTGCTGAACCCCAACAGGGAACTGGCCCAGGCTAAAACCCCAATGGAGTAGGATAAGAAGACAGACAGATCTCTTTAAATGGGAGTTGCCACAAAAAGCCCTTCAGGAAAACGCAGCCCCTGGGTTCAGACGGCAGCCATGAGCATGAGCAGCCCTCCCTGAGCATGGATATGTGAGCCATGGAGAAACCTGTCTGTGCTTTTACCCCACTTGGATCCACTGACTGAGTCTGCTCCGGTGTTCAGAGATAATCTTCACATGGAAAAATGAAGGCAGGTACCTTGCATTTCTGACCCTATTTTTTTCACTACTCAACAATTAAAAAAAAAAAAAAAAGTGGCTCTTACCTTCAAATGTTTTCATCTCTGTCAGAAATCCAGGTCTCAGCAAGCTGACTCCCTTGAAGGCTTCTGGTGATAAAGCAGAATGAGTTGTGTGAGCCACCAGCTGCAGCAACTTTCAGGGAAAATCTGAGGGAGGGGAAATGAGTTCATCGAGACCACCTGGAGCTCTGTGTGCCACCAAAGAGAACCAAAGGGGCAGAAAGCAGCAGTGAAAGGTCAGGTTTCCAAGATAAATATGGAAACAGTCATTGCACAGGATTTCTGTGGTAAATTCACTTTGAAAACAGAAAAACTCCCAGAAGTGAGTGTTGTCCACAGTGCTACACCCTAATTAAACCTCTCCAGCAAATCACAGCCACAGACCCCAATTCTCCTTGCAGTTCAGCTTCCCCTGACACGGCTTCTGGGCTTCCCAGGGCTGCCCCAGCTGAGAGCTACCCCGCCCTTCAGAGCCTCCTGGGCCCAGCTCTGCTCCCTCACTTGGTGAAGCGAGGTTTTCCTTTTGAAGTTCACCACTCACTTCATTACAGCCCTGAAAGAGCTGCTCCCCGGTGGACGTGGCTGAACCCCAGGCAGATATTGTTGCTAAATAGCTGGTGGTAGTCAGAGCTCAGTTAAAAAGCCTGAGTGCAAGAGCTCGTGGTGAAAAGGAGCAGTTAATTGAGCCTTAGGCACACCGGGTCTCTCTTACACTTCATTTAGCATTCATTCTGACAGCACCAGGAGATGCAAACCTTTTATCTGCTGGCTACAGCCTCTCCCACAGCAGTGACTCAGTAGACCCTTTCCTACAAGCCTTGTTGGAGTGGGAATCTGTCCAAATGGTCCTGGTGAAGTTCAGTCCTCTTAGACAGAGAGATTTCTTACATCTCTAGGAATGATTGCATCAAGCAAAGCCCAGGAAGAGCTGGTCCCGGTCACTCCTTGTTTGGGAAGAGGAGAAGCACTACTTCAGGCCTAAGCTTGCTTCCTCATGGACAGGAAAACACCTCCATGCTTGCCTCTCCTCCCAGTCCTGTGTCCCCTGGCCTTGCTGTCTTGTTATATTAGCAATATTTGAGGAATTGCATTTGCTACTCTGTTTCTCTTGGATGGGAGTGGGGGAAAACAGAGCTGCAAAGCTTTGTGATGTTGCTGTTCATCAGGCTGTTCATGCAAGTAGGAAGTTTGGTTGGTGGTTTTGAAAATATTAATGCTTCCTTCATACACTGGCTTTCCACCTGGTGTTACGGTCCCCAGGCCTCTCCCTCCTGGCAGGAGGGCTCTGCCACTGGGAGAAGCCACCCCATGGTGCCACCCATGGTGACATTGCTGTCTGCTCCCACAGAGAACCAATCTGAGCAGGCAGCATTTAGGAAAATATGAAATTGAGCAGAGCTTTAAAAAAAAACTAACAGGAAAGCTTTTTCATCAGATCTGCTCTCTGCCAGTGCATTAAATGCTACAATGAAGATTAAGCCAGGGTGAGGGACCAATTTATTCCCATCCTTGCCTTGCCCCTACTCCAACTCTGCCTGGCTTCTGGCCAGGTGACACAAAGCACTCAGGCAGGGGAGACAAGGAGACTTCCCTGGAAAAACTGAGGTGCACAAGGGCTCAGGGGGAGAAAGGGGCTCTGGAGGGCTGGCTGGAAGTGATGCTCCCAGGACCGGCCAGCTGCCAGCAGTGGCTGAAGCTACAGAGAGCATTTCAGGCTTCAGACATCAGGGGAAAACTGTCAGGGAGCCCAAGAGAGGCATGGCCAGTGACTATTCACAGCCCAGCCTGAAGCTCACAGGAAGGTGAGTTTAGGAGCAGAGGGAATTGAGGTGACCCTTGGGAGCTACCCCAAGTCACACAGTCCCCATTTTCACCCTGAGCAGGCACGCAGGGCTGGTGTTGGTCCTGACTCAGCCACTTTGCTCCAAACAGGAAACTAAGAAATGTGTTTATGTCTTCCTCAAAAGGAAAATAAAACAAAAACAGAGCAAAAGCCTCCACTTGGGAGTACAGGAACAAAAGATGGGCAGCAGGAAACACCATTTCCAGTTCTGGGAAGTGCAGTTGTTATCTCAACCAGCTGCTGTTGGCAGTCCCACATGGCATGATAAATGGAACTGGGCTTGGTGTGGAACCAGCTGTCCTGCACCAGCCAAATCCTTATGGGAGGAGATGAAAGCTTGAGGAAGAGTTTGTCCACACCCAAATGTGGGTGGCTTTGGAGGATCTCAGCTATCAGGGACCCACATTTGCTGTGGGTTGGATGTTGTGAACCACCAGCGCTCCAAACCCACCCCCATGGTTTGCCCTTGAGGACAGCAAGAGATTTCAAGGGAAACCTTTTCCTTTCAGGGGTGGCCTCTTCCTTCCACACAGCGCAAAACCAGCTCAGCTCAGTCTGAGATACAATCAGGGAGCAGAAAAAAGGAAGTAAATGAGCTGGAAGAGCTGAGTGTCCCAAAAGCCCTGGGTGTGCTCTTGCACTCACTGGGAGTTTCCCTTCACCTGACGCAAAGGAAGAAAAGCCACAGAGAAACCCCATGGACGCCTTGAAGCACATCAGAGCCAGCCACAGGCCTGGTGGAACCAACACCTCACTGACCTCTTCCAGTGACAGAGGGCTGAAAATCCCAGTGGGCAGCTTTGCTCAAAAACAGGCATCATAAACACATTGACTGAGACATTTTGTCCCAGACATGGTGTGGCCAGCAGGAGCAGTGTGTGATCATCCCCCCAAACTCAGCACTGGTGAGGCCACACCTTGAGTCCTGAATGCTGAGTTCACAGCAAAGGCGCTGAGGTGCTGGGGCATGTCCAGAGAAGGGCAGTAGTGCAGGGTCTGGAACACAAATCTTCTGGGGACCAGCTGAAGGAGCTGGATTTGTTTAGCCTGAAGGAAGCTCAGGGGAGACCTTGGCACTCTCTAAACTACCTGACAGGAGGTTCAGCAAGGTGAGAGTCAGCCTCTTCTCCCAGGTGACATGAGACAGGACAAGTGGAAACAGCTTCCAGTTGTGCCTGAGGAGGTTTTGATTGGACACTCATAAAAATTTCTGCACCAAAATGGTTGTCTAGGCGTTGAACAGGCAGTCCAGGGAAGTGGTGAAGTCACCATCCCTGGATGTATTTAAAAGATGTGGAAATATGGCACTTAAGGACATGGTTTAGTGATGGACTTGGCAGTCTGTGTTTAAAATTGGACTCAATAATACAAAGATCTTTTCCAACATCAATTATTCTATGATTCCAAGATACTGTTCTATTTTTGTTGCCCAGAGAATATGTAGATGGTGACTCCCCTGTTGCAGTGCTGGCAGCTTTGCAGGACGAAGTGCTGATTTCTGTATCCCAAAGAGCATTTGAAGAAGCCAAAAGTAACCTTAAATAGTAACACTCTTGCAGGGACCTCACACACTGTCCAAGGGGAGGCTTACATCCTTGTTTTAGAAAAGCAGTCTTTTCAGACAGGTGGACAACCACCTTTCCTTTGAGTTATAAATAGATTTTCTTAATAAAATTATGAGCTTGTCCCTATTTTGGGGGCTAGTCAGAACATCTGATTGCTCAAAATTGAATGAGAAGGACTCTCTGATGCACTGGAAGCAAATATGCCAGAGTGGCTTGAGAGCTGAAATAGCAGCTTGGCCCCTTTCCAAAGGTTGGTGGCAGTTTCTGATGCAGTGGTGGCAACGTGCCTTTCAAATACAGAGGACAATTATTGTGTCCTGTCCACACCTGTGTTTGCCAGCCTTCCAACCCAGCCCTTTCCAGGGGGGAAGGGGAAAGGCAAAGCCCACAGCAATTGATTTAATTGGCTTCACTGCCCTGTAGCTTTTATCCTCTGCTGTACAGCTGGCATTTTGTTTACATGCTCCTGTGTTCAATACAAACTAACAATGTTTGAAAGGGACAGGGATATTGCTCTCAGATGTACTAGACCTTGGCCCTCCCCATGAACTCTAATTCCCACGGATTATGTTGTTTAGAAATCCCTGTCTGTAATTAATAACAGCCAAAGGGCAGGAGTATTTAAGCAAAGAACAAAAGGAAAATTCTGTGTGAAATAAGCTTAAATTTTATTGTTAAAAAGATGATTTAAGCAAATGTATTCAACTTCATCGGTGAAGTAATGGCTAAAATTACTAATCAATAAGATAAAGAACCCTGAAAACTCTCTCTGCTATTGTTTAGCTACTCCAAGGAGGTTTTGTCATCCCATGGCAGCCACCCCAGTGCAGCAGAAAAACCAAACTGGTTCTGGCCAGCAGGTCCCCTCCAGCATGCTGTCTCCTAGCTGTTCCCAGGAGAGCTGAGGGAGCAGAGGGGAGGCAAAGGAGCAGCAGCTTGGCTCCTGGAGCACTTCAACCACCCCAGTCCTGGAGAAAAGAAGGCTCTGGGGAAACCTTATCCCAGCCTTTCAGTATGTGCAGAAAGCCTCAAAGTAAGATGAGGATAAACTTTTTATCAGGGCCTGTTGTGACAGACCAAGGGATGAACTGGAGGAGGATCATCTTTGATCAGCTGTAAGGTAGAAGATTTTTACAATGAGAGTGGTGGAACACTGGAACAGGTTGCCCAGAGAGGTGGTAGATGCCTCATCCCTAGAAGCATTCAAGGTCAAACTGGATGGGACTGAGCAGACTGGTGCAGTTGAAGGTGTCTCTGCTCGTTGCAGAGAGGTTGAACTAGATAATTTTTAAAGGTCCCTTCCAACCCAAAACATTCTATGGTTCTGTGATTTGAGCATCCCAGAGATTGGGAACTCACAGAGAAATCAAAGTGCAGCACTCACTTCCTGCAGGGACCCCTAAAGCAGGAAAGGGTCCCAACACAGAGGCAGTCACAGCTGGCACTGCAGCCTGAGCTCCTGGCAAGGATAACTGAATCAGCACAAAATTATCTGAGTGAGAGAAGGTGAGGGAGTGGAAAAACAGGGGGGAGATCAATGAGAAGAGCAGGAGAGAAGAAATCCCTGCCACAGGTCCTCACAGCACCTCCTCTGAAGGGCTCTGTAGGCTCTCACCCACCTGCCCTCAGGTGTGTACTCACAATGAAAAGTGGCATGCTGTACAAAAACATGACTTAGTTTCTTTCTTTCCTGTCACTAACTCTTGGCCTGGTGCCTTCCTCATCCACAGCTTTTGTGCACAAAGGATGTCTGACGCCTGCTGAAACGGAGCTGGACTTTTCTTTTAGCACATCCTTCTCACTGGCTGCAGGGCTGCTGGCACACGGAGGGGGTGAAGCTGCCAATTGCCCAAGAGATCAGAATTTCAGCACAGAGCAGAATTAGCAGGAAGGTGGGTTGGGATGGAGGCAGGAGGAAGCAAAGCCAGATGGGCGTGAGGTGCTGGGGACGGTGAATGATGGTGAGGATGGGTGAAGAGAGCTTTTGTTATTAAGCACAGCTGAAAGAGAGAGGGCCACCTGTCCCTGAACTTCAGAGCCCATCCATGGGCACCTGTGACCCATCTGTGCTGCTCTGGGCCATGGCTGCAGGTGGTGCATGGCTGTGGGGTCACACTCCAGACCGGAGAGTCACCGGCGCCCCTCGGGATGCTGCGGGAGCCACCAGCCAGAGAGGCACCGTGGGGAGGGCATGGGGCTGTGGAGCACAGAGGAGCTGGGAGCTGCTGGCAGCTGCACAGGCAGGAGGTGGATGGACAGACCACCAGGAGCAAGGTCAGGAAGGGAAAGGAAGGGAAGGATATTCAGGTTCCAGCACAGCGTTTCTGGAGGCTGATCACAAAGCCACTTTAGGAGGCTGGAATGCTACTGGACCAGGGCACGGGAAGAAAATGATGATGGTGATGGTGATGATGATGATGATGACAATAACGCCACCCTCCAAGCCTCTGCAGGGCCTCTGGGGTGAGAGGCAGGAGCTGGCAGGTGATGGCAGCAGCAGACAGGCTGCGGTACAGGCAGGGGGACAGAAGTGGCAGCAGGTTTGACCACAGATTAGCTGCCTGCTCACCTTCAAGGCAACACACTGTGCCACTCCTACCCAGGCCTTCCCTTCTGGGAGGTTCCCAGCTCAGCCTGGCACCCATCCTACCTGTGCAGGAGGGTGGGGGGTCACTGCTGATTTTTTGATGGTGGCATTAGAAATCAGTCTCCAGAAAGGCTGCTTTAATTTTCTTCCACTTATTTGTTTGAATGTTTCCAGGAAGATTTAGGTTAGGTTAGTTAATTTGTTTGGGGGGGTTTTGTTTTCATTTTGGGGGCTGTTTGGTCTTTTTTTTTCTTTTTTACACTTGGGTAAAGAAAGTATGAGGTGTGAAAAGAAAAGCCCTGAAAAAAGGCAGATGTATCAGCAGCAGAAGACCCTCTGGCTCTCCCTGCTGTGGAATTTTCAGCCCCTCATGGACACATCTGCCCTTGAGAGAGCTGACAAGAACATGACTTAACCTGAACAGCACACGTGGGCTTGCTTGTTCCTGCAATTACACACTCAGGAAATTAATTTTGATAACTGCTCCTGAATACCTTCCTGTGCAAACAGACCCTGGCTGGATTTCTTTCCTCTTCTATCACTGGGGAATCCCAGAGGGGATACTGAGAGGCCCTGAAAGTGTTTATGAAACCACCATGAGACAGGAACATTCGCACAAGGAAGAGCTGGATCCTTGCCCATCCCAGCCAGGAACACCAGAAATTGCTCTGCTGTGTCTGGATGTGCTTTGGCTCACAGGGATGTAGTGACAGCTTCTCCCACTCTGCCTCAGTGAAGTGGTCTGGATTGTGAAGGGAGGTGGAAATTGTACATGTGTGACTCACCACAGAAATCCTACATTTCAAAACTGCTTAAACTACCCAGCATGGGTTTTGTATCAGTGACCTATACACACTCCTTAATATGAGAAGTTTTGTATCAGTTACCTAAATATGCTGTTTGATGTGAGATGTGTAGCTGCTGTCTGATTTCAAGTCAGAGACCTGCCCGAGAATTAAATCAGAACAAGAGATAATTGCTTTGAAAAATCAAGCCTGATCCCAGAACTTTTCACAACCAGCATCACAAAGCCGGAGCCTTTGGAGTCATCCAGTGCTTTTCACCAAACAGCCCAAATTTCACAAGACTACCTCTCACTCCAGACAAGAAGCCCAAGCTCTTTTGAGTATTACAGAAGAAACCACAGATTTATTTTTCTTTTGTTTTCTGATGCACGTATGAAGTTTTAGAATTCAACCACTGACCCATGCCAAGAGTATCAGATGTTTCTGGCTGTGGCCCACCTTAGGCTTGCCTGGCAGCAGTGGAAGGGGGCAGGAGAGGTGATGGTTCCCTTCCCTTCAGGACAGGGAGCCACTCAACTCCCAGCTGCAGGCAGGCTGCTCCTGTTGTAGCACAGACTGCCCAGGTCACCCATCCCAGCTTAGCCTGGATGGAAGGGAAATGCATTCAGTGTGGGACATGAAAACTTGGCAGTGAGCACAGGGAGGTGGCAAATGAAAACTGTCCCTCAGCCGCTCGTGTGAGTCCTCAGAGCCTGAACTTGTTCTCTGGCTGCACACAGGGGGGTCTTCCCTTTGCTGCCCTGAACCAGCTGCTCTTGCCTTGGGAAAAGCAGTAGGGAACACTCTGCTGAGCACTCCTGGGCCAAAGTCACCCTTTGATTCATCCCACTTGACTTATAAAAGACCCATCTAAATGATGCAGCTCCCTTGAGGGCTGTGACAGTCCAGATAAGGACAACCACAGGAAAAATGCCCAAATATTTTAGCTCCCGTGTTTTGGGGGGTTTTATGAATCTACTATGAAAAAGGACAAAGGAAAAGATTACTCATTTTCTGTAAAACTACTAATTCTCTCCTGAGGAGAATCAGTTCATCCAGTTAACTCCCCTTCATCCTCCCAGCCTCACATGCTATGACTGAGAAGCAGAGAGAAAAACTGCACCCCTGCTTTGCACACACAACTCCAGCCTTTCAGAATGAACCTGTTTTCCCACTATCTGTGATTTCTCCCTTTTTCTGCCTGTATCAGTCCTAGCAAAGTGACACATGGGAAAGTAAACCAGAACTTCACAACTGCTTTCCCTAGCAAACTATTTCAAGTTTAAGGTTCCCACCTATTACCATGACAGGAAGGCATTTGTACAGTGAAAGTGGAAAGAGGAAAGGAAGCCCTTCCTTCCTTTTCTGTTTGCTTGTTTTTAATGCTCAATACTAGAGAGAGGTATAAAATAATGGCTTGATAGAGACTGCCCTCATTCCTGCCAGATCTTTTCTCTGTAAAAGAGCTAGGAGGATGATCTCTAATGTCTTCTGGGTGACTAGTGTGCCAAACTCCTTTCCAGGATTCCTCTACTGAAACAATTGTGAGTTAAAACCATTCTTGCATGTCTTACAATTTTTTAACATATATTCCATAGGAGTGATGACAGACAGAATGACAGAAAATACAAACTCACCATAAGATGCAACACCACACAAAGGACAATCAGGAGGAGACCAGGAAGAAGGCAGCTTTCATATTTCCACACTTTTTGGCTTCTCTTAGCAGCCTCCTTGCAAGACAGGGCAGGAATAAATCATTAGCAGTGACAGCAGTGCTGGTACAGTGCAGCTTCCTGGCCAGAAGCAGCTGATTGCATCAAACAACTCATCCTGGCTAATCAAGGCACAAGTCAGAGGGGGAATTCCTGTGCTTACCACGTCTCTGGGCAGAGTTGTTGAGGTTCAGGAGGTCTCCAAAAACATCCCCCTCCAGCTGAGAGGTCTCAGCACACTTCCCCAGCCACAAGTTGCATTGTGGCCAAGAGAAGAAAGACATTAAATTTCTGTCCTGGGTTATTCCAAGCCTCTTCTGGTGATAACCCAGGGCTTTTCTAAACAACCTCCACCTGAGGTGAGAAGAAACAGGAGATGTGCTGGGCTCACATCTCTCACTGAGTGCTTAGTGAACGAGGGCACTTTCTGCAGCTCTGTCTAGATGGGAGAATGGAATCATAGAATTGTTTAGGTTGGAAAAGGCCTCTAAGACCTAACCTTAACCCAGCACTGCCAAGGCCCCCAAGAAGCAAGGTCCCTAAGCACCACATCTACACATCTTTTTTAAATCTTCCAGGGTTCATGATTTCAACTCTTCCCTGAGAAGTCTGTTCCAATACTTGACCACTCTTTCAGGGAAGAAGTTTTTCCAGGATCAAATCTAAACTTGCCCTGGTGCAACTTGACACGATTCCCTCTTGTCAGTTGTTACCTGGGGGAAGAGATGGATGCCCACCTGTACACAACCTCCTTTCAGGTATTGTATTATCAGTAGGGACCACCAGGGCAGACAGGCTGCTGAAAGCAAACCTGATCTGTAAACTCTCAGAGACAGACCTCGTTGCCTTATGTCCTGCCCTGAACTTGATCTGGCCACATCTCTGCAGGATGATGGTGCTGGGTCAGCATGATCACTCCAAAAGTCAGCACTGAGCCAGCTTACTTTCCCAGCTTAAAACCAGGTCCCATTCACACAGCATTTGCATTAACCCCAAAGCACTGAACAAGGGAATTACTTTCATGAAAGTCTCTCCTAACAAGAAGGGGGCTCAGGTGTTATCCCCATTTTACAGATGAAACAAACAGAAAGACTACAATTTGGTGTAAAATCAAGCACATGTTCCCTTTGCTACTCAGCATGAGACACCTGAGAAAGGTTTACACCATGATCTAAGGCAGCTGGAAGATCCCAGAGCCCACACTGATGAGTTTGCTGGCCCCCAGACCTTCTTGAGGAGCTACTCATGTCTCTCCACGTGGAGCAAACTGCACTGTATGCCCTATGCTGTACTTTGTAGGGAGGGGTGGATGCTGGACAATGCCTGCACCCACTAAACCCCATGGCCCAGCTCACACACAGCCACCAGTCACTTACTGGGACCCATCATCCTCACTCCACAGCTCCTGCCATCCCCTGCCAAGGGCAGCTGGATGTCATTTTGTGTGGCATCAGAAAAATCAGCTTCATGCTCAGGTGTCACATCACACATCACATTAGCTGCTCCAGCAGCTGGGAAGGGACAGTCAAGATTCATTAATGCTGTTTTAACATTAATTGTGCTTGTAGAGCAGTGCTGCAAAGGAGCCTTTTGACAAGCATGTCTTTCCTCAGCTACATCATTTTCCCCTTCCTTTGCCTTCCAGAACGACACACTTCTTTCCATTAAGAGAAAATGACAGAGCTTTATGGTCTGTCAGAACAGAAAAAAACAGTTCAAGGTCATTGTGTTGTTCACTTTGAGTTTTCCCCCCCATCTCATCCAGTGTATAGAATATTCAATCACTGCCCTGTGGAAACTAACCTGAATTCCTCTCTGAAAGCAACTGCAGAGGTGGCAACTGCAGAGGAGCTCTTGTGCAGAGTCTTTCCTTAACATCATGCTTTGAAGTCTTTGTCACCTCAAACAGAGGAAGTCAGCAACTGCAGCCACTCCACAAACCATACAGGCTTTCACAACTGAAAAAGTGTGTTTTCCACAGAGGTCTGGCCACATTTTCTCATTTACCTTCGACCTTCTAATGCAACTGGAATGTTACTCCTCAGGAGAAAAGGAGGAGTACATTCAGGCAGGAGGAGAGCTGGGGGAAGCTGTAGCTGGGCAGAGGAAGGATGGCTCAATGCTCAGGTCATTGGCAGTGACTCAATTGCACAAGCCAGAGAGCAGAGACTGAAATCATGGATGTTGGAGGCACCGGGAAATTTTTTGGAGATATCTTTGAGCCAAGTCCTAGTAGGAAACACGGGCAAAATGCCAACAATCACACGTAGCAACATCTACTTTTGTCAGCCTGAGTAATTCACTTTGTCTCACAGAATCATGCCAAATATATGAAATAAACATGACAATGGCAGGTTTTAGTGTTGGTAGCAGCAGTATGGAAATATCATCCTACCACATCCCTGGGGTGGCCTGAGTTCAGACAGCCTTTTGCAACAATCACATTACAATTTCTTCCTTCTTGCAACTTAATTTTTCCATTTCATGTAACTCCATGGGTTTCACTCTCCCCTCTGAAATGTCTTGTACTGAAACTCAACACTTGGCTGGTTTTTTTCCTTCCCACCAAACAGTCTCTCACTAGGATTCAACATATATTTTTCAAACTAGATTTTTTTTCCCCAGCAGCATTCAAGGCAATAGGCAGCACATTCAATGCATTAATGTTCTGACATGGCAACAAACAAAAATTTTGCCTGTATTGAAACAAAGGCCTGAGATTCACCTAGGTTTTAATTTACTGTAATGCTATAATGACACCAAGGAAAAAAATTAACCCCAATAACGTGTACCAGCAGCATTGGACACACACAGCATAGGCCAAGTGCAAGCACCCAGCTTGGAAGGCCAAGTCCTTCCCTCCCAGCAAGGAAATACAATTTTGCCACACAGAATGGCATTGACCCTCTCCTCCTTCCCAGCTTCTGGCGTGCCCTCTCTCCAGGCAAAAGTTCCAAATCTTCCGATTGTAATTTGACTTCTTTCGGCTCACAGAAAAGTCCCTCTGCTCGGGCTCCTGGTGTAGCCATGATATTTTCTGAAAAATCCTTTCCTTAGGATTTTTCCTCCTGAGAAGCTGAGAGGCCTCAGGAACAAAATGCAAACAATGATTATCTGCTGCTGTGGAATGCAACAGGTGGATCTGTGATTGGTCTCATCTGGTTGTTTCTCATTAATGGCCAATCATAGTCCAGCTGTCCAGACTGTCTCGGTCAGAGACAAATCTTTGTTATTCATTCCTTTTCTATTCTTAGCTAGCCTTCTGATGAAATTTCTTCTATTCTTTTAGTATAGTTTTAATATAATATATATAATAAAATAATAAACCAAGCCTTCTGAAACATGGAGTCAACTTTCTCGTCTCTTCCCTCATCCTGAGACCCCTGCGAACATCGTCACAAATGGTGACCCCGAGGAAGGAACCTCCACATCCCGGCAGCGGGGAGAGCGAGGCAGGGCAGCGGGGCTTGGCTGCCACCTCCTGGTGTCTGCCCCGGACCAAACCCCGCCGAGAACAGAACATCCCAAAAACACGAATAACAGCCTGAACATCCCAAAAACACAAATAACAGCCGGCACTGCCCTGCGGCTCCGCGGGGCAAGCCCCTTCTAACCCCGCAGGAATCAGACCAGACTTAGCATGGAGAAGGAGAATGAGATAGGTTGCTGAGCTTCAGGGTGTTGAGATTCACAAATTAATATAGTTTTTATGTCTATGAATATGCGTATGTTGGTAGTTTTTAAAAATAGGAAGGATTGTGACACACTACAGGAGCAGTTGCACACAGGAGCTACAAGGCTTCCATGAATGTTTCTCCTTCAGCTTTAGGAAAAACCTACATGTATTTGTTCTAGAGAAAAGCAATGAAGAAATAAATCTTACTAATTCTTTCTCCATTTTTTTGTCCTCTTCCCTGCTTATCAGGAAAATAGAATTTTTTCCCATTTTATCCTTGAAACACTAAGTATATCCACTAAACACAATATTTCAGTGTTCTGGGAACACCCTGCTTTATTCTTGATAAATACTTTGACAGTTTTGAAAGCATCATATGAAATTTCCAACTTGTATCTTTCAAAATATTATGGAAATACTAAAAAAAAAAAGTTTTCGTGTGAAAAAAATTCAAAACCGTCATACATTGCCTTCTGTAATCCTGGGAATTTCAGAACTAGAAAACAGTGGTGCCAAAGTACTCCTGATTCATGGCCACAAAGCAGCCTAGGAGAAATAACTCAAAAGAAATGAAGACATTTGTTTTGTATGCAGCAGGTTGGGACTGCATGGACATGTGCATGAGGAAAGATAATGAGAAAAATCCATCAAATTAGTTTCCTCCCATCAGCATTCATGAAAGACAGCGCTTCATAAAACCTTCACATCAACAAGTCACCGTGACTCCTCGAGGACATTAAAAGAACAGTGAACTTCCCAAAACAACAGGACAAAGGAAATATTTTTTGTTCAAAACAGCAGCTCTGGGCCTTGATGTGCCATCACTCAGCTGAGACAATGAAACAATTAGGGGAGGCCCTATCACATCTTGAATCCACCCAGACAAGCTGAAATCTTCTGCCCATCGCAGATGAAGGTCAGGAAGGCCAAGCTAAGAATTGTAAACTGACGATTTTCAGCAAGGAATCCACAGTGAAGCCAGCTAAAGCCTGGCCAGCATTTGTCTCTAATTCAAAATAAATCCTATTGGGGAAAAAGCCCCAACCTCACCCTCCAAATGTGGATGTGAGAGTACAGAAGAGATTAGCTGTTACTAAGAATAAGCGCGACGTGTGCTGTGACGACAGCTGGATCACAGGCACCAACAATTGCAGCCCCCCCCCCCCCGAGCACTGAGCACTGGCTGGAGTCAGAAAAATGGGTTTTCCTCTGGATAACCCTGGGCTGATCCCAGGCACCGTCTGCATACAGATCCCTGAGCCCAGCACGTGTGAGTCAATCTGGCCTTTGGCATTAGAGATAAAGCTACAAATACAACATTGTTAAGAGGCTTTCCCTGTACTTAAAATCTGCTTCTGTGAGGTGCTGTTCCCAGTGAGACCAGTAACAGTCTGTGCCTTTAAAGTCCCTTTCATCTTCAGTCTGGCATTTTGCCACATCTGGGGGACTTTCTAAACACCTTATGCAATTTTGGCAGCAAATCCAAATGCAAATACCAGTGACCTAGACACACCTGTTATTTTCTTCAACTGGTTTGAAAAGTCATAGAAAGCAAATGAAGAGCGCTGAAGTAAAGGGTTATTCAAGAAAACCCCCTGACTATCCAGACCATTCCAGCTCCAGAAGAATATACACCCAAAATTTCAGTCAGGGATTGTTAAAATAAAGCCTCTCACCACTGGTACAGCTGTGAACTGTTTGGTCGATTGCTGCTGCAATAGCACCCCCATGAGCTGGGCTCCACCGTGCAAGTGCTACACCAGGATCTGGCAATGTGCTGGATCGATTCTGGCCTTGTTATCACTTCACATTTCCATTGCTGCAAGTTATGGGCACTGTTGTCGTGCTGGGCTTTCTGATCTGGACCACCACCAAATTCCTGCTCTCCCTCTCCTCCATCTGCAGTAACTGGAGGATAATTCCCCCAAGTGCAGAGGACAGAAATAAATCCATCTTTGCACAGGCTTCTGCCCCCTACCTTGAAGTGGCTGTGCTGTGCTCCAGGCTGCTCTGACAAATGCACTACATTGCTACAGACGGCAGAAAAAAATGTTGTCAGTCAAATAGAAAGGTGGAGTGATCTCTTTTTAGTTATCATTTTCCAGAAAGTTCTGGAGTCCCTTTCTTTTAAACACAAAACAAAGGAAGAATCAAGAAGTTAAAATAACTTTCTAGCAGGCAGTTTATTGCTTGGTGCAGTGCCACTTCAGAAAAGCTCTTTTGCTGTTGCTCACTGAATCCTAAAGCTATCCTCTTTTATCTAGTGCTATCAAAACCTGTAAGCTATGAATATTATGTAAGCTATAGATGATGTTACACACTAGTGAAGTTTTACACTAGGTCAGCATCAACAGCCCTGTACAGACCATGCAGTCATACACAGCTTTATTTTTGCAAGAAATGGACCTGGCCCCTCTCTATACCAGGAAAACTTGCTTTGAAGAAGGCTCTTCAGCCCACATAGACCATCAAACCATGCCCTAAAAACCTCTCTGTTTCTGCTGTTAAGAGATGGAGAGAGGTTTATATGCCCACAAAGTACCCTTTGCAGACACAGAATTCAGCTTTTTAGATTAGGTGAATAAACAATTACATAAAAACAACTGGTTTAATACTCATGTTCCTCATCATATCATCCTCATTCTTCTTTGCTTTAAATTATATTGATTAAAAAAAAAAAACCTAGAAGACATAAACCCCAACAATGGGCATAAACACTATGGGCATCCTATATAGCTCCCTCTCTCCCACAGCCCTGTGCTCTCCTGCCCCATGCTCACCAGCTAAGAAATGTTCTTGACATGTGGTGTAAAAATAACTCCATTGGTGGCAATGAATACCTTTTCCAACAGACGCCTGTGCAAGGAACATCCCAGTTTGAAAGCTCACCTGTTTTTTCCTCTGAATGGACAGTGTTTACCTGTCTTAGATACAAAAGTCCAGCAAGGAGCAGGGTCAGCACAGCCCCTTTTCCTTCCTCAGCAGGTGAGCAGTAAGACGTGTAAAGAAGCATTAATCTGGACAAGAAGCTTTGCAGTGCAGCGAGCTCTATTCCTCTTGGTCAGACTGGAGGTAAATCTTGTTTTTCCTCCCCCAAAGGGTATGCACCAGCTTTCAGGTTTTAATAACTTTCTTCAGTGCAGCCAGAAAATCATTTGATGGAGAGATTCTTCCAGGAAAGTACAGCCAGCCCTGGCAGCAAATACTCAGCAATTCAACATTACGTAAGACAAAAAGAACATGTTATACCCTATCAGTTGTCATCCTCCTGAGGCTTAGTGAATAGCACTTCTATTATATGATATATTGAGAGAGATTTATATATCCAAAAGATATATATATATACACACACAAATAACATTAGTGAATAAGCCAAAATGTGTTAAATACTGCCCTACCATACAGGCAACCTATAATTGCAAGAAACATGGTTTGGAATACAAATGGAGCAGAATTAATGAAGCCACTTGCTTTGCAGTCTCTAAAATTCCACAGGGGCTTCCCATCTTCAGCCAAAGTGTGGGGTGGGAAAGAGAAAGAAGAGCATGGGATTAAATTTAAATCTCCTAAACTGAGGCAAGGACAGAATCACCCATGACGGAACCCGGCTAAGACACACAATCCTCTCTGCTGCTCTCCTTTGTAATCATCATTCTTTTCTCTCATCCCTCAAAAACAGCATTAAAAATATAGGCAGAAGATCTGTTTTTCATCTGAAGATGAAAATATTTTCTGTTAAGTTCCCTAGAAAAGAATTTACACAATTTTTGGATGGAACACAGTCACTACTGACTGCACAGCAGAAGTGCAGAGCACTGGCAGCCAAGGCTGTCACTGCAGGTGCTTGTGCCTAGAGCTGCTTCTGCCACACCACCTCATACTCTGCCTCCCTGTTCCATCTCCAGCTTCAACTGCCACAACCATGTCCTTTGGGAGCCATCTGTGTCTAAAGGAACACTTGTAGGTTTTGTGCTGTTTGATGGCAACTACGTCATTAGTTTGCCAACTATTTTTCTCTAGTGAAATGACAAATCCACAGAGCCAGATCAGCTGGATTATGTCTTTACACCACCCCCTAAATAAGCTGTTATTTGCTTATGAGAGAGACAGCATGAAATGACAATTTATGTAAATGTATTTTAAAACAGAATAGAATTATTTTATTTCGTTTTCATTTCTGGACAGTATTTATCCACCAAGGATGAATTACAACTCAAGAACCAAGATTAAAAATAGTCTCTCATAGTTTGCTTCGATAAATTATGGATTTTTTTAATGTCAAAAATACTCACCAATGCTGAAATAGTTTTAGGCAGTCTAACAGAAATGTCATCATCTGTTCAAACTACATCTGAAAACTTAGGTAGAGGTACCAGCTGCAACATGAACATTTGCCTGCCAACTGAAAAAATGACTTAACAATTCCTCAGCCATCTGCATTTTGGTTCAGTCATGCAAGTAAGTTCTTTTTCAGTTATTTCAGTTTAATGTCCAAATCAATACCAGAGAATGCAGAAGCAAAAAAAGTTTTAAATGCCACAGGTCAACCATTAAAAAAAGATCAGAGATGCTCCCAGCTTCAGTAACTTTTGCTTTCACTCCTTTATGAAACTGTTTTATTATAATTGGTCAGCAGAGCCAAGCAGAGAGATTAGGGCAGAATGTCTGTTCCAGGCTTAATGGTAACGCAGACACAGCCAAGACCAGCACACTTTCAAACAGGGCTCCTGTATTCAGCTTTTTTGCAAAAAGGAAATACTTTATCCCTTTGAATCCACACTGGCAGGTAGACAAGTATTTTTTGGCTAGTAAATGCTAGCAAGCATTTAGTTTCTTCTTCTAGGTAGAACAACCAGAAAAATACTTCTGCAGGAATTGCTCCCTCATGCCACAGAGCAGAAAGGTTCGAGGTGCTGAACTCCAGCTCCTGGCAGCCACACAGATTTATTTCAGCCAGACTGGCATGAGAACCACTCTGCTTCCCCACAATGATTCTGGCAGCAGGAATTCTGAGGTGAGGTAGCTTATCAAGAGCCATACTACCGATTCCAAATTTCTCATTAAAAACACCCAAATGACAGCAGACTACCTTTCTACATGGCACCTCATTTCAGTAAAAAAAAGTATTTTCACTGAAATTTTCAGAATTGTGATTCATTCTTTTCCAGTAGTGAGGTCTCCAGTCTTTCACTTTCATCCTTTAACAAAGTATAATTACATCTCACTGCACTTTTTTATTCTTACTTGTCTATGTAAATCCTACTTGGACTGGAAGTCAACCAACACTGAATTAAGGGCATTCTTCTTGCATAGATACTTTCAATAAAATAAGGCACTTTTCTTGTTCAGAAGACATTATCTGCAGAACTATTTTACAGTTTAATTCTTAAAATGGACTTAATTCAGACTCCTGAAGCAGGTGCCATTTTGCAATTTGGTAAGCTATTTCCTGCAGCATTCAGGTCTTCTCCTTCTAGACATTCTTGGTGTTAAAACTGCCATGAAATTTCTCAATACTTCAAATAGAAAACTGTTCTTCAGAACAATCCTACTGCCAACTTAACAACTGACAGAGTCCAGGAATACTGACCAAAACTATGCAAAAAGAACATACACATGTTAGAATATACACATTTTAGGCTTTATGGTCTGGGAATATCAGTGGAAAAATAAACAAAGCACATTTTTGAGCAGACATAGCACTTCTGAAGCAGAGCCCCTTATCTGCATAAGAACATGGAGTGAATTCACATACTCTCACAAAGAACAGGGCACAAAACATCATGTATTTCTGTAGCAAGCCCATTTTCTTGAGGCAGCTTGAGGGACTCAGCTTGAAAAAGCAAAAGGTTATCTTCCTCCAATCTAGCCAGTACCCGCATTCAAAATTTTCAAGATTCAAAACAGCTGGATTCAAAAAGACAGATTGCACACTCACTGGTAATATCCATTCCAGCACTTCAGAGACCTCAGCACCAAGTATTTGGGGGCAACATCAGACCCTGTGCCATAAACATACTTGCAGGTAAAAGAAAACCATACCAAAAATGTTATTCTTTATGAATTATTTTAATGAACCAAATATGAAGTGACAAACACAGGTCAAGGAAAATAACACAAAACCAGCCCCACCAGCTGCTGACAGAAGATACAAGAATAGTTGAGGGCAAAGAAGAAAGTATAGTGAGAGATAGTCATTCTTGCCAAGAATATCAACCAAATAACCAAATCACATAATAGTTTAAATTTCAAGTCAAGTGCTTAAATAAGGTCTCTGGTTTTTTTTCTTAACACGGTGAGTACACAGAACAATAGGGAATGGGCTGTCCCTGAATTCGTGGCAACAGGTCCTATAGAGCATATTCCAGATTTCTCCAAATACTGGAGATAAAGGTGGCTATAAAGAGAGGCAGAGAAAGTGAGGACCCTTTGTTAACCCAGCCAGGTCTCAGAAATGGAATGTGCTTTCTAGAGCCCAGAATCTTTGGCATAGGTTCCTCTTCAATGTCTGCGCGAGGGCTTTAATCCCATGACTGTGAAGGTTGCTGCAGTCAGTTTCTCATACACCAGAAACATAAGAGCAGCAGTAAGGACTGTCTGCAGGAGCTTTGCTTCAAGGCCTTTGTAGAGTCCCACTATTCCAAAACGCCTAAGGAGGAGAAAGAAAAACAAACAAGAAAACAAGCATGAATAGCTTTCTGTAAGTCAATCAGTACACTACAAAGAAGAATCAATATCACAAGTTAATGACCATCTGTAGGAATCTTAAACCCATTATTGACCTTAAGCCAGCTATGTTAGTAATATTTTAAAGAAAAAATTCTGCAGAAATTTAAGGTCTTTTGTGCAAGAAACCTGCTTCTTTTCAAGTTGAGAGATGAAATGAATTAATATCCATGTGTATCCTTGATGTCACTTACTGTACAGACATTTAGGAGAATCTGGGTTTATGGGCTTACTCTACAATATATTACAAAAACCAGGTTGACTCAAATGTCAAGTTTAAAAGAGACAAAAGGAAATAAAATCCAGACCCAGCAACAGTTTCACAATATTAGTAATATTCAAGTCTTCTCTATTATGGGAGGAGAAATAAAATGGGAAAGCTCACCTCACTCTCTGTTGAAGAAGGTAAAGAACATTTCTAAGGCTGCCCAGTGTTCGGTTCTCTGGGTTCAACCTGTGACGTCCAAACTGAAAAAAAGGAAGAGTATTTTGCTGTACTGTTTCCCCACTGTGCTTGGCAGAGAACATCATACATGCATGAAATCTGGAGAGCCTACCCTAAACCTCTTTAAACATTTTCCACATTACATAACTACCAGCAGAGAACAGAGGCCAAAGCTCACACTGCAAACATTAAAACTGTACGTGCTACTGTAATTTAGTTTGGTTTTAAAATGGATTCTAACAAATATTTCCTGTCTTTCAGTTGCTCTGGAGGAAGCAGTTTTCAAGATCTCAACAGCATAATTTGCAGAGTCTTAGTAGGGATATGACACTCAAAGCAAGTTCTTTCTGGCTTTCTCAGCTTTGACTTCACAAAGATTCAGACCCTCACACACCTGCAAATCATTACTACATTGAGACTGCATAGTCAAACACACAATTCATCTGCCCAGCAATGGTCTCGGAGCACTTATGTGTGAACTGCTGTGGAAGAACTCAAAATTGTTTCATCTACCTACCTGACATAAATAATATTTCTTTTTACTCACTACACTTGCTTATGCCCAAGCTGGTATTCAGTAGGCATGATAGTTGCTGCTGTAGAATAAAACTAGCAATTTCAGCAACTCCTTTTCAAGCATTGATACTTTTATCTGATACAGGTTGACAGTACTGCCAGCAAGCTGTAGCTATGAATTATTAATATACAAGAGTTGGTACACTTGTATTTGTAACAGCACAGCCTAATAGCTTTTGAAGATTGTATTAACCTTCTGTGTTAAGAACAGTGAACTTGAGTAACTGCATGTTGGAAGAGATTTTTCCCAGAACATGTTGAGGCAACTACTATTATGTGTAAGAAATTACCATTGACAGTAGGTAAAGTATGCCAGCTGATTTAGGCAGCAGAAATTTTAAGAGAATGCTAGGATGATACAGGTTCCTTTCCTATGTGTTTTAATAACTTGGGTGGAAACAGCAGCATGAGAACGCTAATGGAAATCTCCTGTTATTAGGTAAATACACATTCAAAATCCACAATCTTTTCATCAGCAACTACCCATTTGATATTGACAAATCAGTGTTAAGAACTATTATCACAGACTCAGACACACTCCCCAGAAATTGCTAACTAGGTTCCAAGTTGCAGTGTCAGTCACTGCCCACATTACGCACAGGCTTCCACACTACACCACCATTAGGTGCCTCATTCTCCTTTTTTGTCCACCACTGGACAATTTTTGTACTACAAAGGGTCATTAAGAGAGAAGAAAATCACTAATTTTTCACTAGGATGTTAACACTTGAGTGTTTACTGCAGAAGACTTCCCAAAGGGATTAGCATTCTCTATGACAGAGGAAAAAGACTTCCATTTTAAAGAGAACTTTTTCTTCTGGGATCACTGAGAACATTAATGGTATTGCTGTACCATTTAATTGGCAAATTTAATTTATCTGCTCTTTACTGACACATAGGCCAAAGAATAGTTTCACTGCATAATGAGTAACACCAGTGTCACATAGTTTTAATGACTGGGAGAAGGAATACCAAATGGAAAAGCTGGAAGCTGCTACCACTGTCAATTACACAGGATAACTGTTCATTATGTGACAGTAAGAAGAGAACTGTGCCAAAGAGTTGAAAGCAAACGTGTAGAGACTTTATTCCAAAGATCCCCAATAAGTTCTAAAAAAGAGTAAGCTTCTAAAAGTTTGTTAAAAAAAAAAAAGAAAAAGTTCTGTACTAGTTTGATGACAGAACTTAGTTACGATGTGTAAGTTTATATGAATTATATTGAGCTTGTATTAGTTTGTGTGCAAATCTGCTAAGATTGTTTTAAAAAGAACCTCCAACTTTTTTTTTAATGCAGAATATTAGTTCTGAAAATACTAAGCCTTTACTCATAACCTTCTTTGTTAACATCACTTAGTGTGAGTGACAAACTTCATCAACTAGAACAATGCCAACTTTAGATTAGAAAAGACATCACAAAATATAGCAAGTCTGAACTGGACAGCACAGATGTCACAGACATACATTTCTGCTGTCCTCAAAAGATGTGTTCAGGGCTCCTGGCTATTCTTTCATAGAGCAAAGAGACAGACATCACCCCTAGTGACTGCAGAACTAGAGACAAGGTCCTTGTGCTCCCCATCATCACAGGGATGGACTGGCAGTGGATTTTTTTTTTTTTTTCCTTTTTACACTGTAATTAATAGTCAGAAGAATTTTGTTCAAAAAGCTAAATGGAGACAGAAAACACATGAAGCCTCAAGACTGTAACCACTTGTCTAAGAACCATGGAAAGGAATGAGGGCTGAAGCTGTTCTGTGTTGCACTGTTCTGCTGCACTGCTGTGCAATGCTCAGGCTAAAACAGAGCACTCCAACTTTCCTTCCAGCTCTCCTTCACACCAGGAGGAAACAGGAGCATCACAAATTAAAAACAGACTGATGCTGCAACTTATCCAAACAGAGCTATTTTTGCTTAAATGTTTTCCTGTATCTGCCACTCCAGTAACAGAAGTCTGTGTTATTAGTTTAGCTACTACTAAGATGTGTCCAGGCTGTTAAAACAGGATAAGGCTTTGAAAGAAAGCACCAGTTCAGCTGATCAAAAATTATGAAAACTTCAGAAAAGATGACTGCTGATAAAAATTACACAGTAAGTATATTCAAATCCTCTTGCTTTGAAACATAGCATCCTAATTACCTTTTTACAGGTTATGAAAAATCAAGATACATTTATTACACTCTAACTAGAGAGTTAGAAATTATTACAAAACTTGCTTGAAAATTACTTTTTCCAGATGAACAATTAACATGAAAATTCCCTTATTAGAAAGATCTGAAAAGTGATACTCTTAGCATGGAAGGCTTGTTTTCAGTAATTCAACTCAATCTCCAAATTTGTCCAAGTTTTAGAACATACACAATGGCTTTACTGTAGAAGCAAGTTAAGGCTCCTCCTTACTTAGGAAAATATATTTCATGTAGGAAACACTTTATTAATATTTAACTGCTACAGAGTTTAAAACACACAAATTAAAGTACAATATGCTTACACATGGCCAGGTCTCCTTCCCTCCTAACTCCCCAGTTTTGTCTTGTGTCAATATTACAATAACATTGGTACACTCTGAAAGCAGCAGCATTATCCAGCCTATGTACAAATTGCAAGTCAGAATAAATGCAAGTGTTTCCATTACCACTACAATTAGCCTACATGGCCAGGCAAGTGGTTAAGGATATTATTTATGAGGGAGCTCAGCTTCCCCTGATGAATCACATTCTGGACATTGACAAGGTCAGACCATCATCTGAACAACAAAACCTATGAAAAGAACTTTTTTTTTTTTTTTAATTACCATAGGTCATCTGGAAACAGACTGGTTTTAGAAGATTTAATTTTAACTTCCCACTTGACACATTTTCCATTTATATTCCAAGAAGTAAATGTACATTTTTGCAGTGCCTAAAAGCAATACAATGCATCAGTTTCTGTGGGACACTGTACCAATACAATACACTGGCAATCCTACCAGCAACTTGAAACAAATGTGCACCAGTATATCAAGCTCAGTCAAAAGCAAAGAGGAAAGCCATTCTAATCAGTGACCTGCACTGGGAAAAATGCCTCCCAAAACAATTAACACAAATAAAAACAAGCCATGTGAACAAGGCTTGCATGATACAGACCAAGTCAGAGGCAGAGTTGCCACGAAATGAAATGATGACTTACCCGCAGAATTGACTGTACTGTCTGCAGAGGATAAGTGAGGGTGGTGGCAACTGCTTTGGCTACTGCACCAATGACAAAAGCATCCAAAGATGTGAGCTGGTCAATAGATAAAGAACAAATTTACTTCCGCATAGTACCAAAACAGCCACTTACCCATTTGTACTTGGGGATTCTGTACTGGTACCTGCTACCAGATTATCTAAGGATGGTTGGCATAAAGATTTCATGAAATCTCAGGTCTTCTCATTTTAAAGAGCTGGTTATGGTTCAACTAACTTACTTTACCACATCTTAAGTTTATTTGTAAATTCTACCTGTTTTTGCATTTCTCAATATAACTAGACTACTGTTGATATAAGGCCATACAATTAGACCCCTTCAAAGCACCAAGAGTAGACAAAAGATAAGGAAGTATCATTTAAACATACCATCAATCACTAAGCATCTCAGTTTTTGCAACAGTGAAACAAAAAAGTCATACAGTGCTTGTGAAAATGTGACTTTGAAAGATTCCTTGAACATCACTCTGTATTTCTGAGACATAACCACTACACTCCCAGGCAGAATTTTAGTCTTGATGCCATAGGCTAAAAATCTCATCCCCTTTGAGTTAAGAACCCCTGCTGAAGCCCACCCTCAGCTCCAAAGCTGCAGGATGCACCAAATACATTGTTACAGCCTATGCTGATTACAGTGCATCTCAGTCTAATAGTGAGAATTAATCACTGAACATAAGTAGATGCCCAAATCAAAATATGCTCAAAATATATTCTAAAATATATTGATTGCAATCCAAAATTCATTTACACATGCACATTTTTAAAAAGGTCAACCTGATATATTTAGGACAACCAGGAAACGACCAAATAGGAAGAAAAATGTTTTTCAGAATAAAAATTACCATTCTTAGCTGGAAAAAAAAATTATATCCCCTCTTCACTGACCATGGACAAAGAAATGTCCTAATTTAAGGTGGAACTAAGTAATTTAAAAGAAATACAAGAAATAAATACATAAATAAGTATGTTATTAGCCAACAAGAAAATAACAATGCAGATGGAAGCTAAGCTCATCATTAAAAAAATGTGCATAATGTAACAGAATAGATCCATCAGGTACAAATGGGGTGCTACAGCTGCAGTATTAACTAAAGAGTAAAAAACCCAAGCCTCACTGATGATATAAAATCTCATGTAAAAATAATCTCACTATGTCTTGGGGAAAAAACAGATGGCTTGGTAACATACTGGTATAACCTAACATTCTAAAATCACAAATTAACAGCAAAGCATCTTAAAGATATATTACATTATGACATTATCTGAAAACGTAATACAAATGCTTTCCAGTTTGCTGGAACGTAAAAGGAACATGAGTTCAGCTGAGATTCTATATCTGATACAGACAAGGAAAAAGAATAAGGAAAAAGAAGAGCAGTATAAAGCAGGGACAGAAAAGCAACTGCACTTCTGTTTAGAAAATCAGGAAGGAATGGTTGCAATGCTATTGCAACATTTAATTCTAGTGTCCATCCCTAGAAAAATTACATTGAAAAATTGAGGTCTTCAAGAAAAAAAAAGGGTTATTATTTACTGCAAAAAGGGTTAAAAGCAGACTTCAAAACAGTCAATATGTAAATACTTATAAAAGACTCATTAGAATTGAAATCTCTACTTTTAATCAAGACCTGTGAACATATGCAAGGAAATGTGGACAAGAGGTTCAGTTCTATTTTTACAGGTAGAAGAATTAATTACAGGAATCTCTTCCCTAGGGACATGAAAGACTCCCCTCTCATTTCATGATGCTGAACCCTTTTTAGACACACTAATTCAAAAAAACACTTGAAAATACTACAACCAAAACCAAACCCATATTCTGAATTTGTTCAAATGATGCATATCAAAAAACCTGTCTTGTAACAGAGCATGTTCAACATCTGGCCTCAAAACATACTCACTTGCAGCTGCTTTTTCAACAGCTTTCGTTTAAAGCCTTCATAAAACATAAACTGTATGGCAGGATTGAAGACCAGCAGCAAGGAGGGGAAAGTACCATTCCACAGAGCTAAGACTCCTTCATCTCGGACTATTTGATGAAAGGCATCTGAGACAAAAGGTGAGGAAAAAAATCATTAATATTTTGAGTACAAAACTCAGAATATAAAAGATGTGAGAAGTTACTCTTAAAACCTAATATTAGAAGTGTATAAAAATCCACTACAGTCCTTTATGCAAGTATTTTTAATTAAATTTCCATTTTAATCCAGATGTTAAGAGAAAGGTAGTGACAAAGGAGGATCTTGTTTGCATCACCATTAACATAAACAAAACTAATCATCTGCTCAGGCAGCCCCCTCTTTTTTTTTTTTTCCCAAGTGTGGCATCCACATCAAGGTCTTCCAAACCTTCTTCAAAATAACAGTAATATTATTTGGTTGGTTGGTTTTAAAAGAAGGACAGCCTGAACATGTGAGTAATTAAGAGATTAGGGTGAGTGAAGTTTAATTTTCAGACTGTCCAAACTCAGACTCCCAGCTACCACTTCATGGGGCTCCCTACTGCTCCATTATCTGTATGATAACACATCTGCCCCTGCAAAAGGTATTTTAGTTACATGAGTGCACACTGCAAACTCTTAATTACCATCACAAATAGCCAAGTCCGGTTTCCTGTAACACTCAGTGACTGCAAAGTGACAGAGTAGCCTAGAGATTACAGGGTGAAATCAGTTACATGAATGAAAGTCTTCGAACTCCTTGATACATTTCATTTCATGAACTTCTCTTTGGTTGAAGACAACAACAGGTGCTTACCTATTATGCCTCTGTAATTGGTTGGTACAATGTCTTCATTTCTGAATTTTGCTCCCTGCAGCTTCAGGCGTGTGTTCACTACCCAGAGAGGGGTGGTCAGGAGTACATTCACCACTCCTAACACAAAACAGCACAAAGAAAATCAGCATGAAACAGAAGATTTGAAATGTTTTCTTATCCCCTTTTCTCCCCCTGATTCATATGCTACTGAAATTTCTGGTAGGAAGAGGGAATAAAACCAACACAGCATATGGGAAAAGTAAATAATTCATACCCTAATTCCTGTAGCCTTTGTTCCAAAATATATGGAATTTTACCACAGACATATAGGCAGCTTAAAAATTTCCTTCCTTACTTCCACCAGCTATTTAGTCATTATACCTGTGCTGAAAGTATAAGAAACTATCAACTCCTCCCCAACCCCCAAAAAAACCCCAAACCCAGGGGTCTTTTTTACAGGTTGTTTTTTGGGTTTTTTTAAATTAGCTTGATTCTATGCATTTGCATGAGCAAGAGTCCCTGAAGAATATCACTAGCAAACACAAAGCCCACAGTGGTAACTTTTCACACTGGGTGTGCTAGAAAAGTCACAAATGTTATCATCCCTTCAAAGAAGGCACTGCAGCATTCACATAAGAGGACAGAATAAAAAAGAGCATATGGTCCCACTGGACCTGCATACATCTAGGAACTTCCCATCACTTTCAGGTGACAACCCAAAACCATGTCTGGAAACTGACACCCATATGCTTACATTAAAATTTCTTACTGTAATTAAAATTAATTCAGAATTGGCATATATCTTTTCCTCTGGAAAAAACCCAACTATCACCTCTACCTCTCCCTGCCACTTGTCTTCAGCATCTTAGTGCTGATGCTTAGATACATGGTAAGCACCACATCAGACACAAATATCATCCTAAGCCACAAGAGCACTGTGCTTTGTGCCAGAATTCACAACAGGAATGGTTTATGCATCTCCTTAGGAGGCAGGGATGACACAGAGGAGCAATCAGAAAGAAGTAAGTCTGCATAAAGTGTGAAGCACTGAGTGAGCACTCAGTGTGGCCACCAAAGGACTTATAAAGAAAATCATTAGATAGAATATACCAAAAATACTTTCTTGACAAAATGGAGATTTTAGAGTATTACCTGCAACAACCCCAAGCACCAAGTCTTTTCCAGTGGTTGAATGCTGACCTTTGACCCAAAGGGCTTTAAGACTATTAAATGTATAAAAATAAACAAAATTGGAGCAGCAAAGGCTGGAGATAACAGGAAACCATCCTCGATATGGTGCCAACCTAATGGAGAGCAAAAAGTCACAGTAAGAATCAGTGAAGTATTTATGTGATCTGGCTGATTTTATGCGTTGGTGGAGGATCCTAGAGACACAATGCTGTAGACTACAGGAAGTACTACTAAGATGTGTCTTTATCAGCAATGGTAACAAACCATACTTTTTTTCCTTACTCAGGAGTCAAGTATCTGGATTCTCACACAAAATTTAAAAATTGAACACTAGTTACTGAAATTCATATACTCCTCCTAAGAGAGTTTGGCAAAGGATGCAACCTGGGGACAGAAGATACACAGGTGGGAAGAATTTCTAACAAATGCCTTACTGTAAAATCTAGGGCAAATCAGTCAGGTAAGTAAGAAAAAGACATTACCTAGGTAAATTTAACTAGATTAATCACAGACAAAAAACTGAATTATCATCTAAACCTGTCTTGATTTAGGAATGATTTCATAACATCTGCTTAACAAAGCTCCCTTCTCTGACAGGCCTGATGATCCTGTAAAACAGGGACACTTCGAGAGCTGTCACACATTCCCAACATGTTCTACAACACATCAAAAAAAGATAATGATACACACCTTCACTGGAGTTGCACAGAACGGGTAGAGAGCTGGTATTATGTTAAAAGCATAAAAAATTACCCCAACAGCAGTAACTATGGAGGCTCTTAAGAATTCATTAAATACTGGGAGTATGTAGAATTTAAGGATCTCTAATAAGACTGTAAAAGATGCAAGGCTGGTAAACACATCTGACTTTTCTTAAAATGTAAATGCTACTTTTTCATCTCAAATCCATGGAGTGCTCCTCCCTCCCATGGAGCTGGGAACACATCTTGTTACAACTGCTACTGAAGTTAGCTAACCATACAGTTACAAATTAACTGACTATGCAGTTATTCATAAGCCAAATCAAAACAATTTCTATATTACCTATCTCTTCTGTGCTGGAAAAGAAAGAGAGAAACATCTTCTAGGGTTCATGTCCTCTAACTGAGTGTTAGTTTGGGCTTGGTTGATTTATTAAGAATGACTTCTGATGATTTTCAAATGAAATATCCTGTAGTACAAAACATGAAACTAAAACAAAACCCATGAGTTTATTTTAATGACTTAAGTTGTCAATAGTAGCATCCATGATTCATTGCAATCTTGAGAAAAACCTGGTGTACACTTGTGAACACCTTTCAGATCACTTAGAAAAGGATGGAAGTGCAGGGAAGAAGCTGTTTGATAAACTTTTGCAGCAAGTCCTTTAGCTCAACCTATTTGCTTTATCTAAATGAGAGAAGCAGTCTCAAAAAGTATGGCAATGAGACAAGACTCTACAAGCTAATGTGAACAAGATGTTTATGATTTCACGTCATATTTCAGATTTGTTGTTGTTTGGACTTTTTTTTGTTACTTCAGACACTTCTCTAAATTAGTACCATGGCTTTGCCAGGCCTTTTCAATACCTTTGGAAGAAGCAATGTTCCTCTCTTGCCAGAGCTACTGATTTTTCTCTTTCACAGGCAAAGTAGGATGACCACTTTTGCAGTCTTTCCCCCTCAGTTAATTACATCATTTTTCTTTTTTAACTTTTAACTTAAACTTCTTTTTTTTAACATTTACTTTTTTAACTTTCTTTTTTTTTTAATTGAAGTTTACTTGCCACCCTCATGTGACAGAAGTAATGTGGGAATGTGAACAAGAGAGATCAGCTGGCAGAGAACTCCTCATGCATACATCTGCCCAAGTTCAAAGGTGACACAGCATTATGGGCCAAGTTAAACTTTTGTCAGCTTTAATGTCCTGGAAGTACTCATCTACTTAGGAGTTCCAGGGATTCCATTAGGAAAATACTTCTAACGAGGCCAGACATAAAACTGTTTTTCCCAGCCAGCTCAGCTCAGACTATGACAAATACTAAAGCACAGCACAGCTGAAAGATAACTGCTTTTAGACAGATGTTGAATCCCACCAGCATAAAGTGTTGTTGTTTACTTCTACATGCTGAGGAGAAAATAAAAACCTTCCAACTGAGAAACATGTCTCAGTTCTCTTGAAAGTGGCTCAGTTATCCAGGAGTTTCATCTTGGTTATTGAGAAATGGACACACCCAAGAATCCAGGCAGACAAAGCTGGCTGATCAGGTATATGAAGGTACATTTGCATTTCTGAGGAGGCACAGCTCCCTCACTAATGAAGGCACAGTTACATCACTATACAGATCAATTGCATAAGGTGCTCAAGAAAGTTAATCCTAGTTAGCTAAAGATGAACACATAAGATTATGCAAGTCATATCACACTTGTGTGGAGACATTTCAATTTGGAATAAAAATCTGTCCACACAGATACAGGCTAAGTGTTCCACTTTAAAAGCATATTCAAATTAGTTTTAGAGCTTATCTCCATGAAGACAAACAGAAAATCAGTATCTACTCACAGGCCTTCTTCTTTGATTATTTCCAAAAGGACGGCCGGTGTTGTCTTTGACTTCCGCTTCTCATCAACTGGAAAGCAAAACAATCAAACTTTTAAGTTATTCAAATATTTAGCACTCTTTTTCAAGTCCTTATCCTTGCAATTCTGAATATACCCTACAAGCACATGTTTCTTCTTCCTCATAAAGGATAGAAATACCCTATTTCTCCTTATTTTGATTTGCTAGGTAAGGCTACTTCCTTTTTTTATTCTTCCTCAGACTGACAGGTTCTGTTGTGCTCCAGAGTATCCATAATCACCAGTTCCTAATAGGTGTGACATGAACTAAAAGTACATTCCCCTTAGGGAGAGAGCTAGAATTGGGCCTGCCTAACTGCTCTCAAAATTATTCCTTGGACAGCAGACTAGCACCAGTAGCAGAGCAATCTCCTACAGCTCATCTGCAAGCAGCTAAGCCTTAGCAAGGCAGTCTCTTCCTGCATTGAAAACTATTCATTTCTCAACCACATACTTCTGACAACACGGCTAATAATCTGCCTCCAGCTCTTAACAGAGCTTTAGCCATAGTTCTAAAATGCTTGCTGAGTCTGTGACTTTAGATTAGAAGATAGAGTGTCAGAACACAGTTCATATTCCAGATGCATTTCTGTAAACATTAGACATACCTAATCCCAATTCTAACCCTGGCTTTTCCCTTTAAACCACCCTCTGAATAATTCTAGACCTGTTTTTCATTATATTGCCCCTGCATTTTGAAGTGTTCTCAGCAGCCAAAAACAATACCACACAAATATAATCCTATGCAATCTTGCATCTTTGTTTTTGTCTTTGGTCTTTGATAATCATTTAAAAGTCATCCAGCACACAGCCTTTTCAGCTAATTAAAAGGTTGCCCAACTTTCAAAAGGAAGAATTAACTTTAGCTGGAAAAACAGTGCTACTGTGACACAAGTAAGACTCTTGTTCATGTAGACCATCCCCACTACAACCACCCTTACAAGTGCCCAGGCCAAGATGAACAGAAATGCCGTTGTACAAAGAAACTAGATTTTAACACTTACCCTGAAGTCTAAGTCTAGCTGTATCCAAAGGAAAAAATACAGTCATTGCAGTCATACTGCCCTGAAAAACAAAATAAACTGGCTGCATAGTGTATCAGTTGCTTATACAGTGCCTGCTAGACTCTTCATAACCCTTCACTTCTTGCCCACAAATCAGTCTGATTAGTAAGTTTAAAAAGGGAATAAACTCCACACATAACACATTTTTTGTCCCATACTTATTTAAATTAGGGATATTTTTCTCTTGCATTAGATCAAGCTAAAATTAAAACCATTAAAAGCTTTTTGTCAAAAGAGAAAGTTTTTGAAGCCTGGAAGTTGATCTAGTGGCATCAGAAAATAAACATTGAACTTTCTCTACCTCCTATTAGCCTCAAAAAGGCCCTAGCTTGATGTAAACCTGTTTTCCATGCATCAGGTGGCTGCTAAAGCTGTGGCACCTCTTCTATTAGCAGTCATGCAAACTGTTTAAATGCTAGGAAGGCCTGGGATACAGCAAGTCACTCAATGCTGCATTTTAAACTACAGTGCACAGTGTGACTTGAGCTTTTCTACAGCTGTCTTATGCCATACATTTAAGTGAGCTTTGCCTCTGGAAGTACTCCAGCTCCTCAGCAGGCTGCTTGGACCTAGCTCTCTAACCAGCAACAGAGGATCAATTTTCTGGTAATGTTTCCACACTGAAACAATTCTGGGTTGAAGTCGTAACCAGACTTCAGTTTCTCCAGTTTTTTTAACACTAGGCAGCATATGTAAGACTTGGACACAATTACCTGGTTATTTTAACCCATTTCCTTTGGGCTCTTGCCAAAACAGTTCATTCTGCTCTCCCATGTACTACTCCTGTGTTTTATCATTCTCACCTACCATGTACCCAGCTGGAGAGCAAGTAGATTAATGAACCCATCTGACTGAATATTTCTAAAAAGTATACCTCAGTTAGAAGGTTAGTGCCAGCACAAAAAAAAAGTGCCAGAAAGAGCCATAATGCTCCTCCTAATGGGAGCCGCATTACTGCAATTGAAGACAACCTCAAAACGCAGTTACACCTACGCACAGAGCAAGAACTGCACAGTCACTACAACTTCCAGCCTTCCCCTGCTTCCATCCTCCCAAAGTGAGATTTATCCTGGATCCTCGTCTCAATGCAAAACATTATGCAGCAACACACACACACACTTGCACTCAAAATTAGAAACTGGAAAGGAGGGAACAGTCAGGTAGTGTCACACAGGACACAATGGATGTGTGGCCAGAAGACACAGAATAGTCTATTTCAGATGGAAAGGATCTGCAATGATCACCTAGTCCTGCTGCCCCCACCCCACTTCAGGGCTGACCAAAAGCTAAAGCGTGTTAAGTGCATTTCCCAAATGCCTCTTAAACACTGCCAGGCATGGGGCACTGACCACCCCTCTCAGCAGCCTGTTCCAGGGCTTGACTGCCAAACTGGCTTAAAACTTAAATGGAACTATAGTTCAAGAGAATGTCATGAGACAACTAAATTGACCTAACAGATCATGGCACATAAAAACCAATTTGTACCCTCTCCCCTTCTTTTGCTAAATTGAGGGAAATAGAAAAGCCAAGTTACTTTTCTCCTAGGTTTGGAACAACTCAACTACATGATGAGGAGGCTGCCAGAAGCATCATAGAGAAGATGGCTAGAAGAAAGGAAAAGAGGGATAATCAGGACCAGTCCTTTCCCCAACAACAGAAGCCCTCAAGAGGGACTCAGATTCCTTGCTAATCTGCATTGAGACCAGCAGGTAAAATTATACTAGTGAGTGCAAAACAGATGCTGCCATGTATTACCCTGCACTGCTGGAAGGGTGAGGCTTCACTGTCAGCCTTCCCACCACCGCCCTGTCAGCACTGGATCTTGGTAGTTTGCCAAGTCATATTACCACTGAATAATCACAGGGACAGGTACAGGCTGGTCTGTGTAATCCCAGCTCTTGGTCAATGGTATTTGCACCCCTGCCTCCTCCAATCTGGTGGCATAACTTTCTGGGCACTACACAATGATGCAGACACAGAAACTAGTCTGGCAGAAAACCAACTTTTTCCACTGGGCTACTTCTTCAGTCACATCAGCTCACTGACCAGTCATAGCACCCAATAAACAACTGTGCAGTAGCCAAGAGGTGGCCAGAATAAATGGCCTGAGGTGACTGCTGACAAAAAGACGCGTGCAGGACCACAGCCTGAAGCTTGGATTTATAAAAAAATAGTAATTACAAAAAATGTGAAACACACAAAAAAAGTTTAACTGCTGTTTTTCAGCCACCATTCAGCCAATGAAGCAGCCTGACGGCTCTATAATACTCCCATAAAATTCTCACCCCTCTAGCTTTTGCAACAGGAAGATTGTGTTGTAGCTATATGCAGAGTTAAAGAATACTTAGGTAATTCAATGAAAGTTCACAGGAAATCAAGCACCTTTTTGTGTTGGTTATTTTTTTACTGTTCACAAAACTATTCCTTCATCTCAAATTTGACTAGGTTGCCTAGAAGGTATATCAGCTTTCAGTATATTAGAATACAAACAAAAGTTATCATGTTGCAGTCTGACATGTGCTTCTGATGCATTAGCTCAACACAATTCTGAGTCTATGGCTGGATTTATAAGCTTGGTTCACATCACAAACTTTGTTCAGGGGCACAGCCTGACTACAGCAACCTGTATTTGAAGGGAGAAGCTAACAGCAAGGTCTAGAAAGTATCACAGACTTCTGTAGAAGCCAGCAAAAGGAAAATGGGTAGTATTTCAATAATGAGATCATTTGAGAAAGCTCCAGTTTTTGAAAGTGGAAACAAAGTCCCCACTGCCTTTGATGTTTAAGTAAGCAGACTTAAAACAATTTAAAGAGCAAGAAAAAATCTTGTGTTTATTTATAATAAAACAAAAACATCCCATAAAGCCTTGTTTTTCCTTTTAGAATCAGCGTTTATAACAGAATCACTGAATTGTCAGGGTTGGAAGGAGCCCCTGGAGATGACCCAGTCTAATTCCACCCCCCCACCAAAGCAATGCCACCCAGAGCAGGTGACACAGTAATGCATCCAGGTGGGTTCTGAATGTCCCCAGAGAGAGAGACTCCATGACCTCCCTGGGCAGCCTGTTCCAGTGTTTGTCGTTCAATAACACTTAGCAACTTTCATCCCATAGGAGACACGAGGAGTTCTTTCTATCCTTCAGTATGCCCAATCCAACATGCTACATGCACTAAAATTCTTAATCTGTTGGAAGCAGAAGGCTGAGTCACTTTTTGAGCTAGCACTCTGAAAAGAAAAATTCAAGGGCTGGGCACACTAGGAAATCTACACAAATTAAATGCGACTTTTTAATTTACAAGCACCACATGAAAAATGAAATTCAGCGATCGACACAAACCTCCTCCGGCTGCACTGTGCCCGCTTTACATTTTGACTAGCGCCTATGCGCTGCCTCACCCTCCGCAGCTCCCTAAGCTCCTCTGAAGCGGTGGCAGGAGGACGATGCTTGGTGCAGCTCTCGGATCGCACAGCTGAGGTGCTGCCCCTCTGCCCGAGCTTACATTTTCGCCGCTGAAGGGATGCCCAGCTTCGGCTGCGTCAACCCGGCTTTCTGAGGGGCAGCTCCCGCTGGCTCAGAGGTGGCTCCGGCTGCTCAGGCCCGGCGCCGGCCTCCAGCCCGGCCGAGCCCCGCGCCGCTTCCCTGGCCCGTCCCGGCCGAACAAAGGCTGCCCGCGGCCCGCGCCCCCCGCCAGGCCGGCACGGCCGCTCCGCCCGCCGGCCCCCGGGCCCCCCGCCCGCTCGCTCACCACGGCGCCGGACACGGCGTGCACCAGGCTCTCGTAGGAGGCGACGGAGGACATCGCGGCGGCTCTTGGCTGTGGCTGTGGCTGTGGCTGTGGCTGCTGCTCCGCGCGGCCCGGCGGCCCCCCGGCCCCGGCCAGCTCTGGGCTGCCGCGCGCCGCCCCCACGCCCGCCATGGCTCCCGCCCTGTCACGTGCGCCTGCGGCCCCGCCCCGTGCCCGCCCCGGGGCGGGGGAACGGCGGAGGAGAGTGGGATCGGCCGGGGGGATTTTCAGGGAAATCCAGCGTCAGGGCGCTCGGGAAAGGCGTTCCTGGTCCTTCTTCTGTAACTACAATAGCGCCTTTTCACCAGCAGCTTCGCTTCTCTTCGAGAAGAGACCTCATCAGTGGCTATCGGCATCTGAAGGGAGGGTGGGGAGAGGAGGGATACAGGCTCTTCTCTTCCCGGTGGTGCCAAGCAATAGGACAAGAGCAATAGGACAACGGGCAGAAGGTGATGTACATGAAATTCCACCTGAATATGAGGAAGAATTTCTTTAGTATGTAGTGACCACACACGGGAATAGATTGCTCAGAGAGGTTGTGGAATCTCCCTCACTGAAGATGTTCAAGAACCCTCTGAACACAATCCTGTGCCATATTTAATAGCAATAGGGCCATTATTTCCTCTTTTATACATTTTTTTTTAGCCATTTCACTTGAGAGTCACAGAACAGTCTGAGTTGAAAAAGACCCAGAAGCACAACCCTGAGATGACCCTGGTCAAACGGGGAGGCCGGACCCACTGCGGTCCCTTTCCAACATGACTCCTTTTGGGATTCTGTGATTCCCTTTCCCAAACATTTAACACAAGCATTTAATTACAACGAGGAAGAAATACTGAACTTCACATTCTGATTCTGCTTTTTGCTAACTGCAGTCCCTTCTACCTACCTAAAGTCTGGTCTCTTCAAAGTAACATTTTTTCTAGACAATAATTTCTTCTTATTCCATGTGGATCCATCGAGTCTGATGCATTTTCAAGCACCAGGGGATCTTTAGCCCGGAGAAAAGGACCTTTGGGAGGATCTTATTGCACTCTACACGTTAAAGGACATCAAAGGACGTTGTAGCAAGGTGTTGGTCGGCCTCTTCTCCCAGCAAAGAAGCTACAGGAAAGAACAGCCTCAAGTTCGCCAGGGGAGGTTTATACTGGATATTAGGAAGAAATTCTTTAATGAAGGCGTTAGCCAGCACTAGAACAGACTGTCCAGGGAAGTGGTTGAGTCACTATCCCCAGCGGTATTTACAAGACATGTAGATATTGCACCTGGGGACGTGGTTTAGTGGTGGATGTGGCAGTGCTGGGTTTGTGGTTGGACTCAAACTAAGAGGTCTTTTCCAAACTAAACAATTCTATTATTCTGTTTTGTTTACTCCTTTTCCCAGTCTGCAAGCTCTTGCTCCTCCTTTGCTATCATGCTGAGAGCCTGCAGCTGAAGCACACCACTAAAAACAGAGCATCTCCTGTGGCAGGTGGGGCTGGAGTGAGAAGTCCTGGCAAGACAGCATTAGACACAGGTAGCTGGCCAAAGCACAGGGGAGCCGAGGCTCACTGCAGTGAGGGCACACAGAGACAAGGCTATCAGACACACAGTTTGGGAAAATATCCTACAGACTCCTTTTAAACTTTTCTGTAGGAGAGGTTCCACATATATGAAGGAGCTGAGGAAATTAAATGAGTTTGGACATGCCCCAATTCAGAACAGCACTTGGGAGATGATCCCCGCGTCTGTCCATATCCTGCTGGGTTTTTTGCCATTCTCATGTCTTATACTGATTTCCAGATTCCTTCAAGGTTTTGTCCATGTTAATAATCACTCCCCTTTTGTTAGCTTCACCTATACTTCAGAAAAAGACTATAATTAAAGATAGGAATGAATTTTAGCTTTGTATCATGTTACTCCTGGGCTCTTTGGTTTCTATTGTTACTCCATCATATCTTGTTCTCTCTTTCTGAAAGAAAGAATAACTTCATAACTTTTTCTCCATAATTGCAATTCCCAGTCCTTCAGCCTCAACTCCCCAGCTGCCTCTTGTTTGAGGTGCAAGAGCCCCTAGTGCTTACATCTATGGTAGGAATCACCATACCATCCATCGCTTAAACAAGGACAGGGCAGTTGTAACATTACACTCTTCCCAAGAGTTTCTATCACACAATTGGGTAAGGCATTCCCTTTTGAGATGTTCCTTCATTAGGTGGCTGTTAACAGACCTCTTGTCTCTACCCTTCTGTGAGGAAAATCCCATTATTTTCTCTGAGGGAGGGCAGGTATAAAGAACACAGGCTACTCTACCTAATCCAGCTGCTTCGGTTGGACAAAAATAATTTTCCAGTGCAGTGCTCCAGCACATTCCTGTACTCAGACTTTAGATGCTGCTACCAGCAACCTAAGAGACTACAATTCTTTTAGACAATGCTGATACCACTGATAGACCAATTTTTTTTTTATATATATAATGTAAGATCCCTGTGCTGGATGCACCCCTTCTGACTGAGTGACAGTACTTTGGTTCACCAAAAGGAGACCTGGCTGAAATCATCCCTGCAGTGCAAACCTCAACAATCATCCTAAGCTGTATCTTATCTAGGAACAAAGAGTTCAGGCCTCTCTTATCAGGAGATCAGCACCAGCCTGAGCTCAGACTAGACAGAAACTGCTACAGCTGCACACCTGCACATACACCAAAGGGGCTCTGACTACGAGTCAGACATTTTAACATGGAAATAAATGCCTGTAGGCCCCATGAACCCCCTAGGCTCTCCTGTACAGCAGCAGGCTGCTCAGCAATGATGTCCCCCTCAGACAGGGATGGCTCTTAAGGTTAATGCTTGAGGTTGAAAACCCCCTTACAAACATCTGAGATCTATAATGAGGAAAGTGACATTTTACGTTAAGCCTTAAAGTATATTGTATACTTGCTGCAGCTTTTATAAATCTAGCTATAGCTTAATTATTAGATGTACAGTAAGTAGTAGAGTGTTTGACCAGAGTGTAAATAATTGTTTAAACAATAATTTAAAACATTGTTAAATCACTGTTTAATTACTGTTCAATTATTGCTTAATAACAATTCTATCATCATTCCCTTTTCATTTAGGTGTCAATTAATTATCTTTGATCATCATTTAATCATTAATAAAATGTTTTTACTTACACCCACGTTGATACACTCTTAATAACTCACCTGTGACACACTCCTACGTACAAAAGACTCAGGCCTTAATTTAGAATTAAGGTGTACACAGGTCACTGGCTATCTCCTGTCACTGAAGCAGGCAGGAACAGCTTTACAAATCCAGGGAACAATTACACAAAAAGTGACCACACAATCAGGTCCATGAACTTTTGGGAGGAATGCCTCAAACAGGACACAGACCCCCATTACTGCTGTTCTTTGGGCTTTTGTCCCTCTTGTGTGAAGGGAAGGTTTCACCCAAGAGTCGGTTTGTTCTGCAGACTGGAATTCCATCATAAACGTGCACCCAAATAACTCTACCCTATTTCTACTGTATTTAGCAATATTCTTAATACAACACTATGCCCTTTCTATATTGGAAAACAGAGTATTAACAGGTAACACAACTGCAATATTCTAGAAGCAACTTACTTTATTGTTGGAACATACAGAGCTAGCAAAGCTGTCCAAGAAATATAAGGGCCCGCTACAGATTAAGTTAAACTTAATGCCTTGCATTCTATCAAGGGAAAACAAAAGGCAGGTACCTAAAAACCTGCGTAAAGCTAAACCTTTTATCTACACAAAAGGTTTCCTGAAGACATGGCCTTAAGGTCTTCACATAAATGCTACAAATCCACCAGGTTTCCAGGCAAACACATAACATTCACAAGTGGGGTTTGAGGAAGGACAGACAGCCCAAACCTCCTACCTTTCCTCAAATCTGTCAATTCTACTGGAAAGCCTGGAAGAACTGAACTAAATTAAGCAACTACAAGTACAAACATATTCTCTGTACATGAACTTCATCTTTGTTATTTCTTGCTTGCGAAATTCTGTAGGTTCCTGTACAGGAAATTAATCAATCTTGAGAAACTTTACTCTTGATGGATTTTTTTTTGGCTGACCCAAACTTTGTTTCTGATTCATGACAAGGAATGAGGATACTGTTGGTGACTCCAGAGGTCAAACTTACTGCCTCTGCACTCTGTTCACTCTGTTCTACCTTTGCAAGTAAAGAATGACCTCTGAACTTAAACTATATCTACCCTAGTACTCTCCTTATTCTAACATTAATTAAAAAAAAAAAAAAAAAAGAAATACATATCTCCTTTATTTTTGCCCAGAAATTCAATTCATTAGAGAGACCAAACATGTCAAGGCAGAATGACAGAATTAAATTACTACTTTCAAAATTACTTTCTGAATCTGTTGCAAAACTTCATCTCTCAGAGAAGGTGGATAAACTGGATCACACTCCCTGTACATAATAGATAAAAGCAACTAGAAATTAACAAATGAGATTGCAAGTGCTGACAGTTTGAATTCATTAAATAGAGCAATTTGATCACACCAACTTGTCAAGATCAGGCTTAGGTATTAAGGCCAAGGTAAAACCAGCCTCTTCCAGAAGCAAGCACTATAATCACTCATGTATTAAAAAGCACCTGTGTGTGTGAACTTCACATGAACCAATTTTGACTGAGCCTCTGCAATGATGCAGAATGTTCCCTGTGCACTTCATCTAGGTCCAGGGAGTTACTAGACCAAATGTCCCTCAGCCACCCTTAGTTTTATATAGATGAAGTAATTGTGAAACACAATTTTTTGTTGCCTTGATGTTGCTTTTTCCCTCAGACACTTGATAAATGTCTAACATCTGTTCTAAATGTAAATTTTTCTGGTCTTTTTTTTTTTTTTTGTGGTAAAGGCTACTAATTAATTCCAGTTCAGAATCTTGCTATATCTAATTTGAAAAGTTTTCAGAGAGACTAGAGAAAAATTGTGCCAGATTATAAAATGGCTTCTGAAAAACCTTTTCTTTTTCAAGATCTTTTCCTCATTGTAGGATAACACACAAGAAAGTGTGAGAGCAAATCATCTCTTAGAACAATTGTGTTTTCCTTATACACTCTTAGCAACAAGCCGTATTTTAGACCAATTTTAAAAAAATCTGAAATAAGACAGCACAGGTGGTTTTCTCTTCCAAATAAGAGCTAGACACTAGTGGCTAAACATCAGAGTGAATTTTCTGTAATGAGAGGCAGTGTAGCTGGCAGCAGCTCAGATATTTCACTCTCAATATAGTACTGTGATATTTTTCCATCTATTTTTGATTATTTCCTAACATCTTGTACCTTCAGTCCATTTTAAAGCTAATTTTATTGAACACTGTGCTGGTTGTTACATGATTTCAGCTATGATATTTTTCCTTCTGAAATGTGAAATGCAAATTCAATTAATTTCTAGAACTCTTACCCACCAGTGAGAACGTTAGAAAACAAAATGTTTCAGTAATGGAATTCAATTTACTATTACCCGCTTTAGACCTCACCTCCTTGTTACTTACTTGACACTTGAGTAATAAGTACCTTGTTTTTCTGAATACCTTTGTTCCATAAAAATTATGTGTACCATCTGGACTGCTGCAGCTGCTGTACTTCAGGAAGAAATTCTAAGATAAACTGCTAACCTAAACCCTGTAATCTTTCACATTTCTTTACATACAGTAGCAACTCACATTCCTCGTAGCCCCTGAAATAAATGTTTGTACATTAAAAAAAATCTTCTGCAACAACAAAGGTGCCAAAATTGTAACCCACTTAACAAAAAAAGACGTAACACATTCTGCAAATACATTTATTTATTTATTGATAAGATCTCAAGCTTGTCTGAGATCATACATCTAGGATACAGCTTTCAAAAGTGTGCTTGTAAGCAGACATATATAGTAGTAACACTTTGTTAGCAAAATTACAAATGAACATCTGGATTTGGTTAGTCACCAAGATTCAGATTTACAGAAGAGTCCTTGGTATTTACATTCTCTGGGACCTCAGGACCTCCAGTCAGCAGGGACAAGGAAATGTTTCTTACATGAAGTTCCTGATTGCGAGGGTCACATCAAGTGAGTATGATGTACCCAAACTTTGATTCACAAAGTGATCAGTGACTTGTTGCCTGGTTGCTTAATTTTTTTTTTTCTTGCTCCATAGTTCAGATCTACCAGCAACCACCTGATCTGCTTCATTCATTTGCCACATTAAAACTGTTCCTGCTTCCACTGTATTTGCATTTTCTTATATCATTACTGACCTCCTATGCTTTGTCTTGTGGTACTTAACATGGAGGTGTCTGCATTCAATTGGACACCACCATTTTTTACTCCACTTCAGCTCTTTGGAAATCAAGAATTACTTTCTTACAATGCTGCCCTCACTCCATCTTGTGTGAAGCAAGGTTGAGGCCCACCTCTGCAGAGCTCTGAGTATGTTTCACAGGACACCCCTCTGCTACTGTTTTCCTAGTGAGCCACCCTCCAGCTCCAGGTTACCAACCACTGTCAGTACCAGTAACTGCAAGGTCAGACTGCCCTGGAGCAAAGAGGAAACAACCCTCCAGCCTCTGCCAGGAGCATCCCTCAAGCCTACCTGCCCCGGGGGACTTGAAAGAGGCTCCAAACACTTCCAGTCAGCAGCACACCATGACCCATGGGAAGGTACATGCCAAGGCTAACCTGGCTCCAGCTCCCCCTGGCTATGTCCAGAGTGTCCCATCCATATGGGTGAAGGATTCTGCTGGCACAGCAGGTGCCATGAGCTCCCGTAACAATCTTATTTCCTCTTCCATTCCACAGAAGAGGAACACACAGGCAAATGCAAGAGTATGGCTTGTATGAGCTTTATACAAAAGCCCTGAAAGTCACGCACAAGAAAAACAAGGTGGCATTTAAAGACAGATATTTTAAACTACATATAGTACTTGCAAAAAGCTCTTTCTGTAATATGGCTTTACCTTTATGTGGCTTTTTAATACTCATTGACCCATTCACCTCTGGCCTATCACTACTTTACCTGGCTTTGTCCCACCTGCCTTCATCCAACTTTGAGACTCATCCAGTCACTGCCTTCCCACAAAGACAAACCAAGCCACCTCAACAAGTACCAACAATGAAAGGAGATAAAATTTCCAAAAACTTCTGGTAAAGGCACCAAGCTTTGCATTTTCCACATTACTATGCAAAAGGACTCCCTGTGAACTAGACCAGCCTGGATGTGGCAACCGAGCTGACACTTGCTTTCCCTTGGGGCAGCAGCTGAACCAGAGAGGACAGTCAAGTCCCTGGGACTCACACAGGAACAAGGCTCTGCTACCAGCCAGCTGCAGGTGCATCACTGCACTCCTGGGCAGCCTGGGTCATTGAATCCGGGCATGGGATCAGCCAAATAGCTCAGTGCAGGACTTGTGCACAAGGCAGGAAGGCACACCTGAGCCAGGGGCAGGACTGGCAGCACTCTGTCCCAGCTGACATCGATATGCTCTTGCAGCTTTCAGAAACAGCAGAGGTGATTATTGCCACTGCACTTACAACAACCACCCCCACTCAATGCTCCAACAGAACTAATAACCTGAAGGATCTGCCAGTAAATACAGGAGCAACCAACGAAAATAACAACTTCCTCATTTAGCTACTTACATCCCGCATTTGGAACTTCCTGTCTTTGCTCATCTCTTGTGCCGTTAGCTTTCTGCACTTGTACTTCTGTTCAAACCAATTTAGCTGCTTAGATGTCCACACACCAACTCGGGGAACTGAGAAGAAGTCCAGACAGCTCATCAATTTACTTGCTGAGTAACATTAAAACCAAAAAAGCTCACACACCAAGGGAGTCATAGGATGTGTATTCCCAAAGAACAAGAATTCAGCTAAACTCCTAAAGCCAACATCAAAATGAGAGAGAATGCTTTTATAGAATCAATCAACTCTCAGTAGGGGTAACTGATGTGTAAGCAAGCAGGCAGGACACAGATATGACCATTTCTATTAGGTAGGAGTAATTTCCTAGTTTTGACTATTCATGGGAAGACAGACACAAACAGCCAAGTTGGAACAACAGGAAACTGTAAGGAATAAATCTATATTCAAGATACTCTAATTTGTGAACAACACACATGCACTAGCCTGAAGACAGAAGTCAAGATTTAGCCTATATTGAGGGGTGACCTACTTCAAATATCTTTTCCTGGGAATGGGAGATCAAGACTATGACCAAAAGCCATGCACACAGCAACACACAATTGTAATTTGAGTTCATTCGGTCATGAAGACGAGCCCTTAGGCATTTTGTTCCAATTTAAAACACAAGTTATACATACAGTTTGAATAAAGCACTTCCACATTTAACTTAATTTAAGCAAAATAGTTTTTATCAGAAAGTTACACAAACCCAAAAAGCTGTGTTTTTCAAAACCATACTTTATTTTTAAAGGCTAAGAGAAGTATTCAGAACTGTATTTCTTAAGCAAAAAGATTCACATTTTATTGTGCACGGTCATTAGTAGGAGAAAAAGCATTTGGGGATTTACTTTTTTGCAACTGCTGTAGAGTTCCTACATCAAACCACATTTGTTTAAAAATGGTAACATCAGTTATGGCTCAAGATACAGAATTACAAAAGAGTAACACAAACCTTGAAATTCACAGGGTGAACAGGTAACTGTGGTCATTTTTCCCACATAAAGATGTTTTAGCCAAGACAAACAGAAGCAACAACTGTCTTTATTGGTAGCCAAATCCACTGAACGTCATCAGGACAGACAGTGCATCAAAGATACCCATGCTGATAAATGCATGTGTTAGGAGAATGTTCTGTCTGTTCCAATTACTTCACCTTTTCCTCTGTATCACAAGCCTCAAAACCATGGAGGTATGAAACCACAACAACAGATTTTTTTTTTTAAACAAGAGGCTACAAGAAAAGATGGAAGACTACAGAATGTGGTGAAGAAAGAGTCATCACCTCTACAGAGACAGCAGGACTTTGACCAAGAAATTTTAATCAGCGAGCATGTAAGAACCCAAACCGATTCAGAACCCAGAGCTGCAATTTTGTCGAGTGTTCTCCCCTTCACCAATGTGTAACTCTGCATGTACGTGTTCTGGATGGCTTGCATTCAGTGGGACAGAGGTAGTGATGGGAACAAGATTCCTTCCCTAAAGTTTCCAAATAGATGCAACCTGGTAAGCATGGCCCCAAGGAAGGGTGAGTGCAACCAGCAGAGGGCCTGCCAACTGGGAAAGGACAAGAGTACAAGCTCAGACAGGAAGCTGCTCTCCCATACCCAGACTGATAAATAACATGTTACGTAAAGGTGCTGGACAAGAACTGAACAAGTAACAAAACGTCTGTGGCCTCAGCAATATGTACTTCATGCCAGGTTGTGCAAAGGGTAGAACTGTACCTTTGCTGCACAGTTGTGGTGATCAAAATGATATAGTATTTGCAGTACTGCCAGAAGTTCCAGTGTGTAACTAGCTAGCCTGATTATACTGATAATAGCTTTAAAAAGTCTATCACCCATTAAAAAAAAAAAAGTTGTATTTGCGGACAATTCCTTTATCCAGTTAACTCTTCAGACTTGTCCCACCTTTGCTATTTTTCTGTCCTAAGGGGATTAAGACAGACTTCAGTTTTTAAAGTTCTTTCCCATTTGCTCAGTGAGAGCAATAAAAAAAAAAAAAAAAAAGCATGTTTTTATCTTATACTCCTGGAATATTACAATTTGTTATAAGAACATTAATTCAGAGAAAACTGTCTGTAACACTTACAATGAAAGGCTGCAACTGTTGGACAAGAAGGGATGGTCAAAAACTAGGTCATCTGAATATAATTTGAGTTCTAGAAACCAATAATTGAATAAAGTCAATATCTGGGGCTAGAGAGCAATTCTCCTTAGAACACCCCATTTCTCTTCTTAAGAAGATCAGAGGTAAAATGGTTTATTTTATTGCGACACTGGTTAGCCAAATCCAATCCTTGCCATTCAGGTATGATTTTTAAGAACCAGGGATTTTATGGTTTACTGCCAAATTTGGCAGACAATTTACTGATGAGATTCATGACCTTGGGATTGCTCTGGTACTTGGACATATTTGCTGGATTCTGGGCAACCTCCTGGAATGCAACCATAACTTCTGGATCCTGCAGGACAAAAAGGAAAAGAAAAATTACGGCATTTGTTAAACAACTCTACAAAAGTGATTATGTAGTTCCAATGAATCTAGTCTTGCTCAGGTTTTACATGACAAGGCCAAGTTAGACTTCTGGCAAGAATTCTCTTAAGACAACCCAATAATACAGTGCATGCTGTTTAAGCTGTGTCGCTAAACACCAGAGTCATTATTGAACTTGTTACACTAAAAGTTCAGTGCAGGAGAAGGGGAATCAGATAAGACTTCTGTTTTCCCAGAACAGGAGCTATCAAACACAGCCACACCTACTGTATTTTTTCTGTTCAGGCATCTTTCAAATGCATTTTGAAGGAGGTAGGAGCTTGAGGTGTGTAGCATGCATGATAGGAAAAATCTACTCTGAACAACACCTGATTCTCATCCTTTTCCCATTTTTTCATTTTAGCAGCAAAAGCCTGAAACTGTTGGGTTGTGAGCAGACAATGTGGCAATGTTTGGCTTTTAAAATCCATCTAATTCTCAGTCATTCCTCACCTCCACTGAGAAATCACACTTGGAAAAGAACCTTGTTATCTCTTATCACACTACTGTGTTGCAGTTGATAAATACATCCACATATTCATCAAAGTCAGTGCCCAAAAAAATTACTCTATCTTCTCTATTTAGTATGAGAAGCATAAATACCTTTTTCCCACACTTCTAGTATACCTTTGGCCTCTACCAAACTTGAACTGGTTTTACTTGTTTTACCTGTGTATGTTTTGAACATAATGACTCTGTATGTAACAATTTTACATCTCAGCCTGGAAAAATGTTTCCATTATAAGCAGTATCTGCAAAAAATTCCAATTTTCTTTAATTCAAGTGTAAGCAGTTTATTATGTTCAATACAAATCACAGATGTTAGCTGTAATTTTATCTGCTGTACTTTCTAAGACATTAAAGTATTTTTACCAAAAGACACACTGCTTCCTAGACTTCCAACCCACTGCTGCAGCAGGCATGTTCTTTTGAAGCCATCACCACATAACCAGTGTGCTCAGAGCTGTCTGTGCTACAGTAACATCATCCTCTATCTATTCTAGCATCAGACTCAGTCCAAAGCTGTTCAACAAGCCTGATCCTAAATTGCATTTGGTAGGTGTGGACTCTACTGAAAGCACCCACACACCTCAGTCATATTTTATACATGTTGGGAACCAAGAGTCCAGTCTTATGGGAGGATTTAAAAATGTGTTGTCTTCCTCACAAAAGATAATCTGCAAAGTACATGAAAAATAGAATGCTGAAGTTCAGAAAAGAGAGATTAGATACATTCTCTCCACTTTACAGCATTCCCATGCAAACAAAAAAGGCAGACTTTCACGACCTCAGACTTCTTGAACAGATTTCAAAATAGGGCATATGATTATAAAGATTGTCATATTGTTAAGTCTGTGGTTTCATCTATATATGAATCTGGAACAAATAGCAGAGTAATCTTAGTCACTAGTTTGTGTCAAAGCACTCCTAAATGAATGTGAAATATCCAGTTTTATGCTGTGTTTCACTTTCCTATAAATTCACAGCAAGTAAGTGTTTCTGTACTTTTGTGACTCCCTGGAAGCTCTCAACCTTAGAGCATGCTTGTAACATCCAAGGTTTGACAGTGATGAGCAATATTATCAAAATAAAGTGTAAGGCTGAGGATATCAGCATTTCTGGAGGGAAATGTTTAGTGCATAATGTGGCCATTGTTTAGTGCAATGGTAGCCATTCTATTAATGGTAGCAGGGAGACATTCAGTTTTCTGATGCTCTGGTCTTTAGTTGCAGAAGAAAAAATAATACTTCCAAGAAAGAAGTTATCACTACTTTTTTTTCCCCAACTTAACACATTTTGTTGGAAGTCTGTGTCTAACATATGCTACACGTCAAATAAGGAATCCATAGGTTCATCTTACATATAACTTCTTATGGAAAGAACTTCTACTTGACTTCAAAATGCAAATGTCATGTGTCTAGAGAAAACACTTGTATATGCAAGATATGAAGTACGAGACAACCCTCCAGATGGACAAAACAGTAAAATAAAACACACTAAAATTTCACTCAATTCCTCTGAAGACTAGAAAGCTTAGGGGCAAATGAGCTGAAAAAGCACGCATCAGAAGTCACTGCAAAAAGTCACAACTTGCTACCATTAAGAAGCTGTGAAAAGAAATGCAAGAGAAATTTTGCTGCTTTGAGAAAAAAAAAATCTGAAGAAAAAAATCTTCAGGTAATGGAACCAGAAATCTTCCTCAAGAAAGAAGTTTTCACAGTGGTTTGCAGAGATCACAAAGTCAGAGAATTGTTAGCGTTGGAAAGGACCTCTGGAGATCATCTAGGCCAACACCCCTGCCCAGGCAGGGTCACCTAGACCTGGTAAGATTTATGCCAATGACAAGCAATAACTCCCCTAAACATGTCCACAGGCAGCCATATCTGGTTCTTTGGTTGCTTCTATGGATGACAAGATGAAGTTAACAGTAAAATCAGCTTAATCTGGCTTGTCTTCAGGCACCCACAGTTGCCAGGTTTACTGAGATGTTACAAGACTAGGGCACATTTCAGTGTTAACTCATGGAGAATAGTCTCCAAAATGATGAAATCATAGCAAGTCTAAAGAGACTGAGACAGTGCCCTTTACTCTTAAACTACTCCCATTTTGGCACTAACTCCTTACTATGAAAAGCCCCTACAGACTAACAGCTGCAAAGCATTTTGGAATGACTTGTGTGATTCAGTATGTTCACACTGTTTTGTTACCTCAGATAACAGACACAGCAGCTGCCAGCTTACATTATCAATCAGCATATTCCATAGCTGCATTGAGCAGATGCCAAGCAGTAGAAACTACTGTCTTTTCAAACTAGAGCTTACATGGCCAATTCAGAAAAGACCAGAAAGCAGAGTTGGACATTTTAGGAAAAGGTGGCAATGCAGACACAGATAAAAGTTCTAATAAATCTTATCGAGATAGCTGTACATGCTAAAACCTGCCTGCATTATCAGAAAATACTGTCAACACACATTCTTGCAAGAGTCCTAGCCTATGCTGGAGCATATGTAATCAGCATGCTATGGAGTTTTCTTAAAGGCATGTGACAAGCACTTAATATTTAGCTGCACCACAACACTGCTTTCAGCAACCTCTCATCACAAACTCCAGTGTTAGAGCAGGAAGTAGCCAGGTAAGGAACACAGCTACAATCAAGGGCCCTTTCTGCATGGTTTGCATGCAAGCCAACACTGCTGACTGTGGCAGCCTAAGTAAAGTTGTGTTTTCCAACACCAGCAACCATTAAGGGAACAAACCCATGAACTTTTGCATGGAAAGTGATGATTTTTTTGTGATTCCAGGGTATACTGAATAAGCTTCCTTTGTGATGCCTTCATTTCAATGAGCTGAGGACAATATTTAACTCTACTCACAGCAATCCAGAAAAAAGAAACAAGACAGTTTTGTACTTGATCATATTAGAATGCAAATCTAACTCCATAGCTCTGACTTTTTCTAGCCCACCTGCCCTTAAGATGGTGTTGTCAGACATGCTCCCTTTAATCTGCTGAAATACTTCTCTTGAGTAGAAGTAGTTATGACACTGAGCAATTAATCAAGCCCACCAGGGAAGCAAGCTTTCTGAATACCATTTCAGTAAATGCCAGATGAAGAACTATTCTAATAATACTTTGTCTCTGGCAAAACCTCAAACATTTAATCTCCTAAGAGAAAGGCAATTCTCATCACAATATTATTATAATATATTGTGTAAGAAAAATATTATCAATTTTTTTGTTTGTGCATAATTATCCCCCTACAAAGTGTGTGCATTCAAAAAATGAGCAAGTGAATCATAATGTGTGGAAAAGGACCATTTGAGAAACTTCCTCAAAAGAGATGACAACTGCATATAACACACAGTTTTGCCTATCACGGATGGGGGGCAGGATTTGTGTGTCATCTTTAATTAAGCTTCCATAAGTTTGCAAAACAGCTAACATTTAATCCAGACAGTCTGGTGTCACACACATGAGGAAAGAATTTTACAATAGAAATAAGCAAGCACCCCACTGCCATCCAAAAGGTCACATCTTCCTTCCTCCCCTTAGGCCCACAGGTGCTGCTCTTCTCTCATTCAGAAGGTGTAGCTTTAACAAATACTCACCTGCATGGCTGCAAGAACTTCTGGATCACTGAGGATCTCGTTCAGACCGGGCACACCTGCCATCCCTGGCATGCCTGCAGCCCCAGGAAAGCCACCTGAAAATCCAACACAAGAAAAATGTTCAACTCACCCACACTGTAATTATGCTCACTGAGATCAAGACCTACTGCCCTTGCCACATCTCTAAAGCCATGCCTTCCATATGGCTACAGCTGGCCCACTCAATGGAAAGCAGGGTCTTCACCTTCTCTTTCTGTTAAGACCTACATCTCATTTCATCCATGTTTTTAACCCATTGAATAGGAAGCTTGTAGCGAGTACAGTTCTTTTCCTGGTTACTTAAAATGAGGTAGGTCTCAAGCTCAGGAACATAAGGAGTTTGAATGCCTGCGGTGAACAATTCAGGGCAGAAGTAGCTCAGTATTATGTCCCAGGCACATTCCACATTTGGCAGGAACTTCAGGTTTTGAAAAACTGTGTCACCAATGGGGAAAAACTCCAACAAAACCCCAAGAAAAACATCCCTGAAGCAAAATACTTGAGGTTCTCTTATGGAATCCATGTTCTGCAGCTTCCCCAGCTGTGCTGAGCATGACACATATGGGTCTCTATCTGGCTGCTGATCCAGCTGGAGCACACACAGCCTATCTCAACTCTCAACTATAGCTCAATCTTCAAGAGCATCAGTACTTTTGTTTCTCCCCAGTTCATTGTATAACATGGAAAGCCTGATTTTTGTGAAGCTGTCAAGGATAACTTTTCTACAAGGTAATCTGCACTACCTCCTTAAAAAAACTATTCTGTTAACAACAGCTTGCAACCAGCACAGATTTCCCTCATGTTCAATCCAAATTTTCAACTTTAAAACTATTGCTCTTAAACGGATTCAAGGTACCATGAGTAATTTAGAAAACATTTTTATACTCATTTTTAAACACATTATCAAAGATATTCAGCTTCTTTTGTTTTCCCAGACCTAAATACTTTCATTGTTATTCTTCAATTATTGATTTCTATCTTCCCTCTACTTGCTACACAGCATCATTCCTCTTCAAGAGAAAGAATCCCATCCCTCTTACTAGTGCTCCAAGAGTTATTTGTATATGAGAGCTCTAAACTTCACATAAGATTTTTCTCTCTGTCTTGAGAAAAAATGCTATAAAACCTGCAGTTATAATACTCCATATGGAAACAACAGCCACCTCTACCTGAAGTATTTGTGCTTAAAAATAAAATACCTGGGAAGCCACCTGGGAAGCCACCAAACTGAGCTCCTCCTGCCTGTCGTCTTGCTTCTTCCTCCTGCAGATGAAAGCACATCATTCCACACAAAATAATGGAAGTGCAGCCTGTTTTCTACTGCTCAGCTGGGTTTAGGAGAAAAAAAAACCAGCCAAGACTGTTTCAGGCAGATCTGCCATCACAAGAAACAAAGCACTCTACTATCTTCAAAGCCACTGACAAGAAATTGCTCTGTCTATTCTTAATTTTGTACATGACTGCAGGTTAGTTATGTAAGGTATGCTTCCACTGAATACAAATACTTAATACTGTAGGATTTGTTTTAGCTCCCCAACTGTATTTTTAGAACTCCCACCCCTCTCATATTAAAATACATCATTAAAACACCAAAAAAAAAAAAAAAAAAAAAAAAAAAAAAAAAAAAAAAAAAAGGCAAGCAAACTGTGCCAGGAATTGAGGAAGAGAAGCAAAGTATTATGCTGAATTTAAAACCTCCCACTTTGGGACACATAAGTACTTGAAGTGAAACCTATTCCGGAACAGTCACACAATAACTGACTTCTTGAAATACAGGATTAGTAGAGATTCCAGAGACAGTTTTTGTCACAAGCAATAAAACCAGATAACTCAAACGCCTTCTTCTCCAGACTTCATTATTGGTTAAGTAACCAAGACAGAAACCAACTCTTCAAAATTTAAAATTTACATTTAGATAAGTACATTTTTTTCCTCTGTAATTAGTTTTAACCAAAATTAACACTCTCCAAATTTTTAAGAAATATTAAAGCTTGAATATTCACCCTTTGTGCTTTCTCATGCTCCTCCCGTGCCTTCTTCACTCTTTCCATTCTTTCCCTGATTTCCTTTTCTTCACGCTTCCGCTCATACTTCCGTCGATGTTCTGCAATTTTCTGAGCCTGTCACAATGGAATACCAGGAGTTCCTACACACTTCTAGCATCTCACACCATGTATTTCAGTACAAAACACATGTAAACATAACCAAGCCATTCTACCAGTTCTTAAAACTAAGATCTGATTTCACATCCTAAAAGCCTCTTTGCTTTAGGAGCCATTTGCTACTTCCTTCCCATGGCAGTCTGCCATTCATGTCTACTCAACCCTGACTGGATTCACCAAAACATGCACTCTAACTTTTTTTTTTTGCAGTAGTTTTGGGACTTGCATCATTGTTAGCACTTGAACATGTTATTATTCCATGTTCCTTTCTGCTTTTATGCTGAAATAATGATTTCTCTGGGGCTAAAACCAGCAACTGTCCTGAAAAAAGGCACAATAGGAAGTATAATTCCCACTGCACACACACACTTTCTAGAGAGTGCTACTGCTGTTTCAGATGCCTCTACAGCATGTACAGACCAGCACAAGCAGACCAAATAATTCCTCAACCAACCCAAGAAAGGGGTGGTGGGGAGGAAGTTTGCTTCCTTTTACTAACTTTTTCCCCAAATGTATTAAATCTATAGTCCCAGCGAAAGAAGAATTCACAATGAACTTCCTAAGGCTCCTCACTCAGAATTAATGGCAGCACTGGTTTCCTCAAAACAGAAGGTATCCTCATAAATAATTGCAAAAATGTTCCATGATTTCAGAAATAGTGTATGATGGTTACTCTGTAACATTCCTGTAACTGAAAAACACATAGCAAAATCCGGATGCAAGAACAAAGACACTACTTATACAATGGATACTCTTGTATTCTTTTAGAGAAATACTCTTATTCTTTAAAGGAAAAAACTGCTTTTTAAGTAGGAGAAATTTGATACAACTTATTTTAGTTAGGAGATACTCATTCCATACTACATCATTCCTGAAGCGCATCTGCCAGAGAAAGCACACGGGAGGCAGCAGGAATGATAGGGAGTGAATGCAGTACCTGCTATCAGATCCTGACATCACTGACATTTAATGGCTCATTAAGAGAGAAGTAAGTGTTGTTTTCTTTTTAATGAAGCATAAATAGTTTCCAAATTTTAGATTTTTGTTATTTCTAAGTATATCTCAAAATTAACTAAAGGTTTTTAGAATTTGACTTAGACTTTTAGCTGAAAGTACTACAAAGCAAAAAATTCTAGGGAAGCTTGAAGTGAATAAATTAGATGAACACATCATTTTCACTTCCTAAAGATTTTGAAAATCACTCATGGAAAGATCCTATGTTTTTCCTAGAGCTACATACACAAATTCCCATGCAGTTAGCAACTACACATCAATGTATCAGATGTACTCACTCTGCTGTTTCTGTGCTCAAGCAGATTAACTGGGAAAGAAAAGGCTCCCCCTCAGCCAAGCATTAAGTATTACTTCTTATGAAGACCAGTTGAGACCTAAGACCTAATTACATTAACCACAGATCAATAGTCTCCAAAACAGAAGACTAATAGGTTGTAAAATGGTTTCCATTGTCATTTTGCTGGAGACAGCAAAGATATGGTAGAAAAGCTGAAAGCAGCAGTTCTTAGACACAGGAATGTTTATGCAAGTGGGGGGTTAAGCCTGGCTGGCTGCTAGATGCTCACAAAGCCACTCTCTCACTCCTCCCTCCTCAACAGGACAGGAAGAGAAAAATAAGATGGAGAAGCTCTTGGCTTGAGATGAAGATAAGATCACTCACCCACTACCATCATGGGCAAAACAGACTCAACCTGGGGAGGATTCATTTAATTTTTGCCCAGTAAAAATGGAGCAGGATGATGAGAAACAAAGACAAAACTAAAGCAACATTCTTCCCAAAGCTCAGCTTTACTGCTTCATCCCTCTCTTCCACCCTTAAGAGCACAATGGGATGGAGGCCATCATCAGTTCATAACACTGTATTTCTGCCACTCCTCCCTTTTCACGCCTTTTTCCTGCCCCAGTGTGTCTGCCCCACAGGATACAGTTCTTCACAAACTGCTCCAGTGTGGTTGTCCCCACAAGATACAGCGCTTAAACAACAGACTGATCCCCCATGAGCTGCAGCTCCTGCCACAAAACCAGCTTCTGTGTAGGCTTCTCTCCACAGGCTGCAGCTTCTGCCAGGAGCCTGCTCCAGGGGACTCTCCATGAGCTGCAGCTTTCCTCAAGGCAGATCCACTTCCTCTGTCATGGGATCCTCCATGGGCTGCAGGGTGGATCTGCCCCACTGTGGATCTCCATGGGCTCAAGAAGGACAACCGGCTTAACCATGACCTTCTCCACTGGCTGCAGGGAAATCTCTGCTCCCATGCCTAGCACACCTCCTCCCACTTCCTTCTTCTAAAGAAACTCATCTTGGTGTCTCTAGAGGGGTTGCTTCTCTCATGTTTTTCTTCTTTACTGCCCGCCCTCTCACAGCTGTTATACTGTGTTTTTCAACCCTTTCTTAAAATCTTATTACAGAAGCACCACTGGCATCACTGACTTGCTGGGCTTCAGCACCAGCTGGAAATGGCTCCTTCTGACAGAGGGGCAGCCTCAGGTCTCTCCTTACAACAGGAGGAGCCCTGCAGGCTCCAACTTACCCCAAACTTCCTATGTAAATCCAATACAATGTAACAGCTGCCATCTGTGGTGTGTCAATCACTTCAAAGGAACAGGCGAAAACATGAGAAAGAAAGCCTGCTATCAATGGTGTTACAGAAGCTTCTCCTTAGAAGATTGCTGGGGTCAGCCAGGGGAGAACAGCTGAAAACCAGTTGTGCAGAACTGAGGCTGCCCTCATGGGGCTGACTAATGAAAGTACAAACCACAGCAAAATGCCTCCTTTGGAAAACGTGCTTAAGGTCAAAGCTTTGATCAACTCAGAAATATCTTGGGGAAAAAAATCAATCATCAGCTATCTCTGGCTTTTTGGAAGGTTTTTAGTCTAGATTTTAAAAAACCTGGCAAACTCCAACTGCTTCAGATTCTTCTGTTAAAATCTGAAAAATGAATATATTTCATATTTCTGTTACATGCCCAGACCCCCACATTCAATTTCTCTACACACAGCCATAAACAGCTGTTACTCAAGACAGAAGTATTTATAAACTCAGTCTGAAGTGCTGGAACACATATGAACACATTTCTTCCAGACAATGCCTGTTGAAGAATATGAAGGCAGCTGTGTCACTTGGACAAATGCAGGAAAGACCTCCAACATTCCTCCCCACTTACTCTTGGCTGCACCTCCTTCAGCATGGCACTTGCATCTTCATCATAATCCAGTTTACAAGCTAATGCAAGATCATGAGCAGCCTCCTCCCAGTGACCAAGAAGTCTAGAATTCAGAAGACACCAACTGTCAGAAGGGAAAATTAAACACTTGCTGCTCTTCAAAACATTTAACCATGCATCAGTCAGAAATTTTACCTAGAGCTACAAGGAGTTTAAGAACCATGGTGGTTCCTCTAAGCTGCACACTACAAGAGGACACTTGTTTGCTTCATATCCTTATGGAAACTTTTGTTTGAAGTAACAACAAGCAAAAAACTCTCCATGAGATTATGTCATTGTCTGCTGTAAAGAATAATCTAACAGGGAGAAGGGTACCCTAGCAAAACACATGAAGCACTACTGCCACCTCAGGTTTATGTGGACCCTCTTATTCAGCACTCAAACCTTGTGACTGGATGTACCACATCCTAATTAAAGCAATCATGTTAGCCTCTGTGCACACTTCTTTACTATTAATTTATACATACTCTTGACAATTAAAAATTTAAGCAAATGGTGGTATTACTAAATGGTGAAAGCACTTCTGCTCACAGACAGAGGTATTAATTCAAACTATTCTCCAGTCTTCCCACTCTTAGCCTTCACACTGTAAATTAAAACTGCACACACTAACAAACTACTCTCTAAACACTAAGATGCTTTTTCTCAAGTTAAATTAGCATTTACTTCTTCCACTTTTACATAAACCATAAAAATTGTCACCTTTTTTCTTGATTTATTACTAATAAAAAAAAAATTGAACTATAGTTTGTGGGATGCCTAACACCATTTAAAATAATTATATTGTTTGCAACAAATGGCTCCCTAATAACCAGGCACTTTAGTTTACTATGTAAAAGAGCTCCAGGGAGAGTCTAAGGGAAAAGAACAGCACAGAAATGTTCAAGAATTATAGGTCAGTAAAAAAACCCCAACAAACTAAGTGAAAACAAAAGACCTCCAAACAAATAAAACAAGCAGCCCTAGATATCACTATCTTTACCAAATAATTACAAAATGTTATTCAGAAAAGCAGAAAGCCATTAGAAGATGAGAGAGAGAGAGAGAGAGAGAGAGAGAAAGAGAAAGGGTGAGTGGAGGGGAAACAGTACCAGGAGACCTACTCATAAATTGCCACCAATAAATCACCATCCTTTCTATTCTCTAAGCCACATACTCAGCACAATGGTTTCTTGGCTCACAGCTACTGCTCTCAGGTACAAGACAAACAGTTCAGAGGCACAGAGAAGGAGAGAATGTGTGAGCAACTATTCCCCCCAAGAAAAGAGAATATCAAGTACAGGTGCAGTTCATTACCTATGTGCTTTCCCCCTCCATTTATAGGTCTGTGCCGAGTCAGGATTAATCTTGATGGCTCTGTCACAATCTCTAATGGCAGCATTTGGCTTCTGTAGTTTCACAAAAACACTGTGGGAACAAGAACATTTATCATACATATTGAAATACCAAGTTACTAACTTAAGCTGGAAATATTATTGGATGACTAAGAGGCAAGCTAGTGAGATAATGCATTTGAAGAGCTGACTTCAAAAAGATTTCATAGTAACATAGATAACAGAGTCACTAAAATTTAGTCTCACCCTCCCAGCACTGTAGGTGACTCATGAGCAAGAACTGAAAGCATTCATTGTTCAGACTCAAGCCTTGCCAGCAAGAATAACTCCAGGGCAGGACAAGAAGACACAGAAATGCAAAGGACAGCCCCATGGTGCTCGGAGTCTATGGCCAATGGCAACTAGCAATTTGAACAAAACAACAATATTCTGCATACCATATTGCACAGTCCTTAACACAGTAACACAAAGAAAGCATGAGGAGTTACACAGGCTACAAGGATCAACAGCTACAGTCATGAGGAAAAGGAGGTAGGACATGAGTCATCAAAATCAAAAGCAGCAAAACAAACACAAACTCAGCAAGAAGCCCCAATCCCTTGTCAGTTAAATGTAAAAACTGAAAATTTTACACCACACAAACATATCAGACTAACTAGCAGAGTGGTACTTTATGAGGTTCAAGTAATTAAAATTAAAAATCTCTTAAGGAAACACTAAAAAACATTCCTGAATTGACAAAAGTATTCAATATTTAACATCTTCCATGCCAGAACTTCTACACCTACATCTAATTCTACAGCTTCCTTTTACATGTATTTGAAAACAGTTACATGCAAAAACTTTGATATGGAAAGGAAAAATCAGCAAGGAAAGTACCAGTTAAGATGTATTACAATGGAACAGTATTTTATATTACAAAGAACACTAATTAATCTTATGAAAGTTTCTGTTCTCTTTTAATAAAATTGCTATGGAAAAGATCCACTAAATTATCATATTATCCATGATTACTGGTCCTTTGGGTAAGAACAGGGGGAAAAAAAAAATCTGCTTCTGCAACCCATACTTGTCAAGCCTTCCTGAAGAATCAGTAAGATAAAGATATTTGTTCATTATGAATTTAGAAAGTTCCCAAAGCATCATCTGCAGTCTGGTAGATGTAAGGAGCAGTAAGGGGCGTGGAGAATGGGCTGAGATACAGATGTGTCCTGTTCAGACATACGACTGTTGAATAAAACCTGGTCTACTAACAAACTCATTTAGCAGGTACAACAGGGAGAGAATCCACAGGATTCATAACTAAGTTTGCATCTAAACAGAGTGTCATTTCAATCATCATCTTAATCCTACAACACACTTCAGATTTTACAAGTGTTTGTAACCCAGCATTATTCTACCTCAACATACCAAAAGCACTATTGTTGAGGAATCCTTTCAGTGCAGCAATACTCCACGTGCAGCTGCAGTGTCAGCTGAAGATTGGACTCCAGGTGGTGAGAGCCCCAGGCAAGAACTGGTGTCAACCTTTGCACAGGGACCTGTGGCCCAGCCAGGTTACTGGACACTCACACACAGCAGGATGCCCATGACCTCAGACTTTCACAAGCACAGACTATGAAGGTATAAAAGCCCAGGGCTTGCTTTGTTTGGAATCCCTCCTCAGAGGCACCAGCACAAGCTGTTAATTTGTTATTGCACCATGACTAAATTATTTTAAGGATCCAGATGTCTGAGAATCTGCTGCGGGAAACCCAGGGTCAAGACAGTAAGGAAACCTGATCTGACTGTGAGTGTGTGGGGTGTAGCTGCAAAGGTGCTTCAGTCCCAATTCAGGCAGTGCGAGCATGACTGCCAGGGTGCCTCCTGGAAAGTGTTAATGCCTTCTTAATGTTACCACAGTGCATTCTGGAACATCATTCTGTTATTTACTCTCTTACCAAGATGCTTTATATGGCTGCTACAGCAAATCTGAGTCAAACAGAAGAGAAACCATGAAATAAACACTTCCCTTTCCCTCCTGTGGTTGAAGTTTACACAGATCCTCAAGTTGCCTTATATTTAGGCTCCTTAAGGAGCATAACTGAACAGGCAGAAACACAAATCACTAGGTTATGACTCACCTTGCCCTCTTGGCATACAAGATGGCCAAACAAGGATTCAGCTTGATAGCATCTGTGAACAAGTCAACAGCCTTCTGAAGGTCCCCTAAATATTAAGTACCAGTGAAGTTTCAGTGATTATGTAATGAAATCACATCTGAATTCCCAAACCTGCCTTACACAGTGTTATGTGCCTAAACACTTCTTAGAAGATTAGCAACAAAGAAAAAAATCACTTTCTCCATCTTGCTATATTATGGAAGTACAAACTCCAAAATTAATGCTTGAAGAGATATTTTCCCAGTTAAATTTGTATATTTAACTTTGAATGCAATCAAACAAAATGTCACATCTTTACACCTTTTCACTGCATTAAGACAAACCACTAGAGACACCAATCATAATATGGAGGGAATTACTATAATGTTCAATTTGCAATTAAGATGCTGTAGTACCTCCTTTCCTCTTCCACCTTTCCCTAAACTATGGCTACATTGGAAAAACAGTACTTGAAGAAGCTTTCAAGTTCTAGACAGTTTTGGGTATCCAAAAAGAAGTATGTTTCTTCCTCCTCAAAAGCATTCACAATGGTCCAAGATATTCTCTTTCTTTTTTGTAAGAGGAAAACCAAAACAAATGTCCCTGAATAAGTACCAAAAAAAAATTTATCACCTTCACTGAGAGCATTTATTGCTTCCATCTTCTTTTCATTAGCTTGATCCACCATCTCTTCTGTTACCTAACAAAATAAAATGAAAAACACACACACAAACCCCAAAAGCTGTTGAGTCCAGGCCAAAATTACCACACTAAGACCTCGCCAAAGGAGAAAGTGCTTCAGTTGTTCAATTACAGAACCTTAATTTTAATTTGCATTAAAATCATAGGTTAAAAAACCCACAAAACCTTTGCTTTCAGCTTGAAGACATTAGTCAACATTATTTTTAGCTATAAAATACTTAAAAGCGAAGTTAAATAATGGTAGAATTCTACATATCTAGTTTGCATGGGTGTTTTGATAAACTTCTTTGGCATTTTCTGACCTGATCATCCACATGAAACTTTTTGATTGACTCTAACCTTGAAAAGGAAAAGAATGTGATTTTAAGCCAGTAAGTTTTCTGTTTAGAAGAAAACGAGGCAAAACAACAGCTGGTTACACAGATAATAGAGTATTCATCCTCTCTCAGCTGCTACCCTTGATTACACTCACACCCTCCTATCTTTCCTACAGCTACACTGAAAATTTGCTTACCTCCACATTTTCATCTCCCATTTCTTGAGGGTCATCGTTGTCTGGTTCAATCACTCCTTCATTATCAATTTCTGGGGGAAGAACAAAAAGCAAGACTTAGCTCCATCTACAGAGACAGGATTTGCAGAATTTTCAGATTGGCAAAATGCAATCAAGTCACATTTTCCCCACCTAAGTCGCTCTCTTCACTTTCTGGTTCAGGTGGTTTAACGGGCTCCTCTGGGTGTTCCTCTGCTTTGCCCTGAGAGAGACACAGATTTATAAGCACACATTATTTCTGACCAATGCTCCATTTCCACTCTTATACATAACAATGTATTAGAAAAATGAGACTGTGGTACAGCTGAACTATTTTATTTTTAAGATACTAATCTCCTTTTCCCTCCTCTCAGATTAAACCTATAATGTATGCAAATATTTCAGAGTCCAAATCTGGACTCATGAACTTCTATTATTGGTAAAGCTGGTCCTTCAAATTTTGTAATTCAATAACCAAAACCAAATAATCCAAATAACATCCAATTCAAATCCAGTTTTGCAGTGATTACTAACCAACCCTTCCAATCTTCCTGCCTTCCCTCACACATTCTCTGGATCAAAAATTCTCTCAATTTAATACCATTAAGCTAATGTCTTTTAGCAGGGAACAATAAGCTGATGACAGTGATTTAAATATTGTTTTCATTTGCCAAGGTCTGAGATTATTGCCATAGAATATGGCATTATTTTACATAGACTATTTTTTCAAAAATTTCAAATGTTTGATCAACTTCTAACTAAATTTTATCTGAATTCCATAACTTAGCACAACCAGTCTATTATCACAGATACAAGCTGCTTGTCTTTATTCTTCTCTTGTCACAGACTATATTCAGAATATACACACAATCCCTTCATATTGCTCTAACTGGCCAGTAATTCCAGCATCCACTGTCTTGTTAAAAAAATTAAAAACCATCTTTTTTCCAGAAGTATTTCAAACTTGAAAAAATCCTGATGTAATTATCTACAAGGCAAATTTATTTTCTCCCTTAAAATGAATCAACAAAAGCCAACATCTTCCACAATACTGTCTTAAAAATTTGATAGTTCTACTGATCCCTTCATTATTTATCATGCTTGTTAATACTTCTCATGAAAAGATTATAATATAATCCACTAATGACTACAGAATGGTTTCTAAACAGACAAGAGAAAACAAACAAAAAAAAGAATTCAAGACTCTGCATAGCATTTGCATTGCAGAGAACATCAGGCATTCAGGATTAGGGAAATGGAGCATGATAACACTTGAAATTAACTACGAAGCCATCTGTAACAAGTCATCTAAAGCACACAATGGGCAGGCTTCAGACTGAACTCTCACATTCACCCTCCCTATCTGAGTGAAAACTGACAGCAAATTTTCCCCTTCTGCTTCTCAGTAATTTTGCTAGCATCATTTTTCAGTGATAAATTCTTCATATCTCACCTTACTTGTCTCCTCTGTGGAAGCATTGGCTGGAGCAGGTGGTATTGTGCCTCCCATACTTTTCAGCAAAAGAGAGAAAGGACAAAACAAAACAGTAAGGTTATCAAAATAGTGGCATGTATTTTATTGATTCAAATCCCGATAATCTCAGCTTTTTGTTGTAACACAAAACATGATGATCCATTTCACTGTCAAAGCAATAAATAGAGTACACATCCCCCACACTTTTCTCAGGGTAGTGCAATGCACACTGTTGTACAACTCCTTTGAGACTTGTACTCACTTGCATCACCCTTCATCCACCCACCCACTCTTTCTCACAAGGAAAAGCTGCCTCTTGGCTCAAATGGATATTCTCCTTTAAATGTAACTTATGTTTGAATCAAAACTAGATATTATGATTATAGATATTATTAAAATTAGAATATTTTTTAACAGAGGTCAAAAAATTAAAGAGAACAGCCTAAAATGCCTATGCAATTTTAAAAAAACCCTGCTGCCTAGGGAAAAAAAAAATCATTTCTCTTACACATTGCAATATTCCTGCCTCTCCTCCACCACAGTTAAAGAGCAATCTTGGTGGAGACAGCATTCTGTCAATATAGAATAAACTTCTGCGTGTTATTGACTTTGATTAGCAGCCAGGAATAAGCAGATGCTGAATTCTCCAGCTGTTAGAACATCTAATCATACCTATGACACCACATCACAAGGAATAGCATTCCGAGCCATCTCCTGCCCCACGTTTCCACCTACTGATGGTTTTCAATAAAAATGTTTGCATGAACTCTACAACCAACTCCTTGGAGCCCCACACAACTGGTTAGATGGGATGCAAGGGAGAGGAGGAGGTGACTAAACAGGGCTGGGCAGGAGGAATTGGAAGGATGTAGAACTATCTGCTTTCAGGAATTAGTGCAACAAAAAACTGTATCCCAAGGATGAGAAGTTATAACCTCTTAAATCAAGCTACTGCAGTTCATTCTCCCCTTTTTCCTCCCTCCTCTGAGCAGCACCTCAGAGTCAGACCTCAAACTGGCTGAAAACAAACCTGAATGAGGCAGAATAGGACAGAGATAGGGATGCACTGGGGGAGAAAGGGTGAAAGGAGTTGGAGAAGGAGTTGACAGGATTGACAGGTCCTGGCTCAAGGCCCTGCAGCGAAAGGCAAGCGAACAGCATAAAACTGTTTCACATTTACAAGGAAAAACTGTCCAAAAAACCCAAAACCATCCAACCAACAACACCCCAACAAGTGACAAACACCAGCATGTTCTGAAGCTATTGTAACAATCTCTGTGTCCCCGGGATGTTGACATTACCTAATCAAAGTTATACTGCAAGGACTAAACAACTGCAGTCTGAGAAATCATTATCCAGCCAGGCAGAAAACACAGAACATGGACTAACTGTTCCTCCTCAATTTTTGTCATCGTAGGCTGACAATAGAACATATAACTCTATTAGTCTCTAAAAACCAAGGAGAGGACTACAGGGACCACCACCTAGTGAAGCCTTGGAACTTTTCTTCTGCATAAAGAAAACTACAAATTACAAAGCAGTTTAACAGAGTTAATAGCTAACATCTGTGGTATTAGCTGGTTGTAAGTCTGAAACTTAAATCACCTCAAGACTGAAACAACTGAGTCAGTCTCCTCTGCTCTCCTCATAGCCCTCCAAAAAATACCCAAGTTTAGTTCAGTTTGAGAAATGTTTACTAATATACTTGCATGTTTTATAACATGCTATTTCATGAACTGCCAAGGCTAAACAGTTTCACTCACAGTACGTGAAAATATTCTTCCTATCCTGGTAATCTCTATTTAAACTACAGTTATAATCCCAGAATAACTCAAAAGCAAGTTACTCTAAAGTCTCTTACACAGTATTTGATAACAATGATTGAATGCACAGCAGGGATATATGCAAAGTTTGCAACGTATTAAACCTCAGCAGTACATGGAAACACAAGACACCCTTGTAGGGAAAGGCAGGTACTGAGCTGTAGAAAAAGCACAGGCACACACAAGACACACAAAGAGTTTAGTGTGTGATGCCAGTAACAACTGGGAGTTGTCAGGACTCCATTGCAACAGTGACTGCACATTTCCACTCATCAGGGCCATGGAAAGTGTCACATTTATGACTTGTTGGAAGAACTGCAAATGTGATTTCTGCAACCGCTTTTATTATTGACAGCAAAATTATCTTCAGAGAGAAATTGGATTACCGCGAATTCAAAAGGGTAAAAACCTATTTGAACAAAACAACAAAAAAAGGCAAAAAGCCTTATTCATTAATTTGGGATTCTGTGGTTAATTTTTAAAGATTGCTATTGTTTCTTTGTTCAATTGCAGTTTTGAAATGTGTTTCCTTTAATGACTCATTTCACAATAATTCAAGTAAAACATTTGTATTTTTATGCAATTATGAAAAAATGGGCTTGATGAAAGGAATGTCAAAACACATTCCAAACACACTCACGCACTACCCTATGCTTTCTATACAAAGAGGATCAATACAGAAGTTAAATACAACAGCTAGGCGGAATAAAGGTTAGAAAACAAGTGAATGAAAACAGGTAAGACTTAAGGTTACTGATGCAAAATTAACAGCTAATAAGAAATAAAGCATCCCATTCTGGCTTCATGAGTAGTTAGCAAAATTTAAATTAGAATCACTAGGTTTAAGGAAAAAAAAATTAATCAAAGCAATTAGCAGAATTTTAGTAAAAAATTTTAATGATGGATTTTAGTATAATATAGTCATTATTCTAATCACTCTTAACACTACCTAGGTAAACAAACTTAAGTCTTTCAGATTAAGACAGGTAAGCCAGACAGAGATATAAGAATTTTCGAGTTTATTCCCAGCTGAAGGCAGGCCGTTGTGTTTGAAGCAGTTTCCAAAGAATGAACAGGCCCTATAATGCACTTAACAGTTCTACTGCACACAACACTATTATGTGAAGGCAGAGGGAACCCTACCAGCATTCCAGACAGTTTTGCATGGTAAATAATTTGGGTACCACTACCATCATCCAAGTGTATTACTTAGGCATATATTTAACTTAAATATGAAAACTGTCAGAAAACTTAAGAGAACTGTAGGAGGTTCTGCTCTGAAGTATTTTTTAACTTTTGAGATAAAAACATTCAAAGAAGATTTTAGAAGTAAAAAACATTCCATGGCTCTAAATGTAATTACTATATTTATAAGACAAGCACCAAATACAAATTCTAAAAATTAATCAGGAAATTAAAGCCTTTCCCATTAACATGGAGAAAGTCAGATGGTCATCTTTCCATTTCCTAACACTTTCTTAGGCAAAAAAAAAAGTCAGTGTTCTTCCTCTCCCTCTTCAAGCAGCCTGTCCACACCTTCAGATTTACACAACAGAAGCAGTGGAAGAAGCCTGGGGTAAGGCACTGAAGTATTTTATGCAATAGCAAAAGGAATAAAAGACCTGCAGTAGGATGAGACAGACATCAATCTCCTTCCTAGGCAGAGGTATATCTACTGTCAGTACTGCAAAGCCAAGTTCAATGAAATACCAGTGGTTTTACAAGCACATTATTCAGATGCATAAAAAATTTAAATATTACTGGGAAAAAAAACCACGAATAAACACTTCATTGTAACCATTTTCATTATAGGACGCATTGTGAAATGCCAGTGTTTACTTCACTCTCTATATGTACATATATATACATCTATACACACAAAAACATGCTGTTTAACACAAATTTTCTAAAACAAATCCCAGCTTGTCACTAGATAAAAATCTTTTAAATTCTCTCTGCTTAATATGTGCACCTGGAAGTATATCCCTCACTTCTCAAGAGCTCTTTAGCACAGCAGGGATCAAAGCCAAGCAGAGGCACCGTAGCTGAACAGAGGGGTTCTGTGGGTTCCCTGCCAGCAGCAAAGGATCCCAACCCATCCAGCCTCGTGCTTTAGGGCGCTCAGGGTGGAACCCAAAGAGAATTTTTTCTGGGGAAGCATCTGTTACGGCAGGCCCCGCTCACACAGAATATGTACAGGGCTAACAGCAGGTACCTAAATGGTTCACAGGGAGCGGAGAATTCGACTACCTTTGAGACATTAAACTTCAAAGAGCAAACCACGTTTCGGACAGGAACTGTAGCTGCCAGGTATTTGTGCTTTTGGGTACCACGATGTAAATCAATGTCACTCAGCTCCCCACAAACTCGGCTCCTTTTTAAGACAGGCTAGCCAACTCTGCTGCGTAATGCGAGAATTAGCTCAGTAAGTATTACTCTGGGGCTTTCCAGGCTGGAAAGCTGAGCCACTGAGATGGCCGGGGGGCAGACTTTTTGCAATGGGAATAGCCAGAGTTAACGAAACAAAACAAAAAATGAACAAGTCTTTTTAACGCGCCAGGAGTAATCCCAGCGGGAAGGGGAGGAGAGGGCGGGAAGGCCGCAGGGCGGACGGGACCGGACCTGACCGGACCCGCGCGGGCGACACCGCGCGCCCCCCGCCCCGGCCACGCGGCGCGCCCGCGCGCCGGCACGCGCCCAGGAGACACGCCCCCCCCTCCCCTCACCGCGTCCCGCGCCAGAACACCCCTCCCCCCTCGCCCCTCACGGCCGCCTCCTTCCGCGGCCCGGGACCGACCTCTCCACCCACTCGCGGAGGAAGGCGAGCTCCGGGGTGTGCAGCAGGCCAGGGTTCTGCTTGCACAGCCGGACGAAGGCCCGCAGCTCACTCAGCTTGCGCGAGTCCATGGCGGCACGGCAGCGGCCCAGACGCGCTCGTTCCCCCGCCCACCCGCCGCGGAACCTTCCAGCCCGCCCCGCCCGCCAGACGCCACGCCCACAACCGACCTGGTCCCGCCCACAACCGACCTGGTCCCGCCCACCACCAATGACCCCGCCCATGCCAAACGGTGTCCCGTCCATAAGCTCCATGAATGCGCCCACAAACGTTGCGCGGCGCCGTGGAACCTTCCAGCCCGCTCCGCCCACGCAATTCCGAGACCCCGCCCAGGTCATTGCCCCGCGCCTCCGCGGCGTGGTGGGCGAAACGTTCTGCCGTGGCCTGGCAGTTGCGCTCCGCCCCGTGCGGCACCGCCCCTCCCCGTTGCCGTTGCCGCCTGCCCCCGCCGTGGCGCGGGCTCCCCCTCGCGGGCGCGGCCGGCGGCCCTGGGCGCTCCTGAGGCGGCGCGGCGCCGCTCATTGGCGGCGGGCCGCGCGCGGTGATGGTGTCAGCGCGCGGCGCAGGGGCCCCGCCGTGCGCCGCGCGGCCCGGCCATGTCGCGCCTCCCGCAGCAGGGCCTTGTCCTGGCGGCCCGGGGCTGGCGCGGCGCCGCAGGTCAGACACCCCTCCTCCCCCGCACCCCAGCACCGCCCGCGGCTCCGGTAGTGACACTCGGCTATCGCAGCTTACAGCCCCGCTTTCGCTTCTCGGGTCGCGGGATAAGCGGCTCTCCGCGGCGGCGCAGTGGCAGCCCCGGTCAGGGCTGAATCCTAGGGAAGAATAGGCAGTAACTTGAATAATAAAGCGACGGTAGAAGGCTCCTCGCTGCCTTCAGGGTGTTGCTTTATTTAATGCCCGCTGTGTCCATCTCGTTGCGAACTGTCCCCTTTGCTGTGTAGGTGGAGAATAACCGTAGAAACACCAATTTTAAACTAGGCTGCACAAAAAACTGCAGCTCCATTTCACCGCCCGGGTCTCCAGTCAAGCATCACATAGTGAATGCTTCGTGTTATGACTATTGGTTGTCACGCATAAATGATCTTCAATTAGAGGCTAATGATACTGGCTCCCACAGCAAATCCACGGTCTGTATGCTTTGCTGTAAGCCTCGGAGTCTTCGCTGCCTGAAAGGCAGATGTTTTCTTGTGTTTTCCTTGCTTATGCTGGTGAAGGGTTAAAAGTATTTGTTCTAAGAACGGCAGCACAAATTGGTTTTCTAGTAGGCATATGGTAAGTAACATAAAGAGCAACCATTTACCAAAACATCAAATAGATGTTTACCTTCTGACTACCCTCTCCTTCCTACAGGTCTGGGTGATTTGTATTCAGGCACAAGCGCTTCTTCAGCTGCAAAAGGCTGTGACTAAAAATTCTAAAGTCTCTGTCAGTTCATTTTTAATTTTAGATTTTGTCTTATCGTGTCCATTCCTAGCTCACAAATGCATACCTGTAGTTGTGTTTAAAACTCACCTGCTTTGGCTGTGTGTGGGTTTGGAAGTGGAATTCATAACTTCAGTTTGGCCAGTGCTGCTGCCATGGAAGGTCAATACACAAACAGGGACTCTCGGGTATCCTCCTGACAGGAAAAGAAAATCACTTTCCTGTGTAAACCTGTGTTATTTGATGGTTTCTTTGCAGCATTATTAGTAAAAACACAGAACTGGAAAAGCCTTGAGAACTGTATAATTGTTCAGATGAGAGAAATTTTTTGAAGACATAGTTGAGAAGAGACAATATACAGATGTCGTGCTTGGAGCCCTGTGGTATTTGAGTACTGAGTGCCTCCTGAACACCATTTGTATGAATTGGGATGTGCAAACCAACAGTGCTTCCTGGGTTTTGTTGCTGGGTTGTCAGGTTTAGCATATATTTGTTTATTTCTATCTGTTCTGTGAATATTTGATTGTCATTTGAGTTGTGTGCACATTGTTTCATAAACTGTTGTGATGCACAGCAAATGGAGAAGTTAAGGAGGGACATTTATGTCATATAATTGAAAGAATGCTGCTAAGAGTCTGATGACACAGTTCTTCAGTTTCCTAATTGGAAAGTTTTGGGCTTTTTTTACCTTGACATGGTGCATTTCTTTTCCTCTAGTTTGCAAGTCATGTGCTCTCCGAAGATTTTCCATCCAGCCTGCCCAGCAGAAGAAGATTCCAAACCGGTACTTGGGGCAGCCCAGCCCCTTCACACACCCACATCTGCTCAAACCAGGTGAGGTTTGGGCCCTGCGTGAGCCAGTCATTGATATTTTCTTGCCTCCATTTTTCCAAGTGTATTGATTTGCTGCATCGTAGAGTTGTCTGTGGTTTCAGGTGTTTATGACTACCTTCATTAGCCAGTAATTATATTTAGTGGCTAATTTCCTTGTCTGAGATGATACTGATTCCAAAAATAGGCTTCACATGTGATGGCTTTGATAATTTCTTTCTTTTTTCTCATGGTGCACTCCGGGTTGTTTACTGGGTGCTGCAGACCTTTGGTGGCAGTGGCATTTTGTGGACTCATTGTCCTGCAAATAGATATGGTTTTTATTAAGAGGGAGTCTTTTGTGCAAGCTGAACTGTCAGAATGGTTCAAATCCTTTGTCTTGTGAGTCACAAAACAAAGGTGCAGTTCAGCAAAGTTGAATGGGGAGAGACATTGATAGATGGACACCATTTGTCTAAAGAATGTGCCCTGTTCACAGGAATATGCAATATGAGAAGGACAAAAAGAAGCTTGTGACTATGAAGTTAGACAGTAGTGGTAGAAGCTGAAGTTGTGCATTTTTTTGAGATGATCACCACACTTAAATCTAAAAAACAAACAAAAAATTGCAGCAAAAATATATTCAGGAATATGTCTAGGAAAACATTCTGTGTTCTTCCATAGGTGAGTATAAAGGGAGAACAGATGACTATGTGTATGCGTGTGTATATATATTTTTATATAGATATAGATATATACACACACCCCTGTATTTCATTATAGAATAATTCAGCTCAGAAGGATTCTCACACAGTTAACAGGTTTTTTAGCTGTGCTCAAGGCTGGGCTAACTTCAGCATTAGATCAGGTTGCTTAGGGCACTCATTGACAGCTCACATAAGTGAGGCTGACTCCTTAAAGTGCAGCCAAAGCACTGGAAGTGAATTCTAGCTATTCAAAGTATTTTTCCATTTAATAAAGTAGAAGTGATTTCCTTAAAATAATATGACATTGTTTTATCACAATTATTGTTTTAAAAAGCAAATGCCTTTGATACAAATAGAATTTCCAGGCCTCACAGTTGGAAGGCAGTTGGGATGCCCATGTTTCACCCCATTTCAGCTTCTGAAATTCACTGGACTGTGGCAGTTAAAAAGCTGACTGGAATGCAGTGGAACATAGAAAATTTGCAGTATAACATTGTGGAATTGTGAGGCCAGATTGCATTAAAACAGTTTCTGTGTTCTCTGTCATTTCTACATTCACAGAGTAAAATAAATGTGGGAGGACATTTGGGTTTGTTTGGGTCTTTTTAAAGAATATTACATCTAGTAGGTATTGAGCATATAATCGAAAAGGTGTAAAAATTAATGCAAATAGAACTTCCCCCTCCCACTGCACTCGTGCAAGAATCTACTTGCAGTACAAGCCAAATGTCAATTTTTGTTCTAGAATTGCCACTGTGTAAATACATGAAAGAGAAAGAAAAGATTATGAAAGTGGAAAGTTAAGAAACGGTATCAAAATTCAACCTACGTTAAGGTAGGGTATTAGCCAAAGATACTGATTAAGGCTCTTATATTAATTTAGATCATAATTAGGAAGTCTCACAATTTTAAAAATACATACTTCAGCTGTTGTTGGTTGTCCTTTGAACTTGAGTCCTGTTTTGGTGAGTATCTTGATTGCTGTACTTCATGGTTTTTGCGACTGGAACAGTTGAAAGAGTACCTTCATCTGAGAGATCATTTTCTTAGTTAGTGTTATTAGAAATACAGTATTTAACCTTGGAAAAATCTGAATTGTTAAATATTGACAAAAGCTACATATGCCCTGCAGGAGATCCCTTCCCTTAACAGGAGTCTGATGGCAGCCTGCAGTCATCTGTGGTTTGTTTCTGCCTGGAATCATATGACTGGTTAGACTCTGCAACCTCTGTGCCTCTGCCTGATCTCCCAGAATCTCTGACACCCAATCTGGCCCTTGTGGTTTAGAAATAGTCACTTTATGAGTTGACTTAGTTTGTATTTGAACAAACATTCTAGCTTTATCTGAGGAAATTAATGCTCAGCCTCAGGAGGCAAACTTCTGTTCAATGTCCATGCTGTAAAACCTATCCGTTTTTAGCAGTCAAAGTTCAGTTTGCCTTGCCCCTTCCCCCTTTTTTTTTTTTACACATTCTATGCAAACATTTAGATGTTTGTTTAAATCTACCAGGTTTTGTGATTTCTACCTTGGCACAGAAATATGTAACGCAGCATCCAGTTTGTTAAAACCAGTGTCTGTCTTTGCATGATGGAGAAGCAGCCTGAATAAGGATGTACTGTAGGGAAGGAAGCTGAAGAGGAGCAAGGGAAAGGCTTGTGAGGGGTTACAAAGAAGCCATGCACGTGTAAAGCATCAGGGAGTAGACAGGAATCAGGCATGTGACTAGTAAAATACCCTTAGTGCCTTGAATTTCTCCATCTGATTTGTTTTGTATTCACAGGAGAGGTAACCCCAGGATTGTCACAGGTGGAATATGCTCTGCGCCGACACAAACTGATGGTGTTGATCCAGAAGGAAGCCCAAGGCTGGGATGGTTTGGACCACACAGTGATTCTGCTGTCCAACCCCACTTACTACATGAGCAATGACATCCCCTATATTTTCCACCAGGACACTAATTTCCTGTACCTCTGTGGGTTTCAGGAGCCTGACAGCATCCTGGTGCTGCAGAGCATTCCTGGCAAAGCACTGCCATCTCACAAATCCATACTTTTTGTGCCCCGGAGGGATCCAAATCGAGAGCTGTGGGATGGGCCCAGATCAGGCCCAGATGGGGCAATTGCTCTCACAGGAGTAGATGAAGCTTACACCATTGAGGAGTTCAGGCACTTGGTGGCCAAGCTGAAAGGTAACAAAAAATAGAGAGGGAATGAGATGAGGATGTGGTTTGCAGAGTCTGAATGGTTCAGGTTTGGGAGGTGGTCTGTGACGTCACTTTGAAACTAAAATGAACTTGGGGAATGACAAGAAGTATGGCTGTGGCAAAGGCAGTTGGAAGTTCGTGTTAGCTCTTTGAGGGCCACCAATGGATATGTAGTTTTGAAAATTTCTGCATTTCTTGTGTATCCATGTGAATGCCAGTCTGCATATCTCTGAAATATTACAGAACAGGATAAGCAAGACCATGTTTCTCTTTTAGTGATATCTGTTTGCTGACAGAGTCAGGACCAGATGACATACAGGAAACTTGAACCCTTTTTATTCATAGTAGACTTGGAAAACAATCCACACAGGGAGCTTGTTAGTCCACTTACATTTAGCTAGATGATGACTTGCCCATGAAATACAGACATTGCTGTCCTTCAGAAATATTCTTTTGCATCTCCCATCACCATGTAGCCTCAATCCTACCTATAATCCAGGAGGAACTTAAATGCATTATAAAATAAAGCTGAAGGAGGTGCATGACAATGTAATAAGGGCAAATGTTACTTTGGAGGGGGCACACAACTTAAGGGAGAGAATTCTGGAGTATTAAATACCATCTTGGAATCAGTTATTCTGTTTCAAAGAAGGATGTCTTGAAAATGGGTAAGTCTCATGGCAAAGGATGATGAAAGAAAGCATGAAATGTGTGTGAGATACTGTCACTATAGGACATGAAACAACACGAGCTCACACACCGCTGCTCTCAAGATGAAGAAAAGGGAAGTTTATTTTCTGACTCCAACATTTATATTTTTCCAAAAGAGACAGTGGATTGGAGGGTGAAAGTGCCACCTCTCCAATGACACTGGACAAACCAACAGTCCATCAAATTTCTCTTCCTCCATAAAAGAATGCAAAACAATAAGTTATTTACAGAAAGTGTGTGAGAAAGTTTGTTAAAAGAATGTAAACATCAGAAGGCTTAGAAAATTTTAAAAAATCAGGGTGACAAGGTACAGGCTGAACAAACCTACTCAGCTTGAAAAAGAGAAAACAAGGCAAGGTATGAGATGTGTATAGTTGGGGAAAGCACAGAGGATGACTGTGATTCATTAATTGCTGGTTTTCTTAATTTAAAAACAAAGGGAACACTGAATTAAATTAGCACATGGCATGGTTTGGCACTTCTTAAGTTATAGATCATTCATGGAAGTTTGGAATATCAAAATTAAAAATGGAGTCAGAAGTTTGTAATTCTGTGAGGGAGAGGTCCGTGAAAAGCAGTAAATCAGCTAAGGGCAATACTCTTTAATGAATGCTCAGTTTCTTAAGCACTTTCTGTAAGCAACTGCTCATGGTTACTTTCACCAAAGAAGGAGGGCCATGGTGGACATCAACAGTGACTCACCATGGCTTTTATACTCATTTGCATTTAAAGTGTTCCATGAGGAGGATGTTGGTGTTAACTGATGTTCCGAATATATTTCCACTGTGAGTGTGTCTGTTCTCAGTAAGCTCATTTTCTTTGAATGGCTGAAATAAGCAGTTGTTTCCCCAAGTGTCCTGAGGTGGTGTTGATAATGATCTTGATTCCATGCAAAAAGGTGAATTGCTTTTCATGGTCAGTGTGGACAGGCTGAATGGGAGAACGATTCAGAAGGTGCACTGTGATGTGATGGCTGCTTGGATTACACAAGTGCCGCTTTGACATGTGAATGGATCTCAGCCAGATGCATATATTCAGTGAAGGTTGTAAACCCCGTTATTTGCCCAGAAGTGGGGATTTGTCCAGTCTATATGCTATGCATTAGTAATCTTCCAAATTTAGAAGAGATTACTGGTATTCTGTGACAGTGAAAGTGTCTATATATACTGTCAATGTAGATTCAGAGAAAATTATTTTCCTCAAATACAACAACAAATCTCGTTTAGGAGGAGTGAGTTAGTATTAGGTGGAGGACATGTCTGCATTTATTTTAGTCTGTGTCAACTTTTGTTTTGTATTCCAGGTGAGTCCAACATGGTTTGGTATGACTTGAGAAAACCAGTGCATGCAGAGCTGCACTCTGACTACATGCAGCCCCTGGCTGAGGTGAAAGCTCGGAGCAAAAACCGCATCCAGGCCGTTCGACATCTCGTGCAGAACCTTCGGCTGATCAAATCCCCTGCAGAAATTGAGAGGATGAAGATTGCTGGCCGAGTGACAGCAGAGGTAATGGGGTTGTGTGCTCCGCTAATGAACCAGTGCATTCCCTTGGGGAGGTGACATGAGTTGGAAGGAGAGCTTTGGTCTAATCTGTTACTGAACTGCTGTGTCTCAGCCACTGGCTGGGCTTGGCTTCCTCCATAGGACAAGGGGAAACTGGAAGACTGCTTGGACTACTTGGACTAATTCTCTCAATTAGCATAACTCTAGTGAAGAAAAGCCAGCAGCTGTTAGACTTTGTTTAAAAGCAAGGGCCGGCCTTTTCACTGTCTTCCCAGCTTCCTCTCTGATTTCTAAAATAATTTTCTTTCCCATCTATTATTTTTATTTTGAGGAAAAGAGGATTTTTATGGAGATGTTTCCTATGAATGTGTCTGCATTCCCTCTTCACCCTCAAATACCTTTTGAACTCATTGGCCACTTTAAACAAATCTGACAGATACCTCAAATGCAGTTATGTTTTCGTAAATATTATTAAAATAAATAGCCAAGTAGAAAAGAGAAGTACAGCTTATCCTTCTCTGAATGAAAAGCTCCATAAGGCACTCCTATTATACCTGAGGGAATCCACAGGTGAGACAGCATCTAAAAAGCCAAACCATGGGATCAGCCTCAATCGTCTAATCTTTTTTTTTTTTTTTTTTCAAAAACTAGAATCAGTCATCCCCTAAATACAGTTTCATAGGGAATACATCTTAACTGGTTCTAGTCTTGACAGCATTTTCACCAAAGAAAATGGTGAAACCCTCTGGTTCTGGACCAGCTGATTTTGGGCCTTCCTCAAGAGCCAACAGGTGAAAAAAAACCCAGTTCAGGTTCCTTTGGTAACTGAAAGTCCCTTCTTTTTCATAGGCTTTCACAGAGACTATGTTTGCCAGTAAATCCCCCGTGGATGAAGCCTTTCTGTATGCAAAGGTGAGTACTTTGTAGCTGGAAGTGAGGTAGAAGGGCTGGATGTTGGTTATTTTTCCAGGAAACCAGAAATGTCACATCTCTTTATCACGTGTCTCCCGCTATAGCACATTTCTTCACCCAAGCCTTGTGGTTCAAGAGTCAGCATGAAGAATTCTTCAGCTGTACTTCCTGTACCCTTATTTAAGGAGTGTAGCTTTTGTCTAAGTTTCTCTCTGTTGATGTCTTTTTGTACTGTATTGAAATACAAAACCTGCTAAACTGGAGGTGAAGTTTTCACCTTATTCTATAATATACGTCTGTTGTACAAAATTTAAGTAGTTATAATACCTGTTTGTAAAGCCTGCTTCTCTTGCCTCTAGCCTCGTACTACATCAGATAACTACAGCTATCTTGAAGCAGTTTAGATGCCTTTCAGTTACAAAGTAAGGACTAATTGGCTTGCACATTTAGTAAGAAACTTGGTAAGGAATTGCAGTGAGATGCCTGTTCGAGAAACATCAGCAGGATTTGACCCTCTGTTACTACATGGATGGGCCTGTGCTGACATGGCACTGGCAGTACTGAGTTGAAAAAACAACTTTAATTAAAGTGTATTTTACAGGTCAGTTTTTCAGACCAGACCAGGACCCTAAAACCTTTGCTCCATGTAGGCATCTTGGAATGTTCTGTCCCATGTGATTTTGGTAACCTTAGAAAAGACATGTTATTAACATGTTGAGGGTCTTCATAGATGTAAATTTATTCATTTCCATCCTTTAATCAGCTTCATCATTCAAAAAGGGTTAAGATTTTGAGGGTTATGGTCCTTTTTTCTTCTATCCCCTCAGATATTAAGGTAGTGCTTGCTTTCAAACCTTCTTAGTTTAACAGTCATGAAAAATAGATACTGCTGTAAATATACTGGTACTTTGCAATTTTAAAAGACAGAAGCAAACCATGACTGTTGTCATGCTGACATATAGGATCTTTCAAAATTCACAAAAAATAAGAGCATTACTTTCTGTAGAAACAAATCCTCACCTGGATATATGCCAGTGTAGTGAATGTTTGAGGCAGTATTGAATGGCTTGTACCAGAAGGAGCTTCCTGGAGATCTGGTAAAGGCTTGAAAAATTCTTGAAAAGTAGGTAGTTCTGTATTTTTTTTTCTCTAGAGTCCTTGAAAAATATTTTAGACTGCTTTCATTTAGTCAAATCACTTTACAGTTTCACTTTGTATTGTACAAATTAAGAAAAGAGATGTAGGACAAGAATTATTATGGTTCTAGAGCAGTTAATCACCTGAATCAGCACTAATGGTTTCCTCTTCTCTGTATTGTTCTTCCAGTTTGAATTTGAATGCCGGGCTCGTGGTGCTGACATCTTGGCATACCCCCCTGTTGTTGCTGGTGGCAACAGATCAAACACTTTGCACTATGTGAAGAATAATCAGCTCATCAAGGTAACCCTTGTGCTGTCCAGTAACTTAAAATGCAGGGCTGTGATAAAAATCTATGTTTCCTAGCTGCTGCTTGTTTTGACTGAACAGATCAAAGCACTTAAATACATATTTTTTAAGTGAGCGAGGGAAAACAATCCTGTCTTGGTTAATTTTACTGTCAATGGCAGATTCAACTTGTCTTTCTTTCCTCTCAGTTCTTGCTGCAGTATTTTCTGAACAGTGCAAGGACTTGCAAACAGGGTTGCAGATAATTTAGTGAACATGTCTGCTCTCACAGCAGCTTGCAATGCTGGGGGCCTCACAAAATAGGGGAGCCACTGTTGCAAGCAGGGCAAAGGCCCCAGGGGATCTTCTGCTGTCACTGGCATTCTTTGGCCTTGCTTTGCAATATAAGGGCAAAGTGCATTCCTGCTCTGCTGAAGCTGAAAAGCATTTTGGTTCCATGTAGCCCAGCAAAGCAGGGAAGGGGAGCAAGTAGGGAACGGATCAGCATTAAATGTCAGGAGATGGAAGAGTAACATGTTTTGCCTTATTTTGAAGATTCTCATTGAATTGAACTCTCTCTTGCTTTCCTCAAAATAGTTGTTTAGATTCAGATAAGTATTTTCAGGGGCAGTATTCCCTCACTGCTCTGCTCACTATTTACTTTTCAGAGGAGCATATTTTTCCTCTGTCTTAATGCAGAATGAAACTTTCCCACTAGAATTGTCTTTTCTGGAAGGTGGGACGCTAGCAGACCTTGAAATGATCTGCAGAGACAAACGTACAAAAGATATGACAGGCTGCTTTTGGCAGGAAGAAGCTTCCTTTGTTGTTCTGTCCTCCAAGGTCAGGCATGCTGCTGTAACTCCAGTTGTTTCTGTTAAAGTTGTTCAGTTAAATGACTGTCACTTGTTTTTTTGCAAAACTATTAAGTGGAAGATTAAACCCATAAACTTGACTCTGCCTTTGTGTGCTGCTTCCTACAGATCTTGTTTCCAAATAGGCTAGCAAAGTGTCTAATTTGGGAAGTATCTGAATGTTTCATTCAGTCTGTTACTTATAGGGCTCTGCTTTAAAGAAGGACAAGCACAGCATAAGGCATTTACTGGACAGTCAAACCACAGGCTGAATTCCCTTAGTCAGTAAATTGTTACTTAGCTTGTTTAATTGTTTGGAAGATGGCAGGTGCTGTAATTTCAGATTTGCCTTAAAGAATTCAACCAACTATTCTGAAGAAGTTAAAAAATACAGTATAAATGGATAGTTAATGGCCTGTCTATTCAGTGGGGTAGTGAGGTCTGCTCACTGCTGGTTTATCTGCTGTGTGTCTGTTTGTGTCACTCACCTGTACACAGTGATAGCAGCTGGCACCAGAAGTAGCACTAGGAATGAAATTTTGCTGCTTTAATCTTTTCCTTAACATGCTGCAGTTATGCCTGGTCATTCCATATCATGTCTGCTGGCACAGTCATGGATCTGTGGGATGAATCTCTACCTGTAGTGTAAATCTGCAGAGAATTTACTCCAAACTTTTTTGACATCTTACTGCTCTATTTGTTGTTAGCCCCTTTAAGGAGGGAAAGCAAGGCAGTGGTTTTGTTCCTGGCCCTTTGTCTTTCTTCTGTGTGACTTTTTGGGAGATGTGTAGTCATTGATATGGAACAGCTTTGCTGAATTGAATTGGAGATTCACATCTCCAAAAAATTTTTCTTCATCACCAGAATGTGGTGGTGTTCGCAGGGGTCTCAGGACGAGGGAAGAGAGGAGAATCTTGATTTTATGTTTCAGAAGGCTGATTTATTCTTTTATGATAAATATTATATTAAAAGAAAAAGATATATTAAAACTTACTAAACGAATAGAAGAAAGGATTTCATCAGAAGGCTAGCAAGAAGTAGAAAGGAATGGAATGATAATAAAATCTTGTGACTGACCAGAGAGTTTGAGACAGCTGGACTGTGATTGGCTATTAACTAAAAACAACTGCATGAGACTAATCAAAGATGCACTTGTTGCATTCCACAGCAGCAGATAATTATTGTTTTTCTTTTCTTCTGAGGCTTCTCAGCTTTTCAGGAGAAAAATCTTGGCAAAAGGATTTTTCATAAAATATGTCTGTGTCACCAGATCAATCCAGAAAGATTTGTTGAAACAGTCAAGAAAATCCTAGAAGAGAAAGGGAAGATTGTACAAGCTATTCACCAGTGCATTTACAGCAGTGATACACTCTCAGATTTTGTGATACAAAGTGATTTTGTTGGGTCCTTATATCCTATGACAAGGGTAAATTTGTAGCTGCTGGTGAGCCTGTGGGGAGCTCGCAAGTCCTGTGCTTTTGTTGCAAGCCCCCTCTGTCTCAGTCACGATAGCTGAGAACTTCTAGTGGAAGGAGTCATGGGCAGAATTTGCTGGAGTAAGCGATCCAGGTGTGAATAGGACTTGTCTCAGAGAGCAGAATAGTTCAAGGCAAATGCATATTTTTTACTCCAAAATCTTCATCTTCTAAGTTCAGACAGTATATAAGCATAACAGTCAGAGACTACCTTAGAGAGCAACAATCCAACTGGAATAGCCTATGTATAAACAGTGGTACCTGGGGTATTACTCTGCAAAAGAAATTCAATTTTCTGCAGCTACATGGTAAAAACAGAAGCATAACCTCCTTTCCTGCTGTCAGACAGAAAAATCAATTAATAGCTGGACTGACCCACAGAACATTCTTTCCTGTTGTTCTCCAGGATGGTGAACTGGTCTTGCTAGATGGTGGATGTGAATTTTCCTGCTATGTGAGTGACATCACACGTACCTGGCCTGTCAATGGAAGGTATGCTGCAGTAAGTTTTTTTGAAGAATTTTGATAAGTTCTTAAATAATTGATGGATTGAATGTGTGTTTAATCATAGTTTTACCATGTCCCATTCTATGCTGCTTCAGAGTAATCAAATTATATAAAGTAATCCTTCAGCTGTATTCCCCACTGCCTCATTAATTACTGCATGAATATGTGTGATTATTGCTATTTTCAGCTATTACAGCCTGCTTAATGTGCAGAGAGGGCTTTTGTACATTCAGCTGTGGCTGACTTCTGTTGTGTGTAAGAAAACAGGAGTTTCACTTGATGTGTACATAGCTCTGCCAGTCGTGAATTTGCTGGTGTGGCCTTTCATACAAGGAGACAGTTGCTCTGCTTTCTGGTTTTCCCCTGCTCCATCCTTGAACTGAATCTGTACCCAGAATAGGTTCTGGGGACAAAACCTCTTTTCTCTTGGAAACAGAGATTTAGTTGTGAGATATTCCTTTACTCAATGGCCTTCAGGTTCACCAAACCCCAAGCAGAAGTGTATCAAGCTGTCCTGGATATCCAGAAGTCCTGCTTGAGCCTCTGCTCCCCTGGCATGAGCCTGGAAAATATCTACAGCCTCATGCTGAGCCTTATTGGACAGAAACTGAAAGACTTGGGTGTCCTGGAGAGCAGCATCACTGACAGCCATTTCTTCAAGGTATTTCAATTTTTTTGCTCTAGTTTACCCCTGTTTACTCTAGTTTACTCCTATTAATCCTGATTGTTTTATCTTTAGGTAGTTTTAGGGATTTAATTTGGGTCAGGAATGTGGTTTCAGGATGTCTCTTCTATTTGCTGCTACATGGTGCTTTAATTCATGTTGTGGGCTGGTCTCAGCACAAGAATGAATTTCTCTGAGACAGGGCTGAACTCCAAGATGTGATTCAACCATTTGGTGCACAATTTGGTCTGAAGTAATCCCCAGTCTTATTTGCACATAGTGTGAATATTTGTTCCTTGGCTCCTGCTGTTTCACTCTGCAGCTCCATTCCCATTGCTCTGCATTACTTGCCAGCACAGAAACAGCTTTAGAGCACAGTCTGAAGGGAGCTATGGGCACATGGGCACTAACACAAGATTCTGGGTCCAGGCTTGACTGCAGGCAGTTATTTGTACTTTTGTGGTCTGTTTAACATCACATAAATCTGCAATGCCACCAAAAGGTGCAGCCTATTCTCAGTCATTCCACCTGCTGCTCCTTCTGCACCATTTTGTGTCAATGCTGGGACTCACAGAGCTACCTGGTGAACAAGACTGGGAAACTGGTCTGCCTTAGAGCTGAACCTGCAGATAAACAGGATTGGGTTTCAGTTAGAGAAGTTTATCCGGTCACTCACTGCAGAACTGCACGAGTGCTGATGCCAATACTGCAAAGATGGCGGAACCAGGTGACGGCACTACGGCTTTTGGCAGCCGGACAGGTTCCTGCCGGATTTAGTTGTGCGCGGTGCCGGTGCCATGGCAGCCCCGGCGGACGGAGGGTGTCGTGCCGGATCCTTCCGGCAGGTGGAAGCACAGCCAGACGTGAGCAGCGCCTGCAGCTCGGTCCCCTGGGAATGAGGAGCGTGGAGCTGGGAGGAGTTCTCGCTGATTCTGCTTTAGAGGGAGGGAGATTAGGATGCTGACGGGGGAGGCGGTGTTCGTGCCTTGCAGAGGTGGATTCAAGTCATGCTGTATCTACTGAATGAAATCGGCACAGCATTCGCTCTGTTGTGCATAGCAGAGCACTTTCACAGCCCAGAGCAGCTGTACCCACTGCTGTCAGTTGTGAAGGTTTGCTGATGGGAGTCATGCAGGGCTTGGATGTTTAAGGGATGGGAAGGGTTGGGCAGCAAAGCTCAGCGATTTGAAAGTTGACACCGTGATGGGTTTGTGCTGCTCTTTTCAGTGCAGGGGAAAGGAAAGGCAATCTGCAATGTGCTCATAATAGGCACCTGGTACTGGTGGGTTTTAAGGGCCATCCAGTTCTAGTACATGGAAGGCAGGCATTGGTGGCCTAGGTGTGGCCATAAGACTGCTAGTTAAGTACATAATTAACCAAATATTCTGTCTCTTTTCCCTATCTTTGGTATTGCAGTAAGTTGGGCTGTGTGTAACTGCCTCTGTGACACTTGTTCTGTCTTCTCTTAGGCTGTTCGAAAATACTGCCCTCATCATGTGGGCCATTACTTGGGCATGGATGTTCACGATACCCCAGATATATCGCGATCGATCCCGTTCCAGCCAGGCATGGTGATAACCATTGAACCAGGTAAAAGCAGTCAGTGGTAGACAAAAACATGCAACACTGAGGGTAACAGTATTGCCTTTCAATAATTAGCTGGTCCTGCAAACCAGAGCATTCACATCCTTTCTGATGAAGCTGGAAACGATAGCATTATTGGAAAGCCTTAAGTTATTCCCCTCCCAAAGTCATTACAGTATTAGAAATCCCTATTTCCTTCCCAAACATAGCCAAAGTAACACGTAGTGGTAGTAAACTCAGGAAGCAAAATCTGAGTAGTGTAGAGCTCAGGCCCTGCAGCATAGGTGAACTGCAGTGCAGAAATCAGGGTCGATTCACTTGTGCTGTGTTCCTGCCACTGAACTTCTACCAGTCACTGGTAGTGTCTCAAGCATTGCAGTCTGCAGTTACCGGGATTCACAACTTAGCTTTGCAAATTAGGCATACTGTGAGGAATCTTTCTTTCTCCTTGTCACTAGATTTGGAGCTGTCAGCTGGAAACTTATATTTAATGCTTGTCTCTTCTGTCTCTCTATTCAGAACATTTTTAATGTCATCATTGTGAATGTAACACTGAGAGCAAGAAGTCTGAAAAGGCCAGGTGTAGCTCTGGCTGTTTCTATTAATGTGCTTCTATCTGTAGGCACAGAGGGACACTTTCCTTTCTTTGCCCACCAACAGCCATGAGTGAGAGGAAAGAGAGTAACTTGCCATATAAAAAGTTCTCAGGATCAAACATGTTATGTTGCTGAAAGTCCAACCCCACTGTCCTGGTAGTAAGGGAAAGGTGGTGTTCTGGAGAGTGTTGTGTGTTTTAATTCCCTTTCTTCTTTCAGGCATTTATATCCCTGAGGATGATGTGAGTGCTCCGGAGAGCTTTCGTGGCATTGGTGTGCGCATTGAGGATGATGTGGTGATAACAGAGGATGCCCCTCTTGTCCTGTCTGCTGACTGTCCCAAGGACATCTACCACATTGAGCAGATCTGTGGCCGCAGCTCATGATGCCCCTTCTCTGCCTCTTTCATCCTCCTTGGGAGACACAGCCCCGCAGGGATGCAGATCCCTTGGCTGGCTGTAGTTGTCAAGTGGTGGAAGGCATGGACAGTTGATGGCTGTTTCCAAGACTGGGACTGGGCAGTGGAATGCAAAAGGCTTGGGTACTGAGGGATGGGAAAACAAAGTAACCTTTTCTGTGTGCAGTTTTCTTCTGATTTGTGCTGATGTGGAACTGTTGTATGATGTGGAAGTGGATTCATCCCTCTGCTGTGTGGATCCCTGTGTTCTGGGGCCCTTGGGGGGGTTGAATTTTGTCAGTGCCACCAGATGCATAGACACAACAGCTGAGACCAAGGCCCCCTTTTTTCCCCCTTAGCAGCAGTTTCACAGCAGTCAGATTTTTAAAATTAGGCTTTTATAAATGCTGGTTTTGGATGAGAAAGTGTCAGCTTGAATTTTATAGAACCATGTAAGGAAAGGGTCTGGTAATCAGGGAGGAGGGTTTGGTAGAGAGGTAGTTGTATCTGAAGCCAGTGGAGAATTCTTTTAGTATTTTAAAGATAAGGATGTATTTAGGCCTTGTTCAGGCATATGCAAAAATAGACCTGCAGCAGGGAAAAACACCTTGTCTTTCAGCTTATTGGAGTGTTTGGTAATTTCAAAAAGTACAAATAGGGCTCAGAAGGTTAGACATACCTATTCTTGCTGTCTTCCACATTCCCTTCCTTTTGTCCCAAAGGTTCATTCCTTTCTTTTTGCTCTGAGTCCCTCTCTACCCTAGGAAGCAGGGCCTTGTTGATTATGCTGTACTCCACTGGTGAGTAGTTGGTTGTCACCCATATGTTGTTGGTTGTCACCCAGATGTGAGGTGTCCAGTTCTGGAACAGCCACAGCACCTTTCTGGCTTCTGCTTGCTGTGTGCTGTAAGTGCCAGCAACTTCAGCAGTGGGGTTTTGAAGAGTCTGCCCTATGGCAAGTGTCAAGTCTTTATGTGGCTTTTATATGGAATTAATTGGAATTAAAAGTAATTCTTCTTTTCTGAACTCTGAGGGCCTGATAAGAGCTGACTTTTGGGTTTTTCCCATAGTGCTCTGATAATATTTTTGAAGCAGCTGCACATGTTACTGGGGATGGATGAGGAGTAAAGAGAAGAGTTTTCTACCCTGACCATCAGCCTACCATCCAGGCCATTGTATGCCACAGTAAATACACCTACTAGAGGCAAGCACAGCATCTGTGTATTTACTGAAAATACTTAGACAATCAGCTATTTACCATGTGTGAAAAATGCTTCTCATCAGAGCATCTCCTGTGATTTACACTTGCTGTTGCATCACCTTACTTCCTTTCTTGTGATAGCTTTCAGTGCTCTTCATCTGTTACTCTAAATTTTCTTTCTCTTCTCTTCCTGGATTGTCTATTCCCACTATGTCACTGCTTCCTAATCCATTTTACTTTCTTACCAATGTCACTGCCTCGTCCCCAGTTTGGCCTAATTCCCCACAGTGAATGTAGCCAGAAGCATGTGAGGAAGGTGGTCAGGGTTCTGGAGTTTGACCTCTCCCTCTGTTGCTAGCAAAATCTTCAATTTGTTTTCCTTTTTTTCCCCCTCCCTCTTTTTGTTTTTTCTGTGTTTCACTTAGTGAAGGCCAAGTGGGCAGTGTCTTGCATCTCTCATTGCATTCAGCGTGAGCTAGGTGCATGCACTGGGGTTTGAGTTTTGGCACCTGAAAGGCAGCCAAGGCATGCCATAATTTTATTTTCTAAACATGACCAAAAAAATGCTTTTGCAGGGTTTAGTGTATCAAGTTTCATCTATTTAAGGGAATCTGCTAATCTCTGATGGCGGTGCTTGTTAAAATACTCCTGTGTTGCAGTGATAGCTACAGCCTAAAATGTTAGAAGGGAGGCTTCCTAAGTATAAACACAGACCTGATGAGTACTTTTGACGTTGTTCTGATCTCTAATACATTTGTTCCAATTACACCTGTTAGAGCCAAATCAACTGGGCCAAATCTTGGGGATTTTGGAACTATGTAAGCAGCTTAAAATAACATTAATCTGAGAGATACATGTGTGAGCTGATCTGCACATCCACCCACACATCTAACAGAGTTAATAATGGTACTTAATGTAAATAAACCTTTAAAATGCATATACAAATTATTTTTAAAATAAAACAATTTGTAGAAAGTCATTTCTCAGGCCATCACGTTGCATGCTGTTGAATAGATACCTGCACCTCCAAAAACAGCATTATTTTTCAGGGAGATTTATTAATTGTGTGTGACCTGTCTTGGACTTGAAATAACATTGTCAAATGTAGGCACATGCTAATTCCTCCTTCTCTCAGGAAAATCCTGCAACCTCTAAACACCAATAGATCTTAGGAATGCTGCAGATGAATGTTTCTGTGAGTAAAGAAGTGTTTGCGACCACTGAGTGGAAAGTAATGGATCTGCTATGGCTGCTGACTGTGTCTGATTTAGGGCATGCGTATTCTGTAATTCTTCCACTGTGTTCAGCCATTTTTTCAGCATAAACTGCTGCTGGTTTGAATCTCTTGTTCCATGTAAAGGGTGCATTTCGCAGAAGGTATTAAATCTGCATCCTATGAACCTCAATTTTTGAAGGCTTTTTTCTCACTTGTTGCAGAGATTAATAATCTGTGACCTACACACATGCTGCAGTGTCCCTTGCAAACAACCAAATCCTTGAACATTTTATGCAACCTTCATCAAGAAACCCTAAAGAGCTTGGTTCTCTGGCTGCGGGCATGGCACATACCTGTGGTGTTCCTCCCCTGGTGCTGATCCCATCCTGCCAGACTGTCTGCTTCTGCCACAGAATAGATTCCTCACTGCAGCCACTTGGGTGCAGGAGCAGCTCTCAGTGGTGGCACAATTTGACAGCTGCTTGATGAGGGCATTAGTGGGATCACGGGGAGTGAAAGAGAAAATGAGGTATGCACAAGTTCATGTGGGGAGAAATTTGATTTCGTGTGGCACAGGTCTTAAGGACATCAGAGTATGAGAGAAAACAAGAGCCAGCCATCCCTATGGAGAAGCTGCTTTGCTTCTAGAGGAACCCTGAGAGGCTTTTGGCTTTCCTACTTCACCTTCTACCAGGGGACTGCTTTGCCTTGCAGAGAACTAGTAAAGTCCTGTTGTTAAATACTGTCTGAGCAGAAGCACCAATTTGCAGATTTGCTTCTGTCATTGAAGTGGAAAGAAATTTGACATTTAACACAATTTGGCATTCTACCTCTGTGTGGAAAAATACAGTATGTCTTTCCTAAAATTGCATTCATTATTTTGAGAAGGAATATGGTGGAGGAAGTAGCAAACTGAGGTAGCACAGTAAAGAGAATGGAAATGGAGAGTTTTGGGACTGTGCAATGCGTTAAGAGAAGAATCAGGAGAAGGTTGTGATTTAGAGCTGCAGAGATGTGTGCCAGGGGGATGGGAGAGCAAGGAGAGAACAACGGGGCATAAACTGGCTATTCAGTATGTTGTCAGAATGTTGCAATAGCTCCAGAAAACTGGTTATGCTGTTTCATAACCCTGATTGATTTGTCCTACTCAGTAAGGAGGAACAAAAGAGTCAGATTGTATTGATGAACTTGGTCTTAACAGTTAGTTTAATTATTTCTTTTAAAAATCAATAGAATTATCATATGAGAAAGTTTTATGCAGTTTCAGGTTATTGATTATATGTCATATCTCAAATAATGGGAAGGGAAAAAAGTATGTTTTAGGCAAAATCTTCCATAATGATGGAGGGAGCAAGGCTGAGGTTACCTGCTCTTATGCTATCCAAATTATTGCTATGGAAATTGAGTAATTACTCCAAGGAGAATTACCATAAGGTGAAAAGAGTTGGGGTTAAACTTAGAAAAAAAATCTGTATTAGATAAATGACAAAAATGTTTTAATTGTGATATTTATGTAATTGGATAGCAAAATTCTGCGTTGACATAAATTGATGGTTTTAAATTTCTTTTAAACTGAGTTGTGCAGAAGCCTGTACAGGTATCTCTTTATTCATATGCAGATCTAAAGTGCATTTAAGTTTATAATTCTGACATCATTACAGCACATCTGTTAAATATTCTCCCTACATGTGTGCACAGCCTCCACTTAATTAAAAATCATCCTTTGGACACTGTCACAGTGCTGGCTCGAGGACTGGGTCTATAAAATTAACAATATTTAAGAGATATAACAATAAATTACGTTTTAAAGCAGTATTTATAATTTAAATGGACAGTGAGGCACCATGGGTTCAATGACACTCAATTTCAACTCCTTTTTCTTTCTCAGTTTGTCTTGCTGCCTGAATTGCTTGGCAGCTCTAAGCCTTCTTTCCTAGCAGCAAATGGAGCAATGAACCCCTGTCTTCCAGGGACAGCTTATGCCTCAGCCTACCTGGTTGTTTCTCTGACGCAGCACCCAATATTTGGCTAACCAAAACCAGGCTTTTCAGAAGACAGCCAGAAAGGAACAAGGAAGAATTTCCAGCTCCTCCATGTGTGTGTTACCTTCACTTGCTGACTCATATCATGTATGCCTTTTTAACAACCATGACAGAGTTATCCATTAACAATGGCAAAGGAAAAAAAAATCCTGTCTGGGTAAGCCTGACAATGAGACTTTTGAACAAAGAAAAAGTTAACAAGGAAGCTGGTTCTAGACCCAGAAGTGAGAATGTCTGCTATAGGCTTCAATATACTCCTTCCACAGGGATGCTGGGGAAAGAGGTAGCACTGCAGGAGCAATGTGCAGTCTTCCTTTGGGAGCTTTTTGCAGATCCTGGACTCAGACGTGCTGTGGGGGGGACAGAATTGACAGTGGTTAAAGCTCTGTATTGGAATTTTCCTCCCAAGACCATAAAGAGCCTGTGGCTTTTTAAAGAAATCCTAGTTTTTCAAAATTTAGGCAGAAATAGAATGGCAGCACAGGCTGAGAACTCCCAGCCTATGGTTCAACTAGGAGTTATTGGCATTCCAGTGAAAACTTTTAGAAATGCAGTTCTTTCCAGGGAAATGGCTCACTGCAATCTTTTTCTGTGAGTAAACTAGGCCAATATGAACAATATTTTGTGAGAGGGAATGAGGCTCAGCTTCTTTTTATTCCCAGCAGAACAAGGCTTCTGTCTCTGTGTGCCTTTAGGATATTAATGCAAAATAGGATTGGCCACTGATCCAAGTTCAGATTACATGATCTGACTCTTGTACCAGGAAATAGTTAGCAGAAGTCAGGCAAACTCTTATCCTATGAATATTTTACTCAGGTAGTGGTTTAAGTTTGGGGATAATATACTTTGCTCTTTCAGTCTAATGTGCACAGAGAGTATAACATACAACATCTGTTTTGCCTATGGGAGCTACAACCAACCCCTCTGTAATTAATATTATTACATCTCTACCATGAGCACCCAGCAAATTATTAGAATCATTCTGAGAAAGCACAGCTGCTAATGGCACAGCAGAGGGTTGGGTTTGATCTTTCTCTACAAGTCTTGTTCCAGTCTACAAAATCTGGTGCTCCTGGTACTACCTATGAACATCCTTCCTTACCACCTCTTGGCAGAATGGGTAGCCTCTGCAAAGTTTGTGGTGGCATTTCTGTGCTGTTGTCCTAATGTCATCAGGACCCGCTTAACAATTTGAACATTGTTTTTTGGATAGACAAGGTTTGATAGGACATCCACAGTTCTGCTGTGGAGCCAGGTCTGGCTGAAAGCTTGCAAGCTGTGCCCTTGGTCCATCAGCCCAGTTGCTCATGTCTCCCTGTCCCCAGCAGGACAGAGAGGCATGGCCCTACTGACAGCTCAGGAATGTCCTCACATCCCCATGCACCTGCTCCTGTCACAGAGGCTTTAATCTCCAAATATCCTTCCAACTCTTGCCCCTCTGGATTTGCAGAGGTACCAGTCTGGAGCCAGAAGCTGCAGCCTGCAGTGTGGTTGTTGCACTGACCAATTGTCAGGCTCCATATGGTGCCACTGACGCTCCTGTGATGCATTGCAGTATCTGGTATGTATATCGCTTTCTAATTTATGCTTTATCCTCTTCTTTTTTCCAGAAGATGAGCTGTTTAACAGCTACTTGGGTGTTACTGTGGTGACTGTAACCAAGCAAAACCATGCAGTTTGTACTGAGATAGTTCTACATTTGTGGACTTGGAGATGATTAAGAAATTTTTAAGAGCTTGTTGTGTTTTTTTGGTCTTCCCTGCAGAACAGAGAGAGGTTTCCATTGAACTTTCAATTCCACACCTTGAAGTAGAAAGGTATCATTAATCTTCAAATGAGCAAGTGTATTCATATCTATACACAAACATCACATATCAGGCAAACAAATGTTGTGGCTTCTAGCTAGTTAGAGATTTAAAAGATGTTTTCTCAAACCATAATTAAGATTGTTTAGATATTTGACTCTTCATTTCTGTGTTTGTTTGGATTTCTTGTTACATTTAATTTTACCCTAGGAGTTCCAAGGTTTATAATTCTCTGGGTTTGAATAAAAGCATTATCTCTCTAATGTATTTTACTGTAAGTCACTGCTGTATAGCCTTACCTTTGTTTCCATCTTCAGGGGTTTTTTTTTCACTTTTATAATATAATTTCCCTGCAGTATGAGGCTTTTTTGGGAGACAATATTCTGTGATTCTCACCTGAGGAGTGCCTTTGTGAGAATGAGGTGAGAATGTGCTATCTGAAAGATGTGATTATTACTCTTGCAGCTTAAAACTGTAAACTGGGTGAGTTTTGAACCCAAATGTACCATTCTAACTTAGGTTTTTAGGGATATAAAATTGAACAAGTATAGTAATTAAGGGGAATTAGGATTGTAGTACAAACTTAAATTCCTAATAAACTGATAACTGTAAATTATTCTCAGCAATTAAACATAATTTTCTATGTCTAAAGCTATTTTCTTCTAGTTTGCAACTCTTTGAAATTTTACTAAACTTTAACAATAAAGTAGGAGACTGATGAACTGTTTCTCTAAGCTCATTTGAGACACCAAATGCCACATTTCTGAAGGACTCAATTTTTAAACAATTGATAAGCTAATAAAGGACTGAGTTGAAATCCTCCACAATATTGCCTATATTCTGTTCATACTCTGAATGAAAGGGTAGGAGGGGGATCTTTCATCAAGTACTTTGAGCACCTTTCTATTACAGCCATTGCATTTCACCTCCTCAATTTAGCGCTGAGCCCGGTAGTTCGTGTGTGACAGCAACAGATCCCTCAGTAAGGCATCAAGCCTTGATCAGAAGGCTCGTGGAGGGAGAAGGTGGAAAATGGCTTCTTTCAGTCATCTACTCCTGCTGTTAACCACCCCATCATCAAACATTTATGCACTTTTTTTCCCCACCCCCTACAATGCCTGAACAGGCATTATAGGGAGGATAAGGAGCAGCTTTATATGTTTTAATGAACCTGCTCTGGGTTCAGTGTAGCCTAGACAGTGGAACTGTGACTGTTTTTCTGTGAAAATGTCTACAACTGTGAAATTCATTCGCCTTTCTGAGTCCACAGAGTTGTGCAACAGGGCCATTCACAGTTTAGCAAGAAGGACAAAGAACCAGAGAGCAAAGAAAGAAAATGAGCAGTGAAGAGACATATGTGTTGCCTGATTCTCTCCTCTGGTAGAAGAGATCTTGGATGTGTACAAACACCAAAAAGAAAATCAAGTCTTGTGGTAAATGGTGTCATCCTTTTCATTTTTCTTTTTCCCCTTATGTATTTAAATAATCTTGGTGTGTTAAAAAAATTAAGTGTAATGATACAAAAGGGGCTGCAAAGTGACTCCTCTGGACCTGGATCCATACTACACTGGGACCTGCCCTGCCTGCCCCTCTTTTTGCCATCATGTTTGTTCCCTTAAAATAAGCAACTGTACAAGACACAAGCATTGTCCAGACATTATCTAAGTATTCCCTTTATTCCCTGAATCATCTGGCTTTGATTACAGACTACTCATGCCAACACAAAGTGAAAGAAAACTCCAAACCTGAAGAGTAAGTAGAAAGGAGAGACTCAAGTAATCCTGTGAATCGATGTTGCCTTTTGGGTGACATTTCTGTATTCAGGATCTGGTGTTTCAGGAAAGGCCCATCCTTGTATGTGTTCTGTTACTTTTGATCACTTTAACCACCTCAATGGCAAAGACTTTTCCTTAAAATCCTCATTGTTTGCTCTTGCTTTACATTTGGAATATAACAGGCAGGATACAAACTTTGTGTACCTCCAACTTTTCCCCATGCCACTTGGTATACCTGCATTGATTTGGCAACAGTAGATTTAACAGATAGGAGATATAATGTGGCAGAGATGTTTTCTTCCTGTCACCTGGTATTTTCAGAACATTTCCATCGGAAAGCTTGCTCTAGATTGTATGCTGCAAGATATGAATGCCACTGAATGCAGTTAAAAGGAGGGATGACCTTTTACAGGACCCATAACCTGGATTTGCCCTTGAAAAATTTTTGGGGAAGGTCTAATGTGGGTATCTCGTCCCAACCCCAAACACTAACCAGGAGGATGTCTCTGTGAAACATTATTCCACACCTGAAGGAGAAGGATTGTGAGCCTATGTACACACACCATGTGCTTTTCTGCACACTTCCCTTTTCAATTCAGACGGGGGGAAGCAGATACATCCTTACATTTCTTTCTTCAGTAATTAATTCAAGAGAAGTGCCTAAAGCACAGAGCAATTGCAAACTGAGCATTCAGTGATGGATAATTTCTATTGCTTGTTTGGAATTCATTATTTTCTCTATCTTCTGAAGCCAGTCCTGTCATTATTTTACTCTCTTTTCAGGCTCTTACAGTCAGTCTCTTGTAACCTGCTTGCACACAAATCACTATTTCATTTTATCTGGAGGTGGCGGGACTGATGATAATATTTAACCCATTTCAGGAAGATTTAGAGGTCATCAGCATCAAGGAACAGCAATTTCCCTTTGCTTCTTTATTAAGTGTGTTATTTTTTCAATAAAGTATTATTTTACCACAAAATAGAAGCATTCTTGAAATTTATACTTGTTGCAGATATAATATCCTCTTCCAACAACTTTGAATTAGTTACATAAACCAGAAGATTAAAAACATTTTTAATTATAAAAATCTGAGCAAGGAAGTAGATTCTTTATTTCTAGCTTTTTTTTTTATGCAATAAACACGTTTTTAAGAAGACTAACATTTTAGGCAGAAGATAACTGATTAGCAAAAGTTAACAATATTAATTGCAATTAATTTTGTAGCTGTTTAATATATAACAATTTAAAAGCATCCTTTTCATTGCTCCCAGGTGTAAAATCTCCTAAGTACAGAGCTGAGATTAAACTAGTCTTGAACTGGCATGTTCCAGTAGAAGTGTGATTTCTGTACAGGCTGCTAGTATGTATCATACCCTCAGCTGGTCTTCATAAAAAGGCCAGCTGAAGTATTGCTGAGCCTGTGGAAATAGGAACAAGTGTTTCCAGTGTTATCCCAGCAATGTTTTAGCTGTTAGTAAAGGACTTTTGCTCCCATGAATTCCAGTCTCGATGGAAGTGACTGATGTTCTCTGTCATACTCCAATGAGTATTTGAAACATTAGGAATTAATGATGCATTCAAATAATGGAAAAAATTTCTCCCAGCTGATCTGTCTGCCCCTTCACTGGAAGGTTCACTCTCCATGTGAGGGTGGCTGTGACTGTGCTGGTAGGGTGCAATGGACAATTGTGTCCCTATGAGCTGTTGCATGTGGGGCAGAAGGAAATGTCCATTCTGTGAGAATGCAAGGTCCTTCTTGCATGTCTCTATGAATGTACTACTGCTAATGGCAGAAGCCACAATTCCCTTTCTAATTAAAATGCTCAATGTTACAATAAAAAGATGCTTTCTTCATTTATTCTGCAATTTTAGTTAAAATAAACTAGTGCGATGGGTTTAGCCTAAAGCATGCAGTAGTCATGGAGAAACCCTCCATCCCTTGTTATATGGGCAGTTTGTATCTTCTTGGGAAAAAAAGGGAGGATTTGACAGCTTTCCATCTGTTTTCTGTGCCTCATAGTAAATTTTAAAAATAATACTAAAAAAAGTTGCCTTTTTTATATTCTCTTTCCCTGACCATTCAGAAGTTGAAATGTCCCCAATGTAAATTCCAAGCCAGCACACAGATATGTACTCTGCCTTGCACACCTACTCTTTTCCATGTAATATGAATAAAGTATGCAGAATACTGCCACAATCATCTGTTAAAAAATAATACTGTTGACAGCCATTCTCTAGAAGTCCTTCAGATGTGTAAGCAGTCCACTGCAAAGCCACAGTGTTTAGAGGATGGAATGACATTTGTACTACTCATGTTCAGGTTCCCTCAATTTAAATTCAGAGGCAGTTTTTACCAGGTGGGACAGAGGACTCACTTCCATCTCAGAGAAACATATCTTTGAAAATTACATGCATACCTTGGTGGCATATGCCTGTGAATCATGAAGAGAGAGAAAAACATTAACTCTGCAAATCTGTATGCATGTATTATTTCTTGTCCTGGAAATAATTTGATGATTTTTTCATATAGTTTTGAATTTGCAGAGGGATGGTTTCTACAGAGTTCCCTGGTCTAAGTTACATTAGCATTTTATAGGCTGCCCATGTAAACTCTTGAGCTTTCATGGCTGTCATTATTAGTTTTTAATGCTGCACAGTTCATACTGGCTCTTACTGCTGTCCAGTTTTGGTTGAATTTTTTATGTGGGTCCTCAGCTGCAAGGAACGTGGCCTACACTTGTTTGAAACTTTTCTTGTCTGTGTAAACCTGCTATTGGTGTCCTTTTTTTTCCTTGCCTATTGTAACACTCTAAGAACTTAAGTTGCTTGTATTTGTCATGAAGGTCAATTATTCTAGATAGCAAACCCAGATCACATATTACAGATGGAATTTTTAAACGACAAATGGAAGTCTCTTCTACCTTTGTGCCATAATTTTGGTTGTTCCACAGATACAGACATTCATAGTTGAACTGTCTAAATAAATTATTTTTGTAAATAGTGTTCCTTATTCAAAGAACACATGCAAATAATTCCTAGCCAAACGTTAGTTATTGACTTCTAAGTTTTATGTGCTTTTTGAAGTGATCCCAGTATCACTCTTCTCTTTTGGCCATCAGAAATTGCTTAAAGCAACATGTGGTTTCTCACCCTTCTGTAAGAAAAAGGCAATTTCTACATAGGGTGAAGAAAAATGTAATTTAAATAATAGTGTGTTTTATTTTGGATATTAATGTCTATAGCAGCAGCTCCCCTGAACAAATGTTTTCACTATGAGTACATAGAGAAAATATTTTCTATCTAAAAAGACCTCTTAACAGTTATTCTTGTTACATTTCTATAGACAATTCAGATAGTTTTATAAGATACTGAGAGGAGTGAATCTTATGATTTCACAAGTCTTATGAGGAAAGGATGTTCTCTCTTGAGCATTAATGTGTTTCATCAGAATTCCTGGGAATCTGTCCAGCTATACATAGTAAATATTTCACATACCAATAAAATGATTCCTCAGCAATTCAACCACTCAGCACAAATGAGGCCTAATTTATGATGGATATCTGCACCTGTTAAACAGTGAAATAGGCTCCTGACATAAGGGATTCTTTCATGCTGTTATTTCTCTAATTTTTTAAGAGATCATATCTACCTAGATTCACCCCAAGACACTTTTAATGATCATGATTTCAAAAACATATCCACATTTTGAACTTTCATATTGAAGAAGGAATGTATGTGATTTTGAGCTAAAGTGCATATATGAAGGATTTAGATCAAAACCATTAAAGGTAGGCATAAAATATGCCTATTACTGAATTAGGCACTTGTTTTGTATATCTAATGAAAAAATCAATATGAGGCTCTGTCAGAGGAGAGCTCCATTAGCCTCCATCTTGCTAGCATTCAATCAAGAGATTGAATTTGCAAACTTCAGGGGGGAGAAATGTTTCTCCATTTTTTGACAATCCATATTACACTAATTCAGACAGCTTTTACACAGAGCTGCACCAGTTTACTCAAGCATTGCTTTCAATATAATTTCATTAAGTCAATGCAAAAGGTCATGTTGACCTTTTAAGTATATATTTAAATCTGATCAATGGAGTTTAAATCGATTGGGAACTGATTTTAGACAACTCTTAAGGCAAATAAGTGTGTCCACACGGAGTTCCTCAGCTGTTCAACAAATTGATGTGAATCCAATTTAAATTAAGCCACTGCAAACAAACCACTGTTGTGTTGTAGGTGAGTCCCAAATATGCCCTCCAAGTTCTTCAAGAACTTTCTTTCTAACTTGAACAGAGAACCCAAGGGAGATACAGTTAATGCAGTGAAAGCTGATCATCCCTGTCAGGAAAGCTGTAAAAAGCTTCCAAACAAACATGCAGGGTTCAGCCAAAAGCTGTGTTTGTAAACCTGTTCCCTATTGTTTTTTACTCTTTTCTCTTGGCAGCTGTAACTGTAGCAAGCAAGGCAGAAATGCCACCACTCACAGATTCTGGCAGGAGGAAGCCTCCTCCAAATCTCACAGGTTTAAAAGATCCACAGTGAGTTTAAAGGAAATCCCCTCTAGTTCATGTTTGCTAGGGATTGGGATACCCAAGGTTTTCAGCCTTCAGTTTGCCTTTGGTGTTTTCTTAGTGTAGATTATTCTACTCTCCTAAAACATCACTGAAAATCTTTGCAGAACTGCAGAGAAGCCCCTTGATCTTCACAGCCCTTAAGTCTACAGGGGGATTTCAAAGATTTTGCTCTAAGAGCAAAGAAATGGGAGCTGCAAAATGAACTTCGCTCCATATTGATTGGTAATGCAAATCAGATGGAATAAAATGGGTATTTGTAGAAGGGAAAGATTACCTGATAATCTCTACCTTTCAACAAACTTGTAACCTGGGTTTTAATGACTGAGTTTAAAAACACCAACCATCATAGAATCAATAAATTGGGCTGTGAGAGAAAGCAGGGGTGAAAGCAGTAAATAGGAGGAAGTACCACAGTACATTGAGGGAAAACTGGTTTACTATAAGCAACTACCTGAATTATTAATACAATAACATGGGAATGCAAGCTGCACTCCTGAACTTCTGGCAGTTATTGGTCCCTCAACATCTCCCACCCACTCCTATCCAGATAAATTATCATCTGCTCCCACCCACTCTTATCCAGATAAATTATCATCTGTTCCATTTGCCCCTGTCCTAGAACTGAGGAAAGTAAGTGAACAGTTTTCCTTATATTCTCCAAAGCATTTTAATTATTTGACAGTTTTGCTGTTTGAAAGAAGAGTTTTAAAGGCTCTCCCTCAGTTTCACACCCCGTTCTAAGAGAAGGTGGCTGTTTGATAGGCATTTTGGAGCTCTCTTTGCCAGCCCAAACCCCAGCAGGAGAGAAGTAAATGCAAAGATAAGTTCTTGTATGAACAAAGGGAGGCAAGGGAATGGACCTTTGTTTTGGACTCCTCCAGGGATTCAAAAGGGTCTGGTGGTGACTGCTAATGGTTTGGGTTAGACTTTTGGCCTCTTTCCAGCTTTCCTGGTTCCTCAAAATTACTTACAATATTCCCATTCAAACTTGTGCAATTGGTTATCTTGAATAGTTGCAGACTCGCAGAAGGTTACAGGATGTGAGTGAACTTGAACATAAGGATCTTCCATGATAAACTCATGAGTATTTCTATACATACAGGTAAAGGAATTAACTCCATGGTAAACTCAGAACTTTTTATGTATCTTGATGAAACCTCCCCAAAGCTGTTGCAACTTGTTCTATCCTTTTATTTTTTAAAGTCTTATGGACTACAGGTGAGTGGGAGTGTGTTCCTAGTGCTGGATGTGGCTCTTACCTCTTTCTCCTTAGCACAGTGAATCCTTAAACTGGGTTGAGAAATAAAATTTATGAATGTGGTGAGCAGAAGAGGAAAGAAAAAACCACAAAACTCCCACCATGACTGGAGGGAAGAGAAGAAGGGACTATGTCACTTTGCAGTGGTAAATTACCAAAAGCAAAAACTACCAAAAGTAAAAATTACCAAAGCAGTAGGCTCTGCACTTACACTTGCTTCTCTGTTTGCTCCTATTTTCTGCATTTCCTGTGCCTGTCAGAACTGGGAGCTCCTGTGTTGTGATCAGTGAAAGCTTGCTGCCTCACATGGCCCTTCTCTCAACTGATGTTCTGGAGATCCAGCTGTGCTAAGTTTGGAAATTAAAGGAAACAGTGTTTAACACAGCAAGATACATTCAAGGTATGTTCAGTATAGAACTTGCAGAGACACCATCTCTTGTGGGATTTGCTGACCTAGATGCTGCAATGAACTTTCCAGTGAAGTCCACAGCAAGGCTAACATCAGTATATTGTCTTTATCTAGGCATTCATAACAGAAAGTGATTAAATGCCAGAAACATTTTCAAGCCTGCCTTCTGAGGACTATCTGAGTTAGGTACCACAACTTTTTTTTTCTTCTGGTATGGGAGGCAGAGGATTGATGGCTCCCTCACTCTTGGCTTCTTCTGTAATATCCACGTAGTTTTTGTACTAGAAATTGCCTTGTCTGTGGGCCACCTATTTTTTTCCGATTCCTTTGTGTCTTTCTAAGAAGAAATGATATAAAATTAGTCCTTTTTTTTGGCCCTGAAATCACATCTGAACTCACTTCAACATCTCCCCTGCCTAAAACCAAACAAAACCAACAGTAACAACAAAACCCATTAAAAAAGTGACAGAAAAACTTGGATCTTCACAGTTTTCAATTGTCAAATGATGCCTTTGCTACAACTACCAGGGACTTCAAACAGGGATGCTGCTTTTACTGACAGCAGCATCTTTCCTATTGTGACAAAGAAGGATGGCAAAGGCTAATGAATTGTGTCTTACTGAGCAGGGCCTGCAGTTAGGAACTTGATTCCATTAAGAGATCTTTGGAGGAATTTTGGGATACTATATTTCTTGGGAAAAGAACAAAGAATTAAACAGGAAGACAAATGCAAAGCTACAGCTCAGTGGTTGTCACCTTCTTTTCAAAAATCATCAAAATCTTTGATTCAGTGGAGATAGCTTCCAGACCTCTCTCTTTTTAATTTTTTTTTTTTTTGGTCTGATTTTAGTGCTTGTTCCCTCTGTGTGACTCTCTCCCCACGTTCAAGACAGTCAGGGAAAAGCTGTAGATAAGAATATCTGTAAACAGTGCTTTAGTGTCTCCCACACAGCAGTCTGGAACTGCCTCCCCTCGTGTTTCTGAAGGTTCATGGATTTCCCAAATCAGTAGGAGTTTATTGATTTATATGCAGGCAAGCTTGTGTTACTACTTTGGTTACTCTTGTGCTTTTTCCTGGCTACTGCTAATTAGCCAGGCAGATCTTCCAGTGTTGCTTACATGCAGTAGTAAATGAATATAACTTGTATTGAGTTATCACAACCTTCTCCTTTTTTTTTTTCTTTTTTTGTATGTTTCTTAAAAGGATAAAAGCCACTTTGAAAACTCTTATCTGAGAAATGAAAGAGATCCAGATTGCGACCTGATACTCAGTGCAGCCTCCTGCACTTGGACTATCCCATAGTCTCCTGTCACCTCATGCAGTTCTTTTGGGACATTCAGGTCACTCCCTCGCTACTGCTTTCCTGTTAGTTACCCTCTGAAAGGCTTGTCCTCTCTCTCAATTACAATCCTACCATGTCTCTGACATCTCATTGGGATGCCAGCTCAGGTTAAAGGTTTTCTCTCTTCCAAGCTCTCACTCTTCCCTGTGTATACAGATGAGGTCGGTTCTTTTCTCAGTTGCTGTAGGCAGTCTCACCCTCCTGCTTCTTCAGCCTTGTGAGCAACAGAGGCACGCAGGCTCCAGCTGATCTTGGGCCCACGCGTTGCTTCCCCAGGCTGCAGGCGGCGTGGAGAGTCCTGGCTTCCCCGGGCCCTCCGTGCAGGCTGGGAACGTTTCCCTTCCTCGGAGCAGAAGCCGGGATGCTGATTTCTCTCGGGAGGTGGCAGCACAGCCAGATGCGATCAGCGTATGCACTTTGACTCCCAGAACTGCAAAGAGGCGGCAGGGAGGTGGGGTGGGTGTTGGATTCCTGCCGAGATAGAGCTCCTTAGCTGGGAGCAAGGATTAAGATGGGGAGCACGGGGGTGCTCATGCATAGCAGGGATAGCTTCAAGCCCTTTCTTGAAACGGAATGGAATCAGTCCAGCATCCTCACGGTAATATACTGGGATCCCTCTGCCCTGACCGTGCTCCTCTGTATCAGCTGCAGCTGATTGTTAGGTGTGGAGTGGGGCCCGAGATGCCCACTGTGGGGACGGTGTCATTTGCTGAGCCTGCAGGCACAGCCCAAATTGCTTCTTTATCCATGTGTGGGGAAAGGCTCTGCAGGAGTTTGGGCAGAGTCAGTATCAAGGTATCGTGGGTTTTGCAAGCACCCATTTTCCTGCAGGCTGCCACAATGGTTGCATGTTACTTTAGCTATCAAGCAATTTAAGGTAAAATGCCAAGAGAAAGGAAGAACAACAATCAGTCACCATCCCATTAAATGCTACAACCTGCTCCTTTCTCAAAACCTCATCTGTTCTTTTTAGCCAGTTTGGAGGCTCCCATTCTCTCATGAGGTTTTAATAATGGATTATAGACAGGGGTACTATATGGGGTTTAATGTGACCATCATCTGGAAAACATACACAGAGGTGGGGTGTTTGGGTTTCCACAGAAAGGAAGCAAAGTCTGGTCCAAAAATCTATGGCATATATTGCTTAATGTACCCCTCTGGCTCTGTTCTCTGAATTCAATTTCCCTATGCCAAGCACACTGAATCAACGGGAGATGCTATAGAGTCTTCTACAGAGCTTTGTTGGGAGGCTGTTTGCTTGCTTCTTGAACTTTGAGAAAGTTTTGTGGCAACATGGAATAATCATAGATTCAGTATTGCCTTGTGCATCCAAAAGCAAAGGGTGCTAGAAATCCCAACTTAGGCAACTCAAATAATTTTACTAGCATCAGCAACTGGAGAGCAGCCAGCCAGTCAGCCCTACAGTTCTTTAAAAAGTAATAAAGTGCACCTGATTTTTGCTCCTTGGATGGCAACCACTGACTGGCAACTGGTCCCATACGCTAGATAATTCCTGCTTGATGCTGCTTAGGGCGCCATTGAAACCATACCTTAAGCAGGCAGCACTGAGAGGGTGAAGCAGAGAAAAGCAAGAGAAAACTTGAGGTTTGTAAGCACTTAGAAAAAGGCCACCTCCCTTTTCTTCCCCCTCTTTGCTCCTGGCAGTGCTGGAAGGCCCATTCTTACCCTCATGACACTCTCACTCTGAAGAGTGTTTGAAAGTGCTGCAATTCTCTTTCGGACCAGCTCTTTTCCTAAGTGACCCAAGTGTCCCAGAAAGATTCTGTCACACTGGAGGACTAGTCATGATAACTGTTCATCTTCTCTAGGGCTGGGAAACAGAATGCAAACAGCTCAGGCAGTGAGGACTAAGCAAATCCACATTTCCTGTCTGCATTTTCCTTCTAACTCAGTTCTGGGGGGTTCTCCCACTGCCATGTGGATCCCTCTGCCCTGGAGGGACAAGTTGTGTCAGTATGGCCACCACCAGGCCTTCTGCCTGGTCCCTGTGCAGGTGCAGAGCCAGGGCTGCAGGCAGCCACCCCTCCAGGAGCAGTCCCGCAGCAGTCCAGTCAGGAACACGCATCCAGAGAGTGCATGTATGGAAGAGGGAAGCATTTGAGGGTTAAATCCCACATAGGACAATGTTGGTGACTGCAAAAAAATAGACAACAAACCACCAAGAGAATGAATATAAAGGAGAAGGACAGTGACCAAAATCCAAGACATTGCTTTTGAAAGGATGGTAGCTCATTGCCTTTAGGAACAGTCTTTGACAATTGGGAGAGAGTTTGTCTCGTTTTAATTGGGACTAACCATATTCACAGCAGTTGTCACATACCACCTAGTCTGCCTCCCTGCCTTTTCAATTTGGCAGTCTTCTCTTTTCCTCTGCATGTCCCAGAGATTTGAAAAATGATCCATTCTTCAGAGCATCCCTGGTAATTTGGACCACAGTGCTATGCTTCTTTTGAGACTGATGCCTTTCAAAGCTGCAGCTTTTCTTCCTGCAGCAGCTCCTGACAACCCTCTATAACATATAGCCTTAAGAGGGGAAAACAGGTCTGAGGAGATACACTTTTACTAGGAGGAAAGACATTAGAGATGGCACTAAAATCAACAGAAAACAGATTATTTCAAGCAAAGAAGGTAGCTTAGCCCTTTTTATGAAGTGCAGGACTATACTGTCACTAAACTCACTTTGGAAAGTGACCTGGAGATCTCTTAATGCACTTGTAGGTAAGATGTATCTGCATACACAGATCAGTAAATATTACTAATTAAACATGGAGATGCAATATGTGTTCTGTCCTGCACCATCTTTGCTGTCTTTTTTGTTTTCCTAAGAACACTCCCACCTTTTTAGCAAGACTTAACTCGAGATCTGCGTTGCTACATTGTTTTTGCTGCCAGATAAGGAAAGATAAATCCAGACCACATGATTGCTGGCTGTATGGCTTTACCCTATTGGCAACCACCTCCCCCTGGTGACATCAGCTGAGGTGGAGAGACTACAATTTAAACTACAGCAGCCACTTAAAGTGAAAATGAATGTTAACATCTCTCTGGTATGCGTATGCCCCAGTCTGCGTGTTTGATCAATGTCCTGGTTTCTTACTAGGAACATCCTATTGGAGATGTTGCCATACACATTTAGGAATTAGGGTTAGAATGGATGCTTCTATTAATAAGAAATCTTGCAAATTCTGCTTTGAAAAGAGCTATTTTCTTGAAGGTGAAAAGTACTTTCTCAAGCACCCAACTCCCATTTTCAAAATAGTCCTTTGCAATAGTCCTGAATATGGAGCAACAGGACAGAAACCTGAATTTGTGCAGCTGCAATTTATAGCAACAGAGATGCCCCAAAACCAAGCAGCATCTGGGGAAAGGGGCACTTCAGTGAAATGGAATCTTTCCATGTAGGTAATGAGAGGTGTTAAAGGGTGTTTACGTCAGGGAGGGCATTCTTCTTCTTCAAACTTACCTTTATTGTCTGTGCAACTTTCAGGCTCAGCCTGACGCTGCAAATATTTAGGCATGTGCATAAATCAGGGCACAAGTGGTACATGTCTTCCAAATATTAATCCAAATCCAAACATTAAAATTATTCCAACACATCCAATGACAGCATCATCTTGTTCTTACTGCAGGTCCCTACTTTATGTTTAAGTCTATTTGGAGAACGCCAGACACCACAGCCGAGCCCAGCAAGCACTGGGTCTCAGGAAAAAGATGTATGCACACAGCAAGATGGGTACAATGGAGCCAGACCAGAACGGTGCTCTGGGGCCCAAGTACTTATGAGAGGTAGAGTACAGATATTGCTCGCCTGTATCTATGCAAAAGAATGGTCTTTTAGTGCTTCTACAAACTCCTCTTTCCCACATCCAAGGAGCGGCACAGTGTACAAATGGATTTAGAAGGGGTGGCTCTGCAGAGGGGTCGCATCTCCAGGGACCTGCAAAGCTGGGTGAAATTTCAAGACCTGCAGTTGTCCTGCTGGGGAGTACATTGCCCTGTTTCCATATCATGGAGAATACTACTACTGACCTTGTCGGGAAGGTACAGACAGAGGAAGCTCCCAGAACCAGCTCCCGTGCCTGTCGTCTCCATCCTTGCAACAGAACGAGCAAGGCTTGGGCAGCTCTGGCAGCATCTTTAAATCCATGTTGATTGTAACTATTGTAAACTCAAATCGCACGCCGTAAAGTGCGCGTCCTGTCTCCAGCAATTCCATGTTCCTTTTTAAAAAAAACACCTGGACTGCGGGAGAACAAAGGGCTACAGCGGCAACACCGCCGGGCCCACCTCGTCCTGCCTCGATTACGATGGGCGAAAACAAGTAACAAGTTTATTGAGGGCTGAAACCCCTCATGTAAAGAAGGCGGGGAGGCAAACCGCACGGCATTGCAGCGAGGCGCCGTGCCGAGAGCGATGAGGTAACTTCGGCGCGGCCCCGCCCTTGATGCCGCCCTCAGGGGCGCGCTCACGTGACCGCGACCACGTGACCGCGCCCTCAGCCGCCCCCCTCCCCCCCCCGCACCTGCCGGCGCCGTGGGGGAGGGCGGTGCGGTGGGGGCGTGGCCATGAGATGACCCCTCCCAGCGCCCCCGCCCCTCTGGCCCTCCCCTGCCCCGCCCTGCCGCGCACGCGCGCGGAGCAGGACGGGTCGATTCACGCATCCAAAATGGCGGCCGCAATGGATGTGGACGCCCCCAGCGGCACCAACAGCGGCGCCGGCAAGAAGCGCTTCGAAGTGAAGAAAGTGAGGCCCCGCGGGCGTGCTCCTCCGGCAGCTCCCGGAGGGACGGGGGAGGGCTGGGGCCGGGCTGGTGCCAGCGAGCGGGACGGAGAAGGGGGCGACTTCCCGCTCCCTTTACGGAGCCGGGCGCCCGGTTCCGCACCGGAGCGGTGGGAGGGGCGGCGCGAGGCCTGTGGGGAGTCCTGGCGTGCGTCCTAGCCAATGGCTGAGGCGGGCCGCCGCACGTGCAGCGCGAACTGGCCAGTCAGCGGGCGCGGCTGGCGGGGGCGGGAGCAGGGGCGCCGACGGGGCCGTGCCGGCCGGGGGATGCCCTGGTCGGGGCTCCGCCGCTCGCTCCCCTCTGGCGCTGCCGCCCCGGCGGGCCTCGGCTACTGCGCACCCGGAGCCTCTGGGGAGCTCGGGCCGGCGAGCAGCCCCGGAATGCTTCCGCCTCCCCATCACCCCCGGCCGCTGCGGCCCGGCCGCCCGGGCTGCCCCGTGTGCTGCGTAAAATACTTTCTGCAAATGACTGTGGCTGACTTTTTTTTCTTCTTCTTATTTAAATCGAGCCATAGCTACGTGCTAATGTGCAAACGTCCTCATGCTACCCTGGCTTTGCCTCCTCGCTCAGAGCAGCCATAATATCGCTCTCCTGTCCAGTTCCACCAGTTTGTCAGCTGGGTCACAGTGATGGTCCGAGGCTCTTCGCGACGGTGTAGAGAAGCAGGGTTAGATTGTGTGGGTTTGTACTAAGGTATAATTTGAGGAAATTGACCCCTAGACTGAATATCAGTTAACATTTCCAGTGATTCCTGCTTGTAGATGTGTTTGAAATGCAGTTGCCATCAGTGATGATGGAAACCACTGGATCTGTGCAGAAGGAATTGTTAGGAGACATAATTGCTTGTCCTTTGGAAACAGGGACAAAAATAATGAGAGTGGTAGGAAGTGGCACCGTTTATGTGTCAGTGGCAGTCCTCCTCCCTGGCAAGGTACCAAGACATTTGTTGCATGTTGCTCAGCACAGGTGAGTGGGCCATCAGAGTAGACCATAATGGGACAAGCGATTAAGTACTGGAGAGTATGGAAGAGATAAGGGTGCTGAGAACTTTTATCTCAGCTGCCTTGAAGTATGGATGAAGTCCATGAGAGATGAATGGAAGGCCAGAAGGCCAGCTAGACTTGAATTTAGAAGACTGTGAAGAAAAATGAGATCACTACTGGTGCATGTCCTAAAAGATCTAGTAGTATTGTGACTACTTTTTATATCAATACTTGGAACTCAGTGTTCCTTCTTTAGTGTCCCAAACTGAGGGAAAGCAATGAAAACATTGAAATGGAAATGGAGCACAGTAGAGAAGATTTACTATAGTACAGTCAGTGCAAATATATACTGAGAAATTGTAAGGGGGAAAAAAATCTATACTACTTAAGTAGTAAATTAAGATTATCCTGATTACCGCTGGATTGCTTTGGATGCTAAAGGCAGGTCCATTTATTTAATGAGTTTACAGAAGACCTGATTATAGGTTTTGTCTGGAAGAATAAAAAGGTACTATATTTTTCTGCATAATTTGCCCTAAAATCCTCAAACCCTTACCCTGAAGTAGCATGGGACAGTCCTATTACTTTTCTATATGTATAAAGTAAGTTTTTTGAAAGGTTGATTTGGTAACACTTTGAAATTTTTCTATCCAGCCTTGCTGATAGGTTGTTACTTATTAACCTTTTGTAGGGAAGATTATTCAGGAGTCAATGGAGAGTAGCATTATAGATTTAGTTCTTGACCCCAGCTGCTCTGAAGGGTGATTACTAGAACTGCCACAAATAATGGGAATTCCTCTTAACAAAAATGGCATCTGAATTGGTCTTTCTCCAAGGGGCTGTCCTTTCTTTCTAGGATTTGGCATGATGCATTTTTGCATCATGGGATTCCATCGGATCTTGAATAGAAATCCAGATGTTTGCATTTGTTTCACAAAAAAAAAAAAAAAAGAAAAAGAAAAAGGCTTGGGGGAGACTGTGGGAGTTACCTGCTTTTTGAATTGGGAAGGAGACATTGTGTCTGGGAGGTTTGTGAGAGGAATGTACCACTGCTTCCTAGTAACCTGAACTCATGATGAGGAATTACTCTGGACTTCTAAGTTTAGTTTTTTCCTAAATATCCCAGCTTTTCTATTTCAAAAAGTACATGGCATCTTGAAGAATAGCGAGGATTTCTGTCCCGTGTAAACAGAATCACAACTGTTTTTCTTTTCTCCCCCTCTCTCCAGTGGAACGCCGTCGCTCTGTGGGCATGGGACATCGTGGTTGATAACTGTGCCATTTGCAGAAACCACATTATGGATCTGTGTAAGTAAATGGGGAGGGACACAGTTTGGACTTGTATGTGCTGAACAGCTGAAATTGCCCCAGCTGAGGATATAACTCAGCAAAGCTTTCAGTTAGTAACTAACTCTTCTGCTAATCTCTTATTTTATATAATGCTGAAGTCTTATAGTCTGTTTTTGTGACCTCTGTCACCATACTGCTTCTTCCTCACCCTTTTCTTGTGAAGGGTAGGATCTCTTGATGCCAGATCAACAGACACAATGCTGCTGAGTGTATTTTGAATACAAAGGAGAAAAAGAGTAATAATAAAGAGGAACTGAAATTATTCAGGGTTGACAGGCATTGCTTACAAAGAAAGGTATTATATGTCAGAGTTGGGGAGGTTGCTATGAGTGTCAACTTAATGACACTCATTAAGGTCAAGTCTTGTAACACTCTCTGTGTCTGTGTCTGGCAAGGAAAGGAATGGACTAGCAAATTAATTTGACTCCTCGTTCTATAAAGCCTACCTTGCCTAACTAACTTAGTACATGTTATAGTAGGGGGAATTTTGTAGCCAACTAGAAAATTATTTATTCACTTACAAAGGAGAGTAATCAAATGCCAAAATAAAAAGCAATACATTGTTAGTATTGGTTTGATTTTAATTTTTTTTTGTTTTTGCTGTATAATCTTGATGGTTCATTTCTATCATGAAATAAGTCTGTATGCATGAAGTCACTGTTTTCAGTCCCATAGAGTATCAATAATGAGTACAAACCCATTTTTTTTTTTCCTCAAAAATGACTAAGTACTGTTGACACCATAACTGTCCATCTTGTTTCAATCATGAGGGACAGAAGACCTTTTAGCCTACCTCGGATAGAAATTTGCCTATATTCTTAAAATGTGAGGTTGGTGTGTCTTGGTTTGGAAAGACAGGTGCCTGCTAAAGAAGCCATGAGCCTCCCCTGAAATGGAGAATGCAAACCCTCCCCACCCCTCTGAATTGCTATGAATTTTAAATTAAGGGGCTCTCAGGCAAAAAATATGGGAGCAGGAAATAACAGTTCTTTAATAGGGAAGGAAAAAAAAAATAAAAGGATAAAATAAAACAATGCAATGCACTAGAACAACACTGACAGAGTCAGAACTCAACCTGGCACCCCATTGGTCAGGGTGTTGGTAGCAGTCCAGTTGGAAAAGTGGCTGCAGTCCTCCTGAAGTGTCAGGTGTGGTTCTGTTGGAGCAGGGGGGTCCTGTAGAAAAGGGTGTGTTCTTCCTCCGCAGATCTGTGGAAGTAGAAGCAGCAGCTGTTCCTCTGGGGAATCCAGTGGAGAAAGCTGTGCTCGTGTCAGAACCTCCAGATTATATCTGGGTAGCAATGCTCAGCTCCTCCCTCTGGGCGGAGCATCTCCCAATGGGATGTTATAGTTCTTATCAGTCATGCAGTGACATTCAATAGCCTGTTATCAGCAGGTGTCCCCTGCCCAGGAAGGAGTGATTATGATCACTCAGGGAGAGAGATAAGGAGAATTGCCCACTTGTCACCAGACAACTGCCATACAGCTGGTAAGAGAATACATCTTGCCTTGCAAAAACATGGAGCATGGTGGAACCCCCCAAAACAAGCTCAGGTCCAAAGACAGTGCCTGGGCATGGCCTGTCCTGATCCCATTGGGATACTTTTGTTGCACTTTTGTTTTATGTGGACACCCTTGGAACTAATACTATTTTCAACTTCCTGTCAATAAGACTGTATGGAAATAAACCACTTCACAAAAATGAGACTTCAAGTATATAGGAACAGCTGCTGAAGGATGTACCTGATTTTTCTTCATATTTAAATAATAATTACAAAATTACTTTCAGAAGCTTTGTTTGGGTGGGTTTTTTTGTTTGGTTGGTTGGTGTTTTTTTAATGAAGAGAAAACACACCGTAACACACTGGTCTGAACATGGGTTAAGCAGGTTCACTTCTCTTCTTTGTATTTTGAGCCAGTTACTGCCTATCCATGCTTCAGTTTATTCTTGGTTATTAGACAGGGAATGATAACACTAAAAAGAGCGGGGATTATGAAATAAATTGAGGTTCTTTAATGTAAAGATTTCCTTTTGAAGTGTCTCTAACCTGTACTGTCTGGGAAAGAAGTTTCAAAAGAAGGTGGACACTAGACTACTGCTTAGTCTCTCAGGTTTATCATGCGTTAGAGAGAAAAGCATTTTGCCGACAGGCAAATGGAATTTCAAAGACTTATTAGAACATTAGTTGCATTTATAGAATTTACAAATGTATAGAATAAATATATAAAATCCTGTAATTCAAGATAATTATTCATGATAAGAGGGATATATTTTAAGATAGGAGATGCTGGTATGTTTCATTCTATCAATCTGCCTCAAAATTAATTGTACGTCCCATGACAGACCAAATACAGTCTCAGATATTTGCTTCTTTTTTTTTTTTTTTTATAAATAGCAAATAGGACATATGGGATGAAGGAGAGATGTGGAGGAGTTGGAAGGAGAATGGACAAATGCTATTTTTCAGTAATAAATTTTGTTTATCAGTTCTTTAAAAAAATATTTTTAAAAGCCCTACCAATATGTGTGGGGGGGTTGAGAGTATATAGGTAGATTAGGAAAAACAGTAAAGGAAAAAGGCATAGGTAATTTTTTTTCCTTTTTGAGTTGCTCAAGCATAACATGTTATTAATTGGTATGAGCAATGTTATGAGGAGCCTGGACTGCAAATGACAGACTAAAATTGACAGCATACAGAGTCGAAGGCATATCTAAATTGGTATTCCGAGATCAGTGTTGGCTCTGGATTTGCTTACTTCCTTGTTACAGATCATTAATGTTGTTAAAAAACCCTTTAATTAGATTTTCAGACATAAGATGTGAAGTGATGGCAAATTGAAAAAAAATTAATAGAATATGCAGAGAAGAACAACACAAGATTTGATTTGATAAAATGCAGGTTATAAATGTCTCCCACTCCTAGCGACGAAGAGAAACCTAGAATGGGAAAACACTAGAAGAGTGATAAGTGATGCCAGTCATGGTAATGAAAGTTTGTTAATGTTGTAAAGTCAGGCATCAATGCTAAGCTGTCATGCAGTTCTCCCCATGCATGTGCCTTATGACTTGGTAATAATGTGATTCAAAGGATCCCCCCTGCCCTCAGTTTGGTTTGTATTCAGTGAACAGAAGGAGTGAGTAGATTTTCAGTGTTTTGGCTTCATTCTTCTCTGGAAAGACAGGTTCTGCTTAGATTTTACTTTAGTCATTCTTCAAAGGCTGGCTCTCTGTTGCTGTCACTGCAACATGGGAAGCTGGGGAGTGTTAACAGTGTTTAGTATATTAGATTATCCTCTGGTCTAAAATGTGTAATGTCTTATTGTAGTAAGATGACCAGTATAGCTTTGAACTGTGCAAAATGTGCCATCAAAATTCTGTCCCTTTGCTTTGATGGTAACATGCCAAGTACCATGAATCCAGCTTCACAAAGATAGATATGCTGCATAGAATTCAGAGAAGAATCTCAGGATGTTTATTAGATGGAATGGGTTTGGATTTATTTCTTGATGTGTAAATATACAGGTGATTTCTGCAGTAGAAAATGCATAGGAAGTGGGCTGGTTCTTAAAATGCCAGGATTCAGAAGCTGCCATTCTATAAGATGCATTTCCACAACTCCCTGAGTTGAAATGCTTCCATTGCATCTTTCACAATTATTTACAGGTATTTCAGGTTTTAGCTGTTTCTTTCTGTCCTCACCTGCAGATACTCTGTCAAAAGCAAGGCAACAGAAGAAGAGTCATTCAGTATTCCTTCAGTACCTGTTACTATCTCACCCTTATGACTTCTTTTGGGTCAGCAGATGGTAAATAGCTTTCTTTCAAGAGCCAGGATCATCAGCTTTCATTCTAGGATGGAGATTGTCCATGTGTTTTATTTATTTTTATTTGTTGATATAGTGTCCTTTTCTGAAATTAAGCTAGTAGGAGACCAAAAAGTGGTCTCCTACTAGGGCTTTTGGGAGGCCCTTTTTTGGCAGTCAAAGGTAGAAGTGCTAGCAGTAGTCTCCAGTGTGTTTGATGAGGAAGCTAAACCCGGGTGTCTTGTTGGAAGGGCTTTTCATCACCACCAGAGAACTCCTCCTCAGCCACTTCCACAAAAGCTCATGTGTCTTAAACTTTTGGGACTATCATGCTTTAGGTTTGTCAATGAAAGTTTGAGTAACACTGAAATGAATGTCAGTGGTGTTTCTTTTCCTTACCTAAACCATCTTTCTTCCCTCTTACTCCCAGGCAAAATACAGAATCCTTTAAATCCTGAAAACTAAAAATTGTGTTCATGCAGCTCTAATGTTAGGGCCTCACAGAGGCAAAAAAATAAAAAAGACAAAATTACATTAAAAATGGGCTAGATGGACTTCATGTCTAATATGCCCAATATTTTGTTTCTAGAAGGGAAAGAGAAGAAACAAGATAAGCATATTGTGTGCTGGAGTATTTTCCTTGCTTTCAGCAGAGGCTTTCTTAATTAAACTTTTCTTACTTTTTGACTTTTTTTCCTTCCGATTAATTTCCTCATCTTTTCCTGCTATTCATCTTCTCACCATTATCTGTTACTGTACTGACAGTGACCAGATATTTAGAAGTTAACATACTATGCCCCATAACCATGAGTCCATACTGCAGTAACAGTAAAATTGTTGCAAAGATCTCAGGTGTAGAATTTTATACAAGTATCCAAAGTAATTGAAGTTCTTCAAAGGTCTTGAGCATCTTCCATATCCTTAATCAGATTTAGTTTTATTGCTGTATGTATTGAGAGATTTGGGAATTAAGACTGAAGTACTGGATTTTGTTTTCTTTTATAGGGAGGCAGGGATTGAGCTTTGGACTTCCTGCTGTGGTATATCTTTGATGTAAACCATATGATAAATACAGGTTCATTGAAATCTTGCAGAACAGCTGTTGCTACTGAGTTTCTTTAGACATCAGTCTTGTTTTGAGTAGTTCCTCGTGACCAAGGTTAATTGACATCTCTTGCATCTCAGAAAAAATGGGCCTTTCTTTTATTTTGTGCACCTCCACACCAGAAAAGTGTGAAAAATGGAGAAAGGGAGGAATAGGACAGAACAAATGGAGATCACATTTTTCAGCCAAATCTGTGGGATTTGAAAGTTTTTGAATCTTTAATTGGTGAATCAAATTCCTTTTCCTCTAAGCATATTCAAGCACACAAAGAGTGAACAGAGAATTGGAGCTAATTCAGACATCTTCTTTGCCAGGAAAAAAAAAATCTGCAAAACAAGAAAGCAGCAAGCCCATGTATTGAGTTCTAAGCTGATCATCTATCAGCAGATCTTTTTAAATCATTTGGGCTTGACTTCTAAAGAAGCCATCCTTTAGTAAGAAGTAAAATCTTATAGTCTTATAGGTTTGTGCTGCTGATGGTGAAGGAGTTGGAAAAATCTTTTTTTTTTCTGAAGTTTCTTCTTGAACTGGAGCAGAAGTGAATTGTTCAGGCCTTAGAATGGAGAACTGGCTTGTAGGATTTATTTTCTCAGTGTTGTTCATCTCTTCTCACTCTTTTTCATCTCCTTCATCTACACCATCTGACACAAAAGCCCAAAACATAACCCAAACTCATAAAAAGTTGGGGTTGGAGATCCTCCTGGGTACTCAGCTCCAAGGTATAAAAAGTCCAAACCATACTGTTTTTCCTATTTTGGATTTTTGGGATGTAATTACCTATCACAAGACTATAAGATAAAGATGGTCAAGCTCCAGCATTACATGAGCAAATTAATTTGCAAATAAAGTGCATAATGTCTGACAGGAACATACAAGAATTTGTATTGAGAGAAACCTGGGTAAGAAGTTTAAGTAAATGTACTGTCAACTCATCATCAAAAGATGTCTCTGTGAACACAAGAGGCAAAAATGAAACTCTTTATCCTTGAAATTTGGGAAAGAGACACGTTGCCAGCAGATGAGCTATGTGCTCTTGCCCTCTGGAACTTTGGAATACTAAAAAAGTAGAGGAAAGAGGAAATCAGGATTAAGAATGTTTTGATATGATACTTTTGGAAAAACAGTGCACATTAAACCACAGCTCTTGATACTTTCTGGTGTGTTAAATACCACAAAAGAGCTCCTCCTCCCCTGCCTACATTTGCTATTATGAAGGAATCTACCAGTTAGTACATGTGCACGTACATCTCCAAATGCTGTGTATATTTGTTCAATTTTTATTTCCACAGGCATAGAATGTCAAGCCAACCAAGCATCGGCTACCTCTGAGGAGTGCACAGTTGCATGGGGCGTCTGCAATGTAAGGAAAACTTCAGTTGTGGAGCTTGTGTGGGGTGATGCTATCCTCCTTTTTTGAAGACGTGGGACAGAATCAGTTCTGTAGCATGTTTCATATAATCCCCCAGAAATAAGAATTTTTAAGTCCATATGTTTGCTAGAATGTAGAAAGGAGAGAGATAAGAAAGTGAAAGATGGAGACATGTAATAAGACAAAGAAGCAAAGGGAGGAAGATAAGCCTTAATATATATATATATATATATATATATATATATATATATATATATATATATATATTTTTTTTTTTTTTTTTTTTTTTTTTTTTTTTTAAGGAATAATAGATCTTTCATTCTTAGCACGATTTTCCTGATCATGGTTTGCCTAGGAGTTATACCTTTTCCTTTGCCCTGCTAATAGGATCACTTGGATGTCAGCCTGTTTGATTTGTCTATGTGCAAGCTAATTCAAAGAGTCAGTGTGGGATAACCAGCTGATTTCCTTCCAGTTTTGGGGGAAGATCAAATCAATTGGTCCCACTAGCATGTTAACTCCAAATTTGAATACCTCTCAGCTAGCCTGGGCCTCAGTTGGAAAATAAACTATTCATAGTGGAATAACTTCCTGATCCTCAGTCCCATCTTTACTGTGCTGTGGGATTGAGTTACAACGTGATAATGCTGGAACAGGACCATAAGTGTTGCAATTCTGTCTGCAGAGGACAAGGGCAAATTTTTTAACCATGTCAGGATATTCTAATGTCAAAATTATGTTGTTGTGTGTGAGAGTGACCACAAGTGGAACGTTGGTTTTAAGTAGCTGTATGGGGTAAGAGAACAGTTGCCCTTATTAAATACATAAGTGAGATTTTTTTTCTAATTTTGCAAATTCCTTTTTATTCAGGCTCTGGTATCTCCTGCAAACTGACAGAAACTTTCCTTCAGCATGTATACATTCCTGCTACTCACTCTGAAATCCTGTCTTTTCTTTCTGATTGTGCTTCTTATCAGCATCTGCTCTGCCAATTTTGGCAGCTGCTAAACTCTGCACTCCCTCCTTCATCAGAAGTCAGTCAGTTGCCACTGTATGCACTGTGGAACAGGCTCCCTGCTGTCATTTCAATAATGTTTCCTCTTCTCTGAAAATGTGGATCAATCCCTTGGTGTTTGTCAGCTAATTGACTGATCAGTTGTCCCCACCTTTGCCTGCAAACTCTTGCTACTCTCTTCTTACTGTGATGTTTTCAGTGGTAGTTTTTGCATTGGGGTGCATTCATACACTCTGAAATGATGTGATCTGAACTTTGTTTTCCAGCATGCTTTCCACTTCCACTGCATCTCTCGCTGGCTCAAAACTCGCCAAGTATGTCCGCTGGACAACCGGGAATGGGAGTTCCAAAAGTACGTATTCTGCACAGATTGCAAGATGAAAAGTCCACTTTTCCTGTAAATATAAATGATCAGTGTCAGATTGCTGTGTCTGAGGGCATGGTGGCTGTTCAGAGAGGTTCTTTCCTTAGTCACCTCGTTCTAAGTGAGCTCTGAAGGGAGTCCAAGCAGCTGTTGGCTATGTAGGAGCTGTTAAAAAGTAGTGATTTCTACTGACATTCTCTCTAAAGAACAGAGAGCAGAAGAGAAATGGAATTAGCTAGAAGTAGAGTCTCAGGTGAATACTGTACTGGTGCAAGAGCAATTTGGGTTTAGAGGATGACCTGAATTCAGCTGCTTGGGTTCCAAAGTGTTTCTGCTGAGGTGCCAGGGATCTTTTGGGTCCCTCTGTTATCTTGATGATTTGTTTTATAACCCTGATTGCCTCAGAGATTAATACAGCTGATTTCCTAGCATCTGGAAATCAAATGTCCATGTAGCCATTCCTGCAGCTTTGGCCCATTTATTTATAATTGCCGTATTGTTTGTTTTATAATGTTTTTTAAAGGCTTCCTGTCAAGAATAGTAGTATGAGATCCAAGAATGGCTTTTTGAGGGATAGTCATATTTTGAGAGGTAATTGTCCACTGAGAATAGTTAGGAAGTTTGCCTATCCCTTGCTTCATTCTGCACCGTTCATCTAGTAATCTTCTATTAACTGTAGATTGTCCCTCTCCCCACCCACTTTAAAAAAAAAAAAATTCTTGTCAGAGTTCAGACTAAAACAAAGCAAAAGTTATTAGAACTGTTGAGGATTGTGTTTGGGCTCTGCTAGACAGTTGTGCAAATCATCATTGATGTGACAACTGAAGTACCATAGTTTTGATATTAAGATTGTTTTCCTGAACACACAATGAAGACTGAGCCCATGTTGTCTGGCTAATCACTTCATATTGCACGGGCAGCATGATGAGAAACAGAGACATTAATTAATATTTTCTGATGTGTGCTCAATCTGGGGCTGTGACAAGTTTTTGCCTTGCTTTATGTCAGATATATTTGAAGTGGGATTCAGGGCAAAAGATAACTGATACTGAGATCTCTTGCACATGATGTTGTGGATTGCTCAGGCTCTCTTCTAACTGGTGTCTGGGTAGGAGAAGTGAAATGTAGAGAACTTCCTAAGACTTCCTTAACAGTATTTCACCCATTTATATGTTAATTATGCTGTGGTAGAATGAAAATAAATCCACCCAGACCAGCACTCCTATGAATTGTAATTTTTAAAAGAGCATTAACATATTATCTATTTGCAGGTATGGACACTAGAGAGATGGTCCCACGCTTCTTGTTATGTCATCGAACTCAGTTGTTCTTGTCACTATGGGTTTGTTTTAGTGACTTGGAAAGTCAGTAATGTATACGATTCTTCTTTCATGCTAATTTCTTCCTATTGTATACCATTGAATAAAGTTGTGCTGGAGCTTCCTGTCAAAGTTTTTTGTCTTGTGTTCAGGAGCGGGCAGTCAGAGCATGAGGGAGGAGAATTATCTGCAGAGAGGGGACTTAAACTAGGCTTAACTCTTTAGCTGGGAAGTACTTCTTTTTTGCCGTGCCAGGCTTTTGACTGTGAGTTTGGTTCTACTCCCACACAAATGAGAACCACACCTTTGGCTCACTGAGGTGGGTGCTAAGCTCCATTGTGTAGTGCAGTGGGTGCAGGACGTGGCCTGGCTAAGAGTAGTTTATGCAAATAGCTTTTTGTGTGGACAGGCTTTATTACAGCAGAGTTGAAATGATGATCTATACAACTAGGGGTTGTGTCATCATTAGAAACTATTGTCTCACTTCTACTCTTGAGTTTGACTAGACCACCTTCCCTGCAGAGCAAATTTTCACTAACTTCCCAGTTCCAGCTGTTTAGCTTTGGAGAACAGAAATGGGATGTCACTTTGTGTCAGTGTTCATAAAGCACTTTCATGTGTTGAGTGAAAGTAAACTCAGGAAATTCATGTGCTAGATTGGCTGGAAAGCTAAAAGTAAACAGTATATAAGCAAACCAATGCTTTAGTTGCTTTCTAGTGGTATTTTTCCCAGTTCAGGTCCAACTGGCCAAAAATCATTCCTTTGAAAACTACATAATGTTCTGTTTGGTGTTTCCTCCACCAAATGGCCTGGTATCCTCACTGCATCAGATTTTGCCCTCTGTGTCAACAGCCTCAGCAGATGCTGGGAACTGAAACAGCATCCAAGAAATTCATTCTGCTACAAAAGGCTGTCTCTTTATGTCAGCAGTGGCAGACATGGTTGATTTCTGTCCTTGGCTATTTATGATGCCATCTTTGGATGCCATTTTTTTGCTAGTTACTGAGGATGGGAAATTTGATAGCTGATGTTAAACATTAGTGTACTGTAGAGATAGGGGCTAAAGATGGCCACTGACAGAACCAAAACTCACAGGTTTTCTCTAATTGCTGGGGCTTTCTCTAATCTGCAGCAAGCAAATGTCAGGATTATTTTATCAGTTGGTGTCATTGCTCTGAAATGATATGGCTCGCTGTTTTCCACCCTTAAGAAGAAAACATGAGCAAGTAGGACTAGAAGAGTTTATAGCTAGACAGTTTATTTACCATGTTTCTTGGTAGAAAGCTTATCCTGGATTTGTCAGGTAGTTTTGGTGATGGAGGCAGGAAGGGAACAGAAGTGGAGGGGGAAGATGATCTCAACAGTGGTCAAAGTATTCACCCAGCAACAGGGTATCCAGGTTAAATGCCATTCCCTGAAATTTGAACTCCTAATGTCCTGTTGAGATGAGTGAAATTTCAGATGTCCCTGGTTTTGATTGTCCATTTTGTTTGCAGTATTAGGTTTTTCAGGACCTGGTACCCAGATGCTCACCAGTTTATATCCTTGAGAACTTTGTTTTGGGTTTTGGGTCCAGCTACATCCTTCTGATTCATCCCTCTTTCATCTGTGCATATTGCCCTGAGCATATTTGTTTTAGCTGGGGACAGAAACGTTTTCCTCTCCTCTGAGGCTCTGTGTGCATTTGCTTAAGGCTGTGCCTGCAGAAAGACAAGGGGTTTGGTATTTTTTATTGCCTTTTTTTTTTTTTTTAATGTACCCTCCAAATGGCTGGCTACAGGCACTCTCCCCTAAACACCCTTTGAAACTCTGCTCCTCTGCAGTGCATTAAACTCTGTTAAATTTGTTTCATATTGCTTTTGTAGTGTCTGTCCCAAACCTAGTTTTCCCAAATGGAAAAATACAGAGTGTAAAGCACCAATTGCTCACATGCCCAGGAAAGAAAATCCTTTTTCAGCTGCTGCCGGTTGCAGTGGCCCTGCTGCCGCTTCCCCTGCTGCACAGGTGATGGGCCATGGCTGCTGCAGCACAGGGCTGCTGGCAGCTCTGTTTTCTGTAGTGCATTAAGGCTTGTGTTTGGAGAGACAAGGAAAAGCTTCAGTGAGTGAGCTCAGACAGAAGCTGTGTGGCACAGGCAGCACCAGGTGAAGGTACAAGAGATGTCTTTTATCCAAGGGCACAAAGTGCCCCATTTCCCCAGGGAATGTTTGCTTGCTCGAGCTGGTCTCACTCTGTCCTAACTTACTGTTCAGCCTCTCCACCTCTGCTAGATGTGGGAGAAAGCCCATTTATTCCCACTGCTTTTTTTCCTGAAGCGACAATCATTTTTGACTACAGCTTCTGCTTTTTGCAAAATACAGAGAGCTTCTTGGGGAGGAAGGAGGAATAGGGCACATTTCTAAGTATGCTGTAGGGAAGATAGGTGCACAGGGGAGAAAAGACTATGTCAGTGCCATTTGCCCTTCCTATAAATGGAGAATGCATTTGAACTGTGGATTTAAAAAAATCAGGAGAGAATGACAGTTAAAACTGCAGAGAACAGTATATCGTGCAGCTGCCTGGCTTAGAGAAAAACAAATCACTGGTAGACCTGCTGTGGAGCAGAAGGTAATTTTGACTTTTCTGATTCTTTCTACAAGTCTGTCAGCTGAAGCAGGCTGCATTGCTGAGCAGGCCGTGGCAGAGAGCAGCCAAAATGACCAGACAGTGACTTCCTTCTCTGCCTTTCACAAAGGAGACAATGAGCTCCAGGTGCTGCGTGGCATTGGCTGTGCCTCGTGTGCTAAATCCCTCAGTGGTCTTGCTTTAAGATGCCAGAATCAGGACAATGTGATGCCAGGATGACACAGCACACTGGGCTGCATGGAAGTATGAGGTGATGGATGGGAATTTTCCTGTTTAAATCACTACAGACTGTACATTAAAAAAATGTCAGGCTGTCAGGAGTCTGCTGGTTGAAAAATGCCTGTTGTCTGAGAAAAATGGCTGAAGCCTCAACCAGTTTTCCAGGTTTGTAGCGACACTCTATGGAGTGAACTTCATCATCATGTCCTCCTGCCACAGTCAGATAAGGAGGGAGTATCTGTGGAGATGCAGCTGTTTGGGCTGGGATGAGGAAGCTTTGCAATTGCTTTGTGTGGTCTTGTACAAATACCCCTAGCAGGGGAGGCCCAGGAGGTGCTCCCACTTCTCTGTGGTCAGGTGTGATGGTGAAACCCCAACCACACGAGAAAATACACCTTTAAGTGTGGAGTTATTAGTGTGCAGGTAAGAAAGGGGCCTGCAGCTGTCAGCCTTCTCCCACCAACTCATAAAGAAACTCATGGCATGCCCAAATGGTCTGGGACCACATCAGCAGAGCTGATGTGAAGATGAGCTAAGCAGCACTGGTGGTGTGTGAGCTGCAGCAAAGCCTGTGCAGGCAGAGAGCTGAGCTTCCAGAAAGGAAGCACCCACTTGGGAAGATCTGCACTATTTCTAAAAAACTACCTCCTCCAAAGGCATCAGGGCAGAGAATGGCAATAACACCACTTCCCTGACTGACTCTGTCTTGAGTTTCATTCCTTGAGCTAAAAAGCAGCAGCCAGGAATGGGGGGGAAGATAACTTAGAGATGGGCAGAGGCAGAGACCAAGACTAAGTCTCTGTGTTGCTCCCATTGTCAGGCAGGCAAGGTGTTCTGGAAGATAGGGCCTACCCTTGATGAAGAACCCAAACTCATCCCTTTGTCACTATGGGGGTGATCCCAAATTGTATTTGGGCAGCAAGAATGTGGTGCTGTCATGGAACAGCAGAAAGGCACTTGCCTGTGAAGCATTGCACAGCCAGCACACTGCTGGCCCTTTCCTGGACTGCCATGAGCTCTCATTGTTGTGCCCTATGTCAGCTGCTTTGCTATCCAACAAGGGGATGAACTCCTTGGCACTGTAAGAGGAGACACTGGCACCCCAGGTTGCTCACCCGAGCCTGGGTGACAGCCATCACTGCCTAGAGATCCCCAGGCCATGGCTGGAGAAGAAGAGGAGGAGCTGACACTGCTGAGGGTATTTTCCTAATGCAGGTTCCTCTGGGGGCTGGAGGGGAAGAGGAGGATGGGAGTAGAGAAGCATCCTTTGTCTCCCTGCTTTGCTCACCACCTTCTCCCCACAAAACCTGTGGGAAGAGCAAGCTCTTCTTGCCTGCTTTTGCTTTTCCTCACAAGCTCTCTCTGCCAGTATTGCTACTGGGTTAATCTGCTGTGAGGAAAGCACACCATTCCCCTGCCACAGGCTCCATACATTGCTCAGTTTTCCTCCCCAGTGCAGCAGGCTTTGCAGTAAGCCTGTTATTGCTCGCCACAGGACAGCTTGGTGCATGGATAGTTTCCACATGCCCCTCACCCCACCACCACCCTCTCCCCATTCCCTGCTGCTCACTCTGGTCTGTTCTCTGCTCTCCTCTTTTATTTCCCCTCTCTCTGATATAGTTCCCATGGAGATCCAAGGTACCAGCGGTGCCCTTCCTCGGCAGTCTGAGGGAGGGTGTTAGTGGGGTGATTTTGGGTTCACCTGGGCTGACATTGCATTCAATCCCAGAAGTCAAGGTGTTGCAAGTTCTGTTTTGTTTCTCTGCTACTTGACTCCTTCACAACAACAGGGCATTGGCTTGTTCTTTCCCTTTTTTAGCAGCTTTCCAGCCTCTCTCCATTGGACACAGGAGGGATAGCTCGCCAGGTCTTCATATCCTGCCACACTCAGCAATGGTCCTGATTGTAAAAGAAAAAAAAAACAAACCAAAAGGCATTTGAGGTTTGATTTGAAAGTCCATTGGAAACTAGCACCAACTGATTTAGGAGAGGCCAAATCTGAGCATGGGAATGCACCACTGCCTGTTGCCTTGAAGAATTTACCCACTCCACTGCAGCAGCCTGGAATTTGCCTGTTTGCTGCCTTTTCTTTACATATGACTGTGAATATGGCTCCGACACCTGATTTCTTTGTCCTTGCATGAAATGTAAGTCCTGACCTCACTGCTCCAACATACAAACCAGGAACATAGCAGAGCAGTTTCCTCTGGAAAGGAATCAGATGTACCAGCATGGTAGGTATCAAAACTCAGGATGGGAATACAAAGTGCCAGTACTCTGATGGTGCCCTTGAGAATGTGTGCTTTTCTTCTGATTGTGCTGTTCTTACTCTCATGTCCTCTTCATCTTCCTGTGCTGGATCTCAAATGGATGCTTATTTGCTGGGAAGGGGATTAAAGGGAGTTTTCTTCTCTTGAGATGCAGCCTGCATAATATCCTTTTCATCCTCCTTCCTCTCCCATGTCCTAGAAGACACCATTTTCAATGCAAAAAGGGCATTCATCTTCTGTCCACTCACAGAGAGAAGTGATATGCTGTTGGAGCAGTCTCTTCATCACAGTTGTATTGGATGCATTGAAATTATTAATTCTGATATTTTAGACATGAAACATTATTATTTTCTAATGAAAAACATGGGCTTGGATGTTTTGTGTGCTCCTCCCCCTCCCACCCTTCCCCAAATGTCAGTATTGTGGGTTTTTGGAGGCATGTGCTTGCCAAAATCCATCCCAGAGCTGCAGCATTTTCTGTAAAACATAAGTTCAGTTTTGCATGTACAAGTGTACATTTCAGTGTACAAGATATTATGCTTGTCACAAAACCCTTTACTCACGTTTGGTTTTGGGGATGAGAGATGGCTCCGGGTGCCAAGGCTCTCATGTCCTGCTGCTTCATGCAGAGTGAGTGGCCATCCATCTCTCTGCTTTACTAAGTGGAGACCAAACATTTAAATACTCATAGATCACTGATCTGTGCAATTTTCAGAGGTTAAAGTCTACAAAGCAGGACAACAGCTCTGCAAGGATTATCCTGAGCCTCTGGTTTCTACAGAAACCTTCCAAGACTCCCTAAAGGGACTTGTGTGAGAAGCAACATAAAGTTGTCCTCATAGTGGATATTTTATCCTCACAGTGGATATTTTGGGTGTCTCTTGGTGCCACTGTGTGCCTTTCCAGTGGGGCAGTAAAATGGCAAAGAAGTGTTGCTCCCAGGTAGGAGGCAAAATGAGATACCCCTTGCTTTTTGAGCCATTTTAAGACAGATATCATTTTATCCATGTGGAATCTTCTTGAGATGTTTCAGGTAAACATGAATCCCAATGAGTCTATTTGACACAACTTCCAGGAGGGTAAAATTCAGAAAGCAGAAATGCCCATGCTGGATTTGCTTCAGGGGATTTTTACCTATTTCCCAGACCTTGTTCCCATGACCTCTGATGTCACCCATGAACCTCAACTTCATTTCAGACAATAGTCAGCTGATGATAAACCCCAACCACGTTATCTTTTCGGTCCAGGCATCACCCACCTTTAAAACCTGAGACTGGCACCCAGAGCTGCTCCTTCTGCTCCCATATTACATATGACATCTCTCTCAAAAATTGGTTTTAGTGTTTCTGAAACCACTGTGCTCATGCAATATTTCTGTCCTGGGCTATGATTACCTCCACCGCCTCATTGACACAGCTCATCCTGCTTACAGCTGGAGACCTCCAAGGGGCAGGATGGCATCCATGGGAGAGGGACATGACAAATCCTCAAAATCACAAGAAACTGCAGCATTTGTGCAACAAATCACTGTTAGAACCTCAGCCATTACTTGTTTAGTGGCCATTTCCTCACCTGTGCTGTAGGTTGCATTGGCAGAATGGAGCTACAGGTGATGACGGCGGGCCTGGATTTGAGGCCACTGTTGATCAGCCATCTACTGAAGCACTAAAAGGAGCTCCTGGGAGATGAGGCTGCCTCATTTACTTTCTCCTTTCCCACTTCTCTTCTGGAATCAGAATACTAGTTTGGGCTCACTCCCCTGAGTGCATTGCCAAGCTCTCTGAGCTGTCTATAACTGTAGTATCTTCATTAGTGTTTAATAATCCCTGGTCATCTCTGAGCAGCAGCCCATGGAGATGTCGTGCCTCTGACAGGAGGCACCTGTGGCCGGTCCTATCTCTTATGGCAGCACATGCTCATCAGAGCTTTGCACATAGAGCAGATGTGCCTGAGGTGGGGACGATGAGCTCAACCCAGTTCCCTTCTGCTGCCCATAAATCACATTAGAGTATATCAAAGCCTTGAACTGTCAGCGCTACCTAGATGTAAATACTGTAATTATCCTAAGTAAAATTAACAGTTTATCAGACTTCCTGTGCTGAATCTTTTTATTACAGGTTTGTTTTTTTTTTTTCCCCATCACAGATTTGATTTGCCGTAGAACTTATGAGACTCTGGATTATAAATCTCTGGCTTTCAAACACTACCTGACATTGTGAGCCGTTACAGCAGCTAATTGGCAGCTCCTCAGAGGCTTGTTTTGCTGAGGAGAAGGCTTCTCTCCTGACTGCCCTGAAATTTTCTGGTCCCTTTCAAAAAAAAGGTGTCCCCATGCAATGAGTGATGCTGGATCCCTACCAAGGTCCTATGGGATCCAGGCGCAGATGCAGCCCTAGACAAATAAAACAATGAGCCTGTGCCAAGGAGAACACGGGGTGGCGAGTGTGAGGAGTGGAAAGGGCTCAAGCCTTCCTCATGTGCAGCAAAGCAGAAGGCAGCAGCGTCACACAGTGAGCACGAGGATGGTCTCTCCAGCCCACCATCCCCACCAGTGACTGCCATCATGGGCTGCCTCCACGTTAGGGGAGGCTGCTGACAGCGGCTGCCAAGGTAGGAGCTTCAGAGAGGCACCTGCACAAAGCTGTGCTAGTATCACAAGTTATTTATAATACAAAGCTTCCTAACGATTGTATCAGGCTGCACAGTTCAAGTCATATGAAATAACCTTCTTTTCACCCTATCAGAACAAAATTGCTCCAGTAACAGGGAAGCACGTGACAGAGCCTGGTGCTGTGTTTTCCACTGCCCACCTCCCTGCAGCAGAAGACAGAGGAGAGTCAGCACAGGCATTTCACCATAAGTTACAATTGGCAAAAAAAAGGGGGCTGTATTTTGAACACATTAAAAAATGAGCCTTTTTCCACACAAACCTTTGCAAAGCATTAGGAGACAAGGAGCATTGCTTTTGTCCCAGTGGGTCCCGGCATGAGAGGATTATCTTAGTGTCTTTCCTGCCTGTTCAGTGCCTCTCCATGAGATCCACACTTCCTGAAGATGATTCAGAACATGAAACGTGACAAAACAAAACTCATTTTAATAGCTTGTCTTGGCCAAGGCCAACTAGGAATATAGCTGTGTTATTATTGTGAGCTGGAACGCAGAGCTATTTACTTCATTCACAGGAACAACAACCAAATAGCAGCCCGTGGTGTTGGCATGGGTAAAGCCATAACTAAAATATTTCATGCAAAATAGAAAAAGACCTGGAATAAACTCCTTATTATGGATCTAAAATATTTTTTTCTTGGACAAAATAGGCTCAGAAAGCTCCAACAGCTTGTGAGAGTTTCCTTGAAAAGTGGAGTTTTGTCCAACATCTGACTGGAAACCTCTGACACCCTAAGGATGCAACACTGACACTCCTGCCTCCAGATGAAAGCCAGGGTCTGAATACTGGCACTACACTGATGAATGAAAGCTTCAAGGCTGGAGTCTTAAGAAGGACAGAACATTTAAACAAAGCAATTTTACATTTTGGATTGAATACAGTTCCGGAACCAGGGTGAGCATTGAATATGTATATCCATTCCCAGCCTTTGAAAAAGGAGAGCTGCAGGTAGAGTAAAGTAAGAATAGGTTGAATCCATCATCATGAGACTAACATAATTAGGCAGGGGTTTGTTTTGCCTTGCTTTACTTTTCTTTTAATTAAACGGTTCTCTGTACAATTTTGACAAGTATTTTCACTGTTTATGGATATCTTCTTTCCAGGGACAGGTTTCACTCCCCAGCTGGACCTGAGCAGCTTCCCCCAGCCATGTGGAAACAGAGGAGTTTCATTCTCTGGGGAGAGCACTCATCTGAAGTACAAAACAGGAGGACATAATGTAGAAATAACTATAGTAAAATCTGCTTAACTTTGAAAGAGGAACAGACTGTTTATCTGGTTGTACCAACAATGTCCCTCAGTTTTGTTCCAAATTTTCAGTATGTCTTGGACTATCTTTTACATCTTAAGTAGATCAAGCTGTCCCTAAATGCCCCATGAACATACCTGAAAGCAATATGTGCTTGTATCTCAAGCATGTCTTCTTCTTCTTCAGTCCACTGGACGAAACTTTTAAAACAGCCCCTCAAAGTGCCTTCCAAGAGAAGAAAGGGTTCCCTCTATGGGATGTCAATTTTCTCACTCTGTTCTGAACACTTGGTCCATCCACCCTGCTCTGCACCTCCCCATTTCCTCAGCCTTGCCTCCACCTGCTTCCCATACACTTGCAGGCACTGCTGGAGGAGACTGGTGCCACCAGCTCTACTAAGCCAGGAGGTGGCTGTGGGAGGCAGCACCAAAGATCTCCAACAGCTCAGTCAGGAAAATGGCTTGGGGTGACAGGTCCTCTTACCCCCATTCCAAACTGCTGTGAGTGACAGACATGGATACATGTGCTTCCCCTCATCCGTGTATGTCCATGGCAACTCTAGGAGGAAACATAAAAGAGCTGCCCTAGCTTCCTTCTTTCCTTGGATTTCCACCACCATTCTTTCTCTTGCTCATGCTTTGGGATCAGCTGCAGTATAAGCCACACAGAGGCTTGAAGAAGACAAGGTAATGTGCATCTCCTGGAAAGTATGAGTTTCAAGGTATTTAGTCCATGGGCACATTTGCGTGCAGAATGGTGCTCAGAAGGACAGCAGGAAGTGAAATACAGACGAGTCCCAGCTCTGCCTTTGTGAAAAGGCTGTGTGCAGCAAGAGGAGCTGAAAAGCTCTGCCACACCCCTGCTCACTCAGTCTGACTCTGCGGCTTTTCCAGGACATCAGGCTCATCCTCCACCTCAGCTTTCTTGTTGGCAGGCCCGGGAAAGCAACACAAACATCTGTAACACAGGTTTAGAAGTGATTACTCAGAGTCTACAACGCTTTGGATCAGAAAAGTGCAGGGCAAGCACTTTTATTTATTTAGGTGCTAGACATGTATGGTAATTACTCAGTGCTTGTGTGTTTGGGTGGCTTTCTAAGTTTGAAAAAAAAACAGACTGCCACAAGTCAGTCACCAGTAAAGATGTGTAAAGAAGACGAGCTGAGATAGGGAAGTTTCTGTAGTGAGTCATGGCAAGATCACAAGTAATTTGTTAGTGAGTTTCCATTCTCATCCTTGTCTGTCCAAGCCATTTCCCATCCTACTGGCAGTCGTGTGCTGCTGATGCCAGCATCCAACATTCCTGTACACGGCCTCTGTCCTCACCTGTCTTCTGTGAGCAGCAGTGCACAGGTCCTCCTGCACGCCTCTGTGAGCATCTTTTTTCCTCCCCAAACTCTACTCTTGGAGTATCTTTCAGGGATTACACAGAATGTAACATAGATATATGTTGAGGCCAAAATGTAAGCTCTTCCTTTAGCAAGCCATACTGTTTTGATACAAGGAAAACCAAAAATCAATTTGCTCCCCCTCCTTCTGCACACACATTGTTAGAAACATAGACTAAATTAATTGCAGGAACATCATGCACCAGAGGGGTAGAGAAAAAAAAAATCAAAGCCTTGTAGTACAACTCTAACAGCATTTCATGTTCTCGGGGGTTTTCACTTGCAGTGACTCTGAATCAAGGTTTCAGACACACAGAATATAATGCCAATTTTTATTCTGCTCATTCCATGCTGGGGACATGCACTTGACCTCTGCAAAAATACACTTTAAGGCCTCAGTGCATCAGTGCTTTTTGAGTCTTGGATATGAGCAGGCCCCCAAAATTATTTCTCTCTTTAGTCCTCTAACGACAAGCTTTTTCTTCCTTTCTTCTCTCGGGTCTGGATTAACAGATAGACACTATCCAGGTCCCAGCTCCTGGGCGAGGTGATGAAATCGAAATTTCACCTTCAGGAGCTGAGATTATTTTATTTTATAAATTAAACTTTCAGTCTTTCATCATACTGAGAGGAAATTTGAAAACATCATCTACAAGATGTTGGCTGAAGTCTGTGGACATGCTGGAGCTGTAGATCAAACGAGAGATGCACTGCACCATGCATCTCAACCAGGCTTTAATGAGAATGGTTATTTCTACAAGGGCTTCTTCCTGATTTATGGCTGGCCTTTCACTCGCATATAAATTTGGCTGTTGGGGTAGAAGGTTTGGCAGAGGTTTCTCTAACTCCCAGAGGTGCAGGAATCTCACAGATCAATGACATCATACCAAGGATAGGGGACATTTGACATCATACTGAGGATGGGAGACTCCCCACCACTGAATTGCCAGCAGAGGGTATTTTGGATCACCTTTAGAAGTGATTTGAAGGCTAGAAAATTGCAGAGTGCATCTGGCTGCTGGCACAGAGCAGCAAGACCCGCAAATGCGCTGTATTGTCTCTGGGGGCTCCTGCTGCAGCCTCTTTTGCAGAGCTGGTTACAGGACAGGAGGACCTGACAATCTTCGAGAGCACCTGCCTCATGCCTCCCATCAGGAGTGCTGCAATCACTGCAATATCTACCTGTTTGTTTCTGGGGGTGAATTTTTCCAATTCAGTGACTGAGGTGGAGGAGAAGGAAGCAAAACGCTCTGATAAAGCTCTCCAGGTACTTGGGAGCAAAATGCCTGTCTTGGAAAATGAATCCACCAATATTTTATGCAACCAAACATCTTAAAACACATGTTGATGAATGTTCTTAGTAGATCTTCTCTATAGGATTATCTTCTTCTCAGAGTATGTTGGAGCCTAGATGTGTCAGGCTCCTGGCCCATGGAGCTTTGCTGAGGGGACACTTATTTTCTCAGATTTGAGTGAGGAGTTTTGTCAGATAAAACTGCAGCAAGCAGTCAGCAAAATTCTGATCACTTGCTTTGCCATCAGTGTGTGCATCTTCTCGAACAGAAAAATTTTGCAGCCATCACTCAAACACTTTCAACCCCCATACCATGCCAGTAGATTGTTCTGGCTTTTCTGTAATAAAGGAGCTCACTTTGGATCCTGCTTATTTAAAGAATTTACTTCCTCTTACTATCTTCTTTTTTTGTTTGTTTGTTTGTTTGTTTGGGGTTTTTCCCTTGAGAAAGTGAAAGTAATTTGCCTGTTCTTGCAAGATTTGATTTGCCCGCTGCCTTCCCCAGGACTGACACACGGCTGCTGGGACCACGTGGGACCATGTGCTGGGAGGTGACTGAGGGCTTTGCTGCAGCTGAACACCAAGCAGAGAGCCGTTTGCAAAGTTGTGGGTTATATAGCGGGAAATGCTAAATATGATGAAACAGTTTCAGGGCTCAGCGTTTCAGCAGCCGATTACTCCCAGTCCAGGATGAATCACCCTGGAGCTGCTGCAACCTCAGGCAGGTGCTGCCTCCAGAGCCCTCCCACCACGTTCCCCACAGCCCTTCCCATCCCCTCACAATGTTTTATCCTCCAGCAGCAGCAGCAGCAGCAGCCACACAGGCACTCTTCTCACTCAGCATTCTTCTCTCCTTTCAGTTCCAGCACGATGGCTGGACCCTGTCTGGCATGGTGGGACATTGCCATGGACTTACTAGACAGCACCAGCAAAACAGGAGGGAGAACCTCTAGCTGGAAAGTTTAAGGGTCTCTCCACCACCTCCAGGTTTCCTTGGGCCTGCGCAATTTCCTGAGAGCAGAACCTGCTGCTGTTGGATATACCCCATTCTCTGGAGAGGCAGAGGGATTCAGCAACCCTAAAGCAATAAATCTGAGCTGAAGTAAAAGGGGCTGTAGGGTCAGCCTCACTCAGAGAAGCACAGAAACCACAATCACAGGGTAGGGGTGAGCTTGAGAGGGAGCTGATAATCCCAGTGAGTTCTGCAATCTGCTCATATGCTGCCCACATTGATGGCTGCTGTCCAGTCCTGGGGTTTAAGATGTCCATGGAGTGCTCCTGAGGAACTCAAAATCCCAGCTCATCCTTGCTTTGTTCTGATTGCATAAATAACCCTCAAACAACACACCTCTTGGGGTAGTAAGGGGCTGAACATGCTCATCAGCAGGTCTCCCACTGGCAGTATTCTGAAGACAACTTCCCTGCTTAGCATAGGTGCTGCCAAACAGTGTGGTTGGGAGATGTGTCCTCCTCTTCTTTGCACAGCACCTTCTGAATCCCCAGGGCTCTTTCTTGTCCCAATGTGCCATGAAAACTGGGATTAGTATCAGATGCAGAGCCTGTCCCACCCAGAGGCATCATCATCCACTTCTGGATATCCTGCTTACACCACTCTGAGACCTACTTGTAGCTCCAGAAAACAGACATTTGAGGGGCTGCAGCAGAGTAAGTTTGTGACTCAGTCCAGCTAAATGGTGGTTTGTGATTGAGCAGGAAACTGTTTCAAACTGGGTCCATCAGCAAAGTTGGGTGATCAGAAGATGGTTATAGTTGGAGACATGTTGTTTAGAAAAAGAAATTAAAACCCATCAATGATGTGATATTTGATTGATTTTTCCTGAATTCAGTTGCTGTTCTTTCAATTCCCTTATATTAAAATACAGTAAAATAGGGTTTTTTCAGCCACCTTTTCTTTATAGCAAAAGATAAGACTGATACCAAGCCAAGGTACTGAGCTCTGCCATGAGATCCTGGCTGCAAACCTGGCCCTCCATTCCTTGCCTCAGACCTCTTCTCATTGCCACACCAAGGGCTAGATGAAAAAGAAAAGTCCTTTCCAAAGGCACTCAACCAAACAGGTTCACAGTGGTGTTGTTCTGTACATAAAACTGAAAGGTTTAGGAAAACCTGTTGTTGATATACCCTGTGCCATTTAAGCACATTTCTTAAGGAATGCTGCTATTTTTTAGAGCACCAAATCTAAGAGCACCCTGTCATGCTCTATAAGTAAAAATGTTAGGGTTTCTAAAAAGTAAGTAGTTTATTTGACTATCCAGAATGAATGAACACTAGCAACCAAATTACATGAAAACATAACTAAAACCATAGACTTTATTTTCTGTATTTGAAAGAATTCAGTTTTTTTCCCCAATAATCTCTTGGCTTCATGTCTATACATTTTCATTATTAGTAACATGGCAGCTCTTTTTAAACTACATTTTGAGAAATAAGATTTCCTCATTGATAATCTCAAACCTTCAGAGCTCCCAACAAAGAGCTCTTCCCATGTCAGCACAAGATGCGAAATTTTAAAACGCAGCAAAAGTAAGGAGAGGTATTTAAATTCCTTTAAAGGAAAATAACTCCCCAAAATATTACTATCAAATGCAGAAGTGCTAACATTTGTCAAAGCTGAACAGATCTTCACCTCCTAGAACTGCTGTGACAGAGGGATCAGAGCAGGTGGAAGACTTTACAGGAGGCAAGGAATAAAAACTCTGACAAACAGAGGCAGAAGCTCTGGAGAGGAAATGGGCCAAGAAGGATACAAATACAAGTTGTGATCCTTCATTAAAATAATCATCAAATCAGAAGTGTTATGACCTGGTAGGTAAAAGCTTTAGCTTATAAACTGGGAGGAGTGACCACTAGGGTTTGAAATGTCCCTTGGTGATAAATAAACAGGTGACCAAAGGTGGGTGCATTTACCGTGTGCACACTCTGAGGCTTCACCATCATTGCTCCTCTATTTCATTCATCCCCTGTTTGAGTTGGGAGCACCAAGGAGGAGATCTGCCTGGGCTACCCACAGGTCTGCTCCAGGGCAAAACTGCCTTTAGGCCCTAAGGGTCCTGGTCCATCCTGCTTGGCTCCTGCCAGTCCCCTGAGAATCGGGGCAGGGAAGCACATGGGCAGCTCTGCTGCTCCTCTCAGTGCCACAGCCACCACAGCTGGATCACAGGGAGCAATTTGGTGAGTTTTGCATCCAAAGCAGGGGGCGAAGTAAAAAATTTTCTCTTTCTCTCTGATGTCCTCAGAACAGTATGACAATGATACAATATTAATAAAAAGTCTCTCTTAATCATTAAATAAATAAAAGAGTGCAACAGTGAACCACATAGATTTCTGGAAGTTTTTCCTCACAGTGTATCATTTTTCTCTTGAATTCAAAACCACCCACTAGTGAATTTGAATGAAAATCACTGAAAATATAAAAGCTCCAGAAGCATTTCTGATTGAGAGAGGTGGACAACAAACAGATCATAAAGCTGCACACAGTCGCCATAGCGACGGGGCTTCCAAAAGGACACAGGGGAGCCTCAGCCTTCAGGAGCATCACCAACCTCCACCACATCAGAAGCAGGAGCATCCCAAAAGCAAGGCTGGGAGCTGTCCTTTAAAGGGAGGATATCCCTTTAGGGAGCCAGGTGGGAGACTATGCAGACAGAGTCCTTCCTGCTGGCCCCCTTGCCAAAAGAATCACTGAGCAGATGTGGAGAGTTTGGGATCTTGGGAAGAGACCTTCAGAAACATGGCCTTAAGACAGAGATTGAGTTGTCTGGGCTTACCTCAAGCAGTGGGGATGGGAGATGGTCTCAGTGTCTTCAGCAGCCCAAATTTCTATTTGAGACCTGAAGAACTTCAAAAAAATAAGTACATTAAAAACCAACAGAGGCCAGAAATCAACCAACTTGGCTCTAAAAAATCTTCACTGTCATGCACTGATGAAAAAAAGAGCACTGAACACTTCTGACTCCAGCATGGGGCACCGTTCACAGAAGACTTAATCCCATAGTGTAAAAACAAGATGAGTAAGGGAAAGGGTTGCTCTGCTACCCAATAAGCAGCAAAAGCTATTGATAAATACTTTCAATAAAGTCGAAGTCCTTAATACTTTTTTTTATTATCAGCCTACAGTGAATAAACTGCTGCCAAATAGGCAGCCAAGAAAGGGAATGAGATGCAATCCTGAAAGAAAACAGTGATTAGGGAGCACACAGATGAGGTAAATGTTTTCAATATCATTATGCAGGAGCAATTTCACCCAGCACTGACAGTAGTGGTTAATTTGGGGAGTTAGTGATAGATATACCAGGACTCCCCCCAAGTTCAAAAAGGCCAAAGGAGTTCCTATGAAGAGAAAAGGGAAGACAAGAGAAACCAAGGGAATCATAGACCAGTCAGCCTAGCTGTAACTCTTCAAAATAAATAATGAATTTATTTGTAGACATCCAGGAGATGACAAAGAGATGAGAAGCCAACTTGGATTAGTCAAGACCAAGCCATACAACAGCAACCAGCTTTCCTCCCAAAGCAGACTAACAGCAGAAGCTCCAGAGGTGCAGCAGCTCAGCTCCAGACAGGCTGTGGCCCAGTCCCATGCAATGTCCTGCTAAACCAGGCAGAAAAACACACTTTATAAAATTAGTGGAGGGCTAGTGGCAAAGCCCTGTGCTGATCTGGACTTTAAAGGTAATTTATTTTCCAAATGAAATGGTGGACCAAGAAGTGAGAGTGAGCCAGGATCTGTCCTGGTCACAGGCCTGTACATGGTTTTCATGTAAATTATTTGCCTGAAAAATCAGGTTGATTAAACCTGCAGATGACCCAAAGCTGTGTCATGTTGCAAATAACAAAGATAACTCTCCCTAAAAATAATATGAAAGAGGCTTTATAAAACAAAATAAGATATTAACATTTCAGCTATGCTTACTAATAGCATCTTGGAAAGACTGAATATACATATAGATGAGATCAGTCAAAATCCTTAGCTACATATCACCCTAAATCAGGAAATTACTTTCTACCAGAGCACTGTGCACAGCTCACCCTCTGATTTGTGCTGTCTCTGAAAAAGGAGAACCAGAGCATCTTTTATTTTGCATTTTAATTTTTTATTTTTAAGGCTCACATATTGCCTCAGGCATGCTATAACTCACATTGGTGACAAAGAAATGTGAAAAGCCTTCCACCACATTACCAGCAAGCCTGGAGCCTCCATGAACTGGGAACTCAAATACATTTTGACCCTTGCTTGGACTGGACATTGTGGAATGAGGATATACCCAAAGTAGAGTCAATACTGAGAAAACTTCAATGGTCAAAGAGTAATTAATATAACAGTGTTTTGTAGGTTTAGATAGAAGACAGGACAGTAAGGGAAAACATTTCCCCAAGTGAGCATCCCAAGTCTTTTCCATTAAGAAATTCACAATATTTTAACTGTAGGAAGAACTAGCACAAGGAAACTGTACCAAGGAGAAAGTGTGCTAAGCAGGACACCAAGTATTCCTCTGAAAGCTGGGATACTTCCACCAACAGCATGTGATACTCCCTTTACCCCTGCTGCAAGACAAACTTCCACCTTACAGGCAAGGCTTCCTCCTGCACATCTGCATTTTGTAGTACAGATATATGATCAAAACCAATCAGGCAAAATTAAAGGTCACTTGCTGGTGGGACTTTCTGACACAGCTCATGAGGGACCTGGTTGACAGATACCATCCAAAGCACCAGGGTTCACAACTGGCCGGACAGCCCCGCAGTGTGAACCCAAGGCTGATTTAAGTAGAAGTTATACCTGTACCAATGATAAGAGGAAACACGGTTCTTTTGTATCATCCACTACCCAAAATAAAAACATGAACATGCGGCCTTGGTCTGGATAATGTACACAGAGGAAGATGAGCTAGACTTGAGGGAAGGCTCTCACGGGGCTGGGCATGCTGCAGCCTGCTCTGGGGCCACGTCAGACTCACTCCAGGCTGTGTGCCCAGAGGAAGCCTTCAGTGCTGTGCTTGGTGTAATGAAGAAATATGGATATGAATGAAACCCTCTAAGGAATGATGAAATTACACTGTTTGTTTTTACCTTTGTTTTAATTAATCAATTCCATCTCTTCTTGGTTTTCTGTTGGTATGAATGGGTGACCAGGTGTGCTTGTGTGAAAAATGCCCTTGGAGGAATACTAAAACAAAGTAGTAAATGAGTTACGATGGCAGGTTTTGGAGCTGAAAACAAGATTATTCAGAAGTAGCCAGGCTTACCTAACCACCCCTTCTGCTTTGGCAGTGGAGAAAAACTGGGCCACTTGTGAAACAGGGTATATATAGACAATAAATGTTAATACATTTTAAAGTAAAATTAATTTAAGAAAGACATGTTAAAGAGAAGTTACCGTGGTGATGCCTGTCATGTTACATCCCCAAACACAGTGAAAACAAGATTACCATACGACCTGGGTCATACAGCTTGTCAAAAAATCCAAAGAAGACTGGATATTCCCCTTCAAAGCAGGAGAGATATCTCCTTCAATATCCTTATATCTTTCAAAGGCCTATGTTCTTCACTGCTGGAAAGCTCTGAGGTTTTAGCCTGAAAAGACTCTGCCTCCTCCTTGAAATCTTCCTAGACAAGATTAAAATCTAAGTAATTCCTTCAGTGGCAACCTCACAAGTCACTCTGATAGATATACAACCTGTTGGTCAGCTATTTGAATCTACTGATTTATTGATTTGATCTTAATCGTGATCCCGGTGTGATCACTTAATTGATCTGCCTTAATACTTAATTAGCTTAGTAGAAATAATGAATTAATCTAGTGATATCCTTGCTCAGGTGTTCCATCATGTGATCATCCTTTTTAATCACCTCTGCAGGGAATATACAAGGTAGGTTTACACTTTTAAATAGTCACCGAGGTCACAAACCTGAGGGCAGGAGTAAACTTGGGTAGGGCATATGAGAGCAGCTCAGCTCTGCATCTCTCCAGCTTGCACCTCATACATCCTGAGAATAAACTCATCTCCAGGCACGTTTGGTCTCCCAAAGATCTTGCTGCATTGCTGAATGAAGGGCAAGGAGGGCTTTGTCTCAGAAGCAGTCAAACATTTCATAGATGTCTTTCTCCATGGTTCACAACCAAAGAGGAGCATCCTGGGGCCCACAGTGGATGATTTATCCTCCCTTAGCCTTCACTCATGAGCACAGAAAGCTCTGACTCTTAAAGTCCTTAGGGAAAAAGCTGTGACTGAATTAAACTGAAAGAGAAAGTAAGATTTTGAACAATACAGAACTGGGGCAACAAGAAACCCATACTGTTCTTTACGTTTTGCATTGTCACAGTTCTTGGATACCAGAAGAGATCACACACTCCTGTGGGATAGGTAAAACACAAAAACCAAGTCTCAGTGGACTTTTATGTGAGATGGATGGGTGGTAGAAGGAAATGAACAGCTGAAATCACACAAAATCACTCGGTATTTGCACCTAGATGGTTAAAATTTGAGCAGAAGAGCTGAGACTTCATGCTTGTCACAGAGTGAGTGAACAGAGAAGGAACTGGGCTGGTGCCCATGGAGTAAGCCACCGTCATAGCATGAGTTCCCACTGCTCCCAGTGTCCAGGCAACTCTTTTCAGGATTGATGCTTTCAAATTCAGGTCAAATGCATAACCACAACAGAATGAGCAGAAAAAGAAGAAAGAAAAAAAAAAAGAAAAAAAAAAAAAGAAAGGAAAGGAAAAAAAAAAGCTTGAAAAGCTCATATTACCAACTCTGAGTGGGTAAGGGATGCAGCTTTCCTTACCATTCAGTTAGCTAATTTTGTTCCTTACGAATATTGTTGTTAGCTTTGTGAGAAAGTCAGGAAACATCATCTGAACTGGCTTAGACATTATAAACAAGCATTTTAATTTTTATTTAAACTGGAGAAACTGCTAGATGCCTGTTTTGAAGCCAGTTTAAGCCCATGGAAGGATTTAATCGGGCTTTGTTTGCAGGCGTGGCAGCAGCCTCTTTTAAAGTCATTCCTCTGCTTATAACCAAGCCTTGCCCCCATCAGATTTTAACCGCTTCTTCCTAGGTTAGGCACGGGCATGGGCTGGGGACGGTCCCTGCTGCAGTCACATACCACTGGTGTGGTGCTGGCGTTCGAAGCCAGGCTGCTTCACTGTTTCCACTGCCGACTGTTTGCAAACGCAGGAGAGAAGCTGGGAATGAACAGAGCAATGCAGAGTCGGGGAGGGAGGGGTTTGGTGGCTGGGCTGGAGTTAGTCACCGCAGACTTCCATTTCCAGATCGTGAGGAAGGACTCAAGCCATTTTAGGCATTTTCTTGGACTTCCTTCTCTGCTTTTAATTGAAATACCCAGGAGGGATGGAGGAATCCACAGGCCTATTTTGCACTGATGTGGGATACTTCTGTGCAAGCACAGACGTGCTCCCCCTTCATATTGTAGAGTCAGACCACTGTTGTTAGTCCTTGGCTCGGTTCCTTTGCATGGCAACAGGGAATCTTCCACATGTCTCACCTTCTGGAAGCTGATGCACTCCTCTGTGGAAGATGCTCACCATGGTGAAAATAATTTTTAAAGAATTTTCTTGCAGGAGCTAACTATGCTGGGATGGCTTGAATATGCAAAACAAAACACATTTTATTTTGATACCTCTGAGGTATATAAATATACATATACATTTATCCATATGAATCTGTAAGTGGCACAGATAGGAAGACATATAAACCAGCAAATAGCAAAATCACAAGAGACTTTGAACACCCCTGCTCCTTTTCAGCAGGACCTCAGATGCCTACATCTAGCAGAGTAAACAAGAAAAAGCCCTGTATAGCTGCCAAGACAACTGACACATCCAGCTGCCAGACTTTCCACTATGCTTCTCACTTTGGTGTTGTAAATTTTGCATCTCCTCTTGTCCAGCAGCACTGCCCTTTTTGCCGGAGCAGCTGTTTGGGACATCACCCCCAGGATGTCCTGAGGGGCAGGCAGCAGGCATGCTAGGAGCACATCCAGCATGGCCAGGCAAAGTCCCCTCTGTCCATTCCCAAACATGGAGCCTGTGCTCACCGTGCAGGGCGGCAGCAGCAGCAAATGGGATTTTTTGTGTGGTTGATATTACAAAGCTTTTTTTCTCCTACTGAGACAAAAGAATTTTCTCTGTCCAGGGGAACTCAGCATCCTGGTCACCCAGAGAAGCTTCTCCTGGGCTTGGTGCTTGGCCTAGCAGCACCATGCAGAATGCCCATGGCCAAGCCCCTTCACATGGGGACCAAACATCTGCACAAAATACTTATTCATCACATAGTGAAAGAATCAATATTTCTGTCCTTTTGTGATGCCGATCGTGAATCTTCAGCTCTGTGTTCTGCTTTCTTGAAGCTGATTCTTAATTAGCAACAAAATTGCAGTCGCAGAAACACTGAGGACAGAGGAGTAAGATCAACCTTGAAATTGTTACTTTTCTGACCACTAGAAAAGCTCTCTACCTTCCCCTAAAGGCTATTTAAATGTTTTTCTTCACTTCTAAAGAATGATAAACAAGTCCTTGCTAACAGGGTATCATGACTACCTCGACCTTCCTTTCGCATTGGGACGTGTTGATGTATGAAATGATGACCAGTCCAGCCATTTCAGAAGGTTTTAGTTTTACCCCCAGATGGTTGCACTTTTATTATGGTTCCTGTGCTGGACTGGGTGACTGGCCTTTCCCTGACACCCGACTGGAGTGGTTTGTGACCGCCTCGACTGAATTGGGAGCATCCTGAATGCACTGAATCTGGAGCATCCTGTGGCACCTTTCTCCCATGTCTGTTCTGCAATCAGGCGGGCATCTGAGATGGCAAAAGAAGTATCACCAATCAGCCCATAAACCTCTGCTCTGCTAAAATGATCTGTCCAGGGCTGGAGGCAAGGTAGGAGAACAAGGAGAAAAAGTGTGCTGCTGTGGTGCTGCCACAGCTTCTGGATTCTGGCTGCTCTCTTGGTGCCTTTTAACAGCAGTGCACCATCAGAGGTGATGCTCCCTTGTCCAAGGCTTCCAGGCCTCACATGAGGGACAGGCAGGGAATGAGAACTGAATGTCTGGTGTCACCTGATGTCAGCATCCCTTGCTACAAGAGACCAAAATTAAAAAAAACCTCATAGGTAATGAAATGTGAGGGTTCACAAAGAAACTTTTGGGAAATGAAGTGATAAGTCTGCATAAATTAGGAAAGCAGGGAACTGAGGATTAACCCTATTGTTTTACACACACTGGTGGCATTAGAATCAATTGTATTCTGATGTTTGTGGTTAATAATTGACTTCTACTTGCATGTAGAAGGAAAGAATTCATGCCAAAAAGCCAAGAATGTACAAGATCTTTTTAGAGAAGAGCAGAAAAATAAGAAAAGAAAAAAAAAAACCCAACCAGACCCATATTTCCTGTGGAATTTTTTTCTTCCATGGCAGCTGCAAAACCAGCTCAGTTTGTGTCGAGTAAGTGTATTATCCTGTGAACAACAGGGTCCCATTAGCTCTGTCAGAAGGCCAATACCCTCTATACTAAAAACCTCTTGATTCAGTACATTTCCCTGTCACAGAGTAAATTTCTGCTTGACACCATTGAAGAAATCACTTTAAATCTTGAAACATAAAAACTATTACAGCAGGAAAAAAAGTTACCTTCTCCCTCTTGTTGCATTTTGATTGCAGACATCAAACACCACGCTGCAGTTCAGCATATAGAAAAATGTTGTAGCAAGTAAAAAAAAATTAAGAAATACTGAGGAAAAAAAAAACAAGAAAGGAAGGTATTGTATGGCAGTAATAAATGCATTCTGTTCTTTATAAACACATGTGTGGTGTGGATTTGTGTCTGTGGGACAATTCAGGAAACAAATGAAAAGATAACTTTTGGGTTTAAACTCAGCAGATTTCAAAGTGCATTGTTTATGCCCTCTGCAGTGCAATAAAGCTTATCAAGAACTTTTCCATTGGATACAAGAGTCAAAAGAAATAAGAGGAATGTGAACAGTATGTTTCCTTTGGGTTGCTACAATATCTGTAATTCTTTCAGCACAGATTTCCCATGTTAGCTTAAGCTCTGTCTCACAACGATCATTTTTAGCAGATAATCGTAAATGCTTTGCTGAGCTGACTGAGTTGTTCAGAAATTTGCCATCATTTCACTCTCCACAAGCTCAAAGCATGTGGCAAGTTCAAGGGCTCTTAATTAAAAATATAATACTTTCATTCTAGAAGCTCTTGCTTGCATCCCAGTAATACTCTGGGATAAATCAACTGCTGATGTAAATGCAATTAATTTCAGTGTAATTTCATTTAGAAGCAACAAGAGTACTACATTTTTATTTAATGATTTGAATGTGCTTTCTGTAAAGAGGGGTAGGATCACCTCCCTGTTACAGAGAGGGGAGAGCTGAGCCTGGGAAGTGAGAGGCAGAGATTTAACCAGCCCTCGGTAAAAGCTGGGAGAGCATGCAAGCCTCTCACTCTGATCCACATTTGTGCTTTCAGCATGATCCAGGACATGGAAACAACACACAAAATACCACACATTTCAAGCACGAGATTTGGCTCTAGATCACCAGACCTCAAAGCTGCAATATTTCCTAGGCAGAATGTACTTCTGCCCCTCTCTTAAACTGAGAGGTCAATTTTTGTCTTCTTTTCCTATTTTGCTCTTGTAAGGGAAGACAGCATGGCATGTTAGAACTATAATGTTGCATTTGCTAATTAAATAAAGTGGGGTTTTTGGGAGAACTTCTTTTAAGCAAAACCATGTGTTCCAGGGAGGAAACATTCTTCTGGTAAACAGCTGAGCCCTTAACATTTAGCAACATAATTCTGTGTTTGCAGCTATTGAAAACTGTGTGACCGAGGAAGCCTGTGTTTCTGAGACTGAGGACTGAAAGCATTTTGCTTGCTGTCAGAACGCCAGCCCTTTCTTTTATGTATACACTAAAAGCAAGAAAGAACCAACTATTGGATGGTTGCTTCTTATGGTTTTAATAAAATTTGTCTCATATCAAAACGCTGCTGGGTTTTAATGTTGACGCCGCGCTGAGCAATGTTCTCTGCTCTGGCACAGCTGGCTCTTGCTTTCCAGAAATATAGCTGCACCCTGGCATTAACTGCAAAAATTGCAGCCTTAAATCATTTCCTCATCCCTCTGACCTGTGCCAGGAAGGACCCTCCATGCACAGATCTCCTCGCTGGTACAAAGAAGGGGGTCATTCCTCCTCCCCGCCCCACAGCTGCTGTGTGAGCAGAGCGGTGGTGACAGGAGGTAGCTAGGGAACAGAAGTTACCTGCCAGACATGAACAGCAGCCCTGGAAAGCTCAGGGAAAAGAGATAATAGAGCTGGAAACTGCACGCAGAAACAGGACTGAGAGAATGGGAGTGCCCTGTGCCTGGCTCCTGCTTTCCATTCCAAGAGTCCACATCTTTCAGAGACACTCGAAGCGCCACAGGGCTGTGGGTCAAATCCTGCTGATCCTGCTGAGGGGGAGCAGGGAAGTTTTGTTTGGTATAAATGATTTCCTGAGCAGCATTAGGTAGCGGGGGAGGCTGGCTGGGTGACTTTGACATCTTATACTGCATCTCCATCCAGCAGCTGGAAGAGGAAGGCCACAGTCCCAGCTCCCTCTGGGCTGAAGGAGATGATTACTGCTCATCTCACTGAAGCTAGAATGCTGAGCTCTGGGCATCACATTGACCTTCACAGTACAAAGGGATCTTATCTCGTTCTTTGTAGCCCTCAAAGCAGCTGGGCATGCTAACAAATTTCAGTAACTATCAGCTAAGGCCAAACAAGATCCCATGATAAAACTTCAAGGCTCTGCATTCCTCTCTTATTGCTTTCCTGAGCAGATTCTCATTTTAACTGGACTTATGGTACTTTCATCCAGTTATCTTAAAGTACATAACAATTACTGTAATTACTGACAATAATGAGCTAATCAATTCTTCTAGGTATTATTTTCAAGGGATAAATATTACTATCCTTGCTGTAGGAATGGGGAAACTGAAGCAAAGAGAAGGTTTTGGATGAATAGGTGTGTTTTACTTTTAATATTATAATATCCTTCTGGTTTTATTTGTATAGGTTTATGCATTTGCTTCTTAGTATGCTTTATGTTCTGTTATTGCTTTCCAGTAATGTTATCTGTCATGGGTTGTGTGTGTGTACTAAGGTTCATTTAAGAAAACTGCAGTGATTTCAGAAAACTTAACAGACATTGAAGAGTTTTTGTCATTGTTTATATATATATGTTTGATTTATCATAACCCTATTTTCCTGGCTTTTCCTTTTCTTCCTCCTTCTTTTATTTTTGATGGGGTTTTTTTAGAAAAATACTGCAAATAACATTCTTTTCTATTTATTTGAAATATACTTCAGCTTGCATTTAAATCTCTAATATGGAAAGCCAGCTGAATATGACCTTCTAATGTCTAAAGAACTAAGATGTTCTACTGGGTAGGAAGCTTGCAAGGCAGAACTATGGCTTTACTAAAGTATCAGTTGATCACTTATAACTAACATTCAGAAGACATATGTTGGTTTGCTTGCATTTATCTAAGAGTTTAAGTTTCCCACAGTTCAGGTATGCATCTCTGGACCCTTTTCAAGAACAGACAGACAGGTAGCCAGACGAGAGGCAAAACTGCACCAAAAAAAAAAAAAACCCAACAAACCAAACCAAACCAAAAAAACCCCAAACAAATCCAAAGCAAACCAAAACACCAAAAAACCCCTATTTTGTTTGTCAGCACCACTTCAGGTGAACTGAATGGCAGGATCTAGGAATGAGCGTCATAAAACTCTTATTTGAAACATTTTCTTTGCTCCAAACTTGTTGTTTAATAAGGGCCTTACTTCTAAAAGCATGTAGGTGTTTACGTGCACTTCAGCATCTTTACAAAGCCGGCACTAATTCCTTATTGAACTGTGGACTAAGGGTCTCCAAATAATCTGACAACCTCATATTGACTTATTTCAGTCAACCTCTAATTCTAACAAGAGCAAAAAGTTAAAAGAAGTCTCAGCTGTGTTAAAAAATTGCTTCACAAGCAAGGGAAAGAGTCAATCTGAAAAAAACCTGGGGTAATAAAAAACCTTTATAACTGGAATATTTTGGGAAATTTAGAAACAATAAAAGGCAAAAAACCTGTGAGAACCACTAACAAAGTTTCTAAAGTGTCACTGTTAAGTTTTAGGCTGTTAGCCCTGACAGCTTCAGTTCTGAGACTTTCTGCTCTACGCATTATTTTCCTGAGGCTTATTTGTCATTTGCAAGGCTCCCTCCACCTCTCTTGCCGTACTGCCTCTGCCTTCAAGACTTTTCAGGAGGGCTAATCCAATCTTTGGGCATTTTTGGAGTGGTTTGTGTTTCCCTTTTTGTGCTGGGGGAGACAAGAACAATCTTGTTTAAAATAAAACCCAAACAAGGGAAGATGAAGAGTGGGAGTACGTGAGGGAGCTAGTGGATAACTTACAGGGCTGTGAATCTCCTCCTGTCTGTAGGCTCCTCTTGTAGGCTGCAGTATGGATTCTGTGTTTAGTCTAGGCTCTTCCCAAATACCTGCTGCAGCTCTTACGTGGATTGCAGAGAGCCCAGCCCTGAGGGTGAGCGGCAAGGGAAGTCCTCCTCGCAAATGTCCGGTTTTGGATCAACACCCCCTGATTCTCCGTCAAAAACACGCACGTGCCTGCATTTCCCTTCCACTCCTATCTCGTAATGGTGTGCGGCCCGGCGGAGTCCAAACGCACCGAAGGGAAATGCCGGGATGGGGCATTCCTCATGGATGAGCCCTCAGAGATTTGAGAAGAACTCGTGGCAGGCCCGTAACCTCTGGGACGGCTCGGGGGCTGAGAGGGCTGGCGAAGGACCGCGCCAGTGTCACCTGCGCCTGCGACACCCCTCGGAGGGGCGGGAGGGCTGTCAGGACTCTGCGATCCCTCATACCGTGCCCTGCGCCATCCCCGGCACACGCAGGGCTCTGGCAGAGAGCGAGGGGCTTATGTACCCTTTGGCGTAAAAGTGTGGGATTTGGGGGTTTTTGTTTGTTTTGTAACGCCGACGGGAGTCTGAGGCAGCTCTGGGCACCCCGGGGATGGGCAGTAGAGAGCGCCCCCAGATTAGGAGGAATTTATTCACAGAAAGGGCAATTAGGGATTGGGAGCTGCCCGGGTAGGTAGAGGAGTCTCCGTCCCTGGGGGTGTTTAACGAAAGACTGGACGTGGCACTCAGTGCCATGGTCTGACTGACATGGTGGCGTTCGGTCACAGGTTGGACTCGATGATCTCAGAGGTCTTTTCTAATCTAATTTATTCTGCGATTGTGTGATTCGCACATACACTCGCCCACCTTGGGGGCCTCGGGGTGCAGGCCCGGTTGCGCGGCCCCTTTGCTCGCTGGCCGGGGACTGCCGGCCCGGGCTGCCATGTCTGTGGCGCAGCACGGCCCGGGACCGCCGGCAGGAACGCCCCGCCCGCCGGCGCAGCGGGGAACCGGCCGGGAGCCGGCGGCCTGTAGGGAAGGAAGGAGGGAGGGAGGGCGGCGGCGAAAGAACCGCGCTCTTCCCGCCGGCGCCTCAGCCCACCGGGCCGGGCAGCAGACATCGGGTTGTGTAGCAGACCGTGGAAGCTACAGGGTCTGACCAAGCTCCCCTGGGCCTACGCCGCGCACTTTTGGGCCGACAGATAAGGGCGTGTGGGGCGGGGCAGGAAGAAGGAGCCTTTTTTTTTTTTTCTTTTTTTTTTAAGGGAAAAACCCTTCGCCTTTAAGGGGCGGGGCCAGTGGAGTTTGCGGAAGAGGCCGGAGAGATGCGAGCGCTGATTGGATAAACGCGGTCTCGTGACGGCGGCTGGGGCGGTGCCGCTCCCCCCACCCCGCCGGCGCCCCGCGTTCCATTGTGTGCGCTAGCGCCGCCGGGCCCCGCCCCGCCGTGTCCCCGCCCGCAGGGCTGACCACGCCCCTGGTGGCGGCCCCGCCCCCCCGTGTTCTCTTGGCTCATTTCCGGCCGCCGCCGCCACCGCCGCTTCCCTCCGAGGGCTCGGGAGAGCGAAGGAACAACAGCCGCCATTTTGTTTGTGTGTGAGCGACGGAGGGAGGAGAAGGGAGCGAGAGGCCGAGCCGGACGGGGCGAGCCAGGGGGAGGGCAGCGCACAGAGACCCAGGGGCTCGGACAGGGGACGGGGAGAGAAGCGAGGAGCCTAGACGCCCCCCCCCCCCAACCCCAGCCTGCCCGTCCCCTCGCTATTCCCTCTCTTTCTGTTTCCTTTTCTCTCTTCTCCTTTTCCCGGAATTTTCTCTCCCCGCACTGCCCTCCGCCCCCGCTTTGCCCGCTCCGCACACACGCCCCCGGAGCGCCAGGCAGGGGCAGTAGGGAGCCTGCGCTCGGCCCCCGCGCTGCCGCCGTCCCGCCCCGGCCCCCCCCCCCCCCGCCGGGCAGCGCCGGGGACCCCCTCCCCCGCCCGGCCATTCCGGGGCGAATCCCCCGGCCTTCCCCGCCGTGATTTTTCTCCTGTTTTATTATTTTAATTTTACCTCTCGATCCTCTTCTCGGAGGGGTCGCTGCGCGGCCTCCCCTCCCACCCCGACTTCCAACCTCTTCGCTCCCTTCCCCACCCTCGCAGAGGCGAAGGGGGAGTCCCCCGCGCCCGAACAGCGGCCGAGGGTCTCCTCCCCCGCTCATCGCGCCCCGCATCGCCCGTGGGTCCGGGGGAGCTGAGACAGGCAGCCCCCTCCCTGCCACCATCCTCGGCCGCCCGGGAAGGGGGAAGGTAGGCAGAGAGGGCGGGAGGGGCCGGCTTCTTCCTCCTCCTCCTCCTCCTCCTCCTGCCGCTGCTGTGGATCGGCCCCTCTGCCTGCGCCGGAGGGGGGGGCAGCCTGCTACTGCGAACGAGAGAAAGAGGAAGGGGAAAGAAGAGAAAAAGGGGGGGCAGAAAGGGTGTTGAAACCCGCCCCCCACCTTCCCATCCCGCGATCGGTGCTGCCTCCATCAGGACAACAACCCCTCCTCCTTCCCTGCACAACAAGATGTGAAGCGGAGACTCCTGGGACTTATCCTCACCCTCCTCATCCTTACAGCTCCCCTTTCTGCAGCCATTAGCGACGGGCGAGGAAGAAGCGAGTGGAGCTGGGGACCCCGCGCACGCCGTGCCACTCCCCCCGCCGCCTCCCCCCCAGCCCCGTCGCTGGCGGTGGGTATTTTTTCGCAGGGTGGTGTTGGAGGGGGAACGAGCTGCTGCTAGAGGACGGTGATCTTTTTTTCTTTTTTCCTCCTCCTCTCCCCTCCTTCGCCCGCCTCCTTGTGGCGATGAGGAGGAGGAGGACGGCGCCGAGGAGGAAGAGGCTGATGGCGGCGGTGAGGAGGCAGCAGGAGGAGGAGACCCCCCGAAGGATGAAGATGATTATGGTGGCGGCGGCGAGGAAGCACCAGCACAACAGCCGGGATTAATTTTACGAAAAAAAAATTGAATATTCACCAGCCTCCATTTTTTTTTAAATTTTTTTTTTTTTTTGGCGGGGGCTTTACCTGCTCTTCCCATCTTCGTTCAGCCCTTTCGCCTGGGGAAAGAGGCCTCACCCCCGCCCGCCCCAGCTCCCACCTCTCCGAGCTTCTCCGCTGCCGCCCTCCCAGAGCCCGAGGAGCAGAAAAAGGGGAACTTGGCCCCCCTTCACCAGATCTTCCTCCTTGCTTTCGGCCTTATTGTTGTTCTTCACCTGACTCCGGGCCCAGAAGAACGTGAAGGTTTTGGGGTTCACCCCCCACCTTCTCTCTGCTCTGAGTGATTGTCTAAAAAATTAAAAATGGCCGAGAATGTGGTGGAGCCGGGCCCGCCTTCAGCCAAGCGGCCTAAACTCTCCTCACCGGCGCTCTCCGTCTCCGCCAGCGACGGCACAGGTCAGTCTCAGGGCCCCAGACCCTCCCCGCTTCTCGGTGCCGCAATTACTGCCCTTTTCTCCCCTCTTTTGCCTAAATCTCCTCCTCCCTTTTGCTGCTGTTAGCTCGAGCCTGCTCTTCTCCTTCCCGTCTGTTCTCGCTCCATTTGAAGCTATTTGCGTTAATGGCTTAGGGAGGGTTGTTCTGATGTTTTCGCCCTTCTGGTTTTTTGGAAGTGATTGAAAGCAAAGCTGTTCAGTTTATTGTGCTTTTGATCAGCTGCAGATAGGACTTAACAGTTCGTCATTTTCGTGTCTTTCACAATAGTAGCGATTACGAGCTCCTGTCTATGCATAATGCCAGTTGCAGAAATACGAAGTAGTGCTAAAGACGATGCTTTTGTACACTTAATTGTTGAATTACGTGTACAAGTTTCTTGGTTTTGTCTTGTATTTTGCATATACGTGGCTCTTTTGCAGCTTGTTTAGAAACGAGAGATTTATTTCTCTGCGATTTTTCTTTTTTCCTTCTTATGTGCAGTCTCCTTATACGATTTACTTTTTACAATCCTCCATTCTTCTTCCTGCAGAAGTGTATCCAAATACTGCTTTTCTCATTCAAATAGACCACCGGCTTTAGGAAAAACAGCTAAAACCAAAATCCAGATGCCACGCTTGGGGCATAAGGTTTATTGAGTCTCTTATATTCTTAAAGATGAAATTTTATTCCACCTTATTTGCATTAAGAATCAATATGGAGTGTAGTTAATCATGCATCTCCTGTTTCTTTGCTGCAAGACCAAAATGTCTGAAATTCCCCTGTAGACTTAAGAGCTGTGAAGAGAAAAGGGGCTTCTCTGCAGTCCCGCAAAGGTCTTTGGTGATGCTGGGAAGGCAAGCTAGAGCATGGAAATTTTAGGTGTCCCAATCCCTAGCAAATATGAACTGGTTGTACTGGGAGGGGGGAGGAAGTAACAAAGGGCTGTTCAGCCTTTTAATGCTGCTTGCGAAGCAGGTGAATATTTGGTGTAATTTTGCTGCGAGAGTACTCTGTTACCTGTCCCACTGGAGTTTCTTTGAACTCACATTAGATCCTGTTAATCTATGGGATGTGGAGGAGGCCTCCTCCTGCCAGTCTGGTGAGTGGTGGCATTTCTGAAGGCACCAGTGCTCTTATTCAATGCAGTTAGCAATTGGCAAGAAAAGGGAAGAGTTATTTTCTTGTTGTTGGTTTTGGGGGTATTTTTTTGTTTGTTTTGGTTTTGGTGGGTTTTTTTTGGTTTTTTTTTGGGGGGGTTTTTTTTTTCCTGACAAGCTCTTTGACAACACCAGATTTTAATAATAGATCTTTGAGCAGTGGATGTGATTCTACTTGGGATCATCGCCAAAATTTTGATTTTTGCCTTTCCTATTCTCAGTGAATGACGTATTAGTTTTGAAAAGTTTGTGTGTGACTTTTAGTGCATATTAAATACAGCCAATATTGTGTTGTAAGTGGAGGACATGACTCTTCTACTCTCTTACTAGAGACCTGTTGGTATTAGGGCGAGGGTTGGAGAAGCTACTCTTTGGCTAGAACGAGTTGTTGCCTGTTTTTGTGCTAGATTTGGAAAACAGTGATTAATTCAGTAGTAACTGTTTTAAATTTGCCTTGATAGTGGTTATTTTGCTGTGTTTAGAGAGGTGAAATAAAAATATTTTGTGAGAAAAGTCCTGATACTTTAAAAATATGAAAGTTAAAGGCACGTTTTGATTCAAATGAACACACATCTAAGTTCAGACATTTGTGGTCAAATAAAGGTTGGATAATTTGTGAATGTATTTCAGTTTAACAGGTGCAGACTCTCACAGAATACTTAGTCTTTAGTTGTTAACTTACTGGGCAGCTTTTTGTAGTTAATAAATGGACTTTTTACAGTTTTGGTGAAACACTAGGGACTGGACAGTTTCAGTACTTTTCAGACAGTTTCAATTTTTTCCAAAGTGATTGGGACTGTCATCACCTGATAGCTATGCTGAAGTTCATAATGGTGCAAACACTTCATTAGTGCTACATAAGACCTACTGAAGAGTTCTTAATCTTGTGACTTTTTTAATTGCCAAGTAATTATGGGACAGTTTTACTTTCTGTGTTTTTTAACATTACGTATAATATCTATTTCTGCGAATAAAATCCAACCTATGAACCAATGAATGTATTTTGAGGGTTATATTTTTTCATTTGCTGCTTGAAACTGCAGTTTTTGTCATACTTCTGCTTTGGGAAACTGCTTTGAAGTTTACAAATTTTTAACCTATCTGCTGATTAAATTTGCTTTGAAATAGTGCAAGCGGCTGTCATGAAGTAAATTCCACTTATAGAATCTCGTATTGTCCCCACTCCTCGGTTAATAATAGGAAATAAGTAACATGGTACTTATGTACTTACTCAAGCACTCTTTTTAAAACTGTTAGATTCTCAGCACTATCAGAGAGAAGGAGAAAGGCAAGATGCTTGCACTGTTGATGAAATCTTTTTGCAGCAGCTGTGCATAGTGCTGTTTTTGCTGTTGACTTTTTGATTAGTTTTTTTAATCTGAAATATTTTAGTTTGTTAGATATGTAAAAATTATGACTAACTCGTGTTACATTATTCCCACACTTGAAGATTTTAAGTATATTTATATTGAAGACCAAGAGGAGTCTCTAACTCGTGTTTTCACTATAGACCTGGATGATACTTATATTCTGGGCCTGGAATGTACTAATCTCTAATGTTGGTGGCTTTCTTCTAAAAAGAAGTAAGCAGAGATTGTCCTAATAGGCTTGATTTATTGGCAGCAGCCAAATATAGCTACATTTCCCACTTTTGTTGCAGTGCTGCATCTTCTTCGGTCTTAAAAGTTATAGATGGTTCATGTGTTCCCTGCTCAGAATTTGCTTTGCCATGGAACATACTGCATTAGTGTCCTTTTAAGTTGCTTTTTTAATGCCGGTTCAACCTTAATGATGCAAACTGAAATGTTTGTAGCACATCTTGTAATAGTAGTTTAGAAAGTCTTGGTACTTGCAGCATCCTCTAATATGTTAGAATTTTTGAATGGTCTCACTTTTTCTTTAATGTTGTATAGCTCTCGAATAATTTCAGAGACAGAACTGTGTGGGATTCCCTTGAACTACACAGGTTTTTCTACAATTTGTTTTTCCCCCTTTCTCTATTTAATTGTTAAATTTGTTGCAAAGAAGAATGGTAATGATCTATATATCTTGTCCGGGTCTTAAGTTTTCTGAGGGCCATTACAACTCTACAGTAGGGTCATCTTTTGGTGACAACAGTGACTTTGTTACACTTCAGTACCAGCAGGGTTACATTGACAGAAGATGACACTGACTACATCGCCAATGTAGCATCTTTGCTCATCTTTCTTAACTGGTAGCAACATTTTTGATAAGTTGCACCTACTCTAGCAAGACTTTCTTAAACATTACCTTAGCAAACTGCTGCATATTATTCCCCCCACTGTAACAGAATAACTGGAGTGCATCCTGCGGAATTCTCTCTTGGAGTAAAATGAGTGAAAGTTGTTCATAAAGATAGATTTTTTTAATTGGATTATTTAAACCACATGTTTTGGTATTGGTGGGGGGGGGGGTGGGGAATTGAGAGGTGTCTTTTTATTTGTGGATCCCTTAACTTTACCTACAGCAATGCAGGTGTTCTGAAATTGCTATGTGCAGATTTCTATGGTATATTCAGGGCAGGAGAGTTTTATCGTATTTTACATGCTCCTTCCCCCCACTTAGAAATAAGCTGTTTTCTGTGAACTGGGAAAGCATTTTGGGCTCTGGTTTCAGAGCTGCTCTGTTTCTTCACAGAGTAAAAATGGAGTACACCCCATGCTGCATTGTGTTTGTATAGTATCATGTTTTTAGGCTGCTTGATCTGAAAATAAGATTTTAAGTGCTTAGTGTTTCAGGCTTGCTGGGACACTGGAAGTCAGTTTTCTACGATTAGTTGGCATGTGTGTTATACCAAAGAACAGAGAGTATTTTGTGGTGCGTGCCTTAACATCCTTCAGTTTCCTATATCTAAAAGTCACGTTTTTTCTGTGCAGTAGCACATCTTCCATCTCCCTTGAAGTATCCATCTTTTGTAAAGTCTGGATGTTCCTTTTTTTCAGGAACTGTTTCTGACCTTTTAAATTTTGCTCTCCCTCGCATCAAAGGTCTAAGACCTGTAATGAAACTTCTCTTCTGGACTACTGCAGTTTTGACTGATACTTTTCTTTCATTCATTCCTAGTGAATCAGGATGTTTATTTTCTCAAAATGAGTTGTATTAATCTTACCCCACTGCTCTTTTCAGTTCTATTTTCTGAGAGCTGTGTGGTTTTTGCTAGTGTTTGTACATGCTACATTTAAAATGAACAATTTCTCATCAATCTGTTTTCTAGCTAACATTAAAGACCAAATGATTAGCTACATTTTAACTTACAGCCATCAGTTAAATGTTTTCATCCCTTCTTGTTAAAAGCCTTATTTCTTGCTGTTTTTGCCTTAAAATGTCATTTGATGGATGGATTATACTGTAAGTCAAGTACTGCAGTGGTAGATGCTTGTGTGGCAAAAATGAGTGTCATTGCTGTGTAGCTAAACAGGCTCTCAAAGTAACTGTATTAGGAATAAATATAATTTAAGTCTGTGAGACTTCTTTGAAAAGTAAACCAATCATTCATATAGTGCTTAGTGATTTTTTTTAAAGAAAAGCATGTGTACTTTTGAACATTGTAGGTTTCCAAACTGCTGTATCTATTCTTTGCGTCTTTCACTGTGTAGACTCTGTCTCTGAGATGAGGTAGCTTTCTAACACTGCTCAGGAAAAGTACCTGTTTTTTAAAAAAGTACTCTAACACGAGGACCATACATACCACAGTGTAAAACTGAGTGTTGAGCACTTACAGATAAAAAACCTTTGAAACTGGAAAACCAGTTTACAATTGCAATTTAAAACTAGATTCACAAGTTTAATATTGCAGTGAAAAACCTTTGTTTGAGAAAAGACTTAGGAATTTGAATCCTACATTAAAAAAAAAAAAAACAAAACTAAATTTTCCATCTTGTTCCTCACAATCCTAGAGCAGGGCTTACTTTGGTCACTTGTGCATTTGCAGAAAACCAGATTTTATCTGGGAAGGGTCTATAAGACTCTAGGTTTTAGTATATGTGTTTGGGGGGTGTGGGTCTAATAAGATACTGGGGCTAAATACTGAACTTCTGCTGTAGGAGTTCTGGTTTTTTGTATCTTTATAACTTGGAGCAAACCACTTTATTAGTAACTTTCAATTTGGTGTGATTTAGTGTCTATTTCCTGCATCTTCTCTGCAGGCTATTTGATAATCTCCAGTGTGTCACCTCAGTGTCTTGCTTAGCAGGAGCAGCCTTTCAGTGGTTGTTCCAACTGTGTAAAGATACTACTTCACCATTTCTCATCACTTGATTTTGTGCTCCTTCTGAGAGGGTTTGCCCAAAAATCACTTAGATTTATTACTTGACAAATGAAGTCATTTTGCTGTGTAGATTTCACTGACAACTAAACAATGCACACCTGTCTCCAAGGATTTTGTTTTTCTGTCTTTACTTAAGCTGTAGCAGCAGGCTGAAGTAAAATACATCTGTCTCTGCATATGGTGGTGTGCCTGATAAAAAACTTCTGAGGCTGCCTTGAATTTGTAGAACTTTAGGTAGAACTTCAGCTAGGGCAGAGATCCTCCCCCTGAACAGGATCTGACAACCTATCATTCTCTTCTTAAGCAGCAACAGGTTTTCTTTAAATGGACTGGCATATGAACGTATTTAAAGTTCTCTTAAAAACTTGATGTGCAGTATTTTCCTTCAAGCACTTATTTCTTCCAAATATTTTTGAAGAAAATAAGCAGAAGGAGTGTTGAATTCTGATGGACTCAAACCGCAGTAACTTGTTGCTCACTTGATGCTGTTCTTGTAAACACACCTGACATCAAGCATGTCAAATTGCAGACCAGTCTAAGATTTTTTATTACAAAGTGCAAGTTAGGTACAGAACCTTGAAAAACAGGTTATTTTCTATTAGTGGTTATTATGAGATAGGGCAGATAAAGATTTAGCTCTTTCCCATTTGATGGTGTGAAACACCTCTGTACTGCATTTTTTGTTGTATTCCCTTAAGAGATCTAAGAATAGGAGTTTTAAATGCTCTTTGCTTGCAGAATCAGGATTTGCTATTTCCTTTTTTGTAGGACTTCCAAATACCACTGAATAGACAATTTCTCTTGTTTTAAGAGAGATTGTAACATGCTCCTACTGTTTTAATGGATGAAAAGACACAGATTTTCAGGGTTTTTTCCTTTTTGGAATCCTAATAAAAAGTCCATCAAAATGCTGATATATGGCTTGCTCAGTACAAATTTTGCTGAAGCTAAACTGACTTTTTATATGTTACTGTGTGTAATTCCAGGAAATCTGGGGTGTTACTGGTTTAAGATAATGAAGTCTGATCTGTTATTTTGTTTACTTTTTTTTTTTTTGTTGTTTTTTTTTTTGTACATAAATTCAGCATTGCTCTTTTCTTTTACTCTGGAGTAATGTTGAATGAACTCAGAAAAGTGACTTGACTTTTTGGTAATTGTATATGCAGATTGCATCATTTCAAAGTCGTTGTTAACTTGACAATGAAATGAACTTTACTCTTTTCTTGAAACTGATTTGTAATTGCTTCTAAAATGAATCAGTGTGTTCTGTGCACATAAGGGTGTTCCCATCCTATCTGCATGTACCCAGTTTTTGTCCACCAGCTGCTTTAACTTTCTAGATCTGTGTGCATACACAGAGAACAGTAATACTAATTTAGAGACTTTTGACTCAAGTTAAAGGTAGCCCAATGAAATTTATGCAACTAGCAACATGTTCACAAGGAAATTATTAATGGTATGACTTCAGCATTTTGGAATTAAAATATCAAAACTTCATCTTATATGGGTTATCAGTGATGGCAAGACTAGTGCCTTTGTAACAACATGAATAAACAGGTACATGAATAAAAATGTCTCTGAAATTCCTCCTTAAGTAATATTAAATCTTTAAAATATCCTATTCCTGAATTTTGACCCCAGTCTTCTCCATATGATTACACCACTTCTGTTTCCCTAGAACAGTTACAATTCTGTATTTCAGACTTGTAACCATTGCATTTTCACTATGGTTTTCTGTGGTTAACTCCTGCTATCATCTGTATCTCTAAATACTGTTTTTTTGAAGAACTTTGAATATGAAACAGAAAAGTTTGTTATAAATACAATTTTCTTCTGAAGCTGCAATAGCCATGCATCAATCAGAGTCTACTAAAATAGGCATTTCAGTTGATATTGGTTTGGGAAAAGTGTGACTTAAACTTGCAGGTTATTGAGACTTCACAAAACTGAGACTATTTTCCTTAAGCAAAAGTTGATGTGTTTGACACCAGTGTTTAAATAGGGATTAGTATAGCTTAAAAAATGGAGAGAGCATGGTCCTAATTTTCTGGACTTCAGTAGATGTTGAAAGATATGCTGTTGGTTCTTTAGAACAATTTTTTTGTTGTTGTTGTTGTCCACACTTGTAAAATACTTACACTTATGCCTGATTGTTACAACTAATACTGGAATCGTGTGCATTCTGCATGGTGAGTTGGGTTTTATCAATAAATGTTTGATTGTTTATAAAAATATTTGTGCCAGAAGTTGTGTGCTACCATAGTATGCTAACATGTTTTGAACCTTCGTGTTTGTTTTCCAGTTGTTTTAAATAAGGTTTTTTAATATGCTTTCTGTTTGTATTGTTTACAGTCTTACCTCAAATTACAATGTTTCTTGTTGTAGTGAAGAAATTCAGGTCTTTTCTGGATTGGCAGGGAAGGAAGGTGACAGTGCTTTCCCAATTTCTTACAGGGAACAGAATTAATCTTGAAGTCTGATGCTGAAGGCTGTTACTCAAATAGCAAAATACAGAAGACAGATTCTCAGTTGCTGCTGAGCAAGTGATTGCCCTCCATTAGGGTTATACAGGGAGGGCTGTCTGAGGATTTTGGAAGCAGTAGCTGCAATGATGACCTTGCTATCTTAGGCTGATGTGGATGTTTTGCCCCTTCATTTTAAATAAATTTAGTAGATGAATTTAAAATTAATTCTACGTTTTAAGTTAGAACATTTTGGCAGAGCTTGTCTGTGAAGCGGTTGTGGCTTCGTAGAGTATCTACAAGAAAAGCCCCCTCTTTTAATGGATTTGATGGTCTGATCTCCAAAGTGTGGTATTGCTAAGTTCCTACCAGGTTGGTGTGTGCCTTTTCCTTAGGCATGTGGGTTTTTGACTGGGTTTTTTTGTTCGGGTTTTTTTCTTCTTCCCCGATAAAACTGCCTGGACTTGTCTAGCTTAATTTTCTGTCATTGTAGAGGCCTTGGGAATTGATGACTTTATTAGCACTTTGTGTCAAGTCTGTATTTCACCTTTGCTTCTACATTTTCATGGATGTTTGAGGATTATCTTATGAGATTGTATCTACTTTTCTTGTCCTGCCTTTTTTGGTTTTATGTTTTGAGTTCTGGCTTCTTTTTTTTTTTTTTTTTTTTGAGGGCATTTCAGACAGTGTCTTTTAGGGCCTGTAATGCTGGTGCTTGACTGCAAGCTCGAACGGCTGATTTCTCTGGAATACTGGTGGGATCTTCTGGGCACTTTCTCTGTTACATGTAGGCCCTGTTCAATTATGGGTAGATTTTGCATCCCCATGCAGCGAAGATAGTGACCTCAGCACCCTATTGTTATTCTTTGTCTGAAAGCATGGCAGAGGTGTCGTGTTTTCCATGTGGTCCAACATCATCTGTGGTTCCTGTCATCCCTGTCCCATACATGCTTTGTATTCAGTGTCCTGTAATAAGCCTTGTCTGCTTGTCTCGTTGTCAACCCAATGACTGTGATATAAGTTGATCTACTAAGAGGTTGCTGGGCTTCAGAAACATTTGTGTAAAAAAAGGTGACTGTTCAGCAGCTTTCAAAGATGGTGTGTCTCTGTTTGGAATATGCAATAGGGGAAACAGGGACAGAAACTGTGGGGTTTGTTATCTCTTTGCTGGTCTGACAGGTAGGCTCAGGAGTCAGTAGCCGTCTGACCTATCTGCCATGCAGGGTTCTTGAGGCATTGCTGATCACACATGATGCTTTTCCTTCAGCTTGTACCAATTCTTCTCAAGACTGAATGCTCGAATGTCTTGAGTCTGAGGGTTCATTCCTGTGAGAATAAAGTGTTGCCATTTTGTAGCACGTGGGGATGTTCCTAGAAAACCAGTATTGTTCACTGCAGCCTATTTGCTAGGACCAGATGGTTTCCATATAGACAGAAATTCCTGTTTTATTCTGAAAGGTGGGTAAAGGTCTGTTGTCTTAATCCAGAAATGAGAAAATAATGGGATCCTGAATGTAGGCTAGAAAGCATGTAAAAGAAACTTGTGTGTCCCACCTGAACACGTGCTGATTTCCCTGCTAACTAGTTAGTATTGATATATTTTCCCTGCTTTATAAACACTGTCATAAATTGCTACCTTGCCTTCTTTGAGATCTGGTGCTACCAGGTGCTCTTGCAGTAAAAGTAACTTGAAATAAATATTTTGTAGCTAATTTGAAAATTGATCACTTGATAAGACATTGGAGTCTTATTGACTTAAGGATTTTGATTGCGCACTCTGCATATGTATTAGTTTAAAGTCCATTTTGGTGCCAGGTGGCTTTTCAACCCAGGCTGGCCGTTTCCTTGCATGTTGCAGATTAGACATTGTCGAAGGCAGATGTAGCAGTGTGAAGTCATAGTTTGTCACAGGTATCCTGTCCTTTCCCAGGTGTCAGTCACTTCCCCCTCTCCTTGCCCTGACCCCTGCTGGGTGCTGTCTGTCAGTCCTGGCATTCCAGAGGGGCATCGAGTGATTGGCAGAGTTCAAAAGATGCCCTGCATCCCTGGGGGGCCATTGGCCCACCCAGGTGTCCCTTGCACCTGAGACCTGCCCACACTCTACCTGGTTGGTGGGTTCCCTACTCCCTCCCTCCCCCTCTCCTTGGGCCTAAAAGAGAATTCTTTGAGAAACTGTTACGAGATTCAGAATTCTGCCGTCTGAATAAATTCTGGATCGAAACTCTCTAGCAGAATCCACTCCTTTCTCTCACCTTGCCTTAAAGCATCTGCACAGAGGTAAAACCAGGGCTTTGCATGTCTGAACTTGTCTCTAGGGCCAGCTGCAGCTACCAGCCAGCCAGAGGTGTCTCTGAGGTGAATACACTGCAGTTGCGCCTTTCGGTCAAGCAGCAGAGGCTAGACAAGCCCAGATAAGCCCCATCTGGATATATATATTGGTATTTATTCCTACAGGCAGACTTTTAGGAGTAGAATGCAAAATCAAGAATTCAGTCCATTGTATGCAGTGCAGGTTAGTACACTGATTTTTGAAGTTGCCTCTTCTCACAGTTTAGGGCACAGTTCATATGACCTAATCCAGTTTAACTGAACTGCCACTGGTAGAGATGGACCTGTTCCTACTGTCTTTTCTGATTTTCTCACTACAGATCTAATGTAGCCAGGGTAAGTTGTTGTGATGTTTTGGTTTTTTTTTTTTCTGAAGACTTGCTAAGTGTTCAGTAGTGGTACAGTTCTTAAAAGGAAATTATTATATGCTTTTGCATGTTGAGATGATCACAGATTAAGACTTTCAGATCTACTACTTAGATGTTGTTTTGAGGTTTTCTTTTCTTTGCTTCTTGGGTTTCAGCAGCAATCTATTCTATATGTTCTTGTTACCTGTAGAAAGAAATACACTAATAATACCATAAACAGCATAATGGGGAATCACTCTATGCTGCTCTATTGGGATCAGGATTCAGGTCCACCATTGACACTTCCTACCAGTGTGTTACTGGATGGTTTTGGGCTTTAGGCCAGATACTGTCAGTTCTGTTACATCCCAATTTTTCTGTGTTAGGATCTCTAGAGATGATGAATCAGGTGGATGAACCTTTGCAGAACTAATCTTCCTCCTCTGCCTTCCCACAAGCTTGATTTTGTTAGTGAGAAATCTTTGTGCATATCCTCAATGAAACAGATTGCAAGAGTAGCAGTGAGCTCGGTGTACTGGAAAGTCAATCAGCTCTCTGGATACTTCTCACCATTGTCTTAAGCTATGCCTTTGTCTCTTTTATGAGTATATATGATCTTGTTTTCACATGGTTTGTGAGCTGCCTGGTCCAGCCTTGTCAGTTTTTGGCTTGGTCACAGGTAGAACTCTCTACAGTGGCCTTTAGGGCACCAGTTCTATGTAGAAGACTGAAATGGATTGCAACTGTTATATATAGTCAAGGTTCTTTTCGTCTTTGTTTCTTTGAAGTTTTGTTTCAGTCCTGTATCTGAAAATTTCTGCCTCACAGCAGTTGACTGAAAATGTAATTTTCATAGCTGACCAGACAATTGAAAGTTTTTTTCTAGATCTGCTGGCTAAAGAAGACTTTAGAGGTTTATTTTTGGAAAAGACTTCTAAAAAGTGCAAATTCATACCAGAATATTGCATTCTTGGTAGTTACTACTTACAATTCTGGTTAATAGTTGACAGTATTCTTTCACAATGAATTGTCTCTAGTATATACTCTAGGATTAAAAATCCTAGCAAGTTAGTTTTACGTAAAACTTTTATATTGAATATCTTAAATGTTTTGATGTAAAGAATAAATACAATTAGGATTATTTCACAACCATTCAGGTTGGGGGTGGGTTTTGTTAATGTAGCTGGTGCTGTGTTGTGTCTTAAGGTATTAATAAAAAGAATTGATGCCACTTACAGTTTTTATGGCATTTTTCTTCCTGTTCACTGATGTCACAGAATGACCAGGCCAAGGAGCTCAGATTGCTTGTACCTGGATGCTCCAGTTAGTAATGAGTAGTAAACCTTAAAGCTGGAGTTATCTCCTCATTTATGGGGAGGGAGAATTTAAGGAGGTGAGGTCTTCAGATTAAGTTTTTCTTATGAGTCAAGATGACCAAGTCTTTGTCTCTCAAAACAGGAATTGCACTGCCCCTTTGTGATGTTACATCTGAAATCATCTATATGGGTCTTCCTGAGAAAATACTATGTGGTAGTTTGAAAAACAAATTAGTTTTTCATATTCAAACATTTACCAGTCACCAGTTGGTTTTGTGAAGGACTTTATATGCAATTGTCTGAACACAAGAAAGGTGAAGCAAGGATTTTTGGTGTGGGACTTGCCCTGTTCTGGGAGTTGTGCTTGTTCAAGAGCAGAAATTCTTTGCCCAACTAGAAACAGTCAAAACCATGATCTTTGGACTGTGTGGCTGCTGGTGGGAGATGTCTGGGCTGTCATGATGGTTGTGTTGTAGGTACAGGCATTGTGGTGGGTCGTGTTTTTTCCAGTCACTTAATTTTGTTTTCAGTTTTGTTTGTTCATCATTGAGGACAACAGACTAACTTGTGAGTTCCTGATTGTATCCTTTACCCCTTCCTCACTCATGGGCTCTTTGTCAGGGTATTAGCATTCAGGATGTAATGTTTCAATAGTTGCCTGTTGTCCTAACAGGCTTCTTAAGGTGCCAATGAAAGCTGATTTAAGCTGTCATCAATTTTTTTATTGCCTTTTCCATTTCCTTGATCTCTAATTTTAGGGTCTCTTCCGCTAACTCTTTCCATGTTCATTGAAACGTAATTCTTAAGCTAAACACTGAGCATTGTACGTTGGTTTTGGTTTCAGTTTTAGGTTCGGGTTTTTTTTGGGGATGGGGGAGTATGTGGTGTGTTTTTAGATCAATCTAAACATTAGATCGATCTAAAAACACACAACATTAAGTTCATAATTTAAGACGAAAGAGAACTTGGACAAAGATTTATTCTTCTGATTGTTCCTTCGCTTCAGAATCTTCAGAAATACCAGTCATGCAAATGAAAGATCAGTCCTTAGTGTGTCTTGCAAAGCATAACTTCTAGCACAAGATATATGATAATGAAGAATAGGCTATCTCATTTTAATAGTTTAAAAGTTCTTTAATGGAAATTTTCTGTCTCTGGAGGTTTGTAGTAATGTAGAGTGTGTAAAAGGGGTGTTAAAATCCCTGTTGTGGTGTACCTGCATTCTTGCCAATCTCATACCATATTTTCAGAATTCTGAAGTCATAATCTTATCTGTGACAACACTTGTGAAGTTGTAGAAACTCTGTTAGTCCAGGTGTTTGGCAGTTTGGCTACAGTATCATGTGAAACATTTTAAACAGATCCGTAATGCTGACGAACCTTTCTGACTTACATGCTGTTCAGCTGTAGTCTTTTCTCACTAGTATTTGGACTATTTGCATCTTGAGCTCCACCTTTTTTTGGTCCCTGTAGCCAAGGCTGCGTTTGAGCTTTGCATTCCTCACCAGACGCTTATTGTTGGTGAGAACACACCAGCTCCTCTCTCACTTGGAGAGGGAAGTTGTCATTAATGCATGTCAAAAACCATAAGCTTTCCAAGTTATTTTTGGTTAAACTACCATAGATTAAATAGACCAAGGTGCATATACTACTGCAGACATAAGGACTTGTTCTCTTGAGCAGATCAGTGTTGGGTACTATGTCATATTCTTGTATCTATATATTCCAAGTAGCAATCTTTCCCCACTTAGTTACCTTGGGGATTGCTTTGCATGGGCTCTTGAGATGGGAATTTGTTTTTTCATCCTGGTGTTTTGCGCAGCTTTGTGGCAAGGACCCTCCAGGGTTACTTTGTTTTCTGACAGTATTTGTTGTGGGAAGATAGTGGCGGTCCAGTGAAGTTCAATGAAATTTGGCAATTCAATGCTGGTAATGACTGCATGTGAAAGAGTAAAAAAACCAAACAACTACCCAAAAAAGAAACCAAAACAACCAACCAAACCAACTGCCAGAAAACCCAATTCAACATAAAACCCTATAGCCTGTTTATTATTTAATAAGAAGTAAACATTTTTAAAGTTATATTCTGTATTAATTATTGCTGTTCCAAAAGTGAAAAGTTTAGAAAAAAATTTAAAGACAGTGTTTTCCCATCAACCTGCTAATTCTTATTTGTAATTGCTCTTGAATTCCATTGGCTAACTGGGAGATTTCTGTATGTAATTTCTCCCCCCCTTGTCAAAATTCTCAAGTTGAGCCATCATAGGCTGAGATATCCACTGATCTTTCAACACAAATTGTAGAAAGCTGAAGTAGAATGGTTTTCATGGTTTTCTCTAGTTTAGACCCTGCAAAGTTTAGAATCACTTTTATCCTGATGAATTAGATAGCTTTCAGTAACAACTGGTAAGGGAATTTTGCTCAAATACAAAAAGTCAAGTTTTGCTGGAAATGAAAAAGTAGAAACTTCAAGATGCTATTAATTGCTCTGACCTCATACACAATCTATTTTGTTTTTCAGATTTTGGATCACTCTTTGATCTGGAACATGACTTGCCAGATGAACTGATCAGCTCCACAGAACTTGGACTCACCAATGGTGGTGACATTAATCAGCTGCAGACCAGCCTTGGCCTGGCACAAGATGCTGCCTCTAAACACAAGCAGCTGTCTGAACTTCTACGGGCTGGTAGCTCCCCAAATCTCAATATGGGGGTCGGTGGCCCTGGCCAGGGCATGGCCGGTCAAACCCAACAAAACAGTCCTGGAATGGGAATGTTGAATAGCATGGTGAAAAGCCCCATGGCACAGGCTGGGTTGACTTCTCCCAATATGGCGATGGGTGCGAGTGGGCCGAACCAGGGTCCTTCTGCTCAATCCACAGCAGCAATGATGCCAACAGTGAACAGCCCAGTTAACCAGCCTGGCATGGGAATGAACACAGGGATGAATGCTGGCATGAATCCTGGGATGTTGGCAGCAGGCAACGGACAGGGGATGATGCAGGGGCAAGTCATGAACGGTTCCATTGGAGCAGGCAGAGGGCGACCCAATATGCCCTACCCAAACCCAGGAATGGGCACTGGGAACTTGCTGGCTGAGACCCTGCAACAAGGCACTCCACAGATGGGAGGGCAGGCTGGACTAAGAGGGCCACAACCTGGAGCCATGAACAAGGTAAGGCAAGCTAAACTTCATTACTTCTCCTCATTGTTGACTTTATTTTGTAAAATTAATCCTCTGTGCTGTGGATTCTATAGGATTTTTTCTTTAAGAATCCTGTATGATGGATTAAATAGTTTAAATGCTGCTAAAGTGGAATTTGTGATGGTCATAGGAAGCAAAAATTGAATCTTGCACAACAAGCAAGACTATGACTAGATTAAAAAGCCTATTTTGGAAATCTTGTGACAGTACAGATTATCCATTACACTGAAAAGTAACTTGATTGTATTTTATTCTATTTTATGCTTTCTCTGCGACTGTGGTTTTCCATCTAATGTGATGCTGGTATTGTGAGTGTGATGGGAATGCATCAGGACCTTTTAGGTGCTGTGGTGCTTTTTTCTGTATGACAGTTAATGCAGATATTTGTCTGAGATAAGCTGAGTGTTTGTGCTGTAGCAGATGCTGAGAGCTGCTCTACTCACTGTGTGTGCTGGGTATTCGAGTTAGTGGTGGAGAATGAAAGCTTGTGTGGAGGTCTGAAGACAATGTTGAGATCTTAAGACTGCTAATCTGACTCGGTTCCAGTTTTAGAATTTGCAATGGCTTTGTCTATTGGAGAGTAAACCAGAAAGCTTAAAAAACTGTATTTTTAAAACTGAGTGGGAAATAAATGTACTTTTGTAATCCAGGAGGTTGGAAGAAAGTTGTCATAAGTCACCGAAAAGATGAGAGAAGACCTACTGGTTTAACTAAGGATAAAAGGATGTCTTTAATTTCATTTTTGTCGTGCACAATTAGCCAGCTTAGGGTAGGAGCCACTTGAGTATTCTCCATTTTTTTTAATGTTTTGATCAAAAGCCTAGAAAATACTTCAGCTCACTTTAAGTGGGTATTTTGTGTTTCTTGGCTACTGAGGGGAGAGGTTTTTTAAAGGTCCTTTGCAATACCTAAATCTGTCTCTGAATGCCTAAAGTCAGTCCATTTGGAGGACTTGGAATGATAAGTAACAGTCTATGAATGTACTTGATACATACTTAAAAATTATATGGTGTATTAAGGGTTTTGTCATACTTTAATATATTAAGTGAAATTACTTTTGTGTCTTATGAACATTATTTATGCGATTCTTTGGTCTTCATTGCTTGCTTAAGCTCAGTGTGCTAACTTTTGGGGCTGTGGGGCTGTGTGTGTGTGTGTGTGTGTGTGTGTGTGTGTGTGTGTGTGTGTGTGTGTGTGTGTGTGTGTGTGTGTGTGTGTGTATATTTGTTAAGTAATGAGTTGATTGTGTGGTCTGGTCATTTCAGATTTTTTTGCCTGATAGGAAAATTGATGCAAAGCTTGATTACAGTAGAAGATTTATATACAGCTTACAGTGGTAAGAAATATGTAGCTGCTTGAAGTATTCTTGCACGCATTCATTATTCCTTGGCTGTAAAAAAAAAAAAAAAATTGATCCTCAGAAGTCAAAATTTGATGTATTGAATGTTTGGATGGAATGCAACTTCATCCTTACTTATCAGAGCTAAAGTAGAGTTATGCACTATAATAAACTCATTTATCTAAAAGTAAAGAAAGGACATAATATCAAGCTTTTGACGGATTTAGTCTAAAATTAAATTGTCTCCTTTCCTTAATTACTTTCCAAAAGTTTTATATGTGTAAATTAAGAGCACTTTATGCTTTTGAGAATATTCAGACCAAATACACAAAAACTTCTGGTTTTTAGTTCGTGGTCCCAGACAGGTTAAAAATACTTGGGGTTCTTTAATTGCTGATAAAACAATCTTGAGGCTTTTTGTTTTAAGTATAGTGGGTATAGTCCTCATAAAGGAGCTGAAACTGTCGAATGAGAGAGAACAGTCTGAAATGGAGGCTGAAATTCCGGAATGTCTTCAATTGGTTTGGTTGTTGGCAGGGAGCCTGTGTTTCACTTCATACAGTAGAGTTAGCTTAGTCTGACAACAGTAATGTCTGACCGTTTTATCTCCCCACCCATCTGCTTTTGGGTTTTCCCACCTACAAATCTTCAAAAAGTAGATGAAAACAGAGGACCTTAAGCAGTTGTTTTTAAAAGCCAGTTTATCTAATTGGTAAATTTAGTAGCGTGTTGCTGTTAAAGTGGGAGTTGATGTAATAACTTCTGTAGGTTTCCTTCATTGCTACAAAAAATGTGCGTTATCCAGGAGCTCTCCTTCAGTAGGAAGAAAAAAATATCAGACGAGATGCTTTGGTTATGATTGTTCAACTTCATCATGTTAGCTTGCCAAAGGCAGCCCCTTTAGGTGATGGGAGGATTGCTTCAGAGAGTTCTCTCTAGTGAAATGGACGTGTTTTGTGCAATGGTTTATATGGAATAGCTTAGGTTTCCTGTGATGTTGAGTAACTGGAGGGAGGATGTTATGCTCTTCTAACAGTAAAGATGAACTCCATGGGGCTAGTCACTTTGGAAAGTGAAATTGGTTATGTTTCTACTTTTTTCTGTTATCCTGTGGAGTTACTGAAGTTTTCTTCCTCTCTTCCAAAAACATTGTCTAGCAATAGAGTGGAACACTTGCTTTGCTCATTATCTATGTACTTCTCTAGTTGGGCACGTTACTTTTAGGACTTGAAAACCCAAATGTCTCTGTAAATTATTTCTGTTCATAAACTTGTTCTGTCACAATCTGATGCTTCCATCCTGTAGTTTTCTGTCCTGATGTTAGCAGTCACCGACTTACGGAGAAGCATTTCTGTCTGGATGCCGTCTCTGCCAATTGCATGATGGGCTGTGTGGAGAAACTAAGCCTGACTGAAATTGAAACTCGGGTGGTCATTAAAAAAAAGAGTTAATTTGAATTGTTTTTCAGGTCCTAGTTTATACTCATCATTTGGAAAGCTAGTCTCCCAATATTAGGGAGGGGGTTTTTTTAAAGGAGTTGATCTTGTCTGTCAAAGGAGGGTGTGAATCCTACTTTGGTGACAGAACAGACGTAAAAATGCCTGTGAAAGTCTGCCCTGAAAGGAAGTGTTAGAAGTTTGGAGGGAAAGGAATTGTAAGAACACAAAACTGTGTTCTTGAATAGTTTTTTGTTTTCTATGTGCTTGTTTCTGTGCAAGTTAAGAGGAAAACAGACATGCCTTTTACTCTTGAAATAGTGTTTTGGAAATTGTTTGTAATGCTTGGGTTCTGTGCCCATTGAAGTATTTTTCATGTGTTTTACTACACTAGATAGTTTTACAGCTTTGATTTAAATGTAAACTGTTAACTTATTGCAAAGCTTGAATTGCTAAAAGTTGATTAATGTTTCTGGTTTTGAACCATTTTTCATTTGGAATTTTATTTAGTTAAAACCTTTGTTTTGTTCTTCCCCTGGGTTCTGTTGAGAGTGCCCCATCAGGGTCTTACCTGTCCAGCCTCGTATGAAGGGAAGAGGGTATTTTGTGTGTAAGTTGCTCTAGGTATTTCTGTCATAGCAGTGCTCTACCACAGAGTGATAGACCTGACCTTCAGGTCACTTACATTTTCTGTCTGATTCAAGAAATGTTCCCTTACTCCACTAATGAAGTGGATGTGTAGGCAGTTCAGATTAGTAAGGGCATTACTACTACCTCTGCTATGTGAGCATTTCACTTGAAACGTTTAGTTCCAGTAGTAATTCTTTGTGACTTGGTTTACTCTTTCAGTAAGTGCAAAGTTCTCTGCTATTATTGGTTTTATCAGTTTAACCTCTGTGAAGAAGATTCAATGGCAGTATTTTACAAAGACAAACATAATTTGTCAGAATCTCCTTAACTTCCTCTAAGTAGAACAATAAGAAATTTCATACCAATAAATTTCTGTTCAAAGTTGAAGAGATTGAAGATGTCACCCCCAAATTGTGAAATTAGATTAAAAAAAATAAAAGCATCCTATATTTCTTAGTGTTAGCACATTCAGTCTCTAATTTTAGATAGGTGGTCAGTGTTCTCGGTTGCCTTTCTGTTTTTCTGTAGCTATTTGATTCACCAGGTAATTGTATCCATACTGTTCAGTCTGTGACTGAGCATACCAAGTGATCAAGTACATTAATCCATTCAAAGGGTTGTGGGAGTTCCAGTCCTTGCCTTGCTCTTCTTTGGTAAACTAAGGTGGAAAAAAAAAGAATAATTGCTCTCTTTATACCAGACTAAGAGAGGAAAGTTTGTTTATGAAGGAAAAATAAAGCAGTGAGTCTAAGTTTCTGGAGTGGCATGGGGAGTTTCTTGCAGAAATAGCAGCGACATAAAGCTGGTGTCTTGAAATAGGCATCTTAAAATACTATGCAGTTAAGTGTAAAGAAAAATAATCAATAACAGTCCTTGGAAAGAATGCAGCAGACACCACTGGCAAAATGTAGTTTGCTTGAGTTCAGTAATGCTCTACCAGGCAGTCAGAATGGCACTAGGAAGTGTTGTACAGTAAATTCTTGTTTTTGAAGACCTAGCTGGAATTCACTTAAATTTCCTGTTTGGGGGAAGTTAATTAACTTTCACTTGTGACCTTGTGGATATGGAAAAATACTAGATATCATCAGTATAGCCCTAAACTAGACCATGCACTGCAGTTTCCCTGGTAGAGCTATACATAGTTGATACTATGAATTCTGGATTCTTTGAAAGAATGTTATTAAAACTTAATTTTGTTTGTTTACTTCTCCATGCTTATAGTTATCTTTGCAGATCTAAAAGCTGGTCACAGTTCAGTACTAATGACACTATCTTGCTGTCTGTCAAATATTAGAATATCAACGATGCCGTTGTTTTTGCAGAGAAATGGTAGAATATTTGTAATGTCTGTGTCCATACTTATATAGCAGGGACTCCTTTTCAATTTGTGTTCTGTGCTATTAACAGTAAAACTAGAAGCAGAGTTAGTCACTTGACCTTCTTCTGAACTGAAGATGCATGTGTTTCATGGCATTAGAATAAAACCTTGGGGAATTTCCTCTGCTTTTGTAGTTACTCCTCTTAGATGGGGGGAGTACCTGAACAGCCCTGTGTGATGCAACTTGTAAACTAGAATGTTTCCTGAACTCATGTCATCCATGGTGAGAGATACACACCTTTCACGATTGTGGTATTGACAGCTCCTGCTTCCCCCGGATGCTGAAAAGTCAAGTTGTATTCTGTTGTACATGTAAAAGGTAGAATTATTTGAGATTACCTTTGCTTTCTATTATCATCATGTTATGTCTTCTTCTTAATGTGAATTGGACTTCTATCTGTTCTTCTGTGTGCAAGTTCTTGCATATGTGATGAAATTAAGTGGAAGCTGTGAGGTGAGGAGACGAAGAAAAATTTTGGATGAATATGAAGAGAAGTAGGAAAGGCAGTGAAAGAAAGTGATGGCCAGGAAGAGTAAGTAGAGGTTGTACTTGCTGACTCGTAGCGATGACTAAGCCATGTATGTGTTTGCATTGTATTGCAGAGAAGCCTCTTATGCAGTGGTACCAACACCACCTTTCTTCCTTTCTTTGGCTGGTTCTTCTGCACTTTTTTATCTATCCCCTCCCAAAGAACATTAATGTGCTGATGATCTGTGTGTCAGTCTTTCTGGTTGTTGCCTACTGATGCAATTATACAGGATTTTGATCTTCATTCTGTAGTCATGAGGCCATACATTTCTTCCTGTTAAATTTTTTCTTTTATTCATGTTTCTCAATATGTCACAGCAAATAACATGAGCATGCTCCTTCTTCTTGTGCATGATCACAAGGCCGCCTTGTGCCAGGTGGAGAATCTCCCAAGTGATGTTTCTCTTGACTCAGTCTAGGGTTGCGTGCAGGTGGTTGGTGTCAGGTTAGTCTGTGATGGCAGAACTGGGGGGCTTTGCTGTGAGGTTCAGCTGAGGATCTGGCAGGTGTCAGTCTCACCTGGATCAAGTAATGGCTGCTGATTTGTTCAGGGAGACCTTGAAAAATTTGGTTTTTAGCATCATAGGTGTCACTTGAGTGTCTGGCTTTCCGTCAGTTTGGTGTGCTTGCCTGTCAGCCTGGCCTGAGCTTCTCAGGTCTTTGCCTCTCCTGTAACCTGAAATGGGAAAGTATTACCCCTGTAAGGAGCAGCTAGGCTGAGCTGGGCATGTGGTGTTCTGCTGCCAGGTCCCTTGGCAGAGTGGGTGGAGGGGGAGGGGAGCCCTGTGTTTCTGCCATGGAGAGAGCCTTGATGGAGGGGGCTGGTCTTGCACCCCAAACAGTGCCAGTGGCTGATGCTTGAGAAAGCATCAGGGATCCTTGTGCTGAGCCAACTTGATGAGTAATTTGAAAAAGTCAGAAGCTTCACATAAAGTTTGTGTTCAGCTTTGTTGCAAATATAAATATTGATTGGCTTGGTGAAACTTCGTCAGTGAGTTTCATTAGAAAGTTGTTTTGGGCGATGTAGCAAAAGCGTCCCTTAAAGTCTAGGTTTGAGTTTCTTACCTTGTAGTCAGGACAGAGCTGGCTCACAAGGCCACAGTTATTCTGAACCCTCTGATATCAGTGTGTGAAGTCTCCAGTTGTCTGAGTTGGGTGTCTTGATTTCTCCATGTGACACCAGGTTGTGAAAATGTGCCTTCAGCCTTTAACTCTAATGTTTGGTTTGTTTTTTGTTTTTTAAGGCTGATAGCATCATAAGTTACAGAAGGCAAATGGGGCTGGTGATAGTAATAGCCAGCTTGTCTGTGCTTGGGTGTACTCTCAGATGTCAACTGACTTTGGGAGCTGTGATTGTTAATGAACTTGAAAGCTTTGCTCAGAAAGTTATGGTTTTGGGGATGTCCTTGCTTTCAAAACTCTCTGGAGTTTTGAGACTGCCTCAGAGGGATAAGGCTATCTTACAAGAAAACATAGCTTGTCTTCTTAAGGGACTAACTCTCACTGTCAGGCCTTCCTAAGCCTTGAAAACCTGCTCGTCAATTTGAGGTGACAGTGACGATGGGGAATAGTTCTGAAAGTGTATTTGCTGACTCCTTATGCTTTTCTTCTCCCTTTGCCTTCAGCTTAACTTGCACGTAAGATCTTAGTAGTCTGAAGAAGAGGGAGGAAGGCTTTGGGTCTTACCTGTCCTGGTTTTGGCAGCAACTGCTTCATTGGTCACCATAGGTGTATTCATTGTGGTCGAGACATGGCAGTGGGAAGGAAGGCTTTTAGTTCTGCTTGATCATTACACAGTTTGGTTTTCTGCCATGTGTAGAGATTCTTTTCATTGCTCTCTAATGAATTACTGCTGTGTGATTATGGTTATTGCTTATGAGTGGAGGAGGGAGGCTGTCCTCAAGTGAATTCACTTGTGCATATCAGATGTCTGAAGTGGCAGGTTCTTTGGTGAATTTTATATTCCTTTTCCTGTCGCTTGAGTCTGATCCAGCCTTATTTTGTAAATGCAAACTAGAGGCTATTATAATGGATTGAAGGTTGCTACAGCCTGAAAAAGAGAAGTGTGATTAATTGCAGGTAATCTCAGAGCATGTTGGCTACTTCTAGTGCAGGTTGAAGAAGAAGCTTGGTGAGCATAAACAAGGTGTTTCTGCTAAGGGAGGATGCTTTGAGAATAAATGTAGAAGTGATTAGAAACAGGCCTACCATGGAGTTATGTTCTTCTTTAAATGCAGGAAAATGCTTTGAAATAATGAGCATCAAGGAGACTGGACATTGTCTAGTAAAATGCTAATGTGAGTTGAAGCAACAGCTCTTTCAAGTATTTTTGTGCCATTGTTTTTGAGTTATGGCTTCTTGAAGATCCTGCCTGAGAAATAGTGAGAACTTGGTAATCTTAAGAAAAATCTCCAGTTTTTCTGGTCTTCTCTGTCTAATTCTTTTGGTCCTAGAAAGCCAAATTTCCCTTGGAAAATAAATGGGAATGGCAAGGAATGGAAAAAAATGTCAGAGGACAAACAACTTTATTGGCAAGATTGCTTCTTTTTCTTTAGGTTCTGGGTGTTCCAAGACAACAAATGATATATTCTGGTGTGCTAGAACTGTTGAATATGCATATGGCTTATATGAAACATGAATGTACTTCCCCTGTGGGTGAATGGTTCAGTAGATTTGCTTTGTTTCCAGAATTTCTACCTCTCCTCTCTTTTGACCTCTAGTACTGCAAATGAATTGGTGTGACTGTGAGGTGTTACCTATGATTGTGGTGTATTCGTAAATGGAAAATGTTTGTGTACTGATAATGCAGATGTGCATTGTTGTGCCTGTCTGGAGACAAGCTGTGGGAGTGCTAGCAGTTGGATAGGAAGATTTGGGGATAAATTGTGCTGATAAGAATGAAGATGGTATTTGTCTCCATTTGGAGTCTGCACAAGTGCAGGGAGGAGAACTCAAGTCTGGAAGAATTGTGTAGTCCATGGTACAAATCTGTGAAATTTGTAGAATTCACAAAGGTGAAATGAGAAATCTGTTGAAAATATTTTGTAAAGAAATAATCAGGCCACTTCATCCAGTCAGATCTCAAAGGTTGTGAAGTTGGCTTTGTTGTGTTTACAGGAGCTGTCTAGTTGGAAAGGCAATGTTGTGTGATGGGTGAATCTGTGAACATGAAGGAGCAGTGTTGCATTGCAGCCGGCTCATGGCTGTGATCGCTCTTGCTTCTCTGAAGTATAAATTTGCCTTATACATTGAGAGCTTAAACTGTCTTACTTGAACACTGTACCATTTTAATTCCTAGATGGGAATGATGAGCAATCCCAGCCCTTATGGTCAGCCCTATAGTCAGAATACTGGGCAGCAGATTGGAGCCAGTGGACTTGGCCCTCAGATGCAGAATAAAGCTGGACTGCAGAATAGCTTACCACAGTTTCCAATGGACAAGAAGCCAGTTCCTGGGGCAGGAATGCCTAACATGGTAAGTAAAATGAAATGTGTAGTCATAAAATGTTGTGGTAGAGAGGAGCAATATGCTCTGGTCTTGCCATGTTGTAAGATTTTGCAGCTGTATTACCCAGGGTGAATATATGCTTGGAATCCATGCAGAACACACTTGTTTCAACCCCTAGGAGTGATATGAGGGAGAGGGCTGAGTTGTGCTTTCTATGTTGATAAACTGCATCTCCACTCTTTAGCCTTCAAACCCTGTTAATGGGGAAAATGGAATGGAGTTCCTTAGCTGAAATGAGCTTTGCAACCTGTTTGGACATCTCTGCTCTCCTGTCCCATCCTTTCTTTTGCTGTTGCTGTGTTGGGCCCCTTCTCCTCAGAGTATCTCTGTCTGGAGAGTTGTTTTTCTGCTTGTACTCATTGTACTCCTGCTTTTGGTAAAGAGAGGTGTCCCTTTTCAAACAGGTGTTACCTGTGATAGGGCTTAGAAACCCCATCTGTGAGTTCATTCTTGTGAATTACAGGAACATGCACAACAGTCTGGGGCTGGAGGTGTTTCCCTGGCAACTGTAATAGCCTTGGTACCTTTCCCTTTTGCCTCCACTCTTATTGCAGCAGGACTTAAGGAAAGGAGAAGTAAGAATGGTGGGAAAAGTGGATGACCCAAGCTTGTAAAGCCAGTGCCTCACCACGTGCCTTAATGTTAGATTCCCTGGCTTGAGCTTAAAGCTGATGCCTCATTTTTAAAGTTTAAATTGGTTAGGGGTATGACATGCAACATGTCTCACTGAGTTTTTTTCATATATATATATATATATATATAAATTTAGGAAACAAATTCATTTTTCTGAATATAGCTTGTGTTTCTCCCTGCTTAAAATTTCACTCCCACACACCCTCACGCCCTCTGGGAGGGTGCATCTATTGATCTTACTGTTGCTGAAAAACCATTTCCAGTTAACTTTAGTACCTTTAAATTAAGAAGAGCCCCATCCTGTGAGTTTTATTTAATGGTTTTTTAAGTTGAGCATGAAACATTGGAAGACAAGCAAACCAGTTGGTTGTATGAATCAATAAAAAAGCAGCCAAAACTTGTTCAGAGCCCCAGCTGTCAAGTTTGTTCAGTGCAGAGCATACAACTTTTGAAGCTGGTACCCAGCTGAACGTAGGAACTTAAAGTTGTTGCTGTCTCAGCTGTCGTTTAGAGTGCCAGGCTGCAAACAAGGCAGTTACAGTGATACCAGAACATGCACAGACCCTGAGAGCCTGACTAATTGGTGAAGTCATCTTGTCAAATGAAAGGTTAATACTAGTAGTCAAGAGCTATAGGGGAACTGGGGTTTAGAAGTACAGGTAGCTGGGGTCTAAAGATCTGGAGATCTCCAGAAACATCCTGTAGAACCTGAGGAGTCAATTAGAAACCAAAGTCTGTTAAACTGTAGTGATACAAGCAACATAGAGTACCTGAGCCTCTCTTATTTGAGTATTCCTCAGATGTCACCTGAAAGGAATATAAAGAGTTCTGAACAAATAAACAGAAGCAGAGAAGACAAACTAGATGTTGCTATACCTGACATTAGTTCTGTAGTGTTCATTATCCTGAAGCTGTGCCTCATCTCTAGCAGAGACTAGGAGGTGCTTGTTTGGAATGCTTATGTGCAAGTTTGTTGATGGAAAAAGGTTAAAAGCTTCCCAGAACTTACCTTTCATTCTCCTTTTCTAGGAGCAGTCAACTTGAGATACCTTCTGCTGTGAGGGAGAACCCTGTTCATTTTAAAATGTGCTTGCTTCCATTAATGCAAGAATTGTGGATGCAACTTTTAGCACCCAAAATGAGATTTGAGATCTAAATGCTATTAATATTTTCTGGTTGGTCTAGCGCTGTAAATTAACCTGTGATCATGTGCAAAGGTCTGCTGGCTATTGATAAGGCAAGAGCTAGGACTAATAGAGTGATACGAGGAGGAAATTGTGGCTGGCAAGAGAATTGCTAGGACTGTTGCTAAGAGGTGTTATTAATGAGTCCTCCAGAACTACACATAAGTGGGCTGTTTCCTTAATCAGAGAATGTGGTAGTAGTTGTTTCTCTTATATTGCTGTTTACTTGCTAAACAAATTATTTTGAAAAATAGATTTATTTCCAGGAATTTCTTTTTCACCTTCTTCAGGGTCAGCAGCAGGCTCCCCAGGTGCAACAAACTGGGATGGGGCCAGCAGCTTCTCAAGGAATGGGGTCTGGAGCACCGACAGCAGATCCAGAAAAGCGCAAGCTCATTCAGCAGCAGCTCGTTCTCCTCTTGCACGCTCACAAGTGTCAGCGCCGAGAGCAGGCCAATGGAGAGGTGCGGCAGTGCAACCTCCCGCACTGCCGCACCATGAAGAATGTCTTGAACCACATGACGCACTGTCAGGCTGGCAAATCTTGCCAGGGTAAGTGGGGGAGTGGTTATGTAAATGTGGTCAACGTTTTTGGGAGGAGAAAGGCTTTTAGAGAGAGGTGGACTAGTGGGTGACTTGGGAGATAAGTTAAAGAAATTCTGTCTTATTTGCCTAAGACAGGGAATTGTAAGCAACTTCTAAGCCTCTAAAGTTTAGGTAAATTAGAGGGGACAAGATACAGCAAAGAGATGAGTAAAAATCTTTTGCCTAGCTTTGTAACTCATGGTAAAATCTTTTTGATTCTGCCTTTTTTAAAAGGTAGACATAAACCAGGAATCTGCAAATAGGAGTTTACCTGTCTTCCTTAAACCTAAGAGATGAATCTCGAGCAATACCAAGCCATGAATTTGACCTGCCACTGACACTTGCAACCTCTCTCTGTCCTGCTAAAATGTAATCTCCCTTTCGATAGCCTTGTCTCATCTGGATTGTGCCAGTTGTTGACATCTCAGTTGCTTGGCACAGTCTATCTGATACCTGAGCTAGATGGAGTTATCCTTCGAGCCACAGAGACATAGGCTTGGGTGCATCACATGGGGTTTTTGAGTAGGCTTTGGTTGAGCCAATAGTACTAGAAGAAATCTGGCTACATTTTCAGGACTAGTTAGTGCTGAACTATTTCAAATAATACTTTGACTTCTGTTGATATAGGTGTGTGCCCTGAGAGAAAATCCTGCTCTATCCAGTTTGTGATGACCATGTGGAGATACTGGGAGCAGTTTGTAAATGCTTTTCATTTCTTCTCTTTGTCAGTGGCACATTGTGCATCTTCCCGACAAATCATCTCACACTGGAAGAATTGTACAAGACACGATTGTCCTGTATGTTTGCCTCTCAAAAATGCTGGGGACAAAAGAAATCAGCAATGTAAGTCTACTGGGGAATTCTGTGTGTTGAATAAACCATAAAATGCATGTTGGGAGTTAAACTGTCTTGCACCCAGATGGTAGTGGTGATGCTCTCAAACCTGAGATCATGTTAATGGGATTTTTCTCTTGTTTCTCTCAGTTTTTTTCTGGCTCTGGTTGCTAGTGTTTATGAAAGCTTTCTAACTTTATTGTATTTTTCTATCAAGAACAAAGGTAAGGGTAAAGATGAGCAAGTCATAGCTCTCTCAATCAAATGGTTGGCTTTTCATTGCTGCTTCTTCCAGCTGGACAGTTTCTGGAGACAGATGTGTGCACGCACATTGTGTTGTTTCAGCCCTGATACTTGGTTCTGTCTTCATTCTTTGCATCAGATGTCACTTCCCCTTTTGTGTCCCCTTAGTCTCCCTGACAAAATGTTTGGCAAGATTTTTGTCATTGTGTTATCTGTATGGGTTTTTTTTCCTCCCTGCTTTAATGTTACTGTAGCCTCTTCTCATGACTAATGTGAGCTATTTCTTGGTTTAAGAAAACTAAAAAAAAACCAAAAAGGACAGAAAAGGTGTTGCAATGGCTGGTGGAAAACTGTATTTACAGTTCTGCCTTTAACCTCTGTGACATGCTGTGCCTCTGTTTTCATTTTGAAGCAAGCAGATGTGTCCTAAATACTTAAGAGTGGGATTTCCTCTGAGCAGCCCAAAGGGAAAGCAGCATGTTAGATTGGCTGGTTGGGTCAGAACTTGTCTCTGTTTCGTGACAGGTTTTTCATATCTGTTCCCTGCATGCTTCCAGAAGATGTTTTAGTTCTGAGCAGGCAGTGCACTCTGTCTGTCCCTGTATTGGTGGGCCTCTCTGGCTGCCTCCTGCTCTCCTCTCTAACTCGGTGTGTCTCTTGCAGCGCTGCTGGGCGGAGCTGCCGTGGGACTTGCCAATACCGGCTCTGTGGGCGTGGGGCAGCAGACAACGCCCAGCATTAACACTACCAGTCAGATAGACCCCAGCTCCATCGAGAGAGCCTACGCAGCCCTCGGACTGACCTATCAAGGGAACCAGATGCAGACACAGCCCCAGGCTCAAGTGAAGAATCAACAACAGGGACAGTCACCCCAGAGCCTGCGCCCTATGAATCCTATGAGTAAGTTTATCTGTTAGTGTTCAAATGCAAACTACAGAAAACTTCCCCGTGCTACATCTAATGCAAATTTTCTCAACCTACTAGCTTAATACTGCTAGATAATTTGCAAAACGTAGGGCTTTGCGATGTTTTAGACTTGAAATAGCAACTTACTCAGTGAAACAGGAACATTAGAGGGCTCAGGTGCCCTTCTCCTGAAAAACAAGTTCTCTGGAAAAACTAGTTTTTTTGTAAAAACAATAATTTTTCAAGGCTTTGTTTGTTTTTTGTGGGTTTTTTTTTTTTTTGTTTGGTTTGGGTTTTTTTTTTGCTTTATAATTGTACTGTAATGCAAGTTTCAGACTATTGGGGAGTTTTTAATTGGATATGCAGGCATTGGAATGCTAGCATTCAGGGGTACTTCCCTGTCTCCAAGCGCAGCATTTTACATTTCTATCTCAGATATGTAAAGTTTGCTTAAAAAATGAAAAATAGTAAATAACTGACATCCTCCTGAATCCTGTCATGTGACCTCACGTAGCTCTAAATTGTCTAAGTGGCTTATAGCAACATTGTGGGACTAGATAACAACTTAAATTCAAAGTGCAGTTAATTAGAACCTGGCTATCAATGGTGTCAGATGAAGTCATCTTTAACCTACAAATCTAAGTTTGATAGTTTGAGATTACATCACAGGAGTTTTTCTCATTCTTAGCTGTTTGCTTGAGTTGCATAAGTAGATGTGGCTTTTTTAGCGGAAAAGAGGAAAGAAGAGCTGGTAGTGATTTATCACAAGCTTGAATGGGATTGTAGTGATCGTGCCTGTGTGGCCTGTGAGAAGCTTGTGTGCAGAATGGTGCAGAAACACACAAACTGCAGCCTGCAACCAACTGCTACTCTGCTCTGCAAAGGGAATGCTGCTCCTGAGTTACTCAGGAAAAGACTGCTGGGTAGAGTAGACTTGTTAATGAGATGACTGGCCCTCACAGATTGCATGTGACTTGCTAAAACTTTACCTTCTAGTGTGTGAAAACAGAGGAAAGAGCAAGGGTCCTGAGAGCTTAGTCTTAAAATAATTAGGCACAGCAAAATTATTCTTATTTTTTTATGTATGTAATTACTTACAGACAGTGTTTCGCCTATGCATTCCTTGCAGGACAGTGGGCATTCTTTGTGCAATTGCTAAGAAAATCCAATGAAATGGGATTGAAAAAGCTCTTGGAGTGTGAAGAACTGCAATTTTATGTAGAAAGGACAAGCATGGAGACTGTAGATGTTTGACTGTTGCTTCCTTATTAGGAGTGGGTAGCTAAGAAGGGAATTAACAGGTGAGATAGGAATTACCAGGTCATGGTCTACAGGACAGCAGGGCTAGTTTAGGAGAAATAGCAGGATTTGTTGATGACTGGTATGTGGAAAGATGCAGTCCTAAATAGCTCAAACAAATGGTGGGTTTTGACAGTTGAAAAAGGGAGAGTTAGGGTAAAGGTTGACTGTTGTCTTGCACGCCAGTGTGCTTTCAGATGGCAAAGTGGATTTGGGAAGAAGAAAAGGACTAAAGGAAAGGAGATTTGGAACAGATTTATGAAAAGTTGGTTAAGTACTTGGTTGTGATATTAGGGTATGTGTAAGGCTTGATATACTTAAATTCAGTGGGCTTCTCCTGTATGCAGTGTGTAATTTTGCTTGAAATACAGATTCTGTAGGATTCAAGTGTCCTAAATACACGTGAAGCTTGGTAATAGTTTTCATACTGCTTGCAGTTTCACAAAATGATCTGTTTGGAAGCTCCAGACAGAAATATACTGCATTTTTCTTTACTAGTTTAGAGGTAACTGTAGTGTGTGAAGAAAACAGGCAATTTTTATGGTGATTAAGATATGCTTCAGAAAACCAGATTTTGTTACGCAACAAATTAGAGATGTTTCCTGCAAAGGATTGTCAGATTTTTCTTCTTACAAGCATTTGAGTTAGCGGTAGGATCATTAAGTTATGGAGTGGTTGAGAAGGGACCTTGTCTGATGTAGGTGGTAGCTGATGTTTTAAGTTTTTGAAGCTTTGTGAATATCCTAAGATTCTGAATGAAAAAATACTTGACTGCTTCTAAACAAAAAAGCAGAAGTGGTTGGACTCTTTCATCAGAGAGTCACAGGAAAGGACTCTGGAACATAATATTTGCAGCCAATTGAAATCACTTGTTTGTTGATAAGTTCAGGAAGATGTGCAGAGGAGTCATGGGGTTGATGCTTCACTTGGAGGTCACTAGTGTTGTGCCTTGGGCTTTTCTAAGTTTGTAAAAGAAAGAGGGGTGAAGAGAGCAATGGGTAATTAAATTCCCTTCACAAAAGTCCAAGTACTTGAAAGTCTAAATCCTTGTTATTGCTGAACAGTTACTGATTTTGTGTGATAAATGGGCTCTTCATTTTTTCTGTATTCTTCTGTTTTCTAGGTGCAAATCCAATGGGAGTGAATGGAGGAGTAGGGGTTCAACCTCCTAATCTGTTGCCTGACTCAATGTTGCATTCAACCATGAATTCTCAAAAGTAAGTTTGAATCCTTTGTACCCCAGTGGTTTTGTTTTGATCTCATGGCATTTCTTGCATAAACAGTGGAGTAAATGCCATTGATGGCTATCTCTCCCTTTGGATTTCGTAGCTTTTGTTGCAGTTTTCCAAATCCTTGGGTAGAACAGCATGTACTCTTTCCCTGTGCTGTTTGGTGTGTGTGTGTGCAACTATTTCTGCAGTTTGCCCATTGATTAGGGAATGGCTGAACTAGCACTTTGTCCTAACATTATTCTAAAAGATGCTATGACTGTAACATGATTAAGCCGGGGCTAGACTTTTGCACTCAATTCTTGCTCTGTTTTTGCAGCCCCATGATGAGTGAAAGCGCCAATGTTGCCAGTTTGGGAGCCATGCCAACAGCTCAACCATCCAATACCGGAATTCGAAAGCAGTGGCATGAGGACATTACTCAGGATCTCCGAAACCACCTTGTTCATAAATTGTGAGTAGCTAATATCAAAACAATCTCCTGTTAGGTGAGCTGCTGCCCCAGAGGTGTATTGGAGGCAGAGGGGTTGCAGAAGGAAGCCTGACTTGCAGAACTAGAGGGCCAAGGAGTGAGTTTTGTCTGGATGCATGGAGAAGGGAAAGCAGAAGCCGAAAGATGCAGCTGCATCTGCTGTTTTGTGGCTGTGGTCTTGGAAGTTTCCCACTCCATGTTCAAGCCATCTACAAACATTTACTGCCCCTGAAAGAGGTAGCAGTAGCTGCAGTCTGTCAGCGGATTTGCTTGCTGCTTTGTGTTCAAACTACTGGGGTTAATGCTGGTCTGGGAACAGATAATATTTATATTGTTTGTCTCCTTAATATTTTTCCTTTAATATTTTTTTTCTTCCCACTCAGAGTCCAAGCCATATTTCCTACTCCTGACCCTGCAGCACTGAAGGATCGACGTATGGAGAATCTGGTGGCATATGCTCGGAAAGTAGAAGGGGATATGTATGAATCGGCAAACAGCAGGGTGAGATGCCATCCCCTGTTGTCTAGTTTTGTGTATTTCTACCTTGTTCCTATGCTGACTGGGGAGGGAGAGGAATGAAAGCACAGATGGGACTTCCAAGCTGAAGAAACAAGTGTTTAGGGGCTGCTGGATGGGGTCTAGAAACCAACCAGTTGATGGCTGCTGCCTGGGTCTGCCAGGAGTTGAGATGTGCAGTGCCTGAAACTTGTCACAGGCCCCTAAAGGCCGTGTTGAAGCTCTTCACTGTGATTGTCCCAGAGAAATGTTGGACACAAGAAGATAAATATCTGGTGTTGGTCTAATAATTGAGAGCAGCGCCCTTAGCATTGCCCCTTTTCCCCTTCCTATCTGACAGTCCTTGCAAAGGGGAAGACCTCCTCCCACCCCAAACCAAAATGTGTGTCTGTAAGGCTGCTTTGTAAGTTTGAATCATTGACACCAGTTGCCTTTTCTTAATGTGTGTCTCATCTCCTTTCTTGGCTTTTATTCTTCCCCAACAGGCAGAGTACTATCACTTGCTAGCAGAGAAGATCTACAAGATTCAGAAGGAGTTGGAGGAGAAACGAAGAACCAGGCTGCAGAAGCAAAATATGATCCCAAATGCTCCGGGCATGCCACAAGCTGCTATGAATCAAGGGCCCAATATGGGACAGCCACAGCCAGGAATGTCTGCAAGTAAGAACCTTTGGGTTACTGATCACCTGGTGCAGGAAATCCTGTACTGTCATTTCAGTAGTCTGGTGACCATTTAGCTGTTCGTGGGTACCTGACTTGTTTGTGGGCTACTGTTCATTGTTGTACCCTGTTAACAAGCTTCAAATTTGTCCCCAGTTTCTGAAAGCTGGCTCTAAGTCAGAGGATATTTCTGTCACTGGAATGTACTTCTGTTTTCAAGGAAGTTCTTGAATTTGCCTTGCACTTTGAGGACTCTAATAATGTTTAGTTACTGTATACACTTTCTTTATACATGAGCCTTAATGTGTAATTCTCACTAAAATATTTGGTGGATAAATTCTGGTAGTCTTCTGAATAACACTATCTTATTTCATTGTCTTTTTTTGCAGATGGTCCTCTTCCTGACCCAACCCTGATACGTGCCAATGTGCCAAACCAGATGATGAATCGCATGCAGGCACAGCCAGGTAAATATTTGAAGAAAATTTGCTTTTAAATTAAAAACTTCTAAAGTTTTTATATGAATTTTAAAAGATTTTTAAAGGAATCTTATATTTGGACAGCTCTTACTGAAGCATAGGAGACCTTGTATCATGTGCAGTTTTTACATTTGGTTAAGAAAATAGCTATCTGTATAGCGTAATTCTTACATAACTATATAATAAATATAAAACACTATCTCTAGTAGCATTTTGTCATGGGATTTTGAGCTGCACATTAACTGCTTTCTTTGTTAAATAAAGAGCTTGATGCTTTTGGAATTTTTCATTGTGTGTGCATAGGATGGTAGGATCAGACAAACATGGTGAGCCCAGTCAGCTCAGGTGAGGACATGTTGGTGGCAGAGGGAATGTGGTGAAAATTATTGCTCAGAAAAAAAGGGCAGAAGCTTTGTTACAAATTCAAGATGTGTTATAGCCAAAATGCAAAGTACTTGAAATTAAGATACAGTTTGAGCTTCAATAAATGAATTTCTAATATGTAATTAAATAAATGCAACTTTCTGTGGAAAGTTGATCTTCAGCAGCAGGTGTCACAATCAGTATTTGTTGTGTTACAGTAGTTCTCAAACTTAATGAGTTTTAATAACAGTGGGAACAGATGTCTTGAGGGGGGAAAAGCTGGTCTGTATTCTGAAAGAGTAGGTAGCTGGATCACTATATTTAAAATTATTCCATGTAACTAGTTAATAGAAGGCAATATTTGATTGAAAGCTGGTTGCTAGAAAGCAAATTTAAAGAAACAGCATTTCTTCTCCAATGTTGAATGGTGCCTAAAGAAGATTTCAGGTCTTTGTTTACATGTGTTTTTTTGGCACAAATTGACAGGAATGAATCAGTTTGGGCAGATGAACATGCAGCTGTCACCGATGGGACCCCGACAAACCCCTCCTCTTCAGCACCCTGGACAGCTAAGTCAGGCCGGGGCCATGAACCAGGTCAGTGCGCCTTCCCTCCAGGGTTGAGTTCACAGGTTTGCTTCTCTTGCCTGTGGTTTCCATAAAAGCAATAAATAAAAGAAATTTGAAAATAAATCAAACATCACTTCTTCATTCTCTTGGCCCTTTGGTTTCTGTCTTTTTGCTTCTCCTCTAAGATCTGCCTTATATTGCCTAAAAATTAAGTTGAAATGGCTTTTTGTTGCATTCTTACAACAAGGAGCCAAAATAAATCTTAAGTCACAGTCCCAATCTGAAATCAATATCCTTTTTCTTAGCTTTTAAGAGAAAGCATCATAAATTCTGTCTTTTGAGAGGAGCTATAAGCAGGCTTTTCATGTTGTATCCTACGGATAAGTGGCAAGCATCAACTTCTGCAACAAGAGAAATGGTTTTATTTTTTTGTTTTGTTTTGTTGTTTTCTCTTTTTTTGGAAAATGTTAGGAAGGTGTATGCACATTGTGTGAAATGAGTTGCATTCTTTTCCACCAGATGGGATTTCCTTCACGTATGCAGCAGCCAGGAGTTGGCCAGCCTTCTGGTCAGAATCAGTTTCTACAACAGACTCAGTTCCCTGCTTCTTCCCCGGGAATGAACGCAGCAAGCATGCCTATGACTCAGCCTGGCAATCAGACACCAGTATCGCAAGTAAGTTTCTGATTTCTTGACGTGGTGTCAGTGACCTTTGTCATAAACTGGTTATGATTGTTCAGTTTGTAGTAATGGAGAACAACTTGTTTGCTCGAGAGACTTTTGGAATTACGATCAACCAAATTCATTTATCGAGACTTTTCATTTTCCTGGTGTAGCACTGGGAATGGCAAGGGTGAAATATTGTTGACTTGTTCTCAGGCTTAAATTTAGGTGTTAGAGAGGAACTGTTTTAGGTTTGTTTTTATGGAGCAAAGAAGAAATTGTGACTCAGCATGCAGTAGTTAAGATTCTGTTGCTGAACAGCGAAACAGCAGAGCCTGAGAAATTAAGAGGTGTCAGAATAAGTCATAAAAAGGCATGTCTATCCAGGCCTGTGTGTTGATGGCTTTGGGGGATTAAGAGGGTTATCACTACTGAAGATCTGAGCTTACAGTTTAGCAGTTTCCTTTCTGTCCTCTCCCTCTCCCTTTTCAGCAAGAACCTTTCAGGCCAGGAAGAAGTAGGGAACGTCAGTTTGCTTCTCATTGATGCTTCTTCCTAGTTTGCAGGCAAGATTATTGTGGAGTTACAGTTTTTTATCTTGACCAATACATTTTTTTTATAATTTTATAATGGTGGAGTTACAGATATACTTATTTGTGATGATAAACTCAGTTTCTAATCTTGGGGGTGGAGGCATGGGCACACTAAGTGTATTTGAATGCAGTTTTCCACTGCGGTGCATTGTCCCATATTCAGGATGTACAAATCTGCAGTTTTAGAAAGAAATGTTTTGCGAACCGGGAGTGTAGGTGTGCCATTCTTTAAGTGTGTCAGCAAGTATAAGCTATTCTAGTGAAACTTCTCTAAGAGAGTTGAATATATTATAAGACAGCCTTATGTTTGTGTAGAACAAAATAAATCAAGTAGACCATATCTGCTTTTGAAAGAGTTTTTAAAAGTGAAGCAGGTGGTTTGTCACATTTTTAAAGTAAGCTGTGGTAAAGCAGACATTTGACAGTAATTTCTCTTCCTTGTCTATTCCAAGTCACTGCAAATGTGTACCTGTTTTCCCACAGGCACAAATGACCAGCGCTTCCTGTCCTGTGAACTCTCCTGCAATGGCTCCAGGTTCTCAAGGGAGCCATATTCACTGCCCACCTCTTCCACAGCCTCCCATGCACCAAAATTCTCCTTCTCCGGTACCCAGCCGAACCCCAACACCTCACCACACGCCCCCAGGCTTGGGATCACAGCAACAGCAGGCGGCAGCAGCTGCTGCCACCGCTGCCCCCACACCTGCTCCTCAGGCAATGCCGCCTGGACCGCAGCCCCAAACTATGCACCCCCCTCAAAGGCAGACTCCAACGCCTCCACAGGCACAGCTTCCTCCACCAGTGCAGCCTCCAGTTCCAGTTACCCCTTCTGCAGAGCAACAGCAGCAGCCCTTGTCACAGCAGAGCACGACTGCTTCTGTTCCCACACCAACAGCACCGCTGCAACCTCAGCACCCCACAACACCTGTAAGGAAATACTTTAATTGTGCTTTCCCTGCAAATGTTTGTGTGCAAGGTTTCATTATCAGTTGTGTGCTCCTGGCATGTTTATTATTAAAATAGGGATTTTTTTTGTATTTGGGAAGTAAACTTTTTCCATCGAGGCAAGTCTGTAGATATCTGCTGTTTCCAGAGAGGAAGTATTTTACAGAGTTCTTGTACATGTTTTGAAATTCACTTTGAAACGTGGGTGAGGTTTTTGGTTACTTATACATATGCATAGTACTTATACAATAAGGGAAACCATCCCATTTTCTGTAGAGAAGACCTTCTAGTGCATGCCTCTGATACAAGTTTTCCAGTAGTTGAGGTTGTGGGACCACTGTATTTTTCAGGGAAAACAAATAGAAGGACTAGAGTGCTTTTCAACTCAGTGGAAATGTAGCATAGGTAAAACATAGATTAGAAAAGGAAAATAGGTTTGTAAGAAGCCTGTTTGTAATGTGTTTTGTTCCCTCAGCTTTCACAGCCAGCTGTGAGCATTGATGGGCAGGTATCCAACCCCCCATCCACCAGCAGCACAGAGGTGAACTCTCAGCAGACTGTTCCAGAACAGCAGCAGCCACCCCTGCAGGAAGTGAAAATGGAGATTAAAACAGATGAAGGAGAACCAGAACAAACAGAGATGCAAATGGAGGAGAAATCTGAGGTGAGATTGTTGACCAGATGTTGAGTAGAATACCTTAATCTAGTGCTGCTTTCTGTCATTCCTTTCAGAATTCACTGAGAGCTGTAGGTGCTACCTGATGCTGTTGCTACAGTTTTGATTGTTGCCTTTTGTCTTATTCCTGAAGAAGGGTCTGTTTTCTTGTGAAATTGTGGTAGTAGAAGTCAGTGGCCCCGGAAAGGAGCATTATAATGTGGTTGCTATGAAGCTTTGCTTTGGTAAATGCCAGTGTGAGGATGCACTTGGGCCAGTCCACAGCTGTTAAAATAGATACTAGGATGAGGGGAAATGGCTTCAGGTTGTGCCAGGGGAGATTTAGACTGGATATTAGGAAAAGTTGCTTCACTGAAAGAGTTATCAAGCATTGGAACAGGCTGCCCAGGGAAGTGGTTGAATCACCATTCATGGAGGTATTTAAATGATGTGTAGAGGTGGCACTTTAGGATGTGGCATAGCAGTGGACTGGGCAGTGCCACATTAATATTGGACTTAATCTTAAAGGTCTTTTCCAACCTAAATTATTCTATATGTACATGATGGGCTGCTTTACTGGGCTTTGACAGCTTGTCACTGAGGACAGCCAGGAGTGTGGCTGCCAGTCACATCATCCTGGCAGCTCTGCTGTATGAGAGGCTGTTAAAACTGCCTGAAGAGGTACCCGTGTGTCTACTTGCAGCTCAGAACTCATTAGCAGCTTGTCAGTGCTGCTGTGCAGTGTTTAAAGATGCATTCCAACACATTTGCTCAAGTTTTAGGCGAGTTTTGACTACAAAGGAGCTAGAAGAGTGGGTAGGCAGCATGACAGATAGGTTTAAAGGACAGAAATGTGGATGGGTGGCCAGGAGATTTAAGTGACAGGCTCCAAACTGCTTTCCAGGCTAAAGTAGAACCAGTCGTGGAGGAATGTAAACCAGACCCAATGGAGCAAGAAGAGAAGAAACCTGAAATTAAGACTGAAGTACCAGAGGGGGAAGAAAGACCTACTACTCCAGCAACTCAGTCTTCTCCAGCAGCTGGGCAGTCTAAGAAAAAAAGTAAGCAGAAAGACTGTTTTTACTTAAATTCAGTGCATCTCCCTAGAGAAATCTCTGCAGAGGAAAAAAACCTGGCCTTTCCTTTTTGGTACTTAGTGGATTATGTGGTACTTATATGGATTGTTCCTTGTGGCTTTTGGACAAAAATATCTAATAATGCATGTGCTTATAATTGGCTTTGGGCAAGTTCTTTAAGCCTTTAGAATTAGACACTAAGCCGTAGTAAAATTGTCAATACAGTGGAGATTTGAAATACTCAGTTACAGATTCTGTAGACAATTTTTTTTCTCGGGGCCTCCAAGAGGGGATGTATCTGGAATGAGAACCATCTCTACTCATCAGTGTCATCTTATGATTGCCTTTTCTTCAGGTGATCATTTTAATATCCTCTTCGGGACTCAGTGTTGCAGAGGATAAACAAGCCATGCTTAAGTACCATAAACCCACTGTCTGTCTGTCTTTTTCCACAGACATCACATTTTCTAGCAGGTTTCTTCCTTCCAGCTGTTTCTGCTATCTTTCTGACATTGATTGTTTTCCAAAGTTTTCAAGCCAGAAGAGTTGCGGCAGGCACTTATGCCAACACTGGAGGCACTTTACCGTCAGGATCCGGAGTCTCTTCCATTTCGACAGCCTGTGGATCCCCAACTACTAGGAATTCCTGTGAGTGTCTTAGCAAGATCATTTCCTGGTTTTAATTCAAAACTACTGTATTCTGACATACCTGTTCGAGAACAGCTTACATCTGTCTTTTTAACATCTTCACATTGATGTGTTTGGAGAGGTTTAACTTAGGCAATGGAATAGACAAGGTCTGACTTAGGCAAGTTTGTTTGGTTCTGTGTTCCTTTTACTAAATAAGCAGATATAGCATGCACTGGAATGATTTACCAACCAAACCCCAGGTGCTGTATGGCATTTTTATGGTTGTTGCTACATGTTGTGATGCTCTTATTGCTGAATTTCATAGCTGTTTCTCATCATGTATAAATCTTTTCTGAAGATGTGGGAAATTAGGCAGATAAAACCCACTTAAAAATGTCCATTAATGAGTGTTATTTGTTATAGGAAAGGAAGAAATTAGAAATTTAAATTAGAGGTTTATGTTAAATTTTCTGCTTGTTTTAGAATTGTCTTGAGAAGAGAGCTATCATTCAAATATCTGTGTTTTTAAGCTCTCTGAGTTGACCACACAAGTTTACAATATATAAACAAATACATAGTTGGAGAAGTCCCTTTTAGGTGCTTCAGGTGATGTTTTTTGCCTGAAAGTGTTTTTATTTGCTATTGGTGTGGGGTTTTTTTTAAGGCAGATACTGCAAAATTTCAAGGCCTGCTGTATTACAAGGATTTATACACTTGCTAATATTTTTAACGAGCTTTCAATTGACTGTCATTCTGCAGACTTTTGTAGACATTGAACCATAACCAGTGGTGGATTGGAAAAGGGCATTCTTTAGAGGACACAAGTTTTATCATAGAATAAAGTTATTTATTTTTGGTAGGTTTTCTGGGCTACTGAAAACAGTTGCTTTATATTAATGTTCTTCTGTAAGTCGTTGGATCACTGTGGCTGCAAAAACATTGGCATTTTCTACTATTTGCAATACTTGTTTCGCTGATTAAAATTAGAGTGACTTGATTTCATTAGTTGTGAATGAGCAACAGCACCCGAGAAATAAAGGAATAATGAAAAGAAAGCACTGGGGAATTATATGGTATTACTTAGGGATTGCATTGTGTGTGTCACAAGCAGTTTGACAGTCAAGTCAGGGAGGAACCTGTTTTTCTTGATGAGAATTTATATGTTGAGAAGGCACATGCTGTCGTGTTACAACATATTCCTCTAGGAGGGTTTTGATGTGCTGTGTTTTCTTGCAGGATTATTTTGACATAGTGAAGAACCCCATGGATCTTTCCACTATCAAGAGGAAGCTGGACACAGGACAGTATCAGGAACCATGGCAGTATGTAGATGACATCTGGCTCATGTTCAATAATGCCTGGTTGTATAACCGCAAAACATCCCGGGTATACAAGTACTGTTCCAAACTGGCAGAGGTGTTTGAGCAAGAAATTGACCCAGTTATGCAGAGCCTTGGTTATTGCTGTGGAAGAAAGGTAAGAAAGTAAATATCTTTAGCCTGTTTCTTGCTTCCTTGAATTGAAGGGCTAAAATATAGCAGTTGCAGCTGTTACCAGTTATGGTGTGTGAAACATTTATGAAGTTTACCCAGATTTAGCAATCCTGAATAATCTGAATTTGAGCATTTTGTGGATCTTCTAATTCTATTTAGTCCTTAAATAATGTATTTGTTTGTAAACCCTTTGGGGGGAAAAATGTCAGCAACAGAAGGCTTATTTTGTTTAGGACAAACTTTTGCTATTGCAAATTAAACAAGTGTGGTTTTATTCCTTCAGAAGTTCTGTATTTCACTGTATATTGAAATTGTTTCCCTTGTTTCGATGTGCTTTCTGTCTTTGGAGAAGAGTTAACTTGAGAATAACAGCCCACTCACACTCTTTTGTGACTAGCACTTTGTACACTTTGCTGTACGGAGAGATCTGTGCACAGAGTAAGGTGGAATTGTTCACTGTCTGGGTCACACTTGCTTCCCATGGAGAGCAAGTGAAAATGTGTGAGTACTAAGGTGACCCATTCCTCTTTCAGTTGGAGTTCTCGCCACAGACTTTGTGTTGCTATGGCAAACAGCTATGCACGATCCCTCGAGATGCCACTTACTACAGTTACCAGAACAGGTAAGGAAAACTCAGCTGGTGTAGTTTTGTGCATGCTGCAATCAATCTGTTATAGGCATGCATGTATTTACATAGACACCCTCTCTATATGTGTACACCTTTATGTTTTAAGATAAAATTTTTTGCTGGAAGTCCTCTAGAATAGTATGCCTTGTGTGCTAATAATGATTTCTTTGAGCAAAAGCTCACTGCAGCCTTTGCTCTTCCCTCTGTTTGCAGAAATGTGATGTCTTACTACATTTTGATCCTGCATTTAATTAAATCTTCAATTACCTACAAATCATATATACAACTCTGTTGCTTTTACTTCCTACTGTGCAGCAGTATTTTTCATGCAGAACACTGAGTAGACTATGCAGAAAGTGTATTAATGCTCATAATACATACTGGTTTTGGCAAGTCTTTGGTTTTTCTTGTGATTTTAATGCAGAGGAGCAAACTTACTTCTGTATTGCACATCTTAACTGGAAGATCTGCGTATTCAGATCTTCAGCAAATTGATGTTTGCTTTTTCTCACAGAGTTTCTTAAAGGGCATTGTCTTGGCAGTAGCTATTGGTAGCTCTGTAAAATGCTGTCCCTTCTACAGCTCTTTTGAGTATCCTTTTTACTTGGGGTTTATTAAAGGATTTAAACTTACTTGACTTCTGAAAGGAGATGTCTTGCTGGTCATCTCTGGGGAAGTGAGCCAGGAAGAAACAGGCAAACACATGCTTTAACTTTGCCATATTCCCTTGCCTGTGTTCAGAATGAACCTATTAGAGCAGAGAATTGCTTAACTCCAAGATCCATCAATTTATTTAGTTCCTGCTCTCCATTCATTCCAAAACCTCAAACAAACAAACAAACAAAAAACCAGCCCCCAAACAAACCAGAATTACAAAAACATGAAGGATTTTACCTGAAAGCCAAAATTTTCCAAGAATTGTAGTTTCCTTAAGTACTGGTCAGATGAAAGCAGTCAAAGATTACACAAGTTACATCTTAACCTTTTAAAACTTCATAAAGGTTTATAGCAGCAAATGGTGGTTTTTAAGCTTCTCCTACTTCTTTAGTCCTATAATACCCCACAGTAGCTATTGTAGTTTTAGAGGTACATGTAGTGTAGAGCTTGTCATGTCATGTCATGTCAGTATCTTCTGCTTATGTTTGTCCATAGGCAAGTACTAGATGAACCAAAAGACTATTGCTCAGAAATCTGACATTTGACATGCTTGCAAATGTTAGAAGGGGATGTTTGCATTGTAACAGGTGCCTACGTGTGACTTGTAGATTGCATCGTATATACAGATGCATATATCTATAGATTGAAATGTATAATGGCAGAAGTACTGTTCTCTGCATTATCTCAAATGAAAACTGGGAAAGGAGGTTGAGACTTGTCTTTTTAGCCTAACAGTTTCTAATAACATAGATTAGTGTGGCTTTATAATGAACTTGTTTGAATTCTTTTATTTATATTTTTAGCTGTCTTGTGCATTCAATTAGCATGCCTTATAATGGAGAAGCCACAGCTTTAGAACATTTTTGAAGGCTAGGGTAGAATCTTGAATTAATCTCTATTTTATTGAAGTACAAATAAAATCTTTCTCTTTAATGCTTGCTGTAGTGATGGCTGGACTGTTCTATGTGCAGACTGGGCTATGGCAGAGTCATATCCATGTAGAGCATTATGTGTCTAGTTAATGTTAGTTAACATGGAGTTTGACTGTTCTATTAGTCTGTAAGAATTTTAAGGACAGATTTTGTTGTTCCTAAAGTTTCTGGTATTTAGTTTTTCCTTTCAATTGGGAGAGAATTCTGTGACCTTTTAGCATTTATACATCTAAGATGGAAGACTACCTCTCTTCCATTGATCTCCTGCAGATCCTCCTCCCAACAGAACTGCTGTGCTGATGTACGAGTCAGAGTAGCAGTTCCTCCTTCCTTCTGCTCTTTCCCCTGTCTCATTTTAATTCTTTGCTGTACGTGGCATGGATTATTAAAATGAAGAGGGTATGGGTATGCTAAAATGGAATACTCTTGTTTAATTTGTTTTTATCGTTTGCTGCTTGTGAACCCATTTGAGAGATTTAATGCTAATCTGTGCTTTGCCTTGGCTTTCTGCTTTGTGTTGTCTTGTCTTGCTTCTATGTTTTTGTTTTTGTCCTGCAAACCCCCATTTCTTTGTTCGTGTGTGTGTTATTTTTTTAATTTCTCCTTCATGCTTGTCATTGTCTGCACTTGGCTTTGATTGCGCAAAAAAAAAAATCCAAACCAAAAAACCAAACCAACCAAACACAATGTGGGGCCCATAAATCCGCATCATTGAATATCCTTGTCGCCGTTGATGACCTGCTCTCTGCTCCTGTCCCTTCCTTGGCCTGCTGTGATTGGTGGCTCCGTTGCTTGACTTGGGCTGTGTTGTGTGGACGGAGCAGTTCACCCAAATATGGCCTTCTTGCTGACAGGTATCATTTCTGTGAGAAGTGCTTCAACGAAATCCAAGGGGAGAGCGTTTCTCTGGGAGATGACCCATCACAACCTCAGACGTGAGTTCTTTGTGTTTGCTTGGGCTGTGCTTTTGTGAGCTCTGTCATGGCCTACAGTGCCTTCTGTAGGGAAGGGGGCTTCAGCTCTACGTTTTTAGGGTAGTAGAAGGTGGATGATACATCCTTCATGTGCTTGTCTTTCAAACCTGGACTGACTAAACTAGTGAAAAAGAAGCACTTAGTGCTTAAAATTGCAACTGTACCAATAGAAGGGAAAGAAGAAAATGGCTTTTTCCCTGAAAAAAAAGTGGAAGTATTCTACTGCAGAAAAATAACCATGCCTGCAGGCTAGTGTGTGACAGACCTAGCTTGAAATATCAAATGTACCATTTTCTTTATACCCTAGCTATGCCATTAAACTTGTATTCAACATCAGGGTTTTTTTCATCCAAACCAGAAGCAGGCAACCTCCTTTTGCCGTACAAATATTTCACTACAGGACTGCCATCTGCCTATGAGAAAGGCTGTGCATGGATTTTACCATGTTGGTGGCAAACTGTTGTTGCAGTCTCTCATTTTGCTGTATCCTCCACATACCTCAGAAAGATCTTGAAAGAATTTTTCGAGGCTAAGGAACTCCTTGAGGGACAAAGAGTGCCAAGCAGTTACTCTTTGAGCTATTCAAGAAATCCCTTTGGAGGAAGGCAGTGCAACAACCCTTCAGGTAGAACAACATGAGGAATTCAGGAAAAGTCTGAAGCCAGAGGGAGAGTTGTCTGAGTTGTAATGAAGTTAACATTCATTTGGAACCAGATGCTGGATGCACTAATGGATGCATACAAAACAGTACTGGATGTATCTGTTTGGGCTAGATATGATGTACTGAAGTGTACTGAAAGAGGATAGATTGAGCTTAGATACAAGGAAGAAGTTCTTCACTAAGAGGGTGGTGAGGTACTGGAACAGATGGCACAAAGGAGTTCTGGATGCCCCATCACTGGAAGTGTTAAAGGACAGGTTGGATGGAACTCTGAGCTGCTTGGTCTAGTGGAAGATGTTCCTGACAGTGGCAGGGGGTGATGATCTCTTAAGGTCCCTGCCAGCCCACACCATCCTAGGATTCTGTGACCTACCTTTCTGGAAGGAAAAAGGAAGAAATAATGTGTGCTGGTCAATACAGTGGGTAGATGGATTGCTATTCTAGTAGAAGCAAAGATCCAAAATTAATTCAATATAGTGTCATAGAGTACATAATAGGAATATACACGGTGGGTCCTGTTTAAGTCCCATGCACCATATTATAAGAATAATTTGAGGTAATTTAGATATTTAACTTCATTTATTTTATAGGGAGCTTCAAGTATTTATTCTGCAGGTGGCACAATTCAGAATGAATACTGAAATAAGAGGAGATAGGAAGGTTAATTAGTCATGCAAGTTGGAGTGAGTCTGTGTCATTACTTCTCACAGAGGGACATACTTCTCATGTTGTGCAGAACATTCTTTGGGATAGGTTCACACAGATTTAAGTACTGTATGTTCTGAACCAGGTCATTTAAAACTTCTGTCTAAAAGTTGAAATTTTAGGCCTTGAAACTGATGTAGAGAAGGTAGAAATAATGTATGGTAGTGGCTGGGCTGGGGTTGCAGGGTTTGGAAGCTGAAATTTATCCTTTGAAGTTGATGGAGGAGGAGGGCTAGGAGAATCTCAAGAAAAGATAACCTACCTTTCTCAGTAATCAAAGATAATTGGAATTCTGCCTACAGAATACGAGAGGCATATCAAGTAGTCTTTTTACCATTAAACACTGATCAGACCTATCCAAAACTTGTCAGCCAGATTTAATATTTATCCTGTAGTAAAACTGAATAAGGGAACAATGTTGCTCTCTACAAGAGAAAAATAATGTTTTCCACAGACAAAGAGGAGTGGCATACACTTCAGTTGTCTGTCACTGTGTAAAATATAATTACTTTCCTTGTAGTGCCAGGGAGTGTATAAAAACTCTGCTTGTAAGTTTTGTCTTGGTTTGTGGATAGGTGTGGGTATTGCATGAATATTTGTTGTCTTGTGTTAAAACTGAGTTTTATTGCCTGTTTCTCCATAGCACGATAAACAAAGAACAGTTTTCAAAAAGGAAAAATGATACACTGGATCCTGAGCTGTAAGTATTTCTGTCATTCTTTGAATGATCCTTATTTTATTATAGTGCTTTGTAAGATACATGTTATTCATTCACCATCAGCTTTGTCTTTGAATGTTTTCAATTTCATGTAGCTCTGCTAGTTGGTAGGGGCTGCTCAGTAATCAGCAGATCTGGCATTCAGTGCTGAGAGCACAAATCACTGTGGCTGTGCTTGAGAAACACTAACACTGGATGTATGGGCTGAAATGACTCCATTTTGTTGTCTTGCATGTAGTTTCAGCAGAAGGATGAATGCAGATAGCTCTGCTTTGAAACTTGGTTGTGGTGAATGGTCAAGTCCCAGAACTGATTTGAGTCATTTGGCAGTAGCTCTTAGTGCTCTTGCTGCTGTTTCTAGTTGCTGCATTTCACAGTAGTAGAAGGAAAAGTTGCTATATTTTGAATCAGCCAGTTATTCTGTACTGCTCTGAAAGCAGAACTGTAGTCATTCAGTAACATTAAGATGATGGTGACTCAGCTGCTTTTCTTGATATTCCTGAGCAGTTTTTCAAAGCTGCTTTACATGGTCCTGCATCATACACCTATGCTGCTATTTTGCAAACATCATCTCAGTTCTGAAATGAATGAGGAAAAAGGATATTTATTGTTCCCACACCATCTTTCTAAAGGAACAAGGGTCAGCCAGTTCTTGTGTTTTATGAGGGCTGTGGGAAGGAGAGAATAGTAGCTTGATTCATAACTTTTCTTTCCCTTTGTTAAAGTGAAGATAGAGTATAAGCCTAAGTTACAGTGTGATACCACATGCTCTACATAGATTACAACTATTTATTCAAAGTCTCAAACTTTTAGACAGGCATGTTCAAAAGGAGTCAAATTGTCCCAATACCTGAAGCAACCTTAAGTATTTTGGATCATTATTTTCACCAGCATCTGGGAACTAACTAAACTGTGTGACATATCTCAGCAGTTCTTAAATCTCTGCTAATTTTCTGAAGGTGACTTCGGTATTTGCTTCTGGTTCTTCCTTCCCACCTTTCTGCAGTGTATTTGCAATATACCCCAGGGTTCAAGCATAGTGGGGCAACTAACAGCCAAGTATTTCACCTGGTTCTTCCTTTCTGACATGGGTGAATCCATTTTCCTCTACTCTCTATAGCAAGAAGCAGTTTACAGATCTTATCCTTAAAAGGGCTTCACTTGAAAAAAAATAAATGGATGGTGGTAAGACAAGCAAATGCTAATAAAGTGTTCCTGCACAGTCTGCCTGACTTGAGCTGGCAGGTTCGTAATTTGTTCTGAAGGCCGTTCTCAGCATAGCTGTTCCCTCTGTGTTAAATAGACTCAAAAGCCTAAATGCTAGAAGTGCTCTAATAAAGTACTACAAAATACACAAGCAAGCAATGATACTACTAACCTTTGCTTCCCTTTGCCTTTTTTGCCTTGTACAGATTTGTTGAATGTATAGAGTGTGGAAGAAAAATGCACCAGATCTGTGTTCTTCATAATGAGATAATCTGGCCTTCTGGGTGAGGAATTTCTCCTTATTAAGTACATGGCATATTTACTATTTGGTAGAGCTCCTGTATAAACTTCCTTATATTGGTTATATTTAAAATATTGTTTAATGGAAGAAATTACATTCCTTGAAAATTTTATACAATCTGTAGGGTAATACCAAATTTAGACAGTATATCTTACAGTGTTGTGTGTCAAGTTTTCTAATCTTTAATGTTTCCAATGCTCCTTTGTATGGAAAAGAGCATTTCAGCTTTTTATGATTAGACATGCTAGCCCTTCATGAAAAGATGGTTTTTAGTTCTGGTAACAGTTTCAGATTGATCTGTTTTCTTTACAAATCATACTGCTTCATCTTCAAAAAATTTTGTAACAGGTGAATCAACTTTTTTGACCTCAGTGATCAGATTAAATTTAAATTTTAAAAATATAGTTTTCTTTAGATGTTCCACAGTTCTTGATCAAAATTTGTTTTCTTCTGATTGATTTAAAAACTTTTCATATAATGATGAATTATATGTTGATAAAGTTTTATAACCGCTTCAATGTCCCATTTCTTGTCCAAAGAGTGTCAGTTTAGCATTCTGTTGTCCTATTCACATTGCTGCAGAAGAGAGTGGATGTCCTGTAAGTGAAGAAGAATCACAGAATCATTTCAGTGTATTTGGGCATTTAGAAAAAAAATCAGCCTTATGCTTGGTGTTGCAGTGTCTTATCAGGGACAGCAGTTTGAGCCTATTTGCACCAAGAATACTTTGAGCTGATATTGTCAGACCTGCTAGTGGAGACTTCCCTGGGCTTTCCAGTGGAGATGTGAAAAACTGATAGGGTGTGCAGCACCTGGAGCTTAGATCCTCCTCTGCAGCTCTGAAACAGTTGGGCTGTTCTTTATGCTTTTATTTCAAATTTCAGATAAGGTATTTTCCAGATCAGATAAGATCTGGTGAAAGATTTTGCTTCTAATTGGTAGGATGTTAGAGAACTTGGTCTGACTTGGGTTGACTTCACTTTCTCCTTTTTTTGCTTCAGCTTCGTCTGTGATGGCTGCCTAAAGAAAACAGGACGAACCAGGAAAGAGAACAAATTCTCTGCTAAAAGTAAGATTCTGACACTTGCACCAAAAATTTTAAATAACATGTTAAGAATGCGGAAGAGGTGGCTTTTATGCTTGTGTTTTAGTTAAGTTTTTTAAGAGCTCAAGGATACTTTTGGTCAGTTTTGGCCATCAGTTCTGTAGTGTTCAGAGTGTTTGCATTCACAGGTGGTAGTGTTAGTTAACATTCTGTTTTAGAGGGCTAACAAACTGTTTTAGAGCACTGCCATTATTGAAATATATTCTTTTGGTAAGTGGAGATACTAACTTGGCTAGTGTGGCTTTATAGACAGAATATACTTCCAAATGCAATGTCTGCTTGTGAAGGTGTGTCTGAAAGCAGTGTTTTGTAATCCAGTTTAAGTAATTAATAACATCTGTTCAGGAGATGCCTGTTTCAGGAGAAACCTTAATTGTGATTGACTTTTAAGACAAGATAGAAATTGGGTTAAAATACAGAATCTTTATTCATTAAATAATGTATAAGCCATAAATGTGCCTGCAGGGGAAAAGCAGCTCTCCCCATCTAGAAGTGGTAGGGTTTAAAGATAAGGCTTTAATTTATGTTAGCATACTGCATGTGTTAAAAGTCATTTTTCATCTAACATCTGAGTAGAGAAATCACATATGAACAGTTCAGTTTTGTATATGTTTAGAGCTGTATTTTCCTCCTGCAGGATTACCAGCTACAAGACTCGGTACATTCCTGGAGAACAGAGTCAATGATTTCCTAAGACGACAGAATCACCCTGAGGCAGGAGAGGTCACAGTTAGGGTGGTACATGCATCTGACAAAACTGTCGAAGTAAAACCAGGAATGAAAGCAAGGTATGTTCGTTTCTAATTTTGCTTTCTTCTTGTGGAAGTGGGAGCTGTTTGTGCTTACGTGATGCACTTGATTAAATAAAATAATTTAGGTTGGAAAATAGTTCTAAGCTTGAGTCCATCTGTTACCCTAGCACTGCGAAGGCCACTGCTAAACCGTGTCTCCAAGTGCTACATCTACACATCATCTAAATATCTCCAGGGATGGTGACTCAAACACTTCTCTGGGCAGCCTGTTTCAATACTTGACAGTCCTTTTCATGAACAATTTTTTTCTAATGTCCAGTCAAAAAAGACTTTTGTATTCCAAACCTGATCACCAGCCAAGTAGTGACAAACAGGTGTTCCAGCAGCATAATGATTTTTTGTGATGAGTGGATTTTTCACAGTAAAAAGTGGGTGCCCCATATTTGAGTAGTCTGTAAACATCTATCTTTCAAATGGCACTAAAATTACACTTAGATTAGCCCTCATCTTTGCTGTTTGTTGCCTTCATCTAGTAACATGCGGTCTCTGATGTGTGAATATATTTGGTATTCCACTTCACCCTCTGGTCTGCAGGTTCGTAGACAGTGGAGAGATGGCAGAGTCGTTCCCGTACCGAACAAAAGCCCTCTTTGCTTTTGAGGAGATTGATGGAGTAGACTTGTGCTTCTTTGGGATGCACGTGCAGGAGTATGGCTCAGACTGCCCTCCACCCAATCAAAGGTGAGGAACCCCACAAAAGTCTATTTTACCTTGGTGCTCTCTCCTTTGGATGAACCTCCTGTAGCTCTGTATAGAGCTCCTCCGTTTCTTATGTGAGACCCTTATGTGAGTGCTGCTAGGTTCGAGAAACAAAGTAGCTTCTGTAATGTTAGAGTTGTTCCTTACTGAGGATGATGGCTGGAGGACAGAGTTGCCTTAAGGATCACTGATCTGTGTTTTCAAGGCAGGGGTTGAATAGTTTTAGGGAGATGAGGCCAGGATATCAAAAGGCGGTAAAGTTTCTGGAGGTAAATTAGGATCAGAGGCTTTGCAGATTGCTGTTGTAATGGATGCTTCAGATGAATAAAATAGCATTACTAAACTTGTCAAATTACTTCAAAATCTCTCCTCTTTCTCATGACTTTTTTGTTGGTTTTTTTTTTTTTTTAGGCGAGTGTATATATCGTACCTTGACAGTGTTCATTTCTTCCGCCCTAAATGCTTGAGGACTGCTGTCTATCATGAAATACTGATTGGATATCTAGAATATGTTAAGAAACTAGGGTAAGTATCTTAAAACATTTTCTTCTGTACAGCATTTGTGCAGTTCTTGCTGCAAATTAAATTACTACATCCTACAGTAAAGAATATGGTGCCTAAGTATCAACCCGTGATAGAATAACTTGACAACAGCTGTGTACAGTTGAAAAGGAGAAGAGAAGAAGGGATTGCAGGCTTTTCAGGGGAGGCCTCTGCTTCACCTATTTTGATGTTTCCAAATTTATGTAAAACTTTCTTAAGTCTAAGTAGAAACAGTGAGCCCCTTCTCCAGTCCATAAAATGTTGTTGTCATTGTGTAATGCCACGGCTTTAATTAGGCCCTTCCTTTGGGCTAGTAAGTAAGTTCTTACCCTTGTTTGTAAGGAGAAAGTTTAGTTCTTTAGTTCTTCACCTTGTTTGTAAGGAGGAGTGGGTTTAGTCTGTACTGGTCAACTCTGTAACAGTTGTAGACGGCCACTAAGAAATCTTGAGTAGTTGAAAATGTGAGAAACTGAAGAGTTAGGAGGGAAAGAGGAAAATATGCTTGGACAGCACAAAAGAACACAGAACAACTGCAGTAACAAGAAAGGTGGAAATTAAATTACCATGATTACTGAAGTAGAAAGGCCAGTGAAGTAACCTTCACTCTATTGTCAAGGTACCTAGTGTAGTTTGGTGAAGTTATTTGTGGAGAAATTGCTAGGGACTGTTTAAAGCAGTTGATGAGAAGTTATAGGAGTTGAAGTGGAGGTAAGCAGTACTATCTTCAGTACCTCAGTGAGGTGGTGTGGTTTTTTATTACTTCAAAAGCATAATTAGGCTTCTTTTTGCTTTTTTATTGTCTATTTTCTCATTTATGAGTCTGTACATTTGCTGCGTAGAGCTCAAGCCTCAGCTTTACTTAATGCTATTTTCTGTGCTAATGGGTAACATCAGGTTCTCATTTTGGGAGAAGAATCTTGGTCTTGCAGTATCATCTCTCCATTCTCAGGCAAAAGGAATGACAACTGGCTGCAGCTCCCAGGGCTTGCGAAGGGTTCTGCAGAGCTGTTTCTCAATGGGGCAAGGATGGTTATTTTTTCCTAACTGATTATTCCTCCTACTAGAGTTCTCTTCAAAAACTTATAGAGAAGAACTGAGGCTAAAGAAGTGATCTTAGGTGTCATAATTGCTGCAGCTGCTACTAATTGGCTGTCATCTCTCTTAATAGTACTCTAGATTGTGCACCCTATACCACAGGTTGGCAGTGCCTGTTTATTCCCAGATATAATTCTAAAACTTTTTCAAACCGATTCTCAAAAACCAGAGGATTTACAATAGAAAAGGGAATTCTTTCTTTAAGTAAATCTGTTTTTAAAATGTTGCTAGATAAAATATTGCTGCTCTGTCTCAAGATTTCACTACTGAAATACCTAGACTCCATCTTTCTCCCATTAGTTAATTGGGAGATAGTAGTAGTTGCAGGTTTGTGTTAGGCTTTGGTTTTTAGGCTGTAAAATGTGCACCCTTTACATGTAAGTGCTCCATATATAGCGCTGGATTTTAGAAAATCAGTGAAAAGATGGAAATGTTAGGTCCAGAACAGCTGCCAACCTCGGTGGTGGCGCCACCTGGTGTCAGAGAGGAGAGCGCGCGGGAGTCCATTGTCAGCGCCCACATGTCCCGGTTTTTGTGACCACGCCAGGTATACTACTGGACACATCTGGGCGTGCCCGCCCAGTGAAGGAGATGATTACATCTTCCACTGCCATCCTCCGGACCAAAAGATACCCAAACCCAAGCGACTGCAAGAGTGGTACAAAAAGATGCTGGACAAGTCTGTGTCGGAGCGCATCGTCCATGATTACAAGGTGTGCTAAGTGTCTGCTTGGGGGAGATTGGTCAATCTTGTCTTCATTTCTTCCTTGCCTTATGCATTGTGTCTGATTCTTGGTGTTTACTGCATTAGTTTTAAGTGAATTGAGCACCAAAAGTTTAAAACATACTCTCTTCAAAACATGTAGCTTCTCAAATTGTTCTAGCAAAAGACCTGAAATTATTCCTTAGAACAAGCTAAATTCTTGAGGAATACTGTAAAAGAGAAAAAAAACATATATGGAATCTTAAGTCTCCTTGTGTTAGATCAAATTGCAGGGTTAGGATGCTCATGCAGTTAGAAGTATGTAAAATCTTTGGAATTATAAGGATTTAAATGAATGTTGAGATTATGGTGATAACATTGTCCCAGTTGGTAAGAATGCATATTGAAGTCTAGCACACAGTAATTTCTTTCTTCTGAGTGGGAATATTTAAAATGTATTTGACAAACTGTAATGGATACAGTGTTAAATTTGCACTTAGAATGTGTTCTAGTAAAATGAATTAGAATATTAAGCTTTCATTTGTTTAGTCTGCTGATGCCTTTTCTTGTCACTCATTGAGAACATTGCCTTTCCTTACGTGACTTGTAATAGTGATAACCAAAAGTGGGCTTGCTCTCTTTTAGGATATTTTTAAGCAGGCAACAGAAGACCGTCTAACCAGTGCAAAGGAGCTCCCTTACTTTGAAGGAGACTTCTGGCCTAATGTTCTGGAGGAGAGCATTAAGGAACTAGAGCAAGAGGAAGAAGAACGGAAGAGAGAAGAAAACACTAGTAATGAAAGCACAGATGTAAGGATTCTTTTGCTTTTCATGATCTAATGTAAAAGTTCTGATTAGATAAGGCTAATTATAAAAAAAAAAGAGGAGCAGAAGGCACTTTGGTTTACTGGGGTTTTCACTTTTCACTCTAAAATAAATTTCAATTTTACAGTTTATAAACTAGAGCTGACAAAATACCATAAGGTACATCTGGATGAACAGTGGGTGTTCATAGGGCTATAAACTGTCTAATTACCAAAGGTAATTCTGTCGAAACAGCTGCTAGTTGAAAATTTTGTTGCTGAAATCAGTTATTATCAATGATCATGTTGCCACCTCAGCCTGATTTGGAAGTTTTTTCCTTAAGCATTAGCTTTTAAATAGTGGGTCACTTCTTTCTAACTTAGATGATATAAGACCAATCTTAGCAGAATGTTCTGAGAAAGTAATGGAATGCTGTGAGTTAGTACTTGACTCTCAATAGGTTTGTTTAGTAGCTTTAAGGCATTGAGGATCTGAAGCACCAATTACTGCTGAACTATTGTTGGGCTGCTTTAAACTAGAGAAATTTCTTGCTGGTGTCTTGTGCAATTTTTTTTGAGAATGTAAAACTTTGTTATCAAGTTCAACAAAAAAACCCTCAAAAATAAGAGATGCCTCTTAATTCAACAATAAGTTTGAAAGTGAACAGTTGCAGAATTTATGCATCTGCCTATCCCGGGATGCTCTGAACTTTTATGGAAGAAGTGGTGAATCTAGGATAAGGCTAGTAGTTTTGCTCATGCAGTAGTACTTGTTAGTTAACTCTTTAAACACTGCTGCTTCTTCACCTTATCAGAGACTAGATTTTTGGGGGGAGATTAGAATTTTTTTGCTGGGAGATCTTTGGATCAAAAAAGTTAGGTTTAATGTTACAATTAAAAATTGTGATTCTGCTGTGCTGCTCTTTGCAATCCCTTCTTTCAAAGACTTTGTTTAATCAAAGTGCAGGAAAGTAGGCAACATGATACCAAATTTGCATTAAGTAACATCTTTCTTAGGAAGGTATTGTTTGCTTTCCACAAGGTATAGCTTCAAGTGCTCATCTCTCTAATATACCCAGAAACCACCTGTGAAGGATCATTTAGCTCTCTCTGTGAGGTTGGTCAATATTCAGTTGAGCCTTCACAGCAGTTTGGCCCCAAAATCCTGACATAGGGCCAACTTGCAGTACATTACTACTTCTTCTTCTTCTTCTTCTTCGTCTTCTTCTTCTTCTTCTTCTTCTTCTTATTATTATTATTATTATTATTACTACAAATATTTTTAACTCTTTATTGATCCTATGTTTCATACTTGAAGAAGGGGCAGTAATAAACTGTACTGTCAAGTGATGTAATAGTCATCCATGTTCACTGTGAATTTCCATTCTGACAAAGTTATTTTAAGCTTAGGAAAAATGCTTGTTTGGCTAACAATTACTTTGATCCTTGATCATCTTGTGCTGTGAGGTTTTGAGGGGCTCTCTAAGCATCCCAGCGAGCAAGAAACTGTTTATTGCTAACAGAATATAGTTGAAATTAAGCTGACCTATTTTGTTTGAGTGTTTCAGGGTGACAGGTGCATGCTAGAAGTTGCACTACTAATGCATTTTGGACTCAGAACAACAGCTTCATATCAAAATCAGTCTAATGCAGTCTGTTAAAAGTAAATCTGTCAGAGCTGTAGCAGACTAAATCTAAGTGGTTTAAGTCTTTCTTACCTTTGTTTAGTCCAATATCAATTGCACTTTGCATTTATTTTTACTTTTGAATTGCATTGAGAATTCATCTGCTGAACCCCTTGGTGATTGTCCAAGAGTGTGTAGCTACAATGGACAAACAAGTTTCATTATATATTGTTTTGCTTGTACGTCCTGAGCATCTCTGCTTTTAATATTTTTGGAGTATGTATTGCTGATCTTGATCTCTTGTGGAGTAATTCTAATGGAGTTAATGTAATGTTTCTGGGGACACTAGTATGTGTCTTCAAAGTAAATGATTGTGAAGTGTGGCTTGTCCTGCAGTTATAGAATATATAAAAATAATAAAATTTTGATGTGGTGTTGCTTAGACATCTGACATAAAATGTCTTTAAAATTGCTAGGTGAGCAAGGGAGACAGCAAAAATGCCAAAAAGAAGAACAATAAGAAGACAAGTAAAAACAAGAGCAGCTTGAGTCGTGGCAATAAGAAGAAGCCTGGCATGCCCAACGTGTCCAATGACCTCTCCCAAAAGTTGTATGCCACTATGGAGAAGCACAAGGAGGTAAGAGTTGATTGAATGAGGAATGTTTTTTATTTCAGTAAAGAGGTGTACAAAGCTTTGATACTTCAAACAGAGTCATGCCCTGTAAATTATACAGGTTAGGCTGGAGAATTGAGTGGCTCACCCAGACAGTCAAGTACCAGTAAGTCTGGTGCTCTTTGCTGCAAGGGCAGTGGGAATAAATGCAGCTGTGCCCGTGCAGAACTTCCTAACAGTCTAGATTGCTACAGCAGTTCTACTGTTGCTGTTCAGTCCAGTGCCCCTTTCCTATTTCTTCGGAGGAAAGTGAATCTGCAGGGCACCCAGAGGTCTGAAATTTCCCAGGCCTCACAAGCACCCCACCTGGCAGCAGGTTATTGATTGCACTGTGCTAGAGATGACTGCTGGGGATATTTCTCCTCAGAGACACCTTTAGCTCGCAGGCAGTTGCAGCCAGGCACTCGGGATAGACCCATACGAAGTAGGAACTCGGTTTACCTCTAGTGGAAAAAGTTCAGGCGATGGTGAAGAGAAAAAGAGCGGGTTCAGCCGGAGAGTTAAATCCAGAGTTTATTCCAAGGTGACACAGTTCTGAATCTCAGTACAGTTCCGACAGACCCGGACCACATGGCCTCAAGGCCTTTTAAGCTCACCGGGAGGTGGGAGGGAGAGGATAGGTAAGCCACCAACCAGGTGGGAGGGGGAGGGTTTCAGGGGACAATGACACCTGGACAGGCCAATGACTCCAGGTCTGAAAAGCATCTTTTGAACTTCTGCCAATCACACGATGCCCTAGCTGGAATGTGGAACTTGACAGACAGCCATTAGGAAGAGGGCAGGGGTGAAACAAGGAGGAAGCAGAGCTTCACACCACAACAGCAGGTCATACAAATGATAGCTGATCCTGGAACTGTACACTCTGTAATGAGGTTTGGTGACCAAAGCATCTTGATGAGTGCTAGCATATTAAACATTTTTATTTTTCAGGTCTTCTTTGTCATCCGTCTCATTGCTGGCCCTGCAGCCAACTCCCTGCCCCCCATCATTGAGCCTGACCCGCTCATTCCATGTGACCTGATGGATGGGCGTGATGCTTTCCTAACCCTTGCTAGAGACAAGCACCTGGAGTTCTCCTCACTGCGAAGGGCTCAGTGGTCAACCATGTGCATGCTGGTGGAACTGCATACCCAGAGCCAGGACCGCTTTGTTTACACCTGCAACGAGTGCAAGCATCATGTGGAGACCAGATGGCATTGCACAGTCTGTGAGGTATGTTGGTGAAGTTTTCCCTGCTTCTGCTCCTGTATTTTCTGCCCAGAATGCTCTTTATCTGAACCGATTTCTCATTATTAACTGATGGAAAAAGATCTGTGCAGCTCATCTGCTGGCAGTTCAGAAAGGAGGGGAAACATTTTCCTCAACAAGTGGTTCTGCTAATGTGCTGCTTGGTGTGAATTCTGCCTTGTGGAGAGCTGAAATAGAGTTGCATTTTCTGAAGTTTATTTAAGGTGCTGCTGCCTAAGAAATTGGGAACTGTAGCCATGGCTTGAGCTGGAATGGTAGGATTTTTCTGAAGAGCAATGCTTACATTTTCCTTCCAGAGCCAGAAGTGTGGGGCAGCAGTATTTTTGTAAAGAGGGCTCTCTTGGTTTGCTAGCAAAGAGGTTTTGCTATGCTGCAAGTCAGCCCAATACCCCTGTGACTCCTTCACTACTCTGTTGTGTCTGTGTAAAATGTGTCTGTGTAAAATGCTGCGAACAGTATTTGTGTCTTCGGAAGTGTTTGCAAAACCAGTGTGTTTGAAGATCAAGTCAAGGGGTTTGGTTCAATGCCCACTGGAAGCTGAATTATCATTGTATCTGGCTTCTTACTTAGTTTTCTACCCGGCTGGAAGTGAATGACTGACTCAGATTTGATCCTAATTACAATTTGATACTTCAATTTCCTCTGGTTACAAATATATGTATAGATGCACACGCATGTGCTTTTACTTTTTTGTTATATACCAGAAAGTAAACTCTAAATTTCCTATGGTTTAGTCAATCCTAAAAACTTAGGTCTTTTTCTTAAAGATCAATTATTGAACCCAAACTCATGTGCTGTTGCTCTCACAGAATGCATTCTGTTCTTTCAGCACTCTGTTGTTTAACTCACATCTGCAAACTGAAAATGCAGCTTTCATTCTTTTTTGAAAGCTGCTACCTCTTCTGCCACTCCTGCTCTCTTTTTTTGAAGAAGGAGCAGATGACCAGCTGTTTGTCCCCTGCCTATTTCTTCTCCTTTCCTGTTGGGATTTTTCTGGCCAGCTGAATAATGTGAGACTTACTAGCTCAGAACCAACTTGTTTTTCAAGGTTTATATATTTGTGTAGCTTTCAGACACCCTTACGCCCACACACTTTCCCTGGCTATAATTTATATGTATTCCTTCTCTAGTACCTCAACATGGCATAAAAGATGAAATTTTTCCCTAGAGCAACAATTGGCCTGGAACAGACTGGGAGTAATTGTTGAGGTGGCAGGACATAATTTATTCCTTTATCATATGGAGTTTCAGGAACACTGATAACTCATCCTTTGTTGTCTTTTCAGGATTATGACCTGTGCATCACCTGTTATAACACTAAAAACCATGACCACAAGATGGAAAAATTAGGCCTCGGTCTAGATGATGAGAGCAACAACCAGCAGACAGCCACGACGCAGAGCCCCGGCGACTCGCGCCGCCTGAGCATCCAGCGCTGTATCCAGTCTCTGGTCCACGCCTGCCAGTGCCGCAATGCCAACTGCTCGCTGCCGTCCTGCCAGAAGATGAAACGGGTTGTCCAACACACCAAAGGCTGCAAGCGCAAGACCAACGGAGGGTGCCCCATCTGCAAGCAACTCATTGCTCTCTGCTGCTACCACGCAAAGCACTGCCAGGAGAACAAGTGCCCCGTGCCCTTCTGCCTCAACATCAAACACAAGCTCCGTCAGCAGCAGCTCCAGCACCGCCTGCAGCAGGCGCAGATGCTCCGAAGGAGGATGGCGAGCATGCAGCGCACGGGTGTGGCGGGCCAGCAGCAAGGATTGCCCTCGCCCACGCCGGCCACCCCGACGACTCCAACGGGCCAGCAGCCCCCGACGCCGCAAACCCCGCAGCCCCAGCCTCCGCCCCAGCCTGTGTCACAGCCTCAGCCCGCGCCTCCCAACAGCATGCCGCCCTACACCATGCCAAGAACTCAGCCCCCCAGCGCCGTGTCCCAGGGCAAGGCAGGTGGCCAGGTGACGCCTCCAACTCCACCTCAGCCACCGCAGCCACCAGTTCAGGGTCCTCCTCCGGCAGCAGTGGAAATGGCCATGCAGATCCAGCGGGCAGCAGAGACCCAGCGCCAGATGGCACAGGTTCAGATCTTCCAAAGGCCGATTCAGCACCAGATGCCCCAGATGCCACCAATGGGAATGAACCCTCCACAGATAGGCAGAGGTCCTGGTGGCCATATAGATCAAGGAATGGGGCCGGCGGGAATTCAGCAGCAGCCACCATGGGTGCAGGGGGCCTTACCCCAAGCTCAGCTGCAGCCAGGAATGCAGAGGCCATCCATGATGTCAGTAGCTCAGCCAGGTCAGCCGATGAATATGGCCCCTCAGCCAGGGATGGGTCAAGTACCTGGCGCTGCTCAGCCCAAACAACCTCTGCCCCAGGCGGCCTTACAAAACCTACTGCGGACTCTCAGGTCTCCCAGCTCACCCATGCAGCAGCAGCAGGTGCTTAACATCCTTCACTCCAACCCTCAGCTGCTGGCCGCTTTCATCAAGCAGCGGGCGGCCAAGTACGCGGGGTCCCAGAACCCGCAGGGCATGGCGGGGCAGCCTGGCATCCCGCAGGGGCAGCCGGGGCTCCAGCCGCAGCAGGCCATGCAAGGGCAGCAAGGAGGGGTGCACCCCAACCCGGCCATGCAGAACATGAACCCCATGCAAGCAGGAGTGCAGAGACCCAGCATGCCCCAGCAGCAGCCGCAGCAGCAGCCGCAGCAGGCCATGGCTGGGATGAATCCTCAGGCGCAGCAGATGAATATGAATCACTCGGGGATGGCTCCCCAGTTCCGAGATCTCCTGATGAGACGGCACCAGATGATGGAGCAGCAGCGTCACCAGCAGCAGCAGCAGCAGGGAGCGGGACCGGCGCTGGGGCCAGGGATGGCCAACCACAACCAGTTTCAGCAGCCCCAGGGTGTCGGGTATCCCCAGCAGCAGCAGCAGCGAATGCAGCATCACATGCAGCAGATGCAGCAAGGAAACATGGGACAAATAAGCCAGCTTCCACAGGCCATGAGTGCAGAGACAGGAGCCAGTTTGCAACAGGCTTTCCAGCAAAGGCTGCTTCAGCAGCAGATGGGATCCCCAGCTCAGCCCAATCCTATGAGCCCCCAACAGCACATGCTCCCCAATCAGGCCCAGTCCCCGCACCTCCAGGGCCAGCAGCTCCCTTCATCGCTCACCAATCAAGTGCGGTCTCCACAGCCTGTACCCTCACCGCGGCCCCAGTCCCAGCCCCCTCATTCCAGCCCATCCCCTCGGATGCAGCCTCAGCCTTCTCCACACCACGTCTCCCCGCAGACCAGCTCCCCACATCCAGGACTGGTAGCTGCCCAGGCTAACCCCATGGATCAAGGGCACTTTGCCAGCCCGGACCAGAGTGCAATGCTTTCCCAGCTTGCTAGCAACGCCGGCATGGCAGGCCTCCATGGTACAAGCGCCACGGAACTGGGGCTCAGCTCCGAGAACTCAGACTTGAATTCAAACCTTTCACAGAGTACACTAGACATACACTAGACACGTTGTAGCATTTTGGGAGCAAAAAAAAAAAATTAAAAAAACAAAGAAAATTTAAAAAAACTTATTTTCGCAAGACTTTTTGTACTGAAGACAAATTTTTTTGAATCTTTCTTAGCTAAAACGACATTTTTCCCTGGAACACATCTGAACTCTGCAGCAGTAGTTTGTGGTTTTAAAAACAAACCGACAATGAACCTGAGGGACAGTAGAGTACAAAGAATATATTTTTGTTATGGCTGGAATCATAACCAGTCCTTTTTCTTGGCTTTTTTTTTCCTCGTGTGCGTTGGGGAGGTCGGGGGAGTAAGGCAGTCTTTTGGTTGCTCACCAAAGGATGCCCTGCTCATGCCTCCAATAGGTTTTATTTTTTTTTTAAATTAATGAAAATATGTAATATTGATAGTTATTATTTACTGAGGCAGATGGTAAACATTTTCCCTATTCTGGTTTTTCTTCATGTCACTGCGAATAAAAACACCACAAAAACAGAACAACAGAAAAATACAGGAGAACCTTTCCTGAAACCGGAGGACAAAAGGGGTTAATGTTGCTTTAAAACTACATTACATATATAAATATATATATATAAAAATAAATACCAATCTTTTCCTCTTTGGTTGGAAATATGTCAATTCTTTGAAAAATGTAAAAATATTAAATAACTCAGTCCCCTCCTGAAGTCTACTTTTGTCCTCCAAGAATTTTCTATACAAGAGTCTGAGCTTAAAAAAACTTCAAGTATTAAAGTAATTTGTACATGTAGAGAGAAGACAACATTTTTGGAAATACACAGGGGCAGCTGCCAAATGGATGTAGTATATATATTGTGGTTTCTGTTTTCTTGAAAGAATTTTTTTTGTTATTTTTACATCTAACAAAGGAAAAAAAAACATAAAAAAGAGGGTAAGAAACAATTCCAATGGGATTATTTCAACCTGAGAAAAAGTCCCTGGGGTTTCTTCTTTATGCTTGCTTTCTCTCTCCCATGCCCCTTTCCCACCCTCTTCCATTTTCTGTAAAACTTGAAAATAGAAAGCAAAAAACCCTCAAATGTTGTATATCATGCAATTAAAGTTGGTTACTTATAAATAAGAACTTTCGATCACTGTATAGACTGTTAAAATTGATTTCTTATTACCTATTGTTAAATAAACTGTGTGAGACAGACAGCCTGTTTTTAATGTTTCCCTTCTCTCCCACATGTGTTGCTTGTTCTTAAAACGGTGGGGGTAGCGGAATATGTGCTACTTCAAATGTTTGCTATCTAGACGTCAGAGAGCTATTTAATGTATATGACTGTTTTAAAATGCAAATCTCTAATAAGGGGTGTGGAGTAATAATTAGTCTTCTAAATGGACTCTTTTGGTACAGCTCTACATTCGCGTTGTCCCCGGCATGTATCTTACCAAAGAAACGAGGTCTGACCTCAACAGTTGTGCCAGTCAGCTGTGCCCCGCCCTGCTCACACAGCCTGGGAGCAGCTGATCTTCAAAGGACCTATTTTGCATTTTGAAATGAGAACTATTTGTTTGGATATGTGATATTAAAAGATCCTATTTCACTTGGAGTATATTGTGCGCCTTTTGGCACTGAAGTGTGAGCATGAGGTAAGCTTGTGTGGATGTCCTGCAGGCAGGTGCTGCGCCGGGATGGTGCGTGGGTGCCCAGTCACCCTGTGTCACATCTGGTGACGTATGCTCGGCACAGAGGCATTCCAGAACAGAGGTGCTGTCACCATGGAGCGCGCAGGCAGCTCATGGTGACAGCACCAGCTGTGTGCTGCCCTCAGCTGTGCTCACCTGGAGTTAATCCAGTCATGTCGCGTGCTGTGCTCAGGCTGGTTGTGGTGGATGTGGCTGGTTCATTGAGGGCTTCCCAAAATCCAGCCTTATTGTGTGCATGTGCATACAGTGCTGGCTGCCTAGGGAATAACTCGCCACCAGGGCATTACGCACCTGGAAGACCCAAATGGGACCAAGGAGCATGACTGCAATCCCAGCTGTGTTGGGAACATCAGTGTATCCATAGATCTCAGACAGATAAAACAAGCAAGCTGACTTCAGGAAACTGCTGGTGGAAGATGATGGAGGGGGTAAGTGCCAAATAAAACTAATGGTGTATTACAATGTGAATGGGTGTTAGAGATCTTCAAAAGTGTGAGTAAAATACTTGGGTTTTGGATATAAACACAATTAGGACAATGAATCTCGTATTTAAAAAGTGGTTGGTGGCAAGCCTTCAGCAAGATCGTAGAAAGTTTGTGGCAGGCTTAAGGAAAGCAGCCCTGGGCTTTGGTATTAGGCCTTGGCTAAACCTCCTACTCCTCACCCTGGCATGGTGCAGACCAGCTCTGCACCAAGCCCACAATTACCCTGGTGCATTGGGAGGGACTGCTCCTGACCTAAAGGAGAGCAGAAAGCAAAAAACCCCATGTATTGAATGCCAGGACAGCAGTCTGGGATTGTTTAGATTTGTGCTCTGCACAGTAAGCTCTCCTCTTCCTTGCCTGCCATCAAGCAAAGCCTAGTTTTGCTTTCAGCCTTGGTGGACTTTTCAGGATGAAGCATAAATAAGATTCTTTCTGACCATATACAGGCTAGTGAAGTGAAAAGTGTGCCCAGCCTTCTCACTTACATGCTTTTAGTGCAAACAGCTTTCATTTGTGCTGCTGAGTTAGCACACCAGCTGTGGTTAGAATTTGTCCTGATTTTATCAAAGCATGTGAAGTGGGGAAGTCCTGGGACCTTGCAGAGCACACTACAGATCTTCCAACTTCAAATGCCAACATAGAGACTTGCTTAAAAGATGCCATGATGCATTCTATGTGACAGCAGAGCTGCTCTGTCCCTCTTTGTAGGTGCTGACTCTGAGTCAAGTTCAGGTTTTGAGGTGATATGGATGATCAATAGTCTAAAATTTGCATAGGATTTCTTTTCCTGACATCCCTCTACTTCTGCTTTCCCTGGTTCTACTGGAGAACCAGAAGCCACCATTTGGGGCACTGCTATGACCGTTTCCAGTAGCGGGAGGATTTCAGGGTGACAGCAAAATTAGGGTGTCATCTGTATCTCTCTTGCCATTCAGTTGTGTCTGAGTTAGGTTGTTTCACTCCTATTTATTAGACTCTTGGACCAGCTAAAAGAATTCACACCCGAAGTTCTAGCAATCCAGTCAGATATTGATTGTCCGGTTACAACAATGCTAATGGTTGTACTCAAATAATGCATAGTTCACAGATGTAAACTTCCTAATGTCTGACCTTCCAATATCCCAGCTCCATCAGCCTCTCCCCATCTGACAGAGGCTCTAGTCTTCTCATCACCGTGCTGCCCATTTGCTGGATTCACTATGCCCATGTCTCTCTTGTACCGGGTGGCCCAAACACCAGATAATTGCACAAAACCCAAGACACTGTTGGTGCAGTCACCTGGTCATTAGACAGCTGTTGTAACAGCAAAATGAGCTACAGCAGCTCCTGGCAGGCCAAGACAAGCCCAGGCAAAGCCTGACAGAGCCTCACATAAAGCAGAGCTTGTGGCCTCTTACTGGCAGCAGCAGCACCATGACAAGGCTGAGGTAGATGATGTGACAGTGACAGCCATTCCAGCTTCTGTTTCATTTTTCCAGTATATGATGCACAATTTCTCTGCAAGAAACTCTACCTCCTGTTTCCAGCATGGTGGTTTTGCTGCTTCCAGTTTCAGCCAAACTCCAGGACTCCAGCCCATCCTCTCTGGACAGTCTGAAACAGATCCTGTAGTGACAGTCAGCAGCAGTCAGAAGAGCCTGTTCCTAATGACCAGTTCTGCCTAAGTGTGTGATGAGGCTTCCTACCCTAAAAATGAGCTTTTATTTGAAGACCAGCCACAGGGTGCTCTGTTTGGGGAATGTTTATTTTTACAAACCCCCTCAGCAGCTGCCTTCCTACAACACTGGGTTACCTGCCAGTTTGCCCAAGGAGCCATTTCTTCCCTTATAAAAGCAGATTGTGTACCTTAGATCCCAGCCTGAGACACAGCTTAGCCTGGCCCCTGAAAGTGTAAAAGCACAACACGCTCCTTCCACAGGGATTGCAGCAGCATCTGTGCTTGCTTCATGCCTGGAGAGCTACTGAGCTGCTCTGTCAGCCTTGCAGGTGTGGCATGTGCATCAGCATTTGCCTGCCTGACTGTGCTCTGGCATTTTGGTTTGCTCAAGTTGCTTCAGTTGCACTCCCTTACAACAGGGTCTTGGTTTCAGCTCTCCAGGAAGGGATATTGGGTGTTTGGAAGGGAAACCTGTTCTGTGACTGCTGCTGTGGGTAGCTGATGGGCAATCAGCCATGGCTCCAGTCTACTCTCCCTGTTGTAGGGAGTGTGGTGGATTTGGGGAGGGTGGAGAAATTACTGTTGGCACCATCTCCCTTAGTCACCTTTAAAGCCCTTCCTAGCTCCTGGTGAAGTTGGCACAGCTCAGACTCTGATTTTCCCCAGGTGTGCTGGTTGGTGGCAGGCTCTGGTGTATCCTGGGAGCACAGAGCTATGTGGGATGCAATCACAAGCACTAGCAGTAGGTATTTTGCTTCTCCTGGTGTCCCTGCAGTCCCCAGGGCAATAGCAGGAATTGAAAGGTCATTACCAGAAGAAAGCTCTTTGCCAACCCTGATCCTTTGGCTGAAAGTGCCGAGCTTCTGCTGCCCTGAAAAGCAAGGAGTCTTTCATTCTCTTTCCTCTTCACTTTTGCTTTTCATTGTCTGTGCTGTCCCACACCAGTGTGGCACTGAAATGAGCTCCCAGTACAATGTTGTGGTGACCAAAGCTTCGGGAGCCATCCAGTGGATATCTCACCAGGATGGAAAGGTGTGGCCTGGGTCTTCTGCCACCCACACTGCCAGGGTTTGTAACCACACAGCCTGAGTTACAGCCACCAGAAGTTAAAACTCCAAACCCATAAGATTAAAATAAAAAAAAACAAACTGGGGCAGGAGGGGAAATACCTCAGGTGGTGTTCTGTTTGCCTGCTGTTATCTCAGTTTGAGCTTGTATTGAAGGATTTCAAGCCTTTTGTTCTGTCAGATGGGCCCAGTTCTGCAGTGTCAACACAAAGAGTGAGAGAAAGCCCTTAACTGTGACTTGGGAAAGGATATGTAAAGGGATTTCCACCTTGGTAAACTGCATATTATGTGTCAGGCCTTGTGGATGGTGTAACATCTTCTGCCATTAGCTGGACTTACTGGTCCAGGCTGCCTTTTCTGCTGGGGAAGGTGACCTGGCAGGACATAGTGGTGCCCCATGTCTTCCTTGAAAAGATTGCAGAGGGATCAAGAGGCAGTGCAGCTCAGCTCTCAAAAGCCAGATTTCTTGGGGGTCTGGAATGGGATAAGCATTTCAAACTGAGATTTATCTCCTAGGCAGTTAACTCTTCCCTCTCCTTGTCAGGATAGCCTTGGAACTGGCTGTAGCTGCTTTTTGGGGTTTTGTTTTGGTTTGGGGTTTTTTGTTTGCTTGTTTGTTTGAGTTTTTTTTAATTGGGACAAAAATTATTTACTGTTTCATTAGCGTTGACATATATTGACAGATTTAATGTAAAATAGTAAAATAGCAAGGAAGGACAGGCTAACTTAGTATTTGTGCCCTTAACTGGGTTGCCTGTTGGGTCTGGGGTTGGATTATTTGTTCACTATACAAACTCTTCAATTACTGTGACAGTGACAAGTGGCTGTAAATGTGGAAGAACTTTAGTGTAGCATTAAGGATGATCTGACAAGGGTTTTCTGCAAGCTCCTCAGCCCACGAGAGAGATCTAGAACACAGCAACTGCTCAAATCTCCCACCTGCATGTAGGCTGTTGCCTGTTCTTACATAGTGCAGGACACACCTCTTTTCATTTCACGGTTACCTTGGTAAAATTATTTTGCCAAAGGTTAAGCAGAATATGTTTTATTATATTATTCCATCTGTTTTCTTGTTGGTTTTCCAAGCTCATCTACCCTATCTTCCTTTTTCAAAGTATGTACCATAAATATACAGCCAAGGCTTACATGTCTATAAATACTTTTTCTTCAAAATGGTTCCCTTCCCAGTGCTCATGAGAAAAATTAAACCCTTCAAAGTCTTTTGGTTTTTCCCAGTGTCAGTTAGGAGGAGCCTCAGGAAAGCCATGTGCCATTTCCCACTGCACACAAGAATTTGGAAGGCCTGTAACCAAATGGCTGCCACTTAGTGCTGGGAGTGAAAAAAGGCCCCTGAAGCACCAGCATTCTCATGAGCTCTTTGAAATAACAGAGCAGAAAACTGAAAAAGGAAGCACTGGAGAAGCAGCAGATGAATTTATGAAGCCTGGGAACTTGGAACATGAGCTCTGCATCCCAGAGCATGGGTGAGAGGACAGTCCCAGTACAAGCACAAAGAGCCAGTGAGACAAGGCTCCTTAAAGAAGTTGTGGTAATGAGGGACAGAGCAGATGCTGAAGTACAAGAGCTGCACACCTTGGAGCTGAGTGCCTGAGGAAGCAGCCTGACCCTCTGTCCTGCAGCAATAATCCCTCCCACTGCAGCTGGGGCTCCTCCTGTCATTGCACCTGACAACAGCCCTCTGATACTGATCTTCCTAAAATTTTTATTGCAGATTATGTTAAAACACAGACCAAGCCCAGACAGCAGTAGGAAAGGAGCTGGGAAAAGTGAAGTCTAATCTAAGTGTTGGGTTTTAGTTACCTGAGATTGTCAGTGCTGTTCTCTCCCTAAAGAAAGGAGTTGGCTTTAAGGAACTATTATGATTATTGTTACATAACAAAGTTTTTATTATTGAAAAGAATATAAGTATTCCTCAATCAAGATGAAACTTGATTCACATTAAAATTAATTTATTTAAATACTGTTATTTATTGAAAAGGCTTATTTAGAACTGCAATGAAAAATGAACAGCTGTGGTGTGGGGACTGCCTTTTAAGCTTGTTCTGTGTCAACACAGGACTTGTTTCTACTGAAGCCTTCAAGAAGCCTTGAGTCAGCCTGTGTGTGACCTAAGGGAGCAGTGCTGCTTGTTCCACTCTGGGAAGGGAGCAGGGCATGCACACCAGTGATAGCTCACAATGTGTTCCATGAAAGATTACTGCAGTAGAAATACTTAATGACCTTTAATTTTGGATTGTGTCTTTCCTGGAAACAGCTTTGCTGTCTGCCATGCCGTGCAATGTCTAGCAGTATTTACAAGGGAATAACAGGCATTATGATTTATTTCATTATTAACTATATTATTTTAAAGCAATTTTCTATTTTTAACATTGCTGGAGGACTGTTTGGAAAACCTGAGCGTGGAGGATCCCTGCTGCTATGCAAATTTGCTGGTCAAGCTGCAGACTGGCATTGCCAGCTCCCTGACACTGTCCCCCTGTAATTAGGCTGTGACCACTACCCTGGGTTCTCAGTGTGTTTCATATGGATAGTGACACTCTGTGTTTATATCAACAGGCTGTAGCCCCATGTTACAGCCTTTGGATTGTCTGGAAGAGCAATCCATGTATGAGGTGAGCCTTTGGAATGAACCTTTTTCATGCTGCTTTACTCCCACCTGCAGCTAAGACTGTACAATTGTGCTTCACGCATTATTTGTTCAGCCACTCACTACAAAGCCCATACAGACTAGGAATGCTCAGTACAGCCCTTTTTTTTTTCTCCTACAACGTCAACACAGTGACAGTGACAACAAAATAAAAGGGTGGAAAATAGAACTGCCTCCAGGGGCTTACCTTTACATAAGCTTCTTGACAGGCTGAAAGAGCTGGGGTCGTTCAGCCTGGAGAAGAGAAAGCTCTGGAGAGACCTGACTGCAGCCTTCCAGTACCAGAGGGGGATTATAAAAAGGAGAAAGATGGACTTTTGATACGAGCAGGTAGTGACAGAACAAGGGGTAGTGATTTTAGACTGAAGGAGGGCAGATTGAGATTAGATACAGGAAGAAATTCTTTACTGTGAGGGTGGTGAGGCACTGGCATAGGCCGCATAGAGAAACTGTGGATGTCCCATCGCTGGGAGTGTTCAAGGCCAGGTTGGATGGGGCTCTGGGCAACCTGCTCTGGTGAAAAATGACCCTGCCCTCCGCAGGGGGCTCGAATTGGATGATCTTTAGGATACCGTCCAATCCAAGCCATTCTGGGACCGAGTGGGCTAATCCGGAACCACAACCAGGAACGGAGTCAGGGAGACGGCAGCAACGCCCAGCCTGTTCCTGGGCGGGACCGCCACGAGGCGCCATGGCTGCGGAAAAAGAACTACAGCTCCCGTCGTGCCCCGCGGGCAGCGCGGCGGGAACAAACTCCCCGCTGATTTGCTGTGCTTTCCGCTGCTCTCGCCAATCAAACGGGCAGCGCACGGGGGACGCTCTCCACGCGCATGAGGCGGGCTGGCGGCGTCCCGGTAGCGATGGAGCGGGACCGGGCAGAGGTGAGTGGGACGGGACGGGGGCTCCTCTGGGGCCCGGGCTGGGCGCTCCTGGGGGCGGCGGTGGCTCCGTCCGATCCCGGCGGGATGGGCCCCTGCGTCCCCCTCAGCTTCCCGAAGAGGCTCCGGGTGATGCTGCCCTTGCTTGGCAGCCCTGGGGATTTTAAGGTGTCCGCAAGTTTCACTCACCTGTTGTGGAAGAGTAACGGTGCAATGGTGCGCACGTCCTACGAGCTGCTGCAAAATGCACCCACACAGGGACTAGAAGGCGATGAAAATCTTAATTTTTTAGAGGAGTTCAGGCCTTTCAGACGTCAGGAATGCTGTCTGAGGCCCTGGATCCTCAGGAGAGTAACTCTTTGTTCAGGGAGTAACCTGGGAACCTTGGGTCTGTTTTGTGTGAAAGCCGGGGAGGATGCGGGGAGACAGCAGTGAGTGAAGTCCGATCTTCCTGTCCGCGTGTCTGTAATGATAGCTAGGAGCCAGGGATCAGAAGGTGATGGGCTTGCTGCTGATCTTTTGTTGTTGCCCACTTGGAGGAACAATGGTATCCTCCTGCCTCATGTAGCTGTTTGTATCTGCTTTTCTGTTCCATCACTTCCTGTGCTGATGCTGAGTGCTTACTGCTGCTTCATGAGTTGCTAACATATTTTCCCAGCTTCTTTTATGCTTATTTGGAGCCTGGTTCAAGATTCTTCTAGTCTGTGCTCTTTCTTCCTTACAGCTCTCCTGCTGTAACAGCGAGTACAAACAGCCAGTGAAGATGTTTAGCTGTGGAGGCATCTGGGTTTAGGCAAAAACCTATAGCAAATGTCCTGCCATCCTGCTGGTGTAGTTTCTGAACTGAGGTCAGCTGTGGACTGTGCAGTTTCCAGAGGACATGAGCTGTCCCCAGGACTGAGTTGGTCCTGCTGACTTCCAGGCTGTGCTGGTCTTGTGAGCTGTGGTGGCAGGAACATGCAGCCTGTGCTCTGTTCTGGAAGTCTGTGCTGGCTTTACTGTGACGGTGTCTGCGCTGCTGTGCAACTGTGTTGGGAGGAACATTGCCTGGAAGGACATAGTCTCGTCTGTCCTTCATCAGTAAGGCAGTGCTTTGCCCTGTATTTTTCTATGTTCCTCAAGCTGCTTTCTATCTAGCAACAGCCCTGTGGCACTTTCCTCTTGGGAAGCAGAATGCAGCATGTGGAATACCAGTAAAGGGACCTGTCTGGGGGAAGGCATTCAGAGTCCTGCCTTTGGGGTTATGTGGACTCCTTGCCCACCCTGAGGCTACTCCCTGGCCCAAGAGGGCCTCCCCCAGCAGCAAAGGCAGGTTTACTGTGCAGTGTAAAATGTTTTTAAAGCAAACTGGCTCTTTTTCTAGCTGGTGTCTGCCTTCTGCCACAAAACTTCATCTTTGGAGCGGGTGGAGGAAGAAGGTGATGACGATGAGGAGAATGATGAATTGGACATCTTTGGGGGTTACGACACCCTCACATGCTATAACAGCAGCATGGGCAGTGGCAGCAGCTCCTGTCTGGAGGAGTCCAGCGATGATGAGGTGCCAGAGAGGGAAGCTGGAGAGCTCTCAGCCTCTCCAATGCACCAGCCATCCACAGGCCGCCTCACAGAAGACAGTGGCTCTGAGCCAGGTACTGCCTGTGCTGCCTTGTTCAGGGTGTGTGCCTGCACCTTGGGGATGCTTTGGGAGCAGCTTTGGATTCACACTACATTTTCTGGGCTGTGTGGGGGATCTGCTCTGTATAATGACGGTTAGCTGGTCTCAGCTCTGTCGTTGTAGTGAAGTGACTCTGCTAAATCCTCACGTTTTTGGCCTTCCTTCTCGCAGCTGTGTGCGAAATGTGTGGGATTGTTGGCACCAGGGAGGCTTTCTTCTCCAAGACCAAACGTTTCTGCAGCGTCTCCTGCTCCAGAAGCTACTCCTCAAATTCCAAAAAGGCCAGCATCCTGGCCCGACTGCAGGTGCGTTAAAACCTTTCCAGCTGGCTCTCAGGCTCCATCGTGCTTGCAGGCTCTTGTCATGCTGGGGGACTTCAACCACCCCTGTACCTGCAAAAAGTAGCATGACAAGCTGTAGGTAATCCCGGGGACTCCTGGAATGCATGGGGGATAATTTCTTAAGCCAGGGAATAGACAGCTGTAGCAGAGGGAGCGCAACAATAGATTTGATGGTCATCAAGGTAAGTGACCTAATTGGGGATGCCAAGACTGGAGGCAGTGGCCGCAGTTGCAGTGGTCATGCATTGGTGGAATTTGCAATCTTGAGGAGTATAGGTCAGCTAAAGACTAAAGTCATGCTCCTGAACTTTAGGAAGGCAGACTTCCAGCTCTTCAGAGACAGTCTGTAATTCTGTGAGATTTCCTGGGGATGAAGCAGGATGTGCCTGTATGTAGGGGTAGGTGGTTGCTCTCTAATTAAATATCAGACTGACTTTCCCAGTGGCTTTTTCTTCCTGCCTGAAGTCCCCAAAGGAAGCATGACAGCTTAAAGGTGGTGCTCCCTAATAGCTGAGAAAGGACACACTGCTATTTTACCTGCTCTTTCTTGTTCCTGTGAGCGTTAATAAATATTGTAGTAGCCTGGAAATTGTCCCAAGGAAAAGATGAATACCCAGTTGCAGGGGGTGGCTTAGTCTCCTGTGCCATTAATGTTTCTAATGTTCCTTCTTTTGTAGGGGAAACCACCAACAAAGAAAGCTAAAGTTCTGCACAAGGCATCCTGGTCAGCCAAGATCGGGGCCTTCCTCCATTCGCAGGGCACGGGACAGCTGGCAGATGGGACACTGACAGGTCAGGATGGTGAGTGTAGGTGAGGTGTGAGGAGGTGCAGCTGCTGGAGTCACAGAAATGGGGACACCTTGAGGGCTGTAAGCTCTGCAGTCCTCCTCCTCCTCTCTGGTACACTGCCTTGTATGATGTGTGTGGATTGCTCTGACACAAGCTGGCAGAACACAGGGCATGTCTTTTCTCCTCTTCTTGCCCATCCACTGTTGTAGCCTCATCCTCACTCCTTGTATTACTTGGCCTGGAGTGTAAGCTCTGTGGTCCCAGTCCCATGAGGAGCTGACTTCTGCTGGCAAAGGTGACATAAAGGTGTCCTGCTTCCCCCGGCCATTTGCTGCCCCACTGCCCATGGCAAGTTATATTTGCCCTGAGTCACTCGCTGATCACTTTGAGCAATAACCAGTCACTGCAGCTGAAGAAGCAGCAACTTACTGTGTTAGGGGAAAGGGGAGGGCTCGGGCATGGCAGCAGCAGGGAGTGATCCCTGAGCAGACTGCTGCTGGAGCACAGCTGTAGCCTGCAACGAGAAGTGACTGTGGGATTAATCTCTCAAATTAGTATCTCTGATTTTCCCAGCACCCTCTGGGAAAGCAAGTACTGCTGATATGACCCTGCAGTGTTGCTGCTGAGAGGCAAAATGTGAAGTGGTTTAACCCTGAAAGAATGCACTCTCCCTGGAGTGCTCTAGCCCTGGGCTGGACTTGACCCCTTTTGTTGCCCTTTCTGCTCCCCCAAAAGCAAGTGACAGCAAATATTGATTAATAATATATTGCCTCTTGTGGGTGTTAGTGACCATGCAGTCATGTAGGGTTTAGTTTCCCACCAGAGAAAATGCAGTGGAATGCATAATCCCTGTGTGTTGTGTCCTAGTGCCTGGAGGCTGCAGGCTGTAGTCCAGAGGTAACTGATCTTTGTGCCTGTTCTGTGATCTCGTCTGATTTTCTGCTCTCATGTCTGCTTGCAGCACTCGTCCTGGGCTTTGACTGGGGAAAGTACCTGCAGGAGCACGGCTACAAGGCAGCTCCTGTCAGTTGCTTCAAACACGTGAGTTCTACTTTGCTGGGCATGGCAGGGCACACAGGGCTTGTCATATGCATGAGCCCCCCCTGCTCCTGTGACAGGTGGTGAGCAGAGGCCCAGTGGGGGTTATTGAGACCAGGTGATGCAAGGAATGAAATTGGGGTTTTTGGCAGCTGAGAATGGGAGTCTCACAAAGGGTCCAGGAGTTTTGGGGGAAGGAACCAGAGAGGGACTTGGTAGAAACACTGCTGGTAACGATGCCTATGATTTTTAGCTTTTTAAGTTTTTCATATATTTGTAGCTTTGTAAATTGCTAAAGCATGGCTGTAGCTTCTAGTATTTTTCCTATTTTTCTTCCCTACATGTAGGAACAATAAGCTAACTTTATAAACACATTCAGAAATATTGTAGTCTTATTCCAAGAACAGAACCAACTGGAGGACATTCTATTTTCCAACCAGAATCTGAACCAGATATAACAAAAGTGGGGCAAACAAAACCTCTGCACTGCTTCCAGTGGGTCAGAACCCCAGGAACTATTACCTAACCAACTAACATTTTACCTGGACAGTACATGATAAGTGTACTAATCGACTAATCTTATCAAAATTGTAGAATTACTATACCACATGTGATCTTTGCCATATTGTGTACCTGAAAGCTTTCAAGTAAAGGTTTGCTTTTATATTGACTCTAACATTGTTGGGAAGATCTATTCTATTTTCCAGGCATCAGTAGCGATGGCTTAGTGCTGACTGGGAACAGAATTAGTTCTGACCGGAGATGGTAGTGGGAAGCTAATTTTGCAGTCTGTATGGCTGAGTACAGCCCAGGGTGATGTGCAGAGAGGAAATCAGTTTATGTGAGCCTGGCAGTAGCTGCACCTCCAACATGTCCAATTTTTATAAGACTTGTCATATTCCTTTTGAGTTGTCTGATAGTACTGACAACATTTCCTTTTCTTTGAGGATAGGTTAGGCAGACATGTTAGGTATCCTCATTGTTAGGTATCTTTATGCCATAGAGGAATAGCAGCAGCTACTTTGGAATAATAGGACATCTGGCAGTGAAGCAGTTAAGTATTGCTATATTGTATTCTGCCTTTTGGGATCCTCAGTGAACATCCCCGTGAGATGTTTGGGACCATTCAACTGTATTTCAAGATGTTGGCAAATCTAGGAGGGGTAAGGCATGCAAGCCTGTGTATAAGGTGAAGGTGTAGCTGCCTAAGACATGTCTCTGAAAGCTAGAAGGGCCTAAACCCTGCTCTGATTTCCACGTCCCTCTCCCTGCCTCAATGGCTGCCTCAATCTTTCAGGTGCCACTCTTCGATCAGTGGGATGATGTGGTGAAAGGTATGAAGGTGGAAGTGCTGAACAGTGATGCTGTGCTCCCCAGTCGTGTGTACTGGATTGCATCTGTCATCCAGATTGTGGGTAAGTCTCCAAAGTAATCTTTGACAGCTGGGCGCAGCTAAGCTCTGAGGGAAGCTTTAGAGAGCTGAGGGTAGCTGGTCAAGCAAAACTGAAGCTCTTTGGAGCTCTACAGCTGCTGAGAGATTTTGGAACAGGAAATACCATGGTGCGGGAGTGAGAGGAAACCAGCACGTGGTTCCTCTTCTGGTTGCTGGTGAATTTGCAGGAGTAGTTACTGGAGAAGCTCTGGTAACCTATGCGGAGTGCCGAAGGCCATGCTGTGGGTACTAAGCCTGTGGTGCCAAATTCTTGGTCTCTAATGCCTTTGTTTGTCTGCTCTGTCCTGGTAGGATACAGGGCCCTTCTGCGATATGAGGGCTTTGAGAATGATGCTGGTCATGACTTCTGGTGCAATTTGGGCACAGTGGATATTCACCCCATTGGCTGGTGTGCCGTCAACAGCAAAATCCTGGTACCACCACAAAGTGAGTGTGGAGCGAGAGGGGTCACCATATACCTGGGCATGGAGAAGCTTTGGTTTATGCCTAGCACAGAGGGACAGGTGTTCCCAGTGCATGTAGGACTACAGCTCCATTTGTGCTTTGACTTACAAGCAGCAGTTTGAGTTTGGGAAGCTGGAGACTGCTTGGATTGCTCCCTCTTCATCTCCCTATTATTGACCTAGGGATACTGCATGCAGAGCAGTAGCAGACCTGTGGGGGCTAATGCAGGTGGCTTTTCCTCCTTCTAATCCACATGGTGGCTGGACTTGAACTTTGGGGGAACTTTTTGATCCTACATCCTGGGCAACATCTCTAGTAAGTGCAGTGACTCCAGTCCCTGCACAGCTAGCAGTTCAGAGAGGGATGCCAGTTTAGTGGAATTCTGGCAAGCTGAGATTTGCTTGGTATGGCTCATGTGTTTTGCTCTATTACCACTTCCTCATCTAGATCAGTGGAGTTGAGTGTCTGCTTGGCCCAGTTCATTCTGTAATGGTGATCCCTTCGGCCAGATGTGGGGGCAAGCTGGCAAAACAGAGTACAGAATCTGGATGTGAAGAAGGCCTTCTAGTGCTAATGGGCTGTCAGAGAGATGAAAGGTGTGGTGCTGTAATTATTTTGGTCATAAAGATGGACTTTTTCCCTGCTCACATGTAGCTATCCATGCCAAGTACACTGACTGGAGAAGTTACCTCATGAAAAAACTGGTGGGAGCTAGGACCATCCCAGTGGATTTTCACATAAAGGTAACCATGGGAGGCTGTTGTTTTGCAAGGGGGAAATGAAGCTGAAGTCAAGACATGTGCTCAACATGTCTCTTCTGGTTCTGATCTGTGCAACTTTTGTGTGCCTTGAAACCTGGGCAGGGGCAGTGAGTGCTTCCACATGCTCCTTAGATACTTGTCATGATGCTGTGGGTAATGGATGGCACAGCCTCCATGCCCTCTCAGCACAACAATGTCTGCTTTGGGTCATAGGCAGGCTTTAAAAGCTGTTGTCAAATGGTCTGCTGGGAAATACTGGGGATGAGGTTTGGCTGAAGGGAGAGGCCACTGCAGCTCCAACCTGGCCTTTCCCTGCCTTGTTTCAGTGCCAGGGAATAGCTCTGAGAGTCAAAAAGGTTTGCCTTCAGTATTGGTAGCAAAGCAGCCTGAAGGGAGTGAGAAGGGTACAGGCTTCCTTTAAGTGCCATGGCCTTGGCATCTCCATAGCTCTCATGATTGTTTTTGTGTAGCCTGCGCTGAGATTAGACCTTGTTAGAGGGAAGAGGATCTCCTGTAGCTAGGAGCTTTGGAAATGGCAGATAAGGAAGACAGTCCCAGAGACAGTAGGCAGGAAGGCATGTGATAGGGGTTTTTTTTGTGCAAGGTAAGTGGTGACACTAAGCTGGAGATCTGGATGTATTTAGTGCTTCCCATGTTACTTCTCAGAAAGTTAAGAGGTTGTTTGTAGCTGCTTGTTCCTGGGCCCCAGCTTGTAGCTGAAAGGGAAATGGTGGAGGGAAACAGACATTGCTTTTGTCTTTCTCCCCTTAGCATCTCCACTCCCACCTAATAAACAGGAAGTGGAAGGGGAAGACTTAGGCTTAAAAGTTCTTCTGGATTCAGGTGTAGGCTGGTTTGGGTATCTATTTTGTGTTTCCTAGTTGCTGCATGGCATCTTGGGATCACAGTTCCAAAATGTCAGGAGTTCTGTAAACACCTCTGGGCATTTGTGGAGGAATAGGACAAGGCTGCATGAGCAAACCAAAGGTCTCAAAAAAGTCAGAAGCCAGTGACTCCACATACCTGTGCCTTTGGGTCAGTCTGCAGAGTAACTTGCTTTGGATATGGAGTTGGGAGATAGATTATCATACCTCTGATCAGAATAAAAAGGTGAAAATAAGAACCTGACCTCTTTTGAAGTCAACTGAAAATCCTGTTGCACTGTGGGAAGCTACACGTCTAACTAACTGCAGCCTCAAAACCCTTGTGCTCTCTTTCATGACTGAAAAAGGCACGCGCAATTCCTTACTCAGTCCCTCGTGAGCAGAAGTTCTCACTGGGAACATTCACACAAGGTGGTGGCTGGGCGTTGCTGCTGGGCTGGAGTGGGGCAGCTCTTATGAGGCCACATGACAAAAGGGACACCCAGCATGTGTGTGCCCAGCCACACTGTCATGTCTGGGGCTGCCAGCTACCTGTCCCCCCAAAGAACCCACTCCTATGCATCTCTTCCTAGTCAGCTTTGGACAGTGCCAGGGTGCATGTCTGTGGGGAAAGCTGTTCTCTGAAGTGTTTGGAGAACTGTGGCTGATCTCATCTCATCTCCTTCCTCTGTTGGTTGTTGCCAGATGGCAGAGAGCATGAAGTACCCGTTCCGGCAGGGCATGCGGGTCGAGGTGGTGGATAAGAACCACGTGTCCCAGACACGTATGGCAGTGGTGGACACAGTGATTGGGGGCAGACTGAGACTTCTCTATGAGGACGGTGACAGTGATGATGACTTCTGGTGCCACATGTGGAGTCCCCTCATCCATCCTGTGGGCTGGTCACGGAGAGTCGGCCATGACATAAAGAAGACAGGTAATGATCAGCCATCAACCACTGCAGCCATCTTCTGATTTGCTGGGAACTGCCTGCACCCTGCTGTTGACACCAGTCTTGACATGCTGGGAGTGAGACAGTTGCTCCAAGACCTAACAGGTGAAGTCTGCTTAGTTTTGTGTCTGCTGTTTTTTTAATCTGGATAGATAAAAGTCCTGTGATCACAGGTCACAATGGGGGACTGTAGGGTTTCTTACCTGAAGCAGACAGTCTGTCCCCTTAGCATGAGAATGCAGACTTTGCAACACGACAGATGTTTGTAGTCTTTTTTGAGGAAATTCGTGCTGGCTTCTGTAACACTGGATGCCATCAGGTTGCATTTTTATGGACTTTACCAAGAGGAATTGTTGATTGGCTTACTCTGGCAAAGTAAAAGACAAAGGCAAGACTTGAGCACTGCTGATCCTTTTGGTTGTGTCTCTATTCCTGCCTCTCCCTGGTGATTATAGCTGCCTGTGTTATCAACAGTTCTCAGAGAGCTGAGCCATCTGCTTTTGAACAAGCCCTTCATCACAGCCCATTTTATAAGAAGTGTAGAGGGGCTGACCTGTTCTTTTTATTAAATAGTCTCATATTGAGGGGGTTTATAGCAGCTAAGTTCTCACAGGAAAATTAATAACCAGTCTGTTTCCTTACTGCAGTTGCCGCAGGTTTTTTTCCTCTCTGTGTTTTTTCCATTCCTCACAGATGAAAAACGTAATGACATGGCAAACCATCCCACCTTCAGGAAGATTTACTGTGATGCTGTGCCCTATCTGTTTAAGAAGGTAGGACAAGTCTGCCTTTCTGTGGGGGTCACAAGGAAGGAAGCAGTGATAGCACTTCCTTGCTTGGGCATACAGGCTGCCATGTGGGTTGTTGAGGGTGATCTTTCTTAGACCTAAGGGCAGTAAGGTCTTTGGGGTGTCAAGGTTGTTGTTAAGAAGGAGCAGGTCAAACTAGAAAGCTGAAAGAATTAAAAGACAGTGACAGATTGAGGCACTCAATCGAAGGGCAAGCAGGGGAGCTTTGAGTTGGAGAGCGAAGAGGATTGCATGAGAGAGACCAGTTCCAACAAGGAACTGGATCATGCTGGTAAGGACTGAGATGAGAAGGAACCTTGCTTTGCTATGGAGCAGCAGTTGGGCTTGGCTCTCTGACTGACCAGAGCCGTGGCAGGAGGTTGCCAACACAAACATAGTGTTGGTTTGGCTGCCCCTTTGTATTTCTTGTAATATTTTTGGTTTCCCCTCCCAAGCTGAGCCAAGTGAAGAAGTTCTAATCCTATTTGCACTTGCTGTGCTCAGTGTCAGGATGGGACTGTCCCATGCCCCTGGCAGCACATTTACCAGAGTCTCCCTTAGGTACGAGCTGTCTATTCTGAAGGTGGATGGTTTGAGCGAGGCATGAAACTGGAAGCCATTGACCCCCTGAATCTGGGCAACATCTGTGTGGCCACTGTTTGCAAGGTAAGTTCGGTGAGCTTGAGGGGGTCTGCTATGTTTGCTTGGGATAATGCAGCTTCTCCTCAGCTCTTTTCAAATTAATAAGACCAGGTACAATTTTGCATGGGGGAGCAGAGAGGGCTGTCAAGAGAGGTGGACAGCTGATGTGTGGAGGGAACTGGGGGGTTACCTCAGAGTTCTGACAAGCTGTTATCCATGTGTACTTAAACAGACAGCATGAAGATGAGCATGCTTGGTCCGCAGGGTAGTGCCCAGTGTGTGTGACTGGCAACCACCCTCTTTCCACCACTGGGCACGCAGTACGGAAGATTTGTTCTCCATTTCTGAGAGTGTATAGAGAGGCCCCTGTGGAAAGAAGGGAAGAGTTGTGGAAGGTGACCTCCATGTGGGGAATGGCATGAGGATGGACATGTCACCTTCATTCTCTCTTGATGAGGTGGTTGTAAGCTCTACTCTTGTGCTAGTATCAAGAAGGAAATTCCTTCCCCAGGTTTTCTCAGCGAAGTGTGTTGAATGTTGAAAGTATAGCATTCATCTGGGCTTTTCCTGCTTCCTCAGGAAGCTGTTTGCCTTCACAGAACCCAATCTGAGGACTTTGACACTTGGGAGTTTGGCAGTGGGATGCTCTGAGAGCTGTTTGTGTCTTGTGAAATGTTCCCTTCAGCCACGGTTTAGAAGTGGAAGAGTTTGGGACTCTATCACCTTTAGTAGGCACTAATTACCAGTGAGTGACAGGAGGGGATAAGTCTTGGTGCTGTATGAGGTAGCAAATCCAAGGGTTGTGTTGTATGAGGTAGCAAATCCAAGGGTGGTGCTCCTTCCCTTCTACCCAGTAACAAACTCATGATCTGGCTGGGGGAGAAGGATTTTGAGCTGCTAATGAAATGATTCTGGGGGAGAGCAGAGCTCTTGACTGCTGTGTTACAGAGCCTGGGCTAGCTCTTAGAACTCCGGCCATGCCAGGAGTGGGGAACTGCCTCGGTATGGGGATTTACCAGAGGCAGAACTTTTAGAGCCACTTGCTCCAAGGTGCCAGACACAAGTCATGACAGGGACCAGGCAGAGACAAAGGAGGAGACGCTTTGTTTTGAGGTTCCACAAGAAAGAGCCTTTTCCAAGGAAAGGGATCAGATACAAAGAGAACCCCGGACACTCCTGTGCAAAGGTTTTTGTACAAATCGGGGGTGGATACAAACAGCTAACCAATAGGGAATCCTCAGGGGAGGAGCGAGGGATAGTGTCTGGGGCAATTGGGGTAGGAGGGTGGAGAGGATGGGTCACAGTGGGCCAGTGGGGCTTTGAGGAGTAGGGGAATTCCAAAAGGGTGTTCCAGTCAGGGACTGGCTTGAGGTTAAAGTGGCAGGGAATGTTTGGGAACAAAAGGGGCTGAGTTGCCTTGACAGGCAGGGAAAGAGCTGGAACAAGGGGTGGGGAATGGCATGAGGGACAGCTTTGAGGGAGGGTAAAACCCAGGGGTAAACTAACTCGGGGAGAACATGGAGGTGCAACTGAACAAACCAGTTAACACAGAATCAATAAAATAAATTTTATTTATTGAACTGAAATATATATATTTATTTATGAACTGAAACAGCTCATCATTTAAGGCTTTTCTCATAGTCCTTTCACAAGGCTCTTAGTGTTGGTCCCAGTCCTGCAGAACTTGCTGCTTTGCGGATTAGCTTGTGTTGACTAACATATTAGGAGAAGCTTGGGGCATATAACATTGGATTTTACTATCTAGTTGCAACTGTGATTGATATGTGGGGACTCTTGAGAAGAGAATCTTTTGCAAGGAGGAGCGGCTTTAGAGCAAGTAGAGCTCTACACTCATGCCTTCACTCCCATCTCAGGTTCTCTTGGATGGGTATCTCATGATCAGCATTGATGGAGCAACATCTGATGATGGCTCTGACTGGTTCTGCTATCATGCCTCCTCACATGCCATCTTCCCTGCCAACTTCTGTAAGAGGAACAACATCGAGCTGACCCCTCCAAAAGGTGAGATTTGGACTCTGCCCTGTAGTACAAACCTGCATGCAGAATTTGATGGGGGGTGCGTTTCTGAGAGGGGTCAGGTTCACATAAATCAAAACAAGGTCCCAATCTGCTTGTTTCTCAGGGAGATGGCTAGTTCAGAGAGCCAGGCTGTTTAAGCTTTGCCCATATACCAAGTCTTGGTTAGCTCCTGGAGATCAGTGGCAGAGGTGTATGATCCCCAAACTGAACAGAATAAAAGCTTTTAACGGACAAGGAAGGTGGGAAGGGATAAACAGAGCTATTGCTGCAGGAATCAGTACTTAAGTGTCCACAGTCATCTCTATTCTTTTCTCTATGAATAGATCTGACATGAGTATTTTTTCAAACTCCTAAGAGACAATCACCCTAGGAGTGTTTTTGCTGCCTCATCTAGCCATACCTGAAAAGGCCTGCTCTGAATTTCTGTATTGCGGCATTTTTGTGCAGTGACGTTCCATCTTCATTTGACATTCCTGCTGATGGGAGAAAGAAGGATTGGTCCAAGTGGTGTGTTTTGAACATACTACTTCCTAGTTGCTGCTGGTCCTTCCCTTTCTCTGTGGTCTGGGTCTATGGCTGACACAGATGTTCAGAGCTGCAACTTGCTTTTTTCTGTATTTGCCTGAAAAGAGGGGTGCTGGACTCCCATGGAATCCATGCACTAGGTTCATGTCCAAGATCAGGCTGTACATGCAGGTTCATTGACCTGCTCTGCAACTGGTTGCTATGCCTCCTTCCTGCCTAGTCTGCCTTTTGTCCCAACTGGTCTACCCAGTGATTGCCTTTTTACTTCTTAGTGTTTCTTCCTTCTGCAGGGCATGAAGCAAAGACATTCAGCTGGGAACGTTACCTGGAAGAGACCAAATCAAGACCTGCTCCATCACGGCTCTTCAACACAGTGAGTGCTGCCAGGAAGAAACGATGTGTAGGGATGCTTGGAGTAAGCAAGGAGGAGTGCAATAGCTCTGGCTGTCACAAGATCACAGAGATGGAAGTGACTTCTTGTCCAACACCCCTGCTACAGCAGGATCACCTGTAGCAGGTTGCTCAGGACCTTGTGCAGATGGATGGAGACTCCACAACCATGTGGGCAACCTGTGTTGGTGCTCGTTGGCACTCATGGTAGAACCTGTGTCCTGATGTTCACAGGGAAACTCCTGTGTTTCAATTTGTGCCTGTTAACTCTGGTCCAGGAACTGGGAGCCACTGAGAGGAATCTGGCTCCATCTTTGCACCCTCATTTTAGGCATTTATACACATAAATAAGGTACCCCTGGGGCTTTTCTCCTCCAGGATGAACAGTCACAACTCTGTCAGCCTTTCCTCATCACCTTCTGGCCCTTTGCTGGACTCTCTCCACTGTCTCCCTTATACCAGGGAACAATTCAGGTGTGGCCTTGTCAGTGCTGAGCAGAGGGGAAGGATCATTTCCACTGACCTGCTGAGAACAGCTTACCATCAGCCTTCTTTGTCTCAAGGGCACATCCCTGGCCCATGTTCAACTTCATGTCCACTGGGATTCCCAGGCCCTTTTCTGCCACGCTGCTTTCCAGTCAGTCTTCCCCTAGCTTGTGCTGGTACCTGCGGTTCTTCCTCTGCAGATATGGGATTCCAGGTTGTCAAGGTGCCTCTGGAGGGCAGCACAACCATCTAGTATATTCTGTCTCTCCTCCCAGTTTTCTACTAGAGGCAAGCTTGCTTGGTTTGACATGATACTCTGACATGTCATCTGGATAATTAATTAAGATGTTCAACAGGAGTGGATCCAGTATTGACTCCTGGGGTACACTGCTATTTACTAGCCTCCAACTAGACTTCATGCCACTAATAACCATCCTCTTGGCCCAGTCACTCAGCCAGTTTTCAGTCTATCTTGCTGCATCCACACACAGCATGCAAATCTTCTCTAGGAGGTTCTTGTGGCAGACAGTGTCAAAAGTCTTCCTGAAGTCAGGACAGACACTATGCAGTACACACAACATATTCAGTCTCTAGTGGGCTGCAGTTTGCTGACAGCGCTTTAAGGAGAGCTCAAAGGCCCAGGAGTATGTACTCTCCAAGTTGGGACATCAGTGTCCTGCCTTTTGTGGGTCCCTCTGAGTGTCACCTGTGATTCTCTAGTGTTTCTGTGAGCTCCAAGCTCCTGGTGGGTTCTGCATTGCTCATTGCCTGTGGATGTGTGGCTGGCATGTTGGGTGGAGGGTGGGAGCTGCTTTACATCAACAAAACTGCTGCAGTACCAGGGCCTATGCTGGTCTTTCTGATTTCCCAAGGGTATGTCAGGTAATTGTTTGACTGTGTTCCTGAACTGCTGCTCCCCTGTAAGGATCTTGCTTCTAAAGGCTGGGCTGAAATTGGCTGAGGACACAGCTGGCCTTGGATCTGGTTTTGGATCTATGGGCTTGTTGTCTGCTTGCTAGAGGCCAGCCTGTGTGAGAGTGGTGTTGGCCAGATGTGGGTTTGGACTGAGTGCAATGGCCTTGGCTTTTCTTTTTTAATTTTTTAATTTTTTAATTTTTATGCACCCAGGACTGTCCCAACCATGGCTTCAAGGCAGGCATGAAGGTGGAGGCAGTGGACCTGATGGAACCCCGACTCATCTGTGTGGCCACAGTGAAGCGTGTAGTCCAGCGTCTCCTTAGCATCCATTTTGATGGCTGGGACAACGAGTATGACCAGTGGGTGGACTGCGAGTCTCCGGACATTTATCCTGTGGGGTGGTGTGAGCTGACAGGCTACCAGCTTCAACCACCAGTGGTTCCAGGTGAGTGAAGATTTTACTGTGGTTTCTAATGTTAGAGATAAAGATTTCCTTTTGCCTTGATTTGCACTGGCTACCAGAAATCTTCCTCTGTTGCCACATTCTAGCAGCTGGCAGAGGGACGAGCCTTGATGGGGAGAAAACAGCCTAAGTTTTGAGATTGGCTCTGTTCCCCCACACCAACAGAGAATTGCTCCTGAGGAAGTTGGGTAGTTCCAGGTGGTCCTATCCCTGCACAGCTCCCTTTTATTAAGCATAGCTATAACCTTAGCCAGATAGCAGCAGGAACTCGCCCCATGCTCCCTTTTCTCATCAACTCTTTGACTCTGTCTATAAAAGGTAAGAGCATCCTCTCAAAAGTTCGTTCCTTCCCTTGTCACGGGGAGGCCACTGCCTCACCTTTGCAGATGTTTTCCTTCTTGTTTCAAACTACGAATCTTGTTTCTTTACTGCCCCTACAAAGTCTATACTGGGCCTCTCTCCCCTGTGCTGCCCCAGCCTGCCGCTCTGGGCCCTTGCCTGGAAGCACAGACAGCAACTGCACTAGAGCCTTGCTTTCCCCTCAGCCGGTTGTCTTGGGAAGAGGGCTTTGGCTTGGGGGGACGGGTATATCTGTTTCTCGCTTATGTCACTTCATCCCAGTTACCTACTGGTTATGGGACTTGGCTTTCGTTTCCCTCTCGTCTCCATGACAGAGCCCACAACTGCAGCGAAGGCCAAGGAGGTGCCCAAGAAGAGGAAGAAACCCTATGGAAAGAAGAGTGAGTGATGTTTGATTAGTGCCCTCCCGCTCGCTCGCAGGCTGGGCCCAGTTAGAGGAACCCTGTCCATGTCCCATCAGAGCAGGAGAGAGAGGCCTTGTCTTGCTGTGGATGCCCTCAGTCAGCTGTGGGTTTACCAACACACCTTCACCCTTCTTACCTGCCTGTTACCTAAAGAGCAGAGAGCTGTGTGTGGGAAGGATCTGTTTTGCAGTCTGTTTTCTGTTGGCCGAGGTATATATGGCACTTGCTTCCAGGTGTGAGGTTGTGCTGCTTTCACTACTGTGTCCATGGTTGGAGGGAGATGTTTGCTGCAGCTGGAGAGCAACCCTGCTTTGTGTTGAGGGAAAGAAAGCCTTAAGATGGCTGAAGAGGCCAGTAGAAATACTTTTATTGTTTCATCTTGTCATTGTTGTTGTCATTGTTGCAGTAGCTGTGGCAAATCATGTAGACAGACAAGAAATTCCTTCTTGGGGGGTGGAAGGGAAAGAACATCCAAAGAATATAAAGATTTTCAACCTAAATAAAAAGGTCAGCTAAAAACCAGAACATTTACAGTTACAATGTCTGCACCTTGCAGCAAATATGCTCATTGCCTAGGACTAGACTCAGACAGGTAAGCAAAGCTGACTCCACACTGATTCCAAGAGGACCTGCTCCTTGGAAGTTAAACACATGCTGAAGTGCCTTGCCTTTAATGAAGGAGAACATGAAGGAGCATATTTTGAGATGATGACTATAGAATTTTTCTCCAGTAGGCCATTTCTGTTGTATAACCAGTTGGCAGCTAATGACCATGTAGCTTTCTGTTCAGTTGTGCTGGTCCCTGGCCTGTGGTTTCTCAGAGGAGCAGGATTGCTGATTTTCCAGGGGAATAGAAATACACTTTTGCTCATACTCTGTTATCTCTTTGTTAAGGAAAAAAGTTACCTGCCAAAGCCCGCAATGTCAAGCAGACTGTCAAGAAGGCTTCTGCCATGAATTCAAAACGAGAAGCAAAAGCTGCCAGCCAGGTTTTGCCAGAGCCAGCACCTGATGAGAGTAAGGGAATGAGTTATTCTATCCTGCAGCCACATCCACCTTTCCCCACACACACTCTTGGCCAATAAGTCATGGGCGCCCCCAGGCAGGAAAAGGCAGCAGCATGTCAAATAGCCTTCCTTACTCCTCCAGTAACACTCCAGAGAGTAGAAGAAAGCATTTGCTTTGCTTTCCCTGGAAAGGTTTGACTGCCGAGAAGGTTTGGTGGGACCAGTACTGCTCAAAATTTCAATGCTGCTAATGCCTGCTGAGGGCCTGGTTGTGTGAGGTCAGGGAGGAGAGACAGAGTGGGTATGTCAGGGGTGGCTGTCACATCCCAATCCCCATCAGGGCTGTAGCAGCATATGAACCGTGCCTCTCATGCTGCAGTGACCAGAAGAGCAGCTGGGTCACCTGCCAACCCTAGTGGGTAGGGTAAAGGAGGGTGGGTGAGGTGCCTTGTGCACATGGGGATTGGAGAGCCATGAAGGTCCCTCCTGTTCATTTAAGTTCCCCTGTGTGAACCCAGGCAGATTGAAAATGGATGACATCAGCTTTGGATGCCATCATCCCTTAGGAGTTATTCTTGGGAGCCAGCAGCTCAATGCTGCCAGGGTTTAGTCCCATCCTGATTGCTGCTGTGACCGTGGATAGATTTGCAGTGGCATGACAGGGCTGCCTGTGGTGAGGTACCCTCAGGAAGTGGGCTGGCCCTAGGGCCTGGGGCATTTTGAGTACCTGCATGGACAGAGCTGGTTTGGAGGTGCTGCAGGTATGCTAGTCAACATGGGTTGATTTTATTTACTTATTTTATTTTTCCCTCTCTCTTTCTATCTCTTGCTAGTCATTGCTGTGCAGGTGAAAGAAGAAACCATTGACCCTTCAGATGCAGAATTTGGAGAGACAGAGCTTCCCATTCCCATCAGCAGCATAAAGCAGGAGGACACAGATTGATCTGGAGCATTCCACAGCTGCCTGCAGCAACTTCACCTTGTGGCTCTTCAGGGAAGGTCCTGGCAAAGGGAAACAGAGGACCAAAAGGGCCTTCCTTTTTTAAAGCAGACCACCCTGTGGCATCATAACTCTGCTTTCCTGGTGTGCAAGAAAATTTCCCCCAGACTTGTAATATTAAGCCCTAGGAAACAGCAAAAAGACTGCAGGCGTGCCACAGAGCACAACCTGCGTGGCTGCTGTAGTTGTGCATGCCTGATTTTAAAGGCACCTTTTGGATCAGGAGCTCAAAACAGGGAAAGAGGCTGCCAGAGCACTAAAGGCCAGTTTGAGTTCTTAGTTTTGACTGGAGGTGACAAGTGATGAGTGCAGGACGTACCAGGAAAGGAGCTGTAGGACTTTGCTGCCCCTGTAGGACTTTGATGCTGTGCTCTCTGGTCTAAGTGCTGCGAACCCCAAGAAAATCAGGACAGGAAGAGTGGAAAGAGGTGAAGAAACAAAAAGAGATGATGATGCCTGCTGAAGAAGTGAGACCTTTTTTCATAGAATCATAGAATGGTTTGGGTTTGAAGAGGACCTTAAAGATCTGAAGATCCTCACCTACTTTCAATACCCCTGCTGTGGGCAGGGACACCTCCCACTAGACCAGGTTGCCCAGAGCCCCATCCGACCTGGCCTTGAACACTTCCAGGGATGAAGAATCCACAACCTTCCTGGGCAACCTGTTCCAGTGCCTCACCACCCTCACAGTAAAGAATTTTTTCCTAATACATAATGTAAAACTACTGTCTTTCACTTTGAACCCATTCCTCCTCGTGCTGTCACTACATGCTCTTGTAAATGGTCTTGCCTCATGTTGCCTGTATGTTCCCTTTAGGTATCAGGAGACTGCAGATTACCTTGAAGCCTTCTTTTTTCCAGAGTGAACAATCCCAATTCTATCAGCATTTTCTCATAGGAGAGGTGTTCCATCCCTTTAATCATTGTAGTGGCCTCCTCTGGACTTGCTCCAACAGATCTATGTTCTTTTTTGTGCAGAGGATCTCAGAGCTGGATGCAGCACTGCAGGTAGGGTCTCACCAGAGCTGAGGGGGAGAATCCCCTCCCTCACTCTGTTGGCCATGTTGCTTTTGGTGCTTTCACACATCTCTTGATGCTTGATTGGCTTTCTGTGCTGTGAGTGCACACTGCTGGGTCATGTCCAGCCTCTCATCCACCTGTATCCCCAGATCCCTCGGCAGGACTGTCCTTGATCCCTTCATGCCCCAGTTGGTGTTGATACCAGGGTTTGCCCCAACCCAGGTGCAGCACCTTGCACTGGGTCTTGTTAAGCTTCAAGAGATTTCCATGTGCCCACTTTTGAATCTGTTCAGATCCCTATGGCTGGCATCCCATCCTTCAGGTGAGTGAAGAGCACCAACCAGCTTGGTGTTATCTACAAGCTTTCTGAGGGTGCACTTGATCCTTTAGTCTGTGTCAGTAATGAAGACATTAAAAAACACTGGTCCCAATACAGACCCCTGAGGGACACCACTGGTCACTGATGCCTACTGGGACTCTCAGCTGTTGACCACTACCCTCTGCAGGCAACCATCAAAACAATTCCTAATCCACCAAACAGTCTACCCATGGAACCCATCACTCCAGTTTGGAGGGAATAATTGTGGGGGACTGTGTTAAAAGCTTTACAGAAGTCTGCCTGGCTCAAGAAGCTATCTTCCATGCATTGCAGAGTCTCCTGGATTGCCTGCAGTTTACCTTGGTACTTTCCCAGTAGCTGTCAAGGTGGCTGAAGTCCCCCAGTAGGTTTGGAGTGTGTGAGCACGACGCCTCCTGTAACTGGGGCAGGAAGGCTTTGTCAATAGGCTCCCCTTGGTCAGGCAGCTGTAGCAGACCCCAGCCACAAGGGTCCTTTTGTTGCCTCAGTGTCTGATTTTTACCCACAGTCTTTGAACTTCTCCATGGCTGTTCTTCAGAGACAGCTCTTCACACTCAATGCGCCTCTTGACATAGAGGGCAACCCCTCCACCTCTCCCTCCTTTCTGTCTCTTCTGAACAGCTCATAGCCATTGATAGTCACACTCCAGTCACACAATTTGTCCCAGCAAGTTTCAGTAATGGCAACAAGGTCATAACTGTCCAGCAGCATGGTGGCATCCAGCCCCTCCTTTGGTTTGTTGCCCATTCTGTGTGCTTTGGTGTAAAAGCACCTTGGCCAGGCTGTTGGCTGTATCACCTTCCCAGAGGAACACCCCTTAATTCCTTTGAGGTATTTCCCTGCTGGTATCCCTGTTGGCTTCTGTTACCTCAGGAGTCCCTGGCTCACCTCTTAAGACTACAGGTGTGCTTCCCCATGTTTACTACCTCTTCAAGTCACCTGCAGAGGGACTCACTAGCACCCTGTCCCTTTAACCTTTTCATACCATTCTACAGCTTGCCAGGAAAGAACCTGAAATTGTCCCCTTCACATCTGGTTTAAGCAAGGAATTGGATTACCCAAGAAGGAATTTAGGAGGATTCACCCACAACCATAAATACCTTTGGTGATAGCTCTTTGAGGCTTACTGTGAGGGACAATCAGGGAACATCTTTCACTGCACTGATTGGTGTGATCTACTCCCCAGAGGAAGCCATGGGACTTTGGACCTCACCTACACTGAGTTCTTCAGTTTAAGGCCCATCTCACCAAATTAGGCAGGCTGCTGCCAAAGATTCTCTTACCCTTTATAGACAGGTAGATCCCATCCATCTAACATGTTACAATCATTAAAGCACACACCATTGTCCTGAAAGCCAAAACCTCCATGGCACTGGCCTCAAAACCAGATAGTCATCTGCACTATGTGTCTGCTTCCGTAATTTCTTGCTTTTGAACCCAGAATTGCAGAGGACTTGGAGCATGGTTTGAGTTTTTAATTTTTTTAACAGTTGTACTATAAATTTGGTCTACGATTGATACCCTAAAGCCCTATAACCAGCTTCAGGAAGAGGCCCAAGGCTTGCATATTGCTTTCCAGGCCACCAAAATCCAGAGTTAGTCAAAACATATCTTTATCTGTACATTTATCTTTCAGAGCCTTTTCAATTTAAGCAAACTTCTGGGATCTGGGGTCCCAACCTATGCAGTCATGGGCAACAGGTTGAACACATTGTTTATCATGGGATCACTTACGGATCACAGATCGAAATCTGCAGGAAATAAGGCTTCCATGTGCATATGTTTTAATTCTGAGGAACTTCTGGGAATTAAGGCAACATTTTCACGAATGATTTTTGAGCTTTCTAGTGTAAGATTTGTGCTAGTGCAGGATCTTACTGGATGGTGCTGGTTGCAGTCCCACTCTGGGTTCTTCTATGATTTTGGCAGCTGTGAAAATGCTTTCAAAAACAAAACCAAACTTCTGGATAGCAGCTTTTCCACATGGCTGGATGAAGCCTTGGAAAGAAGCAGCAAGTATTTGGCTTCATTGTTTGCATCACCAAAGCATGCTGTAGACTCTAGGGAATGTACCTTTGTATCCTGCAAAAGCAAACCCTACATCTTTGGCATATCAGCATTGTTTTGGTGGCACTAGGCTCTGCTGTGCACCTTGGGTGATATTCATGTCTCCATGGTGGGGACGAGTCTAGAAAAACTGCTCTAGCCAGACTGTAGGTAGGGCCCTGTTGTGTCCAGCACATGTCCAATACGCCTTAAGAAATCCTAAGCTCTGCTCTTACTGAAGCGTCTGGCTGGAGATTTTCCCAACCTCTTTTTCTTGCTGGGCTTGCTGGCAGCCTTAGTCTTGTTAGGGTTGGTATCCCCAGCCTCGCCTTGTCCCCAGCCAGGACAAGTTTGGAAAGTGGTGGAAAGCTTCACCTTCAGCCCTTGGGCTTCTGTAGGGGAACCACAGGTGGCTCCTACGCAGAGGTTGAGTTTGTTGATCCACCTGGAAATGTGGTAGAAGATCAGGGAAAGAAATGAGGAAGGGTGTAAGAAAGAGCAAAAGTCTATGCCCATAAGTGGATGATCACTTCAAAGTAAGGCCAGGTAACCTGGGTGACCTCTGAATATCTCAATATTTGCCTGCCCCAGCTTGTGGCTACTTTCCCTACACCCAGAAAGCCCAGGCACCTTCATCCTTGCACACAGATGTGTGCTACATCTCGCCACCATGGGAAAAGACCAAAAGTGGCCCAGTGTGCTGTGAGTTTGTGCCTTTATCATAGGAGGTTCAGCTGCCCCCCAGGCAGATCCCTGAGGCTGCTCCCCCCTTGTGGCACTCACCTGTGCAGCGGAAGGAGCTGGCAGTCACAGTGGAAAGGCACATCCTGCAGGTTGAGGATCTCCAGCCCCGTGAAGTTGCTCATGTCGGGTATGTTACTCATTTTGTTGCTCTCCAGGTGGAGGCTTCTGATCTTGGGACCGAGGCCAGTGAAGGCATATGGGGAAATCTGCAATGGAAGAAGGGTAAGTCAGGGGCATGCTGATCAAGGCAGGGAAGCAGATCTCTGCCCCTGAACTTCTGATCATCTTGGGGGGCCTGACAACCTGTGCTGAAGCTGGTGGCCCCACAAAAGAGCTGTTTTAAATAGGGGAGAATGTTAATTTATTCAAGCAGTTTCAATCACATTTTGGAACTCATTAGACTCTTGTTCAGTCTTCTTAGAGAGAAGGTCACATGTAGGAAGTCTCAGAGTGATCCCTGGGTGCTGTTCAGATACACCATTTTTATGAGGGTGCTGCTAACACCACTTCCTTGATAGAATGGAAATATTCAGGATAATAGCAGTGGAGAGGCCTGCAGGACAGCCTATAGGAAGAGAAAGAAAAATCTGGCCAGAGCTGGGGGAAGGAGGTGATTTAGGAAATGGTGTGGACCCCAAAGAAATTGGGTGTTTAAGGACTGGAGGGAGTAAGCTTCTTCCAAGGGAGCCAGGAGCAAGGTTGAAGCAAGGGAATGCTACAGATGAGCCTGAAAAAAATCTGGCTTCCCAGCCAGGCTATGGAACATCTCCTGAAGGCTTGGGAATTTGAGGACCTCTGTTTGGATGACCCTATAGGGGCCACCAGCCATGGGCAGTGTAACCTATATATGCCCTGTGGTGCCAGTGCCCCTTGGGAGTCCCATAACACACTCACCTGCTCCAGGCCCATGTTGTCCAGGTAGAGGTGCTGCAGGCTGGAGGCCACTGGCAGGAAGACACCATCCCCCATGTGCTTGATGGGGTTTCGGGACAGCTTCAACTCCCTCAGGGCAGGCAGGCCTCGCAGGGCTGCTGTGGGCACCTCTGACAAATGGTTTCCTTCCAGGTGCAGCTTTTCCAGCATCTTGGTGGGAGCCAGGGCAGCCACGGCAATGTGCCTGATGGCATTCCCAGCTAGGTAGAGCCAGCGGAGCCCCGTGGCTCCGGCCAGGTCACCCTCCACCAGCTCGCTGATGGCGTTGTGCTGCAGATGGAGGGAGATGAGGTTGGGCAAGAGCCGGAAGGTTCCTGCAGGCACACGGGTGAAGGCGTTGTGGCCCAGGTCGAGGTAGGCCAGCTGCGGGGCCCCCTCAAAGGCAGCAGCTGCCAGGGTGGAGAGGTGATTGTCGGTGAGGTACAGGTAGACCAGGCTCTCTAGCCCCCGGAGTGCCCCGGGGTGCAGCTCCCTGATGCTGCACCTCTGTAGGTGGAGTGACACCAGCTCCTTCAGGCCAGGGAAGGCATCCGGTGGTACTGTCCTGAAGGGGTTTCGGCGCAGGTCGAGAAGGCGGGTGTCCTCAGGGAAATCCCGAGGGATCTCCCGTAGGTCCCTATTCTCACAGGACCCGTGATGGAAATCAGGGGAGCAGACACATCCCCGGGGACACTGCCTGCTGCTGGCTGAACTTGGCTGCTCTGGCGGTGCCGTGGGGCTAGGGGGTGGCCGGAGGTGACTGCATCTCATCTCAGGGGACTTCAGGGAGTTGAGGGACCGGCCACGGAGGGCAGGGGGTGCAGCACAGGCACCCTCAGCCTGCACTCGTGCCCTTGCCAGCCACTTGTGAAAGGGGCGCAGGAGGCAGGAGCAGAGAAGAGGGTTCCCATCCAGGCTGACCCTTACCAGCCCTCCTGCCCCAGCCAGGGGTGGCAGCCCCTGCAGCTGGTTTTCTCGGAGGTCCAGAATACGGAGCTGGGGACTGCGGGCAAAGGCATCGGGTGCCACATCCTGGAGGGAGGCGTGGTCCAGGAAGAGGTGCCTCAGTGAGGCCATGGCCAGGGCTTCCTCGGCCACGTAGGTGATGGGGTTGTGGCCCAGGTCTAGCCGGGTAGCCCCATCCAACCTGGCAAGGGCCTCGCCAGGCAGTGCCTGCAGTTCATTGTGGTCCAGGCTCAGCCTGCGCAGGGCAGGCAGAGCAGCAAAGGCCTCACTGCCCAGCACATGGAGAGCGTTGTGAGACAACCGGAGCCATCTAAGAACCTGCAGTCCCTGGAAGATCATGTCTGGGAGGTAGACCAAAGCATTTGCCCTCAGGTCGAGGACAGTGAGGGACCCCAGATGGCCAAAAGCACCCAGCTGTATCTCCTCAATGCGATTCCCCTCCAGAATGAGCTGCTGGAGGGAGAAGAGCCCGTCCAGGGACTCCTGGTAGAGGAGGGCTATGCCGTTGGAGGCCAGGTTGAGGTAGACAAGCCTTCCCAGACCCCGGAAAGCCCCTTCCTCCAGCCTCTCCACCTTGCAATGCTGCAGGTCTAAGTGTGTCAGGTAGGGGGTAGCAAGGAAGGCTCCCGCTGGGATGACCATGAAACTGTTGCCCCGAAGGTCTAGTTTTCTGGTGAGCTGTCAGTCACACAAATAAAACACTGAATTACCCCAGGCCTGCCATACCCATCTTCTCTCCCCATCCCTTGACCTTTCTTCCTCTTCCCCACCTCTGGGATGGTGTCAGGGATGGCAGTCAGGCTCCCATTGAGACACAGGACATGGGCACGGAGGTTATCGCAGACACAGGGTGCAGGGCAGCGGGCGGCAGCCGTCGCCCCCGAGGCCACTGCAAGCAGGAGGAGCCCCCAGGATGGCCCCATATTGGAGGGTACCTGTGGCTGGGGAGAGACAGATGTAAGGCCAGGAGAGAGGTGAGGCTCCCGTGCATCCCCAAACAGCATCGCCTGCTTAGAACCCCATGTGCCAAGAGGGCTGCTGCTGTCACCTAGTGGGTCAGGTCTCACTTTCTCTTGCTCTCACGCTATGATTTCACAAGGTATAAATGAGGAAGAGTGGAAAAAAGAGAGGAGGAATTCTTGGAATGAAAAGTGAAAGTCACAGCTAGCAGGTCACTCACAAGGAGCTGGCTTTAAACAGACACCCACCCCACCCCTGCATTTTCTTCAAATATCACTAACTTAAGATTGCCTTGGTCTGTGCAAGCTATCAATATCTCTCCTACAATTCTTTTTGTAAGGCAAGCAGGTGTAGCCATCCAGAGAATATGATCACACATGCTTCTGAGCTGCTACCCTTCTTTAAATGGCAAATGTCCCATGTCTCCACCATCCTGGTCATCTGCCTCCCACCCTGCAAGCTCCCTGCTTCCCTCCTAAGCTATTCATAGCAGTGTTTGGAATAGAACTCCACTGTTTAGCTGCAGGAAGGAGAGGTTGGTTTTGGCTGTGCAGGAGTGAGCCCCTGGGGTGAAGGTATCAGAGAGAGAGGCCAAGGCTGGGAGAAACACAGAGGAGGCAGCAGGCTGCAGATATGACCAATACATCCTGCTAAACTCTGAGACAGCATCAGTGGGGTCTGCAAGGCTTAAATTTGTGGAGCCACTGTAGTGCACAGCCCCATGCCCACTGTAGCTCATTGTCCTCTGTGGTCCCATACACCAACACTGCTCTCCTGCTGTCATCCCATCTAGTCCTGCTGCAGCCCACACACACAAACACACACAAACACACACTCTGGGGCAGTCTTCTCCTGCACACCCACTGCCCAGTGCCATCAATGTAATGTCCCTAAACTCAGTCCCCATGCTGTGCCTGGAGCACTGCCACATGCCAGACATCATGCCATCACTCCCTCCCTCACACCTGGAGAGTTCACACACCCGGAGTTTGGAGTACCTGGACTTCAAGATGTGTCGAAGAGAGGAAAGTGTCCCCTGCCCTGCCTAGCAGCTGCCGAGCTCCTGCACTGGTGTTTGCTCTCCTTGCAGAAGTGAGAACTGAATGGGCCCCGTTGTGTTGCTTTCCCAGCAGCTCTCACCAGGCAGAGCCACAAACGTGGGAGGAGGAAAAGGACGGGGGGAGGAAGGGTAAGCCACCCCTGGAGAGAGGGCAGCAACCCAGACATTACCTCCCCCTCGATTCACCAGGGGCTGAGAGCACCAACCCGGCAAAGCCCATGTGGGGTTTGCATTCACTGTTTCCAGGGCTCTGCCTTCATTTTCCAGGCTGTGTTAGTCACAGGAGCTACAGAGCTGCAGGGCAGAAAGATGACATCCAGCCAAATTCAAAGATGAATTGCAATGGCAGTCGTAAGCCTGAGCAAAAGGAGAGGCAGCTGACCAGTCCTGCCACGTTTACAGCCCTCCACTCTCCTATTTTTCTTTTTTGCTTGTTTAGAAGAGGCTGGATTGGCATTGCCTGCTTCATCATCATTAGCTTACAGAAGGACACGGAGACTTTCATTTTCCTCCCAGACTGTTGTTTTACTCTTCCAGGGAACTGGAATAGATCTGCAGCCTTACAAAAATATTGGAAGATTTGATGCTAGTATCTCATTCCACTTCAAGCCCTTCTCCTGTGCAGCAGCCTCAGTAGAAGCTGAAGCAGCTGAAATCATTGCAAAATAAGAGGCTGGGGTGAGGCTGGGGAAGGACCAGCTGTGATGTTCAGTGCCTGGTACAAGACCTTAGCCTCTCCAGCAGAGCCCAGGCCACCACCAGGGAGGTTTTGCTCTACAGGCTGTTTACAAGCCAGGGAAGGGGGCTCCTGGACACAGTAGATGATGGAAGGGCCAGGCAGTGGGCAGCAGGGTAGGCTGGACAGCGGCCAGAATGGAAGTTCAGGTGTGCTGCCTTCATGTCCCATGCCCCATCAGGGAGTGCAGAGTGGCTGTCTTCCGGCAGCAATCTTAGCTGCCAGAACCAGTATGTCCCAGTAGAGACACTTCCAAGACCTGCTGCTCTTACCTCACTGTTCAACACTGGACTTTGAAGCCACACCCGCTCCTGCTCACTTACTTCGTTGTCCAATGGCTTCTGCCAATGGAGAACAACACACTCAGGCCTGAGAAGCTTCAGCTCCCGAAGGGAACTGCGACCCAACAGCCCCACAGCGAGACCCTCAAGCAGCCACCCACAGACCCCCCCAGCTGCCCCAGATCCTCCAACTTTAGTTCTAAGCTGCTGCTCTTACCTTCCAGTTCTACTGTAGAGCTCGTCTGGTGAAGTCCCATATGGTGCTGGGAGCCAGGCCCTCTGGGCAAATTAAGCTGGGCATGCAAAGCAGCGGCCAAGAGGCTGCACACCTGCTTACAGGGGGCTCAAGCCACTGCCTGGACTGCAAAGTGCCTGGGACTCCAGAGCATTGGCCCCGACTTACAGGTTGGCCCTATTCCCCAAGGCCTACACAGGCTCCTTCTTTCCAGTTCCGGGGCACTCCCCACTGATGGGATGGCCGCCCCACGCTGGCTGCCAGCTGAAGGGAGCACAAAGGCTCCCAGACCCACAGCCTGCTTACAGGCTGATCCACACCCAGGGAGCCACAGAGCTTTTCCCAGGACAACAAGAACAAGACTCTACAGTCAGGCTCATGGCCTGAAGCCGAGGGGCCGGGGCCCAGCCCCAAGGACAGCAAGGGTACATGCCTGGACCCATAACTCCTGACGCCATGCCTCTGAAAGGCCGGGTCCTGGTTACAGGGAATCCTTCCAACCACCTGCCGAGGGCAGGGGATGCACACCACCCCAGTTACAGGGCTGTCCCCCGCAGCCTGGCACCCCCCACCAAGCACCACGGAGCACAGGCTCCGGCCTGCACCCAACTGAGGGGCCGGCTGGAACCTGGCCGCAGGGCAGCACAGCAACACAGCTGTCTGCAGGAGCCCCGGGAGCCTCCTCACCAGCCCGGGCACTGTCACCAACATGTTTTATAAAAAATCCTTTCCTTAAGGTTTTTTCCTCCTGAGAAGCTGAGAGGCCTCAGGAACAAAAAGTAAACAATTATTATCTTCTACTGTAGAATGCAAAAGGTAGATCTGTGGTTAGTCTCATGTGGTTGTTTCTAATTAATGGCCAATCACAGTCCAGCTGTCCAGACTGTCTTGGTCAGAGACAAACCTTTGTTATTCATTCCTTTTCTATTCTTAGCTAGCCTTCTGATGAAATTTCTTCTATTCTTTTAGTATAGTTTTTAATATAATATATACCACAAAATAATAAATCAAGACTTCCGAAACATAAAGTCAAGCTTCTCGTCTCTTCCCTCATCCTGAGACCCCTGAAAACACCGTCACACGGGCACCGGCACCGAAGACACCAGGCTGAAGCAGCGCCAAAGGCAGGACTGCACCCTGCATCACAGCACTTCTCCAACCTGTGCTCTTGGAAGGGTCCAGGAGTGCTCCTTCCTGTCACCTGGCTAAAGCAGACTCCCCAGCCCTGCTTACAGGGACTGGGGCTGCTCCTGGGGACAAATGTCTCCACAAGGTTGTGACACGTGCCCCGAGTACAGGGCCGGCATGCTGGCAGGTCACCAGCAGGAACAGCAGCTTAGGCACAGACCCAGGCCCTGGCTACAGGTGGGTCATGGTGCCCATGCTACCACTAAGTGGCTCCGTGCCGTCCTCAGACGGCAGGGGTAAGGCTGGACAGCACTGCAGGGAAGGCACGGGGCCTCCACACACCGAGGCCCTTCAGGGGTGGCACAGGGACAAAGGCTGTGACGCGCCCAGAGTACAGGGCGTCACGCTGGCCAGGGCCCAGCGGCTGGCAGAAAGCTGCCGGGGCTGGGCAAAAGGCCCTGCCCTGCTGACAGGGCGGGTGGCTGGGCTGGAGACCGGGAGAGCTCCATTTCTCCCCTCAGGTAGGAAGACAGGGGCTCTCACCCTCCTTACAGTGTTGCCCCTCCAAAGGAGCACAAGGGCAAAAGGCCATTGACAGCAAAGACCCAGCCCTGCTTCCAGGAGGTGGCCCAATGCAAAGGCAGCCACAGCACCAGGAAGGTGCCCTGGCCATGCCATTGTCTTAGAAAGACTTTATAATGCACACATCCCCATTCATCTCTTTAGCCCAGATACAAGTTTTACACCTTTAGGATTAGTTCTAGGAGCAAAGAGAAGAGAAAAAGAAGCGTGCAGTTTGTTTTCAGAAACTGCACTCACTCCTCCACCTTCCTACTCCTATACTGTGTTGTCTGCAGACAGAGAAACAGCAAAACAAGACTCTGCTTTGCTTTTAGTTAGTTTTTAGCTATTTAAAGCAGACAACTTCCCTAGACTGTACTTTTTCTTTTTCTTTAGACCTTTTTAAACCTACTCTAAACTGAACACCCAGAAGAGCATCAGCAGCTCACACCTGTAGCCCACTGGGCCAAGCCTGGTCTGCAGCATTTCCAGCACCAGAGAAACTAATAAGAGACTGAGTAAACTTAACTACAACTCACAAAAGAGGCTTTCTAAATTTGTCATCTCTTTTCGAGCAATGAAAAGTTTTATTATTTATTATTATTCATCTTTTATACTAGTAAATGCTTCACCAAGTAAATAAACAAGTTTTTCCACTTTTCTCCAAATAAATATTTTCCCAAACCAATTTTAAAAAAGTGTCACTTAAATCTACTTTCTAGAAAAACCCCTTCAGAAGTTCTCTACCAAATTTGCCCTAAACCAGAAGCTCCACAGGCTGAGCCTCCAGCCACCCAGTCCCAAATAATTTTTTTTTGCTAGTTTTAATATAATCACTTCAGTCTTTGTGCAGAACAGTGCATTACACTACACTGGTTTTTATAGCACCTTTGCTGTGTAGTAAACAATTTTGATTAAGATACTTTTGTCTAGATATTATCATAATAAATAATATAAATTTATATTAATATATTTGGTTTGCCATCCTTTATCCTGAAGGACAAAATTGTATAAAGGTTCACTTCTATAAAATCTTTTAGGCATAAACCATTGACAGATCTGGGGCTGAGACTGGATTACACCACACCCAGGTTCTTCTGTGAGGAATTTAGAAAGCAAAGGGGTTTCTGCACCTCATGACTGAGCAGGAGGGCTTTTCTAACAGATTTGTTCTGCACCTCCCATTCTGCCCGTGACAGTACCCTTCTAAAGTATCACAGGTTTTCAGCTAATAATGTCAACTCTTTCCCTTCTAAGGTATCTCAAATTTTCTGGCAAAGATGCTGCCTCGAAATGCTGCGTTTCAACAGATTCTCCCCCTCAGAAATGCCCATTTTTCCTCCCTAAGTTACCCCAAATTCACCTGTCAAAAAAGCACTAATTTGTTTAATGCAGTTTATCTCAGGTTTTCTTACAAGAAAGTGACTTCAGACCCCCCCCAAAAGATTATCTCTGATTTTCCCTCCAAAACATCCCCTAGCTGTCTCCTATAAGTCACCTAAGATTTTATCTCAAAAATATTTTTCCTGTCCCATATAGATTACCTCAAGTTTTCCCTCCAAAATGTCCCCTACAGGTTGCCTCAGATTCTGTTCCCAAAATATCCATTCTGTCCCCAGCAGATTTCTTTAGATTTCCCCTCCAAAATATCTCCTACAGATTACCTCAGATTTTGCTCCTAAAATGTTCTATACCATAGAGATTATTTCACATTTTACTTTCATCCATTCCTTGCAGATCACCTGAGATTTCAGCCCAATGATATTCCTTCAGGCCTTTTAAAAGTACCTCAAATGTTTTATCACAAAATTTCCCCTGCCTGTCCGCCCCAAATTACCTCCTCCGTGTCCCAGCCCAGGGGGTGCCTCTGGGTGGCTCCCAGACCGCTTGCAGAGCCTGCCGGGCGCCTCGCCGGGAGAGCGGGTTGGAGTTCCCGCCGCCGCGGCTGAGGGGAGCGGCGGGCCAGGGCCGGGGCGGGAAACGCGGCCTGCGCTGCCGGGCAGGAGGCGGCGGCCGCACGACGGCAACCCGCCCGTCCCTCCGTGTCCCTCGGGGCGCACCCGCATCCCCCTCAGCGACACAAGGCAAACCCGCACCTCCCTCAGCGGCACGCAGGGCATCTGCCACCCCTCCGTTACGTGCAGGATGCCTGTAAGCCTCTCAGACACCCTCACGGTTCCTCAGAGAGAGGCTCCGGGCACCTCCCCCTCAAATCCCCTTTGTGTCCCCTCAGCAACACGCAGGGCACACACCATTCCTTCAGTGACCCTCGTGGCCTCTCAGCAACACGCAGAGCTTTTGCCACCCCTCCAGTGATCCTCATGCTCCTCAGGGGAACACAGGGCACCTGCATCCCCTCAAGTGACCCTCATCTTCCTCCTCAGAGGAACACAAGTGGCATCTGAACCCTAAGGGGTGTGTAACAAAAGGTTAACCACCAGCAATATTGTTACAAGATGCGAAGGTAAAACAAGCGAGATAGCAAAGCCAGTGAGACCAAGCATCCTCAAGAGCAAGATAGCAGGCTCTAACTGAACTTCCAAAAGGCAAAATTAGCTAAACACAAATTAGAGTGACCAAAACGGAGCACCAGGCGTGCGCTGAAGAGGTAAAAGGTTCAAACGTGAGGAAGTCTACAGAAGTTTTCATCAAAAGTCCACCAGAAGAATGATGTCCACCGTAGAAGGAACTGACGCATGCACAAAAGCAACAGACTGATGACACAGCTTTATACAAATATGAGTTTATTAATGATATCGTGAAATTGTGATGTTGCATGGAAGGACTTTTAAAATGTAGCTGAAGGCTAAAGAAGATTGAGTGAGGTTTTGGTGGAGAGATCCACCTCGCTCCCAGCACTGAATAAACAAATACCTGCTCTGTAGCTGACAAAAGTTTTATTTTCTTGTCCAGTTTTGGGCTTTACATTTACCGCCCATCAGCAGCACGCGGGGAATTGGCCATTTCTTCCATGACCTATTCCACCCTCAGTGACACAGGGGCACCTGCCACTCACTCAGGGACACTCATATTCCCTCAGGGACCCTCACATCCCCTCAGTGTCACTTGGAGCACCCACCTCTCCCTCAGTGTTTATTGTGGTCCCCTACAGATTACCTCAGATTTTCCTTCCAAAATGTTCAATTACATTGAGATTACCTCCGATTTTCCCTTCATAATGTTCCCTTCATAATGTCCCCTACACATTACCTCTCATTTAAGCCCCAAAATGCCACCTACTGATTACCTCCAACTTTACCTCCAAAATGTCCTTTTTGTCCCCTACTGATTTCCCTCAGGTTTTCCCTGACAAATTTTCCCTATTTTTCCGGTACAGATTACCTCAGATTTTGCCTCAAAAATATTCATTCAGTCCCATGCAGATTGCCTGAGATTTTACCTCAAAAATTTCTTTCAGGCCCTTAAAAATTACCTCAGGTTTTATCACAAAATTTTGTCTGCCTGTCCTCCCCAAGTTACCTCAGACTTTTCCCGCCGTTTCCCACAAACAGTTCTCCCCTCTAGAGATCGCCTCAAACTTTCCTGCCAAAAATGTGCTCCACAGATTATTGCATCTTTTGTTGCCACAGTCCAGTGGGAATAAAACTCCTCGACTTTACCCCCAAAATGTTCATTCTGCACTGTCTGGGTGATGCCAGGGAATTCCAGCATTCCTCCCTTCTGAAGCTCTTGCTGTTGCCTCTGAGTTACCTCAGCGTTTCCCCTCACAAACTGAAACACTGCGCAGTCCTGTGATGGTGCAAGCCCATTCGTTTTTTACCCTAAAATCCCTATTCTTGTTTTTTCAATTGTTCACAACCATTTCTCCCCAGTGTGACATTTCTTATAGTTCTTTCTTTCCCACCACACAGGTTTCCAATTCCTGTTTCACTTATCCATCAGAGTTTTACTTCTCTTCCTACCATCTGTCTTCCCCATTATCCTGTCCTATTTTCTCCCCTTAGCATTCAAATAATCTTCTTCCAGCTTGCTCTGTTGTTTCTTATGAACATCCCAAATCGCACCCAAAGCTTTACTTTCCTCTTCTTGAAAATAAAGCACTTAACCCTTCTGCATGCTCTCGGGACAAGCTCAGTTTGGGAGCAGGCTGGTAGCACTTTGACTCTCACTCTGGGTGACTGCCTGTAGCACTCACAGGTGACCCCAGAACCATAACCTTAGTGTTCTGCCGTTCCCAGGACTGGAGAGCTCAGTCAATATATTCAGCACATTTAATGACTAAATTACAAATCCATTACAAATGTGCAATTATTATTTTTTGTTTAAGTCTGTAAGTGTAAACACTTTTGTACAGTTTTGGTACACAAAGAGAAAGAGTGTCCCTCTGAAACATAGTCTACCATCTTCTTTCCCCTGATAATTTTTAGCCCTCACTCTGGACTTTAGGAAATTTAGAGACAGGTTTACCATAGGGCTTTGAAGGCTTTTTTGTACCTCGAGAGCACTGTTTAACAGCCTCACCTCTAGGATGGCTCTGTGCCCAGAGAAACTGCCAGAGAGCCGAGCCCCGTGGAGACAAAGGCAAACCCTCACACAGCTTCAGAGCTGCTGGGAGAGGAGAATCTGATCCATTGACTTGCTCCCCAAATAGCACCCACTGGGACTGGGACGTGCCTGGCTGGCCAATACCAGTGTGGTGTTTCCATCTCCAACTGAGATGAAGTCTGGTGCCAGGAGTCCTGTGCGGTTTCCTTGACAACCAGAAGAAATGCACAGCCGAGATGCACATGACTTTTCAGATGCTGCTTTAACTCCTGTGAAACAACGAGCTGCCCCACCAGAACTCAGATAAATAAAACCAAGGTGTATAGCCAAATGGCAAACAGCATTTATGTTCAAAGGCAAATTTGAGCTGAGCTTGAAATCTGCCATGAAGCAAACCCTCAAGACAGCAAGTATTTCTCCTATTCAATAGGGCAGAGATCTTGCAGGATTATCTATTTTGTTATTTAATAGCCTTTAGATTAGAAATTTCAAGAGATGGAAGGTATTTCCATGGGATATATAGATAAATCTAACATTGAATTAATTTGAATGTCCCTATTAAATCCAAAGGCTTTAAATTTCAAATTTTATTGCAGACAAAGCACTGTTCATCAGAAGCACTAGGGGCATTTATTGAAATCAGAACATATTTTTTAAATTATTTTAACAAGACAGTGTAAATTTTAAGCCAAATCATACAACATCAGTAGGAGCAACAGCATATTGTTACTCATAGTTTGTACGTAAGCCTGGTCACAAATTTTCTATGGACAGTAAATTTACTGAAAAATTCATATTTACATTAATTCTAGTTACACTAAGAAGCATTTTTAGCCCAATTATGGCCAATATTTTTCCAAGGAAGAATTGCATTATAAAATATCGAAATAAATAAGAATTTCAAAAGGAAGTGTTGTTTCAGAGTTTTGACATTTTGTTTGACAAATTAGCTACTCTTTAAGGGAAAACTAAAAAATAAAAAGAGAGAGAGATACCCCCAAGAAGTATCACATACAATACTTTAACAAGTAGTGTTAAAACTGAAAATATGTTTGGGATTTTTTTGGCTTTTGTTTTTAGCCACTTTAGATGGAGGACCAAAATATTATTACTCCAGTTCAACAGTTTTATTTTTCAGTTTAGTAAATAGTCAGAAACATCCATATCCCTGCTTTGTGCTTGGGAGGAATAAGCACATGTGAGGAAGGCAAGGAGAAATTGAAGGGGATGCTGTGGATCAAATAAGCAAAGTAGAGGGAGTAAAGGAAGGACTTATCAAAGCTGACAAGCCAGATGACAAATGTAAATGTTTTTGAACTCTATCTGCTGACATCAGGATACCTCATAATCATTTCCTTTCAGACCTTTCTGATAATTCTGCTCTTTCATTAATTCCTCTTCACTGAGCTAATAGGGAATTTTGTTTAATCTAAAGATCCAAGAAGGTTAAATATCCCAATAAGGCAGTTTTATTTCACAAATAATATTGCATTCAACAATATAATCAAATTGTAATGTTTTCTGCAGCAGGCCATGTCTCTAGCAATGGGCTATGCAACATCCTAATCCACAGGAAATTTTGGCAAAATTATCTTGTCCTTTCCCAGAGCTAAATATCAGTCAGTGGAAAATCATCAAATACATGGTTTATTCTGAGAGAATATTTAAAATCCCAGGGAAAAAAAAAGAGAAGAACCCTGATCACTGACTTCCTCTGGAGTAAAATTTCCCATGCTTGGGGTTTTGCAATAGCTTATATCCTCATTTGGTTGTAGGTGCAACCTCAGGAAAGGAAAGTTTTCTCAAATTGTCTTACCCCTAACCAAAACTTCCCTTCTTCATGAAAAGAATATCACAGATGCAGATTCTGAACCAAGGTGTCAAGGATGACTTCTGCTTAAGAGACAGAACTCACTGATGCAGCATCAGAAAAATCTTGCAAATAATTTAATCAGCTATTCTTTTACCTACATTTCTTAGCACTAATTAAACATATAATGGAGAAGTTGCCCTTAATTTGCTGGCATTCCAGAGATGTTTTAGGACAAATCAAATTGCCTGTTTAGTCCAGTTTACAGCAGGTTACTGCAGCAGGCACTGGCTCAAACCCTGACAAAGTGCACTGCCATATAGCATCCTGAAACAAGCACTGAGAGGTCCCACAAAAACCCTTCCATTTCAATTTCTGGGGATCTCAGTGCTTTAGAGAGAAATTCATATATACTTTTCTCTCAGAGTTAGGACCCTCTATTCATTTGCAGGATTAAAAGTTCTCTAAGCTTTTAATGTAGGTCAGAATACACTCTTCATGGTGTATTCAACCAAGATGCAGCTATTAAGCTTCCCTTTAAAATATTCTCATTTCCCAAGCCAAGACCCCCTGGCTCAGTGCTGTAATTATAAACTGCAAATTCCAAAATTAGCGTATGGTAAAGGTGAAAAAGGGTCGAAGAACATACCCATGATTTGTTGAGTGAGGTTCAACATTGGATGGGAAAACTAACAAGCACTTTGTGCTTTGAGCTGACTCAACAAAATGCATGGGAAGGGCAATTTTCATTGGATGCACACAGCAAGCAGAGCTCCCACTCCAAAGGCGAAGATGTTCCTCTTGCGTTAGTGTTGAGAGGAATAGCAGATTTGCCTTTACAAACAAGCTGTGGGTCTGCTGGTAGATAAAACTAGCACTGGGAGATAAAAGAAACAATGGGAAGGATTCCACTGATTGATGAATGGAAATAGATATTTGCTTTTACAAATGAACTTTAGTTTTGCTGATAAATGAAATTAGACATTGAAAGATGAAAGAAACAATGGGGAGGAAAACCCCCTAAATTCCATAAGAATTAAAAACTAAAAGGGAGGGTTATACATTAGAGGGAAATCTTTGGTATCAGGCATATTGGGGAATCTGTATCTCTCAAGTACCTCAGCCAATGGGGAAAGAGAGAAGGAAATGTGGCCAGGAAATTAGGATAAAAAGGGAGGCTGCATCTTCCAAAAATTTGAGAGATCCCAGGGGAATGCTCCATGGCCTCTCCCTTTATTCAGATAAAGTAAAAGCACTCCTCTGTCTCCTTTTTGGACATAAACCTCTGATGTTTGTGGATTAATTTTCCTAACAGCGTGGAACTCTGGTGGCTTCAGCTGACGAGGGCCCTCTGCCAGATCTCTGCAGGGAGAGACGCTGCAAGTGCAGGCGTCAGGGGTACAGACAACTCAAGTGTCTGGCAGAGACCAATGCAGCAATGTCACAGAAACAACAAAACTCCTGGGCATTGGAAACTGAAACATTGTAGTATTTTTTCATTTAAGGCAGCAGTTCTTTCATAGCAGAAGAGGAGAATTCAGGCAAAATCTAACAATATATCTTGGGAAAAGCAGCTGAATGTGATGGATGCTGTTTCCCAATCCAGAACTGAGAATTTCTAATCTGAAGACCTTTCTTCTTCCACAGTAAACAGGCTTTGTTAAAACAACAAGGGAAATGCATTAATTTCATGTTTTTCTGTCTTGTTACTTGACTGCACTCCTTTGCTTTTATCATGAGCTGTAATTCTCCCTCACATACCCCCTGCTTCACATTCCTGCAAGTTTCTACATCACTATAGTAGGGCTGGAGTGCTGTTTAGCATGGAAATAGCATCAGATTTCCCATCTTAATACTTTGCCAGGGTTCAATAATAGTAATCAAAGGACATTTTATTTGTATATCAGGTAGTAAAGTACTAATTTTTCCTCTTAATACTTGAAGGGAATTTTAAAATCCTGGGTTAGAACAAGCTAAGCTTTTGTGTTGCTCAGGAGGTCTGAAGTGTGTTTAAAAAAACTGAAACATCCCAACATTTAAAATCCTCCAGGGTCCAAGTCATACCTATCCTGTCAGAGCTGGGGCTCAGCACAGAGAGCAGGAGGCAGCCTATAAAGGAGCCATTGTGTGGGCAGCAGCAGGACACAGTCCTGCATTTATGGAGGATTGACTGTTCTCTCTGTTTTTTAATCAAGCTTTTTCTCAGAGCACCATGGTCCAATATCGCAGCGCACCTTTGCCTTTCAAGTGCATCCTTCACTTGATTGTCAACATAATTCATCCTTCTGTAAAGACACTCCAGACTTTGTTTTGTTAATGAGCTCACCTTCTCCCCACTCACCACCCTTGATGCCTTGAACTGGGCTGCTTTTTCAAGCTACCAGACTGATTTTGGTGCCATTTTTATTTTCTCTTTCGCAGCATAAGAACAATGACTAAATAAAGCTATGTTTTTAAAAAGTTTAACTTTTGTGTCTTGCCAAATTACCAGTTTCTGGAGGCATCTTGGAACTTAAAAAGAAATAAAAGAAAAAAAGGGAGGTGTAATTGTGTTTTGCTTCTCTCCAAGCATTCTTTTTCATAAACAAATTCGGGAGAAAAAAATGTGGTGAGAAAGATCTGCTTTCCACAGATGCTGAGTGACAAGGTGTTCATTACCACAACTTTTTAAATTCGATTATTTGAAACTGTTTTTCAATCCCTTTGCAAATATTCCATGATTCATGGGCAAATTTTCTATATATTACTTAATTTCACTGCCTACCTACTCCTTGTATGGTTTTGAAACCACCAATTTCCACAAAGAACAAACATTCTCTGCTCAAGCAATGCAGTTCTGCTCCTTCTGTCTTTAACTATAGACAGAAAAAACAAGATTTCAGTCATCACTTTTTTAGAGGGTCATGTAATGGTTTGGGAATGGTATTCTCCAATTTAGTGCTCCCAGTAAAACCACTCCCTCCTCCCTAGGGTGGGATGGAGAGGAGAACTGGAAGCACAAAAGATAAAACTCTCAGGTTTTTGTCTTCAGCTTTGAACTTAAATTATGTTAAACACTATGCTTTTAGTTTCAGCATCAAGAAACCTTAATTAAAAGAACACTTTAAATAATATTATGAAGATATACAATGATGGCTATATGTAATTTCTTAATACTCATGGTTTTAATTGATATTCTGCACAAAGTTTGCAATGGAAGCATGAAATAGTTCCAAAGGGTTCCTCTGCAGTATGTTTATCATGGGTCAGCCCTCCTCTCTCATAAACAGACTGTGCCTGGAAACTGGAATTACTCACTTGACACAGTGTTGTTTAAAAGCCTTCCCTTGGCATCCCGGATGTTTTGGCCCTGTTTCACTTAAGAATATGCCTAATTTCATCATAGTCAGAAAAATGCTTAGGCACGTGCTGTGCTTTATCTTTTATTTTCTTTTTAAAGTGGCCTCTTTAACTTTGTTAGCCCTTAACTCCTTTTTCAGAAAGTAGAGGGATTTACAAGTGATTTTATATCCCTCAGAGCTCTGTTAAAACAGAAACAAGATTTTTACTTGCCCTGAAAGTGGAAAAAACCCAAGCAAAACAAACAGCATCAATACACTATTTTTTCTGAGGAGAAAGATTTTCAGGAGATCACAACTTTTCCTAGAACAGCTGGCACAGTGGGAGAAAAAAAACTTGGTCAAGATTTCCAGCCTGCAAACCCTTCCTCAATTCCAATGAAGAAGTTCTGTAGAGCACAAGGAGTTCTTCAGTTGAGTTTTACTGCACCAAGCATTGAGACAGATCCTGTAATACCTTGGGAGCCCCATGGCGTTCCATGGACCTGGAGATTTTGTGTGTGCAGGAGCTCCAGTCCTTCTCTCCCACATTACTGGAGCAAGTTCTGCAGTTCAATTTTTTTTTTCTATGTTTTGGGTGGGGTTTTTTTCCCTTTTCCCTCCTTCCTTTTAATGGAAAGACAGATCTTACTCCTTACCTTGAACATTTTATAATAATTTTACAAATTTGTACTTTGGGTCAAACTCCTCCTTGCTCCCCTTGAAAAAATGAGTCATAAGTGGGGCATACAAGCACCCGGTTTCCCTGAAAAACTCAAATTTTAGGTAGCTGCTGCTAATTCCACATCCTAAAATGCAACCCGTATCAGATTCAGCTGAAGTCAATCAAGGTGCAAACAGACAGTAGGAAATAGCCTTGTTTTGACAGGAACAGGAATAACCTGAAGTATGCTTGTTCCTGAATAAAGCAAAGGCAACGATTGACTGAGTCCAGCTCTCTGGGATGATTCAAATTAAGCACCAGACTCAGGTCTTGATGTTCAGATCTCAGTCACAGAAACTTTTCTGAGAGCTTGCATGCAAAGCTGCTTGTATCACTTGCAAATAAGTATTTATGGCAGCTTTTCTGCATGTCAGAAGAGAGAAATAGCTCAGAAGTAGCTCAAAGACACAAGTAAAAGCTGTCGAATTTGTGTCTGAAAGACACACATAGAAGCTGTCAATTTGTTTGTTTGTTTGTTTGTTTACAAGAGGGCAAACAGGGACAATACAAGCCTGGGATAAGGGTCAGAGAGAGGAGGCTGGGAGAAAAAGGTAATGAGAGGAAACTGAAAAGGGGATTTTTCAGAGCTGAAATAAATGCCGGAATCCTAAAACTCAGCAGTCCTTTGCTGTCTGCATGTATTTATTAAACCCAATGAGAAAAGGGACAGTTCATTTCCCTCTAAGGTCTGGGCTCTCATTTGTGCTGAGCAGTAAAGACGAAACCCAGAGATTCCTACTCCAGATTTGGAGCTGCTAAAGAATTAAAACAACCTTATTAGCAAGCATGCCCTCAAGAAGCTTATCAAAAGCCACAGAAAGAACCTAACTTATATTTCTGACTATAAAAATGTTTATTTAAATAGATGTTATTATTCAGGATTTTTTTTTTCAGTGTGCATTAGGTACATAACCAAGCACACTGTAAATTATATATTCTGTTGACATATTCTTGCAGTTGTTCCATTATCTGCTGTTCAAAATGCTCCACATTTCAAAAAGGCTACCTGATCTAAATTTGTAACACTGGCCTTTGTAAGAAAGTTTTGAAATATTGAATATTTTCAAATATATAATCTACTTTTCCCACTTTTTCTTTTTGAATTCATAGACTATAAATAACAAGGAACTCTTGCAACTTTTACCTGTTTCTGCCAAAGCTTCTGTGTGGGGATTTGACACTTAAAGTTAGATCACAGGTGAAGAAAGGAACATGCAATCTCTTTTCCAAGGTCAGAGACCTTTTCAGGGATTTTCCCTTCTCAGGAATATAAGAACTATTTTCATTCTAAAAATGACTGACTTACCCCCTTCAAGGGGCAAGTACCAACTGGAAACAATTACCTTTGGAAAGAGGAAGTTTTCAACTTTAGTGTGAGTGAGATATTATGCTTGTGGAATGGTTGTAAGTAATGCTCCTCTTTTTAGCATTTTCTGAGTTTGTTTGAAGTGTCAGTGCTACAGCATTGTGAGGATGAAGTCCAGATGTCATCAATTTGAAGTCCAGGGCAGATGATGGATGACCCTCAACACTGTTTATAAACAGAGGGCAAACATAGAGCCAGCATAACAGCCTGGCTTGTCTTTCATTTCTAAAACATTAAAAAAATAAAAGAGATATTGGTTCATTCAGAAGAGAGTTCTAGAAATTCTATTTTTAAAACGTGTCATTTTACATAAGAAAAAAGCCCCAAATATTCACACAGAAAGATTTCCCCCACACACAAAGGAAATAGGGATTTTTTGATCTTCACACAAAACATTTCAGCAACTGGTGAACTGGTAACCTATCACTTCTGTTAGAGCAAATAACTGAAAATGGACTTTTATCTGAATCTTATCCTAACTGCCAGGCCAGCTCCAGTCTTGCACCACCTCATTTAAATCCACACAGGCCAAGAGATGCCAGTGGGAAAGAGACCAAACATAAGAGTGGAACTTTCTGAATTCTGATCTGTGATTGAAGTTGTTATTTTACTTAAGTTTTCAGAATACTTGGTCACAATGTATAAAACAAACCTGGCATTTAAAGTACAAGAGCCTTCCACACTGGGCAGATCTCCTGAAGCTGATATAAGAATACATCATCTCTCAAATCCAGCCTCTAATTCATGCCTATTTTCCTCCCCTATTCCAATTCACTATTTGTATGTTTTTTAATGTAGTATTTAATTTTTAACTGTGGGCACTATTGGTTAAAGCTAATTCTGTTGTTTTACTTCAATATGAGTTGATGCTGATATAATGATATAAAATGTGAGAAACAAAAAATACCATGAAAAAATAAAAGCTGTAGTAAAATGGATGAGGCAAAATAAACATTTATAGAAGACAGATTTAACCTTTATCTCCATGGCTGTGATTGCAACATTGGCCATAAATCTCACCTATGAAATTATTAATAAGCTAAATCCTTTGTTGATGGTTTGAGGTAATTAATTAAGGTGTAAGTGAACTGATGAGGTGAATGAAAGTTCTAAAACTAAGCTAGAGATCAATGACAGAATAACCATTTGGATTGCTACTCCTCTCTGTGTAATAAAGCACAGCTGGCCCTGCCAAGGATCACAACAATAGATTGGTATAATTTTAAACAATGCTAAAACATAGCAGCAACTCAGAGCAGGATGGATGGAAGGTGCTCCAAACTTAAAGAAGGAAGTTACAGAGCATTCTTTGCTCAAGGATGAAAAAAAGAATTCTATGAGATGGAGAATTCCCATAAAGAATTATAGGAGAATTATATGGGGAAGAACAGAGCAGTTCTGGGCCTCTCTGCCAGGGGGACCTGGGTCTGTCACTTTGGCACTAATTTAGGCTCTCCAGTGACTTTCCAGAGGTTCTGAGAGCTATGGAATCACAGATGGCAATGATCAGTGTCCCACATGCCCCCATCAATTTGCATCATTTGTACACTTTGTATTTTCAGCTGCAAACGTCAGTGATTTCAGGAAACAGTCAACAGTCAGTAAGAAGCTCTCTATAAAAACATCACTATTAGTCCTTCAGATCAATATAATCAATGATTTCTTGGTAACTGCTCAGTAGAAAATGAAAAAGGTGTGTAAGACTTTGCTTTAGATAAAGGGGAGATGTTTTAGATATAAGGTACATAGGGATGATGCCAATCTCCTCAGTTTTGTTGTCTAAGATGAAATATTCTTATATCCAATGACATCTTCATGATCCAGGGACAGAGATGCCTTAAGGGTGGCACTCCCTGAGATAGGCAGTCTTGTGCCTATTGTATTTTCCAGGCTAAACATTTTTCAAAACTAGAGGGAAAAATTCTTCTTTAACCTTTTCCTGTGTCCACAATTAAAATCTATACAGTTTCATTTCTCTCTCCCTTAAAAGCACTTGAGCTCTGCCATCTTTGCTTAGGATGAAGTGCAGTTGACTTCATTAATACTGCCAGTTATTTTTCTCAGAGTGAAACACAAGTAAGGCAGATTATATTGCCTGTCCTCAGCTGCACTTTGTCTGCAGCTTTTTTTTTTCCTCTTTTCACATGTGAGGTGTGAATGCAAAACAATTGCTGAGTGGGCTGGTTTGTATCCTAACAAAATATAGTGAGTGACAGGGGAGTTTTATGGTATAAAAAGGGAAAAAATAATGGATACATGCAGTACTTAGAATGGAAGGAGCTATAGGGAGGCAGAGAAAGGAAATTATCATTTAGGAATCTGGCACATGGACTATTATGCTGTTAGTATTTGATAATATTTCTGGGAAGAAAGAAAATTACATTTTTCCAGTCATTTTGCTGGCATCGTATCTTTCCAATTAAATTTTAATAACAAATGAAGTTCCTTCAACATGCTTCAGTCAATTCCATGGGCACATGTCATTCCTGTTTTAAATTCCATGTCCTCTACTAAGATTTTTAGTACATCTACTTATGGGAAATGGAGAGGAGCAAGAGTTCAGATAATAAATTTGAATAATTGTCTCATCACCAACTTCAATGCAGTGACAACAATTGACATCACTAGTAGCTATGTCCATCTTATGCATTATTCCACTCTGTGTGGTTGGGAAAAGGGGGTGTTTCCCAATTGACTAATGACTTTAGTAACCTTCCTTGCATATATATTTTTCAAGGTTTCCAGAAGTGTTCGGGTTCAGCTGCCAAAAACTGAAACAAAGCTGAAATTATATTCAGGCTCTCTTCCAATTCTAGCTCCATTTCAATATCTCCTTAGGAAAGGATAAATAAAACAGCTGCAAGCAGAGCTGGAGGGAGGAAGGTGGAGGACCAGACTCGAGAGAGCCAGCTGTGGGTATCCACTGCAAAAATACTTAGACAAAAACTAGAGAATACCTCTCACTTCTTCCCATCGGGTTAAAAATCTTCCTTTTGCCACTGACGTATCAGACAGTCCTACAAATTATTGCCATTTTGATTTCCACTGTGCCATTTCTATGGCTGAATATTCAGCCATATCAAATAATTTATCAATCTTAATACTGATGTGATCAAGCACATCTCTCTTTTCAAACATGTTCTTAGTATTGTGGCATTTTCAGACTGATAATATATTAAAATTACATCAATACATAAATATATCAGCAAAGCTTCTTCCTTTTTAATACAGATTTCCTTCTGACAATTCAGCATCTATTTCTGGATGAATTTCTGTCATCAAAATGCTACTGATTTTAAATATCTTGAATTTTGATCATATGGACATTTTCCCTTGAGGTAGTTGAAGACATTTTTAATTGTCTGTAATTGTTTATGGATTAAAAGGTGATTAAGTTGTATGAAGAACAGAGGATAAAGTGTTCTGTCCTCTGCATCACAGTTTAAAAGTATTAAAGTTCCTTATCAGGGTTTTTAAGAGTATATTTTAAACAGCATTTTGCAACACTGAAATAGCCGAGACAAATGTAAAATTTAGTGAGTTTTCGTGAGTCTGGGATTATTTGTAAAAAAGTGAAGGGAATTAAAAAAATATAATTAAAGAATGATGAAAAAAAATTTTGAAACTCAGAGATAAAAGCCAAATAAGATTTGAGGTCTCCTACAATAAAAGTAATGGGGTTATTGGATTTTGTAATGAAAGCAACTTGCTCTGAATCTGAGAATTCTTTGGTTATAAGGGTATTTCCAACAGCACTGAAGGACAATGCCAGCTTAAAGATTGGCCCATAAATATATTCTAAATATCAACTGTCAGTGCAATAAGTATGTGGTGTCACTGTCATAACAATATAAAAACAGATTAAACTTATATTGTTCTACAGCAGAAGATGCAAACTCAATGGAAATATGAACTACAGTTACCAAATGACAATAACTTAAAAAACCAGACAAAATTATTAGCAAGATATTGGCAGAAATATTGAACTGTGTATGAATAGTCTCATATCTTCTTAGTGAATCCCAAATTTAGGGATTTGTGATTTGATAACAGAATGAAATTTGTTTAAATTTCAATTATTAGTATTATGGACAGGAGATGTTCTGAATTATTGAAATTTGACCAAGCCAGGCACCTGCTTATGTAGCCAATAAATACATTTCATCACTATGGTTGCAAAAACAAATGCTGACTAGCAAAATGTGGCTGAATGAAATAAAATGATTGAGAAATAGAATGACACGCGGTCTGAATTGCATTAGCCTCCAGAGTGCTTGAAAAAAGTGGATTTAACTGGATGAACTGGTGGAGTTTGCTGTCTTAATTGCTACAGCAAGATACATTTTATTCCAATTTAAACTGCAGGACCTAAGAGCAATTCCTACTTCCTTGATCAGGGACTTCAGTCCTTACTGCCACATCAGAGTGAGATCTGTTCTGAACCATCCCCTCCTGTAACTTCATTTCCATTGAAAGAAAAGCTAAATATGTGTGCATGAGCTGACCCACAGCTTTATGAATTTCACCTGTCCTTCATTCTGCCCTTCCATTGCTCTTCATTTTCCTTCAGTAAGTCCCTTAACACTCACAGAAAATACCTTACAGTCTACTCTAAGTTACTCTATAACTAAAACTGACAAACAGAAAGCCAACGTGTTTAGATGTTGAATGCTTGGACACAGTGCAGTGTTGTCAAATCTTTTTTTGATTTATAGATCCCTAAATTTTCCATTGATGGGAAGGACACTGTGCAATAAATCTGATCTACTGACAGTAGATTCTTGTTCCAAACCCACTGGTGGACCACAGGTGGAACAAAATCTCGTTTTTGCATAGCGGGTTCCAGAGTAATTTACAATTAACCTGAGGAGCACACTGGACCTCCAGTGCTTGACAGGAATTTCACCATCACCTGCAGTTTAATGGAGAGTCAGATGTTTTCTTTTGGGGGCAAATCATTCAGTAGGAGTCAAGGAAAGTTAAGCTGGAATAATATGTGTGTTTTGAGTCTGATCCAAAGCACACTGATTGTCAGAGGGAGCATTTGCCCACATATTCCTGTGCTAGCAAAGATAACTTTTATAAGAAGCAACCATTGTAATGACTCAGAGTATAAATGGATAACATGAGGTCATAAAGGTATTTTCATGAGGTCCATAAAGGTATGTTCTTTGCCTCCCCTGCAAATCTATGGCTCTTGCATGGCACAGTAGTAGACATTTAGAGCCATACAGGCTGCTCACAGAGGTGCACTGCCATCCTTTATAACCTACAGTGGCAGGACTCAGTTTTATGTGAGAAAAGGTCTATTTTAAATTAGTAGACATGTACTGAACCCAGCACTGATCCTGAGGCCAAGGAGCATCTCAGCAGTCACACAACTTCACAGACAGGTGATGGGTTCTCTGTCTTCTAGTGACATCACACCCAGGCTGGATTTCACTGTACACCCAGAGTGAGGTAAATGTGCACTTTAATTAAAGGCAATGAAGTGTGGTATATATAAAAAACCCATCTAATTTAAATACATGATTTAAAATTTAGAAACATCTTGCTGAAAGTATACCCTGAGTTTCTGCCTCCTGTAAAATGATGTATTCCAACCCTGGTGGAATTAATTATTTGAATTAAATTGAAGAACAAATGGAGTGTACTGGAAAAAAAAATTCTTTTTGACTCAATTTGTGTCTGTGCTATTAGAGGATGCGAGAAGAAAAAGTTATGTAATTCCTTAGGACTGGTAGCTGAGCCTTTCCCAGCTCAGGGGTACCTGCATGGTGTGGAGCTCAATTTCCTCAGAGTATGTCAGCATCCCAACCAAATTCCATTGCCATGCAGTGTTTTCAGCCTGTAGTATGAGATGCCAGTTTTCTCCTAACTTAAAAATTGCTATAAATTACCCATGAGCACCATGGCTGCTTTTTTTTCAGTGGATGAGTTCATCCCTAAAGAATGTCTAAGAGCTATAAATAACCCTTAGCCACCTCATGATTGAACTGGTGGAATGAGAGCTGGCACTCAGAAGCCAAATGCTTTCACTATACACAGTAAGTATTCTTTTCAGTAAAATAAATTCCAAATATTTCAGGACTTAAGGCACAGAGGCTCAAAAAATCCAGCATCAGGACGCCCACTTTGATAAATAATTACATTTTGGAAAAATGCAGGATAATTTCATGATGGGCAAAAGTGTTTTAACTTTCACAGACATTTTACATAAGCAGAGGAGTTACACCATTGGTGTCAGAAGGATCTAGGCTTGAATATGCCTTAGGGGATGGAACCACTGTCACTTTCGGCCTTTGCTATCCCACCAGAAGTCATGACCAATCCCTGCATTCCCAGAGCCCACTGGAGTAGCAGCTTGTGGCAGCAGCTATTGGACAGGTTTAGCTGAGCTTGGAAAAACCACAAACCTCATCTGTTTGAGATCAGAGGAGCTGATTTTGACAATTCCACATCGCCCACTTTAGGAGTTTATCCAGCCTTTCCAAAGGCCAAACAAATGCAAGGAGCAAATTTCAATCCCAACAAATACAAGGAGCAAAGAGAACTCATACTCATCAACCCAGCCTTTCAGGATGCTCTATCTGGGAGTATGTATTAGCAATTTCAAGAATGCAAGGTCCCAAATTAGAACTTTACTCCCCTTTATCCCCAGATTACAGGAGTGCCAAGAGGCCAAGTTTAAGGGTGACTGTGTTCACTGGGAGCCCTACTGACCCTCAAGCAAACAGGCTCTTGAATTGAAGAGTTAACACCCTGAATTAAAACCAGCAGCAGAACAGAGGCAGCCAGCAAGGCCAGGGAAGGAGAGATACAAGTTATTTACATAAATCAGCTCTGGAAGGAGTTAGTAAAACCTAAAACCAGAAACACTTTATGTTTCCTGAAAGCAACAGGCAAAACCAGATCTAAACCAAAGTGGAATCCACCTTTGTTCAGCACTTGGAGATCTGAATGGGAGATCTAGAGCATGGGGTTTTTCTTCAGAAACAATGAGAATCAGCATCCACAATCAATATTAAAAAATCTGTCACTGCCACCCATCAGAAAAATCCAAATACTACCAACACCACATCCCCCCAGAAAAGAGCTTTTCTTTGAAGACAGACAAAACCAGGTTGTTACTACCTTTAAAAGCTGAGTCACACCATGTGGGCAGCTCTGGATTGCAGCAGACATCTGAAGAAGGGCCATCCCTCCCAGGAGAGCCCTGAGGTGGGATTTGATGGCTACTAATGGTAAATAACTTTTTTGGGGGTAGATGAGTATAGGATTATGTTCAAGTTTATTTCATAGCTAATGGATATAAATTTTAGGTAGAATAACCCTAACTGATTTATAACTGCATATTTATGTTATCTAATTTTCTATTTCTTTTAGGGGGATCACATAAATATTAATCTTTCCCTGAAAATAAAAAAAAACAGTCCTTTGTTACAAGAAGTGTGGCATTTTCACAGATCCTCCATTCACTCAAAAAGTATGAACTGATACATCTTTAAGAAGAATTTTTAATTTCCTAGGTGAGCTTTTCCTTGTTGCTTTAAAAAGGGGAATTTTGAAAAACTTTGATCAGCCATGTAATTTTTCTTGAAGACAATTCTTCCCTGTGAGGGTGGTGAGGCTCTGGCACAGGTTGCTTAGAGAAGCTGTGGCTGCCCCTGGATCCCTGGAAGTGTCCAAGGCCAGGCTGGACAGGGCTTGGAGCAGCCTGGGATAGTGGAAGGTGTCCCTGCCCATGAGAGGAATGAGATGAGCTTTGATGTCCCTTCCACCCAAACCATTCTGGGATTCTGTGATTTAATGAAAAGACTGAGTAATTAACTGATAGCATGATTTTGGAAAGTTTGATGAAATTGGATTTCCCATTTATGCCTTTTCTTCAGCATTTGATGTATTTTAGGACCGAGAACCTCTGTTAGTTTCACAGGTTTGCAAGAAGTCAGAGATGATGTTTTAAACCAAACTTTCCTCCAAAGGTATTAAGGAGCTTAAAAAGTTCCACTCATCTTTTTTTTTTTTCCTTCTTTTGCTCCTGCTCATCCTACAGTCAGGAATATTAAATATTTTTTCTTGTGTTTCTTAGATTTGAAATTCAGGTTTTTCAGCTCCACCACAGAGAAGCCCTTCTTACTTCAGCTTTACTCTCTTGCTTGTCTTGTCCTTCCTAAAGACTAATGAGATAACTGAGTGATGCTGCTTGGCTGCTGCTCAGCTGAAGGGACACAGGCAGAGAGTGCAAGTGCTCCCAAATGAAAGGAAGAGAAAGTACTTTTAGATTATACAAATAATCATCATTAGTTGTGTTTCCTGTCAGCTGCTGGATCCAAAGGCTTCTTTCCTGAGGAAGGTGAATGAAATTGTGGAAGAGTGAGGGACTCTGACAGTTCCAACAAGCCAAAATAAATGTAAAATTATTTTGTGCTCATCTTCAAGAAAATGAGGACCATAAAAGAGGTGTTGCTGTCCTACAGAATACATCACAACATCCTAACTCCTCCCTATTTGTCTGGAGAAAAATCCTCATCTGCAGTCTCAGAACTGTGGCTGAGAATCTGAGCTTCCATTTTCCTCACCTGCTCGTGAGCTTTGCACCCACAACCATGGTGCATTATAAAAGTTGTAGATGTGCAAAATCAGAGGACTCCATACAAAGCCACTGTGCTGTAAGAGCAAAGCACAGACACATTTTAGCAAGCCGTGTGTTCTGGTTTGCTATGCAGGCCACATTTAAAAACATTTTGCATATTTACAAAGGGCTAGTAGCCAATAAGCCCCAAATTCTGAAGAAAAGCAAGACTGACCAGACCAGTTTGGAATCTGGCCAAAGCCCTAAATGTCATGTTGCTCTCATGAGTCTGTAACCATCTGACCTTTATGAATGCAGGGGCAGTACAACCTTAGCAAGTCCACGGAGCTCTGCCTAACAGATCTGGCCCTTTGATTACATTTATTTTCTCACAACCACTGCAAAATTCAAGAACAACTCCATGCAATTTGATAAGAGGCAGAGAAAAAAATCAGCATTCAAATAGTCAGAGCATCAAGTCACAGCTTTCCAGAGGGAAATCCAGCAAGACGTGGGCTGGCCAAATCTTGGCTGTGCATGAGGTCACACCAGGAAGATTTGTGATGGAGTTTTTAATCCAATCATTCTTAACATTTACATGTTCCTGTGAATATTCCTGTGAATTCCAGCCTAGTTTTTTAGCCAGTGAGATGAACTGCTTAAATTTACCTCATCCTGGGAATGTGGGACAGTAACAAGTTCAATGTTTGCCTCACACTACTTACAGCTGAGTAGCAGGCTACTGCTAATAAGTGTTGGCACTGCTTTTCCTATTTAGACTGTGCTAGGAATTTGAAGATGTCTGGAGGGAAATGTGCTCCTCTGCCATGTTCCTGTTTTGGACAGCAGCAGGAGACCACCAAGGAAAGAGATGGGGTGCTGCAGAAACAAGGTTTGTGACTTGATAGCTTGGCTGATCACTTTACTGGTGCCCCTCTCCTCACACAAGCCAGGCTCCATTCCAGTCCCATTTTGTGTTCCACTGCAAACTCTGCAGTCACATAAAGCTGCAAAACAGGCTTCCAAATCCCAGTGTAGGTTTTATAAATGATGATAAGGCTGTGGAGTTAATTTTTATTTACATAACATTTCAGGCAATTGACATAAACATTTGTAAGTTGTATGGAGGAATGTCATGGCAGCTCAAAGGCCTGTATGGACACATGGACAATCCTCCAGACAGATTTAGGGACATCTGCTGCTACTTGTGCAAGAGAAAAGCACAACCTTCTCTCTCCATATTTTTACATGTGCTTGGCTTTCAAACATGTGAACAGTGCACACAGGCCCAGTGTTTTGTCAAAGGGAAGAGAAATGGACACGTTCCACAGGGATTTCATGGATTGTATTGATTTCCAAACCAAGCCTATTTAATTAGGGTGAGAAGGAAAAGGGCAGGAAGAATAAACAACACAGGCAATGGCAAAAAAAAATTTACAATAAAATATGTTCGCTCCCTTAAGCAATGGCCACCAGGATCAGCCACACTACACAAATATTCCAAGCCACAGCAGAAGGGGAAGAGTATATTAAAATAAAAATCAGCCACACACTGCCTTTGACAACAGACTTGAAAGAAGAACCAAAGGGGATCACACCTCACCCCTCTGTCCAGGAGCAGCACCCCCCTGGCTCAGAGAAGCAGGGCAGCAGCAGCAGCAGCACAGCCTCCCTCTGGCACAGTGCTAAATGCTATAAGGCAGGAGTCAAAGTCCAATAAAACAGAATGCCCAGCTGGGTTGATCCAGATGAGGGATCTTCTGGGCCCCGTGTTTAGTCCTGGCACCCTTGCCAATGCAACCAAAATGGAGAACTCTTCAATTCATGCTGAGCTCACAGCAATACAGACTTATTTTAGCATAAGCACCTGCCCTACAGACCAGGGAATCACTTCAAGAGGAGCAGGAAGACAATTCAGCAGGATTTGTTCAAGTTTATGAAAGCAGAAGGAAGGACAGATTTCCTACAGAAGTTAAAAAAAAAAGGACAGCATGTCTGTACGGGCTCTGGGATCCTCTCCCACTAGGCAGCTCCGAGTTCTCTGCTGATGACAGTCCCACGGGGAAGGAAGGGCAGCTCTGGTCTCCTACAGCTGGTGGAGGGTCTGTAAGAGCATGTGACGAGCAAATGAACAGGAGTCAAGAGCACGGTTGGGTCTGTGGAAAGAAGGGAGAGAGTTTTAAAATACTGAACTCAAGAATGGCTTTGTGTCTGCCTTTGACTAAGCGAATAAACACTGCTTCCAATGCATTGCATGTGTATGCCCCAAAACCTACAGATTTTGCCCTCAGTTACCTTTTCCAAAACCATTCTGTCACTGCTGGCCAGATCACTGCTTCCCATTCAGAGCCTGCTGTGGAAAACTCTCTCCTGAGAGTCCAAGTCAGGAAGGCAGTGGCCAAGAATTAGAACATTTATTTCCGTAACTATAAACAATCTGCTACTGACTTTTATCTCTGCAGCCCAGTGTAGAATGATGGAGGTGGAAACCCCCTTCCCTCTCTTCTAGCAATGGGTTTTTCCCATAAAGTTTCACTGTTTAGAGCCCCAAAACACAGGAGATTATCCTGTGAGCACTCCAATCATTTCTCACCAAGTCATCTGCTACCTATAATCAGATGGTGACTTTGGTCTCAGGACTTTTAAAGTCTTTAAAAGAGGCAGCATAACCTCCTGTTACTCTTCCCTGATGTCAAGCAACACCTGACTGGCTTTGCTGGGCTGATGCCGTTTAGGTTTTGCCTTTTTTCTTTTATATGTTCTCTGTATTCTTCACACATGCATCTGCAGTTCTGTGGTCCATTGTATCAGTGACCAGTTTTCCCAGTACCTTTCCATGGCCTTCCTTAAGCAGAAAGACAAAACAAATTGCAGAGCTCCAAGCCTCAGGAGATACAAGGCTCCATACTATCTATCTTGGTTCTTCCTGGGAACCAAGGCCAAGAACAACTCTTCAAGATACATTTTCATGGACAAAGTACAACTAGTGCTGAAGGGGGAGGTTCCAGAGAAGGGGCTTGACCTGGGGGGAATTGCATCACCACTTGTCCTCCTAACAGATGCTTCTTATCAACTATGCTAGTTTTCTAAAACTTATAAAATGAACTCACCCCTGGCGGGGGTGGACTTTTGTGGACATCCTTCCATAGCTGCCTCTGAAGGTCTTCAAATAAAGATCCCCTTTTATATTACCTCCTTACTAAAATTATCTCCAGTTTATTTTCCAGGTTGGGAAAAAGGCAACAGGGCCACCTTTCAGGGTGCCTTACAAACAGCCCGCAGAACATGCAGAACACCACCTGAAAGGGCCCAAGACAGAGGCTGCAGTAGCTAAGTCAGATTTCCACAAAATAATCTGCTCCCTGAAGTTAAACCATGGAAATACACTCACAGCAGGGTTAACATGAGGCCAAGTTTCTGTAATGTTTCCATCACCTCCCAGTAACATATATTTCTGGTTTTGCAGGCTAATTTTTTTTCTGGCTCAGCACCACTGAAACTTTTACCAGTCTCAATCCATCCATTAGGGAGCTTCCTCCAAAGAATTTTAATCCAATGTTTTCCACTGTTCTGAGAATAGAAATCATTAATTTTACCTCTCTCTTGCCTCACCACAGCAAAATAACCTTTAACAATGCACAGCTGTGAAGCCTACTCAATTTGGGGAGCTGAAATGAAGAGTGGAATATCTAGGAAGGAGCAAGGAGTTCACCTCCAGGTGTAGAGCACGAGACCAATAGCTGCAGAGGTTCTTTGGTACTTCACTCCATGGCTGCTGCCCTTTAACAGAAGCACATCCTGGAGAAGACTGAACCCTTTTTACTCCCCCCAAGAGCCATTCAATGCCTCACACTGAACACACAGTGCTGCAGAATCACAGCTTGGAGTTGATCTTCAGAGTGCTGGGAGACATATTTCAGCCCTGATCTTTGGAAGACCCAGCCCTGTTTGCAATGAGGGAGTTGGTTCCATCCAGGCAGCTGCCCATTTTTGGAACTAGAGAACCTGGACCACTGATATTGACCACAGACAAGATCTCTCAGCCCCCTCTCCTGACACTAAGCCTCCTCTAGCAACACAATTCTCTTTATGGGTTACCTGCCTGCCACCCTATGCTACAGACTGTTGGAAGAGTCCAGGGATATGATGCAATTCAACAGTAAAGAGCAACATAAAAAAAAATCCCCTAAAAACCAGCCAAACACAACCCCCATCACCTCCAGCAAGTCCCAAGTGGGCAGGCAGACATCCACACACTTTCAGCATTTCCACTTAAAAAATTATGGAGAAGCACAAGTGGATTCACAGCACCCTCTTGCGTCCAAAAACCCCAAATAAAGCTTGACAGCAAGCAGAGTAAGATGGATGCTGTTTACAGTCTGTATCTAAAATTCTGTAATTATTATTGAACAGAGAACACTGCCTACAACAACAAATTATCACAAAAGGAAGGAGGTAAGTGCCTGTTCCAGAAGCCCCTTGCAGTGAAAGACAGCAGAGCTCTGGCCTAGGCAACTACAAGAACTTTACAGCTCTAAAAGCCCAAAAGAGCTAACTGCAAACCAAAAGGAAGAAAAAAAAATAGAAAATACCACAAAAATGCATATTAGTTTTCTGTAAGTGGAAGAATCCCAGGTTTGACAGAGTGGAATTAGATTTGTTGCAGAAACAGAGGCCAGATGAGTTCTGAATATTACTAGGTTAACCAAGCAGAGGCTTAATTTTAGGATTGCAATTTTACTCTGACTGAATTCCAAGAGGAGACAAGGGATAGAGGTTAATTGAGAAGCTGTGTGTTGGTTTTGGCTGGGATAATTTTCTTCACAGGAGGGACCGTGTTTTGGATTTGTGCTGGAAGCAGTGCTGCTAACACAGGGATGTTTCAGTTGCTGCTGAGCAGGGCTCACACAGCACCAAGGCACTTTGTTTCTCACCTCTCCTAGCAGCAAGTAGGCCAGGGGTGCACAAGAAGCCAGAGGGGACACAGCCAGGACAGCTGACCCCAGCTGGCCAGAGGGATATCCCACAGCACATGGCAGCATGCTCATCAGATAAAGCAGAAGGAAGAAGCTAGCTATGATGGAGCTTTCCTGGAGATGGTGGAAGTGGTAAATTAATTCCTTGTTTTGCTTTGCTTGCAGATGCAGCTTTTGCTTTACCTATTAACCCATCTTCACACCAACCCCCAAGTCTGCTCACTTTCAGTCTTCCCCTGCTCTTCCCCAACCCACTGGGTTGAGAGTAAATGGCTATGGGGGGCTTTGGTGACAGCTGAGGTGAAACCACACCAGGCTGTTTTAACTGGTCTGGGGAGGCTCTTGAGCTGTTTACATTTACCCAGACAGATTTAAGAGCTGTTGTCCTTGTTCCCTTAAGGGAAAGCATTGTAAGAAAGGCCTATATTCATATAACAGAGAGAGATTGCCTGTATTTAGTGTACTTCATTATGCAGCACGGGACAAAAGTTTCCCTATGAAATCACAGCTTGCAACAAGTTTGTAAAGCAGAAAACTTCAGCTCCAAGCATTTCATAGCACCAGGGCCAGTGGAGCTTGGATGAGCATTGGTACATAGCAGGAGAAGGCAGGAAGAGCTGCCTTCTACTAAGGGAGGCTCTCAGCTCTCACTCAGCTTCTACAAGAGCCTATGAACAGTCTCATACTTCCCCCAAAAGACTCTCCCCTCTTGTTCGTGTAGTGAAATGCTGGCTCTGGCTTCAATAGGGTTGTTGATGAAGACCAAAACTTTACTCTTTATTTTGTCATATAATTATGTATGTATGTATAATTATGTAGCATCAGCTACAGCTTAGAAACATTTATTGGGAAAAGCCTACATGCACATGTACAGGAAGAGGGGAGACAAGTGTCTTTTCTGAACAAAATGTGTTAGGAGACTTAGAATTAAGAGGCTACTCTGGGCACTGCTACCTGACATAGCCAAATGCCCTGAATCACTGTAGGAAACAGCAGAAGTTCAGTGATATGGCAAGTCCTGGTACTTCTTGTTTAAACCTATAATGATTGAGTTGGAGGTATATTTCTTCAGTTGGTAAAGCACATGGTCACTGGCTTTTAAGTGCCTTAACCTGATCAACACAAAGAGAGGAGGCAGCAGGCAGAGTGTTCCACAAGAAGGGCCTCCAGTTGGCATTTGCACATGTGTAAACAAGACACTTTATTTTCCAAAACTGACATTAGCATGGTTGGTGCTTATGTAGCAGTGGTTTGTGTCCATATCAGTCTTGACAGCTTCAGCCACACCAATGCTTGGAAAAACTCTTTCCCCCCATCACAACTGGCCAGCTTCCAAGCCCAGTAGGACCAAGACAGACTAGCAGTATTTGACTGCATTCCTACTGTCCATGTTTCATACCGACCACAACTATCTGATGCCTCCACCTTTCACCAGCAAGGGACCCTAAGCAGCTGCTGCCAACCCATATACCATGAAATTCAGGAAAGCCTCATTTTGGACCCTACTAAAAAGCTGCTCTCACCCTACACAGCACATGGTCCATGCTGAGCCAGCCACCAAGCTCCAAACAGATTTCAGGCCTCTGCTGTTTTGCCTGAAGTGACGTTTTTGGACTGCTTCTCTGACTGTTGAACAGTAGTATGAAATCCTATTGCAAATCTCTTTGGGGGGTTTTCCCCCCTAAATATCAATGCTGAAGTTGACACTGATTTAATTCAGTAGAGATATGGTTTCCATAGTCATTTAAAACACTAAAAAAACTAAAGCTGGTGGGGACAGGGGTTGGTTCTACACCTATTGTGGAAGTAACATTCACTACAGGCAGTCAGTAAAAGCAGCTTCTTCAGTACTTATGCTCCCCATTCAGTTCTCAGAAAAATCACTAACTTGGTTGCTGTCACAGTAGGAAGTTCATTTAAAAACAAATTCAGTCTTTGTGTTTTGCAGTTTTCATCTGCTGGTGCTCAGTGTCACACAGCATGACAACTCTGGCAGAGCTCTGCTGACCCTCAACTCTGAAGGAGGCCTTGGAGGGCACAGTTAGATCCAGTGTATGCACAGTTCACTCATGCAGTGGCCAGAAACCCAGCAGGTTTCCTTAAGCTCAAAACAGCTCTTCTGTGAGAAGCATTAGCAGTCTCTCCTTCAGAGCCACCTCCTTGCAAAGCCAACTTCCCACTTTTCCCTCTTTAGGATTTTTTAAACTCTGAACCTCACATACTGCAGATAAAATAGAGGCCTATTAAGCTATTAATGCTCAGTTTTAGAACAGACATTTAGTGGGCTTTCACAACAGCTTACATGTAGCTATTAACCCTCAAACAGTTGCACAAGCTCCCACAGAGAAGACTGCATGGCAAATACAATACTCACTTTGTAACAAAAGCTGAGAGAACTGGGGCCAGGGATTTAGGGAAATAATCCTGCTGGACCATATGGTTCAAGGTCATAAGAATACCATAGAGGCTTGGTACAGTTTTGACCTTCTCTTCACTCTGAGAAATGGACAAGAAATCAGACATCAGACAACAGGGATTTGGTTTAAGCCACTGTAATTCACAGACAAGGAATTCTCTCTGAATGAAGTGCTCCCACACACTGCAGGAGAGAAAGCTGGTCACTAGCTTAAGTACAAGACAAAGGTAGCCAATTCCACAGCCTCCCAGCACCTGAAATAATGTATCAAGAACATTCTAGTACTTATCAACTGACAGTAGTACTAATAGGGAAAGGGAAGTAGTGAACCTACAAGTGAAGCATCCAAATCTTCTGAGAGGCTCTCTGTCAGTGTTCTCCTGAGGAACTTCACCAGATTTCAGTCCATAAAGAATTCAGTTGCCTTAATTTTTATTGTATTATTCTGTAGCTCATTTTTATAACACCTCCAGCTCTTTCACAGGCTCCCTCCAGAACCTGACGCAGTGTTCCCAGAACTGGTCTCACAGTTATGTACAAGATAAGGCCAACAGTCACCTCCTTGCTTACATGATGCATAAGTTATTCTTACTCCTAATGTGATGTTACCCTACATGTCCCAACTCTTACATTGTTTTCACTTATTTCTCTACTGGCATTTCAACAAAACTCCTCACTCTGCAGACAGGACCCAGACCTGTGTTCCTGCTGTGTGACCTTGGAGTTCACAGCATTAAGAATATCTGTTGCTCACATGCTTCCAGCTACACAGGACTGAAAACAGAGTATGCACCTTCTACACATGCAGGGACTGGGGATGAATTAGGCACATCACAGATGTGAATCAGCAGCTGATCCTCCTGGGCTTTTCATCAGTGCCACTTCCTGGCCTGAAAGAATTCTGCAGCAGCACAGGTTTGTGCTTTGTGCCTCATGCTTTTCCATATGGGCAAGAGGTAGGTGGCAGTCCTCAAAACAGACATTCTGCAGAACCAAATTCCACCTTGGGTTCCATTGACCTTTCTGGGAAGTGGGAAGCTCAGTGCTGGTCCAGCATACAATGAATACAGGAAGAGGCAAAACTGATTGTTAGGAAATTAAGTCATACCCATGCATGTCAAAGAGGGTCTGAATGCCAAGCTGGATACTACCAGAAGGACATTCATAAACCTGCTTAATAGCAGGCTGCTGTAACAGATGATGGCTTTTCTGTAGTTTAGAATTGTCTTAGTCCAAGTTTATATTCTCAGCTTCCAGGTCTTGAGGCAGTGAGAAACACTAACCCTTGCAGCACAAGCAGGCAAAGGTGTTAAAGGCTTTGCAGAGAGAACCACTCCACAGTCACCTCACTGAAAATAAAGCTACTAATTCTGAAAATCACAGGCTTCCTACTGATCCCTCCATCTTCTCACAGTAAGTTCATTCCTTGCAACTAAATGCTTAACACTAGCATTTGGCAAAGAGTCTCCAAAGCAAAAAGTTGAATGCCACTGATCTGGCATGAGTAGATGATACTTGCATGAGTAGATACTGGCACGAGTAGATGATTTTTGAGACATGCTCTCAAGAAATGCCCCAAAGGACCCCAATAACTAAAAACATTGGCACGGCTTTTACAGACATCACAGTCCAGCAGCAGCATCACTGCCCTACCTGAGCCTGCCTACCTTCAGGGAATGACTGAGAACCCAGGGCACATTAAGCAGGAGACGTACAAAAAGGCGACACATACTTCATCCTAATGCAACCTTGCAGGTCCAGCAGCAACTGCAAATTGCAGACTTCCTTTGTCCCTGGGCATCAGGCATGCACAGGCACTCAGCTGCTTCCATGGCAACATAATTACCCAAAATCCTGCCAGTCCGGCCTTCAACAGCCTAAACAGACCATGACTTAACTCTTTCCTGCTTCCTCACCTTAAGTAGTCCCATGTGGACCAAGAGGTTTGAGATGAATGCATCTGAATTAAACGTGGCAGAACTGAAGGCTTTTTTCATCAAGGCATCTAAAGAGATAAGCACATAAGTTTAATCAACACAAAAGAAGGACATTCATGGATTTCAAGCTTAAAATGGATCATACAGAAACTCAGCTGTTTAATCGGTTTTGTGATATAGTATCTGTTAAGATTTCATTTGTCTATGTAGCTATAAGCTCTGAAACACTAAGACAGGTAAAACCCCTTAAGCATAAAGGAGAAAAAAAAATTTAAAACATCCAGCAAAACACACCAAGCCCACATGAGAATTCCCACACGGCCAAGCTTCAGATGCAGTGCACCCCAGTCCTGTGCACCACCAGCTGCTCTGCTCAGTGCACTTGAGCATGCATGCTGTATATACATACACATAAACATGCATACAAACACGAGCAGATGACCTAGAGCTCATCAAGATGTAGAGCCTTGACTTCTTAAAGGACAGCAACAATTCACCTTTCATTTGAAACCACAAAGAATGAGAGAACACCATGAGAAAGTTTGTTCAGCTGTTTTCTGAGCTCCCTCAGGACCAATACTATGCCACAAACAATGGGCTTTGATCTCTCATGTGTACAAGGTGGCAAGGCAACCCATTTTTGACCTCTGACAACTGTTTTCTTAGAAGGGCAGAATTCACTAGAATGGCTGTAGAACAGTGCCAGACATTAACCAGGGCCCTCACTGTCATCTGATGGCTGCTTTTATGGAAGGAAAGTAATTGCCAGGTTCTACCTTTCCTGAAGAAGCAAGAATAAATACGTAAACAAACATACTTGAGACAACACTAATATCCTTTGCTCCATTTTTTACTGGAGACAACTCATAACAGGCATGAGCCAAGCTGCACTAGCTCAGTGAGGTGCCACCTGACTATTTTTCACTGATTCAACCCACAACCAACTGCAGAGAGCTCTTGTGTTACTGTTTGCAAAACAGTTTCACCACATCTGAATTCCAAACTAGGGAAATGCATAGTACACCACTTGAAGTGGTCTTCAAAATAATTGATCCAATTCTTTTGCACAATATGGTGTGGGAGAATTGAACTGCTGGGGGAGTGGAAAAAGATGAAAGGCAGTGGTCAGATGCCCAGGATTGCTAAGAAATTCCCATTTCCAAGCAAAACCATGAAGGAATATACTAGTAGTCCACACACTCAGACCTAACCCAAACTACTATTCCAATATAGTGTGAGAAATGGTCCCTTCTTTGAAGATTGGTTTCTGTGTCTTGCCCCATGTTGGAAATCTCTGCTTCCTGAAGAAATTAAAGATAAGAGACAGCAACTAGGAGATGTCTCTTTACAATCTCAGAACACTACACTAGGGAGGCACTTCCTGCAAAATGCTTTTTAAATAAACAGCCTTGGAAAGGTAACTGGCCTTAAAAAACACAACTACTGGCTTTGGACAGCCCAGCACCAAGGAGATGCAGTAAGGGCAGCATCAGGCCACTACAACAGACAGGCTTTGGCAGCACAAAATATTCCAGGTTCAGAATGACTCTTCCACTCCACACAACAGCAGGACACAGCTTGGCACTTTGTTATCTGCCAGGGACAAAAAGGCCCAATGGTCTGGCTCACAGGGGCCTTGTCCACCTTGCAGTGGTGTCTACGGCACTGAACCAGGTCACACCACAAAATGAGGAAAGGCCCAATCACCTGTTGTTTCATGCACTGCTGTTTTCACTGGGGCCTCATCTTTAAAGACTGAGGATATCCTTAGGAGGGTTGCAACTACTTTCTCTACATCAGATGTATCTGTCTGAAAGAGAAAAAATAGAGATCAGTTAACTGCTAGACAGCTACACAACATGGGTCTCTGCTAGGGCTGTGGAAAGAATTAGTCTTCAGATCACTGACATCAGCTTTGCCTTGGCCATATCACAAGGCACAAGCAACACAAACACAATTACTTTATGTAGAAGCTCTGAAGCCAGTTTAAGCATTAGCTGCATCATCTCCTTCCATAAAGCTCTTTGGGATCACTGGAGAAAAGATGCAAATCGAGGTCAAGTTATCACTCTGGTAATTAAACAATTTTGAGAGAAGAATCAAGCCCAGACAAGCACCAGCCCACCTACCTGCTGAGCTATCAGCACAGAGCACTTTGGTCCTAGTCGCAGCAGCTTCTCTGGTGATGGGAAAGCAAGGAACGTGGCAACATCCACAGGAGGAGATGGCACTGGAGTTGAAGCCTGAAAGGTGGAATACATCTCAAGTTTATTCTTGGAAGTAAATAAATTGGTTCACAGCAAAAGCAGATGGAGCAGCTCAGGGCACAGCTATACCAGGCCAAAATCTGCTCTGCTTGAAAACAGCCTGAGGCTGACCTAAGCCCAGAGCTGAAGTGGCCAGGATATGCTAGCACAAGGGCATGGCACTGCATGTACAAGGTCCCCACCACTTCCTGAACATGGAAGACTTCTGATACCCATGTGTTGCTACAACCACTACTCAGCCTTTCCCTCCACGCAGGGGTACAAAATGCCCACTTGAACAAAACATATTTCAACTAATCCATTTTATTTCCTGAATGTTACCTCCCTGGTGCAATACTGCCAGCCCATGCAGGAATGTGACTGCCTGTCAGCACTTCAAGTTCAGACTCCACAATCTCATTTCCTCCTTTACTCTTCTCCAGCTGATGAAACCAAAATCCATCTGGCAGTAACCTTACCTGTGAATCAATTATCTTCTTAGGAGTCAGTGACTCCTGTTCTTCTGCTCCTCTCTCCTTCAGCTGTTGCTGCTCCTCCTCCTCTTCCTCCTCCTCATCTTCATCTTCCTCCTCCTCCTCATCATCCTCCTCCCCTTCATCATCACTAAGGTTAGAATGTTACACATTCCATTAATTACACACCTGGAATTCCTGTACACTGAAACCCAAAAGTTTTCAAGAACAAAAGAGCAGCCTCTCCTCAAGGTCCTACTGCAAGAAGCACATGTCACCTACAACACACCAACAGGACACTCGGACTTCAGTCACCCAGCTGAGAACAGCAAGAACAGAGCAACAAACACAATCAGTTACTTAAGCTGAGGTAAGTCCATCAATGAAAATATGACAAGTTTTAGACACATCCTTGGCTGTGCTCCACACTCAGATCAACATCCACCAGCAATGAGAGAGTTCTTATTTAAAATGAGATAGGTCAGTGAAAATGTTTATGAAAATGGTCAGAAAATTTCTGATTTCAACTCTGGTACCATGCTTACCTCAAAGATCCCAGCACTGATGCCATATTGAAGCCTTCAAGGATCTCATGGAGCTGCTCACACACCTCTTCTCCCAGACAGTTACCTAGGTTGACAGAGGAAAAGGAGTGGACTTGACAGATGCACATAAGTTTGTTCTTGAGGACTTAGCTGTATATTCTTGTCTATCTCTTGTTTCTGAAATCAAACATGCCACTTCTGCACAACACCTTCGAGGCAGCAACACAAGCTGCACTTATCAGAATCAAACAGTTGTTAAAGAAATTTCAGCAGCATTACACAATGGCTGGAGAGGAAAATCCCCTAATGCTTCAGAGCTTGTTTGAGAGACTAGCTGCTATTTCTCTAAATAGCTCTTGTTCTTAGTGATTCTAAAACAAGGACACAGCACAGCACCAGTGAAATGCGGTGATCCACGGTATGAACAGCAAAAGCCAACAAAGGCAAAGTTCTCACACTCTTCTGCAGAGCTGCACACAAAGGTTTTTGTTTACAAGTATGAAGTATCTGAGATAGAGCTGAATAATTAAGTTTTACTGAAAACAGGAATAGGTATCAGCCTAATCCTTCCACCTTATCAGGTGTACCAAAAATGCTTACCAATTCACTGAGCTCATGGTTTAAGAAAACTTTCAAGATCTAACCATTTCCTGTCCCAAGGTCATGCAAGTTCAGCTACTGAGTACTGTTTTTTATATGCTGACAATTGCAAGAATCCAACATATGGTTCTGTCAACCTTCTTCCTTGTGGTTTCTGATTGGAACCAAACTATATATAGTTTGATCTAGCAAACCCACATACCATTGAGATCCAACTTCTCCAACTCAGTCTTATCTTCAATAGCTTCAGCAACAGTCAGAGCAGCATCTCGCTTGATCTCACAGAAAGACAAATTCAGTTCCTAAAAATGCAAAAGAACATTTTGTCCGCAGAATTCCTATTGAGATGTATCATATCCATAAATTTCATATCCTCACAAGTGTCCTGGAAAGACTCCTTTGAAGAGGCTCTTGGCAAAAAAAAGTGTTATTAATTGAAAATAAAGCATGACATACTCCTACCTCATATACTTGAAAGGGGAATTTTGAAACATACTGGTAGCTAGGAGCTGCACTATTAAAGGTGGCAATTTTAAAATGCCTACAAATCACTGCTCACCTAAAAGGCAGCAGACATTTCAGTCCTTAGCAGTCAGCTGACTGCAGATCTTCACTTATCAAGGGTCTCAAGAGCACTCCAAAACTCCCACTCTGGTAAGTCTAACAGAAGAAGGGCAGCTACTGTACTAAAGAGATTGCACATTTCCTTTGACACCTCAGTTGCAAGTTAAGGCCTTCAAAAAAAAAGCCATGCGTGGTACTACTTCTGACAGATCCAGCCAGCAGAAAAACCATGTGGACTAGTAAGAGTAAAGGAATTCAACAGCCAGACACCATCCCCCACCATTCCACATTGTGCTCAATCAATCCCTTCCTGAGAAGGGATTGAACATTAACAGGAGAAGGGAAGCAGTCCTTGAACAGAATGAATCAGCTGCAATTGCTTCATGCTACCTTCCCTTAACCATTTCTGCTCTGGAAAAAATGACTTAACTTCTGTCTGTTCATCTCAATACCCCATTACTTAAGTTTGCTTGGGAGATTCAGACCAGTTCCAGCAGAAGTCCCAACAAGGGACCACACACCACAAAGAACCTGCTTCTCTCTACACCAGGTTCAAACACTCAAATAGGTATTAGGTTAATTTTTGTCTTTGACTGCAAGATTAGGAATCACATGTTCAGCGTCTGTCTCAGGGTAGTTATGACTCATGGCAGGTATTTCTAAAGATCCTGGCTTGCTTGTTATAAATTTGACTTCAGCCTATCCAGAATGTTGTCAGATTCAAGTCCTGTGCAAATACTGATGTAGGAGGCTGTGGTATCACCAAAAAACTAAGAATACTCGGACCCTTGACTGATGCTCTAACAAAGAAAAAGCATTAACTGTACGAGCTATGAAATGCTGAAAAGACAAGCTGCTCATGAAGTCCCCTTCATGTCACTCCCCACTCTTGAATCTCTGGGAAGTTCTAATAGCAGGTACTTCCATGATCAGATTTCTTGTGTAGCACTTGCAGAGAGTTGAGCCAACAGTGGCAAAAAGATCAAGCAAAGACTAAAGAGATCACTGATACACCTCCACACAGCACTGCCCTCACTGGATGGTGGGATGCCACTGATCTATAGCACAGCCTGTTGGTTTCAGCTATCTTGAAGTAATCAGCAGCAGTAGGAGAATGAACAGAAAACCATGAAATGGAAAACTTGACATTTTTCCAAAGAGCTGACCAGCAGGCAGACAATACCTTTAATTTATGAAGCCCTTCTTTAACAGCATCAGCAATAGCAACAGCACCCTTGGAACGCACCAGGCAGTCCCCAAAGTTGATCACTTCAATCTGGCGAAGTGCCTTCAGAGTCTGGAGAGCAAGACAGCACAGATTTGAAAGTGGACATGCAAGTAAGTCAACATCTTATTACTTCTGGAATGCCATCTTTCCTACTGCAACATCACATGGTTCTACCAACCCAAAGGTGCTAATGCAAACCAGACTTGAGACAAAACCCAAAACAACGGCTTAAAACAACTCACGTCTGCCATGGCCACAGCTCCTTTCTCTGTGAAGGTGTTGTCATTCAAGTTTATAACCTTAAGCAGTGGGTTGATAGCAAAGGCCTGTGCCAGTGCTGTTATGCCAGGATGGTTGATTCCATTCTGTGGCATATGAACCTCTTCTAGAGTCCCAATGATCTGGGAAAGGATGTAGACAAAAAAAAAAAAAAGTTTTAGAAAGCATTCAGCTTCAATTCACCTTCAGCTCAAGAGTATGCTGCTCCATTCTTAGGATTTACTTAAAGTTGTTTTGAGTTTCAAAACTCTATTGGTTCTTCTACAGTGAATTATTTACTAGCAATTCTGTCACAAATCTAAGTAAAATCACAGACACATAGCAAGTGTCAGATACATACAAAGCCCTGATTCAAAGAGATACAAGTATCATTGTCCTATATGCCTACTCTAAAAAACTTAAACCAAGAGTTCTTCATCTGTGGTTCAAGAGCACTGAAACAGACCACACAACATCACTTTAATTTTCTAATTAAAATCTACATTTTGCCCTGATTACAGAAGCAAACATGTAAGAAACCTAGTACAAATATTGTTTATGGACTAAACAGCATGCCACATAACACAGTAATTAATTCCATTTTGGTAGTGCCATTCAATCTTGATTCTCCATGAATCACATTGTTATACAAGTCTAGTTTTTAAAAAGTCTTATTTTTGCCATGATTACTGATTAATCAAAATCACATCTAGGCAGTTCTTTACAAAAAGTCAACCTGTAACTTGCAATATCATTGTTAATATACCTGACAATCTGCATTGTAATTCAGAAGTCACTTCTAGCAACAACTGAGGTTTGAATAGGGAATTAGGTGGCCCCAATCACAGTGAATTGTCTTCCTCCCACCAAAGTGCAAGTGTGCCAGTGCCAGCTAGAGAAAGCCAGGCAACACTTCAAGCTCTGGCCAGATGATCCTACCAAAACCACCGGGCTGCTTTTGCCAGAGGACTGAGCAAAGCAGCACTCATGAGAACAAGCTGAGATACCCACCCCAGTGCCAATTACCAACCATTAGCATGGAGAGAGGAAAAGGAATAGGACTATTAAATTACTCAGGAGATGACTATTTCTCCCTCAGGTACCTACTTTACACAGCAACTAGCTATGTGTTTGGAAATTCAGGTCACAAAAACACTCAGCCAGCAACTCTAGTTCCACTTGTTGAAGACTCCAGTTTCAGCAGCAAGAAACATCATGACTTCAGTGAACAGACCACCAGCTCCTGCTTCCTAGCTGAGGCAAACTCTCTGTGCATCATCCTTAACACTAGCACTGAATCATACCTTGCTCCCATTTGCTGTCAAAGCAGCTCTGCTTTGATACTCACCCCGAAGGCTTCAGCCAGGGCAGTGGCACCATCATTCTCCAGACGATTTCTGCCAGCCACAAATATTTTTAAAGCAAGAGGCTTGCCCTGGGCACTTGATTTCCTGTGACACTCTTTCAGAGCAGTTGCCAATATCTAAAGACAAAACAAGCAGCTTATAATCCCCCAGCATATCACTCTACAGGAATCCTACATTGTTTTGTAGATCCACCTCTTGAGAAATACTTTGGGCATCACTGACAGGTACCTGTTTCTACAGCAGGTACACAATAAAACTCTCTACCTGCAACACCTCCACACTGGTCTCAGGCAAGAATTGATAATTTTACAACACTAAAACACACTGAGCCATCAAGAACATTTTGCTTCTACGCAGGAAAGATTATATGGGTAGGAAGTTGACCATGAGCTACCAATACACACTTCAAGCTAAGGAATTCTACTGGGCTGCCCTGGGAAAAAGGACTCACAGAGGGTCAGATCCTTCTCTACTTAGCTCTGTGAAATGCATCCAAGCACAGTGTCTGGGCTCCTACATTGATTTACTGGGGCAAGTCCAGCAAAGGGTACCAAGGACAATTGAAGAACTGGATAATTTTACTCACTAGGACAATACTGGCCCCTGAAATTAAGGCTGCAGAAGAAAAGGCTCTGGGGGACATATTATCCATGTGTAAAAATAGCCAGAACAACAAGATAAGGAGAGAAGGTGGTATAAAGAAGGCAGAGTCAGACAGAACTGCACACAAAGCGCAGGGAAAACACCACTTTAACACAAACCCCCTTTTTTTACTGTGAGGGTTGTTTAACACTGGGTTAGGTTATTCATAGAGCTTGTGAAGTCTCCATATTCAAAACCTGACTAGACCAAGCTTGAAGAACCCGGTGTACTTGTAGTTGCCTTAAGCAGGGGAGTTGGCAATCACCAAAGATTGCTTCCAACTTCATTCCCAAAGAGGAGATAACCTTTACCTTGCCACCACCAATGCCCATGCCACAGTTATTGAGCTTGAGCTCCTGCAGAGTGTAGCATGCAGGGCTCTTCAGCAGAGCCTCAAAGCCACGCACACCGTCTGGCCCAAAGGCATTGTCACTCAGGTCCAACTCCACCAGCTGGGCTCCAGCAGCAATGAGTGCATCCCCCAAAGAGATCTGTAAGGAAACAGATGGCAGTGGGAGGGGGGAATGGATTAACTTCTAGTGACAGCATCACTGCAGGGGCTAGGTATGACAGTGATGCTGCAAAAAAAATTTCCACTTTGAAGACATTCTGCAAAGCTGCATGGGGAAATAAAACTTTACTGCTAAATCCAGAGAGGAAGTTGCACAAATTAAGCTAAAGATAGCCATGAAGTAGTTATCAAGATACTATCCCATCCCTTTAGGTCAAATACTTTTCAAAGTGAATCTCCTGCTCTACAGTGCTGAAATGTTGAGCTTATGTTCTGGCTTCACAGGACTCGAGGAGACAAGGAGCTCTGTACAGGTCTTAGAAGACACAGCCATATGATTTACTTTGAAAGCTTAGCTCTCACTTTATCTATTGGGTCATGAAGATGGTTTTTCCCAGTGAAAAGCTCCTTCACCAGCATGGACTCACATTTAGCCTTTAATCAACTCCTCTCCACCATACAGTAAAAGCAGAAGAGAACCACTCACCTATTCTGAAACATTTAGCACTAACAACACAGAGAAGGATCAGCTCTGTACCAAAATACAGACTCCCACAAAAACCATGACAGGTGAGAAAAGAGGTTATATTAGTCAGAAGTCTCAGATCTAGTTTTTACTTACCAAAGCAGGAGGGATCTCAGACCTTAGCCTGCCTGTGAACATGTCACTCCAATGACACCTCTAAAATAAGAAGCAGACAGATAAACCCCACTAAAATATTTAGGTCAACTCAAATGTAATAAACATTTACACATACAAGATGCTTTACATCACGGGAGACAGCTTAATGCTGTCTCCTTTCCCTTGGGTTGTCATTTGATTGTAATAAAGAGCTGCAAGAACCAGTGTTACAATCACTTCACTTGCAAGGACAAAGTAACTGAAATTCTCACTATAAACATTATACAAGAATTCTTGTTTGTGTTCAAGCTGGAATTATTTTTTTGCTGAGAAAACTGCCACTAAAAAAAAACAACAGGAAACAGAAGAATACATTAGCAATGCAGATTTTACTAAGGTATGAAGCCCAACAATCTGAACTTACTTGAAAAGCCACATTTGGGTGATTAATACATATCAATGTCTCATACCACTCTCCTTCAAGGGACAGTGTAGTGCCTCTAGTAGCACAGCATCCCCTTAACATTAGGCTAAAGCAACAGTAGGAAAACATTGCTTGAGCAAAGATGACCCTCCTGTTGCATTTCCTCCCTACTCAGACATTCTCTGAAGACTCACTCTAAAGAAGATTCAGCTCAGTTTTTCAGAGAACTTCATTTGAACTTAGTCTTCTGTTGCCATGGCTTTGTTTACAGATGCTGCCTTCAATAGAGGCTCTTCCTCACACAGCTTCCCAGCTTTAAGATTGGAAGCCTTCTCCACAGGAGGTTAGGATGCCAAAGGTATTCCCATTATCCCAAAGTCTCCAAGTTATGCTGTATTTTCTTAAGATTGCTCTTCCTCCCAGAAGAGCCACCAAGCAAGCTTCAGAGGTAACCCAAGGCAGGTCTCTGTAGGAAGAGTCTAGACAGGCCTACATTATTTCCTCCCCTTCACTACTCCCCACTTAAGAATCTCACCTTGAGCTCACTTTTCTTCTCCAAGGCCTTGGCAATAACTTTTGCTGCCTCCACACCCACTGTGTTGCCTTCCAGGCGCAAGGCTTCCAGGCCATCAAATTCCTCAATTTGCTTGATCACTTCTTCAGCTGCAAGAAGCAGATAATCTAGTTGGCCTTTTAACCAATGTCTTGGTTACCACAGTAACCCTCTGAGATCCAGTAAAAATCTAGTTCCTCTAGCAAAAACAGCTAGAGCAACACCTGAAACAGCAATGGGAACAGAGCTGAAGTGCCAGACCACCAGAAAGGACACTCTCCACTCCCTACCCTGCCTTCTCATAATTCTACTCCTCTACTATAGTCTATGTTCTATTCTGATAGCCATGCTCCTATTTGCATAAGTAAGTTTCTTTATTTCCCAAATAAAATTCTCCTGCCATTCAGCACAGGCCTTAAAAGCTAGAGCGAATGTCCCTGGAGAGGTGCAGTGACTAAGTTGATGGGCATTAGTGTCAATCAAGAGGAAAAAGTTCCCACTGACTGGCAGAAGAAATGTCTGTTTAGCAAACACATCAGGGTGGAACAATTTAGCTCTACAGTAATCCTGTGCAAGGCAAAGAGCAAGCTGCATCTCTCCTGCCAATGGGCACTGGCTATTGTTCCCAAGACCCAAGGCCTTTCCCCATGGTTCAGTGCCTTTGAACTACTAAACCAATCTATAAAAAAGCTCCACCTTTGGCAAAAAAAAAAAAAAAAGGCTATATAGTATATATATACTATATATATTATTTGCTATATACTATAGCAAATAACCTCTCTGAAAAACATGCTGTTTTTCTTGGTGTGACAAATGTTGATCTAATACATACATTTTCACCAGATACTTACATTAGCAGCCACTGTAGGACTTATTGTGAAACACACATACAGAAACAAGACAGAAATAAGGTGAACTACTGCAGCAGGCTAACATATCAGCCCATTGCTCTGTGCACCTCTTGCTCCAAGAGCTGTGATTCACTCATTTACTGTTTTTAACAGGAGCAATGACTTCTAATGCCCAATAACTGTCAAAAGCACTTAGAGAGAACACCAAGAATACAACAACTGCAAACCAGGCACCCAAACCCCAGTTACAGCAGCTGCAGCTCTCCCAGGGCACCACGTGAAAACAGGGTACCAGAAGGGCAGCAAACATCGCTATCAGAAGCAGCTGTAGCTGACAGACCCCTGCATTGCAGGTATGTTATGACAACCTGTCCATGCAGGATTAGCAGAAAGTTTAGCACAAGATTTGACAACTTCAGGGAGATGCTTTCAAAGCACAAAGGTATTTTCTCTTACCATCTTCAGCTGTGTTGAGTTTAAGGCTCTGGCCTTTGAAGCTCAACTGTCCACCACCCACTTTGGTTTTGGCAAGTGACTCTGCAAGCTTAGTGATGTCTTCTGATGCCATTTCCCCGCTTTTTCCAAAAGTTAAGAACTGTCAATTAAAAGAAATGGTCATAGTAAAAACTCTAACAAGACAGGAATATTACATAATCTGTACAAATAACCTATATCAAATATCAAAAAACCTGTATCAAACCTATAGAAATATCTATAAAATAACAATCTATACAAATGACCAATTTATTTGAACACTTGTGGTTTTTGTTACTCAGATATTTAATTGAATTTTCCATGTCATTACTACTTTTCCCCAGAGCTCAATTAAGACAACTAAGCTAGATTAATATTCCAAAGCCAGCCAGTCAGACAGCGCTGATTCTTCCAACACTGACAATATACTTCATAAATAAACAGTAGGTAAAACTATGGATTAAGGCCACATTAAGACATTACTCTTTGTGCAAGATTAACAATTACAATGCAATATTCCTCTCATTTCAACCTCCATCCTTTAATTATATGTGTTGCATGCTTCCCCTGCTCTCTCATTCTAGCAAGCTAGAATGAACACAGTTGCTTTTCCTTTTCAGTGATATTCCCAGAAGTGCCCTTGTCAGCACAGTTCCAGAACCACCGAGCTGCTGAAAACACTGTGTGTGCTGCATACAAAAAACTCTCTCAGCTTCCTGGGTGCTCTTTTCTTTCAGATGCCCCACACAAATTCATCACAAGTTAAACAGGATGATCTTACAGTAAATTAGTGAATATCTAGCCTTGAGACACAAGTCTAAAGCTAGCCATGGCTGGTAGCATCTGCATAGCATTATTTAATGAATATTAATCACTGTCTGAAGGGACTGGCCTCCATCCATTGAGCAGGATAAACAGAGTACATTTCTTATCCCACTGCCTCTGCTGGGATAAAAGGCTACACACAACTAATGCTTAGAAACCACACACTTAGACTTCAGATGTCAGGAGGGATGAACTTCCATTCCTACAACACAAAACTGGTTCCCTTCTGCTCCTGTCTGATTAGAAGCGACCCCACACTCTTATAGCTGTTTGAGGTCAGCAGTGCTGGTTTTAAAACATCCCTATACAAAAGCTCTATATTTTCCTCCACATCCTTTCCTCCTGATACCCATCTGTAAAGCCTCCAGCTTCCCCAGAGTATGACTTGTCTTCAGAGGTCTTTAATTTTAATATCCCTTTTGGAAACAAGGGGTGAAAATCTCCAAGGCTGAAGAACATAATTTGTCTAGGATGACTATCCTCTCAAGTAGGTGCTGCCAGTAGAAAGAAACCTGATACCTTCTGAGGCTACCTGGAGCAGAGGCTAGACAAAGTTAAAGGAATAAAGCAGGTATTAACTAAAAGGCCCTCAAAAGATACACCTTGGGCAGTGCAAGAGCCCGGCCATGGCTCCACCCAAGATGGACCCCTGGTCACAAGGTTTCACACTTTTATAAGTTTTGGTCCATTTATATGTTGGGGTTAATTGTCCAATTTCAGCTTCAGGTTATGAAGTCCCATCCTCCCAGACTGCTCTCCTCAATTTGCTGCTGTTTACACTTTCTGGGCCTGAAGCTGCAATGGTGTCCTTGGGTCTCAGGCTGGAAAAGGATTGCTTTGTCTAACTGACCTGTGAAGAGAACTGGCTAACGCTTTATATAATGTTCAGAGTTACACACTAAGCAGTAGTACAGAATCTAGAAAATATGAAAGCTAAAACTTAAGGCATCAAACCTACATCACTTAATCCATTCCTACCAGATCACCCAGATACCAAACTCATGGACATTCCCAGCCTCTGCCAAACCAAGACTGAGAAGGAAGAAGAGGACATCCTCCAAACCATGAAGGCTTTACCAGACAGGAACAGAAGTTGATATCTGCAGAAGTTAGTCTGTCCACCTAGTTCAACTAACAACTTTACTCTTAAAAATCAGTTCCATTCTACTATGATCATCTTCCTTACACATGTTCACATCCTCCTGGCTTCTTTTTCCCTTGAATCGCCTTTGTCGTTCTTCACCTTACATACAGACTCCCTCCTAATCTCAACATACAAATTCAGCATCACATCCCGTAGCATGTTTTATAGCACGTGTCAGCCACACCCAACTGTCAACCTACCAGAAGTCTCTTCACCGCTAATTCTTCCACAGAGAAAGCTTTGGAGGGGAAAAAAAAAAAGAAAAAAAAAAAAAAAAAAGAGTTAGTCTCCTTGTCAAACACAACCAAGATCTGAAAATGCCTAAAGACCAGGTTTTCTTTTCACTTAAGGGCTGTAGGAAACTTAACACTTTCTGATAATCAAAAAGTTAGTTCAGACGAATACTTTAATTACAACACTTCGTCGACCCCAAGAGCCAACACACCGGCTACCTGCTGCTCGCCCAGCACCGGGGCACCTGGTAGAGCGGGGCGACAGCCGGAGGTCCCCGCCCCACCAGCCCCCGACAGCCTCGCAGCGTCGCTCGCTCCAGGGCTGGCCGAAGCTCCTCTCTTCCCCCGCGGGAGCAGCCGAGCGCCGGCCACACGCTCCCCCCCGCCCCACGCAACGGGGCCAAAGCGCTCCCGGAACGCCCCTTGCCGCCCCGCGCGAGGAGCGGGAGCGGGACCCGCGGCCGGACACGCGGGACGCGACCCCACGGGCGGGGATCCTCGCCCGCGCCTGGGAGGGGCGCGCGTGGGAGCGCCCCCCGCAGGCGGGGCCCAGGAGCGCGTCAGCCCGCCGGATCGCCTCCGCTCACGCACGGCCCCTCCGCCGGCCGCTAACGGCAGCGGCTGCCGCCCGTCCCCTCACCTCCTCGGGGTTCCGCCGCCGGGGAAGGCGCGGGAGACTCACGCCGCCGCGCCGGGGCCGCTGGGTGAGGGGCGGGCGGGGGAGGCGGAGGATTTGAACGCCGGCAGTTCTGCTCCCCGCTCCGCGATTGGCTGCTGCCTCGTGACGTCACGGAACGCGCTCCACCGCCGCGCCGCAGCCGGGGTCGCCACGCCGGGCGTGGGCGGGGCTGCGGAGGCGCGCGGCGGCGGCCGCGGGGCACGCCGGGAGGTGTAGTCCTGCTCCTGCCCTCGGCTCCGGGCGCGGCCGGGGCTTGAGTAGGCTGCGTGGGGCTGTGTCCGGGCCACGCTCACAACCCCCGTTCGCTGAAGGGTCGCTGGGGAAGCTCCCGCAAGCCCGCAGGTGGGACACGAGCACCTTCTGATGTGAAACCTCGCCTAGATAATGTCCCTGGGGTCTCCTGTTCGTACTCGCATGTTACTGTCAGACCGTTCTGCTAAGGGAGGCGTTTCACAGAATCACAGAATCTGTTAGCTTGGAAAAGATCTCTGAGATCATCAAGTCCAGCCTATGACCAAACAACACTTTATCAAATAGACCATGGCACTAAGGGCCACATCCAGTCTTAAACACCTCCAGGGACGGTGACACCACCTCCCTGGACAGCCCATCGCGAAATCCAATCACCCTTTCTAATTTCTTCCTAATGGCCAGCCTAAACCTCCTCTGGCACAGCACAGGATTGTGTTCTCTCATCTGTCGCTTTCACCCTGGAGCGCAAAGTCATTCCTGCTTCAGGATGGGAAAAAGCATTGGTTTGTTGACAGCCTTGTGTGCACATTTATGCATGACATTTTCTTCCTGAGTATAGAAACAGAAGTATATCGGATGAGGCAGGGTGAGCTGTGCACAGACCTGCCTGCTACTGCAGTGGGTTTGTGCAGCATCTCTGGCCCTTCTCTGCAACCTGCAAGCAACAGGCACAGTGAAAAACACCAATCACTTGTTTTTTAAAATTTTAAAGGTTTAATAGTAATAAAATAGTTATAAAAATAGTAATACAATTAGAATAAAAAGAATTTAGACAATTTGAATTAAGACAGTATGAGACAATAAAAACAAAGAGTTACGGACGTCTGGGTACTTTTTTCTGGGCAGCACAAGCCCGAAAAAGGACACCCGTTACCAAAGGATTAACCCTTAAAAACAACAGCCTGTTGCATATTCATACACTTCATACATGATGCATAAATTCCATTCAAACGAAGGATTTGGCCTGGTCATCATCAACTTCTTCCTCCTAATTCTAACAGCGCCTTCGAGGTGGGAAGAAGTTCGTTTCTTCTGATAAGAGGGCAATAAATTATTTTTCTCTGAAAGATTTAGGTGTCCTGTGGCTGCTATCTCGCTGCAAGTCCTTTCTTTAAAAAAGTATCCTACATAGCATAGTTTCTATTGTAACAATTTTGATAAGCTAAAACTATATTTAACACACTACTGAAGAGAATTAATACAGCGTTACTTTCTAACACAACACATATAATATTCATTTTAATATTTGCGAAAAGCCAATCATAAAATACGCATTTTTCACAGGCACCAATGTAGGTAGCATTTCAGGTGGCAGATACCTGGAGAGATTGCTATTGAGGAGGGCCATAGGTAGGATTTATTCTGCTGTTTAGTCTCAAAACATTGTAAGAGGCATTTTCCAGCCCCTCACAAATTTCCCAACTGTGGTTTTAATAAGCAACAGCAAATGCTTATATGGACCCAAGAAAAGAATGTCAGTAGTTGATGGTGCTGGGTAACCAGCCTCATAAATAGTAAGACAAGTTTCTTTTGCAAGTGAAGAAAATTAAGAACCACTTAGCCACTAGACTGTGGCTGTATGTGAGAAGAATAAAGCTGCCAGAATACATAGAGCTGATGAGGAGCTAAATTAGTGCGGTCTTGAGAAGGAACTTGAACCTGGAAAATATAAGCAAGAAATTTGGCACTGGATATTACTCACATTTTTTAGTAATAAACAGGATCTTATCAAATATATCAGATTCCCTTCCCTGTCATTCTCCCAAATACTGGTTTTGCCAGAGGGCAAAGGCACTGACTCTAGCTACAGCTATATTGGAATGTAGGTGTACCACAGATCCATGCATTCATTCTTCCTAAAAAAATAGCTTTACAAATCAAAGCAACTTCTATGACACCGTATCTGGTTTGTAGCAGGGGTTTGCAGTGTTTGACTCTTGCTGACTATCTGCACATGAGACTGAGACCTCAATAACCGCACTTGCAAACTCTGAAAAATCCTTATGTTGACCACTAAGGAAAGCTTTTCCTTCATTAGAGAAGACGCGCGTGCCAGCCCATTAAATAAACGGGGCAGGATATTTTCCTTCTTTTACTGCCTTTTTCAAAATGGGGGCTGTGGCAGACCTGCGGAGTTCGGCCACTGCTCCCCGCAGGGACTCAATAGAGGATTTGCGGCTTTGTCTTCCAGGACGCAAAACTAGATAATCCTGTCCGACCAAAGCCAGTGGAGATATATCCAAAATTTCAACGTAACTTGTCAGTCCAGGGGGTTCTGAGTCCGACTGGCATTGTTTCTAGTCGGGGCGAGGAGTGACCGAGGTTTTCAAGCATCTCTGCCGGCTTCGGACCTCGGCCCCGCTGTCCAGACACCACCCTGACCTCTCCATTCTGCTTTGGCTCGTCTCTTTTGGGGTATGTTCCAGGATTTGGTGAAGGTCCGGTCCCAGTGCAGTCTGGGTTTTGAGATAAATTTGCATGTCTCCTGAGATGCAAATATCCCCCTCTCCCCACCGTCCGAGGGGGGGTTGTCATCCTCCTGGCAACAGGCTAGGGTGGTACTGAAAAACAAGAATTCTCCACAATAGAGAGTTAAACGGCCATACTTAAGGATACTCAAGAGGTGATTACAACATTTCACTAACAAAGAACTCTTGGCCAGCGATCAATTCCCAGCTCAACTCAAAACTCCTCTGCAGCCCCTTCTCTTAAAAAAAAGGGTAACTTTTTTTTGTTCATAACAGCCCATGACCTTTCAGGACGCCTCTCAGTCTTACAGAGAAAGGAAATTGGGATGGAGGAAAGCACAACATGACTTTCAATTGAGAAATGCAGTCTTGGAAATTAATGTTCTTAAATTGAAAACTATTGAGGCTTTAGTGCAGCATAACTCTTGATTGTGTGTACGTTTTGGTTTTGTTCCTCTTTTTCCTCATCTCCTCTTAACCTTCTCATCCAGCAGTGGTCTTTTCCTTTCGCAGGTGCTGCAGGGTTGGAGGCGTCCTGGGCTCTGTGACTCATTTGGTGATGGCTCTGTAGGGCTGCCCTCCCACTGTGATCTGGCCTATCTGATCTCCCTATGTTTACTTTCTGCCTCCAGACCTGCTCCACCTTTCTTCTGCCCAAAACCACTCCATCAACAGGGTTTGTCATTTAATGTACATTTTACCCAGCAGCTTCTGCACCAGAGGCCCAGCTTAGTTTAGGATCTAGACATTGTCACAGTGTCACCACCTTAAATTAAGAAATAACAAATCTTCTGAAGAGTTAATAAAAATAAATATTATCCATGGATAATAACAATCTTTTGATCAAAACCAATACCTAAAAATGTGCATTGTAATAAAATATTGTGAAGAGCATTAGATAATGTTCTCCAGTATCATAAGGTACACTATTCAAGTCACAACCTGAATTTCATAAATTATCAGTTTATTGTGTTGGCCATGCTGTCAGAAGCCAATCCTACTCAGTGTAATAAAGTCTTTCCTTTTCTGATCAATGCATTTTAAATATCAAGCAAGGTTAGCACGCTTCAGATGTTACCTTCTATCTGCCTTTGAATCTCGGCAGAGTACACAGTTGCAAAGCACAAGCTGACATTCTTGTGGGTCACTGTAAACAGAGAAGTGAGACACTCAGGAGTAAACATGTCACTGATTAGATTGGGAAAAAGCTGGTCATTTAAGCCAGTGTCAGTCTGAAAATTATTAATCTAATGGTAGACAGAATCCTTTAGGGAGAGGGAAACAATTCTTCCAGGGAAGTTGTACAAGCATAAAACTCCTCCCAGAGGGTTATTTGAAGTTAGTGCAGCTGGGTGGGCATGGGTGGCCCCCCAGCTAAGAAGGTCTGTGTATCCAGATCTTCACAACCCCTGCCCATGGTAGAACATGTCCCACTCAGCCTCCCTTTCCCGCCAGCAGTTCTCTTCCTGGGGCTCTGCTAGCATGGGCTGCTTGGAGATTCAGTCCACTTTCTGGAAATATTGAGGAATTTGGGATGAAAACAAGGCAAAAATTCGATTCCAAAAAGGGTCTAAACTCACATGTGCATGCATAAATATAAAAAAATTATATATTATATGCATCTACATACATATATATGTAGATTGTATATTACCCAATCATATAAAATATAATATTAATATTTGTTTATTAATGCTGCATATATGCATTTACATATATAGAACATAGATATATGTGTGTGTATATATATAAAATATATGTAGATTGTATAACATCCAGGCATAGAAAATATAATATTAATCGAGATTGTAAATTTTTTTGTTTGTTTTATTTTTGTGTTTAGTTTGGTTTTGTTGTTGTTGTTGTTTTGGTTTTTGTTTTAGTTTCGGGGGGTTTTTGTTTTGTTTTGTTTTTAAATACATATTCCTTTCCACCCAAAGATTTATGTTTTCAGATGATTTTATTTACAGGGAACCCCCTCAGCAGTGCAGGGTGGAGTAAGTAAGGTCTGGCTGGAGCAGATAATTGCTCTGCCATCAGCGATGGCTCTGGCCCCCGTCCAGCGAACAGAAATGGGTGGGCACAAGGGTCACTGCTTCACGGATGTGATAATCCCAGGGGGGTCTCACAATTCAGTTCCTCGCCGCGTTGGGACGCATGCATTCCCTCTGCAGAGGCAGCTTTGCTTTCTCTTGGGGTATATTTTTTTGTATCAGCAAAGACAACCGGGAAGAAAAAAATGTTGCATTAAAATGAGAACGGAGAGTCGGCTGCTGAAGCGCTTTATTTTTTAGATTTTTTTTTTGTTTTGTTTTTAAAGCCTAATTCACCTTAAAGAATCTCAAAAGCAGCCTCAAGGGAAAGATTTGTGAATTCTTGTAATGGAAAGCGGTAGCCTCTAGGGCCCAGAGGATATGCAGGGAGGCATTTTCTCTTGCTGGTGCAGCTGAGAGCGAGCGAGAGAGAGCGAGACCTGGAAATGAAAGTAAAGAGATCAGGAGGCACATGGAGGGAGCTGCAGGGGCAGCCGATCCAGAAGCAGAATGCTGCCTTCTATAATTAAATAGCACTTACTATTATTATTACTTCTAGTAATAATACATTAATAATATCTCTAGTAATACAATACCATTTATCGAGGAAAGTTTATGCCTAGTGTGGGGGGGAAAACCCGAGGAGAGGTGAGTTCTTTATTATTATTTTCGGGGGATTATTTTTGTCTTAAATCAATTCTGTGTGTGTTTGTTTGTGTAGAAAGGGGTGGACATGAGAAACAAGAAATTCTGGATGTTGCTTCATTAGAAAGTAAAGGTTTCAGATAGTAACTGCATAGATGAAAGGTTGTGTAATTGGAAATTTAAAAAAAACGTGGTGAAAAAATAATACGGGTGAGATTTTGAAGCTAAACCCTCTTCCGCCAAAAATGTGGGGTTTGCAAAAAAAAAAAAAAAAAAAAATTGTCAAAGATCCTAATCCCACCCCCTGGAAAAAAATGTGGTAGTCTAAAATTGCATAGCTAGGGGGAAAGACCCTGGGTTTACGTGGAAAACTTAGTATTAATCGCGTTCGTGCCTGTTTGTGTTTTGTACGTTCGGGATGTGTGTTTTGGTCTGTATTTAGGCTGCAGTTTCCCCCTCTTGTTTGGTCCAAACCCCATGAAACGGCAGAGAAGCCCTTTGGAATTGCTTTTTAGATGGACCTTCCGTAGGGTCTTCTAAAGTTTATCAAATAAGAAGATTGTGTTATGGTTTTTTGGGGTTTTGTTTTGTTTGTTTTGGTTTTAATTCTTTAATGTTTTAGACAGTTTCCGGGTGGCAGGGGACGTTATGTGTTGGTTTGTTTTTTTTTGTTTTTTTTTTTTTTTTTTCCTCTTAAAGCTGTCTCCCATACTCTTGGAGATGCGTGATTCTTATTTAAGCGGATGGGGGGTGGGGAAGGAGGAAGAGTATGTTTTAGTTTGTTTTCCTTTTCCCGGGGAAGCCTGGATGTCTCCTGCCCTGGGAGACCCCTCCCAGCAGGGCCGCGGTGTTGGGAGTGCGGGGGTGCCGGCGTTCGGCAGAGTCGCGGGGGTGCAGGAGGCGCCGCCGGCCCCTCTCCGCTCCAGCGGCCGAGGTGGCGCCTCTCCCGGCGGCGGCCTCTACGCAAGGCCGGGGACCCGCGGCCTAGTGCGGGCAGCAGGGGGGAGGGAGCGAGCGAGGGTTCCCGCGCCATCCGTGTGGGAACCGGCCCCCGAATTTAGTTTTTCAGATGAGGCAGGGAATACGAGCTGGGTGGGCAGAAACCCAAGAGCAAGTGGTTTAGGGTTAGGCAGCATTACCCCACAGCTCTCTCCTTGCTCCTTGGCTGCGCTGCAGTGGGGGCAGGGGGAAGGGTGGCCCGTGGTGGATGAAGGTGTTATGTATGGAGTGGTTATGTATGGAGCTACTACGGAAGGATTATGTATGGAACACAAGGCTGAAGGGAGTGGAAAATGAGGTAATGGGGGCTGATGTGGTCAGATGAGGCCTTAGCCGCCACCACCATCCCCCTCTCCGGGAAACTTAAGAGTCACTGCTTTTATTTTCACTGGGGGGTGAGCTGGTTGTGGCTTGCTCTGCATTCACTGGGTGCAGTGAATACTGCTGGGCGCAGCTGGCGGCACCCCAGTGAGCCCAGTGATGCTGCAAAGCAGGAGTGGCACTAGTGGGGTGCTGGGATGTGAGATGGTGGCCAGGGAAGTTCCTTGGGGCAGCCGGTGTGGGGAGGGACAGAGGAGTCAGCCCTGGCGGGCACAGCATAGTGCTGGGGAATCCAAGAGTGGTTGGCTGTGAGAAGCAGTGAAACCCAGGGAGTGGGACATGGCAGAAAGCAGCTGCAGGAGTGAGCAAGAGCCCAAGTTTGTAGTGGGCTCTGCAGTTTGTCCTTTACTTGAGGTGTGCCCAGTTAGCTATTCTGCTGCACCACTAAGGTGGCCAAACTGCAGGCAGTGAAAGACTCCCATGTTTCAGACCAGTGTATCCTGGAGCCTTTTTCCTGGGGAGCTCCAGTGTCAGCTCTACGACCTGCCACTTGCATCTGAGTGTACTTATTTCTAGTTTGAAATGTTACAGTCAATGCCTGGAAGCCAGTCAAGTGTCAGCTCATTGCCATCTCAGAAATACAGTATGAAAAACTTTGTCCAAATTCGGTTCTGACAGGGTTGTGAATAAGAGCTGTGTCCTTGATAAGATAAATTCAAGTCTTTCCGTTCATCTTGTGTTTCTACCATCTACCCATCTAGAGGATATCCACCCAGTTTGTGATTCAGTCACCCAATTCACTGGCTCATGCTTCCTTCTTAAGGCAAGAAAACTGTTTTGCCTGTCTGTAGCATTATATTCCTCTCTGGCAAATGGTTTGTAATTTATTGACAAACCGTGAATAAAGTTCTCTCTAGATGCTGGACCAGGGAGGATAAATGACTCTGGACTGAAAGGATGAGAGCTTTGTAATGGAGATATAAATACTCTGTATTTGAATTTTGCTGGTGATTTGAGTGGACGAGTCTGGACAGAGAGATTTGGTGGGGGACAGAAAAGGGACACTTGGACACAGTGCTTAATAAAATATTTTCTACTGTGTTTCTAAAAATATTTGAAAGCCCAAGACAACAAAAGCTAAACAAGCTTTGCACCTAAAATTAATTATGCAGTAGCTGTGATATAGTGTGCAGCAGAACTGGAGTGTTGCTCGTGTGGGTGGGTCACTGTGTGTTGGATTTGCTGGTGTAACAAGTGCATGGCATGGTCTGAATGTTAAATGCAACACGGTGAAGAGGCTGGAACGATGGGGGAGACAGAAGTGACCGAGTTTGCTGGTGAGGTAGTGGAGGAGGAGAAGGTTGTCTTTTACCAGGGTTTTATAGAAAGGAGCAAACTCTAGCTGTGTATTATGGGACTTTCAGAGATGCAATAGGCTGGTTGGCCAAGGGTGAAGCAAGGGTGGGGATATTCATGCTGGATGCAGTGGCAATAGTGATGAGGAGAGGAAAAAACAGTAGGGGAGCTTCAGGATGCAGGAAGAGTTGGGTAACTCTAGAAAGGAGACGTTCTGTAGCCGGTCCCAGTAGTCCTTTGGCTGCACTCCAGGTCTGGGTCAGTAACTTTTGAATGCCCTTTTCTCTGGGCAAGTAAGAGTAATCAGTTCTCACTGTAACACAGACTCACATCCTACTGTGTAGGATTGTGTAGCAGCGAGGTCAGGGTAGCTTTGAGAACAGGTACTGATCTCTTTTTTACTCCTTGCAGTGTTTTAAAGACTGAGCTCAGAAACAGAAGTAGACCATGTGTATTGAAAGTTTTTCGAGGTGGTGATGTGTTTTGTGGATATACACAATTGTAAAGGTGTGCCACGGCATCTTTGGAATGCGGCCATTGATTTGGTGGTGACCAGCCAGTGTTCAACTGCCCTCCCCACAGTCACCAATAATCTCCCTTTTCATCAGATCTGTGGGCTTCAGCTTCACTTCCCTGACTTTTGTTCCTTCCAGCATGACTCAGGGAGCAGCAAGAGCAGGGCTGCACCTCCAGGCAGGACAAGTGAGTAGCAGCAGAAGGTGATGGCAGTCACCAGCAATGCCCTCACTCATAGGGTACAGTCCCACCACATGTGAACAGTGTAGGCAGAACTAGATGCCAATAGGAGTGGTCCATCAACAGTCCCAAAGAAGATGAGGTGGTGAATCTGGTCCAGATCCACCCAGTGAGTCCAGCGGTAAGAAATGGTGCCAGAGGCAGGACTGGAGACAAGCTGCCTGCAGTGGAGGTCTAAGGTTTGTCCCAGAGGTAGAACTGAGGACTAGTTCACCTACAGCATAGTTCAGACAAGGCAGGACCTGGACCTCTGCTGAAATGGAGCTCCTAGACCATGGACAGAGGGGCATAGGTGGGGGTCCAAGGTGAGGCTGTTTGGGGTGTGTTGCTCTTGTGCCGAGATTGAGGCAGGAACGGGTGAGAGGCAGGATCGTAGCAAAGGCAGAGAAGGCTTTATTCAAAAGAATCACGCGGTTTTTATAGAGTGGTACTATAGGTTCCATTCTATTGGCTAACTAACAGAAACATCTTTCTCACACCCTGTCCTTGAGAGGAACGGAAAAACGGAGTAGAAAAACACCACCTGTAAATTGTTTATACTCAACGAGTTATCACATCTTTCCAACTCCCTAAAACTTCTCACAAGTCGCTGTGAGAAACACTTGCCGTTTCTCTCTCTCTGTCCCATGGCATCCCCAGGAGTGCTTCAAGACTTTTAGTGTGTTCAGCTAGAAATTCTTCCTTCCTCCCTGTGCTCTCCCCATGAGCCTTTGGGAGGGTCCATTTGACTCTTTTGCCTCCTCTTCTCCCCCACAGTTTCTCTCTTGTCATTTCCTGTGGAGGCCCTTTCCTCACTCCTGTCTCTGATGGCCCTCACAGTTTCTTACAGTGATCTGGGGTGGCTCTGTCTTTTCATGTCTTTCACTGCTGCTTTGTGGAAATGGTTCCTACCGCTCCTCTTCCGCTTCTCTGTTCTTTCTTACTTCCTCTGTCTTTGCAGAATTTCACACAGGGAGAAAAAAAAAGAATTAATTACCTTTCTCTCCTTGTCTACTTCTCAAGCCTGTCTGCTTGTATCATTAGTGATCATATTAACCTCACAATCTACTTGTTAAATTTCCTTCTTTCTTCCTGATTGCTCATTATCCAGGCTATTTATGAATCAATGCAGGCCTTCTGTTCATTTTGTACAGAAGTATATCAGATCTTCTCCATCACTTCTGTTTAAAAACCTTTGTAGAGATGCTGATCATCCCTCACCTTGTCTATTGGCTTTCCCTTTCTTGCTGCACTGCCCATCCTGTTCCAAGTTCAGCTGCTTGAAGTCTCCTACCTGCTGCTTGAACCAGATTGCTCCCAAATCTACTGTCTGATGACTTAGAAATTGCAAAGTATCACTTTCAAGCTCTTGCTTCCTTCTGCTGCCACTTTCTCTCACTCCAGTCTTTCCTGCTTCCCCCCACTCCTCTTGTTGAAAGGGCAGGTTCAGTTCTACATTTTGCATGGCACAGAGCACAGTCAGTAAGGGCTTGCTGAGTTGTCAGGATTGATTCTTATGTACCTTAAAGGCCCCTTCAACCTGTGTCATTGATACTGCAAGATATCTTAGAATGATAGAGATGGTCTTAATGTAAAAGAGAGCTGGATGATAATCCTCTCCAAGGTGTTGTGGAGTAGAGGTGGAGAAATTACTTAAATATCTTCTTAGAGGCAATTCTGGGTTGGGAAGGTACAGGGTTTTCATCTCCATCTCATTTCAGTGTTTCTGTGCTTGCTGCCTTTGTCCCCAAGTTCCTGTTCCTCAAATGCTGAGCATTATTTGTGGTCACAGCTGGTTGATGTGAAATTTGCTGTCATCAACAGCTCAGTTTTGCCACAAAGTGCCATCCTTTCTCACCTTCATTATTCTTTTCTTGTGCTACACACCTGTGTACCTTGGACAAAGGTCACTGGGCAGCCATTCCAAGATGTGCTTCCAAACTGCAGAGGATGAAGTGCAGATAACTCATGAGTCCTCATAAGGGTGCTGCCCAGTTTAAAGCACTGCAGAATAGGGCTCTGTTTCCTCTCCAAAGAAGTGTTCCCCAGTCTGTGCTGCTATTGCCTGCTGATTTTCAGTATGAAATCCCCATTGCATGAATTCAGTGCTGTCCTTTTATGTGGACCACAGCAAGCAATTTCATCTCCTTCCTTTGCATGTCCCTTTGTGCTGTACCTCCATAAACCTTATGTAGATAAGGTATATTTCATATGCTGTGCAATAAACCAATTTAAATCTGTCCCAGATAAATAGTGGTCAGAATTGCCTATAATGGGAGGGTCTAGGTGCAAATTCCTGAAATGACTGCCAGCTCAGGCAAAGATGGAGTTGGGTTTCTTCCTTTTCCTAGAAGGCAGTCATGATAACAGTTGGTTCCCATTGCTTTATTTACTGGCAGCCTAAGCAGAGAGCTCAAATTGAAGCAATTCCTCTTTGCCCCTGTATCCTGTCAGTAGTATGTGAGAAAAAGCAGATACTTGGTAGAGAGCTGATTGCCATGCTGTATCTGCAGTGTGGTAAATCATGGTTTTTGCTGTTCAGGGCATCTGGTCTGGAACATTTTGTTAGTAGTAAATTCAGGCACAAACAAAATACTTTGCTGTTTAATTGCCAACGAGACCTAAAATGACTCACTTTGTGTTGTTTCTTTTTCTTCTTCCTCCGCAGCAACCATAATGGAGAGGCAGAAGAGAAAACAAGAAATAGAGAAAGGACTTCAGTTCATTCAGTAAGTGGACAACCTCAGTGTTCCCTGTGGATTTGGAGGTGGTCATCTTTCTGTTGAGGATTGCAGGAACTGAGTTTTTATTATTCACTGCTTTGGGTTTGCTGCATGGGAAAGAGATACTGTCCTGAGGATTTTGACTGTGATTTTTTTCAGGGTGTTTCTTGTCCTGTTAGAGCTCCCTAAACTTAACATTCTGTAATTTTAATTTCCTTTGGCTTTGCCCTACACTGCAGTTCCAGGATTATCTTCACAGTCAGCATAATGCTAATAGTACTTGGATCTTCTACATCATCTTCAGCATGAAGATCTCAAAGTGCTCTCTTAACAAGGTTATCCCACCTTTGTTAGGAAGGGAGATAGTGTAGGTGAGGAAACAAGTTACATAACTTGTTAGGTACCCCATATGGTGCCTATAGGAAAAACAGATAACCTGGGTTCTTTTACAGTTGCCAACCTGTAATGTAGATGTCTCAGTTCACTCTTCTGTGAATATCATGTGGCCTTGTAGAGCTTGAAGTTGCTTATGTAGTAGTTACAAATCCTAGTACTTCCTTGCAAGAGACAGTAGTATTTCTCCCTCCCATGTTTGACTTAGCAGAGGCCTCAAACTCAGGTCCAGGTTCCATGGTGAGTAAGGAAGTAGTAAGATTGTAATCAGATCAGTTTGCGTTTTTTTAACGTCTGCTTTGTGTCCTGCAATTATTATGCCTGAAATCTGCGCCTCTACAGTAGGAAACCCCCTAGATTTTCCATGTTACATATTTGTATCCTGTAATATGGCCATGATATTTTCATCCCAGTCTGAGACTAAATAGGGCTGATAGCCCAGTTTTGGAGGAGTAATTGTGAGATTTATATTGGTAGCACTTATAAAAATGCACAAGATTCTGGGGAAGAAAATAATTTAGAAATATGAGGTGTAGTTCATGCATCTGGGGCATCTTGCACTCTGAACCAGGAGCAGTGCCCTATGTTGGTTTGTTTTGATGCGAAGGAGGGAGTAAAATATGTGAGCAGCATGAATATTTCTTACAAAGCCATGACATTTCCTGTAGTTAGTTTGAAGGAGTGATTAGATGAAATCTAAAAAATGTTTATTCTGTTACCAGTAAGATCATGTATGCACTGTAGGTGAGAAAAGCTATGAAAGGTGCTGAGGATTCCTCTAGAGCCTATTGATTTGTCCTTGAAGACAAACAAGAAATACATGTAGATCAAGTCTGGATGAATTGGTCCAATTTGAAGAACAGAACCTTTCTCTTAAGTCTCAGTGCTGTTGTAGGGTAGGTGTTATCCTCACAAGCACTGCCAGTGTTTGTGGTTCAGTCTTGGCCAAGAAAGTTGGAGTTAAATTACCTGAACTCCTGAACCTCCACTGTTTTCTCCCTTCCTTTTGTGGGGTAGGCCTAAAGGCATGCAGCTAAGTTAAGGCAGAGAAAAGTGATTGCATTTATCTCTGTATGTCTCTGGTCTCACAAAGAATTTGAAGAGGTCTTGGAGTGTCACTCTGCTGCCTCTCATTAGAGCCAGATGCACATAAAATACACTTGTATTCTTCATGGCAGTCTCTCATGGGACTTTATTGAAGATGGGTTTTTTAGGTGACTGTCAGAAGGCACATTACAGAGGATCCTGTATGCACAGAAAATAAATGAGAATAAGACTCCTCGAGGCTCAAGACCCTCTTAGATGTGACCATTGCTTGACACCACTGTGAGTGTCACTGAGCATAATGCTCCCTAACTGTGTTCTCTTTGCCTCAGCTGCCTTTGCAGTGATAAAATGTTCGGTAACTTAATGAGATCACCAGCACAGGACTAGAAAAAGGATCTCTTCATGAGACAAAAGCCTTTGTTTGCATGGATGGCTGTTTCATGAGTATTTTCTCTTCTTTTTCTTCAGGTCCACATTACCCCTAAGCCAAGAAGATTATGAGGTAAGGGAGATTTTGTTTGTTGAGGCTGGGAGCCCTGGGTTAGCAAGATTTGTTCTGTTGCACAGCCATTAGTTTACATGCCAAAAGTGAAGAATGTGGGATGGTCTGTCACAATTTGCCTGTGACTTAAAGTTTTACGGTTCTGATGATGACAACTTTCAGGGAAAGGACAAGACACTTAAGTACTCAAGAAGAATAGGAATTTGACTGGAGGTTCTGATGATGACAACTTTCAGGGAAAGGACAAGACACTTAAGTACTCAAGAAGAATAGGAATTTGACTGGATTGTTCTCCTCTACCAAAAAACCCGACGTTTTACAGGAGAGTAGGGATGCAGGAGTATCTTAGTGGGCAAGCAGTTCGCTAAAAGAGACAGAAAGGAATGGGAAGTTGAGAAGCCTCTCCTGTCTCTGAATATCCACTTGAGTCTATTTGTTCTCTCCCTGCTGCCCAGGCCTTTTTGCAGAAGCTGGTGAGAAACTTGTTTGCAGAGGGCAATGATTTGTTCAGAGAGAAGGATTTCAAGCTTTCCCTGGTCCAGTACGTAGAAGGGCTGAACGTGGCAGATTATGCAGCCTCTGATGAGGTGACCATCCCAAAGGAGCTCCTCTGCAAGCTCCATGTGAACCGAGCTGCCTGCTACTTTGCCATGGTGAGTGCTTTCCCAAGTCATCCCCAGGAGCCAGGGTTGCAGTGCTGTGAAGTTGGAAAAGATGTCATGAGGCATTTCAGTTGGTTTTGTCCACTCCCTGTTCAAACACTGGAGGAGACAGCAACACACTGAAAAGTCTGCAGTCTCCTCACAACTGCACTGTGTCTTGCAAGACCAGAGGAGGGATGTGAGGAGAGGGGGCCAGGCCTAAGGTACTGACAGTGCAGTTCTTCTGCTCTTCAGTGGTGAGGAGTTAGTATCATCCAGTGTCTTCCAGTGTTGAGCAAGTATTTTTCTGGAATGCTGTTTATTGTTCTGGAGGCTCTTGCCTCCTCCATTGAGACACTGGAAGACAGTAGAAAGGCTCTGGGTCTTGAAGGTACTTGCAGCATACACATGGAAAGGGATTCTGAAATACCCAGGCTTTGAAAGGCTGGATGCTTCCATTTTACTAAGGCATGTAACAGCTTTCCTTTATGGCACAACCCCAGAGCCAGCCTGTCCTGTTTGTAAAGACACTGAGTCCCCTGAAAATTAGCAAGCAGTCACTTAATTAAAAACTTTCAAGTTTAACATGCTCAGGGTAGAGGGAGAGACAAGATAAGTTTGCTCAAGCAGCCTTAGTTTTGTCATTCCTTGACTTTGAAGTGTTTTGAGTTTTGCAAGATTTAACAAAATGTTCTGTTAATGTAGGTGTGTTTGCATGCTTGTCTGTGCATGAGGTAACATATGCACTTCCACCCGCTGCTTGTATTCATGTGTTCTGCTGAAAGATAGAACATTTGCATTCACAGAGAAGGACAAGTTAGCCTGCTGTGCCTCAGCTGACTGCAGGTGGTCTGTTCCATGCAGGGGTTGTATGAGAAGGCGCTGGAAGACAGCGAGAAGGCTTTGAGTCTCGACGAGGAGAACATCCGAGCGCTATTCCGGAAAGCCCGTTCCTTAAATGAACTTGGAAGACACAAAGAAGCGTATGAGTGCAACAGCCGATGCTTGCTGTCCCTCCCACATGTAAGTTTTTGACATACAACTCATCTTAGTCTCTGTGGCTCACAGCCTTCTCTCCTCAACATGCTTAGTGTGAGGCAGAGAATAGTGGAAGAGAAATTTTTTTGTGTGTTCCCAAGACCATGCTTATGCCCAGAAATTCTGTCTCTCTGACTCAAAGATACTTGTCCTCACATGTTTCTTCAGGACAAGTCACCTCTTACAGATAGTGCCAGCCAGGGACACCAGTTAGTGACAACAGGTTCATGGTCTGTTTGTGAAGAACAAACCCCTACTCTAACAAAAGGTGAACTAAAGCCATGAGAATGTTTTAGTTGGCTGCTTTTTTATCTCTAATGGAAGTGAATAAGAGCATGGGATAAATGGGAACTGGAGCTCTGAAAGGAAAACATGTATGATTTTCCTATGTTGGATACAAATCTCTCACATTTCACTTACTGATTGCTAAGGCAAAGTGATCAAGCTTTTTATTTCTTGAGGAGCATGCAAAGGTGTCATTGACATCACATGGCACAGTTATTTTTGTGTTCAGGGATGTATAAATTTTTGCATGCAGAGAGGACTGTCTGCATATACTAGGAGCTAAATATTTTCCTGATAGTGTTTTTGAGCATCCTCTTAGGCCAGATATTGATCTGGAAAGCAAACTGTGATTACATGGATTCAAGTGAGCACTTTGCTGATGTTGGTTCTGATCCATCAGTAATGTTATTAGAAGAAAAATGCATCCACCTCAGCAGGAGAAGTTAACTTTCCTTTATTATTAGTGGTATAGAAGCAATCTTTGAAAGCCTTGTTAGCACTTAGTTATTCCTTTTGTATAGCTTGTAAAATCTAGCTTCTTTGACTTGGCAGAACAGGGTGACCAAAACATATTAAAGGTATCATTTTTGGGGAGTCCCAAGGAACTGTTTTTTAAACAAACCCTTTGATTAACAAAAGCATCTAATGTAGGTGTTCTTGTGAAGCTGTATGTGGCTATATTTTACATTGCACCTTAATTTAATTTATATTTTAACTATATAGTTATGTTAGCTATTATAGCTGCCATTTTTATCACTACTTTAGCAAACTTGTCTGTGCCAGGAAAATTCAGCCTAAAAATTTCCATATTGAGTGATCTGTGTTTCCTAGTCTAAACAATTCAGCCTTGTAAATTAACACAGCCCATTGTCTTGTTACCTACTTTACAAAAATCATAAGCCTTCTCTGCATCAAAGGCAAGTCATGCTATCCATCATTTCACTCTTGTTTCCATTACCCTCTGGAGCACATGGGTACTTCCATCTTCACATTGCTGTAATTGCTGAGAACTGTGTTGTGGTCAAAATAGAGGTTGTCTTAAAACTTCTGATGATAAAGGATGTGCCACTCATTTGTCTCACTGTCTGCCAGAGTTAACTTGTTTCTGGGTGCAGATACTCAGTGCTGCAAGTGTGCAGAAGTTCTCAGTATGGTGAAGTTAATACTTCTGTGGTATGCTTGTGTTTGGTATGGCCTGAGGTGTTTTAGAAGAAGAAATGGGCAAGCTAGATTTTGTTTTCACTGAGTTCAGTTGTCACTCGTGCGCCGAGGTCGGGGCAGTAACAGACAAGAGGCAGGATTGTAGCGAAGGCGAAGAAGAACTTTATTTGAAAAGACCGCGCGGTTTTTATAGAGTGGTACGATAGAGTCTGTTCTGTTGGCTAACTAACAGAAACATCTTTCTCACGCACTGTCCTTGAGAGGAACGGAAAAACAAGGTAGAAAAACAGCACCTGCAAATTGTTTATAGTCAACAGGTTATCACATCTTTCCAACTCCCTAAAATTTCTCACAAGCTGCTGTGAGAAATGCTTGCCATTTCTCTCTCCCTGTCCCATGGCATCCACATTCAATTAAGATGGTCTCAAGACTAATGTTGAGTGTGTGGGGGAACACAATCAAAAAATGGCACTCCAGATTGAAGGGATATGTTACTGATATGGTGGGCTGGAAGAACCAGAGGCTTCTCAGGTCTTGAAAGGGAAAGGACTCAACCTGCAGGGAGAAGGAGATTGGAAAGACGAGCATGGCAAGTAGAGAGAAGAGGGCAAGCTTCAAGGTTGGACATGAGGGGGGAAATGTTGGAAGATTAAGGCAGTCTGTCCCAATAGGTTGGGCAGATAGACACCTTTTTTCTTCTTTGAAAAAACTGTTGAAGTACTCTGATATTTTTGCAAACAGTGACAGAGAGGAAAACAGAAGGAAACAGTTGTTGGTGATAAGTGTAGAAGACTGTGGCAGGTTGTTAGTCTGGGCAGGATGCCCATGGTGGTGTGTGAGTGGGCATGGACACTGGGCTGGGAGGATGGTAAAATGCCACACAATGGGGAAAGCTGAAGATCTGCTTGACTAAGCTGAGGCAGTTTAGCTGGAGCTGGAGACAGTCAAAATGCCTTCTAGCTAGTAGGTTGAAAACTGAGACTTTGTTTCAGCTTTAAAAACAAACAAGCAAAACAGGCTAGTGGGCACTGTCTGCATATCAAAACTGATGATTAACTCTGCAGCTGGCAGAAAGGGAAGACATGCAGGCTCCTTCCCAGGCATGGAGACCTTGTGGAAGCTGTATCAGCAGCCAGCCTTGGCAGCTCCTTCAGCCAGCTTGCCCGCAGGACTCCTGAACCCTGTTTTCGCAGAGTGGGTGCTTTGTTGGAAGCAGATACTTGATTCTGACTTTCTGCAGCATTGAATGAGTGTAGGGCAGAACTCCTGGTGCAACTGCAGCGTCTTGGCAGGACTAAATCACAAGAATGCTGAAGTCTGTCTGGACTCTCCTGGGGCTGCTCTGGAAATTATCTATCTGCTGCTGTCTGAAGTTGAGGCTTGGTGCAGCCCAATGTGCGTAACTGCATTCCTCTTTATTTTGTTCTGTGTGCCACAAAGGCAAAACTGAAAGTGTCCCATCAATTTTTTTGTCCCCAGGATGAAAGTGTCACACAACTGGGGCAGGAGCTTGCCCAGAAGCTGGGACTGAGGGTTCGAAAAGCATACAAAAGACCTCAGGTATGACTTCTTTTGTCTTAAAGGCTGTCCTTTGCTTGTACAAATTTACTTTTGCAGAAGTGGTAGGTGCTGCTCTGTGGTTACAGACATGTGTACACAACCCTGCAAACTCTGGCAGGCTGCTGGCAACCCTCCTTGTCCTGACCCTCTGACTCGCTTTGCCTTGCTCCATTTCTAACCCCAGTGCTGCTCTGTGTCTACTGCCAGGATGTTTTCTGAGTCCCCAGCTGATGCTGCAGGAGAAACTTCCAACACAGTAGATGCCTGCTGTGTTTTTTGCAGGAGAGGAACATGTGACCTGATCCCATAGCAGGTTTTGCATCACAATCCTCTCCCTGTTATGAGATGAGAAGGATGGGATCCTCTGTTGCTTTGGAGGCATGGCTGTTTTGTAGTGCAGTGGATCATGAAGGGTTCCTGCCCCATTTCTAGGCATACACTTCTTGTGGTGGGGGAAAGGCTTGGCTTTGGGAGAGCAGTGAGTATACACCTGGTCAGAAGCTAATTGACCCCAGTGGCTGGATCTGTAACTTTGCTCTAGGAGGAGGTGCTGTAGGTGTTTAAATGTGTACCCTGGGATGGAGCTAGAGGGCGTTAGGCCACTGCTTGCCATAAAGCTGCTCTCCCCTAAAGCTGCCTTGGTCACAGGTTTTGTTCTCAGGAGCAGAGAACATGAGCTAGTAGTGGAGGCTGAGGTTTGTGTTTGCATCCTCGGCCCCAAGCACGGCAGTGTTAAACAAACAGCATGTTCCATCTGCAGAGGGGCACCTCTGTAGCATGAGGTGGCATGATGGGTGGGCATCTGGTTTGCAGAGAGCTTTTAGGGTAAATCTGGCTGTAACATGTTAATCCTCTCCCCAGCAAACTTTGTGTGTGATTTGCCTGTCCTAAGAAAACTCTTTGATCTCATAGCAGCTTTCCACACTCCAAAATGTTTCTGTTTCAAAGAAAGGGAAGTTTATGTGGAAATACTTTTTGTAGCTGTTCACTGTGTTGGCCTTGCCACCTTTTATTGCCACTGTCATGTTACTTAGCTGAGATGGACTTAAACCACCTGCATGTTAGAAATATAAAAATTAAACACTCCAGAATGCTTTTTATTATTTGAAATTCTGTGATTGGTGTTTTGTTAACACTTTGTGATCTTTTGTGTTGAGTTCCAGCTTTCACTCCGGTGTGGTAATGCCTTCCCAAAGTGATAATTTCTTAAAGAAAAGCAAACCCATTTGTTTCTCAAGGAAGTTTTTTGCCTCCTGGTTGTGGGTTGGATGTTCTGAGGTGTACAGAACAATTAAATGTCCCTTTTCAGTGTTGACAAATGTGCACTCTTGTGTCACACTGGGATAACCTTTTGGGGTGGCTTTTATTTTTGGGCAGTGCTTGGAAGAAAACCATATTGTAACCCAGCTTTACCTAATTCATGAGCATTCACAGGCTGAATTCTGCTCTAAGACCTCTCTCTTCCTTGCAGCAGGAATTGGAAACATTCTCACTACTCAGTAATGGCACTTCAATCAGTTCATCAAACCAGGTAGAGTTTGCATCCTGTGGTTGTTACTATTTATGGGTTGTGCTACTAGAATGCTTTAAAGTTTTATTTACATGCAAATTTATAACTGTCTTTTAAGTTTGAACTGTTTTAATTAGTGTTTTCTACTCTGAAGGGATATTGCCAAGAAATTAATTTCTTTGAAAACATTTCTACTGACATAATTTTTTATGTTGGTAATTAGATCAACAAAGATGGCTATTTTTCTTAGTTATTGTGAATGTTTGCTATCTCTTGCATTTTAAATAAATTTTTTTCAAGTTTTGCATATCTAACAACAATGCTAAGTGAAAGTCAGAAAGTGCAACTGCTGAAGAGACATATAGAATTAAATCCTGTGGTGTAGTGAGTAAGGTACATACACAGTTTGTGTATTGTTTGTATTGTCCTGGGAGACCCAGCTGCGCAGGGCAGTGTACAAATGCTAAAGTAAAATACAAGAAATTGCTGGTTTCCTTGGTCTATCACTGGGCGAAAAAAGTCCCAACAAACAAGCACTTGCTGGTTTTGTTTGGTATTTCACAATGCTTCTTAAAACAAATAAACAATAAAACTATAAACATGATAATTTTGTGCAACAAACTGCTAAAGAACTACTTTACCTCTCACTGTTCACATTTTGGCTTCACATTTTTCTAGGAAGGCCAGTCAGCTTTCTATAAGAGTTGCACCTAGTTTTTAATTTCAAAATATTTTCCTTTTATAACAATTGAAAATTGTTTTATATTTTATAACAGTGCAAACCCACTGTAGTAGATGAAATATTACAGGACAAATGCTTTACTTGTGCCTTTTTAAGCTTAATCTGAAGGCACATGTACTTACCTCTATTTATGTTTCTGTAAAATATGGACTCAATTTATTCCTTGCCTTGAGCTCCAAGTCAGCAGTTGTCTTGGCAGAAACATTTTCCTGTTTTGAATTTGCTGTCGAAGTTTGTGGTTGTTAGATTGCAAAATATGTGAACTAAGAAAGGGAACGTTGTGTGAGGTCAGGCTAATCAGATCTCCCGTGCAGTGGGCTGACCAATTGATGTGTCCTGGGACTTGGGACACAGTGTTCTCATCCCCACATGAAATACCCTGTTCTATGTATGGAGTTGCTCACATGGTTGGATATTGTGCAGACATGGTTTTCCTTTGTAGCAAAAGGATTTGTCGGCTGCTGAAGGTAAACATGAATAGGTTCCTTGGATCAATGGCTTCCTAAAGTTCATTTGGTTTTACTGTTCCAGCATAGAAAGAGGCCATAAAGAAAAAGAAAGGGTCATATACATTTAGGAGTAGTGAAGAGTCCCATAGGTAAAGTGTGGATGTCTATTTAAAGATTAACTTCTCACAATACTTTTCGTCTCCCTTTTCCTGCATCCTCTTTGCAGACTGCTTCCAATGGATTGGGCTCAATAGATGACATCGAAACAGGTAAAGATATCACTCTCCTCAGACTTCTGTGGCTTCAGTATGGTATGTGACCAGGCTGGCAGGCTTGAGAGCTTCATCACCTGCATTTGTGTCTCTTGTGCACACTCCTAACTTTGGTAACTGGGAGAAAGAAGAAGTGGTGCAAAGCAGGAGTGTTTTTCTTGCAAAACCTGCTTTTTGTCCAGGCCCAGTGAGAGACGTGTCTGGGAGTTAAAAGGGTCTGCTGAGGTACACAGCTCTCTCCAGTTGTGCTTCCTTGAAGCTGCTTTTGGCAAAGCTTCTGAAATTCTGCTCCAAGGCAAAACAGTCCAGATAAAGTGAAGTTAAGGTTGTTTTGCTCTGAGTCCATATGGTCCTCCAAGACATTGAGGTGGAGGAATTGAAAACAAAGGAGGTGGGAGGGACCCAGGGAGAGCCGAGTTCAGGGTTAGGCACCCAGGAGAAGGAAGATTAACAGGGTTGCTTTTCTCATGCTGGGAAACAAGTGACCTTAACTCTGCCCCTGTAGAAAGGCTTGCTGCCTTGTGTGCTGGAGCACTGAAGTTCTTCCTCTGAGCACATCAGTCTTTGTTCCTTTGTAAAGTAGCTCTGTGTGCGTGAAGGTAAGTGTGAGGACAAGTAGCAATTGCTCTTTTTATAGAAAGAAACTAATTTCATTATTAGGGTGCTTTGGAAAGCTTGTTAGTTCTCTGTTGAATGCCAGTTTAGTACCTGCTTGCTACATGAGATCATGAGACCCAGTTCTGTGAATTAAGGAGAGTTTTTCACATTATCTTGCTGTGCTAAAATTAACTGGACTCTTACTACAGACTAACAAATGACCGCGTCCAGTAAGCTCTTTATCTAATCTGGATTTGGTGTAAGAGCAGCATGCCACCTTTACTGCAGATCAGGCAGACAGAGCCTTTACTGCTAGGAAAATTTTGCTAAAGCACTGGCATTGTGTTATCCAATTGCCCTGAGAGGGGTGTGCTGGATGTCACAGGATGACTGTGGGTGCTGGGTTTCAGATTAGAAGAGTTTTTTTAGTGATGGTTTTTGTGGTTGTTGTTTTGTTTTAAAATGCAGACTGTTGAAGCCCTTTCCTCCATGTTTTGCTCGAAGTTATCTGATTAACTCAGCCCAGTCCTGCAGAGAGATCATGGCTCAGATCTGGCTCAGTATGGCCACTGGTCAGCTAATGCACCAGGGAACCACTACTGTTTTGGAGACCAGAGATAGAAACAGTGCTTTTAAAAGCTCTGTACTTGCCTCTTGGAGACAGGCAGGTGTATGGCCAGAGAAGCTACCAGCTGAGGGGCTTGGTATGAGAGACTTGGTTCATGGGTGTGTATGGACAAGCCCCTCGTTGACCTTGTAATACGTGGGGCTGAGTGTGATAGCCGGGGCAGAAGTCAGCAGTTGTGGGTGTGCCTGTGAGCTACTCGTCAAAGAAAGCTGTTTTATTCTTTTAAGATGGAGCAAACGTTAGGGGAATACAGGGGATGCCTGAGCATTCTGTAAGGACAGTACCTGAGGTGTGGGTATCACAGCTGGTGAGTGAGGTCTGCAGATCTGGTGTCCTGAGGAAAGCAGGAATGGGAAAGGAGAGATAGGGAAAAAAATTGGAAAGAGTAGAGTGAGAGGAAGTGGCTGAAGGAATGACAGTGTTTGGGTGGTCAGAGAGAGGGGAGTGGACATCTCCCTCTTCCACTCGCAAGTAGTGGAGCCTGTTGGTCCCTGCTCTTTTCCTTGCCCTTCACATGCACTGAGCTGTGGGGGTCTCATGTTATTGTCTGCCTTTTGGTCATGCATTCAGTGTTTCCACGTTTGGGGCCTCTTAGGGTGTGTGTGGCCTCTTAGGGTGTGTGAGGGCCTCTTTTCTTTGCTTCCCAGTCTGAGTGGAAAATGCAGGGCCTCATTCATTCCTCAGAGAAAGTCTGAACTGCTGGATCCTTTGGGGCCCTGTCATTGTGCATCTTTTCGCTCCTCGCTGCACGTGTCCCCATCCCTTCCGGCATGTTCTGAACTTCTTGTTGGCCTCTGTAGGGATCTTGACAGTACTCCAGATTTAAACATCTGAAAAATGGGAAAGCACAAGCCATCCCTTTGTACTGCAGGGAATCTGGCCAAGCTTCCAGCCATGAGAAAAACTGGATAGCTGGCTCCCTGGTGGCTGGGGGTTCTGCACCAAAGGATGAGATGAGATGAGATGAGATGAGATGAGATGAGATGAGATGAGATGAGATGAGATGAGATGAGATGAGATGAGATGAGATGAGTCGAGTCATTGCAAAGGGGGCATGGGGCCGAGCCTGACTGGTGGGGCAGCTGCAAAACTAAGGACATGCCCAGCCTGTGGGAAATGCATTCAGCTGCACCCCAAAATCTTGTGTTGGATTCCTGCTGCACACCAAAATCCTGTGTTGTACCATAAGGTATAACATGCATTTGCCTTCAGTGGCATGCTTGAGGATGTGGAGAGGGACCTGTGTCTGTTCCTTGCCACTTCCCCTGCTTCCCTATCTTTTGTCATGGCTCAGCCTCCATTGCCTTGCACAGTAACCTTTGCTGCAGTCCATCCATGTGGGCCATTCACAACAAATACTGGAGGAAAGGTTGCAGGGGTTGGTGCTGTGCTCCAGGTGGGGTTAGAGATAAGGGGGCATGCCTGTGTTTGTCATTTCTGCTGTTGTTTTGTTCAGGACTTGGGGGTTTGCTGGAATTGCTAAAGAAGAAGCTCTCAGTTTGCAGCCAGTAACAGGGCTCACTTCCCCCATCCCTGATGCAGAGGGATATGGCCAAGTTCTCATGGGGGCTGAGTGAACAGACCTGGTACAGATAGGATGCAGCATTTCTTGCTGGATCAAGTTTTGTGTCTCTGAAGCTTGTCTAGTTTCTTTCCCAATTTTATCAGCCTTTCTAATAAAAGCTATTGTCTCTCCTTCCAAACTTTGCCTTGCTTTTATAGCCTTACTCTGTTGTAGTTACAGTGCAGCCAATGGGATGTCGCTGAAGAAAGTAGCACCTTCGTCTTATTTCTTTTCTTTTATTCCAGGACATCTGCACAGGGGCAGAATTAAGGTAGTTTGGGTGCTTGGTTTGAGAACTGCAAATGTAATGCTGCATTTTCCAAATTTCTAACATTTGAACTTTTTTTTAACCTTTAATTATTTTGAGAATAAAATGCTCTTCTGTGAGGAACATGTGCTTGCAACCTTAACTTCACTTAACAGAGGTTTATATTGCATGATGGGAACATCTTACTACTTCAGTAGTGTATTGGAGAGGGGAAGAAACCTTAGGGAAAACCACTGCCTCTTTCCTGCCTCAGCCCTGCCTCACACGAGTTCCCAAGGGCATGTTTGCTGATCAGATATTGAGGGGGAAAATGAGTAGCAACCTCCCACTTTTGGACATCAGGAAGGACTCAAGAGCAGGGAATTTACTTGGGTAAGGACAACTGAGTGAGTCTGATGGGAATTTTTGGACACATTGTTAGCACAACCTGATCTCACCACACAATCTCTGAGTCTCCTCTCAACGGGGCCTTGTGGTTTTTGTCTTCTTCCATTTAGGATGCCTGGGTTTTTAGAGAGGGTGTGCAAGTAAGCAAGCTTTCAGCTAGGGTATCAAAACTCCAAGGAGGGAAGGCAGTGGCCTCTGCCAAATGCATTAGTGAGGAACATTGAAGAAAAACATCAGGTGGTGGGTTATAGAGAAATTGTATTACGTGCCCCTGGCCTTTAGTCTTGGCCATAATGAATTTGATAACTGCTCAGCCACAGGTTTTGTGTTGTTCCTGGTTGCTGTAGGTGCTTGCCAAATCCTGACAGACAGATTGGGCACTGGCCCTTAGAATGTATTTCAGCTATTGGTGAGCCATTGGAGAGTGGGAACAAAAATGAAAGGGCAAGTACTCTTCAGAGTAGAGCCTCTCCTCTCAGAAAATTGGCATACTTGGTTTTTGTGATTTGATGGAGCTGTACAGTATTGTTTTGGCCATGCTGGGCTCTATTTGTCTCCTGCAAGAGGCTCTCCTGGTGACTGGCTCTGTTTCTCTCTCATCACAGACTCCTCTATGGACCTGCAGTGCCTCCCAGCTCCTGTGGCCACCTCCATCCCTGTGAATGAGGGGCTGGCCCCTTTGCCTTCTGACTCAGATGCAAAGGGCTTGCCCACCTCGCTTCCTGCTGCCAGCTTGCTCCCATCTCCAGACTGTGTACCCTTGCCAGTGCCTGAGAACACAGAGGACTTCACAGATGGGGACATCATTGGGGAAGAACTAGACTCCCTCCTGGATTCCCTTGCTGAAGGGTCACCATACCCTCTAGTAAGAATGGGTGCTGCATGGGTCTGCTGCTTCTTTGTTCTAAATAGGTCCTTGGAAGTCCTTGGAGCATGAGATGTGCATGCTGCCTCTCATTCTCTTTCTGTAATTCTTTTCTCCTCTCTCTTTCTCTGGAAAAACTCATTCATTCTTTCCTTTATTTCTGCTACTGTGAGTATGCAGAGTCCTCCTCCAAGCATGCTTTGCTGTGTGCAGCTTCAGGGAGCTGCCTCTCAAAATATACCCAAGGTAGCCCTCCCCTGACATCTCCTTCCATCTGACTTCTCATGTTCATGAAGTTGAAGGAAGTCTGAGAGTGGTAAAAGGAGTGTGGTGAAGCAGGAATGATGGATGTATTTTATATAGTGGGCATGCTCTAATGTCCTTGTATTTTGTGCAGGTTGCACTCAGCCTAAGCTCGTTGAACAGATCTGGGAGCTGCATGAACAATCTGTATTCATACTTATGTTGGATTTTAGTTGCCAGTGTTGGTTATGTAAGCCACCTTGGGTCTGGAGGGAGTATAGTGATTTTCATGTTGGAAAAGCCCTGATGGGAGGTGCCAGGGGTTGTGATCATTACCGTGACCTTTGCACTGGGTGTACTTGGCTGCCTTGTTTCTCAGCCTGAGCTGGTTTAAGTGCCCAGCGCAGGGCACTGCCTTGCAGACTGATGAACTCAGGTATCCCAACACCTCCTCAGGGATCCTGGTCCAGACTGTTTGCAGTACAGAAAAATTGGGAGGTCTGTGGGAAGTGTGCAGGTAGATTGAGCTGCCAGGTATCCTTTTGCTCCAGCTAGTACAGCATGCCCCTCACTGGGAGCCTGTTGCTCTCTGTTGTCATGGTTTGACCCCAGTCAGCAACTAAGTACCAGCCAGCTGCTCATTCACTTTCTTCCTGCCCCTTCCCCAGTGAGGAGGATAATTGGAAAAAACCCAGACTTGTGGCGTAAGATAAGAACAGCTTAATAATTGAAATAAAATAACATACAATATTAGCAACAACAATAATAACAGAAAAGGAAAGAAAGAGAGGAATAAAACCCAAGAGAAACAAGTGATGCACAGTACAATTGCTCACCACTTGCTGACCAAGGCTCAGCCTTCCTTAAGCAGCAGTCAGTGACCCTCACCAGCTTCCCTCAGTTTAAATCCTGGGCATGATGTTCTGTGGTATGAAATATCCCCTTGGCTTGTTCAGATCAGCTGTCCTGGCCGTGCTCTCCCCCATCTTCTTGTGCACCTGTTCGCTGGCAGAGCATGGGAAATGGAAAGTCCTTGACTTAGAGTAAGCATGACTTAACAATAGCCAAAACATCAGTGTGTTATCAACATTATTCTCATGCTAAATCCAGCTACTAAGAAGAAAATTAACTCTGTGCTGGCCAAAACCAGGACATCTCTTTTCAGTTTTCTCTCCTCAATACTAATTTGCTATTTATCCTCCTTCCTGCTCTCCTGAAGTCTCTGGTCCAGGGCACCATTCCTACCAACCTGCCAACAGAGATGCCCCAGTTGATTCCTGTGTTTCCGGGGGGAACTCCGCTGCTGCCTCCAGTTGTGACAGCCAGCATCCCTGTCTCTACCCCTCTGCCACCTGCCTCCTTTGGCCTGGTGATGGATCCCACCAAGCAGCTCTCCTCCTCCTCTGTCCTGGATGCCTTCGAGGCCCCACCAGGAGGAAGTGGTGGCTCCACTTTAGATTCGCTGGATTCCCTGGATCTGCTTCCATACACAGATACAAGGCTTGATGCCCTGGACTCCTTTGGGACAAGCAGGGGGTCGCTGGATACCTTGGATTCCTTTGCCATTGGTAGGTGCAAGGTGATGTGGTTTTGTGTTGCCTTAGCTGTGAATGCATGCCAGAATTATTTCCTTCAATGCTGAGGACATATGTCTTGTAGCTTTCTCTGCTGGTGTGGCAGAACAGGAATATAAATGTAGAAGAGAGCAGTGAATTGTCTTGGACAGAGTAGCTGATAATGTTTAGCTGAAAAGTAATGAGAAAAAGCTGTAGGTGTGTAATCCCAGATAACCAGTACCTGCATGGGGTGAAATCTAAAGAGGAGAAAGGAACATCAAGGTGTATAATGATGAATGATGAGATTTAAACTCGCCTTGGTGTCCAGAACACTTCCCTTGGCACAATTTGCAGGACCATAGCATGATTCCTCCACCTTTCTCCTCAATGACTCTTTGACATTTTGCCCAAAGTGAGCAGAATGGTGATGATTGTTTTAGATGATACAGGACCTTGTTGTGCTGGGCAGAATGGTAGAGGCCAAGATAGGTCTTTCCCATCTCTGGATTCAGGGCAATGAGTGTCCTCTCGAATGGGACTCTGAACTCTCATGTCATAAGGAGAAAAGCTGTGGAGGATGGTGGGCAAAGACTAAGTTGCCTCCTGTTCATGAGGGAAGTGGGCTTCTTCTTGATTAATTTGTTCCCAGTATTGCAGTATATTGGCAGCAAAAGTATTTTCAGAACAGCAGAGGTTGGCCAGTCAGCACTTGAACACTCTCATTCACCTCAGCTTTGGGTTGCCATCTTAGTAATGCCAGTTCTCAGCAGCAAAGAGTTGGGTTAAGTAGGATTTCTGGGACAAGAAAGAATTTCCTGGAGTTTTTCTGAGTCTAGACAGATGCCTTGGGAAGAAAGTGGAACTTTCTTTGTGAGTAGAACTGCCTCTAAGAGTGAAATGATTGTTTTTGTTTTGTGGGGCTCTTTTCCCTTCTTTTGCCCAGAAGAAACTAGCTCTCAGGAACTGCGACACCCACCCAGCAGCCAAAAACCAGCCCCAGTGGTGAGTGAGCTACTGCCCCGTGCTGATGTCCCAAGGTGCTCTGGAACCAAGGTAGTAGTGGTGGTGATAGTGATCACTTGGGTGATGTAGGTAATTTGGGCCCCTCCTCTTAGCCTGCCCTGGTGAGTGTTGCCTCCCATGCTGTGGCAAGGCAGGTAAAGGTTCCCGCTGAGTCAGTAGGAAGACATTTGTTCCATCTTTGTTTTTATCCATAACCCATATTGCCAAGGTAAACACGGTGTGACCAAGGCTGTAGGGTCAGCAGGGGATCATGGAAGCCGGGGTTCCACTGTATCTGGCAGTCCCATAATGCTCAAGGATGGGGCAGAGTAAGCCAACTTTGACTTCAGGCTACTGAAGTTCTTTGTTGCTCTCTGCCCCTGTCAGAAGACTTGTCCAGATGTTCTGCCTCTGTCGTATGTCTCCAGTCTTGGAGAAAAAGGGGAGGATTAGTAAGCTTGGAACAAAAGTTATTCTTGAGTTCCTGTCACCTGCTGGCCCTGTTAACATCAATGTGAATATCCCTGAAGATTTACTGATAAGCAGTTTGGGGGTTTTTTTAGCTTGGAATAAGGTTGATTTAAAAGTCTTTCATTGCAGAGTAGATTGTGATGGAGGGAATAGGAAGGAGTGAGGAGGGCATTTTGTTCTGTGGCTCATGGTAGAAAACAGAGGTCTCTTACCAGTAGGAAAGAGGCCTGTCTTTGAAGTGAACACACCACAGTGTTCATTCTCTTTGAAAAAGTTGCAGTCATCTCTTCTGGAAATGTCATTTCAGATATCAACATTTTGATGAGAGACAAAATGAGAAAGGTTTTGAGAGACTGGAGTGGGGCAGGGGTTGGAGAGGTCTCTTGCCCATGTGGTTGCAGAGCTGAACAGAGAGGTGTGTGTGTTTTCACTCAGGTCAGCCTTGGTGGAGTGAGTCACCCAGCTGTGCCCAAGGCCACTGAGCACCTGCTGTCGCAGCCAGAACCAGTAATGCCCAACACAGCTCTGCTGGTGAAGAACCCCCTGGCGTCTACTCATGTTTTCAAACAAGCCTGTCATATCTGCTACCCCAAAACAGGTGATGATTTGCTCTGCCTCCAGAGCACTGGCACAGACTAGGAATTGGCTTTCCCTGGGCTTATGGGGTTATTCTCTCTGGCAGGGCCCAAGGCTGGCGATTACACCTATCGGGAAGGCTTGGAGCACAAGTGCAAGCGGGACATCCTGCTGGGCAGGCTGAAGAGCTCTGAAGACAAGACCTGGAAGAGGATCCGTCCTCGCCCAACCAAAACCAACTTTGTAGGATCCTATTATCTGTGCAAAGGTGATCTGTGGCGGTTGATTGCTGGGAAGGGGCTGTACCAGGGGAGACTGGGAGGGAAATTCTGTTTGGTGTTGCCTGCTGGCAACAGGGTGTCCTGTTCCATCAGTAGCCTATGGGCTGGATGGCTCAGTACAGTGAAAGGCAGTGAGCTGCCGTGTCATGGAGAGCAGGCAGCTTCTAAAGTGGTGGTGCAGAAGAGTTCCAAAGGCTCAGTGAGCCGCTGCCCACAGTTGAGCGCTCAGAGCTGCTCTGCTGACATGGGCTTTACTGAGAACTTGCCTCCTGTACATGTGCCCACATTAGTCCTGCTCAACCCAGCTGCCCCATGGCAGGGCTGTGGTTCTCCCTAGGGAAAAGCGTTCTCTGCCTGCTCCTTTGCTCCAGCCCATCCCACAATACAGCGTGACCAGACTGGTATCCCGAGGCAGTGTCGTTACAAAGTACCTAATGAGGTGGGAAGATTGCCAGAGCCAAGCTAAAATGGCTCCTTACTCCTGGGCCTATGGGAGAACTTAATTGTATTGGCTTTACAAGGGGTTAGATAAGTCATGATCTGTCCCTGGCCAGACATTGAAATAAATCTTTGCCTGTTTTAAGATGGTTTCCCCTATAGCAGCATTACTTGAGATTATCAGCATTCAGTAGTTTGCATTAACTCCTGAATGTCTTGATATAGGTGAACTTGGGAGGAGATGTCTTTTTCTTTTAGCTCTCTGTTTTCTTGCTTTCAGTTCTGTGTAAGGTGTGGGCAGTGGGAGAAGACGAAAGAGAGTTCAGTTTCTGACTGGGCTGCCCTGCCTGTGTGGTGGTGTGTGCTGTTTGTTGCTTTGTAGATATGCTTAACAAGCAGGACTGTAAGTACGGGGATAACTGCACCTTCGCGTACCACCAGGAAGAGATCGACGTGTGGACGGAGGAGAGGAAGGGGACCCTCAACCGTGACCTCCTCTTTGACCCGCTAGGTGGGATCAAGCAGAGCAGCCTCACAATTGCCAAGCTCCTCAAGGAACATCAGGGCATCTTCACCTTCCTTTGTGAGGTACAGAACTGGTGGGAGGGGGCAGGCATCCATCATCTCTTCAGTTTGTATCTGGACCACTGATATGTTAATAGTTGCCACCATGAAAATACGGTAGGATGACTCGCACGACTGGAATGCTTGCAATGGAAACTCTTCAGGAGGGACAGGTGAGGAAGGAGAGGCAGTAGGGGAGCCCTGTGTGTTAGGGAGTGTTCTCACTGTCTAGAGTTTAACCATGATGATGATAGGGTTGAGTGGTTATGGGTAGGAACTGGGGGAAGGCCACTAAGGTGGAAGTCTGTTGCAGGCCACAACCAGGGTGAAGAGCAGACAAAATATTCTAAAGGCAGATGGGATAAGTCTCATAATTGTTGGCCCTTTTTCTTGTGGGGAACTTCAACTTACCAGGTGTCTGCTGTAAGCACAGCAGAGAAGAAACAGTCCAGGAGGTTCCTGGAGTATGTGGAAGAGAACTGACACAGCTGGTGAGGGTGACAACTAGGGAAGGCATCCATTGGGTCTGGTGTTTGTGAACAGAGAAGGACTGGTGGGTGATATAATGGAAGCCATCTTGGGTACAGCAATCATGCAATGGTAGTTTTCAGTTCTTGGAGAAATAAGGAGAGGGTTCAGCAGACTACCACCTTGCCACTTCACCTTCTGAAGGGCAGACTTTAGCCTCTTTAGGAGCCTGGTTGGCAGAGTACCTTGGGAGGCAATTCTGAAGGGAAAAAGAGTCCAGGAATGTTGGACATTCTTCAAGAAGGAAATCTTAAAGGTGCAGGAGCAAGCCATCTGTAACTCTGTGTCCCAGCCAGTGCCCTGCTCCCAGAAGGACCGTGAGCATCGTATGCAGGAGTGTGCAGGAGAAAGGAGTAGTTTCCCTCTTTAGCCCTGCAGCTGAACCAGGTGCTCACAGCCTCATGGGATCGCCTGTCTCTTCCTCCATTTTGACATATTGCTTTGAATTGTAATTTAGCCCCAGTTACTTTAGAAATTGGAATTCCATAATGCAACAAATTCTAACTTGATGTCTGTGCAGAGCTACTGAGTTGGTCAGTTGAGAATTGCCTCAGATCATCTTAGTGCTCTACAGCACAGAGTTTCCCATGTTGGCAGTGCATGTAAAAGGACATGTTCTTTGCTGTGAAGTGGCTGTTTTTTTTTCTCCCTTGTTCTTGTTCTGTTGGCTAACTGGGAAAGAATATGTGGCTCTGACCAAAATTTTTCCAACCACAATGGAAAATACTGTGGAGAATAAGCCAAAAAATGTTGTCTGGAAGCTTTTCCAGAGATTGACTTGCTTTATTTTAAGCCCTACCACAAAGTTTTCACCACACTTCTTTCTAACTTTGAACATTAGAATAGGCTGGCTCTGGTTCTTTTTTCTCCTCTTAAGTGAAGTTGCTCTGGTTCACTGCTCTCTAAGATTTTCCCAGTGTGCTACTTCTTCTCTTCTCAGATTTGCTTTGACAGCAAACCCCGGATTATCAGCAAAGGGACCAAGGACACACCATCTGTCTGCTCCAACCTTTCTGCAAAACACATTTTCCATGACAACAAGTGAGTGAACAATTTTCTCTCCTGATGGGAACCATGTCTCACAAGTCCAGCCAGTTTAACTCCAGGGCTCTGGTCTCTTTCTTCTTTCTTCCCTATGGGTTTCAATCATAGGACAGCTCAAGTCATGATAAATAGCACTATGGGCTTCACCCTGCATGTTTGCTTCTGGTGCTGAGGGATTTCAGGCATCAGCAAAGCCCTTAGGAGCCACTCCATTAAGTTTTCCATTGACTTAATATGCCTTTCAGTTGGCCTTTACAAAAAGGTCAAAACAAAAATCCTCTAGATCAGGATCCTGCCTCTGACTGTCTGGTAATAAATGTTTAGGAAAACAAGTATAACAAACATGTCAAGTACACAGTCATACAATTCCTTTTGTTTCCTGGCAACCTCAGATGTGGGGAGATGCTGAACTAGAGGAGTTGGTATCTTTGCTGTGTATTTTGAAACTTGTCTAGTCTCTGAACTTAGGCAGAGCATCACCCATGTGCTCAGGGTGAAAATAACTACCCAGGCTTGATAGGGTGGGAGGGCAGGGATTTGCTTTTCCCAGAGGGAATCTGTCTCTCCCAGTGTCGATTTTCTTGTGTCCTTTGCCTGCCCGGTCCAATGTCTGGATGTCATATGTAAGGAGGAAGGGGGGACAGTTTGATCCTCTGGTGCTTTGTATTTTTCTGCAGGTGTCTGGTCCACATTGTGCGTTCCACCTCCCTGAAATATTCCAAGATCCGTCAGTTCCAGGAGCACTTCCAGTTTGACGTGTGCCGCCATGAGGTGCGTTACGGCTGCCTGCGTGAGGACAGCTGCCACTTTGCTCACAGTTTCATTGAGCTCAAGGTCTGGCTGCTGCAGCAATATTCAGGTGAGTGTGACTTGGCTGGTGTTGTGTACACCTGAGTTTCTTCCAGTGTGTACCCAGGGCCAGTTGAGGGGGAAAGAAAGTGATTTGGGACAACTGAGAAGGTGTCACTCGATCCTGCATGTTACTTACTCTGCCTCCTCAGGGACACAAAAGAGAGGACCAAGGTGTTCTGTGAGGTGATTTGGCCCTTGTCCATTTATAGGAACAGGGCTATTATAATTTGCAGACCAGAAAGCCTTTCCCTTGGGGCCAGCTGTATAAATTAAAATGATAATTAGGAAGATAGAGCTGAATCCCAAGAGCTGTTTGGTGCTTAGATCTTGTGCAAATAGAAGCTGGACCCGAGTAAACATGTCTTGCAGTGAGAATGGCAGCACAGGTGATGAAGCAGTTGGTTATATAAAGAAGTCTGTGAATCTCCAGTTTCTCAAAACAAATTCACCAACAGCAGGAAATTGCAAGATACTTGGTGTTTCCCAAAGAGCCTTTGAGGATATGCCTTAGGGAGAGGGTTTTATGGCGATTATACTCAGGGAAATCATATAGTGACACTGCCACATCTGGCACTTTCAGTCCTGTCACTTTGTCTCTGTCTGATGTATTGGAGGTTTTCTCTGGCTGCTGTCCTGTTGGCTGTGTAGGTATTAGTCCACATACAGCACTACCTACATGTTTTTTCACCACAGGGTCTCATTTAGTGCAACACCCAGCCTGGTAATGGGAATACTTCAGAGAGGAAACACCTTATGCGTGTTTCTCACCATTCTTTGATGTCATAATTGATGTTCAGTGCAGTCCTTGGCCTTGGCTTCAGCTCATGAGGGAGAGTGATGAACAAGGAGCTCACTGTGGCAAATGCCATCTTTAATCTTTCCGTTTGCCCTCATTTACTTGTGGCCTCAGGAAATTAAAAAATACAGCTCTGGAATTTCTAAGATAGCACACTGCCTGTGAGTCATGGGCCACCACTGCTGCCCTACATGCTTCTGATACTGCTCATTGTACTCTGGGCACTCTAATATTCAAGTACCTTGCTTTTATTCCCATCCCTTGGTTGGTTTATTTTAGTTGTTTTGGTCAGGTTTGTTACTTGAAAAGTTTCTTTGCTCCCTTCTTCCTTCCCTCTGTGTTCCTTCCTCTTCATCCTGCAAAAGAAATAAACTGATTTTTTTTCTCCTTTCCTTCTTTATTTGAAGAAATTATTTCAAAGGGAAAGTTGAGGAGATGAAACAAGCCATGAGTTAAGCTGCAGAGTTGATCATTAAGCCTTGTGCTTAATGATCCACCTTTTCCAACAACAGGAGAGACATTATCTTGTGGGGTTTTTTTTCTGCAGGGCTGTATATATGAGCCTGCTTTCCTTGTTAGTTTGCCTCTCTCAAGTGTAGCCTTCATTATGGAAACCGAGATTAAAGGTAGTTGTTACCATTCTCTGGGAATGCTTTAGCTTTGGAGCAGGAAGTTTCATTTGGGCACTATTTGCTCAGCAAGAATAGGAAGAGGGCAGCTTACATTTGAAACACTTCACAGCCATTTGAGCATTTACAGAGCTTTTGGCTTTGTTCATGGGGATAAAGGATTGTATTAGTGGAGTAAAGGTTCCCAAGATCTGAAAATTGGACAGGCAAGACTGTTTTCTTGTTCACTGTGGCTTTTCACAGGCATCTCTTGCTATCTTCTTCAACCAGTGGTAATAATAAACTCTTTGTCTTCACTAATGATATTGCAAAAGATGCTGAAATATTATAAGTAATCAACACAGGGGCCTTTGGGTTCCCAGCTCATTTCTTTGTGACAGTTCCTGCTTTGAAAAGCTGGTAGATTGGAAACCATCCTTTCACATTTGTGAGGGTTTTTCTTTCTCCACCACCACATTTCTAGACTGTATTGTTGAGATAGTTCAGAATTCTAGAACTGGAAGAAGGCACTCACAAGAACTATATTTGAAATTCAGTTTTCTGACAAGACCTGTATATGCTTCTCCCTTTGGTTCTGCACCCCAAGGATCACAGGTATGCAGAATGGAAAAGGTGGGAGCTGCTTCAGCTCTTTTCCTGCCAGGTCCAGTACAGCATGTACATTTTTTGTTGTGGTTTTCCCAGATTTAGAGTTTTTGTCCCCAAAATACAAATCATCATCGTGTCTGACCCTAGAATACTTGGACATGGAAGAGGGAGTTGCAATTTTTCTAACTCTACACCATTTCTTCTGGGATTAAGGGTTAAGAGGTAGAATATTCACCAATAGCTCTGATCTGTGAGCAATACCAGTTATGCAGTAACTGCCATTTTAAAGACTTGAGCAAATGTTCATGAAGAATGGTGAAGTTTTCTGAATGCTTTTCATCCTGTTCAAACCCTGTGCAAATGGCAGTAGTGGTGCCTGATGGAGACATGAACAGCCAAAATCCCAGACAGGAAAACTGAGGTCAGGAATGCTGTGACTTACCCAAGCTACCCACAGCCTAAGCTGAGATGAAAACTTTGTTTGATGGCCCTTAAATTCTGTCTCCCAGATCAATGAGTGCGTTTATGTAATACTCCTGGGGAGCACCTCACTTCAGTAAAAAAAGCTGTAGGCATCAGCAAAGCAATCAAATTTGCAATGTCTGTGTCCTGGGGATGCTGCATCAAGGCCATCCTCAGCACCCCCCTTGCAATCAGCTGCCTGTGCAAGATATTTGCTTCAGTTTGTCTTGGCAGCTCTCTTGGATCTTTAGAGCACTTAATAACTTGAATGCCCATCTAGCTGGCTGGTGCTAACAGAGACTGTTCCCTCACCACTTGAGCTGGTCAGGAGCTAATTCCTTAGATAAGGTCTGACCAATCCATTTTCTTGTTGTCTGATACTGTATTTCTGATATCTGAGACCTTGCAGATCTTTCTTTGCTGGTTATTTACTAGCAGCTGTTCCTTGGTTAGTTTTGCACTGCTGGTCTTTCCATGCTGCCTTGGTTGTGCTTGGTGTCTATTTGTGTTGAATTTCACCTTTCCTCTTTGCCTATGGGGAGCCCTCTCAACTTGAAGGTGTAACAGGCTAATTAATCCCAGCAGGTAATAGGTGAGACTTCAGGGGTCTTGCAGATGCTAGATGTCTCAGTGGGTGTCTGTGATCTTCCAAGCTAGAAGCAAAAACTCCATATACAGTAGCTCAATAGTAATAAAGCATTGCCTTTAGAACCTTGGTAGAATCTGCTGATATGGGGGTTGGGGACAGCCTTGGTCAAGCTCTTGACCCTTGTGAAGAATTATTGGCTTGGAAGCAGTGTCTGGGTTCTTTGCAGACTGCCTGAGCAGAAAGCCAAGTCTGAACAAGCTCAGGAGACTGAACTCTTCTCCTTTTGTTTGGCTTGTGTAGAGAGGAACTTCCTTAGCAAGGGATTAGACATATTCTGTGGTGGGTTCTGCCACAACTCAGTCCTGAAATTACCAGGGGGCTGTTGGGAGCTGTCAACTACTCCGGGGTTACTAAGCCCAAACTAAAAAGTCTGCAACCCCTCCCTCTGCCAGAGGAGTGTTGCTCAGTTCTGTCTCCTTTTTGTTCCCAGGAATGACCCACGAAGATATTGTGCAGGAGTCCAAGAAGTACTGGCAGCAGATGGAGGCACATGCCAGCAAACCAGCCAACAGCGTGGTAAGTAAGGTCCATCTAGGGCCTGGAGACAGATTTTGCTCCCAGCGGTTCCAGCCCTTTCTCTCTTTGCCTCCCACTATTGTGCCTGACAGGTCCAGGCAGACCAGGCTGGCCATTGAGGTGGAGGAGAGCTGAGAGCTTTCCTGGTTGCAGTGCTGGTGTTGAGCTTTGTGCCTTGTTTTGCAGTGTTGTGATTTGCTCTGTTCCCTGCTAGGGTGAAGCCTCACCAAGGGCAACACGCATGAGAATGTTTCCTGTGACACCTTGCTGGTGAAACTGGGAGATTTTGGGGCAGTGGTCACACAGTGGGGACCAAATGTGTCCTGCTGCCCTTTAGTGGCCAAGGGGCGGTAGAGCAGTTTGAAGGATTTCTAAGGAATGACTCATGATGTCTGATCTAAATGCAGGAGTGGGTGGAACTGGCCACCCAGGTGCTGTTGAGGCTGACAGAGACCTTAGTAGTGCTTTACCAGGAGGAGGCTGGGAGCTTTGCCTTTTTTTTGCCACCAGTCTCTCAGTGTGGAGGGCTGCATCCTCCAGCAATGCCAAGAGTGTACCAGGGTAGTGTGAGAGGGGTTAGAAGCAAAGGTCTTTTTCTTTGTTTACTTTCCTCTGTCTTGTTGGCTATGGGCAGTTCTGTCTTATCCTTTTTTTTTATCCCAGAGGGGATTTCTGTACTGTAGGAGCAGAGCCCACCCAGTGAGGACAATTCCCAGCCCAGTCCTGAGTTTGAACTAAAGCACTTTTTGCCATTAGAACAGGACAATGGTGGGGAAAGTGGTGTAAATCCTTTTTGTTTCCATTTGACACCTTTCTTTAACCTTAACAAACCTGAGCTTACTGTCCGAGCAAGAGTGTTTCACCTTTGTGTGGGATCTGTCACCCAGGAGTTCTTCTGCAGAGACCAGTGCCCAGTGCAGTCTGTGAGCACCCTGTGGAGGAGGTCTTTTATAGGAGAGGAATCTGAGTCACTCATGTCATGTTTAGCTGCTGTTTTTTGTCTTGGTTTTGTGCCATCAGAAGTGTTCTGAAGGCTGTAGGGCACTGATGCTGGGTAAGCATCTGTGGGAAGGTCTGATGGGCATAGCTTAGCCTAAGAGAAAAGATGCAAGTGACTGCACTGACACTTGCAGTGGGCTCTGTGTCCACCTATGCACTGGTTTTGCTGCATGAGATGGATTCATCTTCAAGGGGATGCTCAGCAATAAACCTGTGCAGCTGTTGTGGTCTGAAAAGGTTGGAGGAGAGGAATGGGAAGCAGCAGTCCAGAATAAGCAAGAATAACCAAGGTCTGTAGTTCCCAGAACTGTCTGACTTGCTTAAAGAATATGTTCTAACCTCTCAGGAAGCTAAGCAAGACAAGTTTCTACATCCTGTATTATATGAGAAGTGGATGATCTGGATGTCCCTGCAACCAGAGCTGGCTGTGATCTCTTTCTGCCTAGTGTGGGGACAGAGGCAATGGCCTGCATCTCCACATGGGAGGAAATTAGATGTGAATTTGCAGCAGTTTGTGACAGCAGTTGGATTTATATCAGCAATCCCTGCTCCATATGTACCTTGCTCCAAGAGAACAGTCCAGAGATTGGTTCTGTCCTGCCTATTGTGAATTTACCTGCATTTTCAAGAAAGCTCTGTCTTGCCATTCTCTGTGCATTATGAGGGGATTAAAAAAAAAGATAAATGGACAGCTGTTTTCCTGTAAGCCTTGCAGCTTCAAATTCACCTTTGTCTGGAGGTGCTGCTGCTAGAAGAATAAGCTGTACAGCAGGCATGGTCAGAGCATGTCCTCTGAAGCCTGTGGGATCTGGATGCTAAGTGAGGGTTCCATTTCTGGCTGCTGGGGCTTGCAAGGGTCAGAGGATCAGGAAAGGAAATGCCAGAGCCTGCTAAATCAGGGGATGGGTTGAGAGCTACAGTTTCTGGGCCCTGTGGGCAGTGCTTAAGGCTAATCACCAATGGCAAAGTTTGGCTGTGCCTCACACATGCCTGTCACAGAGCTGACTGCACCCACATCCCCTTCCAGGGTGCAGAGGCAAAGCAGCAGCCTTGTTGGTACAGTGAGAAGGTGCCTCCCAGCAGCACCACCAGCCGTCTCTAAGGATTGCCAGTCTGGCACTGGCCCTGTGCAGGGAGACAGTCAAGTCAGTCAGATGCATGTGTTTGTAGTAGCACACCATGGCTTTGGCAGCAGCACGTCCTCAGCCACAGGGCTGTGCTTTGGGATGAGACTCGGGCTTGCTGCCGAAGGCCCTGCGGGCAGGACTAGCTATCTGCTGAGAGATGTTTACTTTTGCCGTTGTTTTCTCCTGTCCAAGCAGGCTAACGTGACTCAGAGTTTTCTCAGCGTCCTTCCAGCTTTCAAAGTTGGCTGCCTGGCAAAGACAACTTCCCAGGAGTGCTGTAAAAACAGGCCCCTCCTTCCCACCATCCCGCGTGATCCGCTCTCACTCCACTGTCCTCTGGTCAGCGGAAGCGAAGTCACTCTGGGGGATTTTGCTGCAGTTTGGTCACAGCTGCCAGCTGGACTCAGCACCCAGGGCTGTCCAGTTGTGGAGAAAAGAGGCAGGCAGCATGCAGGGGCCCAGTAGCTGTGACAGTGAAGGTCAGGAGCCTTAGCAAGAAATGAAAAATGAAGATGCACTGCTTGCCAAGCACCTGCCGGGAATTTTGCACTTGGCCCCACAAATTTGGCTTCACAGCAGCTGCTGTAGGAGTTAACCCAGTGGCCACATATTGAAGAGCCAGTCAGCAGGAGGGGCTGTTGTAGGGAGCTGGGTGTCCTCTCATCATATCCCAGCAAACTGAGGGGTTGTAGCTCTCATTTTTTCTGGTTTTCAAGAGCTGTTTTGTTTTATTCTCCTGGCCAGCACCAGAACCCTCATGAAAGCTCACCCCAGAATTATCAGTTTAAGCATGGAGAGGATAAAACCTTTCCATTAAGGAGTACTTGCACCTAAGTACTGCTCACTCAATTAGGTGAGGTATGTGGCTCCTCTAGGGAACATTTCAGTATCACTGAGAGGAGTTCCTGAAGCTAGGAGACTTGAGTGGCCGTGCAGGGTCTGTTGCTTTCTGCAGAGCCTGAAGTGGAGAGCAGTTGTGCCAGAGACTTGTATTTATTTGGTTGCCATGGTGCATAGCTAGCACTATAATGTCTGGCTTCATAGCAAGGGGCGGTGCCATAGCCCATGGCACTTTTGCCTGGCTTCGTCTGCTAGAGCCTCATGTGATATAATTTCCACACTGCTGGTTATCAGCAGCCTGCCAGGTATGTGTCTTGCCTTTACAAATACAGTCATGTAGCATTAACAGGAGCTGCTTTGAATTTTTACTTGGCTCCTAATCCCCTGAGAGAATACATGCCCACTGGATTGACCAGCAGTTTGCATGATTCAGATGAAGAAATGCACAGGGCTTCTTTTGGTTAAGAATTTGTGGAAAAAGCAGCCCAGATTACCAGAGCTACCTTAGAGATATTTTCTTTCTCTCTGATATCTTGTCTCTTGGGCAGACACTCAATGTTTAGTTTTTCTGGGTCAGTAGGTTTGAGCAAAGCTTCCTGGCTGTGCTGAGAGGAGTCACCAGGAGGATAGCATGGGGTTGATAAAAGGGAATATGCTAGCAGTGCCGTTTTGTTACCATAGGCCTAAATGTTTGATGGGTCAATAGTGAGCGGTAGTGGAATTTCCTTTGGAGACCAAGTGGAGATTAAAGGCACCTTATTGCCTTTCATGGTAGCCCAAATCTCAACTCTGCTCATCTCACAGCCAGCCACTTTGATGTGTTCTGGTGGTCACCAGCACAGGTGACAGCTGACAGCAAGTGATGAACGAGTCGTGCTGGGAGCCACCAGAAAGGTCATTCTCCCAGATGAGAGATTACCCTCTTTCAAAAGAGATTATCTCTTTCAAAGGAGATGCTGGTTCTCTCGGAGGGTCCTTTTGCTGGGACATCAGAGAACTGATGGCATCGTGTATGCAGCACAGGTGTGGTCAGTTCCCCAGTCAGCTTTTCACAGCGACAGAGGACCCTTTATATGTCAACTCTGGTTCTTCAAAAATCTGGAGGATGCAGAGTGGTAGCTGACAGCTGATGTGGTGTCTCCTGGGAAATGCTTTGATACTGTGCTGCCTGTGCTTGCTGTTTTCCCTTCACCAAGGGGTGCAGCCAGGCTCCATGCTGCTGCTAATCAATTGCTGGCAGAAACCTGCTCTTCAGGGGCATGGCTTGCATGACTGGTTATTGTGAGATGCTTAGGGTTAAAGTCAAGTCATGGCAGGTAGCACGGGCTGCTGATGTGGCTGACAGTCAGAGAATTGTTTTGCTGGTACATGACCTTTGTGCTTCATGGCCGGCCCGATGACCAGGATGTTTTCTTGTACTCTCACATACTCCCGTGCCCAGGGCCACTGGCATCCAGTCGGGTTTGTTTTTTGGTTTGGAAATGAACTGGAGACACCAGCCTCATGTTCTTCCAGTCGTGATACAGAATGCAAACAGTTTACCGGAGATTTGCTCAGAAAACATGAGGCAGCAGTTATATGAGATTGGCTCCTTTTCTTTTCCTTCTCCACAATCTTATAGTCACAATCCCAAACTAGCCTTTTCAGGTGGGGTGGGGGCAGTAAGTGCAATGGCTGAGAAGATATGAAATATGTGCATTGTACCTCTGTCCAGAGACTGTGATTTAACTGCTTGTGAAACACAGTGCAGAGAAATTATGAGAGATGGAAACCTGCCCAGAAAAGGCTTGGAAGGATATCAACAAGAGGACCCAGCTCTGACTTCATTGTGTCAAATGTTAAATGTGGCATAAGGTTCTTGGTCCAAAAGCAGGAGTTTTGTGTCCTGCATTGTGATATGGTCCAGCTTTCTTCCAAGGGGCCTCTCTCAGTTGTGTGACCAAATGCTCTCCACAGGCAGAGTGGGACATGGATTGCCCTCTCTGCAGGGAAGTGGGGATTAAGCTCTGGGGCAAGTCTCACAGAGCTTGTCTGTACACGGAGGTACACTGCAGGGGTTTCACAGCCAGGCCTGGTCAGTGCTGGAAGCTGCCAGGCTGTGCTTTTGGCCAGATGTCAAAGCCCAGGAAATCATGCTGAAGCAAGCAGTGGTTTTGCTCCTGTCTGGTATCTCATTGGGCCACCAGCAAACACTGGCAAAGGAGAGCTGATTTAATCTGGCTTGTTGCTGGCACACGGGCTTGCAGGGAGCTGCCAGCATCTCTGTGGCAGGTTTGGGGGGGGTGCATTTTGCCTCTGTTCGCCTGAGGCTGTGGTTCTTTTCCCCAGGCTTCTCCCCGGAATCCCACGTCAAGCACCTTTGACCTCCAGATGAAATTTGTGTGTGGCCAGTGCTGGAGGAACGGGCAGCTGGTGGAGCCAGATAAAGACCTCAAGTACTGTAGTGCCAAAGCCCCCCACTGGTGAGCAATTCAACCTTCTCTTTCCTCTACCCCTCTTCAAGGGCAGGAATTTTTCATCCTACCTTCTCCAGGGCTTCATTTGGCATCTTGGGAAGAGGCTGTAAGGTTTCCTAGCAGCCTCTCACTGCTTGGGGTGTTCGTCACTATAGCAGGCATTGCAGATAGCTGTTTTCCAGCTTCCTTCTCTCTTTACTGTGTGTATTTGCTGCCAGCATTGTGCAGACTGTTACTCCTGGCACAGGCAGTCCAGATCCCACAATTCCCTTTTCTCCAGTTCCTATAATTTCTTCTTACCAAGGCCACTAAGAGAGTTCTCTTCTGCAGGTATTTATACACTTAGCTGTTTGCAGATGTCTGTCAGGTCACAATTAGAAATGATTCAAACTACCCTGCTTCCTTTTAAATTAGTTTCCCTTGGCTCTTTCATTGCTTTTGTGATGGATGCCATGTCTGTTTGCACCTCTGAGAATGTTTGGTGTGATAGAAGCATTGAATCCTAGAACAGTTTGGATTAGGAGAGACCTTTAAAGGTCATCTAATCCAGCCATCCTGCAATGAGCAGGCAGGTCTTCAACTAGATCAGGTTGCTCAGCCTGACCTTGAATGTTTCCAGGGATGAGGCATCCACCACCTCTCTGGGTTGTGCCAGTGTTTCAACACCCTCATCATAAAAAATTCCTTCCTTATATATTGTCTGAATCTCCCCTTTTTTAGTTTCAAGACACTACCCCTTGTCACAACACTACAGGCCCCACTAAAAAAAATTGTCCCATCTGTCTTATAAGCCCCCTAGAAGGAAAATACTGGCTGGGAAGTCACTGTTTGGTCATGGAAACTGTGGCCTGTCTCACCCAGGCAGTCTGCAGGGATAGGATGGATATAACTTGTCTTTCCATAAGATAAGCCACAAAGGCACAGTCCAGCTTAATATTGTAAATGTAAAACTTTTGTTGAAGAGACAGAAGCAGCAGTTTCTGGAAGAAGTAAATGGGTGAGGATTGCTTCCTGGGATGGGAAAAATAACACCTCTTTGTGCAGCTGCTGAATAGAGCTGGGGGTTTTGCTCAGGGTATCTCCTGGTGATCCCTTGCTGGAGCTACAGAATAAATACTTCCTGGCACTGTTCATAAGGTAGTACTTGTAATGACTTGCATTTCTATTGCACCTTTCAAGCAGAAATTATTCCCAAGTGTTCTTCATGGATCTGATTGCACAAGAATTGGCTGTGTCAAAGGATGGATTGCAGCTGTTTAATAATCCGCGGTGATGCCATGTGAGATTTGGGGGAGACTTTTGTGCCTTTATGAAAGGAGGTACCCCAGGAAATAGGTAATATTTACAGGGAGAAGTCCTTCTAAAACAGCCTTCTTGTGGCTTCTCCATCACAAATGTACATGTCTTGGAACAGCCAGATAGTGCAGGGACAAGCTGGGCAGGAGGATCTGCTCATCTCTCAGTATTTAAGGGTCTCTGAGGTAAAGAACATTAGTTCTGCTCTTTCTTATGTCTCTCTTGATTTATTCTCTCTTCTTCAGCTGGACGAAGGAACGCCGTGTCCTGCTGGTGATGTCCAAAGCGAAGAAGAAGTGGGTGTCAGTCCGACCGCTGCCTTCCATCCGTAACTTCCCACAGCAATATGATGTAAGTCCCATGCCCGCCATGGCCAGGTGCCCCATTCCTTTCCCTTTCCCTTTCCCTTCCACCACGGTGCAGTGTTTTGAGGGCTGCTCCATTGAAGACTTGTCAGGGAGGCAAGCACATGATGGCTGAGATGGGAGGTAAGGACAGACTGATGACAGCAAAATCCATCCAGCAAAAAGATGGAGCAGAAGAAAGAGCAGCACCCATTTAAACCACTCTACTCACAAATGCAAGTTTCCAGTGTTGCTGCTAATGCATAACAAGAGCTGTTAATGCATCTCTGGCTGGCACAGGGTTTGGGAATGAAATTTAAGACTCTCCTTAGGTCAGGGTTTCTCAGTGTGGGTGAGAGACGAGACACTTAGGAGAAGCCTATCCCTGCCTTTGCTGTGACTGTGTGCTATAGATTGTGAAACTTGCTCACGATGGGTTTTGAAAGTGAAAGTAAGAACTCAGGTAAAAAGCCATGTGCTGAGGAAAATTACAGATATCCAGCCTACAACCCCAGCCCCAAATGTTGTGATAGAGAGTTTCTCTCTCCCTCTCCTTTCTTTTTTCCCTGAAAGGAGAAAGCTCCTTCCCCCTGCCCTATGATAGGTCCTCCTTTTGTGCCAGGACAGGGGAAGAAGAGATGATCAGTAAATACGATGTTTAGAAAGTTTCACATTTTCTCTGGCAATGATGCTGTTGGTAGCTGTGTGTGCACCAGTGTGGTCTAAGCAATCTGTAAGCCCACTCTTCACCCACTCAGAGATGGTGGAGAATGAGTCACCTTTGGGGAAACACTATTGGGTCAATCCATGATGCTCCCCCCTGTATCTGCACCTGGTCACCTATGGAAATGGCAGGAGGTGCTGAACTGCCTGTGTGTTTATGTCATCAGGAGACTGAAGAAAAGAATCATGAGTTAAATAAAGTGTCCTGTTTGCAACCTCTCCTGTGCAGTTTAATGCCCCAGCTGGTTATCAAACCCACTTTCCCCTCTAGCAAGGACTGATTGTGCAGATGCTAAATCTTTCTCTCTGTCTTTTAACAGTTGTGTATCCATGCACAGAATGGCAGGAAATGCCAGTATGTGGGCAACTGCTCCTTTGCCCACAGCCCTGAGGAGAGAGACATGTGGACCTTCATGAAGGAAAATAAAAGTGAGTGGGGGAAATGTGGGCCAAAGAGTTTAGGGAGAGGGGAGAGGACATTTGGGCATCTGGAGCGTCTGTTAAGATACATTCTTGACAACAGAGATGGAGCTGCACAAGGCTGCTGCCATGAGTTTGTGTGGGATTATAGGTCAGGTCTGTCTACAGCTGCTCTTTTCATAAATGGCATGTATCTCTTGAGTCCTTTGCTGTGGGACTAATGCACAATAGTTTTATGTCTTACATTGCTTCACTGCTGCCCTCTCTTTCTGCATCACTTTTGAATCCACCCTGTACTGTCCCTCCAGTTGCCTGTACTGTCCCAGGCCTGGCTCTACATGGAGCTCTGCCAAAGCACCAGTCCTGGCCTGTAGCTGCTCCTGTATCTTTCTTGTCTGTCTTCTATCTGCCTTGGCTGTCTTAACTATTTCTGCTCGTATTCCTTGGTCTTGGGCTGTGGCTCTCCCCGCTCATGGCATTGTATTCAAAGGGGTGGAGTTGAGATCCTGAATGAGAACATCCTTGGGTGGTGCCTTTGTGGAGGAACTTGTCTGTATTTAATTCTGCAGGCTTACCTTTTGGGTGATAGTTGGGGGGTAGCCCATATCCTGGACAGCCAGCTCCGTGGCAGAAATCCTTGTTTATTCAGATCAACAGGAGGCTGGGGGAAAAGGGCCAGCTGTCCAGGTGCTCACCTACCTCTGTTGGAGCTGCTGGAAAGCCTGAAGAATTTCAGGCCTCCCCTGAGTTTTGGTTCTGTGGAGAGTCCTTCTCTCTGCTGAGCCAAACTGTTACTTATTGCAGTTCACAGCATTTCATTGCTGGGGCCTTTAAAGCACGTCAGACCAGTCTGGGTGTGTTTGCTCAAGCATAAAGGTGAATCTTCAAACAACAGCATTGTCTTAGTTTGGGGGAATTTGCATTCATTTATCCCCAGTTACCTCGAGTTTCTCAATCACTCATTTAGCAAGGAGTCAATCACTAATGCATCACACTTTGAGCATCATATCGATATCTGCAAACATTTATGTTTCCATAGCCTCTCTCAGGAGCTGATCTTGCAAAGGCAGATGTCTAGTTAAAGCTTCCACCTCAAATTTTCCTTCTCAGAAGTATGTTGAGTGGCTTTTAAATCAAAAGCCATGAGAGACATTGACTGCAGTTCTCTGGGCAGGTATTGAACTTAGGGCAAGTTATCATTAGGCTTCCTCCTCTCTGCAGTGCTTCCTGTGGCAAACTTGCTTAGGGGCTGTCCTCCCTCTCTAGTGCTGAGGATGAAGCTTGGGCTTAGAGGGAAGAGATGGAACTGAAACCAGCCATGCCTTAGCTTCCTGGCTGGATGAGATGTCTCCTGAGGTCAAGTAGAAACGGGCCTCTTGGAGAATCGTATTGTGGGGTGAATTCCAATGAGATCTTGCAGCACTTTGCCACCTTTCTGAAAAGTTTGTGTGGCTGTTGTCACAGTTCCCCCTGGACTGGTAGAAGACACCCCCCATGCCAGGTGGTGTGCTGTGAATTTGGCTTCTCTCCCCAGGGGTCTTATCTGAAAAGGTGACATGGGGCACAGGCCTTCAGTCTGGGGCTGCTGCACAGGCAAGGGGAGGGAAGGGCTGCCCCAGCATTTGTCCTTTTCTCATAGTTTGTGCACGGCTGGGAGGTTATTGAGTGGCTTCATGTGTTGCCTTTGTGCAGTACTAGATATGCAGCAGACCTATGACATGTGGCTAAAGAAACACAATCCTGGGAAGCCTGGAGAGGGAACACCACTCACCTCGCGAGAAGGGGAGAAACAGATCCAGATGCCCACTGACTATGCGGACATCATGGTAATAAGCTGATCTCTTGTCCTTCATTCCTTCTCCTCCTCCTCCTCCTCCTCAGTGCTGCCAGCCTGCCTCTCTCCTGTGCTCCAGGTGTGGCTAGCAGGGACCGCATTGCTCTAGTGGAACAGAGCTTGTATTAACATAGGTTAAATGGACAGCTTGGAGCAGCGCAGCAGGGGCAGCACAGCTGAAGTGGGAAGAGATCGACCTGGGGTCAACAACGCTCTACAATGGCTTTTCTGTTAATCCCTAAGTCATTAGGAGTCTACCTTAGGTTCCCTTTTGTGTGGGCTCAGCCTCTCTCCAGGGCTCCTGCCTGCTCCTGGGCAAGCTGGCAAAACCATTGCAGGCCTGTCAGAAGAGGGGGAAGCTTGGAAAGAGCTGGCACAGAAAAACTGGAGGCAGAAGTGTTTCCTTATGCCATGGGTGGTACTGATGTAAGGATCAGCGCTGCCAAAGAGTCCTGCATTGCCTATGAATCTGGGGACCTTGCATTGAGACCCCACTGGGGCCATCAGCAGGGGCAGGGGGACCACATCAATGAACTGAGCTGCCCTGTCCCTTGAGCCTGTTTGAGTCATAGATAAACTCTGACAGAGCATCTCCTGTGTTCCCCTTTAGTGTCAGCACAGTTCCTCAAAAACAATATGGCAGAGAAGTGTGGGTAGTCATAGACTGAGTGGAGCTTCCAGGATGCTCTGGAAGGAGAGGGAGAGAGGCAGTGCCAGCATAAGGAAGGCCAGTGGACGTGAATGTTATTGCACTGACTGGCCTTTTTCCCTGTCTGCACCGGTTAGATGGGCTACCACTGCTGGCTCTGTGGGAAAAACAGCAACAGCAAGAAGCAATGGCAGCAGCACATCCAGTCAGAGAAGCACAAGGAGAAGGTCTTCACCTCAGACAGTGACTCCAGCTGCTGGAGCTACCGGTTCCCCATGGGCGAATTCCGGCTCTGCGAGAGGTACTATTGTCTCACCTCCCTCTTGTGCTGCTGCTGCGGGGACAGGCTAACAGGCCCAGGGCCTCTGTCATCCCTCCTCATCCTCTCACAGAGTTCTTGGAGACTTCTCCATTTAGGGGGAGTGGGATGAGATGACAGGTTTGGGTGACACGGTGGCTACTGTTGGATCACAGAGGTGCTCAGCCACAATACTGAGGGATAAAAACACGTTCCTGAGCATGTGTCTTGAGAAAAGGAGAGCTTCCTGTCTGCACCTATGGTCTTCATAGCCAGGATGCTCTCAGGCTGCTGAACAGTCTCCGTGGCCCAGTGCTTGGGGGAATCCCAGGTGCCTTATTAAATGGTTTGAACGTCTCACGCCCTCTGAATCAGCACCTTAAGGTGCCTTCAGAAAGCTTGTGATGGTTAAAAATGCCACTTAGCAAGAAGGTTCTTGTCTTTCATGGCGGTTACCTGGCATTTCCTCTCTTGTGCACTGTTTTTTCCTCATCCCTGCTGGTCCAGTTCCAGCTCACATTTATTTGTGCTCTTGACTAAATCCCTTTGTAGCCACTGCTGGTTTTGCTGCTCTGTTTTTTTTCCCAGCCATGATGTCTTTCCCACCTGTACATAGGTTTGTAGGACAATCAGCTCACCCTTAAAAAGGAGAGTTCACAGCATGTTTCAGTGGGTCCTGATCAAGTATCCCAGACAGAGAGCTCAAACCCCTTTACTGGGGGTGCCCTCCTGACTGCACTCCTTGTGCTGGCAGGTTCCAGAAGAACAAGGCCTGTCCTGAGGGAGAGGAGTGTCGCTACGCCCATGGGCAGGACGAGCTGACGGAGTGGCTGGACAGGAGGGAAGTGCTGAAACAGAAACTGGCCAAAGCTCGCAAGGACATGCTGCTCTGCCCCAGGGATGACGACTTCGGGAAATACAACTTCCTATTGCGGGATGACGTATAGTATGACCTGGGGGGAGTCTGTCAGCTGCAGAAACACGGGGTGGGTTTTCCAAATGGCAGTAGCAGGGAGAGCGAGATGGGTGTCTCGCAATGAGAACTTTATCTTTTCTTTTGTTTTAAGATTATGAGACGATGATTTATTAGTGAACGAATTTGTGAATTTAATTCTCGTTGGCCAGCAACGCCACGCTCACTGAGTTTGTGATCCATTTTTTCTCTCTTCTTTCCCCCAAATTCTCCTTCCACTTCATCTTTTTGTTTTCACTGTCCTTCATTCCAAGGAATTAATTCAGTCTGTATTGGGCTGCAAATCAGAGAATTTCTCCTTGTGTCATTCTTCTGTCTTTCAATTCAGAGTATGACTGCAGAGGTCTGGAGGACAGAGCCGAGAGAGAGGGACAGAAAAGTTGTGGATGCCCCATCCCTGGAGCCATTCAAGACCAGGCTGGATAGAGCTCTGAGCAGTGTGGTCTAGTAGAAGGCATCTTTCTAAATGGCAGGGGATGATCTTTAGGTCCTTTCCAGCCCAGACCGTTCTATGATTTTATGAAATCTGGTGAAAAGGTAACCATGAATTTCATACGTTCCTTTTCTCAGTGCTGCAGACTAAGCGCCACTTACTCTGCTGCAGCTCTCCTGCTCTTCTGGGAGTTTGGTACCAAAAGAAATAGAAATTGTGGTGCAAAGAAGGAAAACCACTAGATTTGGCTTAAGAGATCTAGGCTTATGCTCTAGCTGTCTGTATTGCCCTGAGGCATCAACTGGTGCTGAGGAGGATAACAGCTTGTGGTATAAGGAGTGCAAGGTAAAAGCAGCAAAGTAATGGAACTGCTTGCAGCAGCAGGAATGCGGTTGTAGGTTACTTCAAACTTCAGCTGACTGTACTCAGAAGGCAAGTTGGTGACTTCTCATTAGATGTCTTTTTCAGTGTGTGGCAGGTGTTCAGGGCAGATAGCTTGGGTTTGGTTTTTTGGCTGATGCGACTGGTGCAAATAAAACAGAACCCATCTAGGAGGTGTAGTGGAATCTGTGACACACCGTGTGTCACTGAAGTCCACACAGCAGTATCAGTCAGGAGGGAGGTGGTCACCAAACGGATCCTGTGTTTCTGTGTTGCCTTGTGTCCTGAAGAGAGGGAGGGAGGGAGGGAGGGAGGTAATGGTGTTCTTTCTTACTCTTTAAATGGCATGTGTTTCTGGTTACTTAGAGCTGCATTTTTCCCGGCACTGCCAGAAGAACTGGGTGGGGACCCATTTAAAAGGACACCATTGCACAGCACAGGCAATGTTAAGCTAATAGGAATCCAGCTGGAAGCGCTTACCAGTACCAGAGGTCCAGCTCCCTCCTCCTCAGAGCCAGAGCAGGGAGCTTGCAGATACACAGTGCAACCAGGATGTGACCCAGAGCAGGGACAGTGGTACAAAATGAGTGGGACCCAGCCATGGCCTGCTCTTGTGCTGCCTGATGTGTGCTTTGATGAGGTAATCAGTAATGCTGAACTCTGGGACAGAAGTTTTGCTGCTTTTATAAGGGGCAGCAGTGAGAAGCAGTACTGCTCTGCATGCCAGCCTTGTCCTTTCTGGCAGTCTCATCCTCTAAGCAGTAAATGTGTTCCCTGTTCTGAGCTTCCCTCTCCTTCTCTCTTCTGCAGTCTAGCTGTGCTCTGCAGTTCTGCATGCATGGATGGCACCATCCAGTCAAACACAAACACATCTCCCTCCCAGCCTTCGTCAGGGATGTCTTTTTCATACAGATTCTTCTGGGACAGCAGTCTTGGAGCCCTTGGGGCTGGTAGGGCTGTATCCATGGTAAATACAATCTGCCCTTGAACTGCTTGGTGGTTTGGCATTGCTGCGTCCTCCCATTCCTCTCTGCTCCCATATCCTTGGGGTTCAGAGCTTCAGGAGAGATGGGATGAGGAAATCAGGAGATGTAAAGATGGTGTGGGGCAGCTGTCATCTTTCTAAACCAGCCTTCAGCTCCACTGGGATAGTTAGGGTCCAGTTCTGGAGCAGAGTGCTGGAATCTTTCCAGAGACACAGTGTGCTGTAAGTGAACTGAATGCACTTCTGCACTTAGAATCATTAAGTTGAAAAAGACCTCAAAGATCATCAAGTCGAGTTGTTAACCTGGCACTGCCAATTCCCAGATAAACCATGTCCCAAAGTGCCACATCTACATGTATTTTTAAATACCTTTGGGGATGGGGACTCAGCCTCTTTCCTGGGCAACCTAACCACTTTTCTGCTGAGCTTTTTTCCCTCTCCCTTAAAATATGGATGGTAGTCTCTGGTTTGCTATGAGCAATATCAGACATGGCAGTTTTTGAGTAGTCAGGTGCTGTATTTTCTCCTCTGTTCTTTGTGGTAGCTATGGTACCTTCTCCTGGTCATCCTTGTGCTCAAGTGGTCAACTTTAGAGATGGGAGGAGACAGGCATCAGCTCCTGGGTTATCTTGTTCTGCTCTTCTTGGGCAGAGATGCCAAGGAAGGAAATCTGGATTGGGGGACACTGGAATGTGTTTTTTCTTTTTAAAACAAACCTGCATCTCTAGTGTGACTCTAGCGTTGGCTGAGCCGTGATTTCTCATGTAACCTAAACAAGTTACAGAGTGGGTCACTGTCCCCTCTCCCCATCTCTGCAGTGAGAGCTGAGCTGCTCAGTGGGGCTTCAGAGGTTCAGGGTGGGGCTGAGATGGGGAGAGGGTGGGGTGAGGGTGAGGTGAGGTAGGCCCACGGTCATGGGGGTTGCATCAAGTGTCTCTTTGTTTTCCCTGATATGATAACCTGGTCTGTGGTGTTGCAGTACTTTGTCACCAGACTTGTTTTAGTGTGTATATATGTGACCCTTCCCATGAAGCATATATACACAGGTATTAAATATATCGCTCTATATAATATTATATGTGTGTGGTATCGAAGGAATCTTTTAAATGAGGGTAAAGGAAAAGGACTCAAGCCAGGAAACGCAGCATCTCCAGTTTAATTATGAAGCCTTTTATTTGGGATAGGGAAAGGGAAATAACAAAAGAGGGGAGGGTTTTATATAGATAGGTATAAACTTTGAGATGGGACAGGTTTCTTTGTTCACATTTTTGAAACCCTCTAGGATGTCCTTGCAGTCCCATCTCAGTGAGAGAGTATTATACTGCTAACTAGTGAGTAAAGTTTTAATATAAGGCTTTGCTTATATTATTTAAAGGGACATTGTGAAAGGCAGGAAGTTTCACACTTGACTTCCCAGGCTTTATCAAGCCAAGAGGGTTTTCTTCAGCACATTATGTGCTCTCAACAGAAATGCTCAGTGCTCGCAGCTCTACAGCAGATAAACCACAAGTTGTAGAGGCTGCTTTAGTGGTGTGTTCCCAAGACCCTGTGCTAACTCTCTCTTCTTCATTTGTGTGAGAGAAGAAGAAGAAAATTCTGCAGCATAGAACCAAATTTAAGAGTTTTTAACGCAGGAAATAATGTTTTAATTTTATAACATTAGAAGAAAATCTCATATCCTGTAAAATAACTACAGACATTCACACAGAGAAGAAACTTATTACATGCTGAAGGACTTAGTGAAAATCTTTTCCCAAATTCTTAGGTAGGGGCAGGGATTTAGGTGACACTGGGATTGGAGTTAGGAGAATTAACAAAAAAACCCCAAACAAACAAAAAACAACAACCAACAAAAATACCCTACTTAGCTTGTATGAAACTGTATGTCAAAAATTGATGGGTTTTAGCAAGTGAAAGGAAAAGATAGCAAGGGGATGCTGCAGTTCTGAGCTGGGTAGTAATGATTTTGAGTCCTTTAATATGTCTTCATATTAATATAATTTAAGAATACCACGCTTTACTATTAAAAAAGAACTTAGTATCTTTCATAAGGTCTAGTATAAGGATAAATATGTAGATGTTTTAACAACATTTTTGTTTTTGTTCTTAAATAAAGAAAGAAAAACCAAACTTGCTTCTTTTAGCCTTTGTAATAGAAAATAAAAGTGTGCACTTTAAACCCTCTCCTGATCCAGAGTGTGTTTGTGTTTTTCAAACAGCCTGCAAAGGATTTTATCTTGCTTTTGGGTTTCCCTGCTGTGAGGAGGGAAGCAAAGGGAGCTCGTAAAGCATTGGACCACTGTGGCTTTCTCCCATCTTTAAGTACAATCTGCTACTCTTCTTGCTGAGTGGAAAATTGCCTATGTGCATATTAACAGTTGATGAAGTTCTTCATCAGACACAAAGTTCTAGTGAACTTTAGGTGTATTTAAGATGTTTTTCTTTCCCCCTAGTGCCAGCTATGCATTAACACATAGTTTCAGGTGTTTGGGTAACCTGTGTTTTGAAACCTCCAATAATTGGGTAAATACCTTCAGCTAGAGATTCTTCTGTGTAGGCTGCTCTGTTGAACTGGGTTGGCCAGTTCTTTTGCCTGGCAGTGTGCACCCTGCTAGGGAGCATGTCCTTAGCCCTACTCACTGAGTGGCACACAGCTTGGGCCATGGGAAGCGTCCGTGCACTTTCCTCCTAGAGAGGATGCTGTGTGAGGAAATGCATTTGGGAAAGAGGTCACTGTGAAAACATTTATTAATAAATCCACCTTCTTTATTTTTTGAATCCATCACAATGCAGATTAATCTAGATTCTTGATAAAATCAGAACTGGAGATGTGAAGACACAAGCGTCCCATGGATATGCCCTGTTACTGCTGTATAAACTGGTAGTGACCAGAAGGTCATATCCAGTGAGGCCTGAAGAGACAAGATATGTCACACGTCTCCTTGATGTGCCTTCATACAGACATAAGAACTCATGTCCTTCTGGCCAAAGAAGAGGCCTGAACAAATTCTTGTAGTGCAGGGGGAATGAGGAGCCATGCGCACTTCCGAGGGGCGTCAATTGAATACATACAATGTGAGAGATGTTAGTTTTACATTCCAAAGATTGTTGAGGCCATGCTGGCAAGAGTTGAAGGTAGCTTTTCCAGTACAACTGAAACCAAAATTGTCAAATTGTGAGAAAGACAAAGCATCAGGAGAAGAACACCTGTTTTCCTTGCAGGTTTGAGCCTCAGCTGTAAACCATGTTTCTTCACTGAAATAAACTTGTATTTTGGAGAGGAAGAAAAGGAGTGGTGATTTCAATAATTTGATCTTCCTAGGAACTTCAGCAGATACAAAGACAAGGCAGAGAGACCCAGATCAGCCAGGAAAAATCCAGGTTCTGTGGAAGATTGAGAGGAGCAGGGTAGAAACCCCTGAGACGTGGGAGGAAGGCTTCTTATTGAAGATGGTTAATGCCATCACACAGCAGCCTGGCAGAAGGAGTTTGCTGCAGATGAGAATCCTAAGCAATCCTGTAATGGAGTCTGCCTACTACACTACAGAGAAATATTTCTGGGCAGTGACAGCATATGATGCAAATGCTGTCATCCTCTTCATTGTGTTTGCTGCTGCCATTGCAACCAGGAACAGGGTCATGTTGTGTAGTGTCCTGTGCACAGTGAGCAGCAGAGAGTTCCTGACATGCATGAGCTGGGGAGGTGTGTTGGTCACTGGCTGGGCACAGAGGATGCAGCTATGTAGGGCAGCTGGGGGGGAAAACATGGGCCAGAAAGCAACAAGCTAAATAGTCAGAGAGGCCTGGCTGGGAGTGACTAGCTGGAGGGAAGTGGAGGCGGAAAGGCTGTGGGCATGGTGGCTGAAGCACACAGCTGTTTGATATGTGGTGGAGGAAGGCACTGAACAGACTTGGTTGGGTACTATGGGATGGCTCTGGGCAGAGGTCCTGTGGACACACAGCTATTGGGGCTTCCTTGAAAGCTGCGGGCTCTGGTCAGAAGCTGAGCCATGTCTCATTCAGCCTCACCCTTTTCTCCCCAGGATGGGAGTGGACAGGACAGGACCTGTCCATTCCACATAACTTCTCTCCCTTCCCAAATTGATTGTCACCTCTTGTTTCTTGTGGTTCCTCCTCCAGGCAAGAGCAGTCTGTCCTGGTGCCTCTGGAACAGGAGTGGTGTTTCCTGAAAACAGCTCCAGATGCAGCAAAGACAAGAGCAGGGACCAGACCAGATGACAGCTCCAGCTGACTCATTTCCCACCACAACAGTCCTGTCCCTGGCAGCTCCCAAGATTGGCTCTTTCAGGAATGCTCGTATCTGCAGTTTATCTTGTGGATGGCAGTGCCCCAGAAAATTATTACTTGTTCCAGAGAGCCTTAGGAGGCACAAACATAGCAGAGACCCCGTAAATAGGGTCATTCATAACCATCTGAATTAATCCTCCAAAAAATTACATTTACCCAGGGGTGGGATAGAAGTCTCTAAAGCTAGATGCCAGAGTAGATTTGGCTTGCTTTGAATTGGAAAAAACAGCTCTGGAGGTGCTCTTTGGCATATTTCCTTTGTTCTCAGGATTTCCTATGTCTTCCTTAGCTCTGGGCTTCCAATAGCGCTGCAGCCCTCCAGGCAGATGGCTGAAAAGGATGAAGAGCTGCATAGTTTTGCTAATTGAATACCAAGGCACATGCCCCCATCTGTACCCCAGCAAAGCTCTGAGACCGAGAGGGAAAGTCCTGCTTCCATGGGAGTGAGATGGCCTCAGTTTTCCTCAGCAAAATTGCTTGAGAATAACTGCAACACAGCTGGGCATTGCCCCTGGGAGCTGTGGTGGGGATTCAATACAGCAGCAGTGTTTCAAAAGAAGCTCTAAGCAGCCTGGAGCTTCTCCTATTTGAGACCATTCATGTGTTGGTTTTGGGCTATCAGTGGCAGCCAAACTGTCGAAGCAGTTTTTAAGGGTAATTTGTTTTCTTTCAGCCCCCGTGCCTTCCCCAGGCTCGTCTGACTCCTGTATCTTTCTGTCAAGCTCAGACCTCTTGTGCTACAATGCTGCAGGATCCCTGCTCTTGCTGGCAACCATGTTGTCCTTAGCAGATGTGAGTAGGAAGAGACAGCCTAGGTCCTTACAGACAGCCTTGGTTTTGAGAGAGAAGTAGCCACAAGAATGTGTCTCTTACTGTCCCACCCAGTGATCTCCCATGGCCCAACATCACAGCTCTTGGATTTCCCCATCCTGATTTCAACCCCTTGGTTTATTGCTGCTCTTGGCACCTCCTGGACTCTGCCTCCTGCCAAGGCTTGTTCCAAGAGCTCCCAAAACTGTCTCCATCCAGGCTGCCAGAGTGTTTTCAGAGCAGGGAAATGCAAAAAGGCAGCTCTAGGTGTCCTTCCTGCCCAGGACAGTACAACTTCTGGTGATCCCAAGGCCCTTTCTCAAGTTTTCTCCCTGCCTAGCACCTAGTTCTCTGGCAAATGGTACCTCACAAGGGAAGGCCACGTGCAGAGAAGCAGAGCTGTGGTGAGCCCAGCTGCCATGTGAGCACCCCAAGAAGGGGGAGATGTCTTGGCAGGGGTGGTGGGGAAGCAAAGCTCATTAACTTTTTGGCACTCATACTGGGGAATTAGTTTTTAGAAATTATTTTGCCTCGGGCGGGAGGTGGAGGCACTTCCTTCCACTGAAGTTCACTGCTTGGCTGGGAGATCCCAGCGCTGCTCCTCCATACAGGGAGACAGGCAGGCACATTTGTACACACACATAGGCACATGTATGCATGCCATACCTTGCTGGGGAAGGAAGCCCTTTCAGAGGCAGGAAGGGAGCTCTGAGGAGTGAGGTGGCTGTGTCACATATTGCTACCATCAAAAGTACCCAAAGTGCTGCATGCCCATGTTGCAGGCATCGGGCAGGGTCTTTAGCCAATACAGAGCCCTGGTCCCACTTTTCCCTCAGCTGTACACCCTCCCTTGCTGGCTTCATTACTCCTTCTCTCACCTCCTTTTCTTCAAAGTAATCTGCTGTGGATGCTGTCACCCCTGTGGTCTGGCCACAGCCTTCCCTGCCGCTGCCGTTCTGGGTATTCCTGCAGCTCCATGGATGTTTTTTGGCACTAGCAGCATCTCAACCCAGAAGAAGACAAGTTTCTGGGATGTGGTGCAAGTGTCCTTTCAAAATGGCCGTGGTGAAACTCACCCTGCAGGCCTCTGCCAGGGTGAGAAAAATTCCCTACCAAGCCCAATGTACCACACAAATAAATAGTTAAGTCTGGAAGCTGTAAGGGGAATGTACAATTGTCCTAGGAACTAGTACAAGAACAAAAAATTGTACAGATGTCTGTAAAGAAGCAGTGATTAACCTCTGGCAAAGGGTTTGCATGGATAAAAGAAAGAGGAAACCACTTACCAAGCTGGGTTTGGTGCAAGAATCAAACCTTGCGGGTGGGCCTGGAGCCTCCACACAGACTTAGAGCAGTAGGCTCGATTTGTGGGATGTGCAGCACAAGATGTCTCATGTGAGGAGGAACGGAAATTTCCAAGTAATGGCTGCGCTGCCAGTGTGAATGGTCTCGGGTAACTGAAAGATATTAAGAATAAAAGGAAATTAGTCTTGCTTCAAGAACAGCAGAATTTGCAAATCTTGTAGACGTTTCTAAATGTTTTTATCCTTTTTTCCAGATTCACTTCAGGGGAATGTCATTTTGTACGTCACCAAAAAGTCCTTTCAGTACTGCTGGCTTCTGCCTGTCCCTTGTCACTGCCAATGGGCCCCAGATCATACAGAACACATAACAGCAGGTTTTATCTCTGGGGGGGCATTAATTTGACTCTCCTCTTCCTAGCTTATCTTTCAAACAGAATAAGATATTTAAATGTATTTATCCCTTTGCCAAGGTGAAGTAGCAGACTTGAGGATGGATGGATGGATGGATGGATGGATGGATGGATGGATGGATGGATGGATGGATGGATAATACTGTTGCATAAGCTTTGTGTCCTTAGAAAATAAGACAAAAAGTTTTTATTTTCTAAGACAACACATTCCATTAGATTACCAAGCCAAACTTTCACCTTATTGGAGGAAGCTGAGATTAAAGCAATTAGTAATAATAACCACTAATGCCTTTCTTTGGTCAAATGTCATTGCTGCTGCCGGGTTTCCCATCAGCTATGCTTTCAGACACACCTGAGAAACAATTAAATTCCCTTTTGTAGTGGTGGCCTCATAAATTGACGAGCAGCCAGGTGCTACCACCAAGGACAAGACCCACAGCAATAATCTGCAGGAGTTTCTGACTGAGGAGGCACACAAGTGGAGCACTGGCTCTTGTTTTGGGTCTGGGGGAGGCTGCAAGACACCGGCAGGAGTGGAAACAGGGGAAGGGCTGCTCCAGAAGTGCTGCGAAAGTGGCCCTGTGGAGGAGTTGAGGGAATACTCCTGAGGCTGAGGAAAAGATGGCAACTTGGACCCATGAACAGAGAACCCCCTTACCCAGCTCCTTATAATGAGCAGGGTGGTATCAGAGGTCTAAAGGTCTGAAAAGATTCTACAGGGTCTCGAACTGCCAGCAGGGCTGGAGCTATGAGTGACACCTCAGCAGTGTTGCTCCACAGTTCTGTTTGGCCCGATGGCACACCTCTCTGGAGAGGTCCCGTTAGAGACAGGAGTAGAATTAGAGGTTTTAAAAGAGATATTTACATGCTTTGGTGCCAACAGAAGCACCTGAACACTGCAGGAAGGCAAGGAGGTCAGGGAAAGGAAGGTACAAGAACTGGTTGCTTAAAAAAAGAACAATTCTTTCAAATAAAAATGTAAAAGGAGGGAGAGTATGGACCAAGACAAATGTTGAAGGACCCACAATCCTCTTCTCAGGACTGCTGAACATACTCCTTGGGCAAATATGCAGAGAGGTTCAGCCAGCACAGCTGGGTGGTGTGGGTAGATGCCCAAGAGACCTGCAGAAAATACAGTGAAGTTAGCCCTGGTCTCTGCCAGTAAAATTGGTGTTCCTGGAGTTTGGCCTTTGCCATGACATTAGGTGCCTCCTTTTGTGTGCCATCCACTCAGGGCCAGTGTAAGTTGACTATGGCTGGTTGAGTCTGTGAGAAAATGTGCTGTTAAGGGCTGACTGGGCTTCTGAGTGATGGCTGGAGCAGAGCTGCTGGCACCTCCACTAAAATGGGATCACAAAACCAGTAAAAACATATCTGATCTGACAACAGTGCAGCCAGCACAAGTGATGCAATCTGTGGCCATGCCTGCACCTTTCCAGAGACAACATTTCAACTTCCTTCACTAAAGCAGCTCAAGTGTTCTGCTCTCCATGGCAGGGACATGGGGGCAGACAGACATTCCCTACTGCTATGACTCTACTCCATCGTATATTTTCTGATTTCCTGGGGCTTGAAGACAGGGTGGTGTTGATGCTTCCAGCTAGTGATGTTATCCAAGCTCTTCTGGTGGGCAGGAGCTTGCTGCTCTGGGATTCTGAATCAAGAGGGACATACACTATTGGTAGGAGACTTTGTGGACATGGCAAACACCAGATGAGATGTGTATCTCATCACTCTCAGAACTCTAGACAAAAATTAGAGATGTCCATTGCAGGCTAATAATTCAAACTGCTAAGAGACAATTTAGATGATTTTGAAGGTACTTTCCAACCCAAACCACTTCATGATTCTGTGAATTTTCTCTGAATTAATGTCTTCATTTTCTGAAGACATAAATGTCAGTCAGTTGCTGCAGCAGTGGCTGTGAAGTTCTTGGGTCCCTCCAGACGTGTGGTCAGATGTTTGTTCAGATTTCATAACAAGTTTGAGCCTGGGACAAAATCAGGGAGTCCAGCTGCACCTGGCACTGGACAGCTACCATGTTCCCAGTGACTTTCCCATGCCAGCCTGTGATAAAAAGCAAAACTAGGCATATATGACAGTAGCTGTTCCAAACATCAATGATGCCTGGCATGACTGAATGGACTGGAAGATTTCAGGAGAGGACATGGATCTCCTGGCTGGCAGGCTGTGCTCCAGGAAGGAGAGATGTGATCGAGTCTCTTGCTGACAGCAGCCAGAACGCACTGACCATCTGCAGACTCTGCTGGCTCCAGCTTTGGGTGGGTGGAGAACACTGTAACATACCACTAGTATGGTACTGTTCTCCCTGAATGACTTCACCACTGATGGTTATGACTGGCTTAAAATCTGAAGAGGTTGTATCATAATATTGTGTGATTTCTGAACCTGATTAGATTGGGATCTAGATCACAAGTCTTCTCCAGCTAAACTGAAATTCTCAACTACCCAACCTGGCTAGGTAATTCCTTCTTTTTGGTTTCTACTGAGTTAAATCAAATGCATTTCCTTATGGAACCAAACGCCATGCCCAATTTTGCTGGGATGTGTCCAATTGCTGTGGCTCACAGACCACTGTAGGAATACCTGGTTTCTACCGACTCACACTGGCACTCTAAGGCTGAGCCTGGCAAAAAGGACAGGAACAAACTGAGAAATAAAGGCACTTCTGTTGAAATACCACACTCGGCAAAAGAAAAGACCATAGCAGATGTAAGATGCTACTTCTCACACCAGGTTCTGAAAAAGAGGATCAAACCTTTATCCTCCTGTCTCCAGTCCTTTTCTCCATGCTAAAAATTTTACTGACAGGAGAAGAGGGGCTTTGTGCGCTCAAGATCTTACTTAACCAGCTGTTACCAGGGTATTTGCAGGGTTCATGAACTCTCTTCCCGTACAGCAGTGCTCTAAGAGGAGGCTGTTTGCTTCCTGATAAAATTCTGTGGCACTTCAGAAGAAAAATCCTGTATTTTGGGGATGATACACACTTTATAAGAAAGAAACCTTGTGCTATTATCAATATTGACTTAGGAGGGACAGGCAGTAATTGTTGCATCACATACAAATAATCTCACTATCTTCATCTCAGCTAAAAAGTTATCAGGCAGATGCAGACAGCATGTGTATCTCCCTGTAAGAGCCTGCACAGCTTGGAGCTCCTCAAAGCTTCCCAAGAACGTGCCAGAGGATCCCTCTGCTGTTGTGTTTGCAGCCAACATGTACCCTTAACAGCACACACTTGCTTTTTTTCCCCTTCAGACACATGTATTTGTTATAACACCTTGGGAAGGAAAAGGGTGCTGCCTTTGCAAAGTTAGATAACTGGCCCAGTTCTTTGCTGCCGGATTGGCTGGGAGAGGCCCTGTAAAACCACGCTGGCCAGGCGCCCAGCCCAGCCCTGCAAGGCTGCAAGCTATTTCCACAATTGGCCACTTCAGAGTGGGAGAGGGGGAGGTGAAGACAGCCGGGCAAGCTGCATCTCTGCCAGGCTGCTTCCCATTCTCCTTGTTTTTTCTCAGCCAGAGCAGTTCAGCACACCCGCTCCGGGTGCCTCCCAGCCCATCTCACAGCGCCCAGGATAGTGGGGTGTAAGGTTGGTGGCCAGGCACCTGGCCCTCCCTCAGCTCTGCTGGCACAGTCCCAGGACAGGACATGTCAAGCTGCAACACCCCTGGGGGCCCCACTGCCCTGGACTTTCCGGAAGTCCTGAAGTCCCTACTGGAGTATTCCTTGCCCTGGACCAACAAGATGACAGGTAGGATTGAGGAAATATGTACTGGGGGTTCTGTTTTGATTTCTCCATCCCCTCCTTCAGTTGCAAGGTGAGAAAGGGGCAGACCTTGTTTGCTGCAAGCCCTTCCAGGGTGTGTTTCCTCAAAGTGTCCAAGTCAGACAGGGAGTTCTGGCACTGTGCATGTTGTGCAGCTAGGAGGAAAAAGGGCAGCAATGGACTGATTATAAAATCATGCTGAGCTCCTGATCCTTTTAATCTCTGTGCTCAGCTACTTCTTGGAAACACTCAAAGATTCATGCACAGAAAAGGCCTGGGCACAAATGTTGATGCTCACATAGAAGCAATTTCCAGGATTGCCATTTGTTGTTGTCCTGTGGTTAATAACCACTAAGTCTCCAGACATTGCCTTTTCCCAGACTCAGACTGTCCAGAGCCCAGCCTGCATGGGGCAGGCTGACTGTGCAAACTTTGTTTAATTGTTTATCAGTGAAAAGCTGGGATAGAGAACACAGCAAATGCTGCATTTTCTTTGCAAGAGCACTACTGTACTCCTAGGCTTTCTCAGTCTCTGTGCAGCATCCTAGAAAACAAATGGAAAGGACCCAGGAGGTTATTTAGTTTGGGCTTTTGCTGTGCTGAACACTTTGCTCATGCTGCACTGATGGCTTTGCTAGTGCTGGGTCTGCTCCAAGCACCCATCACACAGCTTGAGTACTCTCTGGTTTTGGATAGGATGCTACACACCCTTGACAAGCTGCTTTTTGGTTGTTATGTTTTAACATTTGCTGCACAGCTCTGGGGAGGTGTGTGGGAACACCTCAGCTCAACAAGCCTATGTCTGGGCATGAGTGACCTGAGCTCACAGAAACAAAGATGCACAGAGCTTGCTCTTCTCTAGGAAGTTGCTACCAGGACATCCAGGCAGCTCTGCAGTGTTGAGGGGCAGCAGAACCCAGGAGCAGAAAAGCCAGACAATGTGGAGAGGGACCCTGCTCTTGCTCCAGGGTCAATGGGAGAAAAGGCTGCTCCTGTGACAGTAAAGCATTCATGTAAGGAAAGGCACCTGCCTACACCTGCTGTAACACAGTGAGCCCTATGGCACATGCACAGCTCCCTGTGGAAAAGGGAAATAGGGCAAGGGGAACTGCCCCACCCCTAAGGGGCTCATTTTGTCACATTGCTCTGCTGCTGCCTCCTGTGAGCTCTCTCTCTTCTTTGCTGAGACTGCCCACTAACAGGTGTGTTTACATGCCACACCGTATGAAGTTGCACTGGTTGTGTGGACCCAGGGCATGTTTTCCCAGCTGACAGTAGCCAGGTACTGTGGGTAAGAAAGTGGAACTGTCTGGGAGGAGGCAGTAACAGCCAAGGGCAGCTCATGTGGTGCAGAGTCTTGCTGTGGCTAAGCTGAGTTTGGCTGCTTTTCTGGGATCTCTGTTCTCCACAGCCAAGTGGATTCAATTAATCCAAGGGAGGAGTGCTGGCAAGACCTATCTGTTTAGAGTAGGGGGTAGAGGAGAGATCAATGATTTGAAGAGAGAATAATTTAGTCTTAACTGAATATGACTTATTTGGCAGCTGAGAGTGCTGTTTTGTGGCAGCTTTCTTCCTCAGCTCCAGGACCACCCTGCCTTTCCACATCACTTCCCGTAGTCCTCAGAACTGTATTTATTATGCTGCCTCCCTCTCCAGACCAGCATTCCCATCATGGCCCTCTTCCCACAGAGCTCAGTCTCTCCTTCTGGGTCTCCATACTTGGACAGCACTCATCTGGATTTGCTAGTTCTCAGGCCTCTCTTTGAAATTCTCTATTCTGCTATTCAAACCTCCCAGTGGGGCTTACTGTACATCTTCCCCTCACACCCTGTGCCCAGCAGTGAGCTGCTTATCACTTGCCTCCCTCCCTGCTGCACCCCAGAACTGGGCTGTTCTGTATCATCTGGCCCTGACAAGACTCCCAGCAGCAACAGCCAAGGCTGCTGCATTCCTCTCCTCACATCTCATTGTCCTCTACTCTTCCTTCTCAGCTGCAGAGTGAAAGCAAATGTAAAATCACAGGCAGATCCCAGCTTAACCAAGAAGGTAAAGCTTGTGGTACAGTGCTTGCTTTCTGTTGGCAATTGCTTTGAACACTAATCCCCAGAGGCAGTGAGGAAAAGCTCTCAGGGCAGCCTCCCTCTTAGCTGGCAGGGCAGTGCTAATGCTGGAGCAAGGCGATGTGAGAAGCAGCCCACAGGAATGTTCCTCAGGAACTCCCTCCCTCCCTCCTGCCTTTGGGAAGAGCAGCTAACGTTGTGTAGTCTAGATCCTTTCCAAGGAAAGTCACAACTCTCAGTGGTGCAGAACAAAACTTAGTACAGTGGAGCATGGGTGGAAATGTGGTGGAGGAAGAACATGGTCAATCTACAGGGAAAAGCCCTGAAGTAAAAGCTGCTGAGTGGTTTTAATAACCTCCCTTCATACAGACATTACCCAGCGAAGCAGCTGCCATTGAGCTCTGCAGGGGTGATGTGCGCAGACCCTGTTCCTTGAAGGAGTGTTGTACAGTACTGAGGCACAGCATCATCCTTGGGGGCCACCAGCATTGACAACAATGGAACAAAGTGACCATGAGAGCTACAACTGAATGGGAAGCCTGCAGCCTGCCCCACTTTGGCTGCATCTACTTGCCTAAAAGCTGTTCTTTTGTGACCTCACTTGGTTGTGTTCTCTATCTACCACCTATCAGTAGCTGTTTCCTAGACAAAAGCACTGCTGCAGGCTTGCTGCCCCTTGCCAAGCTGTGTGTGCTGCCTCTGTCGTGTGTGGTCTGACATCTGTGTCTCATTACCCTCTGTGAAGTGCCATCTCCCTTTCACACATGTGCCTTTTCTTCCTGCCAGCTGAGCTTGGCAAGGCGGAGGGAGTCCATGGAGGGCACGTAGCAGCCCTGGAGCATGCTGGGCAGCGGAGCATGACCTGCTCTGCCTGCTTCTTGCAACTGGATTTATCAGCCTTGATAAATGATGCATTAACCTGCGCCGTCAGCCTATACTAACAGGGTGTCCCTTTCCAAGCTTCCTGCTGGGCAGCATGTGTGCAGGAGTTGCATCGGGAATCCCACTCATTCCCTGTGAAGGAGGGAGCAGACTGGGCCTCCCAGCCCATGCAAGAGAAGTAGCTGCTGGGTAGGGCAGCTCCACATCACTCAGGTTGGGTGGAGATGTCCTTTGGTCCTCATTGCTGTAAGACAATGGAGAAAAACACCTACCCTGTGTGACTTCACGTTCCATTCCTTTTCCTGGGGCATGTGGAGAAGAGTTTAGACCTGATTTTGCTTTTGTTGGTGTTTTTTGGGGTATTTTTTGTCACAAAGACCATCAGGGTTTATTAGCAAGGGTCACGTAAAATCGTGCCTTGTCAGGTAAATTAAATGTCTGAGGTTTGTGGCAGGGAAGTTCAACCAAGCAGATGCCCGAGTGCCTACCTGAGAGGAAGATGTCTTTTTTTTCTGCTAGCACGAATGGGAATGCCTCTGCCGTCGCTCTCGCGGCTCTGTTGGATGCAGACGGGCGGATCCCAGCGGAGCACACCCCTCCCTTTCCCGGCTCGCAGCACTGTATAGTAGGTTCGCTGCAGCCCATCCTGCCGAGGGAGCAGCAGCCGCTGCTGACAGGAAAAGCCTGTGGCTGCAGCATGAGACTTCTGCGAATTTATTCATTCGTGGGAGAGGCTCCTCAGTATCCACCTGTGCTCTCGGGAACCAACTTGGCAATATTTGCTCCCTTCTTTTGTTCAGCAGCTTAAATCCCAGCACGGCATCCTTGTTGCTAGAGCCAGGGAGCCGCTTGGAGAATCACAAGAATTTCTTGTGATCATGACAATTTGGAAAGGTGGCCTCTCCTCCCTTCCCCCAGGCAGCACTGCAGTGAAGTCCCTCTCCCTGCCCATGTTATCTAGGGCACGCCGCTGCGGGCATCGTGTGGGACGGAGGGAGATTAAATCCAGGGCACGCGCGAAAGGTGATTTCGGGATCCTAAATGAGGATATGCAAGGGCGGGCTGGAGCGCTGGTGCCGTGACAGGGCGGGAGGGGGAGGGGGTTCGCAGGCGTCGCGCTGCCGGGACGGCCCTCACGGGCGCCCGCTCGACCGCGGCCCCCTCAGGCACTGCTGGGCCGCGGGAACAGCCGGGCGCGCGGAGGCACAGGAGGCGCGCGGCCTCCGCCGCCCACGCGCGCGCTGCCTCCCCCCGCCTCCTCCGCCCTCCTGACAGTGACGCAGCGCCTGCGGGAGGAGCGGGAGGGGCGGGGCTCCGAATGCTAATGAGCTCCGTTGAGGCCCCGCCTCTGCACGTGCCCTGACGGGCGGGGGGCGCGTGCCCGCGCCGGCCGCGGAGAGGGCAGGGCGGGGAAGGCGGGGCCTGTTCGCGCGGGACCACCCCCCTCGGGGGACACGGGCCAATCCCGGGGCGCGAAGAGGCCGGGCCGGGGCGGGGTCCCGGAGCTCATGAATACTGAAGCACGCGCCGGGCGTCAGCTGGCCGCGCCTGCGCCGTTTGCTCCGCGCTTCTCCGCCGCTGCTGCCGCCGCCGGGTCCCGGGGAGCCGCCGCAGCCCCGCGCCGCCGGTGACCGCTGACAGCCCGCCCGCCCGCGGGGAGTATGCCCGGCCGCGCCGCGCACCAGGAGGCGGCGGCGGCGGCGGGAGGACCAGAGCCCACTGCAGCCGGGGGGAGCGCGGGGGCCGCCGCGCAGCAGGAGCGGCGGGGCCTGGCGGGTGCGTTCCCGCTGGTGCTGAAGAAGCTGATGGAGAACCCGCCGCGGGAGGCGCGCCTGGGTGAGCGCGGGGGCGCGCGCGGGGGCAGCGGGAGCGCGCGGCGCCCCCCAGTTATCCGCCCCCACCGCCCCCTTCCCGCCCCGTGGCTCGGAGGGCGGGACCCGCCGGGTCACGGCGGGACTGGCCGCGGGGGGAGCACCCGCGGGAGAGGCCGCCCGCCGCGGCCCCCTCCCTCCGCCCCGTCCCTCCCTCCCTCCGCCCCCTGGCCGGCCGAGCCAAGAGCCGGCAGCACGGGATCGCTCCCCGCCTCCCGGGGATCGTCCTCTCCGGAGCGTGTGGGTGCCTGCGCCGGGCAAACCCGAACGCTGCGGGAGCGAGGGGTGGGCAGGAGCCGAGACGCGACACGCTGGTTTTAGTCCCTCGGCTCTCCGCAGCCTCCCCCGCCTGTAGACGCGTAGCTGGGAGCAGCAGTGAGAAGGTTTCCAGTCTTGCTTGACCTTAATTGCTGGGAAGTTGCCCGATGACACGAGTAAACAGCGGATCCCCTCAGCTTAGGTTCGGTGATAATCCATAAGGGTATGAGTGACTGCCTGCACATGCAGTCCTGCATGGGCTGGAGCTGCCTCTCTGCCCCTGCTGATGTGGACAGCAGCTGTGTAAATAACAGTGCTAGTACTTGTAGTCTTCGGTGCTGATGGCACACTTTCTTTTTTTTCTTGGCTTTTTTTTGGCTTTTTTTTTCTCTTTCTCATCTGGCAGTATTTTTGCCTTTCTGAGTATCAGTTTCATTTCGAGGAAGGCTCAGGATTATCTGCACTGCTGTAATGCCCAGTGTACTGGGATATATTAAAAGAAGTCCTTACACCATGAATTTTGAGGTTAAAAATATGTTTTTGGAACAGTACACGACAGGGTAAACCACAGCATAAACAAGGTTGGCAAGATTTTTGCTGGTGAGGATCCTACCTACCTTGCATGTCTAATATTGCACAATACCCTGTAAATCCATTTTGTGTTTCTGGAGACTATCTTTTTCTCCTTCCTGCTAAAAAAAAAAGTCAGTTTGTGATAAAGGTTTTAGTTATGTTGCTATGGTGCAGAATGCTGCAGCACACAGAATCTTGAATCTACCGAATAATGGGATTTCTTAAGATATTTCTGCACCCGGTCCTTTTTAAAGACATTAGTGCTAGCAGGAGCAATTTCAGTTAATGTGTGGTTGCTGATAGGGATTTAGTAACTTCATCTTGGGGCTGATTTTTGTGTTCAGAATCATGTGATGTAAAATTCTGAAATTAATATGATTGTGAGGTAGTGCATTTTTCTAAAATTAGAAACATTTGATACTAGATTGATTAATAGATGACCCCATTCCAGCTCGTGAAGGTGTTCAGCTGAAGCCTCTGAAGCTTGCTAGTGAGTCCATTTCATCTTGATTATCCCTCTCCATTCACGGTGTGATAAAGTTCAGGTTGTTCTTGTTCTTAAAATTTCTCCATAGATTCCCTTAGGTTCACTTTGTTCTGTTTCACTTCACACTTTGTGGAACTTGTTGCTCTCTGTTTATTTTGGTCTCTGATACTTTTCTTGTTTGCATATTCAAGACAAAAGAAAGAATGCCTTCATTGTCAGCAGGTAGTTACTCCTAATTTACAAAAGGCTTGTCAGTAGACCTGTGACTCAATTGACTTCAGAGGGTCCTTGATTATTTTCTGTTCTTTTAACTGTGATACACTCAAAATGTTAAAAAATTACTCATTCACTTAATCCATTGGTGCACTTTCAGCAAACTGTCTGAGAAAAAGCCCTGCACTTTTGTTTGGAATGCCTATTGACAAAAACACAGTTTTCTGTTTTATTCTGTAAGGAATTATATCAGCTAGCTGCAGTGTCTGTCCGTTTGTAGTCTCTGCAAGCTACCTGTGGGTTTTCCAGCTGCTGTGGGTAATTTGACTACCCAGTCAAAGCAAGCAGCTTTCTACTCCTCCTGAGCAGCAGAGGAGGGAGGTCAGCCAGTTCCAGCAGAATGTCATCCCCTTGAACACCTTGCCATGGACCAGGTACAGCTCACCAGCCTTGCTGGGAGTTGGAAGGATTAAATAAATAAAAATAATGATATTTCCATAAAAAAGAGAAAAGTCATGTGGATTAAGGGAAGGCAGTTGTTATTCTGGAGCAGGAGTGTAGGTCTCTTCCATTAGTAAGGAGCTGCAACATAGTCTCCAAAGGATGCCTTAATTACAAGTTGCATGCTGCTGTGGCAGGAGAAATGCCTCAGCAAACATCACAGTAATGGGCATTAGGGATAGGGAACCCTGCAACCTGCCTTGCTCCATCCTCACAAGTGGGACTAAAGATTTATGGAGCAATCAGCCTAAACACACACACACACACACACACACACACGCACATATATAGTGGTTTCAGTATAATTTGTCATTATTTTTTGGTGAACAAGAGGACGTTTGTCAAATAAGTATTTGTTCTGTTTGTGGCTGGGCTAGCTCTTGACAGCGTGGTGGCCAAAGTGTTTTGGTTGGTTTTTGGTTTAGTTGGTTTTTTGGTTTTGAGGAAAAACCAGGACAGGGAATAAAGCTCTTTTCATGCTGCTGCTTTTGGTTAAAGCAGCAGTATTTCCAACAGTTCAGTAACTGGAATGGTCCACTTAAGTCACTGAGCATAAACTGGTGTCCTCACTGTTGACAGCAAATGTAGAGCCCAGTTAATAGGTCACAGTAGCAGGATGAGGGGGCTAAATCAGACATGAGCCATCATCTGCAGAAGTACAGTCCAGATTTATCAGGGTGACCTTGAATCGCTGCAAATGGAGCCTCTTAGGATACTGCAGCTCTACTGTCAGGTAATACCTGTTTACACTATAAATATCTTAAGAGAATTAATCTTTCAGGTCCCTGTGCTGAGGTAGGCAGAAAGTTCCCCCTCAAGATGCAAGAAGTTAATTAGTGTTTCATTAGATGTTGTGCACCCAAGCAGGATGTTGTGTGTCAGAAATAAAGATTAAATGAATAGAAAGAAAGCCTGTGGGAAAACATCAGTGCATAAATGATCATACAAAGGTTTTACCGTGTTCTGTATCATCTTTGAAACAGATGAGCTCCCAATATGTGTTAATTTCTGCTATTTTATTTCAGATACTGTTAGAAGTGAGGGAGGAGAGAGAGACAGCATAGCTAAACAAAGACAGCACTGGGGGCCCAGTGCTTGCTGATGAGTTGTCAGCTTGTAGCAGAAGGACAAAAAATTTCAGATGCTTTTCTCACGTGGTGGAAGGATCTAATCTGGTGTGAGCAGGGACAATCACAAGAGGAAATTGGAGGAACCACAGTTTTTTCAGGTTACTGCAGGACAGCAGGTTGATCATGCACATCCAAAAGGCATTAAAAGATCTGAGAAGAGCCACATATGCCAGTAGTGTAGTCTTTTTAGCATCTACCTTCTGATAAATATTTTTAAGCTTTATATTCAGTCTAACAATATTTTTTTTTTCTTCTCTTTTGGAGGTGTCAAATTAGATATTGCAAAATAAAAGCACTGCTGGTTTGTATTACTGGCATAAGTTATAATGGTGTACTGTTGTTTTCAAGAGTTAAGAATTTTTTTTCCTTTTCAGTTGACATTTTGACTTGACATTTCACAAGTTTTTTATCATGCTAATTAGAAACAGTTATTTACAAATAATTCATTATTGTTGCTTGGATTTGTTTTGGTGCTGTCTTTACTAGGATATCATCCACAACATCCAGTGCAAATTGGGTTTGGTTGTGCTGGGCACTATGAAGTGTTGGGAAGTACACAATCTCTATTCACAGGTGAAATATCGGTTCCAATTTGGTGGGGCCTGCACCAGTAGTAAGGGAAATCCTCCTTATATAGGGAGTAGATGCTGTTTCTTTACTGACTTCAAGTAGGAGCTGTTTAGAAACATTCTGGTTATTGACACCATTACTGTTAACCTGCATGTTTGCTTTGTCCAAGCAAAGGCTAGGAAAGTTGCAAAACTCCCCGTGAAAAGGAGTTTATAGCAGGAACAGAAGCTGGAAGATGGTGATTTGGAGGGAGCAGTGTGAAGTGGCAAGGAGAAAGCCAAAAGCTGCGAGGTGATATTACCAAAGCTTAGGTCCAGGAGCCACTGGTCTGAATTTAATGTGTCCTTTAGGTACTTGCTCTTGATCCCAAGCCAGTAGCTGGTGAATACTTTCTCAGCTGCTTGGTTTAAAATCATTATCTTCTTTTGTATAAAATATTCAGAATACGGTAGATAATTTACTTTGTATGGCAGCTCTGTTCTTAAAGCCATAAAAAGCTCTTTCAGTCTCAGATCCACACCAGCTAAGGCAACAGCGGAAGGAATGCCACTTTTATCAGAATAGGTTTTATATAAATAGGCTTTTCTGATTTAGAGCTGAGTTTCACCCCCACTTCCACCCCCGATAAAGAAAAATGCTCCTTTAGCATATTGTAGCCAGTCTAGAAAACCCTAATGCCAAAGATTGGTGCATTTTATTGGGCTAATCTCTCTTAATACTGGAGATCCAAACTGGTCCAGTGTATGTCCTTGGAGTCCCTGTTCTATTGAATTGAGTATTTGTTGGCTTCCATGGTAATGCCCAGTTTGCAGGTGATTAGGGTACAACTGGTGACTGTCCCTTCCTTTTGACAGCAGTGCTGGCTCAGTGCTGGCAGTACTAGCACTGCTTCTGGAATGCCTCCTTCACTGCTGACAGAACTGCATGGCTGCATGGAGAACTGGATCAGGAAAAGGACTTGGATTTTTAATTTTTTTTTCTGCCAGCTTATTTTTATCTCTTGAATTATGTAATTATTCCATAACTTGAGTTTTCTGCTTGGATTATGTCCCAGACAATTGTTAAAATTCAGTAGCTATGGGGAACATAGAAACAGCCATTTTTCTGTAATATGTGCACTGTAGCACAGTAAATGGAGAAAAACGCATCAGTCTCTTGTGACTTGGGGGTGTGATGTGGGAGTGTGCCTTATTAGACATCTCCCCAAAGAGTGAAAATTGTATGTGGGTACTCTGAGCTATCTATAGTGTGCAGCACTTGGAGCTATTGCTTTCTGTGGACATGCTGAGTCATTTCAGAGAGAAATGCTTCTAAAATGCTGAACAGTAAGCATCCAGGTCTCTGGTGTCCTATGGACCTTTTGACTGATTTTCAAATGTAATCTGAAAACTCATATTCTTCTCCCGTTTGTATTTAAATTATTGTTCTGCACCTTCCTTCTTTGTGCATAGAATAAGCTACTCTGCTTCCTCAGAATTTTCTTAAATGGTTTCCCACGTAATCCTGCTTAGGGACACTCACTTTTGTTGTCTTCTGAGATGGGTATGTGAAACCCAGGCTGTTTTGCAGTGACTGGTTAATAAGCTCCATGCAGCACTTCGTCTCCCCTTGGTAAGCTGTCTCAGCAAAGATGCTGCTCTGCAGGGCTGCTCAGCTGCCTGTGGCCCAGCCATCACAGGGGGTTAGAGCCTTCCATACATAAATGTTCCTTTTCAACATCTGGTTTTCCAGATCATGTCATGAGGCAGAACCATGAGCTTACTGAATTTCCTTTCATGGGGATTTTGTTGGACTCTTAAACCTTGATCTCTCCTGTGTTTTGGCTTGTACAGTGACCTACTTGTATTTTTCAGATAAAGAGAAGGAGAAAATAAAGCTTGAAGAAGATGAGGCAGCAGCTGCCAGCACTATGGCAGTCTCAGCTTCCCTCATGCCACCCATTTGGGACAAAACTATTCCTTATGATGGCGAGTCTTTCCACCTGGAGTACATGGATCTGGATGAGTTCCTGCTGGAGAATGGAATTCCTTCCAGCCCTACTCACCTGGATTTGAACCAGAATCCACTCTTGCCTGTGGCTGAGCTGGAAGCGAAGGAATCTGCCAGTGCTTCCACTGGTTCTCCTGCATCATCCTCTTCCACTGCGGTTTACCAGCAATCTGAAGCAGCCTCCAGCACAGGTAGATGGACTAATATGGGGCTCTGAGGAACTCCAGTTGTTCTCATATTAAAAGGTGTCTCTTTAGATCAAAGAGGAGATATGCTAACCTGTCAGTGTTTGCTGTGGCAGGTTAGACAGTACAAACATGCTCAATGTAGAGCCTTAGCTCTTGTGTCAATTCATGAAGATGCTGCCTTTCCTTTTCTTTCCCTCTTCCCATCCTGTAAAGAATGAGTGTCTATCAATGTGCAGTCTGTTTGTCTATCAGTGTGCAGTCTGTTTTGCTTTTGAAATTATAAGAGCTGAAATAGCAACATAAAGTATTTGCTTTCTTGGTATTGCTAATATAGTAAGAAGCTGGACAAGTTGAGAAAATACTTTCTCAGGTTATTTTACAACAGATTTGATAGCTTGTCACAAGTCATTTTTACTACCTTGGTCTGCTTGGGTGAACTTATGAACTTAATGTACCTCAAATAACAATGTTAAATAGAAAAACAATGAAGCAGTCTTTTTTGTGGTAGCCTGGGAAATGTGAATACAGACACTTGGAAAAGGTGTTTTAATCATGCAGTTTGATGTTCTGTGGTGCTTTGAAGTGGGAATGAAGGAACAAACAAACAAAACTGTGCTTAAATGGTACTAGGAAACTTCATTTGTACTATGGAGATCTTCTCTGTTAAAGAATTCAGCTGCTTGGTTTGCCCTAGATTTGGAGTTTGAACATGATAGCCGTCACAGTACTATTTTATGAGCAAGCTTTAAAGAAAGCGTTTTGCTCTGGGCCTTTTTTGTGAATCTGTGGGAACGATAACATGGAACTCCTTCCGTAAGTTACAGGGTGTGGCTTTTTTCTAGGTGGTGTATGCAAAACTTATTTTTTGATCACTACTGCACATGGCAGTGACATGCAGTTTTGCAACTCATGTATATGAAGTTTTGTAAACAATAGATTAATATGATAAAGCTCATATGAACACTGCCAGTGTCAGACATTTCTGTCAGGGCATTTATTTCTATGTGGAAAGAAGAATACTGTTGCATTTGTAGCAAATCCTCCTTTATTTAGTCAGTTTTTTGGAAGTCTGCTTGTGTGACATTTGAAGACTGGGGTCTTAGGGCAGGCTTATTTTTGTAAGGATTTGTATGGTACAAAACTCAGGCTGATACAAGTTTCTCCCTTCTTACTGCTGCTGAAGGTGCTTTTTATGTGTGCAAAACAAGTAATTTTTGCCAAGGAAGTATTAACTCCTGTCTGCATCTGTCTACTCATGTCTGTTATTCTGGCATATGCTCCTAGAGTTATATTACAGACTGGACTGTGAACACTGTGAACTCTCTCTCTATACCAGCAGCAGTACAGCACCCACCACACCTCAGGGAAGCACCAACTAATTCTATTAGAGATTTCTCACCACAGGGCAATAAAGTTGGCTGCTTTGTTGATTCTCTTAATCCTGCTGAATATATTGTAATTTCTCCTGTTGTTGCCAGAGTCCCCACCACAAAATGAGAGAAATACACCCAGCCCCATTGATCCTGACTGCGTAGAAGTTGAGGTGAATTTCAACCCTGACCCTGCTGATTTAGTGCTGTCCAGTGTGCCTGGTGGTGAGCTCTTCAATCCTCGCAAACACAAGTTTACCGAAGAGGACCTGAAACCACAACCTATGATTAAAAAAGCCAAGAAGGTTTTTGTCCCAGATGAGCAAAAGGTAACAGATTTATTGCTGCAAACTCTTTTAGGCTTTGATAAAGTTTCTGACTGTTTGTCCAAACACTTTGACATACAGAGTTAATGCAGTTTACCTACATGATTGGTCAGAAGCACTGCCGAGAATAGAATTGGCAAGCCAACTGCTGTGCTTGCTGGTTTGTAGGTTTTGGTATCATGAGCTAATTACTGGCAAGAGCAACTGATCATGCTATACAGAGAAATTAGAAGAACTAGTCAAATCCTCATCATCTGCACTTTTGAAGGCCACTGTCTATATTTGCCCAGTATTGTGTTTAATCTGGATTTAAGCAACCTAGACAACAGAACAGTTGGTTTTATGTAAAAGTTGACTCCTGAATTGAAACTAAGTAAAGGAACCATTTCAGTTGGACAGCTTCTTAATACCCAGGTCTCTAAATCTCTTTAGTTCTAGCAAACCACTTGGTTAATCCTAAAAGAAGACTTGTGTAAAGATGCAATCTTGCAGTTCTGCCTGGTCTCCATTTTGATGTCCGAGCCCTGCAAACCTATGGAGGAGATTCCTCAATAGAGCAGTCAGTGTGAATATCACTATACAATAAAGAGGTGTCTCCAAAACACTTGTCAGTTTGGCTTTGCTCTTTAATACAGGATGAAAAGTACTGGACAAGGCGAAAGAAGAACAATGTGGCAGCAAAGCGTTCCCGTGACGCTCGGCGATTAAAGGAGAATCAGATCACAATTCGGGCAGCCTTTCTTGAGAAAGAAAATACGGCCCTGAGGACGGAGGTGGCAGAGCTGCGCAAGGAAGTGGGACGATGCAAGAACATTGTTTCTAAATACGAGACCAGATACGGACCCTTGTAAGCACACCCTTTTCCTTGTTAGGGCTCTTTGTTTTAGCCTCTTAGACTTCTCTGCCTTCTGTAGAGACTCCCAGAAATAAAGTTTATGGAGGCTTTGCCATTTTGCATCTACACTAGAAAGAAACCAACAAAACACAAACAAACCCTGTTTCTGTTGGCACAACTCCTTCAGGCCCTTTCCTGATCATTCTGTTGTCCAAAATCTTAGTGTCTATGTTTAGAACCTTGTTTTCGACATCGATAGAACATTTTCTGATGTCATACAACTGAACAGATTCACCTGTCTGGAGGAATAAATGTGGATCCCTCCAGATTGGAGAGAGCTTTTGCTATCTGTTCTAACCTTAATTTTTAAGTGGAGAAAGATCCTAGGAGACTCTCCTCTCTCCCTCACTCTCTCTCTCTTTTATTTTCCTTTTTTTTTTTTTTTTTTGTTATGTTTAATTTTCAAACTTTTGCTCTTCTCTCCTCTCCATTCCACCTCCCCCTCCCAGTAAAAGTGTAAAACATAATTTTAGGATATAAGTAGATGTTGCTGGGCAGCATCATGACATTGTTTCCTCTCCCATTCAGAGGCACTAGAAAGCATCTGTTGAATAGAACTCTGTTCCTGTTGAAGAGGAATAGGAGAACCTTTAGGACAGGAAGACAGGAAAACATTCAATCTCTTGTAAAAACAAAAATATTGCAATGAATATTATGCAGAATGGAGTCAGTGCAGTTTAGATTACAATACTGTCTAAATGTCTTGATAGGTTCTAATCCTGGATAACTTGCAGAAACCAAGGAGAGAGAGCAGTAATGAATCACTCGCTTTACATATGTGGACAAAATAATTTGATGTGGGTTCCAGACTGTATTTCTACCACCACCCCTCCTTTTTTTCTTTAGAGGGTCTTCCCTCTTGAACTGCTGATAAAGCAGCATGTTGCACTTAACTGAGAAGTAAGGGAGATTTAGAAAAAGAGGTCTGGCTCATTTGGCTGAACCTTGAGTCCCAGCTGTTAAAAAATGGCCAGCATCTTATGCTTTGAAAGAAGGGGCTTTTTTAAAGAAGTAAACAAGCCACTGTTATTTTACTGCACCTTACCTGTTGTGCAAGAGATTGAGAAAGAGTTTTGGTCCTTTGCCTCGTGAACACACTATGGGATAAGCTACACCCACTGTAAACGTGAACAGTTTACCTCACTATCTCCTGTGTAGCAGTATATCTGGTCTCTCCACGCTTGCTGGTTCTATCTCCAGCATGTTTCCTGATAAAAAATTAGCACACAAGACTTGCCCTCTTGGAAGTAATCCATTCTCAGCACCAAGCACTGCTTCAACAATATATGGTGTTAAAAGAAAAAAATACGCTGTGTGTGATGTTGAGACCTTCTACATGACCTACAACTGCAAGAACTAGAAGCTTTACCAGAAGTGTATGTCTAGAAGTCCTCTTTACAAGAGAAGCTGTCTTAAGATAGTGGCTGTGTCAGAACTCTTAGGCTATACTTCCTGGGATAATATTTATATTAAGGAGTAAATGTGGGATGGTGATGTTGCGGGTAGTTGCAGTTCCTCTACTGAAATCTGAAAATACATGAGAAAAGCATTAGGGTTTTTTTTCTATGCTAAAGACTAGCTTGTCTTTTAAACATAATGTGGAAATTATGAGTTTGGAGCAATTTTGTGTTGAATTCTTAAGGAAGTGGAGAAGCAGGCTAATCCACAGCACCTAATGTATGCTTTGAACTATTCCCCCCCCACACCCCCCGCTGTTATGCTCTTAATTTGACTAGGAGTGGCTCTTGATGCGGTGTTGGTCTAATTTCTTTCAAACATACTAAAAATTGTCACCCTTTCAGCAGGGGTTTTTTCTTTCACAGGGTGGTTTGTGGTGGTGATGGTGGGAAGTATGTTATAAATAAATTGTCACACTTAACACTTTGCTTTGTTTAAAGTGACTTATCTGATTCCGAGTGATGCAACTTTAAAGACTTTTAAAAACAAAGAAACTAAAAAGCACACATGAATCGCCAGTCTTCAGAGTGAGCAGTGAAATCTATGAGGTGTCCCAACACAAACAACTGATGATGACCCTGCCTGCCTCCTTGCCTGCAAGTACCCCATCTGACTACCCAGGGCTGGGCATGATGAAAAGTGCAAAGTCTCCTTAATTCTGTATATGGCTTTCTTATCTGTCTTTCTCACTGTAACTATGAACTACAATAAGCTTACCTACTGGGGTTTTGTCAAGACACTCAAAGTTCATGTCTCAAAGTCTGTTGACAGCCTGTATGAATAGTGACTCTTCGTTTTGGCACTCGAGTGGAAGAAGAGAGGGAGTTTTAAATGAAAGTGTCTGTATATATAAAGAACTGCTATATTTTAAGACTCTTTTCCCTGCAGTATAATGAATTTTATTTAATACTGCAGCTCACTTCTGGTACAGTGTAGCGTATTGTGGAGTACTGTGAGTGCAGAACTAAAGACACCGGGAAGACAGCAGCCCATAATGTGTGAGACTTCAGTGCAGCAGATGTACTGAAATAACCCAGAAAGCACCACAATGTGCCATACAGGGAGTAATAAACCTCTATCAAATGACCCACGTAATAATAAACCACGTCGGTGGCTTTCCTGCTCCACAGTTACACTGCTGTAACCTGCCTTTTCCTTTATTTCATTTATGAGGCTCACTTTCTTTCATGGTATCTTGCTGAAAAAGAATCTATTCTTCTGCTAATGACTTAGCAATCATGGAAAAGGTGCTATTCTGAGCTGCTTATCTCCAAGTCTTTTGGCAATCTGAAACTACCGAATGAGTATTAGCTCCAGGAGAACAATGGCTAGTAGTTGCCATATTACCATTTTCTGTCTCTTGACTGCAGAACAGCTGTGGTGCTGAAGGTGAAATAGCCAATGATATCCCACAGTTACAATGGGCAGCTTAAGCGTGAGGACCCTTGTACTTGTATGGGAGGGTAGATAAAAGGTTGGATGGATTGCAGAGATGTTTATTGTGTTTAGAGGATGGAGGAAGTAGGTGGCAGTTCCGCTGTAAGAATTTCATCAGCGTAACAAGAATCTGCTCTTACATTAAGGGAGCTTGAAAGCTAAATCTATGTGGGAAGAGTAGTTACTTTCTAGGAAAGGAGTACAGGGCCATGCTTGTAGCCAAAATGGAGCTTGTAAGACAGGAGTGTATTCATGCCTGGAGATTGATGAATAGCATACACCTCAAAAAAAAAAAAAAAAACTTAAAAGCTTTCTGAAGCACAAGTGCCAAAATTGTGAGGCATGACTAGTTACCAGCATAGCTCAGTGCTATCATATTGAACAATTATTTTGACTTTGTATTTACCCAAGAGATTCTACCCCTAATTTCAGAGCAGAAACGCAAAGAGAAAAATGTGAGAAGCAGCAGCAAATATTGTAAGCTTAATAAAAAAAAAAAATTCAAAAGCCAGGATTCATAACCAGTGTTTGACAGCATAACCTTTGTACAGAGCTTATATATTAAATGTAGTTTTTGACCTATCATTTTTAATGGACGATGTACTGGAGTAAAGAAAGTGTTTTTAATTTTTTGCTGATTACCAAAGTATACCTATGAGTGTATTATAAAGCTCTGAAATAATCTTGGGATATTTTTATCAAATAGATAAATATCTTAGTTCCATGTTGCTGATATGGCAGCATATATCTCTACCTGAATTGAGTACTGCTGATTTGAACTGATATTTTCAGTATGTACTGGTTTTTGCTTTATTATTGTGATAAAGGCCCAAACCATGGATTAAGAAAAACAAACAACCATGACAGCATGTAAATGTAGCAGCTTTTTTAATTTATAATTTCTAAATTTTCAGTTAGCCCTGGCTGTTCTTAAACGTCATTCTTCCTGTTTAAATCACAAAGCTAAAAGCTAAATAACTGGGCAGAGAAGTTGCTTCATTTGGATCCTACTGTGCTTAGGAATATCTTTTAAATACTTACATATTGTGAACAGGATTTGGTTTTGCAGTATGTCATGACATTTTAACAGCAAAATATTCAGTCAGTGAGATTAGCATGTGCAATTCTATTGTTTTGTTTCTGTTATCTTAAAAACTTACACAGTGGAAACTAACAGTGAATGTTCATTAGAGCTTTTTTTCAGAGAAGACTGTTAGCAAACATTTGTGCTTCCCTGTAGGACAATGCAGATTTGCACAATCTGTGATTCATGTGTCTACGGGTTGCAAAACTGGAAAATTGCACTTTAGAGTGAGTGCAGCTCAACTTTTGTAGCTGGAGAATTTGGTGGTGTTGTTATTAAGAAGCAGTATCTTTAAAGATAGATGACAAGGTAGTAACTATTTAAAGGAGTGCAGATATAGCCAGACAGAAAATACTGTGCAATGCTGAATTCCTTTCTCAGTTTTTGCAGTCTCAGGAAGTTAAGTTTATTGCTCCAGAGCTCCCTGCTCCTCTCAGAATGATGTGCTATATCATTTTGTTTCTTTGACTAGGATGACAGTCCTATCTGTAAGTGATAACTTGGGTATGTTTTCTTACCAATCATAAGAAGACAAATATTCTTTTAGCTCAATTTGAATATTAAAAGATGCTGAATTGACACTGTTAGGGTTTGAAGTTCTCTAGCCTTGGAACATACTCTGTAGAGGCCATAAGTTTGCCTGATGCCAAACTACCCCATTCCACAAAGGGACCATCTCCAAGGGGAGAGAATAAAGGGCATGTGCACCTTTCAACATCACTGCAAGTATTGCCAGGAAAGAGCAGTTCATGACAACTGTACTTTCACTAGGAAGAAGATTGACACCACATGGCAATTTCATAGTGCTAACTTTGAAAATATATAAACTGTGGATGAAATTTGTGGACAATGAGTGCTGTTTTACTCTACAGAAGACAGTAGCTATGAATAAATAATGTGCAAATTTTAATACAGTATTGCTTTCATACGTGATGATCTAATCTACATATAGTGGGTTTGTGTCTAAAAATTCCAAGAAGCTTAGTCTTTCACCTGTTGCCAAGATCTGCTCCCACTGAAGCTAGTAACAAAGATCTCATTAACTCCCACAGGAAAAAGTCTTTACCCTTATGTGGTTATTGTAAAGTTTTAGCAAGTGCTGGAGTCATGGGTGTCTTTGCTTTACTCTGACACATTCTGTGCTGGGATCAGGTGGATACATCTCAGATTGCAGGTATAGTGTTGGTAAACTGGTCCTGATAGTTTTGATACTCAGATAATCTGAACTCTGCTTTTTTTTGGTCCTCCATGGACAGAGTGAAAAAGTAGTGTACTATAAACTTGTGTTGGAGAAGAAGTGTTTTCAGGTTGTTTGGTTTTTTGCAGTAACATTTTATGTCTTTTCTGACAATTCTTCATTTCCTTGCTGTGCCATTTGAAAGCCCAAGGTGTTCTAACTAGAAGTCACTTTCAGCATTATCTTCAGGCCTGCTACTAATTGTACCAAATCAATTTCAAGTTGGGAGGTGCAGTGGAAGCCCAGCAGCTTTGGGAATACTATAATAAAACCACTTAGGCAGATTTTTTTTTTTTTTTTTTTTTTTTTTTTTTTTTTTTTTTTTTTTAGATAGCAAAAATAAATGGACCTGCACAGAGGAGAATATTGCTGCTTCAGTATTGTAAGCCACCTGAGCATAAAAGAAGAGCTTTGTTCGTTGTGATCAGGTGCTTTCATTTTTAGTGAGAGAGAAGGTATCTCAGACCTTTGTAAAATCCAGATAGGCTTTTGTTCACCCTTCTAGTTTTAGCTGCTACTAAGCACAAGATGAAAAATGCAGATTTATCTTAGTGCATAAATCTCATATTTTTGGCAACATACACCTAAATCCATAAAGAGCAAAATCATTTTTTGTGCTAGCATTGTGCCTTTGCAGCACTACAAGACTCAGACTGGCTTTCTAGATGTTCAGATAATTACTCTGGTCTGTATATCTGCCACTGTAACATGGTGAAGATAGATAAACTCACAGTTGAAGACTGGGAGAAAGGTAGAAAGAATAAGGTTAACTAAATATCTGTGGAGATGCTAACATAATGCTAATTGAGAAATTACAGTGATTTAACTCATCATAATGCAAATTGGCATAGAGATGTAATTTGTTAGTTTGACAGTCCGCTGTCCCTCGCGAGTCACTTTTGGAATGCAAACTTCTTGAAGTTCAGACACCTACAGGGAAAAAGGAATCCTTTGAGTAGATCCATACATAGATAGACATAGATACTTGTCAAGGAGAGCAAAGAATGAAAGAGGAAGGGGAGAGTAATGCATGAGTCTGACCTGAGTGAAATTGCTAAAACTGACATCTCACTGTTTACAATTTTAGGTCAATTTGGATCCCCTCAGTTTAGCATCATACTGAAGATAAGTAATTGTTTAGGTCTTGGGAATCTCCTTGTCTTGGTCCTACTTCCACAGTCCAGAAAGAAGTGAAAGGAATATACAGATAGGGAGAAGAGCTACTGCAGAAAGGCATGAAAAAATAGCTGTTGCTTCAACTAAGTGTGCTGTTGCGCTGGAACTTGACCTGCCAATGTGACTTGGTCAGTGCTGTCTCATGAGGAAACTACTTATCTGAGGCCCCAATCTTGTAAGGCCTCAATTCTGCTGCCATTTCTGCATGGGAAGAGCCCTATATCTATAGAGAACCATGTGGACTTCACAGGATCTATTATTGAATGTGAAGCTCTGCCCAGGCAGTCAGCTGCAGAATTGTGTCCTTAACACACTGTCCAGTTGTAGTTATAGGGCTGTTGATATTAAGTGTAATCTGGTGCCTGTTATATAGCCAAAACCCTTGTTACTTCATTTTCCTAACTAAGGCATGAGCAGAAGCCCTTTGATGTACAACATCTGTAAAAAACTTTAAAATGTACTTCACATATGTCTAGTAAATTAAGGCATGTGATTTTGGTCTGTGGGTCTCAACAAACCTTGCTCGTGTACCTGCCTGAATGTTTTCCTAGATCTGCAGCTCCGTTTCAGTGGGAAGGGATGGTGGGATTTGTTCTCTCGAGGGGGCACAATAGCAGCTCTCACCTGTCACACTGCGGTGACCGCTCGCTGCTGGCCAGGATCAGGGATGGATGCATCCTCCGCACTTTTATGTGAAGTTGTCTGAAATATGGTGATTAACATAATTATTGGAATACTGTATTTTGTATAACTTAGAACATGTAAATACACTTTTAAAACTAATCTGTTCTATGAAGTAATAAATAAGTGCTTCCATTGTAATATCTGAATATTGTTAATGCTTCATGTAGCTTGATTTGGGATTATTTCTTTCCTAGAGAACTACAGAAATCAAAACAAAGATTGATGTTGTGGAATTCTAGTCTAGTTGTGATGCTTTCTATCAAAAAAAAAAGTTAAAAAATAGTAATGAGCTACTTAAGCAGAGAAACTAAGATTTTGAGGGAACTGATTCTCTTCCAGTCTTTCTTTAACAGTAGTCACTGATTACATTCATAACTGTACCATTTCCATCCTGTTAGCTGGACAGTTGATTTGTTTGTGAGTAGCATTTGGAAAGTAGCAATATTACATAATTTGTAAACTTTAGTGACTGAGGAAGACTAAAGCTGGGTGGTTTTTGTTGGGTGTGGTTTTTTTAACTATTCTCTCTTTTGGCTCAAACAGATCTGTCTCCACCCTTCAGCCAGACTGCAGCAAGTTGCAGTGCAGCAGTGAGTGACTGTTACTGAAGCTCATTTGTGACCTAGATAGTCTACATCTTTATTAGTTCCATTATGTACATAGATGACACAGGTTTCCTGTTGTGGTGTGGAGAGAGAGAGAGAGAAAGTGATTAATGACTTATGGTTTTGCGGAGTACATGTCCACTGGATGCTGCACAGCTGGACCTTTCATCAGATTTCATGACCTTTTCTATCTTGTGTTAAAAAGAAAAAAAAATAGAAAACAGTGGAGTAAGAATCATAAGTAGTCTGCTAGGAAATCTGAATGCTTGGGTTTTGAGGAGGAGGTGAGATTAATCCATCAGCCTTCATGTGAAGAGATAAGCCTGTGATGACACTTTCTCCAGCCATAATGTAACTTTGTCTTTAATGCTGTACTGGAGCAGTCTCAGAGCTCTCTGGTAACAGCTGTGTCTGCAGTGTTCCATAAATGACAAAGCTACATCTTTTGTAGTGGGCAGAGATAACAGCATCTCTTTTTATTTTCTTCTATTTTCTTTCCTCCTCTCTCAGTGTCTCTAGGCTGTAAAATAGCTATGAAACAGCTAAGCAAATGTGCAAGTTATTCTGAAAACTCTGTTCTTGTTAAGCTTTTTCAGACAGATACAGTTTTTAACTGAATAATTTGAGGGAACTCCTATCTGTTATATTTGGCCTGAAATTCTGTTGCCTCTTGGATAAAAGTATTTTTTTGTCTTCAGATGTGACACTGATCTGTCCCATTCATTCAGTGGGATGGATGATAAATCTGCACAGTATTTATATAAGATATGAATCTGATCTTAGTTTTACTGTGTGTTAAATTGTTTAATCTCTTGGATGTCTACTCCTTGAGGTTGTCTATATAATTCCTGTATATGTAGCTGCTTTTTGAAGCAGTCCATCAAGAGCATTTGAGATCATCCTGACTGAAAAACTCCATAGAAGTGAAAGTGATAATAAAGCTTGTAAAGCAGCTGGGTAAAACTGTATTGCCATAAATGGTTTTAATTTATATATGAATCTTCTGTCCCAAACTGCTTATTTTGTACATAAACCTAAACACTCCTGGCAGCTGATGGGTGAAAATAAAGGTGCTTAAACAGCAATCTAATGAGGAAAGGGCATTTCACTATTACAGAGTTGGTATTATTTTATATTTCCATTTATTACACTTTTTTAAATGTATAAACCACAGATTTGAATTCTCAAAGTCTTCAGCTTGGGTTTTGTGAGTAGTTTAAATCCTCGCACCTCTCTGCTCGTAACTGGTTTTTAAGAAAAAGAAAAGCTTTTGTTTAAAATGTAAAGTTTTGACTGTATTAAATTCTGTTAGTACCCTTCCTTTTTAAGAAATAAAATGTATATTCCACTATGCTGAGATCCAGTAATTTTGTTCTCTAGATAGCATACTGTGTGGTGTACAGCTCCACTGCCACCATTACACCTGCAGTTTGCGGTGAAGTTGGTAGACAATAAAGCAGCTGATCACCCTTTGGGAGCAGGTGCTTGCTGTGCATTTCCCATGTGTTAGGTGTGCTGGTAACAGATATACAGTTCCCTGCTTTTATTTTCTGGATTAACTGATTTCAAAAGCATTGCAAGGCTTTGTGTTTGTCCTGCAATGACTGTGCTTTGTTACGTTGGAGCTGAGAATATCCACAGAGTAATTAGAATTTTACTTTTTTTTTCATGGGAAGAAGTAAGGTTCTGAATAAGTAAGTTTTTTTCCATGAGGACAGCTTTCTCTGTACCTTTCTATGGTTTTTGGTTTTTATTTTTTTTTTAACTAAACCTTGGTTGGTTGGTTGATTTGTTGAGGGATTTGGTTGGTTTGTTGTTTTTTTCATTGGTGGTTGGGTTTTTTTGTTTTCTAAAAGCTGGTAATTGAAGATCAACCTGGTAAGAAATTTATGTCTTCTATATATTCACTACATCTCACAGGTGCTTTCAAGGTAGACAAGATCACTGCTGTTTCAGTATAACCGCTAGATAAACTGCAGTAAGGATCTTTGTTGGATCTTCACTTTTGTAAAAGGTATCTTGTATGATTAGTGATAGAGTGGTAGCAAGGAACAAACAAACTGTCAGTGAGTTGTTTTTCTCTGGCTGTCTTCCAGAGCTATGGCTGGATTAGTGACCCAAGCAATTTGTTTATGAAAGCATCTTTAGAGGGAGGGGCCTGAACTATACTATGTTCCAAAGGCCAAGGACTTGACATGGCCAAGCCAAGAATTTGCCCTAGAAACTGAGTGGATGCAAGGCTGTGCTGGATGTATCCTGGTGTTACATGGCCTTAACAGATTGGAGGCATTTTTTCCCTGTTGGGATATCAGCAGGCAGCAGCACCAATGTTTGTTACACTGCCTTCTTTCCAGGAGCGTGAATGTTCTCTTGGGTGGGTGGGGAGTAAGTTTATAAATGTGTTTATAAATGTACTATCTTTGCACATTATATTACTAGTTCTCTTTGGGAAATGTTACAGCTATTAGTGATCTGATATATGACAGTTGCTTACTCAGCCTTCTTCCTGTGGTGTTTTGGGAAGATCTGCTGATACTGGGACTTCAGATTCATTGGTACTCATTTTTGCTCCTGCTGGCTACACCAGATCCACAGAAAATCAGAAAGGATCTATCTGCACTTGGTCTGTAGCACTCCGAAGCAGCAGTGGAATGCTGTGGTTGAGAAATGTGCAAGAGCTGCATCTGCCAAGTGCCTTGGGGTTTTCTACTTGCTCTTGGCTGTGGTTGTTGGCCATTGAGAAAATGTGTCCTAGGCTTCTGAAGAAATAGAGAGCAAACCGACAATAAGAGAGTAAAGCCAGAAGCTGATGGTATAGCTATGATAGACATGTGCTTAAGTGGGTGGCGTGTCACTGGGAAATAATTGCAAAAGAGTAATTATGGGACTAGCCTTCCCATAAGGAAAGGAGAGGAGGTGAAAGAGGCTGGCTTGGGAGGTGGAGTGGAAAGTTGCTGGCAGTATTCCAGATGTTGCAAGAGGTGAGTTCATGTACCTTACCCCTCTGTGCCTGATCACAATTTTTATGATCAAAACTGGCTCTTGTATGCTTTATTCCCGAAATATGCTTCCAGCTTGCAAGAGCAGGCTCATCACCCACCTCAGGCTGGAGCAGCAAGGCTTTGAGCCAGATCCATGAGCGTGTTCCAGGGTGGCAGAGAGGCGGCAGTAGAACCCCCCTGGCCCGGGCTCGGTGCTGCGGCTGCGCCTGGGGCCGCGGTGCCGCTCAACCCGCCTGTGCTGGAGAAGGGCGCGGGGGCTCCCGAGCAGCTGCTGCTTCAGCCTTCGTTGTCTGCCGGTGCATTCATTTTGTCCTGATGGTTGCTAATTTGTTCCTAAAGTTTTATAGGGTGTAAAATGTAAAATACATCATTTGAGGAGAAGTAATCTCATATTCTCCTAAATTGGCATATACTGCCTCAGTCCATCAAGCCATGGTTGCTCCGGTGTCCTGCTTCCTGCACGCTGCTTGCAGCCAGGGATAAGCTGCCGTTCCAAATGTTAATCCTGAAGGAAAAGCTGGCTTCACCAAGTCCTAAGACGGCAGTCGTACTGCAGGACCCACCCGTGGCGTGACAGGGTCTGGGGGCGCGGGCAGGGAGCGCCCGCCGCCCCCTCACGGCCCTCGCGGCGCCGCAAATGGCGGCCGGGCCGCGCCCTCCGCGGCGCCGCGAGGTGGCGCTGCCGCAGCGCGCACCGCCCCGGCCGGGCCCCGCCCGCCTCAGGGCCCGGCGGCCGCTGGGGGTCCCGGCACGGCCGGGCCGGCAGCGCTCGGTTGGGGCTGAGCAGGGTAAGGAGCAGCCTCTGCCTCCTGTTACGGCAGCTGCCGGTCTCCGACAGCTCTCCGCTTTCCTCCGAGCTGACTTCCCGCAGCCGTCACGGAGGCTCCCGCGTTAGGGCAGGTGTGCCCTGCAGCCCCAGCACTGAGAGCAACAAGGGGCAGGCACAAATAGCAGGTCGCGAAGGCTGAGGGCCTTGTCGTGACAGTGCGGGCTCCGTGCCACACTGAAACATAGGGCTGAGGCTTTGGACTCTTTTGGGCCTGCCCGAGTAAAGACACTTGGGGACCACCCAGGGAACGCCCTGACTGACTAAAGGCACCCTCTCCCTTCCCGTTGGCAAGTCCACAGAAACCTAAGGATGCGAACAGCAGCAGGAGTGGGAGAGAGCAAAAGTGTCTCTATTGTTCCCCAAGCACTTGCAACACGGGAAATGCAGCCAAGGAGTCCCAGAAGGGCATTGCCTGCCATGGTGAGCAACACCTCAAGCTCCCGAGGTTGCCACAGCACACCAAGCCTGAGGGAAATGCTTCCCTAGCCCTAGAGCTGGCTTTGTCCTGAGCCTGTGAGCAAGGCAAACCAGCACGCCCAAAGCATGAGTAAGAGCAGCAGGAGTGACCCTGTTCTCCTCCCTGCCTCACCCCAGCCCCGTGGCTACTGTGGCCAGAGAGGTAAAAGAAATGAAGGAAATTCATTTCCTAAAAACCCAGAAGGAAAAGAGGTGACCTCTTTCTTGCCTCTTTAAAGGTCTGGGAGGACCCTGAAGCATGACATTAATGATATGTAACCAGCCTACAGAGGATGCAATACGCTGCGGTTTCAGCTCTGTACCAATACCTCTGGGGACCAGTTTGGGGACATGATTGCGAGCTTCATTTCAGGCCTGTGTATGTGTATGGCTCATTCTGGGCTCCCTCCTCTTCTGCCATGCAGTGACTACCAGCCTGCTGAGTCTCTTACCAAATTAGGCTTCTTCTGCCCACCTTCCAGCCCGACAGGCTGTCACAGAAGTTTATACCATGGCTGGCTAGGAACTTCTTTCTAATTTTAATTCTAAATGTATTTATGATCCAGATGAGCTTCTGAGAGAACAAATTAGACATTTGCCCTAGCATATCTTTTTGATACATGGATGTCGTTCCCTCTCAAATTCTCCTGTTTTAGATTAAACAAGCTCCACACTCAAAATGGCCACTCACAAGCCTGTTCTGTACCTGCTACAGGCCAGCTCCATCTTTCCTAAGGAGGGGCGTCTAAAGCAGTATCTGCAATGCCAGGTGAAGAGGTACCTCACACTTACTGGTCTCTCCAGACAATTCTTTGATGGGCAAATCCTTGAACCGAGTCTTTATTCAGAGCCAAACTGACAGCACATGGGCAGTGTCTACCCCCTGCACGCCTTCTTCCAATGCTCCGACTTGAGGGGTGTCTTGTTTACAGCATTCTGAGGCAAAACGCTGCTGGTTTTGACAGTTCTCCCTGTGACTGTCAGAGCCCCTTTCTTAGACAGCTCCTCACCCACCTTGCCTCTTCCCTAGTGGTCCCTGTGCCAACAACACACAGTGGGAGATGGGACAATTATGCAGGCCCCTGCTCCAGACCATCTGTCTCTTGCCCTCACTCTGAGGGACAGGGTGGTGCTGGAGTATCATGTTTCTGCAGTAGAACGTAGGGTTTTTTCCCCCTCTAGATCCCTTCTGCTCTTCTCCAAGGAACTGTGATAACCCTGTAGCTCAGGGAGGAGGGAATGACCTTTCTAAAGTTACAGAGAGAGGCTGGGGGAAAGAAAGGAAGACTGCTGGTCCTGCTGACAAGCAGGGCTCTGAGAGGTGAAGGAGAGAATGTCTGGGGAATGTTGATGGCCAAGGAGGGCTGGAAGAGGACACGTCTTCTGGGTACCACCAGCCCTGTGCTGAGGTGCTGCATGTGCCTCTGTGGCAGTACAAAGAATTGCTTAGGACCTGTTCAGCAGAATCCAGCAGGACCAGTTGCCCCCATAGGCTGGCCATCCACACAGCCTGGCTGAGGCTGTGGGGAAAAGAGCTGGAGAAGGAGAGCAGGGGAAGGTTTAAAAATAGTTCCCCTCTCATTTTTGCAGCTGTCATTCATGGTGTACAAGCCAGCCCGAGGCCTCCCAGCTCCCATCCACATTAGGCCTTACATAATGGGAGACACGCGGGCATCGCTTGGGGCCGGGAACAGGCATCAGGCTGGGAACAGGCAGGGACGTGACATTTACGCTACCCTGCCAAAGCCAATGAGCAGCTCCAGGGCGTCCAGGCCCTGAAAACAGCCTGTGGGCTGGGGAAGGCAGCTCATGTGGCTGTCAAGGGCAACCCAGCCACAGCCTGGAGAGGAGGCGAGGGACAGCGGGATGCGACCCAAGATGAAGGCTGGCCTCCGTATTGGCTGCTGGCAGAAAGCTGGGCCAGCCTGCCAAGCCACTGTGGTGCTTCTGGAGGAAACAGCTGTGGGAAGGGGGAGGTCTGTGGGAAACACCACAGTAGGTCCTGAGGGGTGACTGTTTGCCAGAGGGGAAGATGTGGCCCCAGGCAGCAGACAGGGAAGGAGGGGTGCAGAGATGGCACAGAGAAGCAGAGAGCAGAGATTGTAGAGTGGTCTTCCAGGGAGGGGAGCTGGGAAAGAAGCACAGGAGGTGTGGGAGGATAGGGAGGAGGAAAGGGACGGGCAATGAAGGATGGGACAGTGCTGAGGGGAGCTGGTGTGACAAGGGGGCTGAGGGGATGGGGAGAGTTTTGAGAGGGAGGCAGAGTGGGAAGGGCAATTCTGGAACTGTTGGGGGTTGGGGAAATGGAGGATGATTGAAATGCTAGAGAGAAAGGTGAAGGTCCACCAGAACCACAAGAACTGCCTATCCTTTTCTGCCACCTCGGTGCTACAGGACAAATGCTGCAAAGGGCAAAAGAGCATATGACGTCTCCCCCCATGTCAGCCATGCTGGGTTCAGGCACTGCTCCCGCATGTTTTTTCCCTACCCCCCAAGCCTTCTCAGCTTGGAAAACTGCTAGCTCAGGGAAATTCCAGAGACAAGGGGCTGCGCATGTGGCAGCAGGTCAGGAGGACAGAGCTGGGCAGCGCTGGGGAGACCACTGCTCTACACCTGCGAGCCTCAGCCTCCCAGCCTATCTCATTTAGAAACGCTTCCACCCCGCCCACCTTCTGGCCAGGAACTGAGCCATATGTCTGCTCACTGTAGGATCCTCTCTTCTTTCAAAGATCATCGGCTTTCATGCTTTATATGCCAGCAGCCAGACTGCCTTGGGTAAGGCATGAGTCACTGTGGTGTGGTTATTTAAAGTGTGTCTCCTTAGCGCCAGCCACGTGCCTGTGCTGTTCAGGCTGAGAAGGAACGCGCTGCTGGACCCCAGATTTTGCACACGGAGGGCCAAATGCTGAAAGAAAGGCTGAGACTGGGCTAGCTTCTCCCAGAGCAAAGGGAAACCTTGACATTTCTCAGCAGCCCTCTGTCAGAGGCGAGAACAATGCAGCTCATCCCAGTCTCAAACCACAGCGGGCTATTTCCGCATCCACAAACCAACCATACTTCACAGGAGGTGACTGTGTTGCCCGGGGGCTCGGCAGATCTGGGGCTGGTTTGGCAGCCATGCAGTCACCCACTGCACAGGAGGCATGACCTGGACTCACTAGGATGGTGCTGGGATGGTGCTTGGGTTCTTCTAAGGCTGGAGTGGAAGATGAAGTCCAATCCTGAAATTTCAAGCATCTAAGGACTTCTAACAACTGTTGGGGAAATGGATGCCTTAGCTAGTAAATATTTATGGCATATTCTAACTCCTCACTGCTGTTTTCCATTAGGACTGACATCCCAGAGCAGTGAATAAGTCCTACTGTATGTCCTCCCTGGCTCTGCATCATTCAGCAGGACCCGCTGCAAGGCTGCTGGCCTGTGAATGACTCAAGGCGTGGGGAAGCTCGTTCTCCTCCTGCATCCCACTGGCATCAACTGAGATCCTGGGCACACACTGTGCTTCGGCCGAGCCTTGCCATTGTGCCCCACTGAGGAGAGGTGGTAAGTAACAGTCAGCCTTGGCAAGAAGTTTGAGGAGCTGCTGCTGGCCAAGCTGAGCAAAACTGGGCATTTATA